>NC_089810.1:21281573-22684073 GCF_029633855.1 Hoplias malabaricus | reverse complement strand
TCTTCTTCTTGGTTGTTTATTTTTAGAGAGGGCAGTAGAGGGCGACAGAGTTCATAAACAGCCCTTAAGAGATAAAAACCACATTTCCCAGAAACAACCGCGAGAAGAACGGCACACCTCACGTCTGTGCCTTTCACTTTCACGCCCAGTCTGGCGGTGTGATAGATTTTAAAGAAGGCAGGGACAGTGACAACTGTTCGAGCGAATCCAGAACGGCTCGTTTGAGGAAGCCATTACCACAAAGAGTTGAGTCTTGTAAGTTTTTGTCCAGTTAGATTGAGCGTACAGACTTTGCAGTGGTCGATTTTAAAAATGCTCTGTGAATGCCCCTCTCTTACATTAATAAATTCCAGCTGAATATTTACGAGGCCTGCGCTGTTAAGATTAAGACGACAGAGAAAGTAACAATTACAGTGTTGTTATAGAGTGTTTACACCAACACTTTGTCCATGTAAGTACGAGTTTTAGTTCTACAATCAAACTGTTGTCCATATGTTGATCCTGTAGCCGCGGTTCGTTTCGCCTTGTCTTTTCATGGCGAGAAACACCAGAAAGCACGTTTATTCGGTGGGTCGTTCTCAGCGCGGCGGTGACACTGACTTGTTGGTGTGTGTTAGTGTATTGTGTTGGTATGAATGGATCGGACACGGCTGGAAGTTTTAAACACATTTAGACAGACTAGTTCATCAACCAGAAATATCCAGCCAACACCGTCAAGTGGGCAGCAACTTAGACCACCGACGAAGAACTGGAGAATGACTATTATAAATTGTTTTCAAAAGATGTCTCTGATTTTGCATCTACAAAGTGAACCATCACGGTAGTTGTCGACAATGACTGGGAACAGGGTTTAAAAATGTGTGTCTGGTCCAGGTTTACCAGCGCAGCACACGAACAGTGCCACAATGTTAGTGTCAATGAGAATGACCCACCACCCGAATCACACCTGATCTGTGATAGCCCTGTGGGTTCTGACCACTGAACATCAGGGTGAAGGGCATCAAATCAAGTAAGCAGAGCATCTGATGGACTACAGTCTGTAATTGTAGAAATACAAAGTGCATACATATTGTCAGTGGAGCTCATAAAAGAGGTCTTGATAATAAGTCTCTGCAGTCGGATTATTGTGATGTCATAAATGAACTCATCCCTGAAATCATAGAAATAATACTTTCTCTTGTTTTTCCCCATGGGTTGGTATGAGAGTTTCCCCATCATAAAAGCTTAACAATAGGTATAACAGTCAAACAGGGACTGATTTCAGACAGATTTATTGGTTTACTAATAGGATCTCCAAGTGTCTTGTAGAAGCTTGTGGCTTTGAGTTTAAACATTAAGCCAGTTCCCATCAAATTTATACTTTTAATTTCCTAATGGTCTTGTTTCAGCAGGGGTGTCATATTAAGCATGTTTTGGAGGTGGTGATGAAGAAGCCATCCATGGCAGCTCAGTCCTGGTGGGAGACTTCACTTCAGCGCTCATCTAGACTTGGACGTGAGGTACTAGAAAGGGCTAAAAGACGGTCCGTGGACTGGCCAAATGAAAGACGGCCAAACCAGAAGCACAGTGAAAAAGAAGAACGCAGACAGGTACGATCTGCTTCAGTTTTGAGCTTGGATGCTATAGGCATTATTCATTTAGACATTTAATGTGTATACCTATCTATTTAAAGGTCCTGGAAGACCCCTGTGTCAGTGCAAGCTTGGACCAAGCTTTTGACAGAATAGTCCAGCACATGTCAGAAACTTCACGTCAGTGCAAGGTACAGTTGTCTAATACATCGTCTCATTTTAAAGGTGAGTAATGTAAATATCATTAATAGTAATATATCATATCATGCAAATATCATAATAGTAAATATCAAACTAAAGTATTATTAAAAAAGCAAAAGGTATTGTTTTCTTTGTTTAATAATGAGTTAAGAGGAATTAACATGTTCTTTTACAGAGGTGGGGGGGTAAAATTTTTAAATAGTACTTTGACCTTATGATCAACTGCTGTTGAAGAAATTACAAATCCATGATAAATTTACTGGAGTATATTCAAAAGTAAATAGCTATTCACCTGCCTGTCTTAATTCACTATATCACCTTTGTGGGAAGAAATGTTAAGCCTTTTTTTCCTCCACAGAACTTCTACCATACTGTAGGTGCAGCGAAGGTTAGTGAGAAAGAGAAAACCCACATGTGTCGCTTCCACACTCCGCAGCTGCTGCAGGCTACAAGTAGATGTCAGCCAACAACCATGACTTCCACAAGAGTTCATTACACTGTAAGCAGGAATATTTCCAACTCAAATTGTGTATGATAGTACGTTATGAATAACATTTAGAGGTGGTATTAGGAGGACAACTTTATGACGACTCTTGGGTCTAATGAAAATCATTAAGTGTTTTACTCCAATGTTTCTATAAAGGGTTTGTCTGAGCCAGAGGATTTCTTGATTGAAGTGTCTCCAGGAACTTATGCCATAACAGCAGAAATGCAGGACGCCGGACCCCAGACCAGAGTGGTGCACATCAATGCAGGGGAGAGCAAAAATCTCAGATTTGACCTCTGACCTCATGGTCATCATCAGGGTTTGGAAAAATTTCATTCCAGTACTGAAGTGACTGACAAGTCAGCTTGATTGCACTAAAACTGTATTAAAATGGACCCCAGCTATGTATAAGCTCTTTAGTGTGATTTTTAAAGTGTGCTTTGACATGTTTATATGTCCACCTCAGGATTTTTTATGACCAGTGTTGAATTTTAAACATTATATCAGGAGATACAATTTATGACTTAATAAGTTTATTTTGTGCTACGCAGCTACTGCAAATCTTATTTTTATCAGTTTACATATAATAAACATGTATTTTTATACCATTTGTTTTGCTGGATTTCTTTGCACATAAGGTCTTTCAAAACTCAACAGTTTCACAGTTCATTACAAAATTTCAGCGTGCTTATATGTTTTTTCATTTTAAAGTTTATCTAGTATATTTCCATGTTGCTCATATTGGTTTAGATGAAATTTTGCCTAAGGCATAAGCCAGTGGAGATACTGATTTAGAAGGTGGTAGTTGCTCAGGAGGTTCAAATATCTCTCTTATTGTTATACCTCTTCTCACTGAATCTGGAACCAGTTCAAATAGTGAGCTGTGATTGGTGGCTGCAGAATTGGAAAAAGAATTTCCAGACTGTCCGTGTTTTCTAAGCCAAGAATAGCTTGCGTCTTGTGGTTTGGTCACTCGCCCTGAGAAATGATAGAACAATGTTAAATGTTACAAACTTTTAGATTCCCAAATACAGTTTTGTGAGAGAGCATATCAGCATGTGCAGTATTTACAAAATTGTACAAAAGCCAGATATAGATTTTTCTGATTGAAATGGCCATCGTGCAGTTTATTACATTTCTGAATATCAGGGGAAAAGTAAAAAATTTTTTAGAAGTTCAGTCTCTAAAGTTGGTTCTATTTTTCCTTGTTAAATTGTGGCTTTTGAGGGCAATCAGTTTTGTCAACACCAACAGGTTCTTTATTTGATTTGCTATTATTTTATATTTTTTTCATTACTTTTGCTTAATAATGTAAACATTTATTAGGGGTTACCTGGCTGTTTATGATGTGGCTCTGGTGCTCCACTTTTCCAGTACTTCCAGGCAGGTCTGCTTTGTGTCTCAGTAGTGAACTTTTTCAAACATGATACCTCTGTGTTCACGGAACGGCTCACCAGCTCTGACCCTATGGAATTTAACTTCTGGTTTTCCTCCTCATCTTCACTTGAGCTTGAGGATGATGGTAAAACTGAAGGAGTCTTTGACTCTTCAGAGCTCTGCAGATCCTTCAGCTGGTCTGCTTTCATCTCCAATTTGTTACCCTGGTTGTTGAAGATGTGGGATGAAGTTAAGGGGAAGCTTTGAACTGGACAAAAGCATAAGGAAGAAGCAGCTGGGAGACACTGATGCGTGCAGCAGGCTGACATCCAGTTCATTGGACTGCAGTGAGTATGGCTTAAGTAACACGGCCTAAATGGATAAGGCTGCAGTTCCCTGATGATGCGCTCATGGTGAGAGGCTGGTATCCACACAGCTAGGTTTTTGGATACATGGATTCTGATTCCATTCCAGAAGAGAACCAAAAGCCCATCTCCTTCCCCACCTGAAAAATGTTAATAAATTATTTCAGTAAATGGGAATCCTTTCTGGTTCTGGAGACCACAGTCTAAATGGCTTCTCAGTCAAGCCTATTAAACCCGATAATAAAAACATGCTCATGAGATTTTATCTGAAAAATATCTGGACAAGTTCCTAATATTCTAAAGTACATACTTGATTAACATCCCTGAGTTCAACATACCCACACTCATGCGTTTTTTTTTTTTTTTTTTGTATGCGTGTTCTTTTTGTAAAGCACTTTGAATTATACCACTGTATATGAAAGGTGCTCTCTATATAAACTTGCTTTGCCTTGCCTAGGTATATCCTAAGATATGCAGAGCAAGGGCAAGTTTAGCTAAATATATTGGTCATATTGTGATTGTTGTAGAATGCACATGCTTTGTGTCCACAAGAGCAAACTTGACCTAGTTTAAAAACCGAACTGAAACATGGACATAGGTCAGCTGGGTCTGATCAGGAATGTGGAATCAGGACAAAATCACATTAACTTAATTCATAAAATGCCCCCAGGATCAGAGCTGATTAATCTGGTTTAGGTGCTTTTATTAAAATATTAATTAAGATAAAAAAACCTTTAGTACTTACCTTTCAGTGTGTCTCTTAGCTCCATGCCTGAAATTATCCTGCCAGGCCCATATCTGCTTATCTGGGACTCAAAGGGTGCTAACACTGTGTCCCCTGGCACTAGACTGTGCCTATATCCCTTGGTTATACTGACCATATCAGACTGGCATGTTGGTTGAGGTAGTGTCATTTCAAAATTGGTGTCCTCTCTGAGCCCCAGCTTATCAAACAACACCATAAAGAGTCCCCCTCTGTCCTAGAGCAAATATAGAGTACATACTGTGGTCACATAAACCCATTCATTCAAAAAAAATTTAGCAGCGCACAATATTATAGTAACTGAGCATGGAACAATGGATATGTTCATTCCCTCACCTGTAGTTGGTGAACAATAGTCCCCAGGTAGTAGAACCCATCCACCTCTTTCCTAGCTAACACACGACAGCCTGGATAGAACTCAGCACCCATCATCACCCTCGCTGAAACAAATGGTGTTGCACTAAAGGGATTTCTCAGTGAACACCTGGAAACAAATACATTCTCAGTCATAAAATACATTTGAAATGTTTATCATTTCTGTGATGACTATCCCTTTAAAATGTCAGAGTGTATATAAATAGCCCAGAGCTAGAGTCTCTGTAAAAATGGCAGTACAGTGTATGTCTTCTTTCGTTAATATCAGAGTAAGAGCAGTGGAAATAGATTCATTCATTATCTGTAACCGCTTATATTTGTCTAAATGGTAGGAATTTGTGTTGTAAATATGAAAATGAATTCTTTAACAACAATTTACTCTAGAATGATTTAAATATATGAAATGGGTCTGAAACTGTAAAAAAATGTGTTGAAAAAATGAAATAGATTCAAACAACGACTGATACATCTATATCTATATATTTAGCTGCTGAAGCTTCTATGTAATTGTTTATTAGGTGTGTTCTTCTGGCACTTAATGGCTGTGTTGTCTACTAATTAAATAAAAGAAGGGCTGTCTCTGACTTTTGTAATGTAGAGTAATATTGTATGGTGAGTATACCAGAATGGTGAAAGACAGACTGTATTTGTGGGGTTGTAACGTAAGGCCTGGCAGCATCTGTCCTCTGAGTACGATGTGTCTGGAATTTGTTGTTCTGCTGAGTACAACAATGTGACCTGTTTTAAATGAAAATAGATTAAATAGATCATTCAATGTGTAATTTACCCAGTACGCTCTTTTTCTGCTTGAAGGAAAAAAATACCATTCTTGTTAGAGAACTGCTTACCTGCTCTGCAGTGCCATTTGAGTTTAGATATAACCTATAACAGCTCCCTCTAGTGGCAGAAGTCAAGCACTTGAGGAAGTCCAAAGTGTCAGTGTCCAGGGCCTGTTGTTCACCTATATAAAATGTATGCACAGGGCGTGTCCCACGGGTAGAGAGTGCATTTAGACACATTTGCAGGTTGTCTGGGAGACTGTTGGTCATTATGTGGACACACTGACATGCAGGGTCAGAGAATGCAGTGGTGAGAGCCATGAGGAGATCATTTCCAGGACTAGTCCTGAGCGAGTGGATCCAGCCTAGGGCCTCATACACCATATCAGGGGCACAGGGGATCATGTGATCAGACCATGGTGTCACCTAAAAACCAAAGTACAGGAGCAGTTACCTATTCTAACTTATACTACAACACTAAAAATAAGTGCAGAGATGGCCCTTTAGAACAACGGTATTGGATGATTCTTTAAAGGAGTAGCTCCACCATTTTTCAGTAGATTCTCTGTCTGCCAGATCTTTAGAGTAAGAATCAGGAAAACATCAAAGCACACAAAATACTTTCTTTTCCATTCATGGCAGGGCTGCCCAAAGTTTTGTAGCAACTTTTAGTTAATCACAATGTCTTTCGAGGCTTTCTACCTTCATTTCCATACTGTTTTTGTATATTTGGCCACTGGTCAATCAACACATTGGCAGCCTAAGAAAAAAAACTTTTAAAGCACTTATAATTTAAGAGTGTACTTTACCAGTTTCTGGCTGAAACATATTATTGCCACTTAAGTCATGTGCCTGATATTCTATTAGTTCAAATTCTTAAAGGTTTGATTCCACAAAAAACTGATCACAACAGATTTTAACATGAGCTTTGTTCCTGAACGCTGAAAATAACGAGAGGCTTTATTTTAGGCCATTTGAGTCATGGTTATAGTAGAAACAGCTGGATGATAGCTTTCAAAGGAGATGACACCTTATATGAAAAGCTGATGATATTAAAGAGGGAGTTCCTGAGTGAAGCCTTGGCAAGGAGAGTTTGAATAATCAGATTCTTCACTGTTCCCAGAATTGCAGTCATAGATTCAGATGTGTCCAGCACGAGGGTAACGTTCCTGTCCTTCCCCATGAGCACAGGGATAACACTCTGGCTGCCGGAGATCTGATTTACAGATGCCATCGTCCCTCTGCAACAGAGGGTCAAAAGTAACTGAAATATGATGATTTACATTAGAATGATTTTCTGTCTTTGCTTATCACAGTCATGTGGAATGTAGCTAAGAAATAAAGAAAAGCAATCTCAGGCTTACCTTCATGAATTCCCTAGTGTGCTCATATCCACTCCCAGAGGAGTTCACAGGACTATGTTGTGTACCGGGGTTGCCATAGTGAGCCATATTAACTAGTGACTTTGCTCAAAGTGAGTCCTCCTAGTGGTGACATACAGGAGCACCACGAAGAGAATTTATCTGGATTTTTAAACAACCACTATAATCATATTTCCTTCGACCATAATATCACACTCAGAACACCAGTGCCTAATTAGACAAAATGTTCTCTCTGTGAAGAGAGGCATGATGATGACTGTGATCTGAATGTTATGCAGTCAAGGCCAGGCTGTTTCCAGTAATTGGTCTCATATTGGGTATCTTTCCACACTGTCACAAACCAGACGGTCAAATCAACCACTATTGCAAACCCACTCTCATTAGCTCAAAAACAATAAACAGAAAACAAAAAACAACAACAACAAAAAAACTGTTGTACAACAGAAGTGAAAGAAAGGGTTTGATAAAATCCTATTTTGAGGGAATGACTTGCAATGTGTATGCAGCTGTTTTTATTTATAGCCATGACTTCTTAATACTCTGTGTTTCCTTCCACAATCCAAGAACTTATCTTAGCTGCCCAAATAAAGACATTCATTCATTCATTCATTATCTGTAACCGCTTATCCAGTTCAGGGTCACAGTGGGTCCAGAGCCTACCTGGGATCATTGGGCGCAAGGCGGGAATACACCCTGGAGGGGGCAAATAAAGACATGTATCTCCAAAAATAGTAACTTTATAGGATAAGGGAAAAAACTTCTTACATTTCAATGGAAATTAATGCAAAAAGATTTTTTTCCAAGTCATTTTTGAGCATTTCTCTTGGTCCATTCATCATGGAATTTTCACAAAAGTGAAGGCTAGCCCCTGTGTTTAAATGTAGTAAACTAAAAATTCACACGAATGGATTGTAGAATGACAGTATGTTGATAGGTGTGTTGCTTGTTCATAGAGGTAACAGTGTTACCGATTCCCTATGTATGTGTGATGTCAATGAATTTCATACTTGTGACCAAAGGTTTTGTGTAGGACATGACACAATGACACTGATCAGCATGTAGCAGTTAAGTAAAATGAAAGAAAGAAAGAATGAATGAATGATGTGAAATTTATTCAATTGTTCTCATTAAGGCAGCACGGTGGCGCAGCAGGTAGTTTCGCAGTCACACTGCTCCAGGGACCTGGAGGTTGTGGGTTCGATTCCCGCTCCGGGTGACCATCTGTGAGGAGTTGGTGTGTTCTCCCCGTGTCTGCGTGGGTTTCCTCCGGGTGCTCCGGTGTCCTCCCACAGTCCATAAACACACGTTGCAGGTGGATTGGCGCCTCAAAAGTGTCCGTAGGTGTGAGTGAATGTGTGTGTGTGTGTCTGTGTTGCCCTGTAAAGGACTGGCGCCCCTTCTAGGGTGTATTCCCGCCTTGCGCCCAATGATTCCAGGTAGGCTCTGGACACCCGCGACCCTAAATTGGATAAGCAGTTACAGATAATGAATGAATGAATATTTAAACTGTATGCATATTATTCAAGTCCCATTTGTAGTTTAGTAAATTTTGAATTTATTTCTTTATTTTTGTAAGTAAAATTTGTTCATATTTTAAGACTTACAAGGCTTTGTAGGACATTTTCCGGTTTCTCTGGTTTCCTCCCACAGGCCAAAAACACACGTTGGTAGGTGAATTGGCGACTCAAAAGTGTCCATAGGTGTGAATGTGTGTGTGTCTGTGTTGCCCTGTAAAGGACTGGCGACCCTCCAGGGTGTATTCCCGCCTTGCGCCCAATGATTCCAGGTAGGCTCTGGACCCACCGCGACCCTGAACTGGGTAAGCAGTTACAGATAATGAATGAATGAATGAATGTTCTCATTAAATCACAGAACAATGTATTCCAAATAATGAACTCTGAAATTAGTTAGCCAAACAAGGCATAATGTCAACACTGTAAAATGTTTATTTGATTAAAGCATAACTTGACAAAAATAGGTTACATGACAGTCTCAATACAGCCATCTTGTGAAGTATTCTGATACAGATCATACAGAACACATTTGTAAACTTTGTGCGATAAAGGCAACAAAAGTGTATACGAATTGTTTTACAATTCTACTTTGGTGTAAGTCTAGTCTACTAAACTGAACATCACAGCTGAGTGCTTCCCATGCACTGCCATACCTGACTGAACTTCACAGTTAAAAATCACTTCTAGTAATTTTAATAAATGAAAAACTGTTAAAAGGTTTTTGATGTGAAATGTGATTCATAGAGAAACTTACCACTCTACTTTTATATAATAACTTGCAGTCTCAATGTATACAACACGAATACAGCTATTTTACATATTTCTAAAAATACTTTTTTTTTAACAATGGTTTCTTTGTGTACTATTTCGTCTCATGACACCATGTTTTTGTTATGAATCCTATGCAGTGTGCAGAGACTTTACAAATGTCCTGGCTTCTCATTTGAGTCACTCCAATTACAGTGCTGGACTAGCATTTATGTGAGAGTACAAATATGAGCTTAAATAGAGCAAAACAAACACACACAATGTGGAGGAATTATAGTACTTATTAAATGTAGTGAACTTGAGTATGAGAAGAGAAAGAACCAAGCGAAATGGCTAAAAAGCATAGCTTCTGCTTCTCACTCCTGGGAAATCTGAATCTTTCTTTAAATATTAATAATGTGATTATGCAATATTTTCTGCTTTTCTGCTTTAGATCAGTTTAATCAGGTGTGTTAGTGAAGAGAAACTACTTGCCTTTAAGCATTCGAAACAATGCTTTACTTATAAATAGTTAAACAACATCAACAACACTAACCTATGCAACACTGCAAACAAAAACTTAAGAACTAGGATTGCACCAAATCTACTGAGACAATCTGTGTTTTAAATCGCAGACCTCAGGGCCTACCGCACCCTATTTGTATTTAACTTAGCCTTCGGTACACATGCTATTCAGATTTATAAATTAATTCATTCAGATGGTTTGGATCCTAGAATACAACAAACATGCCAGCTGTATGGTGAGCCCCAAGGAACAATGGACTTTATATTTTAAAACATATAAAGAGGGCATACCAGTACTTTACCAGTGTAAAACATACGGCAAATAGAAATGGCTACTGCTAGGATTTTATAGATTATCACATATCTTCTTTTTTTGATTTCTGTTTAGAAATGTAAGTATTAAAACAGGAAAGCTGCTAGATTTCATCTGTGCAACAGCTGATGGGAGGTAGAAATCTGAATTTTTTATAAACAGTGCTACCTTATTTGTTAAGTCAGGGTTTTATATCTTTACATCAAAATGTCTACACATTTTGGTAAACGAAGCAGGCCAGTCATGTCATTGGTTCCTGTCATTTAAAGGGCAATGCAAAGCTTTTTTTCGCCACCTTACCTGATGCCCCACATTTGTGTCCCCGCAAAGGTTTTATATCATTCTTCCATCTGTGTCCATAATTTATATTATTAAGAACCTTTTCTAATTTCAATTATAAATATATATTTAAATGTGGTTCACAAGAGTATGGCATGTAACAAAACACATATATATTTTTTATTCATTTAAGATAAATAACCCATGTTTATTTTAAATACAGTTTATTTAGTGATAACTAAAGCAGCATTACCAGACTCTTAGTAATTTTTTACTGCCCTAACGGCTACATTTTGACTTTTTTTTATTAGTTTAATAGGAGTGACCAGAAGAGTGGCCATGCTTCAGACTAGTCACTGTCCACAGCCACCCCATTCCTATGCCCCTGGTTCAACATCTACTAAGGTTTATACATTTTCCAACTTGTTGTTTACTTCGTGTCATGCACCTGTGACTTTCAGTGTAATTGTGCAGCAGTTGAGACGATACTTGCCCTTTATTTATAATTCAGAAGTGCCCTGCTTGGAAAGCTGGCTCATTATGAGCTCCACTGCAAACTGCACAGTATGTGGACAGGAGGGACTGTGGTAAAGATAACATGTGCAGGCATAGTGGAGAATATCAGTGTATCCAGTAGAAACTGTAAAGCTTGAATCTTGGCTTATTCCCAAACACAGTCTTTACTGCAGGAATAATGTGTAAATTCTTCCTATTCCATGGTGACTGAAATGTAAATCAGAAGTTAGAAAGCGCTGATTTGTGTACTGAAATAGCTTTATAGTGCAGCAAATAAATCTTACCTTCATTGTCTTGTCTCCCAGAAAAATGAACTTGCTCTCTAATGGATTTTCCAAAAACAAGCATCTGCCTTTCAGTGTCAATTACACACTGCAAACAGGATCACAGCACTTAATTTAAATTATACCTGAAGCAAACTTTTAGAATGGATAAACTGATAAAATGGAGAGAGATTTTACCTTCAAAGACTTGAGCGTCTTTGTGCCAAGAGACATGAACATCCTGTCGATTTCTACAATACAAACTGCATTTAGTCCCAAATCTTAATTTAAACTTTGTTTAATATCCTCAGTGTGATGCTGCTATATTGAACTCACCCACAACACTAAATAAAACATCCATCTTTGTTTGCCCAATCACCAGACTCAGCAAAATCTGTCCTATGGCTTGAAGGTTGTGCTGGAGAGGCCCTAAATCATCTTCACTTTTGCCTCTGATGGTCTTTTCTTTTACACTTTGAGACCAATTTGATATTATTATTAGTTTATTTTAGAATATTATTGTGTGCAAATCACATTTGTGCTACAGTATAAACTTACCCAAATTTCTCTACATTTACTGATGATATGAGATTGAGTGTACAGCCAGTGTCAATTGTAACCAGCACCTCACGCCCAGAGCACTATAGAGGGAATGAAATGAAGAAATGGTTTTGGGTACGATTTGAAAACTATAAATATATTTTCCAATGTCTACACAGTCTGTGTGGTATTCACCTGGCCCAGAACTTGAATGAGGCCACTCTCAGTCTCTTGAGTCTCGCTGTTAACACCATAGCTGTGACCTAGATTTTTCAAAGGTGCTTTCAAGCTGTTCAGTCTGTTTCGTGATAAGTTGGCCTCTAGCAGCCTTCTCTGGAGAATGTGGTGTGGTTGCTGTTGACAGAAAATCATAAACAAAAAAGTGTAGCTAGATTTAGTGTATAACTACAACAGGAAGAAACGTTAGATTTACAAATAAAATTTTGAAACCTCTGATTTTAAGATCATTTAATTCATTTGCACGTTGTAATATTTTCCAAGTAAAAAGGATTAATTAAAAAAGCTATTTCACATGTTATAAGGTATTCTGTAGTGAAGCCTCGTTTGAAATAATTCATGATTGTGTATACTTATATAGAATATATAATATATATAAAAAATAGTATATTTATTATATATCTCGACACATGTGGCACATCATTCATCCCATTTCTACATTAAGTAAATCAGTGAGGTTCTGGATTTTTCTAAACAAATCACCAGTGCCAACACAGGGGTTCCCCGGATTGAACAACGACGTCATGACCTAGACAATAATAATAATAATAATAATAATAATAATAATAATAATAATAATAATAATAATAATAATGCCTGTTTTGTCTCTGCTCTCACCTTGCAATGCAACTGGAAATAGGATACGGGCAGAAAAAAAAACTAAAAATACCAGACATTATTATATAATTACTAAAACAAATCCTCTAGCCCATTAAAAACAATCCGGTTAGATATCTGCCATACACACGACCGTAAGTATGCTACACCCATATTCGGCATATGAAAACGCGTGAATTTTCGGGGTTAAATATTGCACATTGTATTAAGACAAAAGAACCCACCCCTTCTTTAGAAGTTCCGAGCTTCTTAAGTCCGTCTAAAGGCAGGAGGTCTGCAGAGTCCTTGTGTAAAAACTGAACGGCTTGTTTAATCCTACGCTGCTGCCGGATAGTGGCTGCTTCCCTCATCTCCATCCCGCCGCCGTGCTCCTCTCTCTGCCGCCGGGGGCTCTTTATAAACACCGCTCGCCACAGCCCTGAGCCTCGTCACCAAACGAGTCTCAGACAGACCCACTAGACAGACTTCGCATAATGTTTACTACACCTGCTCGCAGCCTTTACACCGCGTAAAGCAGACAATGGTAATCTGGCGAAGTAGAAATAGAAACTTAAAGCATTACTTGATTATTTGTCTGTAACCGCTTATCCAGTTCAGGGTCCCAGTAGGTCCGGAGCCTACCCGGAATCATTGGGCACAAGGCAGGAACATACCCTGGAGGGGGAGCCAGTCCTTCACAGGGCGACACACACACACTCACACCTATGGACACATTTGAATAGCCAATCCACCTACCAACATGTGTTTTTGGGTCGCTGGAGGAAACTGGATCATCCAGAGGAAACTAATGCGGATACTGAGAGAACGCACCAAACTCCTCACAAACAGTCACCCGGAATAGGACTTGAACCCACAACCTCCAGGTCCCTGGAGCTGTGTGACTGCGACACTACCTGCTGCACCACCCACACATGAAAAAGACTATATTATAAGAAAGGATTCTTATAGTCTCTTAAAGCTGGTTTAGATGTAACTCACACCTCCATTCTTATTCAATATGCACAGGTCTGTGAATAAGCAGTTAGTCCCTGCCTCTATCTATGCTCACCTGCAGCTTAAAAGCCCCTCCTCAAGAGACCCTGGCTGCCAGAATCTGCACATTTGAGACTGTCTTTGAAACACATCATGTGGTGTTGACTATTTATTTCATGCATGAACAGCACATGGACGGGTTAATACGTTTAAACTTGATTAATCACTGATGGGGATCTGTAACTAAGCAGTCATTCCATTTGACTAATTGGAGGGAATTGTTTATTCTATTGAGAGAGCAATGTAGTGAAGGGAATTGTTTATTAAATGAAGAAACCTTAACATCACAGCAGCTTCTTAGAAAAGTTTGTTTCTGTAGAGGATTTATTTTTACCTGCTATTCAGATTCAATTTCAGGACAACAGGCAAAATGGTCTTTTTAAATGTTAATTCTGTTTTCCTGTTTCCATTTATCCAGTCTGTTTCAGTAGGGTTTAAAGAGCCCAACATGTAAAAGTGAATTTTTCTCCCCTTTATAATCTTCAGATTCTGATATAATATGTTCCTATCAGTCCATATTTTGACAGCTTATTGTAAACTGTAAAGCTCATGAAAGGACAACGGTGTAAAAATACAAGCAAATTCTAAAAAAAATGTATGACCTTATATATACACTCTTAAAAATAAATATGTTACAAAGGGTTCCTTGTGCAAAGCCACAGAGAAACATTTTTATTTTATAAATGCGTGAGTGTAAAGAATCGTTTATAGGTTTAAAAAAAACTTCACTTGATCTTATGGTACTTCACCTATTTAAACTTATTTGTGGTTCCAACAAACTGTGGTTCTTTTATGACATTGCTCATAGAATATTTTTTAGTACAGCGTTAATGGTAGTTCTTCAGTAACACTGAGTAAACTAGTCCTAGTTGACAGTCTCTAAATTTAGGTCATGTCATATGCTAGTGGTATTCCTTTAATGACTGGGATAATGTAATGAAAATGTTTTTTTCCATTAACCTGAAGAAATGGGCAATTGCACGCTTGGCCTAAGTTAATTACACTTTGCCTGAAGGGCCCTTATGGCAGTAGAGGAGAAACGGTTAATCAGGACGACTGGTTTTAAGGAACAATATCAATCCACCTTTTATGTCAATCAATCAAATTTTATTTATATAGCGCTTTTCACAACAGAAAATTGTCACAAAGCAGTTTTACAGAGATCCGGGTCCAAGCCTCCTATGAGCAAGCCAAGGGCAACAGTGGCAAGGAAAAACTCCCTCAGCACACAAGGGAAATCCTTGGAAGGAACCAAGACTCATACGGGGGAACCCATCCTCCTCGGGTCGACACCGGAGAGCACAACAGAGAACAAAACAGAAGTAAAAGTGAACTGATAGAGAAAAATGAGTTATAGTAATGTGAAGGTAAAATATTAGTGATATAAGAGTATTAGAAAGGAGGAAGTGGTCAGATATTCTGTGGGAGGGTACAAGCAGGTGCAGAGTTAATCTGGGATATAACAGCACCCAGGGATGAGTGGTGGATTCATAGGTCCCCACCAATGTCAAGAGCAAATCTACGCCACTACAAGCAGCCATAAACTAAAGAGGATTTTAAATCAAGGTTCTAGTGTAAGTGTGCATAGTTCTACAGTTTTGCAATTTGGGAACTACTAAACTAAACTGGAGATCAGACCTCCATTGTTAAATCTGTGCATCCCTGTTCTGGCATTATAGAGGAATTTTGACCCTAAGCTTGCATTTAAAATTTTATTAAGCATAGTATCTCATCAATGTCCTCTCAGCATGCACTAAACAAAAGCTATTTTAAATCCTTCCATGTTAATAAAGTAACCTTAGGTAGTAATATTAATGAAAGTTAATGTAGAATCTTATAAATACAAATGTGATATTTGGTATTCCAATTATTATTTATCTGGCTACATAGCAGAGTGATTACAAATAATTTCAAACATGAGTCTGCCCTATGGCCACTATAATTTTGAAAAGTCCTTGCCTTCTTAAAGATCATAAGATATTATTGATGTGTTGGTATATAGAGACTGTTGCAGCAACAATGTAAATAATTTTGACTGGAATGAATCTTTATGTTAAATGCATATCGTGCATATAGTATAGTGAAATCTGTTCTAGTTTAAATTAGCCATTCAATGTGGGACAACATCTACGTAATAATTAAAAAAAAACTAATTTATTTTTCATGCCCAGTTAATTTGAAATGCAAAATGGATTGTTCAGACAGAAAACAACCTAGTATCTTGACTATGATGTAAAAAAAAAAATCTAAATCTTTTATTATCAAAATCTTTAATAAATTCATTGGGCCCCTGAACTGATTAAATAGACTGTTAATGGTAATGCACCCACTAAACAAAGCATTTTGTTGAAAAAGAAACATAAAATATTGCCCGTTCAAAAGTTATTGCACATTAAACCATAATTTTGGATATTATCACTGTCCAAAGAAGTATGTTTTTATTTTTTTGTCAGTTTTTAGTTTACAATGATCACTTAACATCGTATGAAAATAATCTTAACCAATGTAACAGAAATACTTGAAATAAAATATTTTTACACTGATTAAAGATTTTCTTTCTCCCATCAAGTTACTATTTTCAAGATGCATGTTTTTTTGGACATTGATGATATGAATGAATTTTCTAACCATTTATCATCCAATGCCTAATTTGGCTTAGTCAGTACCTCATTAAAATGATGAGGGCATGCTGGACAGAAATGAAAAAAAAAAATGCAATGGCTGAGGCATACAGTTGTGAAAATCTAGAAAATGTATTAAGAAATTACAGACTATAATCCATATCACTTTATATATTTGTTAGCCACAATTTACACTTTCATTCTCAGCAATGCATTGACAATGAGAAGTAAGGGTGTTAGTAAGTTTTGATCTGGTAAAATTGGATCAGACACAGCAGTGCTGCTGGAGTTTTTAAATGCCTCATTGTCAATTCTGGGCTGAGAGTACTCCACCAAACAAAAATATCAAGACAACAGCATTGAATCAGATTATAAGTCCACCCTAACTTTGCATTGACAGGGTGGACCAACAGTGTAGGTTAATCTAAAACAGTGGCCAGTGAATGGGTCCATAGTTTATTTGCTGCACCGCTGTCTGATCCACTTATACTAGCATAACACACCACTACATCAGTGTCAGTAGCACTGAGAATGATTCACCACCTAGGTAATACCTGCTTTGTGCTGGACCACACCATTGAAGAGCAGGGTGAAAGGGCAACAATATAGTATGTAAATAAATGCATGAACAGCAGTCTGAAACTGTAGAACTAAGTGCATCTAAATGATAAGCGGATTAAGTGGACAATACGTAGAAGATAGGTCATTTTAATGTTATAATTGAAATGTAAGTGGGAGAGCTGCAGGGTTTGACTGATATAGTATATAGAGTAGATTGATTTAAGATGCTCTCTGTGTAGTTATTTCTCCCCGAGTCTGTTATATCTGTGTTTGTATTTCACGCTGTGTTCTGTACTTGTGTGTAGTTATTACTGTGCTTGTATTTCTCGGTGTTCTGTGTGTAGTTATTTGTCTTGTTCTGAGTCTGTGGTAAATGTTTGTGTCGTTATTTCTCTCGCCGTTAATCCGTCTATTCATTTCTGTGGATTCTTTTGAGTATGTAATAATTTCAACAACAACAATTATAACAATTCCAGCTCAGTCTGTGTAGGTATTTCGCTTTGTGTAGTTCTTTCTGTATGTAATTATTTTTCCCCGAGAGTCCGCGTGTAGTTGTTTCTCTGTGTCTCTGTGCACTGCATTGCCCAGACGGCCTCACTCCACTCATCATCGCTCTGACAGTAAACATGGCCGCAGACTCGCTCTTACGACACCCCTTTCTTTCTGTTATTCTCCATCACTGTCCGCACGGTTCACAGCCACGGACACCAAAGGCGGCGGGAGAGGAACTCCGGTGTCCGCAGGTTTAGGAAACCCGGCTCTGGCCCGGGCTCCGAGCATGCTTCGTGTTTATTAATCGACACACAATACGCTCCAAAGACCAGAATGGGGTTTTATGGTGCCCCTGAACCTGAATATTTTAACACGTCTGGTTAAGCCGAAGGAACTTGAACCAATGAGAAAGCGAGAGTGAAGGCGGCCGGCGGATTTGAAGCAATCAAATGAGAGTACGGGAGAAAAGCCCCGCCCCTGGCGGCAGACTCGGCGGTCGTTCATGTTCCTGGGCGGTGGAGCCCGCAGAGCGTTTCCTGCCCTGGTGCATGGTGGTCGGACGAAGGGATTGTTGGAAATTTGGGAGGTTAGTGCTGTATATAAATGTGTTTTTACCCAGTGTGCCTTATTCCCCCTAGTCACTGCAGAGCTGTGGAGTTCGGCGCAGGAGAAGTTACTAAGCTCCGAGGACAGACGCGAGCGCGATAAAGCGGTTGTAACGCTGCCGAGGCGATGTTTTATTTATTGGAGTCTGTTGGACGCAGCGCTCAGATCGGTTTCAACATTAAAACGCTGCTCTTGTTGCGCTTCTTCGACTTCACCTAACGCCGGTCACCTCAACTCTGCCCAGTTTCCTTAGAGTTTAAGACTAGTAACTGGTAACCTATCCGTAGCTGATTTGTTTCATGGGCTAAACCGAACTTTCTGAAGCGCCAGGCAGATGTTAACCTTAAACAAGCAGAGAAACAGGACATTATTGTAGCCTGTCTGCTAACACGCAATGCTAGCTGAGCTACTGTTCCATTAGAGAATCGCTGCTCGGCTAACGCTGAGCTAACCGTGAAGAGACACATCTAAACCCGCTCAAATCTTCGCCGTATGAACACAAACCGCAGCTCTAGAGAGTCTAACGAAATCCCAACCAAGCAGAAATCGTATATTAGGGACATTATACAACGCTTAATGTATGAAGTGACTCAGTATTAGCGCACAGCTCATAAATGCTAGGAAGACTTAGAACCTAATACAGAAGAAATAATAAATCCATGTTAGGACTTAGCTTGAATGAGAATAAATAACATGGTTTAACGTGCCAGAAAAACAACATAGGAGCACCCAATCTCTCACAAAAGAGCCATGTCATTGCTTGTGATGTTTGCTGGGTCTAAGACGTCGTTGTGCTCATTAAATTAAACCATGTTAAGCATTATTCTGCTTCAGTGTTTTAATAACGTATGTGCTGCAGATGAGCCAAATGGCTGTAGCAACTGAATGAGGCCAAACCTTGGACTTGACTATCAAGATCAAGACCTTGAGTTTAAAGAATCCCTCCAGTTAAAATCACATTTTTTTTAAAGCTTGTTAACATATAAATGTAGTTGTTTCCATATGTATTAATTCTGTCATGCCAAAAAGCATTTGTAAATAAAGAGCCAATCCTGCCAACCTGTTGCATGCAAGTGGGGGAGGGTGAGTGGGTAGGTGGAGTCAAAATGCTAAACATAACCTTGTAGTCAGGACAAAACCTCACATTATTTTTATGATGTTTAAAATTTTCTTTAGCTCAATCTGAAAAGGATACATTGCTTTAGTGAAGATGTGTTCGGTATCATTGGAAAGCTATTGTTTAATTAACTCCTATGAAGTTGCCTTTTTGCAAATATGAAGTTTTGCTCTGAGAGCAATACAAATTTTAAGTATATAAAACCATTAGACGGAGGTCCCCCTCTTGTTAATTCTAAGGGGAAGGACTACAGTTACAGACAGAAAAAGACTGCTTGTGTGTTACTATTACACTTACTAATACTGTTCTTATTGCGGTGCTTGTTAGACTTGCTCAGGTTAGTGTGATGATGACTGATTGTTTTCTCAGATCATGCTTTTGGCTCAGGTGAATCGAGACGCCCAGAGCATGGAGTTCCAAAGTGTGGAGGGTGACCCACAGCAAGTCACTCTTTGTTTGACAGAAGCTGTGACAGTTGCAGGTGAGTTTTTTTTTAATGTTAGTTTTTTTTTTTTTTTGCTTGATAATTCCAGTGCTGGCCTTTAATTAGCAGCATTTGCCTTACAGATGAACACATTGAGGCCATGGACACAGTGAGTTTGCAGGCAGTCACTCTGGTGGATGGCTCCACTGCATATATACAGCACAGTCCTAAAGGTACAGAGACAGGGGCGTAATAACTGTTTACAGGCATCATTGTAATGAATGCTCAAATTTTCCAGTTATTACTTTAAACACAATAGATGTTTATGCCAGTAAGATGTAATTTGCCAGTAAGCTTATCCACACACAATTGAAAGCACCTCCCTGACTACAACTGCAGGTGCCAGTGCTGTAGTCTGACTATAATATGAAACTTTACATTTTTTGCAGTTTCTCTAACAGAAAACAAGATCATGGAAGGGCAGGTCATCCAGCTGGAGGATGGATCTGCTGCATATGTTCAGCATGTACCAATGCCTAAAGCAGGTACCTCACTCAGGTCTAGTTACCTGGTTATTTGCTCACCACCATCTGTACTAGCTATATGCATTGCAAAACTTGTACAGCACAACATATAACTTCAGATTAGGACAATATGACAAAATATGTTAACTGATTGAAAAATATGTCATTATCTCAATCTTTGATACATTCAGACATAAACAAACAGAAAAAATGTATTCAGAAAACATTTTCAAAGGCATAAACCCTGATTATTCTTTATTTGTTTGTCCACCTCTACATAAAAACAAAATCAGTAGGAGAAGGGCTGAGACTTGAGGATGGCCAAGCTGTGCAACTGGAAGATGGAACAACAGCATACATTCATACACCCAAAGGTATGTCTATCACTGTAGTGTCTCTTTTGTGTGGTGAAATATTCTCAGATTTAATTCTTGTAAATACTGTAGACTGTCATCATTTGCATTTTACATGGGTATATATTGTTGTTTCAGAGACATATGATCAGGGTGGTTTACAAGCAGTCCAATTGGAGGATGGTACAACTGCCTATATCCAACATATGCCACAATCCAGCACCATCTTGGCCATTCAGGCTGATGGCACAGTGTCTGATCTGCAGACAGAGGGGGCCATTGACCCTGAAACCATTAGTGTGCTGGAGCAATATTCCACCAAGGTTATGGTCTCGCATGCTTACTCTACAATGAAAATGTGTGCTCCAGTATTAAAGTGTTTAAATTCTTATATTCCTGAATTACTCTTTCAGATGGAGAGTACAGAATGTGGGACTGGGTTGCTCGGTAGAGGTGACTCTGATGGTAGCGTGCATATGCAGGTGAATTTTTGATCAATACAGTCCAGTCATTACTGTATTTGATTTATTATGAGTTTCTGTGTAATTTGTATAACTGACAAATTTCCTGTTTAGATTGTACTCCAGAGTCAGGATAGCCGGTCTCCAAGAGTGCAGCACATTGGAGAAAAGTCCTTCCGTTGTGAACATGAGGGATGTGGTAAACTATACACCACAGCACACCATTTAAAGGTAAAGCCCTGTCACCATTTACTTGTAAATGTAAAATGAGTTTTGGTTTGTTTACCAATATAGTGCCATAAATGTGTTTACATATTGTGATTTTTGTTTTATTTGAAAAGGTGCATGAAAGGCTACATACTGGTGATAAACCTTACGTATGTGACCACCTAGGATGCGGTAAAAAGTTTGCCACAGGTAGTTTTGCCTCAGGTTATACATTAAAATTAATGTTTTAAACATGCATTCATAATTTAATCTGTGAATTGTATACAAAACTTAGTGTGGTTTGATGAAAAAAAAATATATAATAAAAATTATAGCAATTTTATTAATTATTTTTAATGTGTAGTAAATCTCTGCCAAGAATGGAAATGCATGCAATCCTTATCACTAACCTTATCACAAACCATTGTAAAGTATGTCTCGAGAATCAGGCAGCACAGGATCACTTCATGGAACACTTTGTAGACAGTTTATAGAGGCAGTAAATATTTAGAATGTCTAGTATCAGTAGTACCACTGTAGACAGTTCTGAATCTGCAGCTTTCTGTACAGTGGAACACTTCAAATCAAACCACTCTAAGTGACTTTGTTTACATTTTAATTTCAGCAATTTAGCAAAAAAGCTGTTTTAACTTCACACCTTATACTTTTGACATGCTTCTTCCAGGGTATGGCCTCAAAAGTCATGTTCGAACACACACTGGTGAAAAACCGTATCGTTGTCAGGAGCTCAATTGTCTTAAGTCTTTCAAGACGTCTGGAGACCTTCAAAAACACACACGAACACACACAGGTGTGGTATTTATAACACATCATAGTCTGCCTAAGCCATTATATAATGTGCACATAGGGCTTGACGATATGGCCAAAAATATATATCATCATATACTCCTTAATTTTGGTCGATATGATATAATTTCAATATCAATATGAACAGTATAAAATCCACTGAAAAGCTTCCAAGAACAAACAAGAAACATGACATCACCATCAAACATAAACCTCTTGGCTTTGTCAATATTTTTAATATTTAAAATTTTTAAACTAAAATTTAAATTGAGTATGCTAAACTGACGACAGAACCCAGTAATGAATGTTGGTCATTGACAGTTGTTGTAAATAATGTATATTGAAATTATTTTTAAAAATCATATTGTTATTGAAACATTTTATATTGATATTGAATTATTGTCCAGCCCTATGTGTACAGTAGTGTTTAAGCTGTGTTGACATTGTTTTCCAGTGGTATGATTTTAGACTCTATAGTGAATATTTTTCTTACATTATTGTTCTTAAAGGGGAGAAGCCTTTCAAATGTCCGTTTGAAGGTTGTGGGAGATCTTTCACTACTTCAAATATTCGAAAGGTTCATATTCGAACACACACTGGTGAGCGGCCTTACTATTGCTCTGAGCCCAACTGTGGAAGGGCCTTTGCCAGTGCCACTAACTACAAAAATCACATGAGGATTCACACAGGTACTAAATTGCTTTATTCTAAATTTGCCTTATTAGTACACAGCTATGGCATTATAATTAAAATAAAAAAGCAATACTTTTGTTTGAAATCATCTGATGTGAAAATAAGCATCATATTAGATTAGATCACAGTTCTGGAAAAAAGTACAATTTTGGTATTATAATTTGTGTTTGCTGCTGTAGGAGAGAAGCCGTATGTTTGCACTGTTCCCGGCTGTGATAAACGTTTTACTGAGTACTCCAGTCTGTACAAGCACCACGTAGTTCACACACCCTGCAAGCCCTACATCTGCAACCACTGTGGGAAGACCTACAAGCAGATTTCAACATTAGCCATGCACAAACGCACAGCCCACAATGATACTGAGCCCATTGAGGAGGAGCAGGAGGCCTACTTTGAGCCACCTTCAGGTCAGTATGTGCATTTGTGTGTGTGTATATATATATATTATTGTTGTTATTATTATTTTTTAATTATTATGATTTTTTTTTTCTCCCCCCAGAGGCCATTGATGACCCCACATTAACATTTACACCTACTGTGGTGGAGGAAGACAGTGGGTCAGAGCAGGTTTCAGTAGGATCTGAGATCATGAGTCAACAGCATGTAGCACTCATATCACAGGATGGCACTCAGCAGGTCAGGATTTTTTATTTATTTATTTATTTTTATTTATTTATTTATTTTTTGTTAAAATGACACAAACTGCTATACACTTGTTAATTGCAATAGCTTCTTATACATTTGTTAAGAAATACTATCAGAATACATTTGCAAGTGTAACTTCAACATATATTTTTTTTTATGTAATCCAAACTCTTGCATAATTTATGCATTGTACACTGAATCATGTGCAAAACAGGAAAAGCATATATCTACATTTGCCAAAAAGATGTGCTACAGTGAGATCAGCAAAAAAACCTACCTTTTATTTCAGGTTCTCTCTCAGGCAGACGTACAAGCAATGACTGGCACAATAACCATGGTAACACATGAGGGAACCACTATAACCATTCCTGCACATGAAGCAATGCTTTCCCCAGGAGAAGCTCACTCTGTAACCATGGTTTCAGGAGATGGCACAGAAGGACAGGTAAGGGCTTATTTATGTTTTGCGTCCTTGTTCTCTCTTGTGTTTGTTTTGGTTGAACTGAGAAGAGCTTTCAGTTTACAAATGGTGTGTTGTTGGAGCTATGTGCTTGTTTACATCTGTTTGTGCTTGTTTACAACTATTGGTTTGCTTTGTAGGTGGCCATTGTTACACCGGATCTGTCTGTGTTCCAGACAGAGGATGGGGAGCTGGTGCAGGAGCAACAGCAGTCTGTGGTTTCCACCAGCCCACACCCAGTTACTCTGTTGGCTACGTCCAATGGCACACACATAGCAGTTCAGGTATCTTTCAGACACATTTACGTGGGTTACTGAGTTCAAATACTAGGTTATTTACCAAGCTTTCACATAATCTTCTAGAGATGCTATAAAACAAATAAATCCATACTGAGGAGGGGCTGATGGGGTGACTGCATTCTAAAGAGTGAAATCCTTTGTTTTAGGGGATTTAGGCTGGTGGTTTATGGTTTAAGGGTATGGGAAGTTAAGTTCAACTGAAAGTGTGTGGCTGGCTGTTGTGTAATAGTCTGTTCTCAGTTGGAGTTCATCTTGGGCAGTATCAATAATTTTACCGGCTTTTTCAAAGTCTTTATTTTATTATTTTTAGCTTTATATTTTATCAAAACACAAAAATTTGTGTTTATTGAGCTTTTCAATATTTGATATACATTTTATATACATGCATAATTTGAACAATTTCCTTGTTCAAGATGAATTAGGTTTAATCCACTATTACTTTGATTAATTTCTTGTCTTAAACTGCTACTGATTCTTATTTCTTTATGCTTGCTCAGAGTTGTTATCAGTGTAATCATCCAAGTCTTATCACCAACCTGTCAATTATATCTGATTACAGAGCTACTTATTGAATGATTTTAGGGTGAAATGTTATTTTTTAAAATTATATAGGATATATAATAAGTAGTAAATATTGAAGATAAGCATGTTAAAACAATTAATGAGTGCACCCATACATCCAAATCATATTTGGAAAGGTGGAAATAACACATCAGTGTCTGTCTGAAATACACAAGCAATTGTATAAAATTATCTCAGTAGGGAAAAAAAATATAAAAATAGTGTGTGAAAATTTAATCATTTAATCATCAGCACAAATGTATACAAAATGTGGATTCACAGAAATGTGAACCATAGTTATGTAATTTTATTGCCTAAAATGTGTCAAGGTTTTGAAGTCAGGACTTCAAGCAATCAACAATCAAACAAATTAGAAAATATTGTACTGTTTATATTGAATTTTTATTGGACATTTGTTTGTTTCTAGAACAGCACATTACAGTAGCACTTTTTGTTCTTTTGCAGCTCAGTGATCAACCCTCACTAGAAGAGGCAATCAGAATTGCATCAAGAATACAGCAAGGAGAGACACCAGGCCTGGATGATTAAAGCATGTCCTTTAATTTAGTACCATAAACTTGAGTGTGTGCATATGTTTACAGTGAACAACTAAAAGAATTATGTATCCCAATATGAAATGTTTGTAATGCCAGGATTATGATTGCTCTGTTTCAAGAGGACTGAAGATATTTTTGTGTGGATTTATGTACATAGCAATGTTTTGAAACTTGAGTTTTCTGCTGTAAATATTTATTTGATTCTTATATTGGATACCTGACTTTTTAGGATCTTAATAAATGAATGGTCCAAAAATTATTGTAGCAGCATTCGAGTTGTTTTCAGTGGACTTCCAGAAATCAGTTTTGTAATTACATTTATGAATGCCTTTGCAACCATTTTCCAAGCCACAGGAAAAAGCTCAATTTTTAGCTTGTGTTTCCATGCCTAACCTAACTAATTTTATGTAGTTTTGTTTATTAATTCATTTTTGCATTAATGGTGTTATCCATTATGCCAGAAGCAACCTTTAGGCGGAAGTGGGTGTTATATTTTATAGTTAATATTTAAAACGTTAATAATTGCACTCACATGTACACATGATGATATTAATATACCTTTTACATTTAGGCATTAACATTTGGGTACTACTTCCCTTTTTAAGTTTAACTGTTCCGTTGAGTCTCTGCTGCTCATTGGTTACATAGTTATCCAAGAGCGCTGAATAAAGCTGATGTCACGCTGATAGTGGATTCCAGTGCATTCCAAGGTCCACTGCAGTTCTGTTGATGGTCTGTTTGATGTTTCTTTGAGCTACTGTTTTTTTTGGTGGTGTTTGAGTGTGGATTGTGTTCTACCCCTGCCTACTTGTAGATAGATTAAGGGTAATAATACAGGTTCAGAAGCTAAATTAGCATGATAAATAACTGTATGATCAATCGAAACAGAGAAGGGGCGGGGGTAAGAGCAACTCTTCGCGCCACTGGAGAGCGGCCACTTTCGGTAAGATGGAGTCTATGGCAGTGACGTCACCCTGCGTTTCAAACTGAGGGAAGAGCCCTGATTGGCCGAGAGGTGGTCATTTGACCAACGGTCGCGGGAAGCTCCAGAAACACGCCGCTGAGGGTGGGAGGAGTAGTTCTCCATTCAAACTATCCTCACCTTTGTAAACAAAATAGTCGTAATCCGTATTTTCTAGCACCCTAACGAGTTTTGGCTTATTATTTTTGGATTTGGGCTGTGGCAGCGCTTTTCGTGGATATTTATTTTCTCGCCCTTCGCACACTCTGGTTCCTTCGAAATTATTCAGGACTTAAGAGACGCTGAGAAGAGGAGGCCATTTTTTCTCTCTAATTTGGCCACTATTCTGCTTTGTGTAAGTTTGCTTACCCGTGGGATGAAGGGTAGTTTAGTTTAGTCTCTGTATATTTTGGATTTGGGACGGGAATTATTTGTTGACAGTGAGTAACTAGAAACGGAGTCTGTCGCTTTAGTGTAAGAGGAAAAAAGTTATTCAAGAGTCACAATCTTCAAGGATCCCACAGTCCGTAGCGCTCACGTTAGCCCTATCAGTTAAAGTTAGTAAATATGTATCGTTCGCTTATGGGAATTTGATTTGCCCTCCTCTTGGGTTGGTGGGTGAACAACGGCGTCCAGATTTGTTACATATTAATAATAGAAAATACGTATCCTGAGTGTTTTTCGCCGAGATGAGCTTCGGCTGTCGGCGGCCAACGGAGTTTTCTCCTAATCTTCGGCCCATCCGACAGAAGCTGCAGTTTGCTGGCAGTGACGGGGAGGAGGACAGTGTGGAAGATGCAAACAGCAGCGCGGGGGGCGAGTCCGGCTTCACGGAGCTGGACTCCCCAGTGCTGCGTCGCCGCGGCGTGGACCAGAGGAGCACGGAGATGAACAGCAGCCCCCTGAACCGCACAAGAGAGGACGACGACCCCGAATCGTGGGACGAAGAGGGCTTCGGCTCTCCGTCCCACCTTAAACCGAACTTCTGTTTCAAGAACTCACCGTCGCCCAGAAAGAGCCCTCGGGCATACGATAGTTCCCCAGACAGGACTTACATCCACGACGACCTGGAGGGATCGAGCTCTCCCGTACCGGACTGTCCCGACACACCGCCGCACAAGACTTTCCGAAAACTGCGGCTCTTCGACACGCCGCACACACCCAAGGTCGGTGGTCCTGCTCTTTAAAGCTGATAAGCACAAATGATCTTTATCTGAGTTGTATTTTCATCTGTTAAAATGTCAAACGGGAAAGGGTATTTTGTTACAATCAAGTAACACTTGTTGATTTTCTTAGTATGAGATTTAACTTTACTAGCACAGTGTTGTTTTTTTCCTGAATGTAACGTTTTACAGAAAAAACATGTCATTCTTAATGTTCATTTCCAATGTGATGATATTTCAACACATGTCTAATTTTACTGAGGTGTCTAAACTAATGCGTAAAATGACTGTAGGGCCTTAAGCCTTCATTCTGTTACTTAAAGGCAGACCTGTACTGCAGTAATTCTGTCCAGGTTTTCCTAACGTCACACCTAGTAGAAAGTACCATGTTTAGATTCCACCCAGGTGGGAGTTTTACACCCAGTGACCCAGTTGCTTCTGTACAGTTGCGTAATGTGTTGGAGCTCTAATGAATCATCCTATTGATCCAGCAGAAACTCAGGGCTGACTCTCAGGTGGCTCCCTCCCTCCTAAACAGTACACTTTGTTATTATTTAATTCCTTCAACACTTAATACGGTGGCTTAAAGCCCACACGATGCATATGTAATACTTTTATAGGTTATATGTCACTCTGATTTTTAATGCAGCATTACTGCCCCTTTTTGTAGGTCTCTACACAGCCTTCTCTATACAATCTTTATACAGAACCTCATGGAATTTAACACATTGTCTGAAAGCAGAGCATTTACTTCATAGTTTCTGGTTTGTTTTCAAAAGCACCGGTAATTAGTTTTTATTTTAAGTTGCAGTCATGTTTGAAAATTGTGGGCTCCTTGTTTTCAGAGTTTGCTGTCGAGAGCAAGGACATCAGCTTCTACAAACAGACGAGTAGCCCTTTTCAAGAATGTGGATTCCAAAGGCAAGGCCAGTCTCGATGGAAGGCGAAACCAGACACCTTTGGTCAACATTAACCCCTTCACCCCTGACTCAATCGTTATCCAGTCATCAACGCAGCAAAGACACAACAGGAAACGCTCACACTGGAATGAGTAAGCTGTTGAATAGTACTGATTCATGCATTTATTTTGAGTAGTTTATTTGATTTATTGAGGGGAACAGCGGTTGAGCTTCCCTATATTACTGAATGTCTGAGCTTGTGGTGTCATATAACGCGCAGGTTGTGTTGATGTTCGTTAAATGCGTTTAAGGCCGATACTACTCTCAAATTTGGCAAGAAACCAAAACCTCGTGTTTGCTCATAAAGCGGGCCACGTGCTCCGAGTCTCTGTGCTGCCCTCCAGTGTTTGGAGTGAAATATAACATCTCTCTTTGAAATGTCTCTCTCACAGCTCCTGTGGAGAGGACATGGAAGCCAGTGACGCAGAGATTGAAGAAGACACCATTCCTCCATCAAAGGTAGTAATTTTGCTCTTCAAACGTTTATTTTACATGTTTGGCATTATATGCTTTTTGTTGTCAACTTTTATAGACATATTTTGAGTGTATAAATAGGGCATGCAACTATATACTTTTTCTACATTTAATGAAATTATTTAAGATGCTGAACATGAATTAATTCGGTACTATGTTATGTACAACTTGTTTTATTCAGAGACTGACTATGATGGAGAATAACATGATGTCCAGATATGCATCTGAGTTCCATGAGCTTGAAAAAATTGGTTCTGGACAGTTTGGTGCTGTCTTCAAATGCGTTAAAAGACTAGATGGCTGCATCTATGCCATCAAACGCTCCAAGAAGCCACTAGCAGGATCTGTGGATGAGTAAGTTTTTTTTTTTTTCTTTCTATTTTATATATATATATATATATATATATATATACACACACACTATATTCTGATCACTGATCCTCAGTGTTCTTTCTTTTCTTTTTTTGATCAAAAATTTGAATTTGTCTCCAACAGACAGAATGCACTTCGAGAGGTCTATGCACATGCTGTTCTTGGGCAGCACCCTCATGTAGTGAGGTATTATTCTGCTTGGGCCGAGGATGACCACATGCTGATCCAAAATGAATACTGCAATGGTGGCACTCTGTCAGACATTATAACTGAAAACTACAGATGCATGCACTTTCTGTCTGAGTTGGAACTAAAGGATTTGCTGCTACAGGTCTCACGTGGACTTAAATACATTCACTCAATGGCACTTGTGCATATGGACATTAAACCAAGTGAGTCTTTCTTGACTGGTACTTGTGTAAGGAATAATGAAAAGTGATGAGCCATAAATACCAAAATCCACAAGATCTTTAACAGTGTTATGTGCTTGATTCAGGCAACATATTCATTTCAAGGAAACCAACAGTGAGCGTGGAGGAGTTTGAGGATGAAGAGGATGGACCAAGTACTAGTGTAATTTACAAAATCGGTACGAATACATCATACTTCAACCTTCATAGGGATAGACAAATACATAACATTTCTTGGGGTTAACGTTATTTTAATTTTATTTATTATTCTTTTTTTTTTATAAGGTGATCTAGGCCACGTAACCAGAGTAACAAACCCCCAAGTTGAAGAAGGTGATAGCAGATACCTGGCTAATGAAGTTCTTCAAGAGGTAAACAAATAACCAGTCGGACATAACATCTGCAATTGTTAATGTTAACTTTGTCCTGTATAATGACTCTGCTGTTCTCCCTTACAGGACTATACTAACTTGCTGAAAGCAGACATATTTGCTTTAGCTCTGACGGTAGTGAGTGCCTCTGGAGCTGAACCACTGCCTAGCAATGGGGAAAAATGGCACCAAATACGACAGGGGATCCTGCCCCACATCCCACAAGTGCTCTCTCCGGACTTCATAGGCTTACTAAAGGTAATGTGTTGCTGTTGGTTTCGCACCATCCCCACTCCCCGTTCTTTTATTAAATAGTCATTCTACTTCATTCATTCATTATCTGTAACCGCTTATCCAATTCAGGGTCGCGGTGGGTCCAGAGCCTACCTTGAGTCATTGGGCGCAAGGCAGGAATACACCCTGGAGGGGACGCCAGTCCTTCACAGGGCAACACAGACAACCACACACATTTACTCGCACACCTACAGACACTTTTGAGTCGCCAATCCACCTATCAACGTGTGTTTTTGGACTGTGGGAGGAAACCGGAGCACCCGGAGGAAACCCACGTGGACACGGGGAGAACACACCAACTCCTCACAGTCAGTCACCCGGAACGGGAATCAAACCCACAACGTCCAGTTCCCTGGAGCTACCTGCCTACCTACATGCTGCGCCACCGTGCCGCCCTAGTTATTCTACTTGCATCACTACATTTGAATATTTCTTTCTTTTCATAGTTAATGATCCATCCTGACCCAGCACGAAGGCCTTCAACATCTGACCTCATCAGGCATCCAGTTCTGCTGACCGCTTCCAGAATGAGTGCTGACCAGTTGCGTGTGGAACTGAATGCAGAGAAATTCAAGAATGCCTTGCTCCAAAAGTATGTGACTGGATTAACATTTTTCACTTAATTTCATGATTTTTGTAATTTGCCATTTCTGAAAGCCTGGAAAACAGGAGAGATCACTTAGTCACATTTTCATGTAGTCATGGGTCACTAGTTTGGACATGGGTTCCCTGAAGTCAGGGTTGGGGAGCTCCAGTCCAGGAAGGCTGTAGCTATCACAGTTTTGTTATATATCATTGTTGTCCAAAGGAGAAACATGCATCTCCAAAATTGGAACTTTATTGGAGAAGTGGGGGAAAACAAGATTTATTTATTTAAAAAATAATAATAATTACATTTATATTAAGTGTTATCCCACCCTTTTTTGCATTAATTTGTTCTTTTCTCATAGGGAGCTGAAAAAAGCACAACTTGCCAAAGCAGCAGCAGAAGAGAGAGTCCTGTCCACAGACAGAGTTCTGACCCGTTCCACAGTTCAGTCTAATTCCAGAAACACTCGGCTGATTGGGAAAAAGATGAATCGCTCTCTCAGTTTAACCATTTACTGAACTTAATGTCAAACGAAAGAAGAATGTCTCTGGTGGGAAAAACAGTGGTGCTGTATCATGGTTTCACATGGAGGCAGTTTTATCTATGACTGGGTGAACAGTTGTCCTAAAACTGTTAGTGCTTATACTGTTCTGATACAAGTGAACTTTTTGTTTTAAGTGAAGAAATGTCTTTTCATCAACAAACTCCTGGAAAAGTCTCAGCGTCAGTTTTTGCTGGGCATAGACTTTTTGCATGCTCAAGTAACAATTTCAGTTTTGCAGATGTTTCTATGTAGTTGTTTTTTAAGGTAGAAAACTTCCTTGACATAGACACACTTTGTCTTCTTTATCTCTGCTACAAGTTCCACAGATGAGGGTATGCATGGTTTCCCTGCACTTCTAAATCAAATGTGCAGAGTTGCGCAGACAATAGGGAAATGTGACCCTGTTAAAGCCCTAATTTGTGAAATGTTCCAAACCTAAGACTTGTGCACCTTACTGCCTGTGAAAATCGCCTGGTGTTGAACAAAAAGCTTGGGCCCTATGCCATTAAATGGAGCACTTTGGAGGCAATGGGGAAATTGCCAGAAACTTTGCTGCTATTCATGTTTGTCCATTTTCCAGATATGGTTGGAAATTTGATTGCTTACATTTGCATGGGTCTATTCACCACGATCACTGATTTTTTTTTGCCAATCAGTCACCTCATTCATTCTGTTTGAGGTGATCTCATAGAAATCCCATTTATTGTTTTGGTGCTCTATTTTGAATAATCTACAGGGGAAGGTGTTGATCATGTGATATTGAAATTGGGCTTAGTCTGAAATGCTCAGCAAATTAAGCTAAATTGATAGAATTGGTTACAAATTTCCACATTGCTTAAACTGTAAGCAACAATCCATGCCTTAAAAGCATCTGCCACTTCATTTTCCAGCCTTTTTTGTAGCATTAATAGAACAATCGCAGTCCTGTTTTTGATGTCTTATCAGTTTACAGGTAATGATTTTTCAGTTTTGGCTACTGCAGCATCATAGGTTGTTGCTCACTCTTATCTGTCCTGTAAGACGATATAACATTATTTCTTGTAAATATGTTCTTTTAATAAAGTCCAGTTACATTGTTTTTTTTTGGTGTTGCATTCAGCAGTTTGTGTGTGTGTGTGTGTGTGTGTGTGTGTGTGTGTATAGCAGTGTTTCTGTTCCTACACATTTATTTTAAGCAAATCCTTAAAACATTCTTCTGAAAATAGAAGTTATAGAAATTCATGGATGTAATGCTATTCAAAGACATTTTAAACACTAATCGACCATAACATCATCACCACGTGCTTTTTACCCTCGTTCTGTTCCCAGCTCCACGGTTCATACAGGGGCACTGTATAGTTCTAAAATTACAGACTAGTTCACTTGTTGCTCAGTACATGTGTTGCCCAAATTCACTCTGTACTTCAATGTTCAGGACCATCACAGCATGTACGGCTGAATGGTGAATCCTCAGGGCTGCAGTGACAGGGTGGTGCTTGTTCTAGTATGAGTGGATCAGACACAATGGTGCTGCTGGAGTCTTAAACGCTACAGTCTAATATTATAGCTACAAGGTGCTCCTGTAGGGTCTATGGAGAGAAGGAACAATGTATAGAAAAAAAGGAGGTGGTTTTAATGTTATAATTGCTTGGTGTATATACCAGTAGGCATCAAACTTAAATCCACTGACAAGAGAAGTGAAAGATAGTGTTTATCTAATAATGGCACACTACGTGGGCAAGTGTTGGGACACCATACACCTTCAAGTGCTTTTATGACGTACATTCATTGTCTAACCGCTCATCCAGTTCAGGGTCGCAGTGGGTCCAGAGCCTACCCAGAATCACAGGACACACCCTGGAGGGAGCACCAGTCCTTCACAGGGTGGCACAAACTCACACAACGTCTCGCGCTCGAGAGTGTATATTGTGGGAGGAAACCAGAGCACATGGAGTAAGCCCACACCGACACAGGATAACGCACTAAAGTCCTCCTGGCTCGCAATATTAGTTCTAGTTAATCATCCCATTATTCAGTGAATAGGAGATGCTTCTCAGTACTTGTCAAGGGGTGGGACATATTAGGCAGCAAGTGAACATTCAATTTTTGATGTGGCAGGACAAATAGATGGGTGATATGTCGACAGGGAGATGGGTTCCCATGGTTCAGTGTTGCCCATGGGAAGTGAAGGCTAGATTGTTGGACCTGATGCCAGAAGAGAGTTACTGTCTCACAAATTGCTGGCAAAGTTCATGTCCAGACAACTGGCTGTCACAATTTGACCCATATCACAGTCAGTCACGTCCTACGCTTGTCCTCCAAAACTGCAAGATCTGACTCTTCACTAATATATCCCACGTCTTGACAGGTGCCATTCTAAGTTACTTTATCTGTCAGTGGCTTTAATCTTGTGGCTGACTGTTTTATATATTTGATAATATAATTATTTGAAAAACTCAAAATTAACAGTAAAAGTGTTTCCCAAGAGCAACATATTCTAAAACATTTCAGCAAGGGAGATTTTGAAACAGGTTTGAAACCCTCTGACGTCATGGTTCCTATTCCCACCACTGTGAACAACTCTAAAATAGTACTGGCAAAAAGTCAGTCAACGAGACTTTGTTTACATCTTACTTACTTAATCTTTATTAAATTTCTATGGACATATAGGTTTGTGTAAGTAAGGCAAAACATTCGGCTCGAGTGTCCCTTCTGAGTACTTGGTTCTTCAGTGCTGAGTCTGTTAAATGCTCAGTCATGTGACCGTCTCTCTCTCTCTCTCTCTCTCTCTCTCTCTCTCTCTCTCTCTCTCTCTGGGTAACGTTGCTGTTGACTCTGAACACTGTCCGTTGAGTGCTGTGTCGCGCGGAGTTGCCGAGTGCTACTCGACATGGGGTTGAGAGATGAGCTTCTGAAGGCAATATGGCACGCCTTCACGGCGCTGGACGTCGACAAAAGCGGGAAAGTGTCAAAATCTCAGCTAAAGGTGCTTTAATTGTTTTTAAATTCTTTTTTTGTGTTTTATTATTATTATTATTATTATTATTATTATTATTATTATTATTATTTTGTACTGAAACACTACCACAGAATGACCTCCGTTTCTCCGACCCAGGCGAAGGATATCGCAGGTTTTCTGTACTTTTTAAAAACGTATAACCTTGCTATTCTGGACATGTGTGAACGGTGAAAGGTTACTCAGTGTAAACTTGGTGAAATAAGTGATTTTTCACATTGTAGATACTACATTTAGCTATTCCCAAAAACGTGTGCACTAATATAACTCACTGTATAAACCTCAGTATCTTGTTTTACACATTCTACGCTCAGAAAGTGAATTAACGGTAGGTACATGTCGACACTCAGGGTATCTAAAGGCCTGTTAATGCTGTTCTCTGTGGGTTTGTTCTCAGAATAAACTCAGATACTAATCCATCTCCTGTAAATAACCGCGGAGTGGTTTCTGCTCAGGACGCCGTATTACACGAGGGTCTATTTATGGGCGTACGTCTGCTGCAAACTTCAACAGTTGCCGGTTTGACTGTAGAAACTTCCCGACTTATCCGACTTAAACTAACAGTCCATGTTATAGCATAACTAACGGTACGTTTAATTATCAACAACGATTTTGCAAAGATTGGTGAGCTGCATGAGCCAAAGCCAAAAATATGAGAATATTTAACAGTGTTTTTTTTTATTAGCCATGCCTGATATAGGGCAAGAGATACCAAACCACGATGTTGATGATAATTGTTATTTTAAGATTGCTGTCCTGACCACATTACACCAAGCAATGACTATGACGGGAGCAAGCCACAACTCTAGCAAAACTCTCCTGATTTTATTCTGACACTAATGATTAGTCTGCATCAACGAAATCACTTGATAAGTCATTTGGTGTAAGGCTGGCATAGACCAATATTAACCTATCAGGAATATTGTATACTTGTTTGCATCCATGTTTATTTTATATTATTAAAATAAGTGACTCCAAATTTTGGTCAGCAGTATTACTCTATGTCCATGCAGAATCTAGAAAATACATTCACCAAAGTGTGTATCCAAAACCTCAGGTCTCCAAAACAGTATGTTTTGAGAAAAATACACATTGTTCATTTTTATCATCAGTTACATTAAGATTTATTTCCAGTCATTTTGGAGAATATCTATTGGCCCATTCAATATAAAATTTTGATATATATATATAAGGGGAAGCTGGGGCTTTCAGCTAGTTCTTGTAAAAGTAAAACAAAGCAACACAACTGAAATTACTGAATGGTTTGTATTGAAAATAGTGCTATGAATATCTCATTTCAGGTGCTTTCACATAACTTGTGTACTGTAATGAAGATCCCTCATGATCCAGTAGCTCTGGAGGAGCACTTCAAGGATGATGACGAGGGTCCGGTCTCGACCCAGGGATACATGCCCTATCTGAACAGATTCATCCTGGACAAGGTGAGCTGTTTGGTTGTGTAGCATATTTTGTTGATTTTGAAGGCACAAACTTGTATAGAAAAATTCACTCAAACTCTCCTTCATCAATCTGCCTCCATTCCCAGCGATAGCCTGATACACTTCACTCCCAAAAGCCCCATTCTAAAAAGTGAAAGCATGTGTCGGCAGCAGAGGAGCTGGGACTGCCTCGGCCCTTTTATCCGTCATTACAGGAAACAGGAAAGATTTTGGATTAGAGCACAGAGAAGCTCACCATGGTTTCACCAAGTGCTGTGTGCTTGAGTAAGGCTTCACTTTCAAAATATAGATTTGAATTCTTCAGATTTACTGTGTGTCTCAATACAATGAAATATGAACAAGTAACACATCACATATTCTTATATTGTAATTTATTTGACCATATTGGTGCAGTGTGGTATCACTGTTTTGACAGATCTGTTGAAAGGCAGTGTGATATGTGGAAGTTGTTATGTACTATAAGACAGCAGCACAAATGCTAACAATTTTCAGGAGAGTGTTGTTAATTTGAATCACTCCCCCTTACTACAGTTGGCTAGCAAATGCACAATGCACATGTTAATATGTTAGATTGCATATATTGGAGAATGTTGTTGCAAGTGACATTTTTGGGCTCTTACATCCTTGTGCAAGAGGAAATGGATTAAGGAAGAGGCATATTTCACAATACACATGAACATATAATTTTTTTTTCTTTCTCATGTTAGTGTCCAGGAAAAACCGTCATCAAAGTCAGCATTCGATTCATGATTTTACTGCACATTTGTTGAAGTGCACATTTCTAATGGTGTGTTGCACCATGTCCCCCACCCTCTCTCGACTATTTGAGACCTGCCTTTCCCTTTTCCTTGCCCACCCACTTGATTAAGAGCCAAGTCTGGTCCCTTGATGTGTAGTTTGATTTTATTCATTCACTCTCACACTCGTATACGGTCTTTGTCCTTATTACTCAATATTATTATGTATTATCACTTGTTATTATCAAAGTCCAGGCCACTTTTCCAGAGACAATAGAAATTATAACACTTGTGTTTTTATTCAAAACATATCAGATGCTTATCACACGTTAAGACTTTTGTTGCTTTATATATACACAGACTATTTCTGGTTTCATTTTGCTAAATGAATCATGAAGTTCCAATAAATCTGTGGTCATTTTAATTGAGGCACCCCCTGGTTTAATCAGTGTTGACCCAGTGTATACTTCCGTTTCTGTTTTTCTTTTTCTTTCTTTTTTTTGGGTGAAATGTGGAACAGAGTCATTCTTCCGCCTCCATGGCTCTCTCTCGAATCCTGGAATGCATTGTTAATGAAGTGCCATGATGTCAGAAAGGGAACAAAAGAGAGCAGGGCCGCTACACAAACGCAGGACCAAAATAGAGCGTCTCTCTTAAAAACCTGCAAGCAGAGACCTGGGTTTTTTTTTTTTTTCATAGAGTTGTTGTGGTGCATGTGTCCTATTTGTCCTTTTTTTTATATCACAACTTCGTCACTATTGTGATATGTTTATACAGGGTTTCTACATAGTTACATGAAGTTTCAGCATATTTCCTTGTATTTAGGTGTATTTATGGATACTTTTTTGTCCCATTAAAGTATGAATAATGATTAAGACCTATGCACGTAACAAAATTTTGTCTTTTACATTATGTAGCACTACATGATGAGCTTTTGTTTACATAACTGCATAGGTTTGGAGGTGTGTGTGTGTTTGTGTGTGAGGCCAGAGGCAGTGATAAGGCATGTTTATAAATCTTGCTCACTCTCAGCTCCTCAGAATGCAAATCACCAGTTTTCTCTGTGTCTCAGCAGCAGCAATGGCTCCACAAGGCTACTATTGTGTGGCCCCGCAGTGCTCAGAGCGAAATGGGAGGTGTGCGTGCATGTGTGTGAGAGTGAGAGAGACAAAAATTAGTACACAAGGGCTACTCGTTCAAAACAAACTCTCTCCCAGCTGTGGGAGATAGTTGTGCATTGGTGAATTATGTTGAGCCAGCATTTCACAAGGCTTATCTGCACATATTCTAACTCACGGATAAGTACTCTGTTAACCACATAAACTATAAAAAGTACTATGGCTCTACTAAGACTTTGCTGACATAAGATTTTTCAGCAACTGAACTGAAGAAATTGTATATGAAGCCCCAGTAAATGGGTAAAAAAAGAAAGTATCTTTGCCCAGTACGCTAGACTTTCACTATTCCTGTTCATGGCAGAGAAAAGGCACCTGGAGGTTTTTAGACAACAAATAGACCTCCAAACTTTGAAAAGCTCCATAGGTGGGTAATACTGACCTATTTTTGCTGTAATTATTACTTAAGGTGGAACTGACTCTAACTTTTTACAAGTTAGTTTCTTTGACAATTCACACAATGTTTCTCTCAAACATACCGTTCCACCTTAAAAGATGCAGAGCTTCTGAACATAAACAAACAAGAGAGCAAAAGTGCCCCACAATTATAAACATTTAATTTAGGGTTTCATTAAACCCAGGAATGTTTCACGTAGACACAAAACTACGTAAGTATTTATATCAAATTATTACAACAAGTATCATGTTATAAAATGTCTTTATGACAAATTAAATGTTTACAAATGTTTCTGTCAGTTGTTGTGAAATGGTTGTAAGGAAGTAACAAATACTTCATTTCAGCAGTGTTAGAGAAATATCTACTATCTACTATCTACTATCTATCTTACTACTACTATAGAACATTACAAACCCAGACAACATGGTTAGCACTCTGTGTCACACGCTCAAGAAATCTCAGTGCTTTTTGTTTAGGTGGCAGCGGGCGGTAATAGTTAAAGTTACAACACTTCTTATCTTTTATGTGAGGAAACAATGACTAAAATAAATGTGGAAAAGAACAGTTTAGGAAATACAAAAGAATCAGGTAAAGGATTCCTATTTAGGACTTTTAAGTACATCAATCATTTGCCATTTGATCTTTTTTACTTTGTTGGGTGGCATGGTGGTGCAGCAGGTAGTGTCGCAGTCACATAGCTCTAGGGAACTGGAGGTTGTGGGTTCGAGTCCCGTTCTGGGTGACTGTCTGTGGTGTGTTCTTCCAGTGTCCGCATGGGTTTCCTCAGGGTGCTCCGGTGTCCTCCCACGGTCTAAAAACACATGTAGGTAGGTGGTTTGACTACTCAAAAGTTTCCATATGGGGGTGTGTTGTGCCTTGTGTTGCCCTGGCGCCCCTCCAGGGTGTGATTCCGGGTAGGCACCGGACCCACTGTGACCCTGAACTGGATAAGCGGTAAAACTGGGAAAACTAGGCTTGTCTGATCTTGGTGGGCTCTTTTTGAGCTAAAATGTTAATGTTAGAAAATAAGTTGAAATTATACTCAAAAAGTAAATTATTATCCCAGTCAAAATATAGGGTTGCTTTCTCATAAATTTATGAGTTTAGGTGAAAATGTCCTTTGAAAATACTCAGAAGTTAAAGTCGGTCAAAATTTTAGTTTTAGATTTAGTTGTTTATAATTCAGGACCATGCACAAGTATGTAATATATACAGTACATATATGAAATAGTAATAAAAAATGTAGGCATCCCCCCTGCTTTCTGAATGTGACTTTGGATATCTCATATGTGGATGTTTATTCCAGTTTATTGCAGTTAATGTCACAGGGAAGTGTCTGGAGTGGGAATGAACAGATAGAACAGCAGGGTGTTTGTGAGAATGTTTGCTTGGCTAATGATTGGGGTAACTGAAGAATGGGTCTGAGAATCTGTGAACTAGGCAAACAAACATGTGTCAGTAACTTTAGTGCAAGGCTTGGTTAAAACCAAACTGCCAACCATCATCAATAATTACAAGGATTGCCATAAAGTTGGCTGTGGTAAAATATTCTTGGCTACAGGTTTTTTAAATGCTGATTTTCTGTTCAGATGGGATTACCTGTATGTTTCTAAATCTCTTTGGGTTTTGTTGATTAGGGTCCAGTGTCTTGTGAATATGAATAAGCCTCTTACTAAGAATGTTTGTCAGCTGTCTGTTTCTGAGTGAATTGTCTGAATATAGCACAGGCCATTTGAGAGAACATTTGCGTGGTTTTAATGCTGAACTGTTTCCCTGTCGAGGGTCCATTGGGTAAGGCTCTATTATCAGCGACTTTTGGCAAAGCATTCCAGAGGTTTCCCTGGGAACGCCAGTTCAGTGCCAGAAGCAAGCATGCAACATTGTCGTTTCAGTCTTCATTTATTGATAATAGATGTTTGGGGCGGGGCATTCAGTTAATTCTGATGTATAAATCTGTCAGAATCAGAGTCAACCAGATGCTAGTTCATTAAGCTAATTAATTGCAGCTTTTTTTTTTTTTGTGCAGGTCCAGGATAACTTTGACCGAGTGGACTTTAACAGGATGTGTTGGACACTGAGTGCCAGAAAAAACTTAAACAGAAATCACCTGCTTATTTCTGAAGAAGATGCCTTTAAAATATGGTGCATATTCAACTTCCTCTCTGAAGACCGGTACCCCTTGATCATCGTCTCAGAGGAGGTCAGACAGACAACAAATTAGTGTCAGTTTATTCCATTGTGGATTTTTATATGAAAATGTTAAAGTTACAAACACTTCGCTAGTTTAAAATCTGTTGTGGCATATCTCAGTCATAGGATTGAGTATTTAAAAATATAGCATGCAGTCCTTGTTCCTTGTCCACATATATGATGTGTAATAACTTTTTGTTTAATTGTTAAAAAAGATATGTATTTATTAAAATCATCTCATAAACAGAAAAACAAAACATCAGCCCATCCAAATATAAAAAGTGAATGCTTAAAAATCTAAATATATTTGAATGATCTCCTAGAAAATATCTATCCCATTATTATCAACAAATGGGTCTTCTGTATATTAACATGATATGGGTCACACTATTGTGTTGCTTAACGGTTTTGTAAAAGAAGGAACTAACCTGTTTCCTGTAATATTTACTGAAATTTACTGTGTCTGTGTTGTCTTGTTTCATATTACTTTTGCTGTCAGAAATGTATATTTATGTATTTCTATGCACTTCTGATAACAGTTTACCTACGGTTTACCTACAAATCCAAAAGTTGTAATTGTCCTCAATACAGCGATGCAGTCTCATGTTTAATCTTCATCCTTTATCTCTCAGATTGAATATTTCTTGCGCAAGCTGACAGAAGCGATGGGAGGCAGCTGGATCGAGGAGAAATTTGAGGACTACAAAGTGCAGTTATGCAGCAAGCAGCAGTGCCTAACTGCATGGGAGCTGATCGAGCTGGTGGGCATGGGCCACTTCAGCAAAGGCATGGACCGTCAGACCCTCTCCATGGGCATCAGTGAAGTCTTCCAGGAGCTTATCCTGGATGTACTGAAACAGGTCCCAATATCTCATTTACTTTACTTTAAAGCAGCTTGTAGTCTCCCAATAAAGTAATTTGTAATTTCCCAAAAGAAACAGCCTTCAGTACAAGCCAAAATATAGAAGCGAGCATTGTTTTTTTTTTTTTTTTACACTTAAGATTTTTAAACATTTTACAGTTACATCAATATACCATCAACAAGCACCACCCGTGTACAGACATGTACTTGAATCCTGTGACCTACTGGTTATATCTTAGTGCTGCTCACAAAGGAAAGGGGAAATTTCACATTCGTGATTGAAACAGCCTGCTTAATGAGTAATTCTTAACTATGCCTCAATCCAATAGTTCCTCATGTGCAAAAAAAGGAGTTCATAATTATCAGTCATCTAATATGTGTAGTGTTATGGTTGGGCTACAAAATGCATTTTTCACACTGTATGACAAGCACATTGTTTAAGCAGATGTTTGCTGCATATTGATCTCTGTGTAGACTGCATTGTCTGTTGTGTGGCTGTGACATCTGTGAGTTTGTAGCAGCCAGAATTAACTCGTGGTTTGCAAAATGCAGGTGGCATCAATGGGGCTCTCTGATAGCAGTAGTGTTTACTGTTTTTGGTTTGAATCAGTATGCACAGAGGCGGGGGAGGAGACTATTGCCAAGGCCAGATGTGCTACCACAGGCAGAGAATACTAACAGGAAATCAGTTACTGTGCATGAAATTTATTCCATGTCCTTTACCATATAAATGTCTGTCACTTTCAAACTAGAAGCTATAAATAGCTTTGAATTCTATTTTTACATGTACATGTGCTCTCCTCCACGCCCAGTTAACTAAGTGTATATTATCCAATGTATGCACTTCCACTAGAGACTTTAAAGAGGAATTCAGAAGGAAATTCTGAGAGGTTTGTTTTGACATGAAGCATTGTTGAGAAACGTACTGGCAGCAACAAATTTAGCCATTTAATTTGCTACCAGTTCTGGTCAGAAAAAGAATGTAAGAACTTGTTTTGTGAGATATAAACAGTATTGTCCTTGACCACAATTTTGTTTACGTAATTTCCAGTCAAGTTAGGGGGTTTATTTATTTATTTATACATTGCAAGAATATATTCCTGAAAGAGAGACAATACATAATACACTGAAAAATAAGTAATTGAACGGTTCTGTCAGGTCAGTGATTTATTAGAAGAGACAGAAAGGGTGTCTTAACTACTGTGCAAGACCATAAGATAAAGAGTACTTTTCATGTTTATTCAGGTCCACAGTAGAAAAATGTTTCTGTCCAGGGGAAAAAAATATTTGCATGAGAAACCAACACTGGACATCTACAAATTTGAATAAGTTTATGGACTGATGGGGTCTGATAATGACTAAAGAGCTTACCTGGATGATGAGAAGACAAATTCAGAACCAGGAATGAATTTGAAAATTTCTTCTATTAGATGCACTTAATTTATTATTTTCCTGTTATAAAATATCCATTAAGTGGTTATTTATTTGCAGGACATTTGCAGTGTGATGTTTCCAGTATTGTGCTTGGCAATTCTCTGTAATGTACATTGCACTGCATTGTCTTTCTGCACTTTGCTGTGTGGTGCATTATATGTGTATTGCACCAAGTCCCTCGAAGGGCATTTTTTCCACTCACTGTTGATATTACATAGGATGTTGACATAGGATGACAAAAGTCCTTCTTGTTCTTTGTCTTTCAGGGTTATATGTTGAAAAAAGGTCACAAACGTAAGAACTGGACTGAGCGGTGGTTTCTTCTCCGGCCCAGTTGCATTTCGTACTATGTGAGTGAAGACCTGGCTGAGAAAAAAGGAGATATCTTCCTAGATGGGAACTGCTGTGTTGAGGCAAGATAATTCTAAAATCAATCTGTATGACATCTTAAATATGGATTTCAAGCAGAGGTGTAATAGAGAGTGTTTTTTAAATCACAGCACAGTATGCACAGTTTTATGTAATCTCAAACTAAAGTGTATTAAAAACACACACTATGCCTCTGTGTGGCAGCCAACATGCACACACAGGTCTCCACAGCCTGAGTGTTTAAACATTCTTTCTTGAATATTAAATTGGGACAACATCAGAACAAGTGGATTTATTACTGAATAAAAATAAAGTTGACATAAAGTCAGTGGGAGCTGGGAATGAAGCACAAAGCACATCTGGCAGGGACATGGACACAGACATGGAGCTCCTGGTCCACAGCCCTCAGTACTTGTGCTTTTACAGTTTGGCTCGAAAACTCAGTTCAGTTCCTTAGGTCAAGCGCCTAGTGAGCTGTCTGCCTAGAAAGTTTTATAGTTCATACTGCACTCCAGACAAGTAGGCTGTCTCAATCCTATGTGGCCTACTAGGATACTTTTATTGTAATGTAAGAGAGCTTTGGATGATCCTTTAGTGGATACGGCTGTTATTTTTTTAAGATGGGTGGAATTGTTTACTGCTGTTTTCCCCTAAACTGTTCAAGATCAGTGAGTAATGACAGTGAAATTAGTAAAGCAAGTAGTGACATCATTGCTGTCTAGTTGGAGCACCTTAGTAACTTCTCTTATGAGACTGAATGTCAGTTGGAACATTGACAGTTTCGTCAGCTGCCTTTTTAGCAATAAGGCCGTTAACTAGGAATTGGGAAACGTCTAATGTGTCCTTGTTAATGCACAACTTACATACAGGGACTATCCAAAAAAGTGAAACTACAGTGTTTTAAGCTGAAAGGCAAGTGGGTGGAGTGTTACAGTCTGAGATATTCCTGTATTACACAATCATTGTTATTAAATCAATATCCTTCCTTTTTTGCCTTGACACTGTGCTGACTAATCCACCCTCCCTTTCACAGTCATTACCAGATAAGGAAGGCAAAAAATGCCTATTCTTTGTCAAGTGCTCAGACAAAAGCTTTGAAATCAGCGCTTCAGACAAAAAGAAGAAACAGGAATGGATTCAAGGTAGGAATATGTCTTGATTCACTTTGATGATGCATATACTTATATTCAGTAATGACACTGATACTTTAAAATCTATTAAGTTATAGTTACTTTCTTTAACATGTAAATGCATGATTATTTTTTTCCAATTATCTATTGCACATGGAGTTGGTACATGGATGCAGGAAGTGAAGCTGTTGAAGGCCTGTAGAATCTCCAGACTCCAAACTTTATTTATTAGTGCTTCTCAGGATACTCAAGAACATTTTTAATACAAGAACACATAAACACACGATAAGAGTTAATTCATTCATACATTATCTGTAACCGCTTATCCAATTCAGGGTCGCGGTGGGTCTAGAGCCTACATGGAATCATTGGACACAAGGCTCCCCCTCCAGGGTGTGTTCTCGCCTTGCGCCCAGTGAGTCTGGGTAAGTTCCGGGCCCACCGCGGCCCTGAATTGGATGAGCGGTTTCAGACGAATGAATGAATGAATAAGTATTGAACTTTAAATAGGGGTGGCACGGTGGCGCAGCAGGTATTGTCACAGCTCCTGGAGGTTGTGGGTTCAAGTCCTGCTTAGGGTGACTGACTGTGAGTAGTTTTTTGGGTTCTTCTTGTGTCCACGTGGGTTTCCTCCCACATTCCAAAAACACACAGGTGGATTGGTGACTCAGATGTGTCCGTAGGTTTGAATATGTGTGTGTCGCCCTGTGAAGGACTGGTGCCCGCTGCAGAGTGTGTTCCTGCCCAATAATTCTGGGTAGGCTCCGGAACCACAAAGACCCTGAACTGGATAAGCTATTACAGATAATTACTGAATAAATTAATGAAATTTAAATAAATATAAAGCTCTAAAACCTATGTGCTTATTTAAGGGGTTTATTATTGAACTGGCTTGTAACTCATTCACATATTCACTCAGGTTTACATCAGAGCTCCTGTTAGCATCCCAACAATTATATTGTAGGGTGATGCAGATGTGTCATCATAGTGTAAAGCTGTTTAAACATTTTAGTAACAGTTTATTCATGAGTCATCATATTAAATATATATTTAGGCATGAGCAGTTCGTTCATTAGGGCAATATGGCAACACACTGGCATAAGGCAAAGGCAGGATTTTTTTTTTCTCTCATTGTGCCACAGTATTGTCCGTCCTCTGAGTATCACAGTCCAATCAGCTTTAGGTTTTGTTTGGGAGATTTAAGATGGTGAGTTATCATCTTGACTCCTCTCATTGACTCTCAGTTCATTCTCTATAGGTTCTGGGAGGGCTCGCCCCTACATGCTTTAGCCATACACAAAGTGAGACGTGTTCCAAAATTACATTTACAAAAAATACATTGCTCACAATGTAGTGAAGTATATAGTGAATAGAGCACTGGTGAATTTTGAGCACAACCCTGTATGGATAACCAGAGCCACATAAAGGGAGCAGCTAACATTCTGGTCAGTGTGGCTACTGTACACTTCACAATACTCTTTATTCAGGATCTCCTGCACCTAAAATAAAATGTTATCTGAATATTGGAAATATATAGATTTTTATATGAGTGAATCCGGGTAGGCTCAGGACCCACCGTGACCGTGAATTGGATAAGTGGTTACAGCCAATGAATGAACAATGATAAAGCTGATCTCTCATCAAAATATTAAAAGATGAATAATGATAATGTATTTGTATATGACCATAGTTGATTGTTCAGTCACTGAAGGCAAAGTGATTTATTTCGTTATTAAAGAAGTTATTTCTAATGAACTTCTGGATATACCGATCCACAAATACTGTACAGTATGTAGATAAAGAGAAAGCTTTATGAATCTAGTGGTTTCTGGTTGTCCTGATGGCTAGCTCTTAAAATTTCCTATGAACAAAATGTCAACCATTGCCCCCCTGAGGTTTGTCAGAAGCTGCCTTTGGGTTTAAAGGTTAAATGGTTTGTTTAATGTCTGGGAGATTTCTTTATTGTCCAGTGTTCATCTCACATGCCTCCTTTTACTTTCTCTGCCTCTCAGCTATTCAGACATGTATCTCTCTGCTGAAGGTGGGGCGGCCGGCTCCACACCACGAGGCAAGGCAGAAGCGGCGAGAGTTGCGACAGAAGCAACAGGCAGAGCAGGAGCAGCTGGAACTCAGGATGAGAGAGCTGCAGACAGCCAATGAAAACAAGCAGAGAGAGCTGGAGGCTATGAGGAAGGTCTGTAAGCTCCTTACAGTACAGGAATTGTCTATTATTCTCAGCCCTTAAATCAGGATTATTTCATTAATCCTTTTTGTCCAGCATCATGTCTTTTCATGACTCCAAATATACTAAAATTATTTGAATCTGAGCAAGATGTCACAGCTCTCCTAGAGTGGAGTTTGACCTGCCTTCCCTGCACTCATATATAATTCTGTCTACCCTTTTCTGACCATTACTTTTTAGCTTTAAGCAGGTTTTATATTAAACCGTAGCCTTACTTTTTGTCCTGTCTGTCCAAAAGTTGTGATTTAAAGTAGAAGTTTACTGAATGTGATACAAGACAATTAGCAAAAGTATAGAAAGTTATTATCATATGACCAGTAAAAATACCAGCATATACACACTCAATCTAAATATATATATATAAAAAGTAAAACAGGAACAAAGACTGTGACCACATTGACCATTCACAAATGTGTATTTCCACAGGAACTCTCAGTGCTTCTGTATCATAGGCATTTGATAATCTAAAAGTTTCTTCTGTTAGTTCCCTCTTCGTTCATTTATAATTATCTCACAAGATACTCTTGAGCAGAAGTTTTCGCTAATTAGCTGTTTGACAGTTTAAATCAGATTAGGCCCACTGTGTGTTTCAGCATTTCTGGAGAGAGGTCATTTGATTCTGTGATGGGGGTGGGGTGAAAGGGGGTTGGGCATGTTTTTGCTTGCTCTCTCAAATTTACTTATCCTGTGTTTTCAGTCTGCTCTCATTATTGTGATTGCATAATTCATGGAAATATTGTAGTACAATGAGCTAGTGGCTTAGGGCATCAAATTCACTTTTATTTTGTTTTTTGAAAATGTGAAAATGCACCATTAGTCTGTACAACAGTCATGTAGCCAAGTAGGTATTTTATCATTTATGAATTAAATGTGTGGAAAAGTAATTGTTATGCATACAGTTTTGTTATAATACAATTCAAATTACAGCCATATTTTTACCATTGCTTGACACAAAAATGTCAGACTGTTTTCATGTAATTAAACCTGAGTACAATCGAATAGTAAAGCTGATCTCCCACTGGTAGTAAGAAATAACTAGTTTATAAGGTTAAATAATTCTAAAATTTGTAATCAGTGGGCCTCAGTTTGATATTCAGTTTTTATCTTTGGCCTTGGTGAGGTCAGCTTAAATCTACTGATGGTCATAAGGAAACTTTTCATTAATCTGTAACATGCAGGTCTGTGTAGTGCAAGTAACTTACATTATACAATATTTCACAATGGAGTAACACTGTGCTACTGAGCAGACAGTGTGAAGTGGTAACAATCATTGGACTTATTATGAGTACAAGTTCTCTTTGTGTGACTTCAGTGTGTCTGAGCCAGAGTGTGAATGAGAACAATCTGATATTGTTGAGTCACTGCCTACCCCACATAGGCCTTACACACAGCAATACAATAAGTGCACCAGGAGATAGCTAGCTTCACTGGATCCAGCCCTGCAGCGCTCAGACAGAGACACAATACCTGCCCTATGTCTCTGCTCCACCACCTGAGACATTTCACGCTGCCAAATCTCTCACAGAATGCAAAGTGAGAAAGTGCTTACAGTCACATTAAGACTGAAGCCATATTCTCAGTAAAGATGAGCTAATTGTAGCTATGCATGCTCATGTTGTTTTGCTTTCTGACTGCAGAGTCAGCTGATGTAGTAAAGAGAGGGGACTCTGTGATTATGGTGTTGCTATATTTAGAAGTGTCACTCACTCATGCTGCCTTGCAAAACACCATGCCTTCATTTGACATTTTCAGTGTTTGATTTCACTGTTGTTTTCGATTAAGTATGTTTTCTTGTCATTTTTTTTCTTATGAAACTGCAATGTACTGATATACTCAGCTTGAAAGTCTTTCATCTTTAAAACACTTGTAGGGTTTTTATGTAGACTCAGTCGGGTGTATCATAATGAAGAGGAAAAACATAAAAAATAATTTAAAATGTTAGCCACATTAGCTTTTTGTTATAGGATCTAATGAAAAACTGTGCTCTTCTGTCCAAGTATGATTGAGTTATTCATACAAAGATCATATACAACTTTCAGTAATCATTTTATTTCACTGTTGTTGTTTTAGCATGTAAGAGACTACAGACACAAGCCACAAATTTTTGTCTCAATTTTCCCCTCTATTTACAGGGTAAATAATCTGATCCTCTGATCTGAGAGTGGAAACAGATTTTTGGATGTTTATGGCAATGGTCTACCTATGTTATTCCTCTGGGTTGGCTTACAGTTTAATAAAGTAAATTTCCTTGTCTGAATGTGTGAGAGGTCAGTGAAAGAGGTTTCCATGTCTCCCTAAACCCTCTGTAGAGTACAGTTTGTGCACTCATGAAGTGCGTTGTATGATGAAAATAATTTTTTGTGAGCTATGAAATTCAAGTTTCTCTGTCGAATTAGCATCAAATGACTTTCTGTATTATTAGTTTTATTGTCTGTGATGTGCGCTATGTAGGGATTAATGTGCTACTTTGGGGTGCCCGAGCTCCTCTGACTGACAAAGATGAACAGAACTCTGTTTACAAACATGACATGGATAAATGGGTCAGGGATCCATACTTTTATTTTTTTTTTATGTCAAAATGAGGACTACAAGTGTAGTGACAGTTTTTAATTTGAATTGTGTGTCCCAATATGGTCGTTACTCTGTACTGTGACGTCAGCTGCAACCCATGAACTTGTTAGGATGACACCAAGCTATTGAGAAACACTGGGGCAGTGCCTAATGCCTAATTTAGATAATTTTTTTGGACATTTTATTCACAACTTCATCTAAATGTATTACAGATAGCATGTAAATTATATATAGTTACATTTTATATTTTGCAAAAAATGCCTGTTTTTAATCAACACAGCCATTGTCCACTAATAATTAATTTGAGGCATACATTTTTATAAATATATTTGGAAAGCTTAACTGCTTCAGACAACATACAGTTGTGTTAAATAAATAGCATTTTACATAAATTTACCCATGTTTTTGTGACTGTTACAAATACAATGTCAGCATATAACAATCATCTGCACTTATTAACCCCAACTTTGTTTATAATTTAAAATTGGAGAAGAAATGTACAGGTTGCTTGTATGAAAACCGATTAACAATTTTCACTGTGCTATGTGGATTTTTCTTAAATTTCACAATATAAAAGCTGTTGTCTATTTATGCACATGGGGTATAGATACAGTTGAGAAGTTGCTTGTGGCTATGTGAATGTGGTTTTGCCTTTTTTTTTCAACTATGAAAATGCAGAGTCAGTACACCTTGAAGGACTGTGTAAATGAGATGTTTCTTTCAGGTTTATGTGTGTTGAATGTTCTGAGAAGTCCCGCAGTGTTTGGGTTTACTGCTGAACAAGTTCCCTTTTGCATGCTGTTTTATTACTGTCCTGCTTTTCCTCTGCTTGCTTGTAATGACCTTCACTGCTGTCCTTTGCATTTAGTAAAGGTCTTGTGATCATCTTTGAGGACCAACCTGGACAAATACCTTCTTTAATTGCCAGCACTCTTAAAGATAGTTTCCTTGAGCTTGACAGTCTGTAGTGTATTTATGCAATGGAACTAATCAGTAATGCATATCTATTTAAAATACTTATATTTTGTTGTACACTGAATTACGGCATTGAAGATGGAACAATCCAAAAAACACAAAATAGCCAAAGATCTTTTAAATATGACTTCAACAACAAGGCTAACACAACCAATTGGATAACAAATTTTATTAGCAGTTAATTTCACCCTATCAAAGATTGACAGCTGCTGCTTGTTGAATTAAGCCTTTACAGATGGTTATATAGGCTTATGTCTTGTCATGAAAAATGTATTATTTCACATAGCCTTACAAACTGTGTTTTTAATACAGTGTGAGATACACTAATATCTTATTTTCTACACATACTTTACAGAAATTGAAATCTCTTGCCGTGCACAGTTAAATATAATTGCCATTATGTCCCTGTCACTGGCCAGAAACTGGAGGAGGCAGCAGCTAATGCAGCAGAGGAAGAGCGCAGACGTCTGCAAACCCAGAACGAACTGGAGCACATTTACAGAGCCGAAATGGAGAAAGAGAAAATGGTATTCCATTGTTCTTACACTGTTGTTGAGTGTGGTTAAGTGTTTGAAAACAGTGCCCCAAAAAATTATATGTTGCTCCATCATTTTATTCAATCTTTTTCTTTATACTTTCTGCCAAGTATCGTGGCAGTGGAACTTCCCTGTTAAAAATATTCCTTCGTCTAAGACCAGCCTTAGTCAGTGGTAATAATACCAAACCAATTCTTTAAATGACATCATATCCTCATTCAGGGACTTGCACCAATGGGCTGTTTGGTGACTTAAGCCTGGTGTGATTGTAGACTTTTAGGAAGTTCACTTTAGTATAAATTCTGTTTTCTGCAGTTATTCTTTGAAAGTGGAAGCACAGAAACTTGTTATAATCTGATACACACACATAGTGCAGTCCATATTTAATCAGACAGTGACAAATTTTTGTCTTTGTGTTCCACTTCATTAACTCTGGAAATAATAGTATGAGATTTGTGACGTCTGTGCTGGGTAAATCCTAATTTTAACATTCCTAATATGTTTTGCAATGTCTATATTGGTTTACTTTGATATATCTCTCAAATGACGGCATTACTGGCATTGACACCTATTTGTTCCTGATATTGATATACAAAATTAGTAAGGGTGTCACTGAAATACTGAGATAACGTTCAATGAAAACTCTATTTCTTTGCAGTCAACTTTATCATACAATCATGTTATTAAACCCTTAGTTACTGAAATATAAATTTCATTAACAATTGTAATAAAAATATTCATTAACAATATAGTGAAAGGCTGATAAATAACCCATTATCCAATTTCTGACCTGAAAACATAAAACGGCAAAGAAAAAAAAAAGCAAAAGACTTTGTTTTTTTTGCCAGTGTTGTCAAGGTGACAAGGCACATTTACTTTCACCTTTTCGGCTGCTCGTCCTATTCATAAGGCTCTGGAACCACACTGGAATAGTTGTACACACAGCAAAAAGAAGACACCACAGTATCTGCCAGTGTGTCACATGACTATCATGAGGAAAGAGGATTTTCCTTTAGGAGTGTGAGGAGATTTTGCTCTAAAATGGCTTGACTCCACTTTCTATATTAAAAAGTAAAGAACCTCTTTCTTTATCACAGCCCTGAGACATGGAGCAGATACTGCTTTGAAAGGTCCAGACTTATTTTCAGAATATAGTTCCAAAGAAGTGCAGCTAAACAGCATCTCTGTTCACATTGAAACTGGAATAATGTCAAAGGGATTTAGTGGAGTCAACTCCCAAAGAAGCAAATCTGAGTATCCCTCTTATCAACAATTGGCCAATGAGTCATAGATTTCAAACATTGGTAAATCTGCTCAATCTAGGTTTAACGTGTTTCTAAATTTAACATCACTTTTAAGCATGGTGGCGCAGCAGGTAGTGTTCTCCCCGTGTCCGCGTGGGTTTCCTCCGGGTGCTCCGGTTTCCTCCCACGCTCCAAAAACACACGTTGGTACGTGGATTGGCGACTCAAAAGTGTCCGTAGGTGTGAGTGTGAGAGTGAATGTGTGTGGGTCTGTGTTGCCCTGTGAAGGACTGGCGCCCCCTCCAGGGTGTATCCCTGCCTTGCGCCCAATGATTCCAGGTAGGCTCTGGACCCACCGCGACCCTGAACTGGATAAGCGGTTACAGATAATGAATTAATGAATAAATTATGCTAAATATTTTTAAATGTTGTTGACTACTAATAACTACACAAAATGTCATTTTCATCAATTAAAACTAACAATAATTAAGTCGCAAACATATTACTAAAACTAATACACGTTGTAGTCTAAAGACTAACACTAAAACTAAACCAAAATCAACTGCCAAAATTAACAATGATACTTAATAAGCTTGCCTTGTTGTAAAATATGTGTGTGTGTGTGTCTCAGGTGCGGCTGCAGATGGAGGAGCAGGTGGCACAGAAGTCCAGTGAACTGGAGCAGTACTTTCAGCGAGTGCAGGAGTTAGAGGATATGTACCGTCGCCTGGAAGAGGCACTGGAGGATGAGAGGCAGGCAAGGCAGGATGAAGAAACTGTGCGCAAATTGCAGGCCAGGTACACTCACACATGCATATTATATATAACAAAAGTGCACCTAAAAATGGTGCCTTAATCCTAATGCCCTCGACAAAATTCAAACTTTGGTGACGTCAAAAACTTCCTGTAGGACGAGACCTTGATGGAGCTGGTTTTGCATGCAATCTCTGCAGGCGCCACACAAAATATATTGGTCATTCTCTTTTTTGAAAGGAGCTAATTTGCCTCAGTGCAGATTACCAGTACAGTGCAACTCAGCGTTTAAGTTATTAAATAATATGAATTTCTGAATATCTTACTCACTGGTTGTCACATACATGTAAACAAAGCTGTCTGAGGCCATCCTGATGCATCCTCACTCAAGGAATCTCAAGGAATATAGGTATTGTATAAGTCCTGTGCTGAACTGTAAAATGTCAATATTGTTAATCTAGGACCAAAACTTTAAAAGCTTTAAATTAAAGAGTGTCATGTAACTGCAAATTGGTATTACAATTTGGGGTCCTACATTAAAGAATTGTTAATATTTGAAATGCTATTTAAAATTTGTCTTACACTAAAAATATTGACATTTTGAATTTTACCACAGGACTACATAAGTACGTACACTTTGACAATAGTCACTTACATTGGAGCCTGAAGATTGGCTTAATTCACCATTCAGTTCAGAAAAATGTGTTCAGAAATTCTTTAAATGGGCAATAAAAATAAAATGAAAATGTAGTTTGGTAGCGAAGGAATAGAAGTGGAAACCTAGTCATGTTCTCCCTTTTAAATGGAACGTCTACAATTGTAGCCAATCACAGTACTCTCCGTTTGTTTACATTCTGAGGCTAAGTGTCTTTTAAGATGGAACATTGTGTTTGAGGAGAAACAAAATGACATTTCCACCTTAAGTGATCCAAAACAACAAAAGCAAGTCAATATTACCCACCTATGGAGCAGTCATAAGCAATACCCTCATTTAGGTTCATCAACGTTTGGAGTTCTCTCTGCACAAAAATAATCCAGATGCCTCTGCCATGAGCAGAGAGAAAAGAGAAAGAAAGCCTAGCATACCAGGCTGAGCCAGTTTGCCTGTTCACTCATTTACAGTCACTAGGGCTTCATAAACACATAACAAAAAGTTTCAAGCACATGAATTTGGTCTGAGGCCATTTTACAGATGCCTTTTTTCTGAGGGGGTTTGATCTAAAGCCTTTTTTTCTGAGGAAGTTTGGTCTGAGGCCATTTGGGCTGAAGCCATTTGGTCTGAAGCCTGATGTTCAGTTTCACATGATCTGAGATATGAAAATGGTTTATCATTGAGTATGAGGAATGATGCCATTCTGTTCAATGCCTGAGTACTGATGCTGAGGTCTGAGGATGTTCTTAAATGTACACTGTAGGACAGACATTGTGCTGTCCATGTTTTCTACGGTCACTGGCTGCAAGTCTGCATAGAGGGTGCCAGTGAGTGGCAGTTTAAACTCTAAAATGAGACCCTAGATGCCCTGCAGCCTCAAGGACCTTACAGGGATGCTTTATTGTGGACTCTAGGATCACAAATGCCACTGGGTAACACATGGCCAGTGAATGTCACTGGATACAAGGCCCCCACGGCTTTTGGTCTCCGAGATTTTGGATCTATATTTTATGACATTCACTGAAGTGCTCAGTGTTGCCACAGCTGCAGTAGATAGGACTGCAAACTTTTTAAAATGCATGAGTACTTCCACTCAAGCCACTTCCCCTGTTGACACTGACACCAGTATCATTTCTTTGCATAATAATTGTGCTTAAGTTACCTTTAAAGATATTGTTTAACTTGTTTAACTCAACACATAAGAATTTTGTGTAACCTTATTAGCAAACACTTCTAAAGCCTGCATCTCAGCTGGCCTTTCTGGAAGTTTGCAGAAAGACTGTCTAAAGACAAAAGCACTGTGTGAATGACAGACAGCTCTGAGATATTTGATGGAGGGAGAAGTGACAGAGACAGAGCAATGTTAAAGGATGTGAGATGCTGTGATTTGCTGGTTTTAGTATGCTGTTCCTGTTCCCTGTCTGACCTCACACAGGCCTGCAGTCTTCCTGCCATTGTGCTGACCTGTTAACAAATCAGCACTTTAAAACACACTCTCACCAAGTCTCATTCTATTGCTGTGAAATTTTACACATACTGTGGACTCTGTAGTTATTTAGACATTTGTGTTTAAAGTCATTGTGCTGGCACACAATATCAAATCAAAAGCTTTGTTTAAAAAAATATATAAATAAATAAAAAAGCCAAACAAAAACCCCTCCTTTAATTTTTTGGGCAAATTTTTCTTCCTAAATGCAGTATGTGTGTTTCAGATAGTAATTGTAGTTATACATAGAATAAGGTGTACAATATCCAATGCCAATCCATTAGAGCTTCACATAGGGCCCTGCCCACCCTCTTACTACCTGCAACAACAATACTACACTAGGGTTGATGTGGACGTTATTATCCGATCAGCAAACTATGGTTACTCATTGGGCCCAGACAATGACTTCCCAAATCACCCACTGCATCACTAGCTGTTTACAGGGGTCTTAAGGTAGGCACCTCCCCTCATCAGGGTTTCAATGAATTAAGCCCATGACACTTCTGGAAGGCTCAACAGTGAAGTCTGGAATCCCAGACCCACCCCTTTCCAAGCTAGCTTTATAGCTCTAACATACTCTTAACCAGAAATCCACACTGTCCTCCCTGGTGATTAAGGCTGTACCACGCCCCACTGGCAACGGTAATGTATGTCTTTTAAGGTAGAATGTTATGTTTGAGGAGAAAAATAACTGTTGTTTGTAAGTGGCTGAAGTTTAACTTCTCTAAGTTTTTATTCACCGTTTGAATTACCACAAAAACTAATTTGTAATTCCAGTTATTTAGTTTTGTAGTATATTCGATCTGTGTTTAATTTCATGCAGTTATTTTCACACAGTTATTACCCACTGTTGTAAACTTGTATTCTGGTGGTTTCAAACTGAAGAGAGTAGATCAGTCTGGATATAATGCTGTTTATTGAGCGCTCTGGATGAACCTCAGACTGATCTAATGGTCTGTGAGAGTCACACATCTTTATACCCCATTTTGCAACCTTACACATGGATTGATCGTAAGCAGGATCTGAGAACAGGATGAACTGTCGTAACACATCACTGTTGTAAACAAACCATAAACATTATCAGAGTTCCTGGTGCACTGTCGTAAAGTTAACCATGTTTGTCTAACAGATTATCAGATGAGGTAAGGTCAGGGAATGTGTGATCTCCAAATGAGTCCACATGCCAGGAGAAATGGCACAATTCTAATAAAGGAAAAACAATACATCAACACTTTTGATGATTTTCAGCATTTGGAGGGCCCTTTTCCATTTTTCTCTCATGAGCAGAGAGAAAGGAAGCCTAGCATATCTGACCGAACTGGCAAATGCTGACAAAACAAACAAAACATATTCAAAAATGTTTTTTTTTTCCTCTTTTTATTAGAATCATGGATGTCACCTTTAAGGATAGAGAGGCAGGCTTGGAACTGGAAGGTCATGGGCTTGATTAACAATTAACAGGACTGTCTGGAAAAGTGGGGAATAGTTTAGTTGATTTTTTTTTTTACCTACATCAACATCCATGCCTGAACTGCCGCTGAAAAAGGCTAATTAATATATATATGCCGTCTGTTGTATGTGGTGTGTGTCGTATTCTAAGTACTATTTTCAATGTAAGTTTCTACTAGGTATTTTGAAAGCCCTATATACTTCAGTTAATTGAATTATTAATATAATGAATAGATCAACTTGTTTGAGTCCTCAACAGTGAATAAGTAATTAATGTTTAGTGTAAGTAACTTATATATATATATATATAATTTTAGTCAAAACAGATCTAGGTTATGCCACTAGCTGCAAGCTGTAGCACACTGTCCTCCTGCTGAATTGTCTTTGGTTTGGTACAGGCTGTTAGAAGAGGAGGCAGAAAAGCGCGCAGAGCTGGAGCAGATCCATTTACGGCAGCAACAGGCCATATCACAAACGCAGGCAGAGAAGGAAGAACTGGAGAGAGAGCGGCTCGCCAAAGAGGATGCTTTGCAAGCTGCCATGCAGCAGCTGCAACACCTGGAGGCAGAGAGGCATGGCGCACTGGAGCAGTATGAGGTAAGTCACATGCATGCATACATGGATATTGTCACTTTCTCTCTCTCTCACACACACACACATACACAAAATGAATTTGATTGAAGTTGCCGTTAATTGAAGTTCATGTAGCACATTCAGTTCCCAGATTAAGACTAAACATAGACTTAATTGGATTTTATGAATGACATGCAACTGTCATCGCAAGACTAGATTTATTACAAGTCCAAGTCAAGTGCATCCAAGATTTGTTTAGAACTCCATCTAATTCTGGTATATTGAAAATGTTAGAGAACTTTTTGATATATGGGCCATAATCATGTGCATCCTTTTCTGAACAGGAAGTAATGAAGAAACTAGAGGATGCCACCAATAATACAAAGAGCTGGAAGGATAAAGTGGCCCATCATGAGGGGCTAATCCGTCTTATACAGCCTGGTAAGCAGCACACAACTCTTAGTCATGTTCTTAGTCATATAAAGCATCATTATAATTATTATAATTGCATTATTCTGCATGGTTCTTAAAATGCAGCTATAAGAATGGCTGCCGTATGTTGCAGAAAAAACAATATTATTGCATGTTCTTCTTTATCCATAGACTAAATTCCTCATCTTTATTTATTTGGGTATTGCCCAATGTTAATACTGATTGCTTGTCTTTTTCGTGCGTGTGTGTGTGTGTGTGTGTTCAGGCTCAAAAGGCCCACAGAAGATCACAAACTGGGGCCCTGCTGCCTTTACTGAGACAGAGTTGAGTCTGAGAGAAAAAGACTGGCAGGAGAGGAAAAGCAGACCCACTCAGACCCAGTGAGACTCCAGCAGTGTTCTCTCAATGCTAACGCAGTTCTGTCCCAATGTTTCTGTACATAGAACCACTACTGAAGTGGAGTCACTGCCTTGTGGGCTCTGTGTCTGATTCCTCTCAAAGGGACCTGTGAGACTATTTGCCTGTGTAGTAGAGTCTAACCTCATGCTCATTCCACTCCTACTGAAACATTCCAGGGCATTATACCACTTTAGTGGTAGTGGGTTTTATACATATGATTTTATTTTGAAGTGTCACTCTCTGTATGAATATGTTGAATTAGATGTACTTTTTGCCAAAGTGATAACAGACTTCCCACAGAAATCACAATATTTAAATAAACTCTCTTTGTGTGTTCAGTTTAAATATGGGAACAAAAACACAAGTTGACCAAGTAACATTAAATAAAACACTTTTAATAACTAACTTTAACTTTCTTGTGACCTTTAGTTTATTAATGAAACCTCCAGAAACCTTCAATACATTTGAATTACAGCAAGTATTACATAAAGTAGGGAATGAAATACTCGATCATTCTATGTAGCATTTTTTCTTTTCTTATTCGGGAATAACATTTATGACTGAACTCATAAAAGACACAAATGAGACGTCAGTCTTTTTCATGAATTACAGCTGCACAATTCATTTGTTACAATTAGGTTTTGATAAAATGTTCCTTTTACAAATATCAACATTTTCGAGATGTTTCAGACTTGAACAAGATGGAGCCTGTTTGCATAAAACTAACAGATCTGAGATAATGATTGTTAATGAAGATTCAATACAACTACAGATCAATGTTTTTATGTATACTTATTTATATATCCTTAAAGAAATAACCTAAAATTGTTTGTTTGTTTTTTGCTTTTGATATTTATTTTATCTCCTGTGATTAAACACGGGGTGTCTAACTGTGGTTAATGACACTGATCCTGGAAAGCTCAATTTTAACAGTCATTAGTTTTAATTAAAGATAGACGGAGTAGTCTAATCTAAAGACAAATGTATCATTAGTCCTTTGAAATTACTACTCACAATTAAAGTGTTTGTCAGGTCATTAAATACATTTACACTAACCCTATTTTATGGAAAAAGCATTCCCACGGTTTCTAACAGTTTCTTATATTGATTTTTTTTTTTTTTTGCATTTCAACCAATTATGCTGGTACTACAGTTGTGTAGTCACATATTGTAGTTCTGTAAATAAATATACAAACATGGAAAACAGAAATCAGTGATTTGTAATTCCACTTTGTCTTCTACTCACATTAAAGCAGTTCAAAAATATTTAAGAATGGTGGCGCAGCAGGTAGTGTCGCAGTCACACAGCTCCAGGGGACCTGGAGGTTGTGGGTTTGATTCCCGCTCAGGGTGACTGTCAGTGAGGAGTTGGTGTGTTCTCCCTGTGTCTGCGCGGGTTTCCTCCGGGTGCTCCGGTTTCCTCCCACAGTCCAAAAACACACGTTGGTAGGTGGATTGGTGACTCAAGTGTCCGTAGGTGTGGGTGTGGGTGTGTGTGTCTGTGTTGCCCTGTGAAGGACTGGTGCCCCCTCCAGGGTGTATTCCCACCTTGTGCCCAATGATTCCAGGTAGGCTCTGGACCCACCGCGACCCTGAACTGGATAAGCGGTTACAGATAATGAATTAAAGAACTTTAAGTTCTGCTGTGTTTCCTTCTCAGAGAGATATAATAATAATCAATGATAATAAAAACTATTCATGGGCAACTCCTGTCACATGCATGTTGACAGATCCTTTTGAAGTTTGGAATGTGAGGAGTGGCATCACATACAAATTTAAAAATGGAAAACTATGTAAATTGTCTTTCACCTAAATTCTCATTTAAGACATTATCTAGTGTAAAATGTGTACACAGAACTAAAAAGAAAAGAGTGTGGCAAAAGGGAACAGTTGATTAAAACCAAGTGTATTTAAAGTAATATTGGCTATTTGAAGAGCAGTTTTACTTTTCACCACAGGGGGACGACAAAAGCACAAAAGTATCTTTATGCCGCAACCACGTTATCATTCATTCATACATCCATCACAGTCAGGGTTGTGGAAGTCTGCGGCCTATCTGGAATCACACACAAACAAACACTCCCAGTCCCTTATACCAGGGGGCAATGTCACACAGCCAAAGAAAGATGTAAGCGGACCTTGGACACATGGAAAACGCTCATCTGGAGTGACGAGTTACACTGATGGGCAGGTCTGTATCTGGCGAAAACCGCACAATATTCTGGTTACAACGTTGGAGTGCTACAGGCCGGTGATGCTGGAGCTGGTGTGATGTTCTGTGGAGCATTCTCTCTGTATGCCCTAACATCCTATCACAATCCCTGAATTGTGAATGCTACAGGGACATGTTTGCTGACTATAAGCACCCATATCTTCAGGAGGTCTTTCCCGAGGACAGTGCTATTTTTTTTTCAACAGGACATTGCCCAATGTCAGTCAGGAATGGTTGGAGGAACACGACATCGAACTCTCAACACCGCCTTTGGTCCCTGAACTCTCGACTAAAACCCCATTAAACATTGTTAGTATACGCTAGGTTTATTACAAAGTTTTTCGGCTTTTTTTTCTTTCTGTATATGTATATAATTCATGTAAAATATTTGTATATTTTAAAATATGGACATATATGGACATGTGCATGTTTGAGCTATTGTTGGTTTTCTCTGTTACTGTGTCCAAAACATTTCCCCAGCAGATTAAGAGATTTTAGTTAAAATAATTCATCAGAACTACACAGCGGCATATCATATGTGTTTTTCTCCCTCCCAAAAAGAAAAGAAAGTACCAGCATTTTAACTATTGATTATTTTTTTTTCTGTTTCTAAAGACACTACTAATATAAATAAAATTGTATTGTGTTGATCTTGTATTGAATATTTCAACTGATATTTAATATCAAAATTTTAAAAGCTTTAAGATGCAATTAATAAACAAAATATTTATCCACTCTATAATTTATAGAATTTTTTACTTTTAAAACTCTTGACAATGTTACAAAATTTTATAATGTGATAATTACTGATAGTAATCAATCTATAAAAATGTTTTGTGACAGAATTTATTCGTATCACTCAGGCCTAGGTGCAGGGTGGTATTTCTCCCAGAATTCATGGGTTGCTGTACATCTTAACGCCACCAGGTGTCTCCATAATCTGAGAACAGACAGCAGCGCCTGCGTCGTTGAAGAATGTAATGAACCGTTGAACAATATTGTAATCGTTGAACAACATGCTTAACATCCATAGAAAATTTTACAAACATTTTAAGGCACTCTAAGACTTTACCATTCCGAAAATATTAACTTTAGCTCCCTGGAAAATGACCCACATTTTTAAACTCGCTCGTGTTTGGAGAGTTTCATGTGCAGAGAAGCATTAAACAATTACTCAGTAACATATCTGACAAACCATGAGAGGCACGTGCGTTTACGAACATCTGTTGTTCGTGGAATTCTTCTGGATATCCTGGAGTTATTTTTTTTCTGCATAACTCTGAATAGGTCTCTTGAGAAAAGCTCTAAATCCATGATTTACAGCTTCTATTGCTGACACCATTACGGTGTAGAAATATAGAGCATGATAACGTTGGGTTAGTGTGTAAGCATGAATAAATGTGTTACTGATCAAGCGAGACTTGGAGCTGTTAATGGTTGGCCATCTCACACCACGCCGTTGTACTCCAAGGACACGATGACTGGGTTCCTCTTACACTCAGATTTTCCATAAACTCTTCCTGTCTATCAGAGACTAAAAATGTTCCTAATCTAAATATAATCAACACACAAATTTAGACTCAGGACCTTGGGGAGCAAATACAGAATGTGAGGTTAATTTGTCAGTCATCAGATACCGTGAGGAAATTTAATTTCTTGTTTAAATTGATCAAATGGCTGCAGTTTATCTCATACAAAGCATGGAATGACAAAAATGAGCCTGTGAGTCTATATTGGTTCACAGTAATTGACTTTGGCCTGTGCATAAATGCCATTACCTAAGATGCCCTAAAGGTGATGTAACATTTATACACAAATGAGTTGAGTCAAGGCAGAAATGTAAGATTGCAATTTTTTTTAAACAAATAAAGCACAGGGATCAAATTATTTTCCATTTCCTCATCACAAACAAAGTTTCCAATACAAGCCAAACAGACAATTTTTTTAATCTGCATGGACTAGAGAACACATCTATTTTGGCTGTGCTGTAGTGTGGCCTGCATCTCCTGTTCTGGTTAAAGGTAATAGTGCTGACCTGACCTTGCCCTGTAAGTATGAACATACAGTACAGTAGGTCAAGCTTGCATCTGCAAAGGCTAAGGGTGAACTACAAGACTTAGAGGAGGTATGACATTTTACTGCAGTTGTCTTCTAGTACGATGTTTATTCCTTTTTCACTCATTTTTACAGTATGATTAAAAGCATTCTATCATTTTTGGAGCATGCTATAATTAAACATGGCGGCACCTCACACATGGCCACGTTATGTCTCACATGGTAGGCCTAAGCATATTTGAGGTTGCAGCAGAGCAGTTAAGGTTAGGGGTCTGCGCCATTTTTTACTCCCATTTTGACAGACACGTGACTGGAGTTAATGACTAAAACCTATATTATTTTATTAAATATGCTTTTAGTTTACTCACATACAACTATACACACCAGTTTGTTTCAGATTCATAGTGTTTCATCAGCTCCATAAACATAAAGTTGTTAATATAATGACCACTGAACAACAGGGTAAATGTGAGCTAAAAGTATACAGAGCAACAGATGGACTACAGTCTGTAATTGTAGAACTACAATGTGCACTTATATGTAAAGTGGAGCTGCTGAAATGAGTGTAGAAAAAGAGGTATTTTAATGTTATGGCTGAGTAGTGTATTTTGCAGAAACCAAATCTGAAAAAAATAAGTAAATGCAAAAATAAATGCCATTAGCTAACAGACAAACCCTACATTGAACTTTACATCAGCTGCTCTGGAAATAAGTACAGGCCCAGTGTCATACCTAAAGCTGGAGTTGGGCAATTTAAATCCATGTGAGACAGGGGTGGGTATAACAAAGAAAAAATACGTAAAAACCAAGAAAGAGTGTGAATAATGAAAATAATTCCCTGGATGTAAGGCCGGACCACACACTGGACAGAGCGCCAGCCCATCACAGGGCACCCCACACCTGTGGACACTTTTTCACAGCCAATCTATGTACCATCATGTGTTATTTTGGACTGTGGGAGGTGACTGTAGCACTTGGTGGAAGCCTATGCAATTTGAATAAGATAAAGTGTTCACAGACAATGTAGGAATGACTGAATAAATTAATCACCAAAGCTCTGTCAGTCTAGGAATTGTGCTAGTAAATCTTCCCACTACATACAGTGCATTCCTAAAATACTGCTGATACACAATGGGTTTTCAGTCCCTGGTATGTTAATGAATGTTAATATATGCTACTGGCATGTATACAAGCTTTAGCTATGCAGTAAGCTGGGTTTAAAAAACTATTGGCTTGAGTAAGACATGAAGATAGTATATCGGGACACTGAACACTGAATGACCGACTGATCCATGTTTGAGTAACAAAACAAGAAACTGGTTGTTTATCAGTCCATACCCTGGATCGCCAGGTGCCTGTTCTGGTCAAAACAAGTATTACTACAACAACGCAAGCTGGACATAGTGTACTTAGACCTGAATGTGAACAAACAGTATCAGGTTTGCATGTTTTCGCTCTGCTGTGCGAGACCCTAGCAGATTGCATGTGTAAGGTTGACATGCAATCGTGCAATTAGGCCAATCATAAAAGCAACATCTATTTCATGTAACTGTGTCCCTTTGGCTGACTGCGCAGTGAAGGCCACAGACGTCAAACGGTGATGTAAATGGAAGATTCTGTACATTCCTAAGGAGTGCTCCTCTGATGTATGTCCAAAGAAAACTGCACTGTGCAATAGAGACCTGCTCATTACCAAAAAGCAGAGTGCTAAAGAGCACGCGCCATTCCTGCGCAGGCGCACATAAACGAACGCATCAATCACCACTTTTTCTTCATTTCAGCTTTGAGTTCATGTGCACTTGTCTCTAATCTAGAACATGTTGGACTTGGAAAATCTGTGGAAAATTCCCTCTCAGTGACCCTCAAAAGCGATTATTCGCACGACAACAAACAACACGCGCGAAAATGTGCATGCCACGTGCAAACGCGAGCTCTGCTTTCAGCTTTACGCAACGAGCTGCAAGTGCACGCGCTCTCGCTCCCTGTCCAGCGCCTGCATCCCATCATGCCTCCCTGGGCCCCGCCGGCTCCGCTGGGGGCCTTGCACACATTCCGCAGGCCTGATGCTGATCTGGAAGCCATCGGCCAGTTCCGCCGCGTGTACAGTACAAAAAAAAAAAAAGCCCGCGCTTACACGCAGCTGTGCTGACAGAGGGAGAGAGACAGAGAAAGACAGGGAAGGAGAGAATGAGAAAGCGAGAGGGAGAGGCAGAGAGGGGTGCTGGAGCCTCTTTGGAGCAATGTGCTCCACTTCAGCACCTCTGGAATGTGGCGTCTGTGTTGGAGGAGACCAGTTCTGTGTCCAAAATCACATACTTCCACTTTAAACATTACGCCAGATTAGTAGCCTACTCCTCAAAGACAAGAGCGTCCAAACACTTCAAATAACACATAAAACCTTTCAGTCCTTCACTGGAAATGGAATTAATGGTTAGCATCAAACTTCACACACATTTTAATGCCATAAATTGAATCTAGCTTTGTTATCATCATAGCATCACTTGCTCTTCTTGACTTTCATTTGGTAAGTAAACGAGGCCAGCACGCACAGCGTAAACAAATAAACCCATTTCTTTATAACAAGAGAAATCAAATAATCAGCTGCAAAATCATGTTTTCTTCAAATAAATCAAGAGAGAAAAGCTCAAGTGCGTAAGCTTCACTTAGATCCAGTTTCCTTATGGATCTAATGCAGAATTAGCATGTTCCTTCACATTCTTTTACACATGTAAAACGGGCAGTTTCATTTCTGTATGATACAGATCTCCATGACTAAAAACAAGCAGAAATTCACAGATTGTACCATTTTCTGCAAACTTTGTGAATCACAACCGTTTTAGTGTTTTTACCGTTTCTCTTTGGATTTTGAAGTAACAGCTTGTTTTGATTTCTCATGATGGAAATATGAAGAAAGTTCTAGAGAAGCACTATGAATGCAGCCAAACTGTTGACTGCTCAAACAACTCAGCTTCCCCCTGGAGTCACAAAGATCAGTCGATCTTCGTAAAATGTCAATATTCCATAATTAAAATGAATCATTTTGAACAGCCACTCCCCATGCCTGGAACTATACATTCCCATATGTCATCTATGCCTGGAAGAGTACAGTCAACATGCATGCATTATTTATTTACACAAGCCTGGCCTGTTGTAGTTGGGCTGTGAAGAGGACCCTGAATGTCACCTTAATGGAAATGTTTGTTTCATATCCCCTACCTAGTGCACTACACAGGAAGTAGGGAACCATTTGAGATTCAGCCACTGTCTCACGAACATCTGGTGTGAGAAAAAAATTGGATGCTTCATTTCAGGATGTACGACCTCTGGATTTAGCAAGCTGTGAATTAATCATCATTAGGTAATGGTGTCTTATACGGTTAAATATCATCACTGTAAAATATAGGTGCAAGTTATAGTTGATGTTGGCAAACAATCTCATTTCTCCTTATCATCCTTCAGGAGCACTGGATTAAGGCAAAGATCAAACCCAAAAATTCTCTATGTGCAATGCAAGGCTGAACCATTTTCAAAGGAAAACCTACAGGGCACCAAAGCCACCCTTTTCAATTGTTCTCTTTGGTTATAAATGTGCTCCAGGACCACTCTGACCTTTCTAATAGAGTTAAAAAAAAGTACTGGTGAGACAAACAATAGAGAAGTGGGGAAACGGTTTCATGAAGACAGTTGTGTTCTATAACTTGACTCCTCTATCTGTCTGTGATTTATCAGCCCCAGAGGAGCATATGCATGGGACAAAGAGGACTTATGCAGGAATGGTGTATGTGTCAATAAGAAGGAAGCGTGTTATTAGCTGCAGTCCTACTTCATCCCTGTTCTTCCTGCTCCAGCACTGAGGAATGTGCGGAAATGAGCAAATATAAAACACCAGTGCCTCAGCAAAAAAAATGTTAAACAGCCCCCCATGGCTCTAGCATCTCCCTCGCCAACTCACCACAATCTGTGTCTCCTTAGAATTCCTCTGGCTGGGTTGTCTTGTCTGGCTCAGCGTGCTGGAGCTCAACCAGAGCATTGTTTACCAGCATCCTTTATGAACAGCTTAAAATAGCAAAAGAGAAAGAAGGAGAAAGATTTTTATTGAGGTTGTCTGTTGAAAAGGCATTAGTTTATTGAGGTGAAAGGGCATTAGTTTGGTAAAGAATGAGGGATAAGGAGTCTTTTTCTAAATATTCAGATACCCTTAAGCCAGAAAAGGAATGAGTATAAGCCACAAAAACTCATATGAACAGCATGAAGTGCAGGGTAAATGTTTGCAAATCTAAGCATAAAATACAGTATTTCTATTTTTCTAAACCTGCAACGCATTAAATATTTACTGATGTTTTCTTTTTCTTTTAAAATGGAATGTATCTAATTGTGTGCCTGGAGTGATCAAATACTTTTCTTATTGCTCACCATTTTACAAGCTTCTAATTAAGACAATGTGATTCCTCTGATCTCTCTCAGATGATGACAAAAACAAATCTCCATCATGCAATAGTGGCATGCAGAGTCCTCTCTGACATTTCAGTGAGAATAAATCACTCCCTTACCCCATATGGACAGATGTGGAAGAGAGCCCACTCCTGACCTACTGAGGAAAGCCTGGACAGGCTCGTGCTGTGTCTGTACAATGCAGATAAATCACACTTTGAATGTGGCCGAGGCCCCTAGCATGGCCTGCTCTTTTGGGCTTAGTTTTTATGACACATAGGAGACCTATCGTCCCCTTCTATTGCAGTTTAAAGCTTTAAATCATGATCCAATATATGTAGAATGTGGGGCACGTTTGTGACTCCTTCTTTTAGTAGAGAGAAATAGAGGAAAAACAAACAGGGCACAGAGATTTATAAATTAGCTGGAAAATGTTGTGCAGACTTTGGTGTTTTCCTGGACTTGAGGAAGATTTCATTTTGGTCTCAGTGGCTTTGATATAAGAGACTCCTTGTGCTGCTCTGATCCATATTTTCCCTCCCTCTGACCCAAAAACAGCTCAAGACGAAACACAGAGAAATGATGCTTTAACAATCTGTAAGATGATCAAAATAGTAGATCATTCTCACCATTCAGAGTAAACTATTGGGATCCATTAGAGTAAGGCATTTTTCTTTGCTCCTAGACACTGTCCATGGTGCTGTTTAATAGGTGGTCTCGGTAAAGACACACTGATTTGAAATAATCAGAGTATTCAGTTGAGTTTCATGCCCTGTATAACTACAGAAAACAAGTGAAGTAGAAGGAAAAGCACAGCGCTGGGTTATCGAGTTCAATTTGACAAGTCATGCACTGAAAATTCAACTGGTTATAAGAGAATAATTTAAGAATTTGTGACCTTAATTAAAATCAGCATAAAATATATGAAAGATATGGCATTGTTATTAACTTTTTAATTTTGAAACCAGGCCACAAAACGTATTGAATATGTAGACATATTCTAAAGAGGAACTCACCAAATACCTTCTTTCTTTTTATATTACTGACAATTAGCTGATGAAAATAATAATCCTTAGTACTGAAAATGTACACCAGTAAAACCCAACATTTCACCGGAAATGGCTATGCTACTAACATTTATAAAAATATAAGGAGGGATAACACCCCTCAGCTTCTCTGGTAAGGTCTATGCAGGGGTAATAGAGAAGAGAGTTAGTTAATAGTTGAACCTCAGATTCAGGAGGAACAATGCGGATTCCACCCTGGTCATGGAGCACAGAACCAGTTCTTCACACTCGCTAGGATCCTGGAGGGGTGCATGGGACTTGTGTGTGCTCTGGGAGTATGGGGTACTGGGCGCTTTGCTATAAGCTATTCTGTCCCTGTATAAACAGAGCAGGAGTCTGGCTCGTATGGCTGGCAGGGAGGCAGTTGAAGTTGGACTCTGTCAGGGCTGCTTGTTGTCACCGATTCTGTTCTTAACTTTTATCGACAGAAGTTCTCTGTGGATCTTTCTCTAGGGTTAGGAGTTCAGATATCCAGGATAGACTCGGAGTGGAGCCGCTGGTCCTCTATGACCAGAGGAGCCAGTTGAGGTGGTTCTGACATGTCCAATGGGGAGGATACCCTGGGGAAGGCCCAGAACATGCTGATTAAATTTTAGACTGGTCTAGGAATGCCCCTGTATCCCCTCAAATTGTGATAGGTGAACAACTAGGTTACTGCATCTCCAAAAAGGCAGGTCTTTTGTGGTGTTTCAGCTTTGCAGTGATCAGCATCAGGAGAAAGGACAACCAGTGAACTGGTGAAAGTGACATGGGTGCCAAAGCTCATTAATATGCACAGGGAATAATGGCTACTCCATTGAGTCTGATTCCACAGAAGAGCTTTTATAGCACAAACTGCTGAAAAGTTTAATGGTGGTTCTGACAGAATGGTGTCAGAACACACAAACCATTGCAGCTTATTGGGTATGGGGCTGCAGAGTGTACATGTATCTATTGTATTGTATTGTCTGTATTGCTATTCATTGTCTGCAAGCGCTTATCCAGTTCAGGGTCGCGATGGGTCCGGAGCCCACCCAGAATCACTGGGTGCAAGGCAGAAACACACCCTGGAGGGGGCACAATTCCCTCACAGGGCAACACACACTCACACATTCACTCACACCTATGGACACTTTAGAGTCGCCAATCCACCTACCAACATGTGTTTTTGGACCGCGGGAGGAAACCGGAGCACCCGGAGGAAACCCACACGGACAGTCACCCGGAGCGGGAATGAAACCCACAACCTCCAAGCCCCTGGAGCTGTGCGACTGCGACACTACCTGCTGCACCACCGTTCCACCCCAATATATAAATTGCCTAGACTTAATTATTCGAAAATCCTGTTTTTCAGGTAAAGTGAAACTCAGTCCTGATGTAAAACGTTTGTCATCAAAACAAATTTAGGATGCAATTGAATACATTGCTGAATGTGCTTGGAACTATGTATTTATAGGATTCTGCCCAGTTTTGGCAATGAGAATATTGCCATAACTCTTTTCCCTTTTAGTCACCAATGCACTTTGTATTAAGCATCTCTTTTGCATTATTGGATTTGAATAGTTTTTGCATTTATTTTTTCTTCTATATGTGAAAAAACATCTAAGAGGAGACAGAGAATGGACACTCATTTGTTAAAAAGTTTGTTTCAGTTATTACTTCAAATATACATAAATTAAAGCACAGGTAGTGACCAAATTACTAAAACGTCACATTAGTGCTAATCATGTCCCACTGCACATCACAAGAACTTATCTGGCATGGAACGGTCAAAAACATAAATCTTAGTGGTCTCCTGCTGCAAGTGATTAGGAATATATTAAAGATGATGAATAGGGGAACTCTATACAGGCACCTCTGGCCCTCTGTGGGTCAGCAGCCAGCTGGCCCAGGATGAGTCTCATTCAAGAACTGGAAATGCCTAAAATATCCCACCACTTCCAACTGACCTCCAAATTCTGCTTAAGGAGAAATTTAATAATGACAGCTATTTGCTTGACTTGCAAAATTCAGTAAACAGCGACTAAGGAAAAGAAAAAGAAAAAAAAAACGCAGCATCTGTTTTTAACACTGGACAAAAAGCAGATAAAATAATAGAGTTGAAATACAGCAGAGAGGAAAACAATGTGCTGATATTGTCACTTGTCACAGAAAGATTTTCCTATTGACTTTATCTTAAATTGAAATATCTTAACTGAAAACAGACATGCCAATGCTTCCATTATCATTTTTGATGAGATGAGCATATTTAGCACAGACCTGGAGCAAATATTCACTATGATTGCACTGATTATGGAACATGGTTGAACTCACATTTCAGTATGATGTATAAATTCAGCAGGTGCAACTGAGATGGTTGGCTTCCCAGTCTAAAGACACTTAATTTTCCAACGTAATAATGATCCCAGAGGCAACAAAAAAAGCACAAGTTTTTAAAACAAACACTTCAGTTTAGCATGTCACCCAAGATCAATCTTAAAGAGAACCTTTGAGAAAGCATAATGCAGAAAGTAGAGGAGCGCAACATGTCAAGCATAGTGGCGCTAAAAAAAGCCTGAAGAAATGGGGCAACACTGGCATTATTGAGATAAAAGAGGCTTATTGCTGTAACTATTAAAAAAAATAATTAATTAAATTGAGCATAAAAAATAAATATCACTGGTGAAAGTCAAGAGTTACATTTGTGGCAGATCATTTTAAGTTTAAATTTATTTCAATCCAATGCACTTTTGTTAAAATTCAGAAAATATTTCTCATGGTTCGATAGCTCTGATCTGTTTGTGCTTCTGAAAAATGTCTGGTGTTCATACTCAGTCCCAGCTCTATAAGTGGAGTATTACCAAAGTGACTCGGACTGAGAAACACAACATAGAACTTCTGGAAGAGCACTCAGGGTAGGGTTGTCTTTGCCTTGCTGTTGTAGTTTAAATATCAACAGTCATCCTCTATTATATTCAGAGCTTTTAATATATGAACTTCATTACAGTTTCACCAGTTGCTTCAAAAAAAAAAAAAGTTGCTTCAATCATTTCCATTCCACTGATGTTTTACTCACTATTGTAGTAAACTCTATGTTTTGTATTCTTGTTTAAGCAAGACAACAAGGTGGGCTAATTACAGTGTCAAACAGTCTGTTTTGCACTTCTCTTCTGACCTTGAGGGCCTTGATTTTGTGTGTGTCAATGTTACAAACTCTGTCCGACTTTTTTCCACAGTTAGAATGGTGGCTATAAACAACAGTGTAAAGGACGCAGTCTTGGACACAGTCATGTCAGAACCATTTAGGGTGTTCTGGTATACACAGACCTCCATGTGTTTGTAATCCATTTAAACTGGGCTTCAAAGATAATTGACTGCTAGCCATGTTCCAACCACCAATGCATTCTTTCTTAGCAAGAATCCTATTTAACGTACTAAGAAATTATAGAGTCCAACACAGTTTTTTTTTTTTTCTCCAGATAAACTGTGTTCACAGATTATATTCGGTTTGCTTAATTTCAATTAGCTACAAACTAGGAATGCATCTTCACAGTTTTTCCAAATGGAAAACCTTGCATTTAGGGATTCTAAAAAGTGTGCTCAAATTCTCATAAACTGACTGGTAATTTTTAAAGCTGGGACTATGCTCATGATTTAATCTGATTTTGGTTTATGGTGACATGACACATCATTCATTCATTCATTGTCCATAACTGTTTATCCAGTTCAGGGTTGTAGTGGGTCTGGAGCCTACACAGAATCACTGGGTACAAGGCAGGAGCACACCCTGGAGGGGGTGCCAGTCCTACACACACACACACAACCCCCCTTTGCATTTTCTTTGCCCATTTCAGCATCCAATATATTTCAAAGTTGTGCCAAAATATGTTCTAGATAAACCTTATTTTTTTCCAGAGAAGGGGAAGCACAGAGCCTAATCCATTTGTGACATTTTGTAGACCAATAGTTATATAGTGATCTGCCTATATCTGAAACATGATGAAAAAAATTAATTAATCTGACTCTGTGCTACACCTTACATAAAAAGAGAATACATTTTATTGAGTGTTTGAGTGTCTTTAAACACAGAGCTGGAGCTCTGTTTATGGTAAGAGTGCAAAGACACTCCCAGCATCATGAACAACAAAAACACTCATGAAAAATTCCTAGAAATATTCTACTAACAAATCCTGTTATAAGAACCACTGAAACTGAACCTTCAGTTAGTGATGATGGATACTAATAAGAAGGTGCAATACAAAGGAAACTAACTTGTCGCTTAACACGTCCCTTCTGTTTCCTAAGACAAAATTCAACAGTTTGCACATAGTTCCCCAACAAATAAAATCTGGTTTCTTCGATCGATGTCCTGTTTATGTGTAGTGGAATGAGAAGTAGAACTGGAAACATCCTGTGGTGGTTCTGAAGGATCGGAACAAGATAGGGCTGCAGTCGGTCTCCCAGCGGGGCACTCAGCTTCTGCATACTTCACATGCCTGTCCCTCTAGCCCCTCTGACCGCCAGCTCACTAACCGCTCTGGTGTCACTTGTGTAACAGTGATGGGACAGCCTGGTGTAACAGCACTGACAAATTGCTTCCGCCTTATCACAAGTGATTCAGGGTGCTACTCACACTTTGGTTTCCCAAAGATTCTTTCATCTGAGAGGTTTCAGAGCTTTTGAAGAACAAGTTTTCTGAGTCTGAAAAGTTACTTCTGGTAACTGAATTAGTTTTTTTAAATTGCCTCACTCCTTAATTGCATAACTTTTTAATAAGCCAATTTTTTTTTACGCACAACAGATGCGTATTTGAGTACCTAAAAAAAAACAAAGAAAAAAAAAACAATAAATATAAAAGTGCCAAGGGACATGTACTAGGCACTTTGCCACTTTAGCTAAAATTAGATACATTTTGTGTGGTGTAATCAGCAAACTGGATAAAAACCAAATTCTTGGCAGACAGATAAAGGTCATTCACATAAATTAAGAACAGTAGGGGCCCCAGTATTGACCCACGAGGAACTCCGCATTTAACAGTCTGTAAATCAGTTGAAGTTTGCCCACATGACACACTGTTTTCTATTTATTAAGTAACAAACCCTGTGTTGCCACAGTAGTTCAGCTTCTCTACTAATATGTCATGGTTAACTGTGTCAAATTATTTGCTTAAATCTAAGATACTTATTGTTGTCAGATGCCTTTGAAATATATTTCTATTAGCTGAATAATAGCTGTAGACATGGAGTGTTTATTAGTCAGGAAATATACAGGTGGTTAATGATTGTTTAATAATCTGAAGTTAAGGCTTAGAGATATTTCTGAAATATATCCTGAGGATGTCTGGTCTTAGATCATTAGGGGAACTTAAGATTTTTATTAGGTCATTCACCTCCTGTAATGTTGCCTGATGGAAAGCAAATGTATTAAATTAAGTCACTGAGAATTCCGCTAATTAGCAAGGACTCTCCAGTCACATGGCGCTACAAAGCTGGGTGGGTAAAGATTAGCAGCTTTTTATTAGATATGCAAATACTAACATAACACCTATGTTAGTATTTGCATAATGGCTAGATTAATGTGTTTGGAAAAGAACACCAACTGCCCAGATGTGCCATGCCAGCCAATAGATCCATTGAAAGAAAGGCCTATTCTCCTTTTTCAACTCCTGGTCTTAGAGGCATCACTGGGATCAAACTGGCAATCTCCCGATGATGAGGCCAATGTTTTGACTGCATCATTTAAGAATAGACAAAGATAAGAAACAGACAATGTACTATACTACACAGTACTTAATGTGGTTGTAGGTTAATTTTGGTAAAATCTCATGGGTTCATATTAAAGTGAACATTTACCACTGCAGCGAAATGCAGTTCTCTCAGGTTTTTTTTTTACATTCAGAAGCTCCACATTTTTAAAGTGGGACAGTATGTTTGATGGAAAAAATCCACTCTCGTTTGTACATGGGTGAAGTTTAACCTTTATGTAAGTTTCTATTCACTGTTTGATTCACCATGCGTTGTTTAGTTTTGTGGTACTTTTGGTAACGCAGTTAGCTGTTTCCCAAATTTGGAAACATTTCCATATTAAATAATCCAAAACCACAAAAATAAGTCAATATTACCCACATATGGGGCAGGAATAGAGCAAATTCCTTATCTCAATTTGTGCTTTTCAAAAGAGTGAGAGAGACATAAAGAGAGGAAAGCCTAGCATACCAGACTGAGACCGTTTATTTTATTACTTATTTACTGACACTGAGGCTTCATAAAGACCATTAGGATGGCTTTGGGTTGAATTTTACATAAAGTGTTACTTGATTACGATCGTAAACATCACATTTAAGTGTCTTTTTGACACCACAATGAGGTAAGGGTAGATTTAGGTCTAATGCAAACAGCTGCATACTCATGTTTTGATTATATTTGATTTATAATATGTTTTTTCCCCTCAAACATACAGTTCTACCTTAAAAGACACAGAGCTTCTAAACATAAGTAACTGAGAGAACAGTGTTTCCCCACAATAATAAATGTTGCCTTTAAACAGGTACTTTTAAAAACGGTTTCTTGCTTTTGAACAAAACCGAGAAAATGTAAAATAAGCCCTGCATGGTAACAGTATGCATTTTAGCCGTTTAATCATAAGCCCAAACACATGTCAAAAAATGGTTTTCAGATTATTTAAGATATGAGAAGACATTTAAGATGACTAAACCACCCAAAATGAAATAATGGAATAAATGTGTTTGCCTTATAAGCCCATCTTGTGGTTTTTGTCATTTGAAAAATAAGCTCTGTTTATCCAAAACAGCTGCAAAAAGCAGGGCCAAAATCATATTTATGACCCTGAGAGATAACAGATCCTTCTCAGCCAAAAGTAAAGAAACTGCAAGAGAACTAGGAGAAAGAGATGTACAGCTAATTTGTTTTCCTTCATTTTTAAAGAAAAGACACATTTGAACTATCAACCAGATATTCCTTTTTTTTTCTTTAAATTCATTACTTTTGAAATAATATTATCTGTAACTTACAAATGTATATAAATAAAAAGATTAGATAATAGGAAATGAAGACAGAATTAGATAATAGGTGATATTTTTTCTGGAGATGGCTGCATATATTAAGAACTATATTCTAACCAATTGAGGAGTAATCACACGCTGAGTTCAATAAACTCATTTATATTCTCAAACTGATCCAGTCCATTATGTGGTCAGTTTGTGGCATTGTTTCGATGAGAGACAGGACCTGATTTAATGCCTCTAAAATGTGCAGTGTCATGTGACCACCAGCCTGTCATAATTAGACAGCAGAATACTTCCCTAAATAGCAATGTAATGATGTGAGGTTACTTTAGGACACTATGAGTGGTTTCTGCAGTTCCTTGTCATATTCCATTTGGTTAAGATTTTTTTCAATCAATGAAAATCAGCACAGCTAGAATGTACTCTCACATTACTGTCCTCATTGAAGTCAATGGTTAAATCCTCACATCAATCTCAATGACCTGTTTTTCCACATATGCTTGCAATGAGAAAATTCTAATCGATGATGTATTACCATCAAGCACAGCATGAAGAGTCAAGGCTTTTGTAAAATTTTATGAGAACAGTTAAAGAAGTACTAACATACAGTGTGGCAGACAATGTGTGTAGTGCTGAAATTAAAGAACAACAGATTACTATAATAAAAGTAGCCCACTGACAAATGGCCATAAATCTCAGATACATAGCCATGTGTTTGGCATATTTAAATCAATAAAATATTATTGCAAATGCAACAGCCCTTGTGTCATGCTGTTGTAAAGTCACACATTTTTACCATTAAACTCATTTAATTTGGAATAAGCATATAGTATTTTGCTTATGACCAATAAAATCTGTGGCACATCATCCTAGAGGTAATCATACCTGAAGATTCAAAGCCTTTTAAACTGCTTTAATATAATATAAGCTTACTTCCAAATGGATAAACAAGTATTAGTCCTATTTCACAGTAGCTACATTCTTCTTTTGCATAGTGTGGCCATGCAGAGCCACATGAGGCCTGAAGCATTTTTAGTTCAGAATTTAACATTTTGTCCCTGGCACAGCAAAACTTGTCTCTACAATGGTAACTTTACAAGAGAAGGAAAAGTTATTCATAAATTCAATGAAACGATGCAGAGATGCAGATGCTATGCTTTATTAATTAAACCAAGTCATTTTGGTGCATTTCTACCGGTTCGGTATTTTGACACCATGTAAAAGGCAAACAATTACATTTAAAAGTATGAGCATCCAATCATTTAGATATTAATAATATAACTTTTCAAAGAAAGACATTCCCATTACAAGCCTACAAATTCAAATAGTTTGATCATATCAGATTTAGCTATCTTGATAGTTCACATTCATAATTGTAAGTCTACTGTATCTGTCTTTAATGTGAATGAATCTGTCTCTGAAAAGGCATGCATGCGCACATTGATGAGCTCATGTGTGCATTGCATTTTGCCCAGGAGGACAGCAAACAACTCAACGAGATAGGATGAGGAGGTGAAAAAAAACGTTGTCAGCTTTTACTGCTGTGCCAAGAGATTGGCTGAATCCCAACGTTCTCCACACACTAGTTGTAGTGCAAACTGTCATAAAATAATGGTTTCTGCACTCATATTTTGTGTTGTATGTCGAGTGTAAATGTTCCAGTACAACTAGTGCCCTGTCTGCGTGTAGTAGTTTTTAATAATCCTATGTAAGGAATTTGGTACTATTTGGGACAAAGCCTATAGCCTCTGCTCTACTGTTGTTTTGCCACACTACCGGCTGAGGAAACAGCTCTAGCCACATACATACAGGCAAAAAAGACTGTTAACATTCGAGGGCGGCATGGTGGCGCAACAGGTAGTGTCACAGTCACACAGCTCCAGGGGCCAGGAAGTTGTGCATTCGATTCCCGCTCCGGGTGACTGTCTGTGAGGAGATGGTGTGTTCTCCCCGTGTCTGTGTGGGTTTCCTCCAGGTGCCCCGGTTTCCTCCCACAGTCCAAAAACACACGTTGATAGGTGGATTGGTGACTCAAAAGTGTCTGTGTGTGTCTGTGTTGCCCTGTGAAGGACTGGCGCCCCCTCCAGGATGTATTCCCGCCTTGCGCCCAATGATTCCAGGTAGGCTCTGGACCCACCGCGGTTAACCGCGGATAATCGGTTACAGACAATGAATGTTAACGTTCGTGTCGAAACAGATCTGTTTTCAAGCTAATATCAAAATTCTGGTAAATGTGAATGTAGTACCACACGCTACAGGGTGGCACGGTGTTGCTCTCACACAGCTCCAGGGTCCTGTGGTTGTGGGTTTGATTTAGGTTACTGTCTGTGTGGAGTTGTGTTCTCCATTTGTCTGTGTGGGTTTGCTCCTATAGTCCAAAAACAGGTTGGTAGGTGGATTGTCCATGAAAAGTTGTTCCTAGGTATGAATGAGTGTGAGAGTGTGTATTGTACTGCGATGGCCTTGTTCCTGCATTACAATGGATGATCCTGAGTTGGCTCCAGACCCACCGCAGTCTTAATCTGGATTGAATAAGCTCTTACATACAATAATTACATAGATTACTACATGCTAGGGCTGGACAGTTAATCGAAAAATAACCAAAACTGACATTCAGACCCTCTAATCAACATGATCTTGCCTATATCGGGTATTTTGGTTTTTAAATTATGTTAATCCTTTTCCTGCAGTGCGTGTTGATGTACTGTCCCTTTAAGAACACACTACCATGTGTCTAGTCACATGACTCATCACCATCCAGCCTTCAGCTTCAAGCATCATAGAGGAGAACTTAAATAACAGAGTGCGCAGCTTGTACCAAAAAAAATGTGGTGTCTGTTGTTTGGGCCCCTTTTGGTTTCATAAACCAAAGGTAACCCTAACCCAAGGCAAGAGACTGACTGGTGTCCAGCATCAAGCAACTTAAGAAAGCACTTAATCAGCAGTGCTCTTTTGACATTAATACCCTTGGCATTATTTAAAACATTGTTTACAAGAGATGCAAGTAATTTTGTACTTTTGACATGACTTAAAATAATATTTGTTTAAGGAGATTAAAGGTATTTTCTCATTTTTGCTAGCCGGTATGTAAAATTAATTTTGTTTAATTTCGCTTAATTTTTTGTTTACAAGTAATGCAAGTTATTTATATTTTTATATTTCAGAGATATTAAAACTAAAATGTGAACTTTTACAGAAGGTGTTTTCATTTCAAGTGATGTGTTCTTTGATTACATTCATTCATTATCTGTAACCGCTTATCCAATTCAGGGTCACGGTGGGTCCAGAGCCTACCTGGAACCATTGGACACAAGGCGGGAATAGACCCTGGAGGGGGCGCCAGTCCTTCACAGGGCAACACACACACACACACACACACACACACACATACATACACTCATGAGTCGCCAATCCACCTGCATCGTGTGTTTTTGGACTGTGGGAGGAAACCGGAGCACCCGGAGGAAACCCACACGGACACAGGGAGAACACACCAACTCCTCACAGACAGTCACCTGGAGCGGGAATCGAACCCACAACCTCCAGGCCCCTGGAGCTGTGTGACTGCGACACTACCGTTTTATTAGAAAATATCAGCTTTAATATTTTAGCACAAGCTGTGTTAGTAAACTATGAAAAATCGTTCATTATTCATAATCTAGGAAAAAATGTTCAATTAATTGTGATATTGATTTGAGGTCATATTGCCCAGCCTTACTATATGCAGTAAATTACTCATATCTTTCACATAATTCATATTGTTAAATGGTCCATATTACTATGTAATCCTACATTACATGTCCATATTTTGTTCTGAACTCACTAAAGTTTGCTTGGCTAATTGCCATTAAAAATTAGCAACAAAGTCCCAAATTCTCAGCTAAAGTCTACCCAGAGAATTTAGGGCTACAATGGCAGTAAAGGGGGAACAAACTATCCTTTAAATACTTGATTTAAAAAGCAGGTGTTGGGTAGGTGACCACAAACCTTTGCAATCCATTATATATTATTGCTGTCCAAAGAAAAACATGAATCTCCATTTTTGTAGAATTTTAGTTTACTACATCATTTGAACACAGCAGCAGTCCTTCACATTGTGTGAAAATGTAATGATGAATTGACTAATAAAATGTTTCAAAATTACAATTCTTTATTCTTCATAAAATCTTTTAGCATTAGATTCAGTAGAAAGCTCTGAGAAGATTTTAATCTTCTCCTATAAACTTACTATTTTGGAGATAGATTTATATGAATATATGGATTTGAGCTCTGCTGGACAATTCAGTGCTGCAGGTAAGTTTCATAACATTGTTTTTCGGTTTTGTTGTTTCCAGACCATTAACGAAACAGAACCTCTACTGGAAGCCAAAAACTTTACTTTCATGTTGAGAAAATGTGCAGTCCCAACCACCCATGTCACCACAAGCTCCTCAAACTGGAGCTGTCACTAATTATCACAGTCATCAAATACAGGAAAAAAAAACTACTTCTTTATCATGTTACATAAGTGATTTTTGAGGTGATGACAGTCATATGCTAAAAGACAAGAAAAAATAGATCTTAGGTCAACAAAAATAGAAATTGGAAGCATGCTATTTGGAATGCTTGAAATACGCTTCACGTCTCAAGTGAACTTTCATGAAAACATATCCTATTATCTAATGCTCTAATGTGATGATGAGCATCAAGAGGAACATTAATATAAAATTCTACATTTATTTAAATTACATTTGTGAAGGTGATCTGGATGTTATAGCAAAACATTTAAAATGAGATATGCTACTTTTTACTTCAGCTAAAAGGATAGAAATGCTTATTATTTTAGTATATGCTGGGGTTTAAATGTAATGGTAAACATAGTATAAAAAATACTTAGATATAAATCAAAAGTGTCTGGCAACTGGTAGTGTAGGGTGACTGCTAGGAATGCCACTATCACACATTGAAAGACATTTTGCCCAGTTGACAGACTTTGAGAGGATGTGTATCATGGGACTGAGAGAAGCATGACTACCATTAAGGCCATCCTGACCAAACTGTTAAGAGGTGCTGGGAGCAGTGGTGTCATGATCAGTCACCAATACACTCTCAGAAAAAAGGTAAAGTACAGGTGCTTTATTGTCCCTAAAAGGTACAAACAGTGTAAACGTACACTGTAAACCCTGAAGTTGAAAAAAACAACAAAAAAAAACAACAGGATTGACCAATTCAAAAATAAAATATATTAAAAAGCTTAACTTTTAATATATTTAGTATTGAATCGCTCAATCCTGTAAATTATTTTGATCTATAGGGTTTACAGTGTACATTTACATATTAACTTTTTAATTAATATATTAATATTAAGTTACACTCAATTTATGGGGACCAAAGTAGAAGCATACACGTTGCGATCTCTGTCAAGTGATATTTTTAATATCGCTTGCGAATTCTACCAAACACATTTGAAGCTGAGCCAAAAACAAATTATGTCCAGAAGCCAAGCAAATGACAGTAACCAGTCAGCCCGGACCAGGAAGAGAGGCCAATGCCCACCCCCAAGGCCATCCCTGACCATCCCTGAACGCTGCAGGACTGTCTGCAACTAAAGAAGAACTTGCTGCAGTAAACACCATAACCATAAACACCCCCGTCCACGAGTGGAAGGCATGACTATCCTCACAGAAATACCACATGAGAAATATGGAAGCGTCATGCTAGAAAAATATGGAACAATCAAGTCAACATTAAAGAACAATGAAAACAACATTGAGGTCCTAAAGGCTAAGTTAAGAGGAATTATCATCATCACCTTTATTTACAAACCTATACCCAATACCTTTTCTATCATCTGGGAAACCAAGGATAGTGATTGGAGACTTCAACAGCCACAGCTTACAATGGGGATATGCCAGTAACAGTGCAGATGGAGATGCAGTGGAAACATGAGACAAAACCAGTCATCTCAACTTGATCCATGATACCAAACAACCAAAGTCCTTCAATAGTGGATGATGGAAAGCAGGCTACAACATGGATATCGTGTTTGTCAGCAATAGTATATCTGGACTGAGCAGGAGGTCTAGTACTGGAGCCACTTCCAAAAACCCAACACCACCACATTAACCTTACAGTCAATGCTGCAGTTACCCCAGCCACAGTTCCTTTCTGGAGAAGATTCAACTTTGGGAAAGCGGAAGATCTTGAACGCGGAAGATTGCTCACCTTCCGGGGAACCCCAAAAACTATGAAATCTTTATCAAGCTAATGCACCAGGCAGCTCGAAAGAACATCCCAAGAGGCTGCCACACTAAATACATCTCTGGCCTCATTGCACTAAGTAGCAAACTATATGAGAAATACCAACAGCTCTATGAATGTGATCCCTTTGCTGAAAACACCAACAAAGTTGGTGAAAGACTCATGACATCACTATTAAAAGGCCGCCAGCAGAAATAGCAAACTCTGCTGGAGACAGCTGGTAAGACAAAAAACAGCAAAAATGTATGGAGCCTCATCCGGAAAATTAGTAATGACCCAGCAAGCACAACAGTATGCAATCATGGCCAACCAAGTTGCCCATCAGCTGCTGCTCATTGGGAAATCCATCAACAAACAGCCAAGAATAAACATAGACCGACTACAGCACCTCCAAACCATCAGACTGACTGAGTTGTTCTCCCCTGAAGAACTAAATATCAGCATCAAAGCCCTCAAGAACAGCAAAGCCATCAGCCAGGACATTTTTACAGAGGAGATCAAGCGTTTTGGGCCTCTGATGCAGAAGTGGATCCTTGAACCAATAAACAATTCTATGCTGACAAAGAACATCCCGAATATCTGCAAGAAAACCAGAATCATTGCTCTCCTTAAACCAGGTAAAGGTCCAGCACATGCAAAGAGCTTCCACACAATCTCTCTACTATGCCATCCCATAACAATCTGGATTCTGACCTGGCAAATCCACACCAATCAACTTCTGAACACAGCAAATTACCTCATCCACCCAGCTCACCTAGAGATCCAGAGCTTCAAGCTAAACCTCCGTACCACACAGAGGTCAGTGACATTTTACAGTCCATCGACAGCAGATTGAGAGGTCTTTATACAAGAATCTCGTTTGTCGAAGCTCTCCACAGGGAGTTTAAAGCATTATGTGACAGTCTGGAGTTTAGCCAAGAACAAATCACTGATCTATCCCAACAAAACCCAATGTTACAAAACTCGGCTCAGAAGCTTGAAGCATGAGAGAAAATCCAACTGAAGATACGGAGAAAAACATTCAGGAATTCTTAATAACTGAACTCAAACTGCCCCAACACAACTAAAAGCATAACACTGTCTCGATAGAAAAATGGACAGAAAAAAAGTCCAAGACCCATTGTTGCCAAAGTAGAATACAAACACAAACAACTAATGATGAGCAAAGGAAAGGAACTCAGAGGAACTAAGTTTTCATCAATGACCAGTTCCCTCACAAAATATTGTACAGATGCAAAAAAATCTTAATTACCAGGAAACAACTGATTAAAGAAGGAAAAAGAGCAGTTCTCTGTTGACAGACAATTATTCAGAGACAAAGAAAAAAAAATGGGCTGACTAATCTAATCTGACCAACTAACAACCTGTTTCAGATTGTTCAGGTTGTAACAACCCTGAAAGGCACAAGGTCTCCAATATGAGTTTCACCAAATATCCTCTTCATTCTCCTTTCTTTTCTTTATAAATACACCTCTTAATTACCACCTTTTAATTACTATTATTTTTTAAACAATGAATGTTTGCTGTGTCTCACACTATAAACGCTCAATCACCTATCAATATTTAACACCAACATATAAATCTAACACCTCAAATTCTGACTGGCATATGATATCACACACACACACACATTCAGACAGTCAAATATTAAGATGTACAGGTGCTGGTCATAAAATTAGAATATCATGAAAAAGTTGATTCATTTCAGTAATTCCATTCAAAAAGTGAAACTTGTATATTATTCTCATTCATATACACACAAGCTGAAATAAAAGTGTTTATTTCTTTAATTAACTAATGAAAACCCCAAATTCAGTATCTAAGATAATTAAATTGCTTAAGACCAATACAAAAAAAAAGAGATTTTTAGAAATGCTGGCCAACTTAAAACTATGAAGTGTTGAACTATGAAAACTATGAGAATGCACAGCACTCAATACTTAGTTGGGGCTCCTTTTGCCTGAATTACTGCAGCAATGTGGCGTGGCAGAGAGTCGATCAGTCTGTGAAACTGCTCAGGTGTTATGAGAGCCCAGGTTGCTCTGAAAGTTGCCTTCAACTTTTCTGCATTGTTGGGTCTGGCGTAATGCATCTTCCTCTTCACAATAATCCGTGGGGTTAAGGTCAGGTGGGTTTGCTGGCCAATTAAGAATAGGGAGACCATAGTCCTTAAACCAGGTATTGGTAGCTTTGACACTGTGTGCAGGTGCCAAGTCCTGTTGGAAAATGAAATCTGCATCTCCATAAAGTTGGTCAGCAGCAGGAAGCATGAAGTGCTCTAATACTTCCTGGTAGACAGCTGCTTTGACCTTGGACCTCAGAAAACATAGTGGACCAACACCAGCAGAGGACATGGCACCCCAAACCATCAATAACTGTGGAAACTTTACACTAGACCTCAAGCAACGTGGATTCTGTGCTTCTCCTCTCTTCCTCCAGACTCTGGGACCTTGGTTTCCAAAGGAAATGCAAAATTTACTTTCATCAGAGAACGTAACTTCGGACCACTCAGCATCAGTTCAGTCCTTTTTGTCTTTAGCCCAGGGGCGAGACACTTCTGACGCTGTCTCTTGTTCAAGAGTGGCTTGACACAAGAAATGCGACAGCTGAAACCCATGTCTTGCATAAGACTGTGCGTGGTGGTTCTTGAAGTATTGACTGCAGCTTCAGTCCAGTCTTTGTGAATCTCCCTCACATTTTTGAATGAGTTTTGTTTCACAATCCTCTATTTTAATAGGGTTATCCCTATTGCTTGTAAACTTTTTTCTACCACATCTTTTATTTTCTTTCGCCTCTCTGTTAATATGCTTGGACACAGAGCTCTGTGAACAGCCAGCCTCTTTACCATGATCTTTTGTGTGTTGCTCTGCTTGTGTAAGGTGTCAATGGTCGTCTTTTGAACAACTGTCAAGTCAGCAGTCTTCTTCATGATGTGTAGCCTATAGAACTAAACCGAGAGACCATTTAAAGGCCTTTGCATGTGTTTTTAGTAAATTAGTTGATTAGAGTGTGGCAGCAGGTGTCTTCAATATTGAATCTTTTCACAATATTCTAACTTTCTGAGATAATGAATCTGGTTGTTTTCATTAGTTGTCAGTTATCATAAAATTAAAAGAAATAAGCACTTGAAATATATCAGTCTGTGTATAATGAATAAGTATAATATACAAGTTTCACTTTTTAAGAATGGAATTACTGAAATAAATCAACTTTTTCATGATATTCTAATTTTATGACCAGCACCTGTATAACCTTCACATCACATTCAATAAGTGGACATGTCACAGCTAAAAATGAATGGAATTGGATCTCAGGAATAAAAATTAAGTTACAGAATTACCTTGATTACTTAAAAGCAGATATATGTCTATAGGAAACCCACTTATCTAAATCTGACCAAACAAACTAAATTTACTTATATATTTTCAGTTCACTATAATTCTAAATAAAGAGAGGTAGCCATTTTAATAAACAAAAAAAAAATTCATTCATACATAATGCCACTATTGCAGGCCCTGAAGGCCAATTTATCATAATAAATATTCCCATTAACAACTGTACAATTACTATTGCAAATATCTACGGTCCCAATACAGACAACCCAATATTCTTTCAAAATGTTTGTGAACAAATCTCCAAAGTTCTAGACTCCCCAATTATAATTGGTCGTGATTTTAACACAATCATCAACCCATTGTTAAACAAATCATCCAAATCAAGAGCTACATGCAAGGTCTCAGAAACAATAAAACAGTTTATGAGTGATTCTGGTCTTGCCAATGGTTGGTGAATAAAACACACAAGTTCAAAAGAATTCACATTTTACTCACTGGTCCATCATTTATACTCATGCGTAGATTATTTTCTTATCAGCAACTCAATAAATCAAAACATCACACAAAAATTCACCCTATTATAATAAGTGACCATGCTCCAGTATCAATCATCTGGAAAGAAAAACAAAACAAACCAGTTATTAGATGGCGTTTCAATACATCCTTTCTTACTGATTCCGAATTTTTGATTTTTATCAAAAGAGAATGGGTATCTTTTCTAGAGATAAATGATTCCAGTCTACAACTCTATGGGAAACTGTGAAGGCAGTAGGGCTGCAACTAATGATTATTTTGATAATCGATTAATCTGTCGATTATTTTTTTCGATTAATCGGTTATTAATCAGATAAAAAGGAAGACAAGCCAAATTTGCTTTCCTGTATGTTACTAGCATATTCAGGATACCATCAGTGAGAACAGCTGCTTGCTGTGGTGTGTAGATCTTCTTCAAAACATAGTCAGCAATGCTGGGCTGTTTTTATCTGAGGTGAGAGAGAAAGTGTAGATATGAACATACACCTTTTCTTAGTTAATAACTACTGATTTAAAAAGAAGTGATGCTGCCATGTGCTGAGAATAAAATGGAAATTCATCTAACACATATAATCAGACATGGTTAAGGTATTTAAGATTTTGTAATTTTAAGATTACAACTAATGTTGTAATTGTATAAGGAACACACAACCTACCATTATTAAAAATTAGCGTTTACATGAAGAATTAACCCAACCATTACATTAATTTTATATTTATCAATATTTAACACAGTGTATGTAATGTAATATACACTTATAATGTAATATACACTTGGCTGTGATACTCAAACACTAACACGCAATGCCAGTCAGAAAAGACCTTGAAAAAGGCTTTAAATATATTGTTTTAAAAAATGTTTGGATTTTTTTTTTAACTCTGAATGTAACTGCCGCCACATTTAAGGTGGAACGGAAAACTCGCTAAATACAAGATTGATATGTTTACTAAAAATGAGACATCTTGTTTAACTACTCTAGCAGGCTCTAGTGACATTGAGTGAGAGAAAACCTAACGTTGCTAACGTTACCTTGACTAAAACTACGGCTTGTTTTGGAACTGCTGGTCGAGCTGACACATTTAAGGTGGAAGAGAAAACTCGGGGCGGATGCTGAGGCTTGTTCTCTAAACGCGAGTGTAATATCAATGTACTAAGAAAACAAATGTTGTTTAACTACTCTAGCAGGCTCTAGTAACATTGAGTGAGAGGAAAAAGTAGAATTAACTTACTATACTTCATCTCTTTCACACATAGCTCCAACAGGCTTCATTTTCAGATGCTCATGGAGTGATGTGCTGCGTGCCATGAGAGATCAGCTGTGCACATGTTGCACCTAACGCTGTTCTTTGAAGGCGTTAATGTAAAGTGTTCCCATACTTTTGATGACTTGGGTCTAACATTTTTCTCTCTGCTTGTGCTAACATTATCCTCTGCTGTGACCGCCTCCGCCATTTTTTAAACCCTTCTTCCAGAGTTCGTCACGTGTAGCAACTGTACCTATGTGTATAATAACTTAGACCCAACTAATCGATTATTAAATTAGTTGCAAACTATTTTAACACTTGATTTTAATCGATTTAATCGATTAGTTGTTGCAGCCCTAGAAGGCAGTTTTAAAAGGAAAAAAATATCATATTTTACATATAATAAAAAGAAAAACAAAGAAAAATGAGCAAAATTAGAGGGGGAAAAAATCAGTGAAATAGAAAATATAATAATAAACAAGCCCACAGAAGAAATATGCAAAGCTTAGAAAGAGCTTAGAAACTACAAATGCCAACTTAACAAACTGACAAATAATAGAACCAAGTTTCTATTACAAAGACTAAGGCACAAAAACTTGAATACAGTAATAAATCTAGCAAATTTCTAGCAAATCTCATCAAAAGAAGCAAAGAAAAAACAGTAATACTGAAGGACCCAATGGGAGAAATTATACAGAAATCCAGAAGAAATAAACAAAACATTCTGAAATTATTCTGGAAACCAGAATGTGACCCAAAACTGGAAGACATTAATACATGTCTTAATAATACATTACAAAAACCAACAAACATTAGAAGAACCAATCTCAGTTAAAGAATTATGTAATTCATTAAATCAGATGCCAAACAATAAAGTGCCAGGTCCTGACTGTTTTCCTGTTGAGTATAACAAACACTTCTGGCCAATCTTATCCCTTTTCAATAAATTATTAACAGAAATCAAGCAGAACACGAATCTTCCCAAAAACATGAATACTGCAACAATTTCCCTCCACCTCAAACCTAAAAAAGATCCCACCATACCCTCTAGTTACTGTCCTCTATCACTTAATACTGACACAAAAATTATATGCAAAGCACTAGCAAATAGAATAGAAATAGCAATCGCTTACCTAATCCACCCCGAACAAACATGTTTTATCAAAGACAGAAATTCTTCCACTAATATGCGCAGACTAATTAACATAATTAAATATACTATCCAACAAGAATCACAAACAGCCTTCATAACTCTAGATGCAGAAAAAATAAAGTAGTTGATAAAGTAAGGATACCCTCTCTCTCCTCATTGGTTTGTTATATTCATAGAACCATTAGCCTCAGCAATTCATCAAAATATAAATATAAAAGGAATTCAGACACCACATAGTGAACATAAAATCAGTTTATATTATAGTATTATGACATCATACACTTTGTACAAAATCCATTATCTTCAATAAATGACATTATTAAAACTATCGAGATTTACTGTCAAATTTTAGACTGTTCCATCAACTGGTCCAGATATGGGTGTTAAAATTTCCCCCCAGCTATCAGAGTTGTCCAATCTGAATTACACACCCCTTCTCCAAACAATATCTGACAATCTTCAACGATGGGCAAACCTCCCGATTTCCCTCATAGGTAAGATAGCCATAATCAAAATGTCAATATTACCCCAAATTAACTACTTATTCTCAATGCTTTCTGTCCAACCCCCATCAACTTGGTTTGAGTCATTAGACTCCACCATGTCAAAATTATATCAATATATCTTGTCCACATAAATGTCTATCAAAAATATATAAAATAATAAACATACCAGACCCAAAAATAACTTTACCAACCAAACAATGGGAAGATGACCTTTCCATCACCACAACTATAGACTTCTAGATAAAAATATGCAAAAATAACTTCCACAAATACCTCTAAATACCAACCCAAAGCTTATACAATATAAAATTATTCATAGAACACACTACACTGGACAAAAGATGTTCAAGATGGGATTCACTACTTCTGAAATATGTACACATTGCATGCAGAATTTCACTGATAACTACATCCACATAATGTGGCACTGTACACCCATAAACCATTTCTGGAACGAAAATAGTATCATGCTTAAATGTCACTATCCCTCTATCTCCAGAATTATGTCTGCTTGGAGCCATATCAACTCTCTGTTCTCTGTTCTGCTTACATCACCAAGAAAACTATCCTCAGAAACTGGAAATCAAGAAACACCTTTACTATCAGTCACTGGAAACATCTATTAATTGACTATATATCTATGTGGAAAATAACAGCTTCAATAATTGAATTCCTTCAGCAATACTTTTCCAAAATTCAATTTCCCAATTGAATTGATAGCAGGTACACTAAGATCCAACACCAAATTCCCAAACCACTTTATATATGAAAAACAGCAAACGATACCTTTTTCAAGTAGTTATCTTTCAGCAGCACATATACTATATTGTCTGACATAATATAACTATCCACACACCTGTACATAACTATAAATAGTTGGTATTTTTTCTTTTCTTTCACCCCCCCATCATCCTCCCCTCAATCCTCAATTAGTATTATTATAAATGTAATTAACATTACTATTGTGTAGCTATTTTTCCTTTTTTTCATATCTGTTTCATTTATGTTTAAATGTCCTCTCTCACAAATTATATATATCATAAATAAAAATAAAATTTTAATAGTCCTCCAAAGAGGGTGTGGTGGCAGGCAAAAAAAAAAAAAACAGCTAGCCACAAGGTAGTGTTCTGGCCCAACTACTATATGACATCTTCACAAATGCCCAGCCAATGGACTGGAACACTGAGTGGTTCGTCTATGCTGATGACCTCGGTGTAACAACTCAAGAGAGTACGTTTGAAGCCATAGAAGCAAATCTCATTGGATGAGCTACATATCTACTATGACCACAACCAACCGCACGCAAACCCTGCGAAGACCCAAATTTGGTTGTTCCATCTCAGTAACCGGGAAGAAAACCGACCCTTTTACATCACATGGTCAGGAACACCTCTTGAGCACTGCATCAACAACCCTGTCTACTTGGGTGGAACATTGGACCGTACTCTCTTCTATAAGGCACACATCAAATATACCAAACTGAAAGTTAACTCCAGAAATAACATCCTTCGGAAGTTGATCAACTCCAAATGGGGACCCATAGCACACACGGTAAGCTCTATTGTTGTGGCTGTATGCTACTCCTCTGCAGAGTATGCGTGCCCTGTCTGGGAGAGATCATCTCATGCCAACTCAACACTGAATAACACCTGCCGCTTAATCACTGGTTGCTTGAAGCCCACTAACATAAACAACCTGAACCTCCTCGCTGGCATTGCACCTCTGATGTGAGACTGGAAGTCGCCAGCCAAGTAGAGATGACAAAGGCCACCAGTGATAAAGGCCACCAGTGATAAACGCCACCCCCTCTATGGATGTGTACCCTCGGTCCAATGGCTGAAGTGCAGAAGTTTTCTCAGCCATATCCAGCCCCTACTAGCATCACGGGAAGGAACCAAAATCCAACTATAGAAAAAAGGTTCAAGGATGACACTCCTCCCATTAATATGGGGATCCTCCTTCTGAAGCCCTCCCTCTGGGCTCAGAAGCATCATGGGTCCAGTGGAAAACGCTCAAACGCCTGAAAACAAGAACAGGGCAATCAAAAGCTACCAAGGCAAGATGGGGCTTTGAAACTGGCCAAACCACCTGTGAGTGTGAAGAAGATCATACAATGCAGCACTGCCTTGTCTGCCCCCTACTACCTAATATGTGCACCTCCAAGGATCTCGCAGTGTTCAATAAAAATGCAAAGGATTGCGTATCATATAACCAATAAGCTTCAGAATCAATTTAATAAATCAACTATCTTCAACAATCTCTTCTTTTTGAGTTTGTGAAACTGTAGTTATTTGATTTAGCAGAGTCTTGTTTGTTCAAATTAATTAACTGGATTCAGTGATTCTAACTTCAATATATTGAAAAGTTGCACTCAGTTTAACAGTTAAATTGTCTTCAAAAATATCTGGGGTTGTTTTGAGTTTGTGAAACTGTAAAGTTTTTATTTAGCAGAGTCTAGGTTTCACAGGAATGTCTCTGCCAGATTAAAACACTTCCTTGGTCTTCCTGGTCACCAGATTTATCACCAACCATTTATTACCAGTATTTATGGGACTAGCTGGGACACCAGCTTCGGCAACCTACAAATAAGCAGGATACGCAGGCCAAGCTGCAAGAACTGTTGGCAAATGTGCCGCAGGATGCTATACGGAATTTGAATGTCTTCAAAACATAAAAATGTATCATGATTCAGTCATTAATTATAATTTTTTCTTTGTTAATATACCATATATTTATTATAGAATACACATTATATTCATATGAAATCTATAATAAGCAGGAATTCTCACTGTACCCACATGTAGTAGATATGAATATGTTTTTAATTGCATTTCAAAAACAAAAATGTTTTTTTTTTTTATGGTGGTGTATTAGACATGAAATAATGATACATAATGACTAAATTTATGACACATTTCTGTTTCATCATAATGGGATATTAATTTATTTATTAATCACAAATGATGGTGAGGAATAAGTAGTAAAACCTAAATTCTAAATAAATGTATAAGTTGCTGTGGAGACATCTCACATCTTAATTTTTGTTCTCTGCTGTAATTAAAACAGATAAACGGCAGTAAACTCAATAGAACACCAGACTTTTGCTATGGCTGGTCAAAAACACTCCCTGATTCACAACTCACCAATTCTGGAATCTAGTTGGGAGGAAATAATCGTATTTGTAATACATCAAAAAACACACTCTATCCATAACCTGTTATTGTATCCAAATGAAAATTATGATTAAAATCAAGGATGCTCCTTACATTTTTTTTTTGCTCCAGAGCTGAGCAGTACTGAATCAGGAGCAACAAGCCTAATGGCAAATGACAGCCACATTCTCTTACCCCGGCCCAATGTCTTCAATTACAATGTGTGCACACTTACGCAACTGAACACACATGTTTTGCTTCAAGCACAAATATTTTTAGCAACTCATGAGTTGTGGTGGTGGTGTCTGAATGGTGCACGAATGGGGCAGGACATAGAAAGACTGCAGGGCATTACTAGAAGTGCGATTGTATGACACAAGGCCAGAGTTCAGTATGGGATTAATACTTGAAGAACGCAACCAATCAAAATGACTTAACATGATAACAACATGATGAAGTTTAATTTGTTTGGTTTATTTAAGTTATGCGTGAATGCTCCATCTAATGCCAGGGGTTTTATACAGAGTGTCCCTGCAGTGTTTGTGCACTGTCTATTTATGTGGAGAAAATACCATTGTTACCAGCGCACACACTAGAAACATCAATTGGAAACACATGGAAGCATCCCTTCTGTATGAGGTGGTTAAACACTTCAATCTGCTGTGCAAAATAACAAAAGTATACGCCAAATGAAAGTACAGCATTCCAGGCCCAACATTTACTCATGCATTTTTATTTCATGGCAATTTGGCTGATTATAAAAAGAGATGGCTCTCTCTCGTGGTTTGGTGTGTTGGAAGCACATGACAGTGTCAATGCAGGGGAGACCAACCATTACTGACAGAGTGCTGGTTGAATGCGCAGGAGGAAATGGGTGGGAAAGAGAAAGACAGAGAAATAAGCATTACAGGTAGTGGTTCTTAGTTTATTCTGCCAGCTGGTATTATCTGAAGGTTAACTGTAACTACATTGGTTTAGTTGTTTTCATGAAAATTACAGTTAATGTTAGTCCAGTAGACAGGAAGCACAGGTCAGTGTAGCAGCTTTTTTTGTTTTTGCTTTATCCAATGTAAGTGTCTCTCATCTTTGCTTGACTGTACAGTCCACGCAACAATAATGGTCTGACGCTGTTTCTTTCCAATCCACTAACCATGAGTCATTGCTAAGGGTCTGTTATGCTGGAGGTAAGCACCAGCCACTCAACTCAATAAACCACAATGTAGATGCTCAGGCATGAAGTATGCCAGTCTGGAAAATGATTCCTATCCCTTTTTGTTGCTGTGAGAAAAATAATGATGCAGTAACATTGAATATACAAAACCAGGGTAAAATGAATTATGAAAAAAAAATAACACCAAAAAATAAGGGGAAAAAAGTTTTAAATATAAAGCCAATTTCAATTCCTCATTCTCATATGCATAACTACACTGTAACTTAAAGTGCTGGAGATAATTCTTATTGTCATTACTGTGAAAAGACCCACCAGTTATATATTTAATGTGGTTTTAAAAATAATTTAGAAATATAAAAGATAAAAAATAAAATAAAATCAGATTTTCATAATTTTATAAATTATTTTTTAAAATAACTTTTACCAAATAAATTTATAATTATTGTGCTGTCAGAGATTTGCACTCTTAATAATAGCCTTAAACAAATAATTTATGGTAAGCCTTAAAATCAGCCAGATATCCTAACTTGTTGTTTAAAGAGTTATGTAATGTTGTAAAAGGCCTCAAGCATATGTTGTGAGAAAGACATATGAGAAAAATACAGATATTACTAGTCACTTATTCTAGTTGAATAACTGCACTCTTTGACTTTTAGTGAACTCATTAGTGCACGGATAGCATAACAATGAGTGCACTTTGAATCACTGTAAATAATGCTTAATAAAAGGAAGCAGGAAAATCCCTTGAATGCTAACAATATTCTTATAAATCAGGTGAAGGGGAGAATGTCTTTGTCCTTGGTCTCACCTTGGTGCTGTGTGTGTGTGTGTGTGTGTGTGTGTGTGTATGCGCGCACACTCTCATTTATGTTGTGCCTCCATCCTCCCCCGCAGTCTTCTCTGAGAGGTTGTGATAACCACCCACTGGCAGGTGCTTCCTCTCTGCACATCTGAGCAGACACACTATGATTAGGACTTATCTACCCTCACTTTGGCATTTATTTTCAGCTCACTACCAAGTACTGCTGCGGTGCTTTCCGTGAAACACAAAACGGGGAGCACGCTCATTGTCGCTCCCTATAAACAGTGATGAGAAACAGTGCTTCAGCAACAAACACAGAGGACAAAAACATGAGGAGGTCAAACTTTAGGCTACATTAAAGTGCAGTGGGTGTCAGATTTCTGGGACAAAGCCAAACAAATGCATGGTACAGCTCATCCTGTAAAGCTTCAGGAAGGAAGAGAAGGGGGAGAAAATAAGAGAAACAGACTGAGAGATATCACTCTCATGTCTTTTCTCATTGGGCCCAGAAGAACCTAGCATTCTGAGTGCATACATTTGTCTCCTTTTGTCTTATTTTTCCCTTCATGGAGCTACATTCAACACTGAATCTCTAACTGTAGGTTGGCTGCTGGAAATGAACTGAAATAGGTGAGGATTTTTTAGGGTATATACGCTGTCAGTTTCATATAGAAATGTAGACTATGGGCTACACAATGCAAGCACAGAAATATGGCATAAGGCTGTAGCACAAGCCTGTGAAGGTGTAGCAAAAATGCAGACTGACATTTCGAGAATCAGCACAGATGGAAAAATCTGGAGTAAATTGGCACAATCCCAAAAATAGTTTTGCTCAGGCCAAATACTTGCTAAGGAGGTGTGGTTAGCCAATATTCAGATTAATTCCTCTCATCCCCTTTAACATAACAGTGGCACCAGCAACATAGGACAGTGACCGTTTCCTCACAGCACCAAAAACTATTCAAATATTAATGTCATTCTTTTTGCATCACAGATGCAAAATTGGCAGATGTCTACATCCCATTATATAAAATCTCCTACTGAGTTGATTATTTAATATATATGTGCCAAAAACCAGGTACATGTAGCAGCTGTTATAAGAAAATATTATTTTTGGACTTATAAAATTAATATAGCAAATACAGACAAGATGGCATACAAAGGTGCAGCCCTGTTCAGAAATGCTAATATATGCAAAATACCCACATATGTTGCAAAGAATGTCCTACATCCATACATAAAAGTATGAGCTTTACCCTCAATGTGTGCTAAACATGTCAGTGAATCCATAATGATGTCAGCAATGTTAAATATAGGGTAGTTAATACAGCATTTTGACTATGCTATGGAAGATACAAACCGGATTCCAAAAACGTTGGGACACTAAACAAATTGTGAATAAAAACTGAATGCAATGATGTGGAGGTGCCAACATCTAGTATTTTATTCAGAATAGAACACAGATCACAGATCAAAAGTTTAAACTGAGAGAATGTATCATTTTAAGGGAAAAATATGTTGTTTTAAAATTTCATGGGGTCAACAAATCCCACTGTGTGGCATCCCCCCCTTCTTCTTACAACACTCAATAGACGTCTGGGGACAGAGGAGACCAGTTTCTCAAGTTCAGAAATAGGAATGCTCTCCTATTCATGTCTAATACAGGCCTATAACTGTTCAATTGTCTTGGGCCTTCTTTGTCGCACCTTCCTCTTTATGATGCGCCAAATGTTCTCTATAGGTGAAAGATCTGGACTGCAGGCTGGCCATTTCAGTACCCGGATCCTTCTCCTACGTAGCCATGATATTGTGATTGCTGCAGAATGTGGTCTGACATTATCTTGTTGAAAAATGCAGGGTCTTCCCTGAAAGAGATGACGTCTAGATGGGAGCATATGTTGTTCTGGAACCTGAACATAGTTTTCTGCATTAATGGTGCCTTTCCAGACATGCAACCCCATATCATCAGTGATGCAGGCTTCTGAACGGAGCGTTGATAACAACTTGGGTTATCCTTGTCCTCTCTGGTCCGGATGACATGGCATCCTGGTGTTCCATAAAGAACTTCAAATTGTGACTCATCTGACCACAGAACAGTCTTCCATTTTGCCATACTCCATTTTAAAAGACCCCTGGCCCAGTGCAAACGTCTGATCTCGTGGAACTTGCTTATAAATGGCTTCCTCTTTGCACTGTAGAGTTTCAGCTGGCAACGGCGGATGGCACGGTGGATTGTGTTCACTGACAATGCTTTCTGGAAGTATTCCTGAGCCCATTCTGTTATTTCCTTGACAGTGGCATTCCTGTTTGAGGTGCAGTGACGTTTAAGGGCCCGGAGATCACGAGCATCCAGGAAGAGTTTTATGGCCTTGACCCTTACGCACAGCAATTGTTCCAGATTCTCTGAATCTTTTGATGATGTTATGCACGGTTGAATATGATAACTTTTTTTATATTTCTGCGCAACAATGGTAGAATTGGTGATCCTCTTACCATCTTGGCTTCAGAGAGACACTGACACTCTGAGAAGCTCTTTTTATACCCAATCATGTTGTCAATTGACCTAATTAGTGTTAATTGGTCTTCCAGCTGTTCGTTATATGCTCAATTTCCTTTTTCCAGCCACTTATTGCTACTTGTCCCAACTTTTTGGGGATTTGTTGACACTGTGAAATTTTGAATCAACATATTTTTCCTTTAAAATGTTATATTTACTCAGATTAAACTTTTGATCTGTCATCTATGTTCTATTACGAATAAAATATTGACATTTGACATCTCCACATCATTGCATTCAGTTTTATTCACAATCTGCTTAGTGTCCCAACGTTTTTGGAATCCGGTTTGTAATTATAAAGGAGAATATATGGTGCACTAGTCATTTAACAAATCTCTAGCTTTTCAAGAAGTGTGTAATTTATAGATCAGATCTGGAAGGTATGTAGATGGCTCAATGACACTACATGTTTATTCATTCATTCATTCATTATTTGTAACTGTTTATCCAGTTCAGGGTCGCGGTGGGTCTGGAGACGGAATCATTGGGTGCAACATCCTGGATGGGGCACCAGTCCTTCACAGGGCAAATGCATGTTTATGTCCATTGTAGTTCTTTTAAACCATGTAAAAGCATGTGAGACAGTATATTTATTAACAACAGATCTCAATTTTAAAAATATTAACACTAGAAATATTAAACCATGCCAAAATTGATTTAACCAGCAAAATATTACCACTGCCTAAGGCAACCTTAAACATATTCTATTAATTGAATAACATCTTTTCAATACTAATTTCTCCAGATGTCACACAACATAACTGAAATAAAGAAAAATGTAGTTCAAATGTCAGGAGGCTTTTTACAATTTTACCATATTTTATTCTCATTTTTGACACTTGACATATTCTGAATTTATCATTATAAACCCCATGACAAAAATATTAAGATGTTGAACACATTCTTATACAAAAATGACACTTTTTTCCTTACGTCATTTGAAAACTCTTTTTTCCTCTGACCAAAAAATTCTATTTACAATTTGATAGTGCCAAAGCACCAATAACTGAGTAGGACAGGAGGATGTATGTCCCATGCAAATACATTTCTAACCTTCATTTTCGGTTAAGGCTAAGGCAAAAAATGTTGATCCTTGTACCATAATATACTTTATTTAATTTAGTTTGCACATGAACAAATGTGACAAATCTGTCATGCTTTACTGTCACACTAATTAAAGAAGCCATCTAAACTCACCAGCAAAAAAAAAAACCTGTCTCCATATAAACCAAAGTGACATCCTTTGTGCTGCTATAACGTGCATTCCATAGAGAACATAATTTTTTCCATTGCTCATTCTTTTCTCTGTGTTTACAGCATGTACTTGTGCCCTATAAACAGTCTGAGCAGGCAAGCTGCACTAGTTTAAGCTGCTTTGCATTTTTTTGCCTGATTCCCTGGTCTGCCGGGGGCCATTAACTCAGCATTAATCAGATAGCGTAAAATGGCTTGTGGTCTGACAATGAAGGAAATAGCAAAAGCAACGCAACTGTGTAACCTTCTTGAATTTAGCACGTAACACACGCTTGCACTGATGTTGCATGAATGATGAAAAAAATAAAAGGGCTCCAATTATAGGAAAAAATGTGGTTTACAGGTTCAGAGAGTTAGGAAATATCTATCCAGCTGTTTGGCTGTACATTTTACTGCAAAATATATATAGATGAGAAAAACAGACCTAGTATTCAGGCTATGCTCCCTGTTTAAACTTTGCCACTTCCAGCCTCACGGTCAAAGTGAAGCTCCAAATTTTGGCCATGGATGCTCATGCCTCTCCAGTTCCCCTACGCGTACACACACACACACACACACACACAGACACACACGCTGCTCCAGCATTCCAGCGTCAAGGTCTTTGAGCTGGAGAGCCATTCCTCTGGAACCCCCCACCCCGCCACTGCTACATTCCTGATTACACTAGGGTTCAGACTTTACTATCTGCTGGACTCCAACTACACTGCTGTTGCTGCAGTAGATGGAATGGCTCAAATAACTGAGAGCTGAAAATATAAATGCATTTTACTGATTTGAGGTATACATTCCTTCATAGTCCTTTGACAGGCCTTACGTAAGTGTCTAGAACATTTAGAAATAATTGTTACATTAACAGCGACAAATGAGATGGGAGAGATGTCCTGAATCAATAGACCCTTGACAGAGATATATTACTCTTCGATCATATATATATAAGTTTGAGTACAAACCTTAAAGTTGCCATGCAACTCTTCACTCTGTACCATCATAGGTGACATCATTGTTGTACTTGCAGGTACGTGCTTAAATCTACAGATCTTAATGTCAGAGAGCTTGAAAAGCTTATGATGTACAAGGTAATGGAACAAAAGTAAAGAGAGGAGAGATGAAAAGAGAAAAGTAATACTGAGAAAATAAGCCCTTTTGTTAAAAGGAACATCTGCGATTGTGGGGAACCCCAGTTCCATGCTCCGCATTTTTTAATGTGCAACAGTGTGTTTGAGGGGAAAAACGACAGTTGTTTGTATGTGGCTGAAGTTTATCTTGTCTTTAAGTTTTTATTCACGGGTTGAATAACCACCCAATGTCCTTTGTAACTTGAGTTGTTTAGTTTTTTTGCATTTTCGGTAATGCAGTTAGTCATCTTTGGAGACATTTCCACATTAAGTGATCCAAAACCGCAAAAATAAGTCAATATTTCCCACCTATGGAGCGGTAATAGAGCAATATTCCCATTCCAGTTCATGCTATTATCGTTACAATTATATAGCGCCTTTCTAGATACCCAAGGAAGCTTTATAATTAACACTGCTCAGAACACCATTCCATTCAACACTCAATCCAAACACACTGGTGAAAAGCGGCAGCCGTCCACCTGGAGGACTGCACCCAGAATAGAGTGCCAATTCATATCTGGGCACATACACATTCACTCATTCACTCCCACACATACACAATCATATCAGGACAGTTATTAGGGAAGCCAATTCACCTAACCTCCATGTTTTTGGACTGTGGCAGACTCCAGAGGAAACACACAGACACGGAGAGAACATGGAAACTCCACCCAGATAGGATTTGAACCCAAGATCCGAGCGCTGGGAGGTGAACACCCCCCACATTTTCAACATTTGGTGTTCAACATTTGTGTCTCTCCAGATGCCACTGCCATGATCAGAGCGAGAAAGAGAAAATCTAGCATACTGGTCCGAGACATTGTTTTTTTTTTTTTTACCCATTTAGAGACCATGAGATTTCATAAACACGTTAGACCCATTTTGAGCATGCAAAGAGATTGATTAACCAGCAAGTGGTGAGGAAGGTTTTCTTAATTTTATATAAGGGTTTTTTTATTATTATTATAATCGTGAACTATGTCTTTACGTATTGAAATGCAAGGCCAAAGATCCTGAACTATGGCCTGAAAAAATATTTGATACAAAGACAAAAGTGGAGAAATTTTGAAAAAGAAACAAGCAATGGAGTTATTATACTCAATGTGTCCCCTATTCAAACAAGTGTTTAGCCCCCTAAAGAAAAAAAATAACTTCAGTTTTTTCATAGGCCATGTTTTCGTATGTCAACTGTGCTTTTAATATTGTGTTTAAAATGGATGCAAATCACACGCAATCAATCATAGGAAATTATTTCTTCACCCCCTGTAATAAAAAAAAAGATAATTGTAAGGGGACTGTTGCAAATTAAATAAGCATGTACAGAGAAAGTTTAATAAACATTAAAAGAATGTCAGCCACTCAATTTACATAAGCCATGTTTACTCTGACAGGGCTTAAACTCCAAAATAGCAAATATTTGTCTTGCCAAGCATAAAAGGTGATTGTATCTATTACCAATCCAAAAAAAACTTTAATCATATATAAGGCAACTGAGGAAAAAAAGTGCTGGAAAACGGATGTTTCAAACATTGCTGTGTGTGGCTTTTAACAGATATATGTGTACATATTTTTCAGATTTGGGAATAGATTTCTTACACACAGCACAATAGATTTGCAGGAATTTTGCTGGATAAAGTTTTCCTATTTTCTTAAGCTTTCAACCCATATATATAACCTGTAGCATTTCTAGCAGCACTTGGAATAAACTGTGTATCTCCTTATGCCCTCATCCAGCATCTACTCCAAAAACCATAAAGCCCAGAATGAAAGAAGACAGTGCGTTTAATCACTCCTGCCATCAGACACCTCCAGCAAGAGCCCAACAGACAGATAACATTCTCTGGACTAGTTCTGGCATCATATAAGTTGTGTTTATTATACCCCATGGGCCCTAAGGAATGAAAGTCTAATTCGAAACAGAGGAGACGTTGTGGAGTGTCAGATGTACTAACTGCCCGATGTGTCTGTCTCTTTTTATTTCTGGATTTTATCTAACCTTGAATACACATGGTCATAAACTGTTAACTGTTTACTTTGCTTATCAATTTAGGTTTGTTTCAGTGATGGCACCCTTTTTGTCCTGTGCAAGGGAAGCTGTGGTTCTGTGGAAAGTATTAAAAACCCTGTCAACACACGTGAAGTTCAAGACTGTGCAGGTCCTGAGCTTACGGTTTGTGTTCTCATCTTTGTTTGCCAACGCCTATGTGAGAGTGTCTCCATGGAGACAGCAGAAGCCCAAATCAATCAGACCTTGAAATGAGCACACACAGGCTGGTGAAGGAGTTCATCAGACAAAATGCAAGTAAAACCAGGATTACTGTGTCAAACAAAATCAAAACATGCTGTGCTTAGCTGCTTAATAACTTGAATATAGGTAAATATGATACTTAGCGCTAAATCTCAGACAAACAGAATGTGGCTGTAAAATCAAAAGCACAACAGCATTTCATTAATTTACAGTGAGTCTGTCACTGTTGATATTACACATGCCTTAGAGATTCTCGTAAAACTGCCTGCTGAAGAAATAGAGGAAAAATAACTTTTTCCTCTGTCACTATTTAAGAAAGAATACAGATGTTCCATCTGTATAAGATACAACGAAGCCAAAAGTTGTACCAGTCATTGTCCTTATAATCCAACTAATCTCCAAAAAACGTAATGATGAGATGAGATATTCTGGGATATATGTTTATTATTCTTAAGAACTGAGCAAGTTACACAAATCCAGATGATTCATTTTCTATTTTTACAATCCCTTCAATACCCCCTCCCCTGTGTACAGATGTTTAAGAGATGACGCAGCAGTATTGTAGTCACAGTTTGCTTAGCTTTAGAAGAGGAGAGTTTTTTGAGGGTTTAGGAAATAAAGTCATCCCTGTTCTCCACACATTCACTACAATCACCAGCCTCATCTTTGACAGTGAACTCCAGCACTCAAACTGTTCAAGCCACAGACACTCTTCATTATTCTCCCCCAAATTCAAAAACTGTAGGGGGGCCAGAAGATCCAAATGACAAAAGAGTAGATGCAAAGTTCTGGTTGAAAGAATGTGTTTGAAGTGTTGATTAAAAACAGCCAACAACAGTATAGAGACTTGTGATGATATGTGATATATAACACATTTGAACATCACTTTTGACTGATTCAAGGACATGATCAAGCAAAAGAACAATTTGCTAAATCACAAAAAGCGCCTAAAGTGAAAATTTAGTATAGAAAATTTAATATAGACAGTAAACGGAATGACTATCACCAGAACAAACTAGCTGTCTGGAGGGTACAAGCAGCTTTAGATCTGCGTGAGTTAAAAACCATCACACTGGCCCCCAGCGCTTGCCATTCTTTTGACTTTTGACACCAGAGTCACCATAAAGCTAATACCATACATTCCATGTATACCAGGTCATTTTGATTAGACCCACATGTTCAGACTGTATCTGCTGTCTCATTTCAGCCAAAAACAATATTTAGGGAGTAAACAAAAAAATGCATCTACAGAACACCTAAGTCATGCATTCCAAGACAATCATTGTAAATTAGTGTAATGACAAAAATAAGCACCAAACATATGTTTTGCATTTGAAACTCACATGTGGAAAGCAGCTTTTTAATTACCAAATGACCCCACCTGGCTCCATAAACTCTGAAGAGCGTCAATACTTCAAAGCTAGTTTCATTCTACAATGGATGAGAGCAAAACAGCAATCCTTGAATATTTCATATTCACATAACTGTAATGAGAAACAGATAGAGAGACAGAGTACATTGGATATATCAAAAGAGATAGAAAGAAATGGCGTAATATATGCCACATATTATTTTTCCAAAATACATACAAACATTGTGTTGTCCTGTGAAAGGTGCTGCTGTTCTGTGTTGTGCCATGCACCTGAAAAATGAAAATTCATAACAATGTATAAAAGTGGAGACCAATTGATTTTGGGGGCATGGTATATATAATTTATTTATTTTTTTAAATATATGGCCCATAGACATTACTGATGCTTGTGTGTTTCATGGCAGTTTGCATGGTACTACTCTGCTCAGCTCTACTCACTTGGTACTAGGTTGCTTTCCACTATAAAGCTTCCGCACCCCAAAATCCATCCATCCATCCATAATCTGTAACCGCTTATCCAATTTTAGGGTCGCGGGGGGGTCCAGAGCCTACCTGGAATCATCGGAATACAAGGCGGGAATACACCCTGGAGGGGACGCCAGTCCTTCACAGGGCAACACAGACACACATTCACTCACACCTACGGACACTTTTCGAGTTGCCAATCCACCTGCAACGTGTGTTTTTGGACTGTGGAAGGAAACCGGAGCACCCGGAGGAAACCCACGCAGACACGGGGAGAACACACCAACTCCTCACAGACAGTCACCCGGAACGGGAATCGAACCCACAACCTCCAGGCCCCTGGAGCTGTGTGACTGCGACACTACCTGCTGCACCACCGTGCCGCCCGCACCCCAAAATGTTGCAGCATTTCTAACAGTAATTGTGGGCTTTGGAAACGACAACAATGGCCATAACATTAAACGTTATTTAGTCATCGGATATTTGCATGTTATTGTTTTTTAGGGCGGAACACAGCTCAGTGCCCCAGTACATACAGGTCAGTGGAGCTGTTCTGTTCTTTGATGCTCCATCCAGGTCTCGCTGGAGTATTTCATCTGACTCCAATCCAATGAGCATTTACTCCTCTTTAAAAGACCACTGTGTAATTTTCAGGGGCTGAGGCTGTGAATCGCCACTGTAGTTAGGATGTTTTACAAGCAGCTAGTTTGTGCTGGAGGTCTGCATTTGACAGATAATATTTAACTATTTTTATGGAAACTTAATGTGGCTACTGTTATACTCAAATGACCATGCTTATTGCGTTGCCCTAAAAATATTTTACATTTTTAACATATTGTGACTTCACTCCAAAGGCTTTGATTGTGAAAAGATGAAAAGAATGAAGCCCCTTCCAGAGCATGTTCCCACCATGTGACCAATGATTCCAGGTAGGCTCTGGACCCACCACGATCCTGAACTGGATTAAGTGGTTACAGATAATGAATGAATGAATGAATGAATGAATGAAGAAATCAACTTCTGGAGTTACTTCTGTTTTTTTTCACACAAACATCAGGCCAAGTGTGAATAGTAGGGCCCTACTAAGTCCCCGCCTCCACCTCAAAATTCAATTTGATTTTTTCCCCATTTTAATTGTTTATGGATTTATTTTCTCACTATGTAGATTTATAGGACTTAAAATGTGTAATTATCTAAGAACATAATTACAGTTAAACAAACAATAGCCCAATGGCATATTTGTATTCACTGAAGTTGCTGGTAAAATTTAGCAATAGCAAATACATTGTTTTTATTTAACCAGTATGTACAAACCAAACACTGTCTACAAAAGAATAAGAAGAAACACCTTTATTGATCCCCGTAAGGAAATTGCTTCTCTGTATTTGACCAATCCATGGCAGTGAACAAATAAAACACACTAGTGAGCAATTCTTGACACACTCACTAGGGGCAGTGAACACACGCACAACCAGAGCAGGGCAGGCAACCATCTCTGTGCCCAAGAAGCAGTTTGGGGGTTAGGTGCACCAACGTGGTTTTTCTAACAGTTCATCATCAAACGGTCCTACCAGAGTTTATTTTGCATGGGCACATCATAATTCTGTAGGTTTTTAATGTTGATTCAGTTTTAGTCAAATATAAAATTAAAACTTACATGAATGTGTGCATGGTAAATCAAAATCAACAAATGTAACTCTGTTCTATCAAAACAACCTATGTGTAGTTTTAATACTGGCAGCTTATTCTGATAACGATTTCACCATTTATCATACTACCACACCAGTAGTTTTATCACTGTGAGCATTATTTTATATATAGATCTCCAGCACGGTAGGACAATTCCACAGAACTGGAATTGGTCAACAGGTATAAATGCTGTAAGGTAAAAGCCTACAGTTGACTCTAGCCAGTGTTTGACCCAGAGACCTGCAGCCAATTATGGCCTACACCTCAGATTGGCAGACACAGATGACTGGCATGCGAACGTAACCAGAAGCATTCCAGATTTGGCTATAGCGCTACAGGGGCTAACAGCACATTTTGCTGACCACACAGCAGAATCTCTACAAGGGTGGTACTTTAAATTCCATGATTACCTCAATTTTCCTTCCAAAGAAAAAGTACTGAAATTAAGAATAGTTTAAATGATCTTTTTTTTTCCACTCTTTCTCCTAACCTTATTTACTTACTTTTTAAAACAATTTAAAGGTACAAAAGTTTGGAATGGGCTTTCTCACTATGATAAAAATGTTAATCTATAAAACATTATAAAAATGTTTAAAGACCATTGGGTACAGGCATTCTAACTGTTTGTTTTTTATGTTACATTTCATTTTTAGGAATTGAGATATTATTAATGTAGAGGCTTTATATACACTTATATGGAATTTTTGCCTGCACCTACAATGTATCTTATTATATTATATATATCTATATATCAATGTATCTTATCTTATATTTCAGTGAGTATTTTAAATCGTGTAAATAAACTAAACTAAAACTAAACAATTAAAGCTGGGAATTTCTTTGAAGTATCAGATCAGACACATGTAGATGGTTCCATATGTCACAGCAATTGTGTAACTAAGTAACTTTGTTAACTACATATGATTTTCTACCAAGAATTACTTCGTAAACAGAAATAAAATGCATAATATTGAAACACTTTTGTCTGATCAGTTATTGTACCCAATTTGCATTTCTTTTGTCTTATCAATTAAGTTATACTCTAACTTCTAATACCTTGGCACTTCAATTTCAGGACTTAAAACATTAATGATTGTTAATTAAAACGTTCCAGAAATGATCCCATATTGTCCTGTGGTGTTGTAGCCGAATGCTAGCACAGCAACGAACACAGGGAAGCGGTCATCTTGTATCCCCAAAACACAGATTTATTCAGGTGCTCAGTAAATTTTAATGAAACATAAAGAGATGCATCAAAAAAAAAAAAAAAAAACTTAAAAAACAACACTGAGGCTACTACCAGTCTCTTAGAATGGGATTATAACCAAATTTATACTCGTCAATGAAGTAAGCCCTTTGGGGACAGCACTAGGTTCTACACCCAGCCAGTCTCACTAATGCTCCCCCAAGTAGCCACATGCTGCCTGGAGGCTCCTCCCTTCTCTGGAGCAAACAATCCCATGGCTACCTTGAGGGATTATGACCAAAAAGAATAAAAAACAAACAGTTAGTGCATATCACTACACCCAACCTCAATGACATCATATTCCTATGAGCTCAGCATTCACTGTTAACTGACTATTATTTTATTCTATTCCTTTACAGGAACTGCTGACCGAGGACCCCCCCCCCCCCCTTCTAGGAAACAACCCAGGTAAGTATCAACACATACAATTCAATTATCTTATTTCCTGTGCATGCATTTTTTCCTAGCTGGCTTCCTATAACCCAGAAATTTATTATTAAGGTGTGGAGTTAATATAATGTAGATGGAGATGTGTCTGGCACCTAGACATCATCACGAGTCCATACACTGAGGGTGTGTATAAGGAATTTGAAATTACAGCAACAATGTGCTTTGCTCTAAGTGCAAAGGGTCATCAAATATTTTATCCTCACGCTCACCTACAATCCTTTAGTATCAAATGAATGCAGAACTGACAATCATTTAACTAATGTTTCAGCCCACACACTGAAAAATCCTGTGTTGCATAGAGACTTGTGGACAGAACTACAACCTGTTCAAAAACCTGTTTTAAATAATAGCAGAACAAGGTTTATTTATTTGATCATTTGGCAGCATTTTAAATTATCTCAGTTTTTGTCACGAAATTGAAACTTCATCTGAATGCAAGTTTGCTTCAGATGTGCTGCATAAACATCAATATCAAACCTTAGGTGCTGAGTCAAAACTCATCTGGAAAACTGAATTCAGTCACAGACCATAAATACTGGACTGATTTGTATTAGGTCAAGATGTGCATGAGGAATGTGGTCAAAGATGAAGTGTGAGAAATAGTATAAGGACAGTTAATCCAAAGCAGGTTTTGAAAAGGTCTGTTCCGCAAGTGATTAATACACACTAGAGTGTGCCATCTTTCAGAAGAAAAGGTGTTTTCCCCCTCCTAGCTCTACAACCATTGGCCAACATACGCAATTTTGTTTTGGCCAAATACTGCAAGAACCTAATGGCAACAACACACAAATTTGTAATACAAGGGGTCTGATTTAAAGCCCCCCAGAAAATCAACATTGGCAGAGGTGACTCACCAGTTCATAGACACAGAAGATTCAAACACTGTCCTTATTCCATCTGATCATTTACTATCATGTCTAGAATCCTGAAGTGAAGATTCAACTGAAGACAAGCTCACTAGCATATACTATCAGGATTAGTCCAAAAGCATATTCAAAATCAATACTGCCCACAAAATAACAAACAAACATTAAATCAATGCATGATCTGAATAGTTTCCCCTCACAAATGTAGTCTAATGAGGTTCTACACAGTCTGTGTTTTACAGTAGGGCTTTTAGCCATGCAGGGTTGGGGACCGCTTGAGATAATGGATTTTCAGGTGTTTTACAGGGGTCTAATTCAAATCGCATGTGGCAAGTTTTGGAATTTCCAAAATGCTTTTCCCCTTTACTCTATAAACAAAGGAATTCCTCACATTCCAATAAGATGGACTTTAAGCAATTAAAACCATGCGTGCCATTACCCCCAGGATGATTACAACTTATATGCTCAGCATGGATCAGTGCCTGAACATAAAATAACATAGAGCTTTCCTATTACAATTCTCCCCAGATTTAAAACAAGAGTACTGAACTTCTGTCAGGACCTATGCATGGGTTGCTGTAACTTGATTGTAACTTTTTTTGTTGTTTTGTTTTTTGCCATGGGCCCCATCCAGTGGTTGAGATTTGGAGGATAGCATTAATGTAAATAAATGACAAAGGGGCTTGGCATAGTGGTGTAACAGGTCGTGTCCGCGTTGATTACGTTCGAGTGCTCTGGTTTCCTCCCAAGATCCAAAAACACACATTGGTAAGTAGACAGGCACAAAAGTGTCGATAAGTGTGAGTGAATATGTGAGTGAGTGTCACCCTTCAAAGAAGTTACGCCAGTCAATCTCAGACAATCAAGTTGGCCAATTAAAATACTGAAATATTTTTGTAGTTCTATTCTGTATAAACCTAAATCAAGGTTTAACTGAATTAACAAATGGCACCTTGTGTGTATAAATAATATACATTTATTTAAGGTAAAAACCCTGCACTGTCCTTCCTATATGTGTGCTTTTAGGTCCTTTACACCTATTTGCTACACATGGGAAAACATGGGAATTTCTTTTTTTTACGTTTTGGCATAGCTGAGATGAGGTTAGGTACATGAGCTTTGCCTGACGTAAACAAGGACTACTGATGTGCGGACTGACCAATTAAATGTTTAAAGAGAACGTTATCGACCGATAACGGTAGCTCTACAGTCAGACCGTCCAATCAGAAGATTTTAGGCTACTTCACCACGCCCCCTTCTCACTCAAGCGAACCAAACGGAGTAGGGGAGGGCGGGACTAGTTTGTGAACGAAACTCTTCTCGAAATTCTATGTAAGTTCTAGAACAGGGGTCGGCAAACTTTACCACTCAAAGAGCCATTTGGACCTGTTTCACACAGTAAAGAAAACACTGGGAGCCACAAAATCCTTTTGAAATTTTATATGAAATAACACTGCATTTAACAGGGTTTTTTTTGCCTTTGTGCTATGTATAAACAAACTATACTGTGTTACATTTATGAAATTAATGAACGACTGCAGAAAAATGAAATAACTTTTCTGCATGCAACAAAACATTTTTATCTCCGAAAAAAAAGACGTTGGGTTGACGGTTAAGTAAAATAGTCAATGTCTATGTGAGTCCTTGTAGTAATGGGGAAAAAAAAACGCCGAACTTGAATTATCCACTGACAGCAAACAACAACGCTGACCTCTCTCTGCGTGCCGTCATTATTTTTTCTGGCACCGTGCAGTCAGCGGTCAAAAAGTTCAAGAAACCGCACACTGGCGGGTGTCGCACGTTGGAAGTTGTGATGTGTATTAAAAGCGACAAAATATTTTAGATGTTACAATATCGCCATAATCTTCATAGAATTACATTTTGAAAATGAACGAACTAAAATAAAATACATTTTAATTAAATACTCAGTAATTATTTTCAAAAGCTGAGCCGCATCAGAGGGATCAAAGAGGGGTTGCCGACCCCTACTCTAGTAAAACAAAATCCGTTTCACGTTTGTGAAATTCCGCCCGGACATTTTTTAAGTCTAAAAAAAGAGGACATGTCGGGGTAAAAGAGGACGTCTGGTCACCCTATAGAAACTACAATATAACGTTGTAACACACCGCACTATATTCAGCCAAATGTTTATTTACAAGGACTCACATGCCACACCTGAAGCGTACTCTGGCTTCTTATCCGAATTTTCAGCTCCACTTTAACTCGATCAGCGAAAATCCGGCTTCTTATGTCTTTTTCACACATGAACTCAACACAATAGGATTATGGGTCCAGAGATGTTCCAGAGAGTTCGTTCACACATCCAGCTCACAGCGGAGGTTTTCTGCGTGGGGCGCGCTCCCGCAACGAAAAAAGAACCAACCGTTATAGGCGTGGCGCAGCGCCTGGGCTTCGCATTCAGACTCGGGTTTTACTCGGAGTATTTATTAGGCCGCGAGGGGAATAAAGGTCGGGTAAGATCCGGGACCAATGTTGCAGGTAGACGCGTTCACACATACAACTCTTCCGGGTAAACCCCAGAACATTTCTGGATTACCGTGTGAAATGGGTCCATCCATCCATTATCTGTAACCACTTATCCAATTTAGGGTCGCGGGGGGTCCAGAGCCTACCTGGAATCATCGGGCGCAAGGCGGGAATACACCCTGGAGGGGACGCCAGTCCTTCACAGGGCAACACAGACACACACACATTCACTCACACCTACGGACACTTTCGAGTCACCAATCTACCTGCAACGTGTGTTTTTGGACTGTGGGAGGAAACCGGAGCACCCGGAGGAAACCCACGCGGACACGGGGAGAACACACCAACTCCTCACAGACAGTCACCCGGAGCGGGAATCGAACCCACAACCTCCAGGCCCCTGGAGCTGTGTGACTGCGACAGTACCTGCTGCGCCAAAGTATGCAGTGTCTATCTCCGAATTCAGATACATTATTCAGTCTCATATTTTGAGATGCAAAGTCAATATATTGGGATACTGTCAACATATTTTGAGATTGTATCTCATTATATTGAAATACTAAGTCAAAGTCAATATGCTGAGATAGTGTCTCATTATTTTGATATGCTATCTAATTATATTGAGATATTATGTCAACTGAGATAGTGTGTCATTATTTAGAGATACTATCATTATTTTGATATACTGGGTCAATATATTGAGATATTACCTAATTATTTTGACATAGTATCTCATATTGAGATTCTAGGTCAATATATTGAAATAGTATCTCATTATTTTGAGAGACTAAGTCAATATTTTGAAGTAGTATTTCAATATATTGATTAGTATCTCAAAATAATGACACACTATCTCAATATATTGACTTAGTATCTCAAAATAATAAGATATTTCAAAATTTAAATTTTTCAAAATAATGGAATTTTAAACCTCATTCTTTTATTTCTTAAATAGGGGAACCAAACCCATCCTGGAGCTAAAGCAATATGCAGATTTAGAAGTGTCCAATATGTTTTTTTTTTATTTCTATGGTTAGTTAGTATAATCTTTGGAAGGCAATTTTTCTCAACCCCTAGTTATAACATTCATTTATTCATTCATTCATTATCTGTAACTGATTATCCAATTCAGGGTCACAGTGGGTCCAGAGCCTACCTGGAATCATTGGGTGCAAGGCGGGAATACACCCTGGAGGGGGCGCCAGTCCAACACACACACACACACACATTCACTCACACCTACGGACACTTTTGAGTCGCCAATCCACCTACCAACTGTGGGAGGAAACCGGAGCACCCGGAGGAAACCCACGCGGACACGGGGAGAACACACCAACTCCTCACAGACACCCACACCTCCAGGCCCCTGGAGCTGTGTGACTGCGACACTACCTGCTGCACCACCGTGCTGCCCCTAGTTATAACAATGAATTATAATCATGAACCAAATTTCAGGGTGCGTGGTGAATCTTGGCAATTTTGGCATGTGAATGAGCTTGAAAACAAAACAAACAAAAAATAAACTCAAACCCACGTTTTAAATGGTTTTGAGCTGAGCTTTTTTTATATACTTGAAAACAACTATTATTGAAGGCAAGATGCTTGCGCTGTATTGGCGCTGTATTTTTTAAGTTAAAAATGCAGTTTGGATGACACATCTAAACACAAACGTATAACAGACTATATTTAGCTATGCTTAAATCCTGGAAAATTACAAACCACATAACGGAGGGTTAAGGAATACTCAGATATGTCCAAATATGTACTACTCAGGAATTATTATAACTGGCAGTCTTACTGGCATTAAAATGACATTAAATAGAAACTTCAGTGTGTCATGATCTAGAAAATCATTTATTTAACATTTCATCATTTCAGTAAAAATTAATATTTGGAAGGAGAATTTTAATGCAAAAATCAAAGAAGTACCAAGACAAAAATATACATAGGTTTCCATATTTATAAACAGTGTAGGTTCAGATAAAATGAGTCAGTATGTTAGGTAATGTGACACAAATCAAAAATTATAAAGCCATTATTTAATTTTGGATTATCATAATTAAATTTTGCCCTTTTAATGGGCATCATCTTTCAGATAAAGGATAGTTTTTAACTGAAAACTGACTGATATGTTTATAGAAGTTTTACAAGTGATTTGATTAGCTCAAAGCCAAATGAATTCATGTTCAGATGATTAAGATAAGCAAGGCATTATTCTGTGGCAACTCAGCTACTGAAGTCACATAACACTCACACTGAGCCCCTGAGGTCACTCAACACCCATAAAAGGCCTTTTAAATGCATTTGGTGAGTTTGAGTGACTGAAATACTTAAAGACACATGACTAGAGTACATTATTAACCTGATGAGGTAGTGAGACCTCTGGACCTGGGACACAGTCAAACACAGTCTTTTTTAATGTCACTATCAGGATGAAATATTACCTACTGTCTCCTTATTAGAAAAACAGAAATGATCTCATTTCTTATCTGTTTTTGTCTAATGGTGTATAGAAGATCACTTTGACTCATTTAACAGGCCCTAACTGAATTAATTCCTTCAGCACAATTTAATTGTGAAAGAACGATTTAGATCAGAGGCAAGGCTCTTGTTTTCCATAAACACTGATGGTAAACTCCATAAGTAAGCAAACTTTAATTGAAGGGACATAATTTACATAAAATATCAAGCATTCAGCACATGTTCAAATTAGAGATGCCAACTTATATACTCTCAAGTGGTGCTTGATGCTTGCATAGGCTTTATTAAAGGGGAAAATTAGGGGGAATGACACTCTAATGAGGAATAGGTCCCCTGAAAAATAAGTAAAGAAGAACAACAGTGGGAGAAACGTTGAAACATTTATATATCCCTCTTACATGCAATTGTAAATATTACAGTGGGCTACAATTTAATCATCTAAAGTCTCCACAGGATAAACAAGCAAGATACTGTAGACGTGTGTGCCTGTTGTTTCCTATGTTCCCTTCATGTCTTAAACAAAACAGCTGTCATTGTACAATTGTACATTGTACAATTTATATTTATTATCTGATTATGTGATTGAAAGTTTTAGTAATTTATATAAAAAAATCAGATGTTAAAGCATTACAATGTACAGCTTTTGAATAAAAGCAAGTTTCCCTCTATTTGCTGCAGTAACAGTGGCTTCTCTTTTGGCCTGATGTAATGCTGGATGTTTTGAACATTTCTGTGATGACTGGATGGCTTTCAAACATACAAAACTTTAATGAGGTCAGAATGCATGTATGGATGTGTGCTGATTAGTTTTAGATCACAAACATCACTCCAGCTCATCCCAGAGATATGGTATAGTTCTCTATCAAGTCTAGAGTGAAAGTTAAACTGCTCCACAGCACAATGTTAGGCTAGTTTATACCCCTCTACACAGTCAGAAAAACTGTAGTGGTACCCTTAAAGGTACATATTTATAACTTTAGTTAGGGAACATAATTGTACCTTGTTATATAATATTTGTAGATTTTAAAATTGTGTTGATTTCCCACGACCCATTTCATCTCCAGGGCTTATGTTATCTTTTCTTTTATACAGCTCTATTATGAAATCTTTCAAATATACACCTCTCCTTCTGGAGTACAGAATGTAATGTACCTTTAGGGAACACAATTGGACTTTAAAATTTACATTCTTTGCCCCTTTAATGACCAATAATGTACCTCTACCGTACCTTTTTTCTGAGAGTGGAGGTAACAGCTAGCATTGAACTTTTCTGCCTTTTCTGCAGAACATACACTGCCCAATTGCTTTTTCTACTAGTGGCTGTATTATATAATGATATAAAATATGAAGTGTCTAGTTTTAGGATTATAGCAAATTTATTGTATGTACAAAGGCCACTCTGAACAACAAACATCAAGAAAAAAAATCTGACCTTTATTTTATTTGACATATTGTTGCTGTATTATTAAAAATATTTTTCTCCTAAAATAGTAACTAAAATTTCAATGGAAGTCAATGTAAAAAGATTTCATTACAACAAATTTAGAAGCATTTCTATTGGTCCATTCATCATGAAATTTTCATTCAAACTGAAGGACAGCTACTATGTTTCAATGATGTAGTAAAGTAAAAATCCACAGCAATGGAAATACATGATTTTAATTGAACAGCGACAAAATCTTATTTCATTTTGGAATAATTACTGAAATACTCAATAGGGCATAAGCATGCTTAAAATCATTGTCATAACCAACATCCATAATCTTAACTCTACGCAATGTGGTGTTAATGAGTTTATTCCTTCAATGCCTTTGTTAATGGTGGAGGGTGAATGCATGACTAAACATCATGTAATAAAAACATGGACTCTCACTAATGTCAACAACATTTCAGTGACCTTCCTAGCAGCCTTATATAATAGAACTGGAACATACTTGGTATAGGCTTCTGCATTTTAAAAGTGCCATTCGGAGCAAGACAAGGTTATGGATATAAAGAACATGAGCACACATAGACAGACAGTGTCCAGGGGGGATCATTTTGGAATTTCCTAGAATCCTTGCTGAAGACATTTATTCCAAGGCATAAGATTTCCATGCTGTCACATCCTGTTAGACACCTAACTGAGTCAGCCGACCTCCACAGCCTTTCTGTTTGAAAATCAGATTAAGGGCAACAATCACTGACCAAGCAAAACTGTGGTGTACCCACAAGTCTAAATAATCACGACGCCAGACAATAGCGGTTTAGATAAAACGTCGCAAAAAAATTAGTTTTAAGTGGTTCCAGGGAGTGGAAACAAAGTGATGACATGACTCCAAAATAGGGCAGAAGGGAAATGACCAACATAGGGTGCATGTAATAATAACACCTACATGGAAGTGATGGTAAAGTTGGTCAGCTTGGCTTACAAACACAGTTGCTGAGCCGGAAGGACCTGACAGCACAATTCCAGTGTTAATGACTGTGTTCGTTTGAACTGTGTACATAAGAGCGTTACATTCTTAAAAACAGGTGATGCATCATGGCTTCTAAGAAAACTATACTAACTTGGTGTTGAAAAGCTGTTGCCAGTTTAAGCACAATGGGGAAGCGTGAGTCCAATGAGAGGTTTTGATTAATGAAACTGTTGAGGTGTAGCAGCGTGTGCTGGAGGCTTTTGGGGAGCAGGAGCCAAAAGAAGGTGGTGCGTGTTCACAGAGAGATAGTTTTAAGCATGTGGAAGTATTCGCATCTCATTTGGAATGTAGCTCATGCTTTAAAAGGTTATGCAACTGTGAGTGAAACACTGGGGCCTTCACGTATCAGTGAGAATCAGACACAGGTCATTGTTCAGTGAAGTTTCATTTGTACATCTAATGTATTTAAAATGACCCATATTATGTTTTTATTTTATTCCAATTCCGGCACGTTGGCGCTACAGGTAGTGCTGCTGTCACACAGCTCCAGGGTCCTGGGGATGTGGGTTCAAGCCCTGCTCCCATGTTTCCTCAGGTTTCCTCCCATGATCCAAAATTACAGGTTGGTAGGCAGGAAAAAAACCCTGCCATATGTGCGTGTGTGTCGCCCTGAGAAGGACTGGTGATTCCAGATAGGCTCCAGACCCACTGCGACCCTGAACCGGTTACAGACAATGAATTAATTTATAATGGGTGAGTGGGTTATATTTAATTTTATTGCATTTTATTTTAGATTTCCTCCCAGAGTTAAAAAACACACAATAGTTTGTCGACTGGCTTTGCAAAAGTTTCTACAAGTGAGAATGTTTGAGTGACTGAGTGAGTGTTATGCCCTGATGGATTGGTGCTCTGTCCAAGGTGTTTTCCTGCCTTGCTCACTATGATTTTGGCTAGGCTAAGGTGTCTTTGAGATTCTGAACAGAATGAAGTAGTCATAGAATATGAATGAATGAATCCTTTTAAACCCTCTTTTTATTATTTCTGTGATTTTAAGTTAAAGTTATATACTTTAAAAGTTATATGAGATCATTATAAATAAGTGATTTCAGCTCTGATTGTAACTTCTCATTCAAAGAATAATCTGGGCAGAAATATCTCCTTAAACACCTAATGTGAATGTGTGTGGCTAGCTTGAAAATGTTTATTGATATATGTAAATAACTATGTTTGCATCAAATTCTTTTATTTGCAAAAGTGATGAATTTGTTTTCTATCAAATAGGCCTTTGAAGTTTCCTAAAGCCATCAATCATGTACTAGAACATAACATGTATTACACATAACCTTGGATAAGCTATTCCACTTGTCTGTTTCTAAAAAGTTGCAATCTGCATCTGTTCGTTATTTTTCCTAGTGCACGAAAGCAGTGTTCACACATCACCAGGCAGGAATTGTAATAGCAAAGAGAGACACTTGCTTTTAATCAGACCCATTTCACATCCTCAAATGGATGCTTATATAAGCGGACCACAAGGCAATGAATATTGATCAGCAAATGAATAAAACAAATAAATCTCATGTGTTCTTAGATTTCTTAGCCCATATATGACAAAGATGAAAGCTTACAAAGAAAATCAGAAAGGTCAAACGGAGTGGCCTTAGTACAAAATACCCTTGTGAAAGTTAGGATCCTTAATTTGAAAATGGGAAAAATGAAAGAAAACATCTTTGCTACAGGCCTCTTCGTATTCACATTACATTTATGGAAGGGATTCCAGGGAACCTGGAGTTCAGAGTAGTCCGTGATAGTTTTTTTTTTTTGGGTAATATAATGGAAGAAAGGCAGAAACAACAGACGATGACACATTTATGACTGGAAGAAGAATATAAGCTCACTCTAACCATGTTTTTGGCTTTTAGCCCTGAACGGTGATTAATCAGTCATGATGCAGACTGTAGACTTCCATCACTCTCAGCACAACAAAGAACAAGTAACATAGCAAAACCACTTTCACTTCCACTTTATTCCACTAAGATTTCTGAAGTGGTTGTTTGTGTGGGTGTGGATTTTTGGGGTGTGTAAGGAGGGGTAGGTTGGGCTTTTGTATCAACCTATGTATCTAGACCTCATTAACAAGACAGCAAGTGAGAGCCAACTACATTTAGCTATTTCACCGACAACTTTGGCTTAACAGTATATTATGAAATATATCATAATACCACACCATCCTAGTGGAATCTATATGTATGCTACATGTATCATAAAGTATAAAATAAAATACAGTGCAAAATGTCAGAGACCAGGACTCATTCACAGATTTCCAGTCAAAACAGGCATAAAGTCCATAATTTAATATATTCATTATATTATTAGTGTCAGGGAACATAAATAACAGAAACAGAACAGACAACATTAACAACTACACTGAACAATCACTGGATCAGGAACACCTACCTTGTATCAACACTCATTGTCCTTAATATTGCAGACTATAGTCCATTTGTTTCTCTACATTTCAGTGGGTTCATTAATTCATTCATTGTCTGGTTCACTTCAAGTTCAGGTGGGTCCAGAGCCTACGGAATCACTGTGCACAAGGCACACACTGGAGGGGGCGCCAGTCCTTCACAGGGCGACACACACTCACACATTCACTCACATCTATGGACACTTTTGAGTCGCCAATCCACCTACCAACGTGTGTTTTTGGACTGTGGAAGAAAAACAAAGCACCCGGAGGAAACCCGCGCCGACAGAGGGAGAACACACCAAACTCCTCACAGACTCCTCCAGGTCCCTGGAGCTGTGTGACTGTGACACTAATGAGTTACCACTGCTACAAGTAAATCAGACATAGTAATGCTGAGCAAGTCCGCTTACTGTCCAATCTGTTAGACACACCTACATTGTTTGTCCCCCTTGTAGATGTAAAATCAGCGACAGTAGTTCATCTGTTGCTGTTGTGTTGGTTATCCTGTAGCTCTTCTTCAGTGGACACAAGAAGCCTCCCACAGGATGCTGTTGGCTGGACATTTTTGGTTGTTGGACTATACTCAACCCTGCTGTGACACTGAGAGCTTTAAAAAACCCCGCAGCACTGCTGTGTCTGATCCAGTCATGTCAGCAGAACACATGAACACAACACAAACACTGCAGAACTGAGAATAACCTACCACTTAAATCATACCTGGTTTTTGGTGGTCTTGTATAGTCAGTGGAGCTAATAAAATAGACAAGTATAGATACAGGGTAGGTGTTCCTAATCCAGTGATCATTCAGAGTATGATCATTCTCACAAATAACATAATAGCAAATTAAAAGTGGCAACTACCATTTGCACAGTAATAAAGACTTGCATTACCGGCAGACTTAATAACTATTCTGTTGTCTGACAGAATGTGTTCAGTAAAGTGGAGATGTAAGGAGCTTCATAATTCGTTAAAAGCTTGGTAGGTCAGTATCAAGTAATGGCAATAAGTTTATCATAAAACCTAACGAAATGCTGCTTTTTTACCAGAGCTATAGTAGAATAATATGCAGAGTGGAGGCAGCATAGGTACGCCAAGTCCTCCTGGCACCAAACAATCATTTGTTACTTTAGGCCCAGAGAAACAAGGCAAGCACAAATATTGTTTAGCCATAAGCCTGGTGGTCTAGCAATGGCCAGAGATAACTCAATTAGTAATTTAAATCAATTAAGTCATTAGGTGTTTATTTCAAAAGGGCATTGTGTGATATACAGTGGTAAATGTATATTTATTTAATTGGGGAGAACATAAATAAGTGTATTAAATGTTTGGGAGGACTAAAAGGCAAGATGAGGACATTCACTGTCTCAGCATGTAAAAAAAAAAAAATTACCAGTTGTTTGCAATCTTTCCAGAGACTTCAGCGGAACTTAACGTGATGTTGCCATAGTCACATGAGGCACAAAGCTTATTTGCATTTCCATTTTAATGCAGCAGAGGAGGTCACTTAAGCCCAGCATGCTGGAACACTGCATCTATAACACTAAACACAAGTGTGGTGAGCATAAACAGGCTTCATTACTCAGAAAAACTGCTTGGAATTGAGCTAATCCCCTAAAATAGTGCACTACTGTTTAAAGGTTTGGAATCTTTGGACATATTCATACTAGGCATATTAAGCATTTAACTTAAATTTGTTAAAAAAAGTTCCAGCCAAGTAAATCAACTGACCAAGACACATTCCTTAATTAGGGATCTAGAGTATAACAGCACTGTTAATTCAAATTATAAATGCAGCATGTTCTTTACGTAAGAGAGCTATTAAATCATTAAGAAGGGTCACAAAATAGGGCATTTTATAAAGAGGAGTGCTACAGCATGACTGCTTCAAATAGAAAACTTTCCATTCTCATTGATATATCTTTCTTGAGTACAATAGAATCATCCTCAAATCTTTTTGTCTTCTAAATATCCTATTTTTTCAACTTCTTTCTAATTCTTTGATATGTTTAACATCATAGTCTATAACTACAACACAGCTGGGTATAGTGATATAAGTTTGGATGTAAAAAAGTCTCATTTGAATGGTGTCAGATTATGAAAAGTTACTTAGATTTATTAATTCATGGATGAACAAACTACAATTGACTGTCCATCAGTCCTGGGTTTTGGTTCACTATACCTAATCACTAGTGTGTGTCTCTTTGTGGTCACTGCCATGGATGGGTAGAATGTCATTGTACAGACGATAAAACATGTTGATTACGTTTTCATGTTTCATGCTTCTTAAAGTTATTGGTGATTTATAATTTTGCCATACATAATTCTAACAACACTTACATGCCAATGTTGTTGAATCATTTTGCATAGTCAGCTGGTGTGAGATTAGTTGTTCTGGATTTAGTAATGGGTACATCCACATTCCTTACATAATTGCAAAATGCGTAGGTGGCTGGAATGCAAGTGTCCAAAGTTACTCCAACCCTAGCTGAGATGAACTCTAAAAGACCAATTTACACATGCATTCCACATGCACTACAATGTTTATGACATATATTCATTCAAGAATATCTGCAAATGGTAAATGGACACTATTGAAATACACAACTTTATTTTGGCTCCAAGAATCCAAATTCTCTGACTTCATTCTTTGCATAGAAGAAAATATACCATGAAAATGATGACTGGCCCTCTCCTGTGCATAAATAGCATAAGACTATTATTGGGCCAAGATATTTTGATAATGTGTAAAAAATAAACAAGAATCTTTCTGAGAATTTCTGGAAGACACTTTGTCCCAATAAGACAGGGCATGTAGAGTTGTTGGTTAGTTTACAATGGGGATGTGGCTGGCTGTCACTCAGGCTTGCTCCCGCCTCCTCCCACCCCCTGTAAAGTATAAAAGGCTCCCAGGTTTGCCTTTTACACTCAGAGCATTGGTAGAATTACAGCTAAATCCTTATCTACCACACAGAGAAAAGTGGTTATTGTTTGGGAAATACCTGTCTCTGGACCATTCATCAGATTTGTGAAGTCAGACGTAGAGCTCTGTAATATCCAATCAAGAATAGAGCTTCTCAGGTATGTACACTTAGAAATCTGCTCTAAGATAATTATCACCAGTGGGCTTTTATTGCATTTCGTCAAAGGTCAAAGCCTGAAAGTGTTTAGTTTAGGAAGACATCCGCCTTTCAGCATTGTGGTTGTCATCACTTTGCACAAGGCTGCACTTATCAACCCCCAGCAAAGTCCAGCTCCAAAAGAGCATTTGCTTCCTCACTTTCTGCTATTTAACAGTTTCAACAATGTCACAAATTTTAGGCAAATTCAGTGTATCTGCACTGTAGTTACTTGAGACAATATTGTTACTTTATCAGGAATTATGAGTACATTATACTGACATACTTTCTCCACAGGTTCTGGTCAAAATGAAGATGGTACTTCAGAAGATTGTGCTTTACTGTGCGCTGGCCACATTCTTGCCTTGTGTTCTAAGTGCAACACTTCAACTGAACCCTGGTGGAGGAGACAAGTATGCTAAATAATGATTAGTTTTTCATTTTTCTATCTTTTTATAATGTATGTATATCTTTGAATCTGATTTGGTTGTGCTGATGTGTGTGTGTGTGGCAGACTGAAAGTGTGGCTGCAGAGCAGGTTGAGAAGAGAGCTGTGTGTGCCGGACAGTGAAGAACATTCAAAAGAAATAACCTTTCAGGAGAGTGGGGGTACAGACCCAGTTTCACACAGGCACAGGTACATTTCCCATTTCATCCACCCTGAGCTGAGTCTGAATGTTTGATGCTGCAGGGAATGGCTATGAACAATGAGCTTTAATGAGTGATTTCAGTTAGATCATTTTAATAATTAATTTCCTTTTTTTTCTTTATTTTTTTCTATCCTCATTGCTTACTTCTTCCTTCATTCAATCTTTCTTTTTAAAATTTCTTTCCTTCTTTCAACATTTCTTTATGGCTGCTTCCAATCTTATTTTGCTCAATGTTTTTATTCTTCTTTCTTTTCATTTTCTATTAAATTTAATTTCCTCATTTCTTTTTTTACTTTGTTTCCTTTTTTGTGCTTCTCTCTCTCTCTCTATGCAGTATTCAGAATGAGAGAGTGAAGCGGGGTTGTAAACTGCTCACCTGTGCTGTGCACGATTTGGTCCACCATCTCACCCGGATCAGTGAGAGGCCAAACAGTGCCCCTGATATAAAGATCAGCGCTCATGGCTACGGCCGCCGGAGGAGACGTTCTGTGCCCCAGCCCTCTGCTGCTCTGACCACTGGTCAGGGTCATGTAAAGCTAACCTGGTTCCAACCCCAGAGACAGGGATCACCTAAAAAACGGACTTAAGCAGCCACCTGTGGTTTGTCCTGAGCCTTTTTTCTAATGCTGGCTCAGTCTGCTAAAATACTACTGACAGATCTATTGCTAAACTTTAGGGTGTCCTCTCCAGGCACAAAGGTGGGGGACAAGCGCTACACCTGCAAGAGGCTGGAACTCCTTTCTCCAACCTTTATCAGAGAGACAGGACTGAGGATAAGGACTCGTGTCACCTGGCAACAAAGGGTGTTTGTGTAAAGTGGGTCAGGCAGTTCTGTCTCATAAGAAGGGGGAGCAGGAGTTCGAGTCAGATAACAGGGAGGGGAGTGTGTGTGTAGTGTGTGTGTGTGTATATGTGTGTGTGTGTATGGGAAGGGGGGTAAATGGGTAAAGAGCAGCGGTGTAGCAGACAGTCAAACATTTCTGGGTGCATGGGTTTGGGATATTTCTCATCTGAGGGAGCTCTGGGTCGTGATAAGGCTCTCTGTCTCTCTCCCAGCGCAGGATGTGCTTCATCTTCACCATGTGGAGGAACAATGGGCTTAACCAGGACTCTACAAGCAGCTCCATTCTTTCTAACAAAGGGGAACAAAGGACCATAAAGGGAAAAAGGAGACTTAAAAAGCTAAAAGCCTAATCAAAAACCATATGGAACAGAGAAATCTTGCAATAATTGGATTTGACACAATATCTGCTAGCGGAAGATGCTCACGTACTTGAAGCTGGACATATATATACAGAGGGAACTGTGCAATCTTTTCACATCAATACGTGTATACGCTTATTCAATGTTTATAAAATGCAAAAGGTATTATGAAATAATCTCATGTTACAAACCCAAATATTTATGCATTCCATAATGTTCTTGTAATCTTGAAGATTAGACTATTTTTATAAATGTAATAATAATATGGGCATTGTATATTTTAGCTATTGCTATTTTGAAATAAATTTTGAAATGTATTTTAACCCGTTTTTTAACTGCTCTATTGATAAACCCATGTCTTTGTGAATGATTGGTATATGAAGGCAAAATGTATGATTAACCATTAAATGTTTGCAAGAAAAAGAATGAAGGTGTCTGTCTCATTTCTAGAGCAGTATTCAGTGCAAGAACATGGTTCAACACGTTTGTGTAATATAAAAGTATGAAGAGAAAATAACTTAGTGTTATTTGGAATGCTACAATTTACATGAAAGACAGTAGAGAGAACAACGGTAGAACAGAGCACACAAAAGTGCAAGGAGACATGCATAAAGCAGACAAGCAACACGCCGCATGTAGAGCCATACTTTTTTGGAGTAATGTCTGGTGGTAAAGCCAAGCATTTAAATATACATCTAACGATTCAAAGTGTTATTCAAAATGGATTCAAACCTTTTGTAAATGGTGTGGCTGTACTTTTAGTCCTAAGGTTCCGTAGACACTAGATTCAGTGTTTCAGCTAATGGCCTGTATTGTAAATTCTACCGTATCTGGTTTAGTTTACAACACGAGAATTCATTCGTTAAAAATTCCACTGAATCAAAGTTCGTTCCTGGTTTATGAACAATAGCTAGTGCTGTGCTGCCACCTACTGCTCAGTCAAAATCAAACAGTCTCCCACACCCGAAGACATCCCTTCTGATGTTTGACACTACCGATTTTACAGACATTATAGTTGTACGGGAGGTGTAAATTAAAACTTTTAAATCCTCTGATTGGCTAAATGTACCTAATCAGTCAGTATCAGCGGCGTCAGTGCAGTGGAAATAGAATTATGTTCAAGATTAAAGTATTATTTCGCCACCTTAACTCGTAAATGAGTTTCCGGGTGTGACGCGATATGTCGTCTTTTATTGTGAATACCGCTCAAAATATCAACTGAATTGATTTTCTGTAGCTGAGTTACAAATATTCAAACCTACCTTAAAATTCAGCCTGAAACATAAACTCGTCAGCTCTCACCCATAAAGTGTACAATTGTAATTGGAATTTCCACCTGAAGAATCTGAGAGAGCAGTCCATTGGTTTAAAACGGTCGGCGCACAGTGCGCTGGTCTGAATAATATCTAACGTTATAATCTCCTTTATCTGATTTTAAATTCACAGGGAGTTCTGGAGAGTTGCTTGTACTAATATATACATATATATATATCAGTGGCGATTGCTCTAAGACTGCAAGGGAAGCTCAGCTTCCCCTAAAATGTAAAAAAATAAGTGATCAAATATATACTGTTGTGTGTACATGTCATTGAATAAATATGCACTACAACGCGCTCAACTTTTGTTCAGAATCAGCTTCTTATCACTGGTAAAGACGCGGCTTTTCTCTCAATCATTCGCGCAGTTTCACAGTGATTTAAACAGGGTTCAATAGCGAAGCAGCCAAGTGCAGGGAAACGAGACGAGTGATTGGATAAATGCTGGGCTTTGTCCCGCCCATCGGACTCTCAGCGTCTCTGGGGGTCTATGGGGCAGTGGGCTGGCCTCGGCTGGCCCGGATGCTCAGCTTCTGCATGCTGATTGGATGATCTGTCTGAGGCGGAATGCCTTTTTGATTGACAGCGAAATGAGCGAATCAGCGATCCTTTGGTGTAGAGATCCGTGGGAGCACAGGCGGACACACTTCACATGGGCCAAGGCCGTTTAAGCAGCCTAGCTCTGCGGGCCATTGAGAGGAAACTAGTCAAGTCCCTGGAAAAGACGCCTTGTTGGTACGACAGGGTTAAAAAGCATTTTCTTAAAAAGGAATGGAGGGTAGAATTTGTGTATAAATAAACCGACACATTTTATGATGTAGGCCGAAATTGAGCTTCCCCTCCTTGAAAGACCCGCATCCGCCACTGATATATATACTGTGCTGTATTATAATGATTTATTAGTCCAATTTACAAAGAATAACAAAACGAATGAAAGAAAAGTCCTAAACTGTGATATTAAAAAAAACGCAAATGGACAACTTTGCCCTCAGTTGACCAAACGTGCTCCACTACTATCAGGGAGCAAAGTGCACAAATGAGTATTTAAAAATGTATTTATTATTTTTTTGGCTGGTCCGTATTACAAATTCCATATCAATATGCAGCCAGTAGAGGGAGCGCCAGCCTCTTCTAAGCTTCTGGACGCGACGCCATTTCCCTCTCTAACAATAAGCAGTGTTTTCATGTTGTTTTGTTAAAAGTAAACCTACAGAGCCGCGTAGAATAAACCAGACCTCAAGTTTTAAATATTAACACTGTTATGTTTATTTTTTTATAAATACCTCCCACACTTTCGTACTTTTATTTATTCCTTATAATGATTATCATTTATTTATTTATTTATTTATTAAATTTTGCTAATCTGGAGCAAAACATATAAGAAACATATGTTGTCATTTACGGTGCTGTGCTCATCTGAACCAGCCGAGTTCTTTCAGGGTGCACTTGACAGTTACATGGGGAAGTGTGTCGTTATAAAGTAGCTCCTGTTTCCTGGCACTATTGCGAGATTTTGACAGGAATTTAGAAGATTTCTTCTACAAATATGTTTATTGGAGGAATCGTTTGAGCCACTCCCACAGTGAGAGGACAAACTTGATGCATTTTTCTGTTGACTTCTGTACCTTTTAAAAGCTGGCTCACTTGTCGCAGAGAGAGAATTAAAGCTGTGTTAAAGCCACTTGTAAAACAGCTGTTATCACTTAAAGCTAGCAGCTTATCATCAGCCCCAAGGAAGTCACACAAGGGACCCTGTATAAGGAGGAGACAGACAGAGACAGACACACAGTACACAGTACACATACAGGAAAGGCTTCTAGAGAAGAAGAGGTGAGTAGGTCTATGTTGCTGTGACATAAGTTTCAGTTTCTAATCCAGTCTGCTGCATAAAGATAAGAGCTAGCTTCTGAAGTGTATATTTGTAATGGAGTGTGGAGTTTGTCCTTTTGGACAACAAAAGTGCCTTTTAAAATGCCAAGGATGTGGCTATTTTGTTTGAAATATGTACTGCCAGTATGCTTTAGAACCTCACAGCGAAAGCATGCTTGAAATTCTCTACTTTAGTAGGATCTGCAAGTCTCAGCGTGTTCACTAAACATACCTACATTATACTCCTCTTCATCTTCTGTTCTTCTCATGCTATTAAATATGTGCCTTTACTTAAGAATACAAATGACAGTGTTTGGCTAAGTAGTGTTTTTTAAGGAAGTTAATAGACTCTACCCTTGGCAAGCCAATTACCACCAATTTTTGCCATGGCAAAAAAAGGAATAACATTTCTAAGAAAAACTGTGTATATGTGCAAGTATAAGAAATAAATTGCTCAAACTTTTCTTTTACACTGAGGACTGCTGGATGTAACATTTCATGGCACTTGCCCTCATCTTAAACAGGAAGTTAACTGGTGTTCAGTGTGGTAAAATGACTAAGATGTACTCAAACTCACACTAGCCTCACACAAAAGTTGCATTTTCCTTTTCCTGTTAGCTGACAAAACGGGAACTTAGCTTTCACTACCTGCTAACATGATAAATATTTATGACTTGACATCTTTATGGCTTGAATCTTTATGACTTTATGAATTGTTAATCAATTACAGGAGTATTCAGTTGCGTACACTCCTATTTATATAATATTTAAAGTCCTATTTTTAAAAAATAAATTCTTCACTGTAAGGTGTCTAAATTTAACTGCAAATGTCTGATCCAAAGCATATGCACACCATTTATTGTTTGACTGAGGCCAGTTGAACACACAAACTAAGGTGTGCTCTGACTGGAATAGAGAACATTGATCCACACTAGCCCTTTGTTGTAAAAAAAAAAAAAAAAAAAAAAAAGTGGGACATCCCTTATCTAAAAGTACATCAATAAGTTATATGTCAATTCTTTGATCTCTCTTCTTATGCATTCCTTTGAAAGATCATGGAACAAAACCCGCTAACTGTGTTGAGGAGGAAGACAAACCCTCTGAACAAGCAACAGTCCACTCCTGCTTTGGGAAAGGGTAAGTGCACAGACAACAAACATTTACAAATAGTACAACAGGAAGAGAGATACCAACTTGTACATAAACCACACACAGCAGGCTGTAGTGGTAGATTTCATATTCTGCCCAATTAGTAGGTCTGAGGGTTTCTTCCTTTTTTTTTTCTCTTTCCCCTTTTTTCCTCCCATGTCACATGTCTGAGAGCTGTCTTTTTATTTATATTCTAAATCATTCACAGTTGTCATATCTTAAGTGGGGATGTTTATCTTATTAACACACACTAGTAATCTGGGAGTATGACATGCTCCGGTCAATGTTGAAGCAAAAAATCCCAATATATGATGTGCTTATTGGGGAAAATAACACCTTGTGATGAATTAACAAAATATATAGCAAAATTTGTTAGGTTAAGCCCTGCCTTCTACTTAGATCGGGTAAACTGCTTATAACTGTGAAAGTATAGACTGATAGGATTTACTGAACAAAAACAAGGTTAAAATAAAAAAGAAAGAATAGGTTTGTGGTGCCTGTGCAACAATTTCTGAGGCTGTTGTGCCTTTTTTTGATACAATGCTCAATTCATCCAATGCAGTGGTTACACCTGCAGTAAGGAAATGGTGCATAAGGCAAATATACTAGTGTTAAATGTCTTATAGAGCTTTATTGGATTTTTTTTTAAATAAAGATGTGCTAGTCACACTATTTATAAAAGCTAAAGGCCTATAGTGAAGGTTTAAATTGATGTTTTTTCCCCAAAAGGATTCAACTTGAAAATAAAATGTGATTTCTGAAATTCTGTCCCCTACTTTAATTGTTAGCAGTTAATCCAGTGTGTTAACCCACTGCCACAATGGGCTGTTGCCTTGATGATTTTCTTTGCTGGTTTAACCGCTGTTTGTGACTAGTGACTCCGTTATTAGTTAATTTGTTTTTCTATTCTATTTTTCCCACATAAATTCTTATGCAAACAAATTAGCCTCTATTTTGCCTAGCAAATTTTAATTACATTTAAAGTGACCTCAGGGCTTTTTTTTTTTCCCTCTTCCTCCTCTCCCCCCTCTGTGATCTGCATAAGTCTGAGGAAATGAGTTTTCTGATTTTATGCTGCGTCTTACTTCCATAGCAGACACTATTTACTGATTTGTCCAGCCTCCTTGTCAGTGTCTCTCCGGTCACACCACTGGGCCCGTGTTTGTGAGAGGGCAAATATGAGCTAAAACTGAATAAAACGGAACGAGCACAGAGTATAAGAGTACTGATTAAATATGGAGAACCACATGAACACTATGTTTCTTGATGTATTTTGACAAAAGCTTGTCATAGATGTTTCAATAAGGCCCCAGAACTGTTTACTTGTGGATAAAGGGATCTAGCCTGTCCCATTTAAGACATTACTAACAGGAAAGAAATCATGGCTGTATTTACAGATATCAAGACAAAAACATTCTGATTGGAAAGTTTTATTATAAGGTATTTAAACAATTTTCCAACTATAATTCACAAATGAAATTTAAATTAAGATTAAATACAAATGATGATGATAAAAACATTTAAATATAAAAATAACAAGGTTTTAGAGAAATGGATAGTTATAAGAAGACAAAGGCCTTTAGGGCTGCTCCTATGCAGTAATTTAGCTGCAGGCCTAATGTACAGTCATGCACACTTATCAGCAAATGTCCAATAGCCACAAAAGCCTAATTAAGGGCAGAGAAAATAACCGATTTTTTTTTTTTTTATTAACTGGAAAATGAAATGGCTAAGCTGAAACGTTACTGTAGTAATCTTGTGAATATTCATTCATTCATTCTTTGTCTGCAACTGCTTATCCAGTTCAGGGTGGTGGTGGGTCACGGGGAGAACACTGCTGTGCCACCATTCTGCCCTTCTTGTGAATATGTACTTTTTAGTAACTTTAGTAAACACTGAACAATAGTGTTCTCAGTGAATGGGTGGGACTAGGTACTTAGTACATATAGTATAAAATGAGTAGGCCTGTGAATTTTCTGCTTAGAAGCCTGAACACAGGGAAGAGTTCACTTGGTTCAAAATTACAATGCAATGAGTAACTGTGCCAGAGGGTGTGTTTTTTAACAATGGCGTGCTATATATAAATAAATGCACAGACTGAGCATCAGTGTAAAACATTAGTATAAGTGTGCTAAGTAGCTGTTTTTGAGGTAACGCTGAAAAGCCATGTTCCAAGAACAGCTGCAATGACCCATTGTTGCAATGAATTGTATTGTTTTCATATTTTTTTTTTATTGTAATGTTATTTTTTAATATGTTGGTACAGTAACCAACCGAAATGTTGCCATATCATTTAATGACAAAGACATTTTTGGGACTGAAGACTAGTCCCACACAGTCCCACACAGTAATGAGGTGTTTCGGGTGTTTTTCCAATTCTACCTGAAAACAAGTTTTAATGTGTGCAACACAACAAGTTATTTGTAGCATTGGGTGTGTCAGCGTGTCATTCTTTGTTGAGGCATGTCAGGACTGTAGTCATGCTAATCCTACTCAACACCTGATTCTTCCAATGATATGCTTTTGTAATGTGTGCAAAATATTTCGGTGCACCTTTTAGCGTTAATGGTGCAAGGGGCACTGGGAAAAGTGAGTACCATGAATGACCCTGGTTTTAGAGTTTTTCCTTAAAGTCTGGAAGATCATTTTCTTTATTCTATAGCACAGTTCACACATGCAGTTCTTTTAAAAACTACTTGAAATATTTACACAGTAAATATAAGGCATCCTTTTGGCACAGCAAAGTTGTAACTGGCATTTGTGGATGTGGCTATGTAGTGCTTGACAATGGATGGCCAATGTAATCCTGAGTCCATATGATTGTATTGATTAGAAAAGAATGATTGTTCTTTATGCAGTCTGAGATCATGGTTATTCAGCTTAGGCCTGCCCCACTTTTATTACACACTTACATTTCTGCACAATCTGTGAATCTTTAGATTATTCTTGGCACTGTAGACAGTGGTGTTTGCAAATCTCTCCCTTTTTAAAAATGCCATTTAGCTTTTCTCCTGGATGATGCATTGTACCAAATCATTATCAAAATGACCTGTTGAAAACACCTGTTTCAAAACACAATATTAGCATGGTCTTAAATATCTAATATTATATAAAGTTAACCAGACAAAACACAAAATCTTGGATTCATCTGACTGCCCTGAAATACAAGTCAAGGGGTGTGTGGGTGTTTTAAAGCATTCTGCATGTAATTCTAGCTTTTTCTTATTTGGGGTATTAAGTAAACAATGTGCATTCCAGACAAAGATAAACAATTTGGTTTACTTTGCAGTTGCAAGCTCTGTGTTTTGACATGGGAATATGGCCTACATTTTAAAGTAGTTTTACACATACAATTCAGGCATGCTCTATGCTGTAACTGGTACATTTTACACTAAAATAATATTCATAAATTTGTAACCAAAAGAATTAACAGTAACAACACGGTCTTCAAACAAATTCTAAAGTCTGAGGCTATGAACTAGTAAGTTATATGGTTTATTGACACTCAGCCTGGCTTCAACTCCAGTTGCTGTTGGTAAAGTTCAGCTTCAAATAGCTAAACTGGGTTTGCTCACATCTATTAACTAGTTATATATTAAAGACCTGGAGTAACAGGCTGCATTAAAAATCTGAGTTAAGTTGGATGTAAGACTATATATATATTTGGTTAACTTGCTGTTTAATCTTCTGTTAAATTCAAATTAAGGCAACTAGGTTTCTTTGTATTGTTACTGTTTTAAATAAAACAAAACCCTTTTAGAATAAGAAATTTAAAATTGATGCCAAGTCCTGTTTTATTAGTAGGAACTGTCAAGAATAATGAACAGACCTGTTTACGTATTTAAAATGTAATCTGCCTATATTTCTAAAGCTTTCTCATTTGTTCTAAAAATGTTACTCTAGTCAATATACTTAGTGGTGAATATCTTGTGGCAGATAAACTATTATCTGCTGCAAGATAATATGTATAATAATAATAATTAGATAGATAATGAAGTTTTTATTCACATGCAAAATGTATTTGGCAGGGTTAACTTTCCAGTTAGAAACAAGAGATGATATCTGCTTTCAGTTTGTTGAGGAAGGAAATGAGGGCAAGTCAGTGTGAATGTGTATGAATTGAAAGAAAGAGGAGGGGAAGGTAAAGTTTAGCAAGAGAAGGAGGTTGGTGCAGGCCATTGTGGGATGGTCAGGTGGACAGCCAAATCTACGTGTTTAGGCGGAGTCATATTTCTCCCAGTTGTTTCCTTGGAAACTTTGGAAAGGCTAAGAGCTAAATCAAACGCCCTGTCCTTGCACTCACTTTCATTAAACCCTACGTACACCACAAGGCAGTCAACCAAAGTGAGCTACAGCATATCCAGGTAAATGTCTTTCTTACTGAAGGCCAAAATCTTTATATCTGTATAGAAGTAGCATTACAGTGTGTCTAGAATTCCTTCAGATGGTGTTTGCCTGTAGAATTCCTGGGGCGTTGTCTGTAAATGTGGAGGCATAGTCACTCAGTGCAGGGCTGTTCAGCACTTGATGAAGAATAACAGTCCTGTGAAAGCAGGGAAAGTGTGACGGGGTCATTTATTTTAAGCTTACAGCTCATCGTGTCTCTCCGCCATATATTCAAGGTCAGAAAAGAGCTAATCCTGAATGCAGCATTGCAATGCAGACTGGGTTAGGCATTATGAACAATGTATTCTGCAATGATATGTTTGTACCAGTGTGTTCTTTATAGATGGTGAATTTGACTGGATTAGATGAAAAGTAGTAATGATGCACATAGAGAGTAAGTGGAAGCTGTCAAAAGTAGAGAAGTAAAATTATATACTAGGTCAAAAATAATGAATAAGCTGTATAAAAGTTATTGTGGACTGCATATAAATGCCAAGTTGTGTGCACAGTAGGCCTCGGTTTGGGCAGGCTAACTTGGTTCCTATAGTTTTGCCATGAAGTATGATAGCAATGCAAATAAGATATAATTTTTGCATAGTAAAATCTGTCAGAGATAAGTATTGAAATGTACTTCTTTAGAACGTTGTTTCCTTGGTTACAGAAACCTACCTCCCTTTTTTGTATTTGCTTTTGCGTTAGTGCTCATAATGCTAATATTTACAAATAAATTTTTTACATTGTTGGCTATTTAATTTTTTTAAAATCTTATACGCTTCGAATTTGTTGCCACCAAACTTCAAACAAGTTTCAAAAATTTGTTCTCATCATGACACGGTCAGTTCTTGCTCAAAATGCTAAATTTTTACACCAAATTGATCCCTGAGTGTCTACAGTATGTTTATTGGTAGAGGGTTTTTTGTGCAATTATTTCATTATACAATGAAATTTGTCTTCCGTATTTAACCCATCTATGGCAGTGAACACACGCACAGTAGTGCACTAGGGGCTGTGAACACACCCCGAGTGGAGGGCAGCCATCCCCATTGCCCGGGGAGCATTTGTGGGGGTTTAGTGTCTTGTTCAAGGGCACTTCAGCCATGGATGTTCCTGCCTTTCCTGGGGATCGAACCGGCATTCTTCTGCTACCAAGCCTGGTCTCTAACCATTAGGTAAAGGCTGCCCCTTTTATATTAAAAAAAAAAAAAAGACTTAATTTGAGGTGGAAATCTAAATAAAATGAGCATATTAAGGTGGAATTTTAAGGAAGGTGTCAAAGTATATTGGCAGTCTTTTTAAGCTAGTGGTATTTTAAAGGTAGTATTGGATAGATCTGTAAATTTAACATTAACTATTAAGCAGCATATAATCTAATGTTGCAATATGTGACAGCCAAATTCACAAAAGTTCATTAACTTTCACGCTCTAGTTGTAATTATAAATTATGTGCAAAAGTGTCCACAGTGGTGTGTGAGAGCAACTGGGTGAATGTGTGGTGCCGTCTGATGGTTACTGTCTTGCAGCCAGTCATTCAGATTGGGCTTGGACCCACCATGACCCTGGGCTGTATATAGTTGCAAAATCTAAATTTATAAATAAAAATTTAAATGGATTAATGTATAACTGGTACTTATAGGGGAGTAAAATTACGCAGATAAAGTAGCATATTCCCATTCCAGCAGTTAGCTGTGTGGGGTAAGGACACCTTGTCCCCACAAAGTCAGTGAGCTTGCTTCATGCTCAAGCTCTGTTACAGAGTACAGAACGTCAGGGAAATGGAACCCTGTATCTACCCCAGTTCTGTTAGCTGCCAGCATTTCAGGTTTCTCTTATTTGTCACTCACATCTCCAGAGGATTGCCATTTGTGACATATCGGAAGGGCTCAGTGTCCTCTCTCAATATGACAGTGTCAGCCTCTTTAAATAGAGAACTAGGTGATATTTAAGACAGTAACCCACTGGAGCAGGCTCCCATACACAGACAAGAAACGATCGGTATCAGACCGCAACAAGCTACTCCAGTACAGAGTCCCAGGCAAACACAAACAGGCACTGATGGCCACAGAAGGTAAGAGACTGTGCGCCCCTGCAGTGGACGACAGTAGAGCTTGTTAAATAGAAATATAAGGATCAGTTATGATCAGTAGTATGGGAGATTGTAAATCAAAACAGTGTTAAAAATGACTTTTCCTCCGTGTAAAGTTGGTACATTGAGGTGAAGTGTTTTGAAGCAGCCCACCTGATGAAATAAAAAATAAATCACAATACACAGCATTACATATTCTTTACCAAGTGAAAGATTGTTGTATTTATTTTGTTAACCAGAGTGATCACAGATTTAAAAAAAGAAAAAAAATTACAACCAAATCTTGGTTAAGAAGGCAGCACAAAACGACCAACAGGACAACTATTAATAAACTATTGTAAATTCATGACCAGAGCAAGGAATATTTTTCAGCAGCTACATTAAAATCATTATGCTCTCATTTGATTCTCAATCTCATCACGGGGCGGCACGGTGGCGCAGCAGGTAGTGTCGCAGTCACACAGGTCCAGGGACCTGGAGGTTGTGGGTTCGATTCCCTGTCTGAGGAGTGACTGTCCCCGTGTCCGCGTGGGTTTCCTCCGGGTGCTCCGGTTTCCTCCCACAGTCCAAAAACACACGTTGCAGGTGGATTGGCGACTCGAAAGTGTCCGTAGGTGTGAGTGAATGTGTGTGTCTGTGTTGCCCTGTGAAGGACTGGCGTCCCCTCCAGGGTGTATTCCCGCCTTGCGCCCGATGATTCCAGGTAGGCTCTGGACCCCCCGCGACCCTAAATTGGATAAGCGGTTACAGATAATGGATGGATGGATGCTCTCATTTGGTTTTTTTTTTTCACTCTCATATGGTATTATCACATTTGTGTGACTAATGAATTTTTAACAAATTTCAACCTCATTTTTAATTCTGATTTGTTTTCCTTTTAAAACTTTATGGACTAAAACACATCCTTTAAATTTGCCATTACTACTACAGACTGAACAGGTAGCTATGTTTGTCTTTTTGTGTGGGTCATTCTTTTGACTCTGTTTGTGGCAGAATATATCCAGCAAGTTTAGGGCCCATTAAACTATATCAATACCCATCTCTTCTAGACAATCTAGCAGCATATAGAGAGTCTACCTGGAATGCAGGCTTCATAGATGTGCTGCACTGGGAAGTCTGGAAGTGTCCCTCTCATTTTCAAACCTTCTGCTGGAAAGTGCCAAGATTGTTGACGGGGTTACATTGGGTCCTGTTACATGTCAACAAGCAGTGAGAGTCAATAGAGAGGCATCTTCGCCCTCAGTCTTCCAGTCTGTTCTTCATCTGGATGAACTAATGTTTATAACAGCTTGACAACGTTTTAAAATCCTTAAGCGTTTCCTACCTTTTTTAGCCTTTATACACAGGGCATCTAAAATGTGACTAAAGTGGTTCGGGAACTTGGTTTCAAACCCTGTATAAAGATCCAGACAACTTCTATGAAAGCCAAAGAAAAATAAACTGCTTCAGAGATTTGTACTGTCATGGAAAATCAAACATTTTCAAGCACTGCATGCCAGTAATATCTGGAATGAAGTACATGGGAACTGGAATGGTACCAGAGCACAAGCAGTGTACAGGCCAGTAGATAAATATATACACTATATAAAGACAGGAAAAGTGCCCAGATCAAGTGCTTGGTCTAACCTCATTCATTTGGAATGCATGGCCAACTGTGTCATAACATTTATGACCATTCATAATATTTACATTATAACCTGCCTAGTGTAAACTATCTTGAATAGTACTAGAGCACAAATGGTATTGTGTGTGTGTGTGTGTGCGCTTACTGTCCCTACTGCACTCATGCATCAGTTTGTTTTCACTGCTACAGAGGGGTTAAATGTATATGTACTGTTCTAAGACAGTTAAATCATGTTTACATTATGAAATTATGCTAATCAAAAAAATGTAGACTGTCACACTTGGACACTATTAGACAAAAATTAGTTAATTAGTCAAAATTAAGGGTTCAAATAATTATCCCCTGTCAGGAGTTGGCATGTTGATATTGCATTTATTAAATTGTTCTACCAATCTATTTTACAGTAAGAAAAACACTTGAACACAGCATGTCAAACTGATATACATCTCTGTAAATGTCTGTACTCTTATTGCCCATTGATCATACTTCCCTTTTTATACAAGCAGCGTTAACGTCTTTTTAAGAGCCCTCACACCTCTCTGAGTGCTAACTTACACGAGTAAGGCGTGAGGGACACTTGGGCTGTGGTGCTTAGAGCACGGCCAAAGCTAACAGCAATGCGCAGCCTGGCACTTAATAAAGCATTACGTCTTTTTGAGGGTGGGTCCCAGGGGACTCAGGAATGCCAGCGAAGGCTGTGTCATGATGTTTACAGAAACCAGACCTGTGTACACAAACTGAAAGTTGATCTGTATTTTGGGACACATGAGGACATATTTACAGCCATGATCTGTGCAAAGTGTTTGGAGATCTTGCATCACATACTTAACCTAACCCTATGTTTCTTCCACATTCTTTGGATCATATTACTAGCTTTATTCATCGTTTTACTTCCTACTGGGGGAATACTTGATAAGCAACAGGTTGCAATATGCTAATTGGCAGGGAGTATATGAGCTTTGCAAGGGAAACAACATGTAAACATGCTGTGTTCAGCAAGAACTTCACCACATAAACAAAATATAGTGCAGTTGAGGACATGTAAATATAATATATACATATGGACTATACACTGTAATTTCAAGATACATTTTTCTTAACTTTAAAATAGAAAATCGTACTGTAGTCAATATTGCGACCAGTATTCCATTCTTTATGTAAGAAAACAATATAGATGTAAAGCAGTACATGAAAGTGTGAACCCTGTAGAATTTTCTATATTTCTGCATACTTTAGGTTAAAAGTTCTTTAGTACAGTTGGTATTGTAATTATGTACACCAGTGGCGATTGCTCTAAGACTGCAGGGGAAGCTCTTTGTAAAAAAAATAATAATAATAAGTGATCAAATATATACCGTTTGGTTTACATGTCAATGAATAAATACGCGCTCAACTTTTGTTCAGAATCAGTTTCGTATCGCTGGTAAAGACGCGGCTTTCCCGCAGTTTCACAGTGCTTTAAACAGTGCGGACGCTGAGTGTCCACAGAGTTGAATAGCGAAACGAGACGAGTCATTGGATAAATGCTGGACTTTGTCCCGCCCATCGGATGCTCAGCGTCTATGGGGCAGTGGGCTGGCCCGGACGCTCAGCTTCTGCATGATGGTTGGATGCGCTGTCTGAGGCTGAATGTATGAAATGTAAAATAATAGTCACTTTCATTTTATTAAAAAAAAAATAAAAAACTTGCTATGTTTTCAGTGTTTCTTCCTCCATCTCCAACTTAATTTGTTTTGCAGACATGCCGCGGCTTTTCCAGAAGATGTCCTTCCATGATATGGATGAGAGCGTGAAGCGGCTCGCTGAGAAAGTTTATGCTTCAGCGATAAAGGAGGAAACCACCAGGGATGCCATGTCCATGTTTACAGTGCCTGAAGACTGTCCCATTGGCCTACACCAGGCCAAGGAGCAGGAAATACGCAGAGAACTGGCTGAGGAAAATTCTGCAGAGACTGTAAAAAGGTAGGAGCACTCAGAGTATGAGTAAGGAAAGATCTGCTCAGTAAGCTGTGGTGTTTGTCACTTATATTGATTTGGCCTTCTCTAGGAAGAAGAGTTTTAGACTGATGAGGTCCCAGTCAATATCCCTCCAGATTCCTGGAGCTGCAGACTGGGCCCTGCCTATGCTCACTCCTGAAACTATCGAACCCCCCATCCCAGACAACATCCCAGAATACCAGAGGGTCACTATCAGCGGAGACTACTGTGCAGGGGTAATTTGTTGAGTTCAACCTCAAATGTCTCATGTCCGGCAAACCTGGAGCCAGAAGTTGTTCGTCTTCACATAGCTAAATTTAATCATCTTGCTTTCAGTAGTCTGTTTTGCATTACAGCTGATGTGTCCTCTTTTTTATTTTTTTTTAAAGGTAAATTGAAACTCACTGCAATGTCCAGTATTAATAATTGTATTTTTCTTTTCATCAGTTCCTAGACTTGGAATTGGTTTAAAATAACGTGAATTGCATTAGTATACATTAATCTCTACTGTTGTGTATGTTTTATAATATTAGAATAAGTATTTAAGTATAATGTGGAATACACAATCAAATTATTAGTAGAACACAATTAGATTTATTTATTTATTTTATGACTCTGCCATTTTATTCCAGATCACAGTGGAAGACTATGAGCAGGCAGCAAAAACTCTGTTGAAAGCATTGTTCATCAGAGAGAAATATTGTCGTCTGGCATATCATCGTTTCCCTAGGACCACTGCCAAATTTATAAGAGCTGCCAATAATGAGCAATGGAGCGAGGAGGAAGAAGTTCTGCCAGGTAAGCAGCTTAAAAGAGCAGACATTTTATGCAGTGACTCTTCTTCATGTCATGAAAAACCATTATACCAGGGGGGGTCAAACCAAATCCACGGAGGGCCATGTGGGTGCAGGTGTTCTTTTCAACCATGCAAAAGCCCCACACTACTGAAAGTCAAGATCTATTAATTAGATCCAATGATTTAAAAACGGGTGGAATGAGGTGTGGCTTCTGTGTGGTTGGAAAGAAAAACTGCACCCACATGGCCCTCCGTGGATCTGGTTTGACACCCCTGCATTATACGTATTAACATCTAGTGCTCTTGATGATAATGATGAAGGATCATTCCCAAGTGGGTTACTACAAGGCACTACAAAGCAATTTGATTCTTTATTGCTGGTTAGTTGCAATTTCCAAAATTAAATATATATAATTACTATTATAAAAATTGTTTGCTACTTTTAGAATTACTTGTCTTTTAAAAGACGTATTTATTAATCCTTGGGTTAACTGTGATATTCTATATGGTTTATTCATATACAAGTGCAGAAATGAAGCTATTATTTCTTAGGTGTGTAGAAATGTTTGTGTTGGTACCTTCTGTTGATTACAGACACCATTTCTTGCTTAACTGAGGGCCAAGATCCATACAGTGAAATGGACATCCCACAGGACCTGAACTATGCCCTGAAGATGAAGGATGGGATCATATATGTGTACGATGATGCAGAGGCCTTGACTCAGGACAAACCACACTGTTTACCTTACCCTGATTTGGAGACCTTCGCTATTGACATGAGTCATGTACTCGCCATGATTGCAGATGGACCAACGTGAGTGCAATACTCATTATCTGGCTTTACATGTCTCAGAGGAAGAAGAAGCTAGTGTTCACCCTGCCGTCTTAAAAGCATCAAGAGATTGGAGTAGTCTTAACTAATTGGTCTATGCATACTAACTAGTTTGTGTGATTATACTCTGGACTCTGTGTATACATGTCCTTTTGCTTATTTCCAGAAAGTCCTATTGTCACAGAAGGCTAAATTTCCTGATGTCTAAGTTCTACTTGCACGAGATGCTGAATGAAATGGCTGAGCTGAAGGAGTTAAAGGGTGTTCCACACAGAGACTTCTATAACGTCAGAAAGGTATGAAACATAACATAACGACCCAAAAAAAAAAATCCTTCCTTAATAATGTCTTTGTTTCTTTGTACACAATACTCAGTTTGGCAGGAAACTGGATCAGATATGATTTTAATTCTGTTCAGGTGGACACACACATCCACGCAGCCGCCTGCATGAATCAGAAGCACCTGCTCAAGTTCATTCAGGACACCTGTAACACAGAGGGGGAGCGGGTGGTGATGGAGAAGAGCGGGAAGCAGATGACCCTCCAACAGGTGTTTCGGAATCTGCGCATGGATCCTTACGACCTTACTGTGGATTCGCTGGATGTTCACGCTGTACGTACTCATGCACCAGCAAGGATTTCATGCATTTACTACTAACATGGTATAAACATTACTGAGTCTCTTTTATATATCCCAGGGAAGGCAAACCTTTCACAGATTTGACAAGTTCAACTCTAAATACAACCCAGTGGGTGCAAGTGAACTTCGTGAGATCTACCTCAAAACTGATAACTACCTCAATGGAGAGTACTTCGCACGTCTTATAAAGGTAGTGTACTGAACTGATCCAAGCCTTGATGTTAGAATAGAAGAACTACTCATGAAATGCAACCTCAAACACCATTTTAACATTTGTGAGTTACTTAGAGCAACACTTGGTTTTAATTATTTATTTTAAAATTTTAGAATCATTTTGATGCTTCATTGACCTGTAATAAGGAGAATAGAGCCTTTGTCGTTCCTAGTCTGGTTTCAGCACTGCAGAAACTTCTATCCTTTTCCAAAATTTAAAGAATGCAAACTATTGATCCCCCCCCTTAATTTCAAGTCTGTAGTGTTCCTTTAAGAACATGTTAAGTACTAGGAATGGGTATTTCAATCTATATTTGTAATTGATTTTCCATGGCTTTCATTGATAAATTATGTTCTCAGCTGACTAACTGAGCTTGCTGGGTTTCTGCTCTTCTTTACTTATCAGACTAGAACCTAAATATTTTATATTTTTATATACCATTAGGATTGATATGTAAATCACTTCTGAATGATAGTGCCCATTTTTAGAAGCTCTTGGTATAACAGCAATGCAAATGTGCAGAGCTAGACTGCCTTAGGGTAATTAGTGGATATTGTTAATGCATTGTTTGTTGTATCATCCCAAAAAGATTCAAAATGGGCTGTTGTCACAGCTCATTTTGTATATAATGACAGTACGGTCTGAGGCGTTTATATTTGAAGTGTTATATTTTTACAGTGTTAATGCTTATATAAAGTAAACTGTTAGATTAAAAACATTGAGGTGTATGTGATTTTCTGACATGAGATATTTAAACAGATTATTCTAAAATATAATCTTGTTAAAGTTGCTAAAATTATTATGAAAACTTTGCTGGTTATATAGTCCAGATATGACTGGAGCTGCTCTGTGATATGATACTCTATATGAACACTTTGCATGTTGGTGGTGTTTAATGGCGCATGAACTTTAATAATAAATTTCCACAATGTTTGTCTGTATAGGAGGTGGCTCATGATCTGGAGGAGAGTAAGTACCAGTATGCAGAGCCTCGCCTTTCCATATATGGTCGTTCATTAGAAGAGTGGGAGCACCTGTCCAAATGGTTCATCCAGCAGAAGGTTTACTCACCCAACTTAAGGTGGATCATACAGGTGCCAAGGATCTAGTAAGTGTTGGTGTCCTACTTTTAGAAACTGGCATTACAAAAATGTATTTGTGCAGATCTTATGCCAAAACCAAGATGGTACAGACATTAACAATGACGTCAGAATACTCTAACCATATCTGTTTGTAACTTTACTGCATACCTTGTCACTCAGTGACATTTTCAGATCCAAGAAGATAATTACCAACTTTGCCAAGATGCTGGAAAACATCTTTCTCCCTCTGTTTGAGGCAACTGTTAATCCACAGAAGCACAAAGAAATACACATTTTCCTGAAATATGTGAGTACATGCTGCTCTGCTGGTGAAAGGAGATATCATGCTAATGTTCCATGACGTGGTCTGTAGGTGTAGGTATTTAGTTACAATCTTCGGGCTAATCTGTAGCTCTTAAAGTTTTACACACAATCAGAAATGACTAGATTCACAAAAAGTATCAAATGTCAGGATTAACTGTGACTCAGGTTGTATCAGATGTAGAGGTATACCATAGTTTTGTTTGAATATAGTAAAATGAGCCTAAATAATTCACGTTAACAATCTTAGTTAAAAAAAATCCCTGAAATGTTTTACATGTTTGTCATACCTCTATATTTACAATGGTTTGCCTGCAGGTGACAGGGTTTGATAGTGTGGATGATGAGTCCAAACACAGTGATCACATGTTCTCCTACAAGAGCCCCAAGCCTGAGGAGTGGACAGTTGAAGAGAACCCACCTTATAGCTATTACCTCTTCCATATGTACGCCAATATAATGGTGCTTAACAATCTGCGCAAGTACGTTTATCATTACGTTCTGCAAGTCTGCATTCCTCTATAATTTTTAAATAAAAAAATATATAGTGTATATATATATATATATATATATATATATATATATATATATATATATATATATATAGTAAAAATATTTACTATAGCATATCCAGTACATTAGTGTTTGAACTAGATATTATGAACTATTAAGATGAGAAATTATATTTAGTCTTTTGACCAAAATTTTTCATAACTGCAATAATTCATTTTCCTGTTTAATGAAAGACCATATTAAAATGTTTTGCAGGGAGCGTGGCCTCAATACATTTCAGTTCCGTCCCCATTGTGGTGAAGCAGGATCCATCACCCACCTGGTGTCAGCCTTCCTCACTTCAGATAATATCTCTCATGGCCTCAACCTGAAGAAGGTTAGTCTTTTACCTAAGTGCCCATCTACCAGTCTAACAGGATAGGACAGCGTTTGTGTCAATAAAAAAATGAGAGAAGGCCAGCAAAGCCTATCCCTACAAACAAATATAATCTGTTGATAATGGAATGACTTTGTACCACTTTGTGATTGTTTCTGTGTCATATGACAGTTGCCATTCCTTATTCAGCTTTTCAAATGCAAATTAAATGAATGGTGCCAACTGGCACCTTTTCTCCTTCCCAGAGTCCTGTGCTGCAGTACCTCTACTACCTGGCCCAAGTTCCCATTGCTATGTCTCCTCTTAGCAACAACAGCCTGTTCCTGGAGTACTCTAAAAACCCTTTCAGAGAGTTCCTACACAAGGGCCTGTGTGTCTCCCTGTCCACAGATGACCCAATGCAGTTCCACTACACAAAGGTCAGTGACTTGTATTGAATTGATAATAGTACCATGTCTAATTACTGCAGAATGTAAATTCTTACAATTACAGGCCTGAGTTGGTTAAAGATCCTTATTTCTGGACAGGCATTCCAGAGAATCTTAGGGATACATGTTGAAAATGTGTTTTCAATCTGAGATTTTTGTTGTTTTCACTTGTAGTATAATGGTTTATTAAAGGATTCCCTATCATTGGGAGATTACAGTCCGCAGTGATGACCTTGAGCACATTGAGTGGGTAGGATAGCACCCCCCTTCTCAGGATGCTAGCCAATGAGAACATCTGCTAGCTAACATTACAGAACTAGGAAATTGTTGTTTGCAAGCATGTTGACCAGTCCAGTGATGTTGCATTGGAGTCAGTTTGACAAGAAGTTGTAGCTGACATTGCCATCCCAGAGGATGTAGGTTTTGTCTGCACCCTCCAAGCTTGGTGGCATATGTTTGGAGGAGTCTTGGTGAGCAAATTAAATAGTCTGTGGCTAGAGGTAATTGGGTATTGGGATGATTTTTATGGCACAAAATCGTTGTCACTAACATTATGGTGTCCAACAGGAGGCTCTGATGGAGGAGTATGCTATCGCAGCACAGCTGTGGAAGCTTAGTACATGTGATGTCTGTGAAATTGCCAGGAACAGTATCCTACAAAGTGGTCTTTCACATCAGGTAAAACCTCATTAACATATCTACTCTGCTGCATGTGTTCATATATTCAGATAAATCCATACTAATCATTACTGGTCATGAGACAAGATTTTAAATGGAAACGAGAAAAAATAGACTTTCTATTAATTATTTAAAGTGAGTGCAAGATGACCAAATTGTGTAAATGTTTGGACATCTTGGGTCCATCCATGCTCTCTGAAAATTAAAAAAATCTTTGTATCTGTAATAAAGATGGGTGTGCTGATAAGTGGGTAAAGTATTGGCAGAAAAATTCAGGGACTTATTAATGCAGGGACTTAAGTGTTGACAACAATGGCTTTAAGTACTTGGTGTAATAACCCTAATTAAAGAAATTATAATGGAACAATTTAATTAATCCTGTCTGTGAATTCTCTTAAATCTGTATCAATGCCAAATATTTGCTGTGAAAGCTTAAACATTCCCTGACGTCTGTGGTAAACACAGGTGTGTCTGCAGTAATGTTAGGTTACCGTCAGGTTCTCACCAGAAGAATTTGATGGCCTGCCAGTTGTGGGTAGATTTATTTATCTCCTATACTCAAGCAAAGTATTGAATAAAATGAAGGCTCAGGTCAAAGTAAGAGGTGCTAAGCAAAAAAATGATCAATCATGTACAAATACAATAGTATCAAGTCAAAAATGACTTAAATACTTATTAACTTTTAACTTATTGAAGGAAAACTAGGTAGTATTTTTACAGCTTCAAATAATGGAATAGAACCTCTGTAATTGCTAATCCAGACTCGGCTCTACAGAAACTGTACTATGTAACTTGTGAATGGTGCTAGGAATAAACACCCATGCCTTCTGCAACCTTGATTTTAAGACAGAGTTTTAAAAGTGAATTACACTCTGCAACAGTAGGGTGAGCTCTGGAGCAAAAATACCAAATATTACAAAGGCTGTAGTACAGCATCTATCATCACAGGATTTGAAGTAGAGGTCTGCACAGAGAGGGCTGTACGTGGGTGGGATCAAATTAGCAAAGTATTACTATTTCATTTGTAACTTGTCATTTTCTCTTGGCCTCTAACAGGAGAAGAAAAACTTTTTAGGGGAGAACTACCTGCAGGATGGACCAGAGGGGAACGATATTCGGCGTACCAACGTTGCCCAGATCCGCATGGCCTTCAGACACGAGACCCTGTGCAATGAGCTCAGCTTCCTGGTGGATGCAGTGAAGTCTGAGTGTGTTGCTAAACAAGGCGTGTGAACAAGCTGAAATCCACATTTACCTGTCCCTACAATATGCCAAATAGCCAAGAGTCAAGCCAGAAACCACATTAGAAGTGGGATCCTAATGTGAAATAATATCTGGTTGAGGGTGGCTCTGGAACTCCATTGTATCTGTTTAAAAAAAATAAATAAAATAAAATTGACTTCCTTTTAAAAGAAATTATGATTTGAAAAAGTGCTTTAATATACACACCTAGACTCATTGTTCATTTTATAAACTCCACTGCACATGTGGCCTATATTGCACTGTACTGTTAAAGGTGATGAAGCTCTAGAGGATGATCTAAAACTGTGCAGCAACACCTGAAGTGCTGTCTCTGACTTTGCATCTGCAAGGTATACCAACAAGTTAGGTGTTTCCAATACAGTGATCAATCAGTGGACAGTTGTTTAAAAACTCCAGGTGCACTACTATGTCTGATCCACCAATACCAGAGCAACACACCACCACCACATTGCTGAAGCACTGAAAATTATCCAGAACCCAAATAATGCCTGTTCTGTAGAGGTGTTGGCTTTTGAAAAACATGGTGGAGAGGGTAGGGTAACAAAGTATGTAGTGCAACAAAAATGGACCACAGTAGGTAAATGTGGCATAATGTCCTGATAAAATGGGCAATGAGTGTAGAAATATAGAGATTATTTTAATATTGTGACTAATTGGTGTATGCCATGTTCTTGATAGGATTTAAGGTATTTTATTTAAGAAAACTCAATTCTTGCAGTGTTTCAAATGTTTTCTTAAATTGTTTTGAGTATATAATTTGCATGAGTGGGAAGTTGGATTCTACCATGTTAAACTTTTAAGTGTCAGAAGGTGGACATTTGTTACAGTAGACAATGTTTTCTTTTTTAGCATCAGTAGTTTGTGATAAGGTAAAAAAAAACACCACCATGATATTCTTTTTGTGAGGCACACAGTCAATATAGATTAAACGTAGTTTTGTTTGCCTGCATGTGTGTGCAATCTGTTTTTACCTCTTCTCTGAGCTGCATTTTTTAAATAAAGTTTTATACTTGGGTAATATTTCTGGTGATAAAATCTCTTAATATTTCTGTATGGTGACTACATTTAAGATGTTACGATTCACTAAAGTGTAGTAAAGACAGATCTATACCAAATGTATACAAGGGGTAGTTTTATTGATCCAGCTCAACACTGAAATCTGGGGGAAGGGTTGGTTTACAACAGCAAAAGTCTATACAATTGCCAGTGTTTAAACATTTAAAAGCATAAGGATTAATAGATTATGATAGGATGTCAAGAAAAATATACATCTATTTAGTCTTATAATAGTATTTCACAGGGCACACTTATGAAACACCAGAAAATGCATGGTCAATTGGCTCTTTGTAAATGATTAAGAAAAACTAAGAGAAATTCTTAAGGAAACTCTCAGCCACTGAATGTGTAAAGAAAAATATACAGTACAAATAATTTCCCTAAAATACACAGATCAAATTGGCATTAAATCCTTAGTTTTTTTCTTAATCTGCTGAATAATATTGGCAATATAGTGCTGTAGGACCAAAGTTTATAAGACCACATGAAAATTCAGACATACATAAATGTTCATAATGGTTTCACTTAAAAATACTGCACTCTTTTTACCATTTATAGTTTTGCTACAGCAATATGTCACAGTCATAAACTAAATCTGTGGATACAAAAAAAAAAAAAACAAAAGTTCAATTTCCATTAAAGGAGATAATGGAATATGCCTTCAGAGCTATGTCATATAGCCTTGCTGATATTCTACAGTATCATTATATTTTGCTTCAAAAAAAAATTCCCACAGTATAAAGACCTGATTATAATTAGAGTACCAATATAAATTTGTCTAACTGCTCCCCCTAAGATAATAAAACCAGAGTGCATCTCATGCAGAGTGCATGCATGTACTTAATTAGAAAAGCAATGACACTTTAGGAACTGTGTCATGTTTAAGCACTTAGAAATTTTCAATTAACTACTTTCTAAGGTATTACAGTATTTAGAAACTGCAAAATTTCTTTGTATGGTATTGTTTTACACACAGACAGTGGATCGTGGTCTCATCTAGTTTCAGCTCCTGGATCAATTAAAATAAAGGTTTTATTTTTCTAGTACGTGCAAAATGGTTAAGTCAGTCTCATTCTCATTTTTAAATCCAATACAATTTACAAGTCTCAATAAGCTAACTAGAACCAGCATTTTTTACCCCTCTATCCTTCACACAACTATAGGCAGATTAAGTGCAATACTGTGTTAAAACTTAATGAAAAATGGAAACAGCAGGTGGTCAATCACAGTTGACACCAATTCCAGAAAGTTCTATAGCGTGTAATGCCTTTTCATAATTTGAAAACTTAGGTAAGTGGAATAAATGAGAAAATTGTAAATGACAAAAATGAGTGATTATTGCTGCCAGTGGAAATCATTCAAAACAGTATTTTACAGTCAGCAAATGAGCCTAATAATGAGAGCAAGTGAGAGTGTAAGTGTCATAGTGCTTTAGTTTAAGGTCTGTGAGGGTGCCCAGCTTCATCAGCAAGATTGAGAATGTAGCTGGCTATGTCCTCCTCTGTAGGAGCATCGGACATCACCCATGATTCATTGGCAGCAGTCACTTGAATACGACAGATGGGACAGTTTCGACTTTGACCACTCCTGCAAAACAGAGACAGCAAAAAAAAAAAAAAAAAAAAAAAAAAACATGAGGCACAGTTACAGTGTCAGCCGTTCTTTAAGGGAAAAATTGACTGACAGCAGATACCCACCACTTATCAATACATTTCTGACAGAAACTGTGTGCACACGGCAGAATAAGATCTGATTTCCCATCCATACAGATACAGCACTCTTCTTCATCAGTTAGCTGCTTCACCCTGAAACATTCATTGTTACAGGCATGTTTAATGATGGTACACATCATTACATTTCTACAAGCTAAAAATGGCCCATATCAGGAGAAAATGCTGGTTCGGAATTACAAAAAAATATATCTGACATATTCATTCAGTGAAAAATCGTGTTTGTGTGATGTAATATTAAATGAGTATGTAGCCAGTCTGCCAGGACTTGTCTGGCGTCCAAATTTAAATCTCCTCAGTCAATGTGTTAAGCCAACCATAAAATACAGGTCTCAATTGTCACACAATTCGTTCATGAATAGTCTGCAAAGTCCTGTCAAATATACAAACAAACAACTGTATAATATTGGCCAAGCTCGTAAAATTTACTGGAGTAAGGAAGATTAGTTTGTCTGGACTTTGTGACAATTTGGCTGGGAGGAAGGCTCAGGGTATTGTCTTGAGCTGTCATCACATCAGACACCATTTTCTTCTACTTGTGTCTGGCACTTGCTCTCAAACACCCATGTAGAAGACAAATAGATATTCCTTTATGTCAGGAGCCAGCAGATTATTAATCTGATAGCCTAACTGCTTAATTTGGGTACTGTGTTTTATACTGTTTGTGAAATAGGTTGTATATGTTAGGTCTGTTTTTTTTTTTTATCTTAATGAAATACAAAATAAATATACTTCCCTTTGTGATTTCAAGAAATTGAACATGAACTTCTCTGAGGGCAACATAGGTCTTGTACTCAATTCTGACTTTCACCTGTAAAATTTGCCTCCCATTCATGTGTATCACAAAGACATACAGATACTTCAGGTTTTCATCTATTTATAAACAAATGTCTTCAGAGTGAAAATTTAAGTTTAAAGATCATTTTTAAATAAAGTAGCAATAGAAATCAAATATGTTCTAAAGGGGAGGTAGAAAACAGCAAGAGCTTCAGCTATGTAGTCATGCTTTGCTAAGGTGTTTTATTTATTTATTTATTTATTTTTTTTTGCAGTAGGCCTGTAAGTGTGCCCTACACCATATCAACACACATAACCTTAATAAAGACCAGGATTTCAGAATTTTGGGAATGTATTTACAGAAAATGTGACTTGACGGCTTAAATACATCTGGCAAAAGAGGAAAAAATTCCACTGAATCATACCTTTAAATGAAATGCTTTATTTAAAAATAGCTAATAGCTAATATTTGTTTTTCCTATTTTTCTAATGTATTTAAAAATAAATAAAAAGCCTACTTGATTCTTATTGCCTTAGTTTGAATATCTGTATTTGTACTGGGGGGGAAAAATGTAATATTGTGCCATCTTTAATAGAAAATAGTGTTGTTACTAATGTGTATACTAGCTGCTCCTAGCTAATGTGTATAACGTCTATGGTAGTTTGCTGTCTTTGTGTTACCTGCCCATCCACATGCTGGCCTGGCAGGATTCTGCCGAGGAAAGCTGTCCAGAGCATTCTGCAGCGCCCTCTGCTGCCAGCACTTCTGCTGCTTGGCTAGTGATGTCTTTGTAAAGCTGGATAAACTGGTACAGGTTCATAATACGTGAGGCCTCCACCATACCATCTTCTTTATTAATCTGTATTTATAAATAAATAGAACAACGCCCTTAAATATGAGGTCATTGTTTGCATTGATAACAGTACAACTCTGTGCAGAAGGTACTCAGAAAAAAAAAAAGAACAAAATGTTCACGACAATATGACTGGGAAAAAACATCAAGTTTTGAATACAATATTCAAATAATAAACAGAGGTTTCTTGCACACTGTCATGGGAGTGGAATGCCCTCACCTTAGTGCACACTATCCTCACTACCACTTTCCAAAGTGCAGATGCATCAGATCCAGGCTGAACTTCAAAAAGTAGATGCTTCTGTTGGCCTGCTGCCAGCTTAGCAGTTCTGCCATGAGTGAAATAATAATGAGAAACATAATGGTTTAACATCTGATTAACAAACATCAAAAATAAATAAATAAATAAAGTTTTAAGATGACATTAGAAAACACTTTATTAAGCCTAATGGAAAGCACACTGCAGAAAAAGATGCGTTGCCACAAGAACAGTTACAAATCACTCTAAACTTTCATTCATATCTTATCCAGTTCAGGGTCGTAGTGGGTCCACAGCCTACCTGGAATCATTGGGCGCAAGGCGGGAATACACCCTGGAGGGGGCACCAGTCCTTCACAGGGCAACACACACACTCATACTCATACGGCACTACATGCTGCACCACCGTGCCACCCACTCTAAACTTACAAGATAAAAATATTTATACTCATGTGATATATACATACACCACAATTTACCAAAACATTGAATTGTTTACGTTTTCAATAATTTTCCATTCTTTCAAATCCACTTACCTTGTCAGTGCACTCTGTAGTTCTACAATTACAGGCTGTAATCCATCTGTTGCCCTGCATCACCTGTTATCATCTTTTCATTCTGTTCTTTAATAGTGGAACCCCACAGGACCAACACAGAGCAGGTATTATTTGAGTTATGGATCATTATCAGCATTGCAGTGACACTAAATTATTGGTGGTGTGTTGTATTGTGCTGGTACGATTTGAGTTTTTAAACTCTCTGTGCAATGCTGAGAATAGTTCTTCAAACAAAATATCCAGCCAAGCATTTTGTAACCACAGATAAAGGACTAGAGTATGACTTGCAGATGAGCTACTGTCTCTGATGTTACATCAACAAGATGGATCAGCAAGGCGGGTGTGTCTAATAGAGTGGACAGTGGACACCTTGTTTAAAATCTCCAGCAGCACAACCATGTCTTGTCCGCTTATACCAGTGCATCACACACTAACACCCCACCACCACCACCTCAGTGTCACTGCAGCACTGAGAATGATCCACCACCCAAATGATACCCTGCTCTGTGAGGGTCATGACCCATTAGGTGACAATTTCAGAAATACAAAGTGCACCTAGATGTTCAGTGGAGCAGAAAAAATAGACTGTGTCTAGTGTATAGCAACACAGGGGTCATTTTGTGGCTGGTTGGTGTACATACAGAAAGCATCCATATGTATTGTACCAATAAAGGCTTGGTGTTGTGAAGTCAATTTTCAAGTAAGCATAATCAATATATTTCAGTTTAAAATGGATAGTGAAAGAGCACCCATTACTAAAAAAAAGATATTTCTTTAGATAATTACTACTACTTTACCTTTAAAACATAAACCTCCTACCTGTGTAAAATCCTTCATGTGTTCATCCAGATTGACATGCATACATACATATGGCAGGCCTATCCATCCACACTTTTTCAATTCCATGTAGTGAACATGTTTCACATACATATGAGTCAAACACAGATTTCAGCAAGTGATCACATGCAAATAGTGCATCTAAAGACATGACGTGTATAAAAAAGGCAAAATAAAACACATTTTAGCCTGCTGACTGGGAACTCCTTGAAGACAATTTAAACCATTAACCATTAATCGGCAAACACACACCGCAAATTGTGATGTGTGCAGCACATGAGTGTGTTTTCCTCTTACTGGTATCTGGCACACATTGTTCAGGGTTCATGCCAGAAAAGTCATATATGATGTGGATGTGCTGGTTTTCCTGGCCAAAATATACTTGGACTTTCACTTATAGGCAAAACACTGTATGCCCACAAGTTTGTGGGCATTTACGCATCCAACATTTCATTTAAAATCAAATGTAACTTATAACTGGTTTTGTCACCTTAGTTACAGTAACAGCTTCCCATTTTCTGGGATGCCTTTGGATTTAATGTTAGAATGTGTCATTCATCAATCGTCTACAACAGCTTTATACTTCTCACAGTATCAGTGGGTCCAGATCCTACCTGGAACCTTAGGCACACAGCAGGAACACACCTTGGAGAAGGCAACAGTCCATTGCAGGGCACCACACACTCAAACAGACACTTGTGCATAGCCAAACCAACAAATTTTGGACTGTGGGAAGTCACAGAAGCTGACACGGAAGAACACACCAAACATTTCACAGGATGTGACACAATGGTTTGAACCCAGAACCCCAGAAATGTTAGATAACAACTCTATCGACAGGGCCACCATGATGCCCCCTGAACATTTCAGTGAGGTTTTAACTGCATTCAGCCACACAAACATGGATAAGGTACTGATATTAAATATCGCTTACATATTGGGTGATGCTCCATCAATAAAGAGAATGCAGTTCCACTGCTTCGCAACCTGATATTAGGGGGGTTCATACTATACTTGCCCACACTTGGCTGCTCCCCAATGCCTTTAAAGCTTTTCTACAGCAAACATACAAGCTGTGCACACTGTGAATGTCTGTGTACAATGAGTGGTTTGGGTTAGTGGTTAGAGGGTTAGGGATATCAAAAGATATCGACAAACCTTAAGAAATACAGTGCATCTTCCTCAAATTGTCATAATATGGGCTCTGCTCACTTAATGTGAGGTTAGGTGAGTTCAATCTAATACTTTTTAAATTGATGCTTACACTTCATTGAGCTCTGCTACTCGTCCAAGGAACTCCTCGTAGGTGAGGTAGCCACTGTCCCGCACTAGCCAGGCATGTTTGACCAGCTTCTCAGGCAACTTACTAATTACCGCCTGACCAGAGATCTGCTGGCCCATCTCAGCTCCTCAAAGAGGCCAACAGCAAGGAAACACTAGCCCTCATTCAGCACTCAGGATCCTGGTCAGTGAAAGGAAGAACAGTAAAGTGGAAAAAGCAATAGAAGTGATGACATCAAAACTCTCAATGAAAGGTTTTCTGATTTTATGCAACCTAACTTGAAATGACAAGTTCACACTTGTAAAACAGTCAATGCACAAGTGACATCTTTGTCTTGGAGTTGAAGTGTCAGATTGAGTGTCCCAGTGTTTATGCAATACTCATGGCCTCAGTGCCTTCAAAAGTCCCCCCACTGGAAATACATTCTAGACAGAAAAAATTATATAAAATGAGTAATAGAGACATTTGATTGATTAGTGGATGTATACTTAAAATAACTGCTTTCATCATTGCAGAATTGTATAATTTGTTACAATACATCTTTAAAAGTGGCGCTGGATACCTGTGTCTTTCAGAATCAATTAAAAAAAAAAACTTCTGCTGAACTTTAAGTGTTTGCATGGTCTTACATCTTTTTATCTCAGGAGTATGATTACTAGGCTTGTACCCTCAAGGGTCCTCAGATCAGCTGATAAGAACATGCTTGTTGTGTCCACAACTTAAACCAGCACAGAGGCTGCCATGACTCCCAACTGTCTCTTCCAAACAACCTCTCTTGATGATTTATAAACTTTGAAGAATAATGCAACCTCCTTTAGCTATATTCATTTAACTAGGCTGCAACGTTTTCATTTTTAGTTCAGTTATATTTTGCTTCTGCTCTTATTGTAGATTTTTTTTAATTTGCTAATTTTTAAATTTGGTTCTTTACTCCTAAATTTGTACATTTTATTTACTATATTTTTACACATTGTGCCTTTAATTTGCAGGCAATACTCTGCAGGAAATTTAATTTTTTCCTTTTATTAATCTTCCATTATATATTTAGTTACTGTAAAGCACTTTGATGAAAAAAAATGTATTACTGACAAATATTAATTTTCCACCTTAGAGTTACAACAGCTGTTATACTTTCAGAGTCTATCATTCTGACCAGTGATGGCCTGCAAACAGACATTGGACTTAAATCAATGAACAAACCAGAAAAAAATAAAAGCAAAAACTCTAATAATATCAAAGCCAAAAGATAAAAGCTTGAAAACAACTACGTTAGTGAATAACCATGCATAAGGCTTAAGGCTAACTAGCGATAATTTTGTCGACGTTGAAATTGGCTTCTTGTTTACCAGCTTCTTGTTCGAAATGACTGTTCCACCTTAAATGTCCATAGAGAGAGAATGTAAGGGCTGCACCATTTAAGGTGGAATGGAATAATAATAATAATAATAAAAGAGCTTGGCGAAAATGAAACCATATCATTCAGCTTCAGCTTCGATAACGAAAATATTTAACTTATACTAGCAGAACAGGGGCCAGAATCGATTAATAACAATGTTAATAATAAAAGTAATAATTGTTATACATTTCGTATGTATAGACTCTATAGGAGATGCATTAGAAATGCATAAAATGCAGATAGGACTACTGACCTGATGCCATTTGTTAAATCCAAGTAAATACTGCTGAGAAACACGGAGAGAGCTATAGACATTCAGCGTCCAACACGCTGTTGCTGAACGACGAGACTTTGGAGACTTTTAATTTGAAAAATTCCCGAAACACTATCTCTAAAATAAAATTATAATATAGAACAAAACTATTAAAAACGAAGAAAATATCGTGTTTTATTATTTTATTATGAGTTACTTCTCTGATACCTTCTGTAAACCGTTCCAGGAATGGTTATATTTTCTTACATTATATATGTTTGATTTATGTACTGAACTTTCAAGTTATTAAACGTGAAAATTTTCGTACCATGGTTTTCAAGTAAAATTGTAATAAAATTTAATTTTAATTTAAAACATTTTTACAAATATTTCAGTATTTTATATCAACTTTTGTTTTCATTCACTTCATTATGCACATTAAATATTATCTGCACACTTAAAATATATTTCTTAGATCATTCTTAGAAATTTTACAAAGACTACCTGTTCCTGTATTATGTGAAACTACATGTCATTCATTTTCCTTAATGGCCACGTGTCAACTGTCTGAATCTATTGGTCTCCAACACTTGTAGATCTGCAGACAGCAGAATTCTGTTATATTTGCACCTTTAAATAATATGAAATTTATTTTTGTTAAAAAGTTCAAGGTAGAAGTTTAATATTATAGAAATTGTAAAATATATTAATACACAAGTAATTATTGTTTGCTTTAAAAACAAACTAATTATTACTTTTGTTTATATATTTAAACATATTTTTTCACTACTTATTTTGTTTATATAAATTGTAACAAATACCTGCCTAATATTTTATATAACATGCTGCCAGGCGTGTCGAGGTGCAGACCTCTGTAGGGGTTCTGTGGTGCCTTGTAGCAAGATGCAGATCCTTTAATTCTTGCAAGTTATAAGGTGAGGCCTCCAATGATTTGACATGTTTTTCCTGCAACATGTGATCAATCAGATTGAGCTCTGTGGAATTTGGAGGCCAAATCAACATCTTGAACTTTGTGTCATGTTCCCCAACATGACAGTTCCTGAACAATTTTGCAGTGTGGTAAGGAGCGTTATCCTGCTGAAATATATGTTGTTTTACATATATATTTGTTTGAATTACAATATTGTTAGGGAATACCATTGTTACGAAGAGTTAATACTTGTTCTGTTGTAACGTGTTATATGTAAATGTAACATCCTCTTTAATGCCAAGACTCAAGCTTTACCAGCATTTCCTCAGCTTACCTTCTTCTCATAGTACATCCTGTTGATGACTCTTGCCCAGGTATACACTCATGATGTCTCTTGCACCCATGCCCAGTCATCCACATGATGTAAAAGAAATCAATTTCAATTAAACCAGACCTAATCCTTTCAATGCCTTTATTATTTAATCCATTTAGCAGTGGATGAATCTGCATGGGCAATATGCCTGGAACTTTGTAACCACATAAACAGCAAGTGTTGTGACAATTTTCTTTCAAAGCCAGCATTCATATTTTAGCAATTTCTCTGTGACTGAACCAGAGAGCTAGCATTCACTCCTCTTATTGATCCTTGGCTGTCCATGACATACCCATGTATATTCATTATAATGTTGTCAGTATCTCATAGATCCTTACACTTGCCAATTTTTCCTGCTTACAACATGTCAGCTTCAAGAACCAACTGTTCATCATTGACAGGCTCCAGTGTAAGCAAATAATTAAAATGTATCACTTCACCTGTCAGTGGTTTTAATGTTGTGGTTTATTTATGTACACTGGAACTGTCCTCATCCACGTACAATGACACAAATCATTTGTTCATTAAATCATTCACCATGGTGGATCTTGAGCCTACACAGAAACACTGAATGCAAGGCAGGAGGACACCCTGGCAGACAAGGCATTCTTCACAAATAAAAGTGAGTCTATTTACGATCTTAACAGTTCTCCAAATATAGAAAGCTGTTATGTTTAAAAATCTGGAAGGACTTTGACCTCAGGGTGACTCCTCTTCCTCCTCTATGTCTTCTTCCAGCTGCAGAATTATGTTATCTGAAAAGTTGTTCTTCTTTTTCTGTTTGCTAGAATGCCGCTGATCTGTGTGCTTCCACATCTCAGTCTCCACCATGTCTTTGTGTCCGATTCTGACCCAAGGAGGAAGAAGTTGTGTTCGTTTTCTAAGAGAAAGAGAGATCACACTACACATCAGGCAGTAAAATATTTACAGGTACATTATTGTTCTGCTTGTTTTCATTAACTGCTATGGACAATAGGCCTAAGTGGATATTGTCATTATGTAAATAACTTTAATCAACTGCATAAGGGAATAAAGAAAGCATAATTAGCCCTGTTTGTTTGTGTTTAGTGAATTTAGTGTAGTATACTATCACTGTTAGAACAAACCCTTGTATTGTTTTACTTTTTCCATCCATCCATCCATCCATCCATTATCTGTAACCGCTTATCCAATTTAGGGTCGCGGGGGGTCCAGAGCCTACCTGGAATCATTGGGCGCAAGGCGGGAATACACCCTGGAGGGGACGCCAGTCCTTCACAGGGCAACACAGACACACACACATTCACTCACACACTCACACCTACGGACACTTTCGAGTCGCCAATCCACCTGCAACGTGTGTTTTTGGACTGTGGGAGGAAACCGGAGCACCCGGAGAAAACCCACGTGGACACGGGGAGAACACACCAACTCCTCACAGACAGTCACCCAGAGCGGGAATCGAACCCACAACCTCCAGGCCCCTGGAGCTGTGTGACTGCGACACTACCTGCTGCGCCACCGTGCCGCCCTGTTTTACTTTTTATAGAACTTAATTTTAAAAGTAATTACCTGATTTTCTCCTCAATAATGCCAGCCTGCTAGGAATTTTAAGGCTGAGACATGAGTAATCAAGTCATCTGGGATAGAACACATGATGTCCTGTTGCTCGGGCCAACACGTAACGTTTGTGCCACTGAGGACCACCCAGGACCATTTGAATTAATCTGATGATTATAAAGTTCTGACACGATGCAACACACAAAAGGAAATGCTAGATTTTTGTGCATAAGTTACAAGAGGAAGTCTTGAAAACAACAATGGCAGTTATTAAGTATGGCACTATTCGTGAATTGTGTTTGATTCAAATGTTTTAATGCCTACTGTGTAACAAAAATATGGTTTTAAGTATCCTGATATGATAATTTTCACAATTATGCCAAACCCAACATTCTCTATATCTGTATTGAAGCTTTATGATATTCATATTTTGATTGCCTGCTTTTAAGATCGTTTAATACATACACTTGAAAATACCAAACTGCACCAGCCACTGCCATCAGGACCAGCACGGCGACAATGATGAGGCACGCTGTAGGAACTTCTGCAAATACAAATAAATAATAAGTGCTTTTCAGCACACTCTACATGATATGTATTTAGTTTAATTTACTTAGTGTGTAAATATTTTAGCTGTATAATTATATACAGTTTAAAGGGTCCTTATCAACTGAAACTGAAAATTGTCTTGGTTGTTTATCAGAAAATAATGCCATGTATCAGTAAACATGCCTACAGTTTTAAAACACACTATATATTCCATAAAAGAGTGTTTCAGGACCACTTTCTGAATGAGACATATAGAATAACCTATAAGAACAACACTGGATTAAAAACACAGTAACAAAAACATCTAGTAAAAGAGAGATCAGGGGATGGTCATGAACTCAACCTCCAAAGGATTCTGTTGGTGGGGGATGTACAGGCTGCTCTGTTTGATTAGACGAGGTGTTTATAAAAGGAAAAAAGGTTAACGGATGTGAAGAAAGAATGGAAGGTGAAAAGGATGTGGCAGGAGCAGAGGAGGAAGTGGAGAGTGGATTGTGAGAAGTAGAGGATGAGAGTGATGGAGGACTACTTGTAGCTGCACTGCTGACAGTGGAATAAACGAATGTGGATGATACAGGGGAGCTGAAAACAAAGGAAGAAGGGGCAGATGAGGAGGTAGAGAGGATGTTTGTGTTAAACAGAGTGGACTGAATGAGCGATGGAGAGGTCGTTTTATCTCGTGGACCCCTGTCCTCTGCGGTGGTCATTCTGGGAGTGGTGCGTGTTGTTGCCTTTGCTTGACCTTCAGGAAATAGAAGGAGACATATCTCACATTAGACTGTCCATGTGCTAGTAATTCATTAATAATCTGTTCAAGGAACAATGCACTTCAACCAGATATGTTATTCATTTCTTAAACTTCATTCACTGCTTTTTGTAAATTTTAATCAAATTAGTCACATAATACAAATTACAAATCCCAACTTCTTAAAACATTGATCCCAACTTCTTAAAACATTGATCCCAACTTCTTAAAACAAATCCCAAATTCTTAAAACATTGGGACAGTAGGTGAAATGCAAGTACAAAACAGAATGCACCGCTTTGTAAATCCACTTCAATTTGTAGCTTAATGAAAGCAGAGTGTGTAATTTGTAAGGAGGTCTAGCCAGTCAACTTTCTTTGCATATGGAAATAATAGACATTCTGCTCTCAGAGCCAAAAATTCCAATTAGACTGTTACCAGCGTAAAGTTTAGAAATCATGCTATTTCATGGTATGGAGGTGTATTTGTGCAATTACCTACAAACTATACAGGCATTACCTCTATTTTTTTGTACTTTTTAAAAGATACAGAAGTGAATAATTACAGCTTTCTGTTTTAAGTAGCATGTTACATACTGTTATGTTTTGGCTTTAACGGTTATATATTACTATTTTTACAGATAATAAAATAAGATAAATAAATAATAATAATAATATTAATATTAATAATAACAACAGCATACCAGAGGTATTGAAGCAAAACACCTCAAAAGGTCTGCTCACTGGAACAGCCCAAGTAATGACTCCAACTCTTTTTTGACCACACTTCTCATTAGCCACAATTCGAGGAATAACAGCAATTTGTTCCTTAATCCAACCAAATCTGTGAATATAACATATACAAACATAACAGGATTATTAATTTAACCAAAACTACCATTTTAAATTAACTATATGATTTCTCATCTAAGATTGAAAGGCACACAATTCTTGAAATCATTACATTTTAGTTTTACATTCAGTTTTTTTGGTAAAAATATCAAATCTGCTCAGATTTAAAAAATCAGGTAACTCTGCTTATGTTAACTTTGAACCTTTTTGTTGCTCACACCTATCTGATGCATTTTAGATGTGCGGTACCTGCAGGTCTGTAAGCCATTGCTGTGTGCCGTTTCCACTTCAGCTTTTGTGGCTATTCTAACTCTGAGAGACATGCACACTTCTGCGGCTACAGTTGCATTGAAGCTGTATGCTTTGTCCTTTAGCATGACCATAGAAACACCAGATATTCCACCATTCTCTGGGTAAACTGTATTAAGATCAAAGGCATGCAAGCATAAAAACAATCATTAGAAATCTAAGATTAAAAAGATAGTTGATTGAACTTTTCTCAATATTAATGTTAACATGAATCTATTTTATCACCTGAACACCAGAACTGTGCAACATATTGTGTGGATTAAGTGGACAGAGAAATTATTTATATAAAATTCTGTAAAGTTTACATTTTCAAGACATACTCGATATTTTATTATATATATATTTTTTATTATTGAGAGGAATGATAACGGTCATATCTTACCTTTGGTTTGGTTAGGATCTAGACCTACTGTGCACAGCACCAGAGAGAGGAGAGTAGAAGCCAAAGTAGAACCCACTGTAGGCTTCATTGCATCTACTCTGAGTTCTTGTTTTTGCTCCCTGTGTAGTGAAACGGTTGATTACTAGGGGAAATGAGAAACAGGAGGTTGAGGAAGATCTGTTAGGAGACCTCTAGAGTGAGGGCAAGAGGCTTTGTAACCACAGAGCAACGGGCAAAATGACAAAAACCTATAAAAGTCAATGCAGAATACAGCAGCTTCTTTAAAATGTGTGTGTTTTCTAGCAGGTTTAAAAAGAATTTCCAGCTGTAGCCAGCAAATTCCAGATGTGTAGGTCGGAGTGTAGAATGCACACTAAGGCCACATTTTTTGCTTTATGCACATCATCCAAAGTTTACATAGTGCAGTTTCTACAGTGCTGAGCCCAGAGTAGCAATGACAAAGGCTCTATTCTTCCTATTATAGGTCAGTGAACCTGCCATTTTAAGGTAAAAACCTGTTCAGTTTTCTTTTAATAACTGAATCTAAATAAATACGCAATTGCAGCTAATGTACTAACCTGCTGTATACAAACACCTTTCCCAGCTCCCATCTGTGTTATAGCTGGTTCATTCCTTTATCTCAGTCAGCCCAGGATGTACCAATGACTAAGGATCTAGGCCTCCTTGTTTCTACTCTCATTGTCCATATTATCAGCTTCTCTTTACCAAATAGCAACAGATGGGCTACATTCTGTAATAGTAGAACTACAAAGTGGACTTGTATGGTCAGTGGAACTGATAAAATGTAAAATGGGTATAGAAACAAGGAGGGTAGTGTGTGCAGTAATTAATCACATATTACTTATTTGCAGTAACGGATAAAAACTGAGTAGAATATATATTGTATGGGTTATATCACAGTGGTGAATTGAGACATCAAGAGTGAAAAGCGAGAATGAGAGGAATTTCCTTATTTTGTTGAACTTTTCCACATTGTCCAGGATAGTTCCTGATGTTTTTGTGTTGCTGATGTTCCTCGGGGATTGATCAGCCCTTCTATGAGTAGGAGTTTATTAGCCTGGTCTTCACTGACACTCACAAGAGATTCTGCTGAAGCGCTGCCCAGGCTTGCCTTCCTATTATCTATTGTTTCAAACAGGAAAAGTTCTTATCAGTGGGATTTATTATCACATCATGGTGGATGAAGTGCAGCTATCAAGCATCTGATCCAGAGGAGAAACCTGCTGCACTGCTGTAATGAAACATTTAATTATCTCTCACTCTTCGTGGAAAAAATAGGAATCACCACATAAGAGCAGCAAATCCTATCCTTTATATTTCTGTGATTTCTTCTAGAAAACAATGAGATCAGATGTAAAGACAAAGGATACTTTAGCTTAAGTCTCTTTCTGCCTAGATATTCCATCAGAAATCTCTCATGTCTTCTCATGGACATCTGTCAGGTCACACAGGCTAAGCTAATACACATGTTTATCTGCAACAGAACTGAAGATAGAACTCAGAACCATTTCCCGTTTTAGACATATTGTACATGTTTTGAAGCTGTAATTGTGTATGAAGATTTTATCATTTTCCTTTAGAAAAAGCACACTTAATTTCCTGAGACACAAACAAGCTACATCTGAGCAATAAAATTCCACCTATCTCTGGTAAGTAAGTCAATTTCCTAATGTTCCATCTGACCATCTCTCAGCTGTTAGAATAATCAGTAGCGTGTCCATATCACCCACTAATACATTTTTTCAGCTTTGAGACTGTGTCTGTTCCCTGCAAAGCTTGTTATCACAGACGCCCAAAAATCAACAGCCTAAATAGAATTAACACCAACATACTGCAGCGAATGCAAGGCTTCAGCACCTCCAGTATTAAATTAGGGCTTTATATATACAATCTCTAGCATCTAAAGCACACATTGTCAGTGATATAATTACTGATAACAAACTTTATGCATTATGTCTCTGCGAAACATGGGCTAAACCCAATGAATACATTGCCCTGAATGAGTCCACTCCCCCTGGCTTCAGCGATTACAGTTGCCCATGAACATCTGTTTGTGGTGATGGTGTAGCCACAATTTATGTCCATACCATAGACACAATACAAATTCTGGCTATGACGCTAAGTCCTTTGAAGTGCTTACTTTTAAAGTTACTGCATCAAAAAGGGAGCACTCTTTTATGCTCATCACAGTCTATCGTCCTCCTGACCTTTATACAGAATTTCTTTGTGAATTTGCAGATTTTCTCTTAAGTGTAGTTATTGCTTCAGAAAAGGCCTTAATTGTTGGTGATTTCAATGTCTTGATCTGCTAAAATTGCATTTGAATCAATTTTGGATGCGCTAGGGTTCATTAAGCATGTTATTGAGCACACTCAATGCAACACACATTGGACCTAGTGTTAACACAGGGCATTGAGATAGAGAATTTATCCAATCTCTCGCTACATGAGACCATCTCTGATCACCATCTAATCATATATGAATATGCTTTAAATCATGATATCTGTCCACAGCAACGCTATATTAGAAAGCACACTATAACAACCTCAACTGTCAGTGACTTTATCAATAACCTTCCAGATCTTACCACAATTTCTTCCCCAGTTCACCCAAATGACCTTGAGCTCATTACAAACAAGGTACAAACTTAACTTTGTACAAACTTAGATAGTGCTGAATCAGTCAAGACCAAACGATTTAGAGAGAAAAAGCCAGCTCCAGGGTTCTGTCACAGTATACGTGCCTTAAAACTCATAACTATGAATGTTAATGGAGACACACAAATCTAGAATGTTTACGAATTGCATGGCAGCACAGCCTCACCGACTACAAACATGCCTTATCTAAAGCCAAATCACAGTACATCACTCCCCTTATAGAAAACAACAAAGACAACTCTAGATTCCTTTTTAGCACTGTCTCAGATCTAAAGGGAATCAAGTCCATTGTCCCCTCTGATTTCTGTAGTAAGGACTTTATCAATTTTTTTAATGATAAAATTGATTGCATTCAACTTAAAATCCAAAATCAGTCCATGGTCGCATTGGCTCAGACTTCTTCAATCCTGTCGATGATAATGACTTGCTTAGCTTAATTAGCTCATCTAAATCATCTTCATACTTACTGGATCCCATACTAACACAGTTATTTAAACAAATATTACCTAAAGTCATTAGACCATTGCTCACAATAATAACACAATAAACTCATCCCTCAACATTATATATGTACCTAAACCTCTGAAACTAGCGGTAATCAAACCAATTTAAAAACTCAATCTTGACCCTCTTGAGCTTGCAAACTACAGGCCAATATCAAACCTCCCTTTTATTGCTAAGATTCTAGAAAAAGTCGAGTCACAGCAGTTGTGCTCTTACCTACAAAACAATGACATTCATGACATTTTTCAGTCTGGATTTAGACCAAATCACAGCACAGAAACAGCTCTAACAAGAGTAACTAATGACTTAGCCCTTTCACTTGATAAGGGCTGTATCTCTATTCTGGTGCTGCTTGACCTTAGTGCAGTATTTGATATCATAGATCATGTGATGTTACTTGATAGGCTGGAAAATCTGATAAGAATAAAAGGATCTGTCCTCTCTTGGTTTAGATCCTACTTGTCTGACCGTTATCAATTTGTTTATCTGAATAATAAATCCTCACATCATATTTAGTTAAATATGGTGTTCCACAAGGGTCAGTGCTTGGCCCTGTATTATTCACACTCTATATGCTGCCACTGGGTTGACTAATCCATAAGTATGTTTTCCAAATCCACTGTTACACTGATGACACACAACTGTATATATCAACCAAATCTAATGATGTTGCTTGTCTATATAACTGAAATTAAAGACTGGATGATGCAAAATTTTCTAATGTTAAATTCTGATAAAACAGAGGTCTTACTAGGTACATATACTCAGAAGCATTCACTCGGAAATGCTGCTATTAATCTTGATAATTCAACAGCAATACACAGTACCATCATTAAAAACTTAATTTAGCTTTTGATTCGACTCCAATACAGTCCTCGTATTATGAGAAACACTGCAGGAGGATTCCTTTTTTCTGGCTCTCTCATGCTTTGAGATGTCCTACTCCTGCTGCTCTCCAGGTGTTGCCCTGATCCAGCCCCTGACCCTGTGTATCCTGTACAAGTTCCTGGCCTTGTTTCTCCTACAGTATCATGCTTGCATAGATGCCATGCATAGATGCTGTTTTATCTCAAATTAACTCTGCACCTATTTTTACCTCCCACAGAATCACTGACCACCTCCTCCTTCCTCAGACTCATATCACTAATATTCTACATTCACATTACTATAACCAATTCATCTGTCATTAGTTCACTTTTACTTCTGTTTTGTTCTCTGTTGTGTCTCCAGTGTCAATCTGAGGAGGATGGGTTCCCCGTATGAGTCTTGGTTCCTTCCAAGGTTTCTTCCTCGTGTGCTGAGGGAGTTTTTCCTTGCCATTGTTGCCCCTGGCTTGCTCATAGGAGGCTTGGACCCGGACCTCTGTAAAGCTGCTTGGTGATAACTATCTATTGTGAAAAGCGCTATATAAATAAAATTTGATTGAATTTGATTGACATCACTGTGCTGATTAGTGTTTAATTATTTCAAAGCTGGGCATGTAGGACAAAAGAGGAAGGGCTGACATTATATGCTTGTGCATGGTCAGAGAACAGCCAAGCCACAACAAAACAAAACCAAACCCCAAAAAATAAAACACTTAACTGGGCCAGTGGAACTTACTCTACTTGTGCAGCTTGAATAATAGATTGGAAATGGAAGCGTTTGAGATTCTACCCCACAGCGGAAGGGGAACCAGTCATGAACACATGAGCACTGTGCTTGTAAACTATTCAGTGTATTCAAGGGTGATTGGAAACTGTGACTGTGATGTTATTTTGTGGCTTCACACAGCTGCTCCTTTATCTTTTCAATCAGTTATTATATTATTATTTCTAAATTAGATAGATTATAGATTTATAGATTATAGTTAAATATTTTATGAATGTAAGTCAGTGGAAAGTCATGGTCAAATGCCAGATTTTGTCAGTTTAAGTGAAATAAAGAATACATTTGGAATCACACATAGTCAGTAGTTATTTGATACATTTAAGATATATATACATTTTATGATGTTAGGTCAGTCATTGTTCATAAGGCTTTTTCCAGACACCTATCGATAAAACAAATGACATGAACATCTATCAGGCTTATTCCAACAAGGACCAATAGTCTTAATACTTTCTAGAGTGAAATTAGCTTAATGTATTCCTTAAATCCTCGCAACAAAGAAGCAAATCATCATTGTCCAAAGAAAAACATGTATCTCCAAATTTGTAACGCTACAGGAGAAGGGAAGAATCTTTCTTAACTTTTAATGGAAGTCAACATATAAAGGTTATATTCCAAGTAATTTTGGAGCCTTTCTATTGGTCCATCCATCATGACATTTTACACAAATTGAAGGACAGCTGCTGTGTTCAAGTGACGTAGTAAACTAAAATGGACAAGAATGGAGATATGTTTTTCTTTGGACAGGGATGATATATTTTTGTAAAAATCTTTTAAGTCTGAAGTCTCCATTGCCAAATCTGGTTTATTATTATTATTATTTTTTTTTTTTTGCCTTATTTGTTGTTGTTGTTGTTTAAGGACTGATTCTTTTAAAATTAGATTTGACAGATTTAAAAATGAAAGCCTTATAGGTGTATGTGCCATTGAGCTACATAACAAAAGATAAACTGTGAAGTGTCATATTTTTTAACAGACTTCTACTATATATAGTTTTGCTCCCTGTAGGTGACGTGTACATATTTTCACTTACAAAACTATCAAAAGTCATTTGATCACAGTGTTTGAACCTGTATGTATGTAAATTGCCATTTAAAGTAATATCTTACAATGCCAATGTACAGTTTATCAGCTCCAACACAGGCCAGTTTATTGCTGGACATAAAGCCAGAGAGACCATTGAATGTAATTAGTTAAGGCAGGAATAAGCTTTGTTTAGGGCTCTTTGAAAGCATAGAGTTTCTACTCCTGCTGAGCAGGTATCAGATCACCTCATGAAATATTAACTCAGAGAGTGGGTCTTTGCAAGCTGAAGCTCACACAGATGGGGCACATAGGTGAACTTTGGTTCAGCATCAGCAGCCCATTCAGGCTGGTTTAAGCTCAGTCTGCAAACTGGTCTATAGAGACAGCTCCTGCAGAAGAATGACCCTGAGGGCCACGTCTCATGGGGACCTCCAGGCCCTGCCTTTGTCCAAGCCTCCATCTCTTGACAACATGATGTACAAATCCTATTCTGTCAGCAGCAACAACATGGGCAGCCGTTTTGGGAAGGACAGCATGGAGGAGATCAAGGAGGTGTCTAAGCCAGTGCATCTGCCCCGAAGACCAGTACGAGCGGTCAGACCGGTCAGTGCCCTCACCAACAACGGCACATTCCTCCAGATCAATCACCTGCAAGGAGAGCTGGTGCGCAAGAGGAAGGTAAAAGTAACTAAAGAGGACAATGCAATGTCCAGAAAACTGAGGATAAATGTTTTATTTGTTACATGATTCTGATTAACATTAACATTTATGGCACTGGGTAGATGTAAGAAAATGCACGGTTAGAAACCTTGCTCAAAGTCTCTTATTGATAAAGCATGTTGTTCTTGCCCAGACTAGGAATTGAACCCTGCTCTGCTCTGTGGAGTTATATCAACTACGCTCACTACACTAACCAGAAGAACAAGCATGAATTATTATTGTGGACTAAACTACAAAATATACTGAGCTAGGATAGCTAGGATAATGGACTGGTTTAACAAACAGGGATTAAGCCTAGACTACTTGAGATTTTGAAAGGAGATTGTCTGTAGAATAAAAATACAGTCCACGATTAGGCTTGGGAAACCTGCCCTAAAATCAAATTTACTTTAGGTTTCTGCTTAATCGGAATCTGGAAAAAAAAGGCAGGTGCTTGCCAATATCGGCTACTGGAATCTGTACGTGTATTAGCTGTGTGTTTGTATTATCACTACAACGAAAGATAATGATTTAGGTAGTCAGTTTTGAAAAGGTACATGATGAATCAAAATCAGTTAATTTTTTAGCATTCATCATTCCATTTGTTTTGATCACATTCCATAGTGTGGCTTAAATCTTTGCCAGGCTCCAAAAGCACTGGTAATATATTTCACAAATAGTCTTCTTCTGAAATGATGGCATCTTCATGAAGCAGCATCTCTGTGTGAGACTTCTGCCCCCAGCTGTCACTTTCTGCTTCATGGCCTTTAGTAGAGCCTCCTGAAAGCTCTTCTTCTTGTTGCCTTTCAGCAATAAGGCTTTCACTTTCTTTCAAAACCACTACATACAAGACGGTTTGTCACATGCCTTTCTCATATGGTTTCCTTCTTTCCTTCTCTCTCTCTTGAGGAAATAACCTTTGTTGTTCTAAATATCTCACAAAAAGTTCAATAACATTAAATTATATATATATATATATATATATATATAATCCATTTAATATTTAATTGTATTTATTGTAATGTTATATTATGTTTTTACTACGGCATATAATGCCATTAGGAATGTGAGGACCTAAAGAAGGAGAATAAGTATCTGTCGAATGAGATTCACATGGAGAGGATCATGATGAGAACAGAGAGTGAGCTGACCATGAGGAACCTTAGAAACCTCAACCAGGAACTGCAGACCCAAGTTAAAGAGGTTCATTTCAACTAAAATCATTTCACAATATCTGAAACAAAACCAGCTTCTCAGCACTTTCATTTACACTCCAGTCCCGTGATTAATAATAGCTTTTAAAAGTTTATACACAGTGTACCATAGGCCAATAACTTTGGTCATGGAAGGCCAATGACCAGCACAACTGGATAATTCTGCTATTTTCTATTTCAGTTAATCAGTTAATCAGCATGTTAGATTGGTGTGATTGAGCAGGGAGATGACAAAATTAAAACTATGTTCCATTAGTCACACCCTTGTACCCTTGCATCCTTTATGTGTTTCTTTAATTTAGCAAAATTCTAGTTCCCATTTCTTTTTCCCAACAGGTGTTAGTCCCCATAAGCACTTGAAGGTGAAGTTTAGGTTTAAAAAAAAAAAAAGAAAATAAGTATATATATATATATTTTTTTTTCAAAGATGTTATATACACACCACAAAACTAAAAAACTATAATTACAAATGTGTTCCTGTGGTAATCCAAATAGTCAATAAAAACTTGATAAAAAAAAAAGAAAATTAAACTTCAGCACAAACTAACAACAGACATTTTTCTCCTCAAATATTAAAAAAGGTGGAGCCTCTGAACATAAACAAACCAGAGGGAACTGCAGTTCCCCTCACAATCATAGACATAGCTTTTAAAGCAGTGGTCACCAAACTTTTTCGTACGAGATCACCTTTTGAAATCTGACCAAATGAAACCAGAATAAATACCAGGCTTAGGCTACTTTAAATAAAAACATTGATGTATGTATCCCCATAGCCTGCAATAACATAAAACGAAACTGTTTACTTCAGCTCTTTACAGCTGAGTGTTGGCTGTGGTGGTACTCAGTGCTTGAGGCTGTACACTATCTACACTGTCTGCAACATCTGTCAACATCATCCATCATCTGTCAGTGGGCGGGCCTGACTCCGATCCAGTCAGATTGATTGGCTAGATGCGCAGTAAGGCAAGAGAGACTGAGCATGTACATTAGATTCATATTTCTGTTTACTAATGATAGTTTTCAGAGGACAAAATGTTGAAAGTAAGAGTTCAGGGTGAAAAGCTTTCCTGAATTTTTAAGGGGGGCTTCAAATTTAATTGAAGAACCATTTAGAAACACCCCTGCTGCTCCATTATCTTCCACTCAACCTGTAGTTAGCTCTAGCTAGGAAGGAAAATATCCTAGCGTTAGCCAATAGCAGGCTATTAATCGGACTGGATCCGAGTCAGGCCCGCCCACTGACGGATGATGTTCATTCATTCATTGTCTGTAACCCTTATCCAGTTCAGGGTCACAGTGGGTCTGGAGCCTACCAGGAATCCTTGGGTGCAAGGTATAAAAACACCCTGGAGGAGGCACCAGTCCTTCTCAAGGCCACACACACTCACACATTTACACCCATGGACACTTTTGAGTCACCAATCAACGTGGGAGGACCGTGGACTGTGGGAGGAAACCGGCACACCCGGAGGAAACCCACATGGACAGGGGGAGGACACACCAAACCCCTCACAGACAGTCACCCGGAGAAGGACTTGAACCCACAACCTTCAAGTCCCTGGAGCTGTGTGACTGCAACACTACCTGCTGCGCCACCTGCTGGCGCATTAAATAAATACAGTTTAATAATTAATTAAATCATACAATTTAAAACATATTCAAAATGCACATTTGAATAATGATGAAATAAATCACAAAATATTTAAGCTTTTGTTTCAAATATTATTAAATTAAAAATTAAATAAAATAAATATCCTTTTAAATATATCTTAATTCATATAATTATATAATATTGTCACAAATAACCCTCTATATGTAACATTTTAGGTTAAGAAGTGATTTTGAAGGTCATGCATTTGAAAGCATATGGAAAATCTGATTATGAGAAAATGTTTTATCTGTTAACTTATAACTGTATCCCAATTCTAAAATCAAGTTTGATGCCTTGAATAATGTCACATAATTTGCACTACAGAGGGTTTTAAATGCTTAGGGCAAGAATTGGGATCGGGCCAAACTTTCCTAACTTTCCTGTTGACCTCTCGGTTAGAGACTGAATAATTCACTGCCACCTGCTGTTTTCAGCTGAAACAAAAACTGCACCTGAGCCAGCAGAGGGCGACTCTGTGCTCCAGGGCCGTGGAAGAGTCAGACCTGTCCCGAAGCGAGGCTGAGAAGAGCCGGACACTGGCTGAGGCTCGCGCAGTGGACAGCAGGAAAGAGAGAGATGTGGCACTGGCTGAGAAAACACAACTGACTGAGGATCTGCAGCAACTCAGTAAAGAGGTCAAGTACACAACACATTTAAGTAATTCGCCCATTAAGATGTAAACGAATTTATTTGGATTGGTAGTGTGTCAAATGATGTTCTTCAAAAACCAAGAGCTTAACAGCGGTGGTAGTAGTAACCATTAAAGGGTCCCTCACTGAACGTTGTTACCTTATGTATGTAATACTTGGATGACTATAGTTTAATAGTTGGAATATGAGGTATTGGTCTCAAATTACTGGGAGAGGGGTAAATGCATGGCGTTCAGCGTCCAAATAAACATTATTCAGATGTTATATACAATTAACAATAATTAACATTATTTTACAATGAATATTATATAATGTATTCATGGGTTGCAGATGACGTCACAGTACAAAGTAGCTGCCGTATTGGGGCCTTACACACTATATTTACATGTTAAAATGGAAGACAAAATTATGGACCCCTAGCTCATTTATCCGTCACATTTGTGAATAGAGCTCTGTTCGTCTGTGTCAGTCAGTAGAGGAGCTCAGGTCACAAAGTAGTGCCATACGCCCTTCCTTCCAGTTTTCAGTAATCTTATTTCACTTTTGTTTTAGAGTGTAAGAGAGACACAAGCCATATATTCTTTTGTCCTGTTAGTGCTGCGCTCTGAAACCATTAGGTGTCCACGCCAGAATAATCACGTGATTGCAACCTATGAATCTGACATGTACTGTAGGCGTTATATTTATGGAGGACCAAACTGCCAAAACTAACAAATAAATAAATAAATTCAAAAACAAATATTTATAATATGTTATAACAAATATCATTATTATATTAATTTGCTATAAGATTATTTTATAGTGACATATGATCTAGATTTATGTGAGACCCATTAAAACACAAAGAAATTTGTACATGACCCTCAGCTTCTTCTTTTAAACCTATTCTCAACTGTCTTTCAATAGCACACAAAACTGCAGTTACTTCTGGCCCAGACTGAAAAGAACTACTTTGAAGTGAAGCTGAAGTTGGAGAGAGTGTCTGGAGAAAAACAGTTTCTCCTTGAGGAAAACAAGAGTCTGGAAGATGAGAGAAACACGCTGAGGCACAAACTGAAGGAGATGACAGAGGAAAACACCAAACTCAAAGAAAAGTGAAAACATGTTTTAGGAAATGAATATGTGCTGTGATACTGCTGTGTATTTGTGTAAACGGATGTGTCTCCATGTTTGTAGGGAGGTGAGCTGGAGGCGAAGAGCTGCAGCTGCTGAGGAACAGAGTGAGAGATCCAGTAAAGCTCAGCAACAGGCCGAGCAGGAGCGCAGACTGGCAGACAGAGAGAAAGAGGAGCGCATTAACGAGTGCCTGAACTGGAGGCAAAAACACCAAGCTCTAGCAGACATCTTCAGAGCCCAGGAGGACCTCAAATCTCAGAGGCAGAACAAAGCCGTAAGCGTCACAACACTATACTGATCACTGCCAAACGGAACAGATGTTGCTGAGATGTTCTTACTTCTTGTATACTGAAGAAAAGCTATTCAACTGTGCACGCAATTAACATGTTCTTTTCTGACCCAGTGTCAAGCAAACATCAAGAGCTATTTCCTGTGTATGACTGAAAGTGACCAGAGGGTTAGAATCCTCAAAAACCATGATGGAACTCCAAGGAACTTCACGGTATGATTTGGCACTTTACATTAAAATAAATAAATAAAGAGAGATAAATAATACACTGCCTGGCTAAAAAACCTGGATTTAACTAAACTAATAGGTAAGGGCCTCCCATTGGATAATTATTGCAAGGACGATTATGTTTCACCTGGCAACACGTTATTTAACCCTAAATGATGCAGTGAGTAGCTTATCATTTGTTAAAAAAACATGTCAAGACATCCTGTGGCCATGGAAAAGATGTAAATCTGTTTGAAAAGGGTCAAATTATTTGCATGCATCAAGCAGAGAAAATATCTGTGGAGTTTCCTGAAACTACTAAAATCGGGTTAAGAACTGTCCAATGCATTATTAAAAAGTGGAAGGACAGTGGGGAAACATCATCTTCGAGGAAGGAATGTGGTGGTAAAAAAAATCTTAAATAATTGTGAATGTAGAGAAGAAAAAAATACAGTATGGGATATGTTTAATAGTGAAATTAAGAGCATTTAAAGATGCACAATGAGAAGAGAACTCAAGGGATTGGAACTAAACATCTGTGCAGCCTTACGAAAACCACTTATCAGTGAGGCTAATCTGCAAAAACATATTCAGTTAGCTAGGGAACATATAGATTGAACTCTGGAGCAATGCAAGGTCATGTGGTGTAATGAGTCCAGATTTACTCTGTTCCAGAGTGATGGGCGCATTAGGGTAAGAAGAGAGGCAGCTGAAGTGATGCACCCATCATGCCTGGTGCCTATCGTACAAGCCTGCAGGGGCAGTGCTATGATCTGGGGTTGATGCACTTGGTCAGACCTGAATATACTGAACGACCAGGTTATTCCATCAATAGATTTTTCTTCCCTGATGGCACGGGCATTTTTCAAGATGACAATGGCAGGATTCAATGGGTTCAAATTGTGAGTGTGTGGTTAAAGGAACATGAGACATTTTCACACATGGACTGACCACCACAGTCCAGACATGAACTCCACTGAGAATCTTTGGGATGTGCTGGAGAAGACTTTGCGCATTAGTCCAAATCTCTCATCGTCAATACAAGATCTTGGGGAAAGATTAATGCAACTCTGGACAGAAATAAATGTGAAATTGGAGGAGCTTGTGAAAACAAAGCCACAGCGAATGCAAGCCGTAATCAAAGCCAAATGGCGGTCCAATGAAATGTTAGTGTGTGAGACTTTTTTTGGGCCAGGCAGTGTATAAATTTAAAAACTGTAAAACAAAATTCAGATATTCAACTTTTCCAGATTTCAGCACAACTTAAAGATTAAGATGTAAACTTATAAAATAATTTTGGGTGGTTTGATTAAAAATGCACCTTTCTACAGAAACATGTTATACAAATCTCCTTTTAAAAAATGCAAATGACTGTATTTGTTAATTGTTAACACCCTAGGAGGGAGATCCTGTGTATATTTCACCAACTGATGCCAGCACTGAAGATTCTGACAGAGGCTCAGGAAGGTACTCCCAAGGGTGTAGAATCAACTTTGCTCCATTTGTCATGTTTACGCCAAAAGGTTTATCAGATTCAAAGTCCTTGGTCAACCAAACTATTTACAGCTCAGTCTTTTATGGTTCCTTTTCAGAACTCTGCTCAGGGTAGCTGCACCCAGAGGGGGAAGAGACACAGGTCCATCTCACTTCAGTGAACTATCACCAATGGGAGGAGATGCCCCCGAATCCAGTGCTTTAAGGAGAAGTAGGAAAGTAGTTGAATATTTCTGGATCCCTACCGACGAAGAATAAGTCACAGAGATACCAGATATTTTCCTCAGTTTGAAGACTAAGAAACTGAGCTGCAATTTTCAATATAAAATAGCAGAAAAACATTTAAGCAGCATTATCTCATGAACGTGTTTTGTAAACTGAATTACATTATTTACAATAATGCACAACTTAAAAACAGTAAAGAAAAAAAAAGAGTAAAGCACAATTGGTGATTAAGTGTTTCTTTACTGAAAGTTAAGCAGTAGTTGTGTAGAATACTCAGCACTAAAACAATGACATGATTGTGAGCCACTGATATTCTTACATAGAGATAGCTGCAAACACCTCAGGAAAAAAAGTAATGAAACAAGGCCAATGCAACCCAGTCCTCTCAAATAAATTTTAAACACTTGTCAATAACGGATGGTCTGTGCATTGCTTACTGACAAGGGCAAAAGCCTTTCATTTTCTCAGAATTAAAAAAAAAAGGCAGAAAAAGGGGTCCTTTTAAATATTACATTTTCTTCTTTGTTGTAATGTAAAATGTTAAAACATTTATCTTACTGGATTTCGATGGTTATCAGAACTTTTCAACATGGGGCCATTAAAGGCCACAGTACGTTTATCAACAAGGGAATTCAGAGCATAAGGATAAGTGAGCAGTGGCTTTAGCTAACACCATCATGTTGATTCTTTTGACTTTACAACAATCAGAAGTCCCCAGCAAAGCACTTTAAAAAGCTCTTCTGAAAGTCTTGGAATTAGGTAGTGTGTTGTGAAACATTTTCTAGATTACATCTGATGTTTAGGATCTTAATTTGCTTTAAGACAGCAATCTAGCTCAAGCAATGTCTAGTTTTGCACTAAAAGCCCATTCAGGAGGTAGAAACTGACAACGGCTTAAAAAGTTACAGCAACAAAAAACATACAGTTTTCAGATTTTTTTCTGTCATAAAATGCTGAGGGATGAATCAACTGCAACCACTTTTAGATTACACTATGAAGCTGCCTCAAATCAGACAGACCCTTAACCACACACTTGAATTTGAAATGCTTCTTACAAACATTATGCCTAGGTTTAACCCAACAAATTATTGCAATCAAATCAGTTATGAATTTCTATTCCAAAAAAAAATTAGGACTACAGTCACTGCTGGAGTTTAGTGGTCGAAGGAACGCTTTTCCAAATTCCCACATGGAATATAAACCAGAAGCTGGCTACTATTAAAGCAAACAATGAAACTGAAGATGCCTAAGACGCTAGCGCAAATATAAAGGAGACAAATGAGAATTCATGATTTGTTTTGTATTCTTCATGGGTCTAGCAGCAGAGTGTGGTGTAGAGGTGACTGAGCTCATGTTACTGCAGTGGGTTAACTGGGAGAGCACTATGCTGCCTAGCAGATAACTCCTGGACTCTGTTACTAGGCTTTGGCTGATTCCTCAGTCACCCTCCTCTTCTGACTCTTCTTCCTCAGCTGTCTCCAGCCAGGTCAGCCACTGGTTCACCTAAGGAAAAATGATAAAAATATGATATTTTCATGTACGGGTTCAAATTTAGTCAAATTTTAATATCAAGCGGGAAAGCAGCCACTCAACTGCACTTGATTAATTCATCTTCTACAAGCCACATAAAGAGTTTACTGGGAACATCTTTATAGCACATCATAGAGCAACATCTGAATAACCCATGAAAGAAAATGGTGTCACTGTGCTTAGCTAGTTTGTCTATTTTTTATATATATACTGTGCACCTTCCATTTCTTAAAGTGAGGCAGAAAGGATCTCAAGTTACATCATTAACAAACAAAACACCCAACATTTACCTGAAATAAGGCTTTTCCTTTTCCAGGGAATTCTTGGGTAATATCTTCTTTCCATGCAAGGAAGGCTTCTTCTTCAATGATCTCCATGTCATAAAAGTTCACAAAGTAGCGTAGCAACATACCTAAATGGAGAAAAGGAGGGGTTGAATTATTGATTTTCTATATATTTACATTAAAGATTAAAGTGCCTGCAGCAACTGTGGGTAACACACCTTTTGGGAAGGCATATGTGTTGCAGTGCACCTGTAGAGCATACAAGGCACTGACTTGCAGGTCGGTGTGGTCATGGAGAAACTTCTGCATAACTGGCTTAAAAGCCAGCAGCAGCTGTTTTTCCTGGTCCAGATGCTCTTTTGTAGGGGCACACAAGCTTTCGTCACCCTCAGACAGACACAGCTCAGCTGAGATGTATTGTAGAAAGCTGTAAATAAAAAGCAATGCTATGTTAAAACACTCTAAAGCCTGCTGTGTTTCTAAGCATTATACACTGCAGTCCTGATAGATTATTGTATGCAAAAATCTATTGACCAAGTAATTTCACCGTATTAGTGAACTGTCTAGAATATTTACAGACACTGTACTGTACCTGGTCATTAGAATGTTGATGAAACCCTTGTCTGTGTGGAGTTTGGGTGAGATGTTGTCTTTGATCCACTTGTAAATACTCTGGGGGGCAGGGTCTGCTTTGATCTGCTTCAGGAGCTCTTTCTCCAGTTTCAAAAGGGGAAAGAGGAAGCTTAAGCCCTTCCCTTCCAGAATCTCTAACATACGGTCTTTATTCTGGTCAATTTCTGTAGAAAAGAATTAAGCTCATATTTGACATCCAGGTGAAGAAGCACTCTCTTCCCAAGCAATTATTTTACAAGTGATGGCACAATCTGTACTTCCACAGAATCAATAACACTCATGGTCACCCCAACTCTCCCCTTTCTCTGGGTCTGCTCAGAGTGCTCTGTATCTTCTTGTTAAGCCATCTCTCATCAGAGAATTCATTATCTACTGTACCCCCTTGCTTTCTAGAACCCCTCCCTATACCTCTAGCTAAAGTTTGATTTGGTCCCTCACCTGGATTCTTAAACTGTCCTTGTTTCATGGCCAATTTAAAAAAGCTGCAGTAACACCTGTACCTTTAAAAGCAATTTATAATATTCTGTTTCTGTCAAAAGACCTTAAATGAGGAGTTGTGATTTGTTGCTATTCAGCTCAAGGGATGAATAATGTTTGATCTATTTCAAGCCTGGTTTTCACTCATATCCCATTACTAAACCTGCCTTGGTTAAGGTTATCAATAATTTGCTGGTGACTGCAGATGCTGGTGGTCTTAAAATTCATTTTGTTCTGCTTAAGTGTTGCTTTTGACAAAGTTAGGCAATCTATTCTCCTTTCAAGACTGTGAGCTGGGTGCCACTGCTTCTGCCCTTGACTGGATCTTATCTAATGACACTTTTAAACTGCACAGTACCCACAATACTCCATAGCTGTTGTAAAATCTGACCAAGTGGAGCATGAAAGTAAAGAATATTAAAGATCCAAATGCTGGGCCATGAGGGGCCACCTGAGTGGCAGTGGAAATGACAGAACTATATAAAGAGAGTGACATTTGTTGTGATCAGGTTTTTACATATGTATTCGACACTGTTTTTCAAAGTGATACATACCAGGGAGCATCTTCTGCATGTTGACCTTACTCTGCTGAAAGAGATCAGCAAGCCACTCTCGGTCCTTCAACTTGGATGCTTGCTGCAGGCAAAGAAGGAAGAATGGGAAATGTGTGCCATTCTCCAGAGGGTGAGCCAACTCTGCAATGCTGACTAGCTCTGTAATAACAGCTCGGGCAGCAAACTGGGCCAAATAAGACTTCACCAGTGGGATGTCCACCTCGATCTTAGGACACTGGTCCAGAACATTCAGCAAAGCCTGGTGGTGGCAAGTAAGGAGATAACCAAGGAACTGGTGAGAAAGAGCTTAAACAGCATGACAAATAATACATTATGAATCCTCTAAATAAATTTATACAGATGCTTAATCAATAACATTTTAAATGTTAACCATTAATTTTTATTTTACTGACGCATACCTGCATGAAGTTCTCTCCTGTGGCAAGTCCCTCTGTGCGCAGAGAGTGAATAAAAGTACTGGCCTGTTCCTTATCCTCATCAGACCGTTCCAAAGAGCACAAGATGATCTTACTTAACATCTCAGACAGGAAATGTTTAGGAGCTTTCATCTCTCTCACAGCATTGACCGCATCCTCCAAATTCTCGCTGTTCAGATACTCAGTCACTATGGTTTCCTATAAGAACACACCATTTTGAGTTGTGCTTTTCTTCCCCTTAAATTACATTAAAAAAAATAATAATAACAATTCCCCCCAACTTTCTACTCAATATAGTCATTGTCCATTTCAGCTGCTAGCCAAGTCTCTTCCAATCACAAGGTGTCTCCACAACAAGAAGGTGACTGCTAACACAAGCTTCTTTTGAAACACAGCTGTTATCTATGTGTGTTTTGCTACTCATTTGGTATCCTTCCCCAATAATTCTGTAAACCAGAAAATAACCCTGAAGTTGTCTTATTCTCTGCTGAGGTGGCAAGAACTGTATATAAAAAGTGTGTTCCAAAACCACACCACACACACTTAGATTGAATTATATTTACTTACTGTCATTTTTAGCAATTCCTCTTTGGAAGGTGCCGGTTTTTTACTGGTCTTCTGAGGTTTCTCCTGGATCAAAGGAGGATTTGTTTTCAGACCAAGTTGTGGAGGCTTAGATGGGAATTAAACACAAAAACAAGAAACAGAGTCAGGAAACAAAAAAAGAGAAGCAAACACAATAACGTTATATTTCTTGTTACAAAATACATGCTAGAAATTGCAGGTTGTGGCACCTGTCCAAGTGGTGGTGTCTGAGTTCGAGGAGGCTGAGCACTGGGTGGCATCATGTTGGGAATCTGAGGCTGCAACTTAGGCACTTGGTTCTTATTCAACAAAAACGACTGAGCCGGTCTCAAACTGATCTGTGGAGGACACGATAAAACTGGTTAGTGCATATCAGACATAAGATGGGAGAAAATGATAAACAACTGCACCCTCATCTCTCATAATCGCAGTCAACGGACAAGATGTCAGTTTCAGAAAAGAAGAGAACAGAGAAGAATGAAGTAAAGTGGGGAACATAAGAGTAGAGAAAGACAGAAAACTGACATCCCCCATGTTCCTCAGAATAACGCGTCTTTTTATAATCACTGGGTGCATGTGTTCACAATAAGCTTGTGTTCCCTCTCCATGGTTTACCTCATCTGCATTAAGCTGCCCCTTCTTGAAGCGTGGCGGCATGTCCTTGGACTGAACTTGCTGCTGGGTGGAATGGTTCTGGTTTTGAAAATGCAGATTCTGTCCCTAATAATAGAAAATGTATATTAAAAATAATTTAAAAGTAACTCCATTTACAGATGTTATTCTGTAAATGTGGTTAAAGGTGCTTCCCTAAAGTGTGCAGGATTAGTTACCCTCTACTATGATCTATCAAATGACTTAATTATATGGCACATTTCCATGGTATGGTACGGTACCTAGTCAGCTTGGCTCTATTAAGCTCTTTTGTTTTTTCATTATGCAACTGGGTAGTATCTGGTACTGGGTAGTTTAGTACCTGCAGTCTTGTGGATACAAGCAAGTCATGAATTGGCCAAAGAGAGCTGTCAATCACAATAACTTGCAAACATCCAGCACAAACTAGACATTTGTATAATCCCCACGCTACAGTACAGTAGAGATCACATTTGTTTTATCCGACTCATAATGGGAGCTCCATAATTACGCCAGCGTTTTTGAAGCAATGCAAACTCTCCTTGGACTGGTGGATGATGAAAGACTCTAGAGAGAGCAACTAGAAACAAATTGATTCAGACACTGATTTATCTGAACTGATGCATGGAGCTGTGTTCAGTCCCAAAACACAAAGCCAATAAAAGACTAGTAAATAATTCTTAACATTACCACTGCTGCTGTTGTGGTTTCCAAGCCCACGGCTTAATTTTGGGGGTGCTAGTGGAAAAGCTACCAGGGACCACTGACCAAGCAAGTAGAGCCAAGTAGAGTAGATACCATGCAGTGGAAATGCACCATTAAACTGCTAAAACAATTCTTCTGACAGAGATACATACCTGATTAGACTTCATAAATGGCTTTATAGCCAAATCAAACTGTGGTGGTGGGTTAGCCATGTGTCCGTTGAAGAGTGGGTTTGTACGATGACGTCCCAGAGTAGGGGAGAATCTATCTTGAATTACTCCTGGACCAGTTCCTATTCCAATACCTACAAAAAGAAAGCATTACTTAATGCAAGGCATGTTTGATAACTCATCAGTTTCAACTGCTAAAATTTTTTTTTTTACTTTTTACATTTTAATGCTGAGCTTACCTGGCATCTGTCCAAACATGTCAGCCAATCCTCCAAGAGTTTCTCTGTCCAGTTTCATCCTGGCTGGCATGAAGGGCCCTTCCAGAAAGAAGTCCATTCTGATTCCTTGAAACATGGGTGGAATGAAGACACCCAAATCCTGGAAAAAGTAAAGACAATGCAATTTAAAATAAGAAACTAAACAGTACGAGAATACCACATATTCCCAAATGTGTTAATAAGGAGAACACTAATGCACCTTCACTGCATCCTGACGAATCTGGTTAATCGTCTTTGGTCCGTTGTCAATAAAAGCTTTGCGAGGAACCCAACTGTTCTCTCGCAGCTCCACTGTATCTTGCAGTAGGAAACGAATCCTGGCTGGCAAGTCCTTGTTGTTCATTAAGGATCGCATACGGCCAAAGTACTGATTCATTAAAGACTGTGAAGAATTAAGAAATACCGTTATTAGAATACTGAAAATAAACTACATTTTCTGTACCTTACTTGAGTAGCTTGAGGCAATGCTACTCATATTCTACTATTCAATTTTATACTCTAATCACACTAAGAAAATACGAGCACTCATGATAGCTCTTGGCCCCCTCACCTTGGCTTTTTCATGATCGAGTCTAGGCCCCACAGTTCTCATTATCTGACAGAGGCACTCCAGGTCCTCCCCCATATCCTTGAGTTGTATCCTCTTCTTCTTTTCCAAAAGCTAGAGAAGATATTAGTTCAGATTTCATTTTATCAACCTCTAAACAAAAAAGAGAAATACAAACAAATTTAAATGTTACTACTTCTACATACTGTTTTGATGCACTTATGAAGGATAGATTCATGGATGAGGTCAAGTTTGCCAAGTTCCCCAATGAATTTAATGTTTCCGAGCATCTTGATCTTGGCAATGGCACGCTGCTCCTCTTCCTCAGAAGTGAGAGGGCCGTCTTTCTTGTCATAGACTAAAACAGAAAAAGGTCAGTAAGAACCGAGTGTAAGCCATCCAACAATTTAAATCCAGAAACAAAAGGTGAAAATGTTAACATTTACTTTCAACATTTTTGGTGCGATTTTCAAATTCATCTTGGAGTTTGGTGATCAGAAGTCTTCTGAATGTCTACCAAAACAAAAACAAAACAGTTAAAATGTAACATGTTTTACTAAGGATAGAAACTCGTACATCTGGGTTAGATCTAAATTGCAAACTTACTGTGCTCTGCTTTTGAGTGGCTTGAATCTCAGGCGGGCCGTCAAAGTTTGGTGCATCCTCTGCCAAACGCAGACATAGCTGGGCATAGAGTGAGCTGTATTTTGGCTCTTCTAGGGCTTTGTCTACGATCTACAAAGGAGAACAAAATAATTTAATATATAACTGAATAGATACTAAACAACTGCCTAAGACTAATGTAAAAATGAAGAAAGTTCTGTTACATTTATTTGTATGAATATCCTTGATTTCTCATCTTTAACAAAAGCTGTGAATTATGCCCTTCAAATCTGATTTAATCATTTAGTATTCAATACATATCAGACTATTAGCTCAAAAAAGGTGCTATATATAGTTTGTTTTAGTGTCCTACTAAAGAGACTGCTTATAACTGATTAATGAACTAAGTACTACTATCAAAACTAGGGGTGTCACAAGAAGAGAAACCAAGTTAATATAAAAGGTTTTGAAACAAGGTAACTAAAGTTTACACAATATTCACATAGACTGATGCTGACATGTTCAGGCTTATGAAGTAATAGTATATAATCTGAGCTGTTTGCATTAATATAATCTAACAATATTATAGTCCAGCCTGTCAACATATATAGGTTTGTGTGTGGTCAAAAAAGAAAAACAGCATAATTATTTAATTCCTAGAGACATTGGAGACAATTCTCCAGAACTGGAGACATGTTATGTCAATTAAGTCATGCAAGTATGTTATTTCCTTGTTACCAGCTCACTGTGCAAACTCTCCAATCCCAACTAAAAATGGTACAACATCTACATTAGCCCAGTCACAAAGGGAATGTTCAAGAACAATTGTGGCCTGTCAGATTGAGAGTGCACCACTTTAGACAGGGCTGCTGCACCATTAAATTTTGTAGTAATATCATAAATCGTATTGAGTATTGCAGAATTTCAGTGGTACTGGTTCAGCCTACCAAATTTCTGGAATCATGACACTGCAAATCACTATTTAGACATTTTACACTTACCAGCAAGATGACTCCCTTGAGGACAAGCTTAGAATCTACACCCACATTGAGGAGCTCAAGGCATAGCTTGTCAAACTTTTCAGGGGTCAGTTTATTAAGTATCCTAAACAAAACAAAGACACAGTATTACCTTAAAACAGATCTGTAGTTATTGAAGCTCAGTAAGATCAGTTGACTGTTGACTTAATATGAAATCATGCAACACTACTTTATAACCTCTAGGGAAGTAATTAACAAAACCTTCAAATACTCACCCTCTTACTTTCCTAAATATTGCATCATGATGTTCTTTTTCATTTGAGGAGTCGACATCTCGTCTAGTGCTTCGTGAAGGAACCCATCTCTGAACGCTAGGCCCTGGGGTTTTCCCCAGGAACTCGCTAAAGTGGATGAAAATTTATTAAATGTGATATATCCATGTTTTGTTGGAGTTTTGTTACAGATATATTTTATAACCATATTATTCCTTTGTATTTTTAATTCCCACTACTTTGAATAAAATAACTGCAGAATGTGTCGCATACTCACCTGTTGCCGGCAGTCTTGGGATAGTGCTGAGGTGCACCCCTACCTCCTCCTCCGCCCGAAGAAGCACTTAAATACAAAAGAACAGAAAAAAGTCATTAACTAACCTGACAATTGCTAAAATGTTTCATAAGGGACTTAAAATATGACACAAAAAATATTATCCATAAAACCAGATGCCAAGTACAAGGTCAACCAGAACTCAGCACCTACATTACAGCTATGCTGAACGTGTTTACTGATTTTACTGTGTTACTGAATGTGTTTTCCATACAGCCACTACTCGTCAGGAAAACCCCTAAATATATACATGAGTAACACTATGTGCTGGGAGGCTGGGAGACAAACTTATAGTCAGGAATACTGTTCAAAACCCTTACCATGTTCAACCAGACAAGACAAGCACAACAGGGTAAATACATTTGTGTCTAATCTTTTGTTTTTGTTTAATCTTTGAGTCACACTGCTCTCCCTCAGCTGGAGGGAAGGGTAGATACTCCACTAAACCAAGAACGGACTACTCAATGGGCATCATTTTTATAATGCCAATCAGCAGCCAGAGTTAGCTGTCAATCGTTTAGTGCTGCTGCCAATGGAGTCACAGTTCAGGCTATAGGGGTTAGTTTCGCAGCTGCACTGAGAGAATCTGGTCAGTGCTGAAAAAATATATATTAGCACAGTGTCTTGAAGAAACTACATTTCATTTCTTCTTCAACACATTTGTGATGACAATAAAGCTGACTGACTTTTAGAAACGAAGTAATTCTTTATACATAAAAATAACATTAGATTTTATATAAGATTAAAAATAATATTAAATTTAATATATGAGCTGCTGGTGAAGACACTGTTATAAAAAACAAATAAGCAGCAGCTTGGATGCAGGCAATTTCTTTCTTAATGCGATCTATTCAGTGTCAAGCAGATAGACTGGGCTGATTTTAATAACTATAATGTACTTTAAGTGTGCACTGTGTAACAGTACTACGCAGGAAATCTATCTGACCGGGACTCTGTATCGGAATTCCCAACAGATGATTTATGACGATGAAACCAAATATCCACATACATTTTATGAAATTTTAAATAATTTTCTTAAATAAGCGCTTGCTACATTTCAAATTTCACCATTTCACTGTATCTCAATCAAAATATTAGCCACTAAATATTTCGCAAATGTCATTCTGCCCTAATCAAACATCAGTCACTCACCTGAAACGAGAAGCACCCCCTTCTGCAATCACACTCTCCACTTTGGCGGCTTGACAACGAAGAATCTTCAAAAGAATCAGAGTCAAAGGGCGGGGTGGAGAAAATCGGGCTGAGAGAGAGCAAGAGAGAGCACAGGATGAGAATCACATGCATTAAACATAAAAATACAAGAGCTGTGTTTTACATTCAGAAATAAGTCAAAGAACACCAGCAGCACTATTTACACAGCTGTCTGACAAACGCACTGCGAACTGAGGCCATAGTTATTCTACCCCAACGCCCTCCATCAGAGACCAGAATTTAAAAAGTATCAACAGACACAAAGCACCGCATATCTGAATGGTTATCATTCGATCTCCATGACGTTTTTTTTATTTCCAGCCAACAAGAAAATCAAATTTATCGTCAGAAACGTAATGCTTTTGGTAAACGAGGAACGTAAACGGAATATAGGTCAAATCGTCCTATTCCATTATACAGAAAGGGTGTGTTTCTCTGTCCTGAAATGACATGGCTCAATATGTGACTGCTCAAAGTTTAAAATATATTTTGGATACATCAGCTGTGTTATAACATAGCCACTCGTAGAAAAAGTCCTAAACTACAAAATTAAATATATATTTCATCCATAATTTTATTTTATATATTCGGTAAACCGTACAATTGTGGAAGGAACGAATAAGTGTATGTTAAATCCCAGTTTTAGTTTTCAAACTACCCTTTCTTTAGTCCATGGACCATACTGAATTTTCAGTTAAGAAAATATTGGTATAATACAACGTCTGATTGATGGATTTGTGAACATTGCTGTGTAACGCTTCTGCATTTCGTATTTGTCATACGAATGAATTTAAATATATTGGATAAAAACCTACAATGTTCAGGAGTTGCTGTTTAAGCAAATTTAGTCGGAGCCCAACACTTCCTCAGGTCGCTGTGATTTCTGCTCCGCCACAAACAGCAAACGTTGACTAGGCTTTTTATTTTCATCAGACATGTAAACCATATTTCCGGCTATTCTGTTGTCACAACCCGCAGCTACAGGTAACACACGCCGAGATTAATCAGCGTGTGCACCGTGTTTTGTGACTCAGTTAAGAGCAGCTTCCGAACACAAAGCCGGTATCTTTAAAGCTCCGAACACCGCGACGCCATTTTCTGCAGCAGTCCTCCTCGCCAGCGCTCTCAGCAAAACGGGGTTAGCAGCCATTTTGAAGCATTCACCTCAACTTCAAGACAACGAACCAGACTTACCTTCACCGGCGCAACCTCAGTTTTGAAGGTTGTTGGTATCCTAAAGGAGAAAAAGATGTAAATTGAAAAGAAAACGGGTGATTTACAGTTTAACCACCAGTCTATATTGTATAAACAGCCGAGGAGCACTCTGTTCTCGGAGAGTGTTGCTCTCTCTCTCTCTCTCTGTTACAGCCGTATGACTAATGACGTCACTCGTGAACCCGATCCGTGCGAGTCGGAGCCGCAGTAATTTTCCAGTTGTTGAAACCTGTGCTGTATGAAAAACGAGGAACAGAACTGTTCCTACACAACACTTTTATAAAACCGATAGTGTAGACAATACTTGCTTGTACCTGTACATACGCCCCCAGTTAGTTTTTGTTTCTTTTTTGAAACGTCAGACAGTGGACTGAATAGGCCTAAACTTGACAATAAAAAAATACAAATCAAAATGTAGCATTCAAATATATTGCTCAATAAGATATTTACTGACTATAACTTAATTTCTAGACACAATGTTATACTCATAGCATAAACATTTGCATTGGTACGTATTTGTAGCAATGAATATCCCCACACTTACAAGAGAATACTTAAGAAATTTTCATTCATTCATCGATCCATCCATTCATTCATTCAACAATCATGGGTTCAGAGCAAGGAAAGGACACACCATTAAGGCACTAACTTCTTTGAGCATTATTGAACGTACTGAGGATTCAGCCCAAACTAAAGCATGTTTTATGAACCAGATATTTGAAAGTGGTTACCAGTAAAAAGCAGGTGAAAACATTTTTATTTAGCTTAGCATTTTCTTAATAATTTCAGACGTGTTTCTTATTGCTTTTTAAACTTGTGATTTGTGCATTTTTTTAGTTTTAATATTCTGATGTAATCCTAATAGTCTGTAACTACATGTCCAGTTCAGAGTCGCGGAGGCCTGAGCCTACCCGGAATCACTGGGCACAGGGGGCGCCAGTCCTTCACAGGGCGACACACACTCACACTTATGGACACTTTAGTGTTGCCAATCCACCTATGAGCGTGTGATTTTTGGACTGTGGGAAGAAACCGGAGCACCTGGAGGAAACCCACTTGGATGATGAGAACACACCAAACTCCTCACAGACTGTCACCCAGTGGGACTTGAACCCACAACCCCAGGATCCTGGAGCTGTGTGACTGCGCCACCCATATTTGATTACTTAATATTAAAGTAAACATTTTATATTTTGTATCTTATAATTTTTAACTGCTTACATTAATTAGAATTTCTATTACTTGTTTTAGTTACATGCTTTTGCTGTTGATTTCATTGTGAATTTGTTTGAGCTGCATTTTACTAGTTTTAGGGCCGCAACATTAAAAAGAAATGATGAAATATTCTGAAAATTAAGTCAGAATAATTCTGAGACTAATGTAAAAAAAAATCAGGGAGAAAAAAATCTGAATAATTCAAAGGAAATACATTTCAGTGTAATTCTGAAACTAAAGTAGGAGAAATTCAGAGAATAATTCAGAGAATGAAACGAGTATTTTGCTGCATGTATAATTAGGCAGACACAACAGTTTGTGATGTAACTGAGGTACACAGTGTGTACAGTGTATTGTTGAAGTCATACTAACACTGAATTAGTTGTGCAAGAACACGTTTATTCAGAAATGAAAATGATCCACCCAGAGGGAGTGGAACAGTGGCGTGCCTATGATCCTCGATTGTGTTATGGTTTATGGACTTGTACAATAACATACCCAGCTATCACTGTGTCTTAAGATGTCTTGATGGGCTGGGCAAGATATCTTGAGACAATTTGTTATAGTAAGACGTCTCAAGACACACTGTGACTTATGAGTGAAGATGCCATCTCTGTCTTGAGACATGAAAGTTATAAGTTTGTGTGTCTTGAAGACAAGGCATGACTTAAGACTTCATATTTTCTTAAGACACCGACATTTTATGTCTTAAGACGGTTCAGTTGTGACCTAATAGTGTTTCTTAAGATGTGTTTAAGGGTGTTTTATATCAATACCATGTCTTAACTGTAGTATACTCTTAAAATCATTAATAATTTAAGGTTGTCTAATAATCTTTACATTCTTTAAACATTTCAGAATAATCAGTTCATGTAAATATCAATGTTTAATGAAGAACAAAAAGGTTTGGTTCAAAAATAGTTTTAACCAGGAAAACAATTAACAATAACAAAAATGAGATTTGATATTAGTAACATCAGTAATAAAATTCACAAAATAAGTTATATTAAATAAATTTCCAAATACTAAATCTAAGTGTACTGTTCTACAGCCCTCGTGGACATGGTCTGAGATGAAGCCCACTCAGCATATGATAGGGGGAATTCTAGCCTGCAGATAGAGGATGGGGAGAGTACAGGGGTAAGCAGACTAAAATTCAGTGAATGACCTACAACTGAAACCGCACAAATATTCAGTCTCAAAAATTCAGTCACAACTTTAGTCTGAATACCCCTCTATCTGCCCGCTAGGATTACCCCTATCATATGCTGGATGGGCTTCATATTCTCAGACCCTGTCCATGAGTTAATTAATAAATGTTAATTAATAAATTAAAAAGTTATATTGATATTATAATAAAATACTAAATCTCTAAATACAAATCTAAAGCTCAGAGTCCATCAATTTCACTGCTTCAGTTGCAGATTTCTCTGCATTTTCATTGGCCTTAAGTGCATCCAGCCATGTGCGAAAAAAAAACAAACAGTTGTTGTCCTGTAGCAACCTTCATTTAAGATGCGATCTTTGGCCAAGAACTGCTTGAAAGCAAGTCGGGTTGCCTTTGGTACCATGCAAGCGATCTCTTCTTCTGTAGTGGTACTTCTGATCTTCTTTGCTGCACGCTTCTTAAGCACACTGAACATACAGTATCTGAAATGACAGAAAATCTGTGTAAATATTCAGACATGAATTTTTTTTGTGTGGAAACTACCTTCTCTCGTTTGTTTACGTTCCGAAGTTTAGTGTCATTTAAGGCAGAACAGTATGTTTGAAGGGAAAAAAAACGGTTGTCGTTTGTACATGGCTGAAGTTGAACTTGTCTGTATTTGTTACTTAAGTTGTTTAGTTCTGTAACACTTTTGCTCTGTGTTTACTTTCATGCAGTTAGCACACTCCCGAATTTAGAGTCTGTTCCATCTACAGATAAAATAAGTCGGTGTTACTCCCGTATGGAACAAGAATAGAGCAATATCCTCATCTCATTTAATTCTTTTCAATGTTTGGAGTCTCCCCTTTTTCTAAAAAACCTCCAGATGCTGTTTCTCTGCCATGCGCAGAGGGAGGTCCTAGCATACCGGAACAAGACAGTTTGTTTTTTACAGACACTGGGTTCAAGCATGCTAATGCACTGGAGAGCAGCAAACGGTAAGAAACATCCTCTGAATGTTATAAAAAGTGTTTTTTTGATTAAAATTGTGAACATCCCCATTAATTACTATACTAATTTATACATTACTCCTGCATTAAGGCATACAGGAGACATGCTTATTCATTCATTCATTCATTCATTCATTCATTATCTGTAACCACTTATCCAGTTCAGGGTCGCGATGGGTCCCGAGCCTACCTGGAATCATTGGGCGTAAGGCAGGAATACACCCTGGAGGACACTTTTGAGTCGCCAATCCACCTACCAACGTGTGTTTTTGGACTGTGGCAGGAAACCGGAGCACTCGGAGGAAACACATGCAGACACAGGGAGAACACACCATCTCCACACAGACAGTCACCTGGAGGAAACTCACGCGGACACGGGGAGAACACACCAACTCCTCACAGACAGTCACCCGGAGTGGGAATCGAACCCACAACCTCCAGGCCCCTGGAGCTGTGTGACTGCGACACTACCTGCTACACCACTGTGCAATAATGCATTAATTAATACAATTTCTTGTACCCTTATTGTAAAATGTGGTACCAAAAACACACTGTTACTACAAAAAGTAGAAGCTTGGCCCAGTTTTAATACCTGCAGTTTATGAACCACTTGTTGACGTTTTTTATCGAGACCCCATCAGTTAGCAACTGCAGCTTTTCTTCACTTATGGTGCTACATAAAAAACAGATATCTTCATGCTCAAGTAGAGTAACGTTATTCTTTAAAATGTTTTTTCGTCCACTCTGTTTTGTCCATCTCTGTCCTTGACCCTCTTCTCCTTTCTGTTACAATGCAGTGACTTAGCTTTTTCACTTTTTTGTGGTACTGTTGTGTATTTCTTTATAATCTTTAAATCATCTTTTTGTCATCTTATTTTATTTTACTTCTTCAAGAACTTACTTAAGTTACTGATAATTTGTATAAAATTGACTTACACTGATTTATATCTATTGTGCAGTCTTCCTAGCTACCTTGGTGTTATTTTTGTTTATATATATATATATATATATATATATATATATATATAATTTAATTTGTTAAATTGTTCTCACTGTAGTATTTACTAGTATATATATATATATTTATAAAATGTTTATAAAATATGTGTGAATATAAATAATACTCTTATTCATCCTACATAGAATAAAAAAAAATAAAGATACTAAAGATACTTACTTATATATAAAAGAGTCCTTGCTATAAATAATGCATAATGTTTTAATATTCCCTTAAAAATATTTAACTGTAAATGACTTATTTTTTTATATTTTAGGGAAAATGTTTAAAATAAATTTTATGCATCCCACATCTTGAGACATCTTTGGATGTTATTATAGTCAAGACATCTTAAGATCCATGACTATAGACATATCTTAAAGACATTGTACTCAGATCTTAAGACATGCCACAAGATGACTTAAGACGTCTTCATAATGTGTCTTTAGACATGTCTTAAGACATCCCAAGACACGGTAATGGCTGGGTATGTTTGTGTTCCTGCACCCAATAGTTTCTGACAAAATCCTAAAAATGATCTCAGCTTTTGGCTGAATACACCAAAATTTGTGGCCATCTTTTATAACCAATTAAAATTAGGATACACAAAGTTTTTTCTGCAGGCAAGTGGTAAAATGTCAGGTTTGTAAAGAAATGACCTGACATTTTATATTTAGAAGCTCTGTGTGTTTTGAGGTGTAATGTTATGTTTGAAAAGAAAATGAATGTTATTTCTACATGGCCTAAGGTTAATTTGTCTGTTCGTTTTTATGCACTATTTGAAATACCACAGAAAGTAATTTGTACCTCAAGTTGTTTAGTTTTGTAGCGCTTTCATTTTCCTTTTCTTTTTTTTTTTACTGTCATGCAGTCAGCTGGCTTCCGAATTTAGAGTGGGTCCCTACCTAAACAATCAGAAACATCAAAAATAAGTAAATATGCACCAATGGAGCAGGAATAAAGCAATATCCTCATCTCTTTTCTTGATTTGAAACCTTTGGAAGGCTTCTGTGAGCATAGATAGAGGAAGCCTAGCATGTCTGACTGAGCTACGTTATTTTTTCACTTGTTTACTGACACTGGGGCATTGTAAACACATTAGACTAGTTTCCAGAATGCAAGCAGGATGGAGAGCTAGCAAATACTGAGGAAACATTTTCGGAATTTTATTGAAAAGTGTTTGCAATCATGAACATCGCCTTTAAATGCTTATGGGTAGCACGCAAGTGCACACTTGTTGGGGAAAATGAAAGAAATGGAACACATTAGAATTTTGCTATATTAAAGAAAGACATTTTATTTAAAAATACACTTTTTCTAGTATTCTGAAGGTGTTTTCTCACCATTTGACGCTCTCTAGATGGTTTTTGACCAGTGTAATGTGTTTACAAAGCCCCAGTGTCTGTAAATGAGGAAAAAAAGCAAAAAATGTCACAGCCCAGTAAGCTAGTTTTTTTCTCTCTGCTTGTGGCAGTGAAAAGGCAACTGGAGGTTTTTAAGAACTTCCAAACTTTTAAAAGCATGAAGCAAGATCAGAGTGCTAATTGCATGAAAGTAAGTGGGCAGATAGAAAGTGCTACAAAGCGAATATAACTCGAGTAAAAATGAGCTTTTCTGGTAGTTCAAAAAGTGAATAAAAACTTACAAAGTTGTATTTTTACCTCCAACATACCATTCCACCTTAAAAGTCTGTAGAACTGAACGTAAACACACCAACATTCCCTTTAACAACCTCAACTTTCAAGATCCCTCACTGTATTGTGCTTGAGATGTTTAAATGTTTAAGGTTGCAGGACAAACTTGGCAGTCTGGTGCATATTCATGAATAATCTGCTATTTATAATTGAATAAATGACTTTCATGAACACTACAAGACTTGACAAAATATTTGGACAGAGATATATAACACACTAAAGTCTTTGCAAATTTGTCAGTGTTCCTTTTGTACTTGTGAACAATTATTTCTTCTATTATCTGCATTATGTTATGTGTCACTTGATATAACATATACTCCTTAAAGCATGGTTCAGACCGTCATGAAGCACAATCATTAGCATAGCAATGGAGACATGGGGGACAGAAGTACATTACTAAAAATTGAAATCTATTTAGTAAATTACATAAGCTATTGGGATTCCTTGTGAAATATGGAATTTATTTATACACAGTATATCACTAAGGGCTTTTGGTCATTTTCACTCAAAGTTTTTGAGCAGCCAGTTTGGCATTGGAAGGAATCCCAACTACTCCACAAGGTGCTGCAACTGAAGAGGTTGCTCACCACCCTGGGCATGCATGTTTTCCAATCTAATGTGTGTGTGTGTGTGTACCTGCAATGGATGTGTCAAATGCAGTCAAAACTTCCCTAGATATCTAAGGATTTAATTTGCTGTCAGTTGTGAAATGCTGTGAATCAATTAATTTGACATTTAGCAAATGGTATCTAGCCTAAAATAGTGATCAGGGACTTTTTGCAGTCCACACATATGACAAATAATTGTGCTCTCCTGCCACTAGGTATTGAATTATACACTAAACTGCCAAAAGTATTCACTCACCCATCCAAATCACTAAATTCAGGAGTTCCAACTACCTAGACTGCTTCTATAAACATTTGAGAAAGAATGGGTTGCCCTCAGGAGCTCAGTAAATTTCAGCATGGTACCATAACAAAATGCCACCTGTACAACAAGTACAGTCATGGAGTTTTCTCGCTACTAAATATTCCGCTGTCAACTGTCAGTGGTATTATAACGAAGTGGAAGTGATTGGGAACGACCACAACTGAACCATGAAGTGGTAGGCCACTTAAAATGACAGAGCGGGCTCAGAGGCACATAGTGCAGAGAGGATGCACTATGAAGAACAGTGCATAGAGAGCTTCTGGGAATGAGTTTCCATGACTGAGCAGCTGCATCCAAGCCTTACATCACCAAGTGCAATGCAAAGAGTCTTATGCAGTGGTGTAATGCATGCTGCCACTGGACTACAACAGTGGAGAAGTCTTCTCTGGAGTGATGAGTCATGTTTCTCCATCTGGCAATCCGATGGATGAGTCTGCAAAGGCAGACGAGCAAATATATTTGGTAATATAGTGTATAATCGAATTAATTTTGGTGACCTGGTGTCCAGTTTGATACATTCTCAAGCAAGAAATACCAGCATTAATTCAGTAAATAACAACTGTTAATTGTGGTTTCAATATTGATAACTGGACCATAGAAACATTAATTTAAATTATATATTTAAATAAAAACTAATAAATAAATAAATACATTTAAAAAAAGAAGCACATTCCACCACATTTTAGTGTCTAAAATATGCAGCCTAACCACAATTCGGAAGACAATATGAAGTGTTTAGACCTAGTGGGGAAATGAACTAAATATAGCCTAGATACAGATGTGTTCCTATGGTGCAAAATTATTGAATAGTTTAATGCTCTTGAAGGAGAATGCCAACTGCCCAGTTCTTATATATTAGCAATATGACAGCTGCATTTGCTGGCATTGTGCTGACTGACATGGTGAGAATTATGTCCATCCTACTTATCTTGAGAAACAAGGCAGTTGCCCAGTAGCGTAAAGCACAGCTTTAAACTAATACATCTATGAATGGTGAAGTGAATTATACAATACCTTATTATGACGTAGTTCTGTGGCAAAGCAAGTCATTCTTTCCAAATCACATGGTAAAGACAGATACTTAGTCATTAAACCACATTTAATTCAGTAGGAGAGTGAATGCAGTTTTAGAATAGAAGTTCTAACTTCTTTCATTTTTGTGTCCTGTGGAGTTCTCATCTGAAACCTACTTATAACTGCATTGATTTGAAACTGGCAGTTTCACTCAGCACAACTGTGCCCTTAGCCTAAGAGGGAGGGGTGAGCGATATGGCCCTAAGATAATATCATGTTATTTCAGGGTATTTTTAGCGCTAATGATATTCTTGGCGATATGAAAAAACCATGAAAATACATTTTTCATTTCAAGAACACCCTATATCAACAAAATATGTATTATATTAAATTAATAATGTATTTAATTTCTTATTTAAATTATATTTAATTACATTTTATTTTAGTACAAATCTAACAATTTCAAACATTCAGAGGAACCAAAAATATGTAAACATTTGCTTATTTTGTACACAACCATAACTTACCAAGACTTTGTATAAAAATTATTTAGAATATTGGTATTTTATTTCCAAACCACCTCCACATGACTGACGTTTCCCCCGCACCTGTCTCTGTGCCTAAGTGACTTACGTAATGAGTGTACGCCATATTAGGTGTAACTGCATGACATCATTAAGTATACAAGTCAGAATATCAAGATAATCGCGATTGTGATACTATTGCACATGATACGATATTGCACAGCCCTAATGAAAAGCCAATAAAAAATCATCACTTAACTACTCTCATCAAGGCTGAAATTACATAGCAGCACTGTTGTCAAGAACACCCATTGCCTGACAGCATTTAGAAAGTAGTAGCCTTGTTCAAACATACTGGTGGAATAATAGACCTACTTACTAGTAAACATACAAACAAGCAATCAAACAAGTAAAACCCCAAATCAGGAAACATTGGGACATTAGGGAAAATACAAATAAATAAAGAAGGCAGTAATTTGTAAATTTTCTTTGACATGTATAACATTAAAACCAACAAAACAAAACATTATTTTTTAATTTCTTTTTTTTTTTCAAAATACAAAATTATTAAACAAAGAAAAAAACCTCTTTATAATTCATCTTCCAAAAAAATCCATAAGATATAGAATAGAAAACAGTCTCCATTGCAGCGTTTTACATTCCAGAATACAATAAACACCCTCTTTTGGAGAAAAGGTCCGGATTACAGGCAGGCCAGAATAGCACATGCACTATTTTCTTCCACAGCCTTGCCCTTATAATGTGTGAAGAATGTGGTTTTGCATATAATTATTGAAATATGCACTGACGTCACTGGACAAGACAGTATGTTGTTGACATGTATGTTGACAGTAGGTTGTACCTTTACTGGTGTGGTCAAAGAAGTTACATTTGACACAGTCCCATACTATGACAGACCATGGCTTTTTGACTTATTGCAATCTCTGGAATTCTTTGGTCTAGAGCACAAGGCATCCATTTTTTTAAAGAAGAGAAATATTGATTTTTTCTGAACACAATACATTTCCAGTGTGCAATGGTCCATCCCATGCACCTCAGTGCCCTGAGATGTTAATGGTGCTCCTGGACACAGTTAACATAAGGCTTCTTTTTTTTAACTGGATGTATATTTACAACTGAAATAAATCCCACCATAGAGAACATTATATTTACTTTCAAAGTAAAATGAGAAAACTCATAATAATTTTATTATTGTTATTATAATTATTGCATTCTCCTTAACATTCCAGCATTACTGGTTTTGTAAAGAAATTAAATACATGGGAATAGTACCCCTGTCTAATAAAAATAAATTAATTCATTCATTCATTGTCTGTAACCGCTTATCCAGTTCAGGGTCGTGGTGGGTCCAGAGCCTATCTGGAATCATTGGGCGCAAGGTTGGAGGGGGCACCAGTCCTTCACAGGGCAGCACAAACACAGACACACATTCACTCACACCTACGGACACTTTTGAGTCACCAGTCCACCTACCAACATGTGTTTTTGGACTGTGGGAGGAAACCGGAGCACCGGGAGGACACCGGAGCACCCGGAGGAAACCCACACGGACATGGGGAGAACACACCAACTCCTCACAGACAGTCACCTGGAGCAGGAATCGAACCCACATCCTCCAGGTCCCTGGAGCTGTGTGACTGCGACACTACCTGCTACGTCTCCATGCTGCCCTAAATAAAAATAAAGGTGATACAAAATCATGAAAACAGACGAGGATATTGCTTTATTCCTGAATGGATGAATTTGTGTTTAAATGATGCCAAGAGAAAATGCCCAATAGAGAGAATAATGTTCAGCTGGAGTGTCTCTTAACAGTGCTCAGTAACACTAAAAAATATTTGATTATTCTTTGATTTATCAGTCTATTCAGGCTTTAGCAGGAACTTTATTATTTGTAAAGATATCATTTGTCAAGTTTCTTTAACTAGTTGTTTGCCACACAACATGAACTGATTCAAACAATAATTAAAATGAAAAAAAAAAAACCATTGCTAGCACATTATTTTAATTAACACTGAAAAAAGAAGGCTTCATTTCAGTTTTCTGTTTTGTTTTGCTTTTTGACTGCATGCGGATGCAGTTGCCAACCCGGCCAATGTTTTAAATAGTAGATTTGGCAGAGGTTTTATGAAGGATGCTCTTCCTAGTGGATCCCTTCTTTTCCACCCAAGCTTAGGACTGAAATCAGCAGTGCATAAATGCAATGCAGTGACTAGGCAGTGAACACAATAAAGTCTACACTGACAGTGACCCAGGGTGAGGCTCAAATCCAGGCCCTCACAGCGCTGTAGCTGTGCGGCAGCAACTTCACCTGAAAATAAGAAAATGTGCTTTAAATTCACTCAACTGTGAAAACGTGTACACAATGCAAACATACATTTTATTTCATTGTCAAAGAGGAGGGAGCTTTTTGTTGATTGCAGCAGTTGGGAATTGCTACACAGCACCAGTAGGTGAGGGAATCGTTTCCCTCGCTGATGGACAGACACAGTGTTTATGTCCACCACTTTCTGTTGGAACATTCATTATTTACATTATCAATAATGCTGACTGAACTAGTTTTGGAAATAGCTGTGCAAGGCTGAGCTGTGAATGTACCACAGATAAAATCTTGCTGTTACTTGCCATTTTTTCTCTTTCATTTGGATGAAAAATATTCCCTGTCTCATCTTTTCAGAACAGCTTGTCCCAGAAGTCTTGAAGTTCACTTCTTTAGAGCTTTAGAGCAAGATTTACTAAGGCCTTGTTGGTCTTGGTGCAAATATAGAGATTGCAGTACCGTGGATAGTCCCCAGTGACAGTTTACAGGTAGGCTAACATAGACAACCGTGGTCAAATAACATGTTTAAATTATAATATATATGAAAAGAAGTAAATATTTTTAACAGCAAACACATTTCAATATGGTACTTTATACACATTGTAAGACCAAGAAAGCCCACTCTTTTGCATATAGTTATAAACCAACATATATCCAGTAAAAAATATTCTCTACAGTGTTACTGAGTAGAATCTGATGATGGACCATAACCTCAGACCTCACCTGCTATTTCTGAATGAAAGACAAAAGCGTGTCTCTTCTGCCTGAGGGATGGACATTAGTGCTGGTATAAAACAATACACATCTAATCAAATAACTCAAATTATCAAATTGCTTCAATAAATGAAAAACAGGCAAAACAATGCCATATTGTGCACGCTTTCTGGTAACCAAACTATATATTAAATAATCATCAAAAATATTCTAACTTAAAACTTATCAAATCTCTGCTCTGAATAAATGAAATAAAAATATAGCATTCAATGAACTCTTGATGTATATTAAAATGACGTATAATGTAATGTCCACATATGCATATGTTATTAAGTGTGTGCAGCACATGGAATGACTTATTGTTCTGAATTTAAATGTATATAGAGATTTGTCTCTGAGAGAATGGGATGTTAGGTTAAGCTTCTTTCCTGGAGGTAGCCGAACAGGGTGTCCTTACCAGTTATCTTTCTTTTCCAGAACAGGAAGTGATGTAAACAAAAGATATACCATTTACCTTATGTAGACACAAACCAACCTATACAATGAAGAGTGTAGGAGAAATGGAGAGAGATAACGAGATACGGAGAGATGAATAGAGAGACAAATGGAATTTGCTGATTCTCTCTCAGCCTGTTTGTGCTGTTCTTTTGTGAAATTAAAATGTATTTAAGACAGTGTCTAGTAGAGATTCTTCATCATCGCTCACACCACAACACCCCAGAAGGAACACAACACTCTCTACGTCAGAAAACAGTTAGACGAGGCTTTGAAATCACGTATTTCATGACTCATGAGTACAAAACGTGTAGGCTATGCGTTATCGATGCATGCTCTGTGTATGAAAGCGGGTGTGAACCCCCACCGCCCTTTTTTTTAAAGGAAACGTCAGGCCTGTAGCCACGTAATGTTTTCAGCGGCGATATAATATATAATGTTAAGTGTTGAGGTTAATTTTGCACCATACAACGTCAGGGATTGCACAAACACTGTCATTACCTGTCTGCCTAATGCTGCGGGTCAGAGGAGAAGTGTTTAGCAGCAGTTTGTTGCTAACCGGAGGAGGAGGGAGGAGCAAGGCGGGAGTGGACGCCGCGAATAATATCGGAGCAGAATTCTCACAAGAACTCAAATAAAGGCCGTCAGGTAACAAACACTTTTGCGGGGGAATGAATGGGGGAATTGATGACAGAGAGGGTAATTTTTATTTTTAAATATTGATGAATGAAGAAAAAGATGAATGAATGAAGGCTCCAGCAGAAAGTGCACTTTTCTCATCCGGGGCAAAATGGCAGGTGCTTGAGAACCACTATCTGTGCACGTGCCTGATGTTGGGCATATCAGTTCTTTTTGCTAATTGTCCATGACACGTTCAGATGGTGCCCCAGAAACACAACAGATTGCTGCAGATTTCCCATGAAATGCTCATTCTGTTCTTTCCTGAGACATTTTTACTGCTCTGAATTAGTTCATGACCAGTAAAATAAACTGTTCAGTCAAATCACATATGTCTAAGATGAAAAATGATAATTTGAAAGGGGTGTTATTATCTAATTCCTAGAGGCTTTTAACGTCTCACGTCTCCCATGTGCTGCAGTGTGTATTAACAAAATGACAGAGATAATGAATGCAATTTCAGCACTGACATAAACATTTATTTATGAATGTTATTCTATATTTAAAGACATTTAAACCAATCATGTTTCTTTGAATTCCTCTAGCAAAAATGCCCCAACAAGACAATGTACTTCTCATTTATTGACACATTCATAATGTGGCATTCCATGCAAAGATAACACTGGAACACTTTGGACAAACAGTACTCAACAAACTCAAAATGCAAAAAGGAAAATATGATTAGTTTCTTATTTAATCCAATAGACTTTAGAGTAATAAAACAATATTGATGCACTGTAATGCCTCAGTCTGTGACCCCTCTGAATAGTTTTTGGAATGTTAACTGATAATAAAAAAAATTATAGCAATATTCAATACATGCCAATGTAATTTGGGTTGAAAATTATTCTCTGGACATTGTCAACCATAAAAATCCTTTCAAGCATAATCTGTATTGTGGTTGATACCTCGGCTACTGTATAACCTATTCATTTTTGTCTGTTTAAACCTTTAAAATCCCTTACACTCATCTAAAATGCTATGATTAATTTATTACAGTGCAATAAATAATTACAATTTGACAATTCTTAAATTATAGTAGTGTATAATGAAAGCTTGAATCCCACACATTCTGAAACGTATTAAATAAATGAAACTGATATGAATTGTTTTATAGTAACTGATATATAACTGTATATTTCTTTAAGCATACTCTTTAAATCATGTGTAGCCTGTAGACTGGGTGCATAGCATTTACAGCATTTAGCAGATGCCCTTATCCAGAGTGACTCACAAAAGTGCTTAGCATTCAGACAGAATGTGTATACTAGCTAGTGCAAATAGGTTTGGATCTAAATTCCCTCTGAGCTCAGACTCTTGTCAGAACAAGGGCCAGTGCTGATACCTAGAAAGAATAAAATGTAGTAAGAACCAAGTTAAGTGCAGTATAATTGCAAAAACAGTCTGTTTCAGTGAGCACTTAGGTTAGTGCTCCCCTAAGTGGGTCACAAAGAGATGGGTCTTCTGTCTTTGAAGACTTCAAGAGAGTCTGCTGTTCGGACAGCCAGGGGAAGTTCATTCCACCATCTGGGCAGCAGGACTGAGAAGAGTCTTGACGTTAGACCTCCATGTGAATTTAGGGATAGCGGGTCAAGTTGAGCTGTGAACTTGAAACTCGAAGGGCTTGAGGCTCAGTCCGACTCTTGACCGGTGCCATAAGGTAGGGAGGGGCTGGTCCGTTCTTGGCTTTGTAGGCAAGCAGCTAGCTACAGGAAGCCAGTGAAGAGACCACAGCAGTGGAGTGACATGGGTGAACTTTGGAAGATTATAGACATTCCATACATCTACATTCTGGATCAGCTGAAGGGGTCTGATGGGCCACAGAGGAAGACCAGCCAGGAGTGAGCTACAGTAGTCAAGCTTCGAAATGACTAGAGACTGGACTAGCACCTGGGCAGCCTCCTAAGAAAGAATCGGATCTGCCAGATGTTGTACAGTAGGAATCTGCATGACCGAATCAAGTTTGCGATGTGGGCATTAAAGCATTAAGGGTATTCAAGCATGAAATGAGTGTATTTCGTGTAGCTCACGGTACTCATAAACACAATGAGGACCACACATACTTATTTCAGGCTGTAGTTAACATTTCATCCACTAAGTGGCAGTAGAAGCACAGCAAAGAATTCACTCATAACAAGTTCAGGTTTAGCATGAATTTCAGAAACAGCACATCCATAAAATGTAGTATAAATAATCACATAAAAGGTTTACATAACAACAAGTATCCTTTATTTAATGTGCAGCCATTAGTGCTATGTACCTGTTTTTGACTATTATTTGTGCTAGCTGCTCTTGTGTTGCAGAGCTCGATATTATTTTCTAATGATCTGGTCCAAGCTTATGAAATCATGCTTATAACCAGTCACATTGATCTTACTGGTAAATCATTACACGATGGTCAATTTGCAAGCAATCTCCAGGAAACTTGGGGGGTGCAATAAAATCTTTCACTGATAATTCTTGTTAAACGGTGTCTCGGGTATTAGGCAACATATTCCAATTACTTCAGTCTAATAACTTTTTATGAGGGAGCTTTTAGGAGTGTTGAGCACATCGGATGTCTAGTTTCTAACACCACCATTGTAAAAAAACAAACAAATTCTGTTCAGCTATGGAACATTTCACACCACACTAATATACTGTTGTTTTATCTTGCAATTCCCTATAAACATAAACACATTTGCTATTTATCAGGTAAAACATGTTCCAATTCGGATTTAGGCCAAATTTAATTGCAAATATTCACAGAGTACAAAAATGTGAAAACTGCCCAATTATCTTGTGTGATCTGGCTTGTGTATAATATTCCCAATTATATTTTTACTGTGGAGTGAAAGTTCTTTTGTGAGTAAATACAGAGACTGAGCTCATTAATCTTTATTTTAAAGTCCTGGGGCATACCCCAAAGCTTCCAAGCAGACAAGTGCCCCCAAACCCATTAATTCATATCAAAATTTGTTTTCTTTGTTTGTTTTCTATTCTTTCAAAGAACATTTAGTCCTCATGCTCATCATGGAGATTTGAGGTGTGAAAGTGTATGTGTATAGTATATTTTCTTTTTAATTACTGCTTAAGAGTGAGCCAAAGAAAGCAATTTGTAGAGTTCTTATTACTCTTTTAGAACACTTTTATTCATGATATATTTGACATGAAATGCAAGTGGGCTTTACACAGAATTATCAAAGTGAATAATAAGACCTATACAGAAATACAAAACTAAATTCTCTTATACATCAGCTGTTATTTTTCTTAACTTAGTTTTTCAGAAACTTTTATTAACTAATTTCATAGATTGTCTTTATTTTTTAATTCAAACACTTTCCCTGCTGTTCTATATAGTATGTCAAGGCCAATAATGAATATATTATTATTAAAAACACGTTCAAAGTGGAGTGAAGTCTCTGGGGTGTCCTCTGCAGTTTGAGGCTTACTGTTTATACTGTAGGCCCAATCAACTTGAGTATAAGCTCATAGGACAAAAAATAGACAGTTGAGGCTCACAAAGAAACCTGTGTCCATACAAAGCTTTCTGGAAGCTCTGATTCAGCTGCTATAGAGCAGGGTAAAGGACTTAAGGAGGTATTTTGGTTTTTAAAAAATGGCCATCCTATTTGTTTAGCAGTGTTTTTCCTCTGGAGTCATTTGTTGAAGCTGAGGGTAAGAGTGGCTCCTCTGAGCCCTTCATCTGTGGGTAATTGGTCTCTATGCACTTCTGTGTTGTGCTCCTTTGTTACCTTTAGCGATGCAATGTAGGTCAGTGAAATTGGCCGTATGCGCTTCCATCTGTGTGCTGCTTTATTTTGACATTTACAGCTAACAAGGTGAGCCAGTTTCTCTCTCTCTCCCTCTCCCTCTGAGGCTCAAACACTACTTTAAATGTAAAAGTGACAGTGCAGGAAGCTGGTCTCAGCCACAGAAAACTGCACAATTTTTCTATTAACTCAACCAACAACAGAGAGGCAGAACAACTCACCAAGGTATTCATGAATATTTTTTATCATTCAGCTCATTGGAAGCAGAAGTAACACCAAAAACTTTTTGCTGTCGTGTGGTGGTTCTGTGTGTGTGTGTGTAATGTCATGTTGTTGAGACCAAAATATCTTATACATTCTCATATTGTGGGGACTTGTCTTCTTTGTGAACCAGCTTGGGGTCCCCACATCATAAATCACGACATTTTAAAGTGAAGGAAGTTGTAAGGCTAGGGATAGGGTTAGGTTCAGGGTCAAGGTTAGGATTAGGCTAGTAAATGCAAATATGAAAATGTGTAATTATTTGTTATTGTATAAAGTACACCCACTTCCCCTCCACACACACACACACACACAATTGCATTGGGGGCAGAGAGCACATATCCAGGTTGGCAGGCAGCCATCCTCTGTGCCCAGGAAGCAGGTGGGAGTTAGGTGTGTTGCTCAAGGGCACCTCAGTTGTGATTTGAGGGAGGAGGACACTGCTGTTCCTTCACTTTTTCCACAGGTTTTCTGACAGTCTTGGGAATTTAACGCTGCCTTCCAATCCTAAACCCCCTTCTCTAACTATTAGGTCACTGTTGTCCCAAACAGAAGTAGATGTGGTTAATGTTAGGGAAAATCTCCATATAAGATATGGAAGTCTACGAAATGACTGCTCAAAGAACTCACAGAAATGAACACAAGCATAACTTTTTAATGAGTGCTGAGTTGCGTGTGCACCTATGAAATGGATAAAAAAACCCAGCTCACTCCTGCTTTTGTATATTATACACATTTTCATCAGAATCAGAATTACAATCAAGCTTTACAGGCCAAGAATGCATTTTTGTAGACACAGCTTAACATAAGCCTCAGAGTGACAGAGTTTTTATTCATGTTACATGTATGTATACATGTGGGCAAATGCACTGTTAAGTCTTACCCAAGGACTCGTGTTGGTGTAGCATGGTATGCTAACCTGAACAGAAACGTGTAGTTGTCTGTGGTAGACAGCAGTGTTTGAAGTTATGTAAAGAGTTGTGGTGTGATGTAGTGGGTAATATCACTGTCATCTATATTCAGTTCCCTATCCTTGGGCAAGACACCTAACACTAGACTCATCTACCTCTGTAATAGGATTAGAATTGTAAGTCACTCTGGATAAAAGCCCCTGCTTAATGCCAAGAATATAAATGTAGTCATGTTTTTTTCGCCTAAAACTGTACATTCAGACCAAGAACCATTTAACAACCTGTTTTTTTGAGAGTGTAGCCCCAGCAGATTAGCAGAGTGGCCCATGTGATAATTAAAAAGCCATTGCTAACAGGAATCTTATGCCTCATTAAAACTCCTCAGCCTCAGAAATGTTATCTGCCATGGGGGGAATGAAGAGCAGAGTCATGGAGCCGCTCTCTAAAGACCAGCTCCTCCGCTCTGATGATAGCATCACCTTCAAATTAGGCCATGAATTATGGACTCAAGGTTCTTGCGAAAGCCAGTCTTGGCCAGTTTATGACACGGCTGCTGATTTGTAATGTCTTGTCAGCTGAAAAGTAAAACTCTATGTAGAAGAAGGGCTGAGAATTAGATCAGAATTCAGAAATGTCAAAAAAGAACCATTCAGTACAAAAAAAAAGCTGTTACCAATTAATAAACAGCCAGATCTGTTTAGACTATTTTTGAACTATCCCACACTCCACACTTTTTTGAAGATGTTAAGCATATAAGCATAGCAAATGTGCAAGAATTCACAAAAATCACCCGTGTACATGCTTAGAAAAAATATCCTTTCAGTGGTTAAGGGTATATATTCTGTACCATTAGTTAGGGAACATAATTGTACCATATTCAGTAATAATAGTACATTTTACAGTTATATAGATTTAATATGTCCTATTTCATCTCAAGTACAATATATTTTTTCCTGAGAGTATACAGATACACATGGTGCTCTGGGACAGCACTATTCCTGTTACTGGTACTATTATTATTTCATACCTACAAAACCAAGTATTACAATGCAATGTAATATCTAAAGTAAATGAACTATGGGACATATTCATTCATTCATATTCTGTATCTGTTTTATCAAGATTAGGTCCATCGCAGGGCATCACACATGTATTTACACTTGGGGACAAATTTACACTGCTACTCCACCAAACAACATTTGTTTTTAGATTATAGAAGGAAGCCTCAGCACCCAGTACAACGCAGACAAAACATCACACTCCTCATAGATATGACAGGAGGCAAGGATTGACTCTAGGAGCCCAAGACCCTGGAACTGTTACATATACATACTGTATATAAAAATCTCATCATTGTATTTTTTATGGTGTTGCAACAGAAAGTGTGAACTCCCTGTACACAACACTTACAACAACACTGTTTAAACCTCCAGGTCTCCTAAAAAAAACCCATTAAATAAAATCAGCAATCAGCCATAACCTTAAAATTACCTCCTTATTTCAACACTATTTGTTAGTCTATAATTCCAAACTTTGTTAGTCCCTTTTTAAGTTACATCTATGGCATTTGGCATATGTGCTTATCTCGAGCAACTTATTATTTTAATCATGTTATGCAGGTAAGTAAGTGTAGTGTTAGGATTCTTGCTAAAGGACTCATTTCATGTAACGTGGTCTATTTACTCTGACAGGGAACTGAACCTTTGTCTGCTGCATTGAAGTCTTGAGTAGTGGATACATTTCAGCACTGTGGCGACACTGACCTGCTTGGGTGTTAGTCTGTATTATACTGGTGCGGTAGAGTACAATTTGTAATTTTGAACAACACAGTGCACATAAATCATAATTGGAGCCGAGAAAATGGACAATAAGTGCAAACAATGAGGCAACGTTAATGTTATGGCTGATTGGACCCACTTAGACTAAAATGGCAAACACTTAAGTGCACACACAAATGGTTACAACTTCTTAATTAGTTTCCATAAATATTTGACTATATGGTGTACCAGTAAATATGCATATTTTGGTATAAAGTACATGATACAAGTGACCTAGGAATTCATGAAAGCTGTCACGCTCTCGTCTCGTCTAGTCTGTTTTCCTGTTCTCAGCACATGGCTTTGTTTTGTTGTTCTTCCTAGCTCCGCCCTGGTTCCACCCTAGCCCCACCTTAGTCCTGCCTCTGTCTCGTTATTGTCTTCAGGTGTTTCTCGTTTGTTATTGTATTTAAGTCCCCTTCCCTCACTTCCTAGTGTCGTTCATTGTTCCTTGTTTCGCGTTCATTATTCTTCGTATGGTTCATTTGTTCTTCGTGTTCTTTGTAGTGTTGCTCGTTTCCCTTGCTCGTTTCATGCCCCAGTCGTGTTGTGTTTGTTTCGTTAAGTTTTGTTAAATAAAGTCTGTGTTCTTAGCGTTTGCGTCCGCATCCGTCAGTCCGCACCCCTCATCCCTAACAAAAGCAAGCAAACTTTTTATTGGAAAAAAAAATACAAAAAAGTTAATATAAGGACAGTTTAATTATAGTCCCATAACCAGCGCCTGGTCTGCTGTATTCTCTAAAAGCTTTTGACAAAAGGAAAGTTGCTTTGTCATCAAAATGCATAGATAATGCAGGCTGTAAGGTCATTCTCCCTGGAGAAGGACCCTGGTTTTAAAAGTGAATAGTGAGATTGCAATCTCTGGCTAGTGTTCTGCCGAATGGAACTGTTTAGAATACGGCAAATATAACAAGAAAAGCATCAACACTGTTCTCTAATTTGTATTCATAAGAAGGGTGCACAGAAAAAAATGGGATTTTTCCGTTATCTTCCAGAAGCATTTTTATACAAATGGCATGTATTTATTTGGTGCAGGTTGCATGCTAATATTCAGCTCCCTGGTTCTTGAGGAGGCCTTCTTGTCAAGGCTCTTTAAAACCTACAAAAGGTATGTGAGAAAAAAAACTCACCAGCTTCATCAGCAGAGAACTTATATATAAATTCTCTTGAAGTAGCCCTTCTAACACAATAACCTCAGGCACTTTTTCAGCTCAAAAATATCTTCCTTTTAAATTTGCACATGAAAGAGAAAAAGCCTCTTGTCTTCAGTAAGAACCAGGATCCTTTTTTGGTTCAAAGAAATATAAATGATATACAGAAGTTCAGGTAGGTTTGGTCAGAGCAGTGCCGCTCCATTCTGATCTGAGCCCACAGTCCTGTGATCTTTATAAAAGGGTTTCTAAATGGCTCCTGGGTCTGACATGTGGTTCTAAGAAAAGACCTTTAATCTGGGATACAATATTTACATGTGGATGTTTCTTTAAATATATTTGTTCTTAGATTTGAGGTAAGTTGGCACCTCCACTTATGAGGACCTTAATCAGCTACTTTAAGGTGCACTCATTACTGAGTATCCTATTATATTCTATATACATATAATGTCAATGGAATGCATCGACCAATAGCTCGGTACACTCTGTAACTGCACATGAGCTTAAGGGCATAATGTTCAGTGCCAAGCATTGGATGGAGTGGTATGAATCCTCAAGTAGCATTGTGGTTATTCATTTTATAATAGGCTCAGCACATGTCATATAAAATGTTGTTCTTACATGTGGCTACAATCATAGGCAGAGTCAAATGATTGTAGGGGGGGGCAGGATGGATGTTTGTTGCCGTAGTTATTTTGGTGCTTCATTATGATCTCTCACTATTTAAAGAAACATAAACCAACATGCACAATGTTTCTCCACAGAAAAGAATGTTAGAGTAAGTCTATTTTATTATAAAAAAATCTGCTGTCAATTTCAGAATTCAGAAACAGGACATTCTGTAATGCAGCCTGCATATTCAGTGAAATTTCAGAATTACTTTAAACTTACTCTTGATTAACTTTTTTTTTCTGCCTCCCCTGACAAAATTTTCTCCACCTCTGACTAACCAAGTGTAATGGCCTTTCATAGAAAATTAAGATACATATCATGTGAAACATAAATGTTCCTTTTTAAGAAATCGTGAGCACAAACTTACTCTAAGCAAACCTCACTTCCTAGTTATAGAGGTACTGACTCAACACTCTAAACAGTCTGTTGAATCCGGTTTAAGTTCTACCTAAAACAAAGCTGTAAGTTCCCCGGTGTTTCAACTTAGTGCTTGTCCACCATATTTTTGCCGCCGCAAAACAAAAAACAAATTCCTGTAGGAGGGGACGTGAACGCCATTGGCTGCATTAAAAAATAATGGACAGCTAACTCTGGCTGGTGATTGGCTTAATAAAAAGCGAGTGATATCAAGTCTTGCTTGTATAATTTGCTGCAGTTAAAAATGATTAACATATGCTCCACCCTTTACTCACATTACTGGCACCCCGGCCTGCAGCATTATCATAGCCTGGACGAGCACCTCTCCAGAAATGTAATTAAGCGTTGCGTCGCCGCAGACCGCAACGATGGTGATTGGTCAGTAGCTGGATGGACATGCAGAACCCAAGTACAGAAATACTCTCCTCCACACACAGTGACGCAGACAGCACCACATTCACAGTGAGAGGTTTCATGTCATGGTGTGGGCTTCAGGGATGAATAAAAATGTTGAACAAATGAAAAATACGGAGGTCTCCAGGGAAAAAAAAATAACTCAAAGAGAAGCGATACTACGCGGAAAAAACTTGCCGGCTTTGTATTTCTTTCCTGGCACCTCATGTAAACTCTGCTCTGTCCCCAATAATGACCTACTCCATAAATAGTGCACTTTAAAGGTTTATAAAAGTAATTCAACTACACCACTACATGCATAGTGTAGAGCAGAGGTGATTGCTCCAAGACTGCAAGGGAAGCTCAGCTTCCCCTAAAATGCCAAAAAATAAGTGATCAAATATATACTGTTGAGTGTACATGTCATTGAATAAATGCTAAAGCACTGTGAAGCTGCGGGAATGATTGAGAGGAAAGCCGCGTCTTTACCAGTGATAAGAAGCTGATTCTGAAGAAAAGTTGAGCACGTTGTAGTGCATATTTATTCAATGACATATTCACACAACAGTATATATTTGATCACTTATTTTTTGACATTTTAGGGGAAGCTGAGCGTCCACAGAGTTCAATAGCAAAGCAGCGAAGTGCAGCGAAACGAGACGAGTCATTGGATAAATGCTGGGCTTTGTCCCGCCCATCGGACGCTCAGTGTCTCTGGGGGTCTATGGGGCACTGGGCTGACCTCGGCTGGCCCGGACGCTCAGCTTCTGCATGATGATTGGATGATCTGTCTGAGGCTGAATCCCTTTTTGATTGACAGCGAAATGAACGAATCAGCGATCCTTTGGTGTAAAGATCCATAGGAGCATTACATTTTCATTCTGTTTTGAGTTGAACCAGAGACTGTCTTAATCCTCTTAGCGGCATTTTCTTTGTTAAAAACGACTAGCGAAAAATCGAGCTTCTATTTCTGGTGGGTTTTTTGTAGCTGCTTGTGTTTGGAGACTGACTTCTATCACTCTTTCTGACTTCTATCGCAGTTTCTGTCCAGCAGGTGCTGCTGAACCCCTCCAGCGTCACAAAGCACTCACAGGCGGACACACTTCACATGGGCCAAGGCCGTTTAAGCAGCCTAGCTCTGCTGGCCATTGAGAGGACACTAGTCAAGTCCCTGGAAAAGACGCCTTGTTGGTACGTGTCATAGATCATTTTCTTGAAATGGAATGGAGGGTAGAATTTACGTATAAATAAACCGACACATTTTATGATGTAGGCCGAAATTGAGCTTCCCCTCCTTGAAAGACCAGCATCCGACACTGGTGTAGAGTAAGACGTTTGAGATTCAGTCCTAATGGTAAGTATAAATGCTCACAACGGCGCAGGGCTCTGTGGAGCCAACGCAAAAGTATAAATCAGCCTCATAGTCACCCCCTCGCAATTTTGTATGTCTCCAGGCTAGAGTGATCATTTCCTCTACCTGATTTGCGCGACTTGCCCAATTTGGACGGCGCATGCGCTGACCTTCACGCATATAGCAATTTTCCAAAGCAAAGAAGAGAGTGAGTATCTTTAAACACACATAACCATGAGTTAGCCTTTCCTTACTGTTTTAAAAACTGGAGTACCTGCAAAGTCTGTTTATTTACAACTGACAATATCCGTGTTTTGTAGTTTTCTGTTTAAAAAAAACATTACGAATAATGATGTGGGACACTTATGGCCTTCAACAAAAGACTGGCATGTCTCTTTACAATTATATTCAAAGTAGAAATTAGTCATAATCAGAGCTATCAGTAAAGTGTACACAAACAATGTGTTCTGTTCATGCACAGTCTAAATTAGACAGCAGCACAAATCTGGTAGCGAATATAGTGTATTGCTGTATAAGTACCCAAGTCTTAAGCTTGTCATAGCTAAAGCAGCCCTGCTATTGGTCTTGGAAGACGTTCACACTTCAAGATTTGAGGACAGTGCTAAATTTAACTTGTGTTCATGAAATGTATTCATTTACACTTACATTTATGGCATTTAGCAGATGCTTATCCAGAGCAACATACAAAATTGCTTGTTTGGTGGAAGTGGATTGCAGTTAGTGCCTAAAATAACCTTGAGCTCAAACAGTGCCAGAGCAGGGCCAGTGCTAACACATATGACTTACATATTATGTGTGCAATTTAAACTGTTTGTACTTTCTAACTGTGGAAAGTTTATTTGAACTCTACCATCCACACCAATAATGTCATCACTGTGGAGACATCTCATTAAAAAAATATTCAGTGACCCAGATTCAATCTCAAAACATTCCGTTAAAAAATTAAATAAATGCTGGGTCCATGTTGGTTGGAGATGGAAACAGAAAACTCCAATCTCTGATGACATCCACTCTTCTGGGCGATCGGTGCTCTGCTGCTTTTTCTCTGGGTCCACATGTTTATGAGTGGATTTTACAGACTGGACTGATGAAAGCATCTAAAATTCTCTCCTCTGCAGTACACATTTTGTATCAGGCAAGGTTTTTTGCCACTGTTTATCACACAACAAAATTGATGATGTACTTAATAACAACATGATCACATTTATAGACCTTTTTCTGTTTGCAAACAGAAACTATGTGATTTGTGGGTGGAGGTTAATTGCTGGCAGAAAGTCACAGTGTACATAGTGGTGTCAAGTGTAGAAAAATGGGAATATGGCCAATCTGGATGTTTCACCAGTTATTTCATTAGCCTACGAGTAAAAGAGATGTTGCCCTACACTAATAAGCTAACTCTTATTATTAATAGGGTGAGGTTTCCTGACCTGTACACACTGTCGGGTAAGTGGGTCAAGGAACCGACATAATGGCCAAATAACAGTTGCCAGACATCTTCATATACCTTGTGGAAAAACCCAACATGTATACAAAAGAAACACTCAAGGCATAAACTCTCTTGATGCCTACAATATCCAGGACATTGAATACCAAGATTTGATGGATGCTTTTGTATTACGGAGAGATGTACTGCCTATGGCATTTACCATTATGAAATACCTGAGAATGCCAGCTTTGTGGTTGTTGCTTACACTAATTTGTTGTTATTAAGTACGTCATCGATTTCATATTGTGATAAGCAGTGGCGAAATACTTTGCCTGATATGAAATGTGCGCTGCAGAGGCAAGAATTTTGGATGCTTTCATCAGTCCAGTCTCTCCATTTAATAGCTTGTAACCATAAACGTCAGTGTTTTTGCCTCAAAGGGAATCTTCGAAGAGGTATTCTATAAAAATCAAGATAACTTGCTTTTCCATTCCAATTCTGGCATCCAACAGCACAATACGACATATTTTGCGTATCTTGCCCCTTTCACTCTACTTATTTATGGTGTTTTACTGCCACCACAATGCGAGCTCAGCTGCCAGTGATGTAATCGTGACGATCATTCCAAATTGGTCTATATAATCTAAAGAAAAATCAATAATTAGTATTAAAATATCTCAATGAAATAATGTTTGAGGATGTAATGAATAAAATTAAGTAACGTCCGAATTGATGAAGATAATGTGTCAGAAAAACAGTATCCAAACCATATCATCTGCTGCAAATTACATCCTTAGTGGATGACAGACATACCCTGTGGGTATCTCTCTCTCTGAACTCGGGTCATTTGCAATAAAGAAACTGACACTGCATTACCTGCACACTGCTGTAATTGCAGAGTAGACATATCTGATTAATGGTTATGAATCAGAGAGAAGATATAATCTAATAGCTGTTTGATGAATGTGTGCAAAGATGTGGAAGCTGCTGAAGTCTAAATGCTGGAGGAATCAAGACATAAATCTGCTGAAACATACACTTTTAGATGTATATATTACAATTAATATCACTAAACATTCTGGGTAGAATCATTGAAAAAAAAATGTGACTTTGCTTCTTCATTATATTTTTCTAAATAAAAGTGTTCAAATGTTTCTTTGGATTCCTTAAATAATCTTTTTGTAAATCAGATGAGAGTCTGAATAAAGCCTTGATTCTTGGTTCATCCACATTTTTCATTACAATTATTAATTTTTAGAACACACAATGTAAGCTGTAAACATCTGCTCACTGAACATTCCCCCGGAAAGGGAATCATTCAGAAATAATACCCCTTTGCTGCAATCACAGCCTCTTTTCCTCTAGGAAAGCTTTACATTAAATACTGGAATACTACTGTGAGGATTTAATGGCATTTAGCCACATAAAACACTCATTAGAGGAGGTACAGTCATAAAGGATGATTAGTTATGGGTCACAAAAGCCAAGCCAGCTAATCCCATAGGTATTGGATGGTGCTTATCCACTCTACAGTTCCACTTATAACTTTAGCCCACCCTAAGCATTCAGAGAGGTGAACTTATTCCCATGCTTGACTGCTACAGTAAATGCAATACTAAGTTAAAATTTCCCTAGTTGCAATATTTTTCAGCGCATTGTTGTACAAGTGATTTATTTTTTAGTTATTTATTTATTATGGGCATTGAAAAAAATGTTTATAATGAAACGGATATTAACTTAAGATAAATTTGTTCATGGAAAGGAGACGGATTATGTTAATCGTGCTCCTCAAGGGGCCAGAAACTGAGAATTTTGCAAGTTCATCAAATGAACTTAAGAGTCTGTGGTGGGAAATACATTGGTCTATTAGCACAGCGGTAAAGAAGATAATAGCAGTGTCAGACGCAGCATTTTTATTTTCACCAACCTAAGTTCACTGGTGCTGGTTGCAGACTCAGGTGCATTTGCTCTGTAGAAGCACAAACAGTCGCTAAATATAACCACCGGCTTGAGCTGGAACGTTGTTTCAACTCGACACCCACAACCTTGACAGAAGAAACGAAGCAGAAATAATGGATTCCAGTGGGAAATGAATGGAGGTTGTCCCATAAATCTGTGGCAGGAAAGCCACCAAGGGCTAGCTATGTCAGCTCATTCTGACCCTCTGCTACCTACCCATTACTTCTTATTACAGCCTTTGATCACTGTGCATGGGCCCAGTACTGCACACTGTTTATGTGCCCTGCAATTACAATCTAAACACATAATTAATGACAGTACAACCGTGTTACACGCATTACGTGGATGCAGTCAATATTCCAGAGAGAAATACACTGCTTATGAATTAAACATGAGAATTCTGCATCGACCTGAAACTCTATACTGACAGTGCAGTAGGAAATTAGTGCATTTGACATTCTCATTAAAAACTACACTCTCAAAATAGCTCTTCAAAGTTGTAGTAGTCGTCCATTTTGGTGCAATTAGCTTACAAGCTGGCTAAGATTTACTAAATTAATTCGTCCTAGAACCATGAACATTCCGAGAGAACCTTTTAAATGCACAGATGACACTTTGCCTGCTTAAATAGTGCTTCTCTGTAATGAAAACCTGTTGTAAATGGTTCTTTAAAATCCTCTTTAAACATGGTTCTACATAGCACAAAAAGTGTTATGAGGGGGAAAAAAACGTGTACACGACAAAATACTGTATATTTTGCTGTCTGTACATACATGCTATCTGTGTGCATAGATACAGTATATTATTAAGTGTGTATATACTGTATGTTTTCCTATATGTGTACATAAATACTGTATGTTTTCCTATATGTGTACATAAATACTGTATGTTTTGCTAAGTGAGTATACAACACTTGGAGCCGTCTAGATTATAGTGCTATTTTTTTTATGCCGATTTAGTACTAAGGCTGTACCAGGTACTCAGTTCTGTTCCCTGTCTTGATTTGGTTTATGTTTGTTCCCTTTATGTGACCTCCCTAGTGATCTTTCTACCCTTGTGTTCCATTGTCATGTGATCAGCCTGCCCTTGTGTGTCACATGTTTTGATTGGAGTGCAGGTGTGTCTTGTTTTGTGTGTCATTTTATAGTTTGGTTGTCTGCCATTCAAGGTTCTCTTCTGTTCTTCTAGTCTAGTTTGTCTTTTGTGAAGAGTTGTCTTTTAATAGTCTTATATTAGTCTTCCTGGTTTAAGGTATTTTCTTTGTTTCTTGTGTTTTGGTGCTTGTATTTTCCTTTGTTTAGCTTAACTTAGTGTGTTCCTTTGTGTATTGTCTTCTGAGATAACCCAAATGTTTCCTTTGTCTTTGTCTCTTTTGTTTTGTTTTGTGGTAGCTGTATCTAAGTTCTGTCAGATTTAATTCCTTTATGTTTAGATTCCCTAGTTCTTTAGAACTAGGGAATTTAAACTTCAATCTGTGTACCTTTTAGACCTCTGTCACTTCATCCCTAGTTTGTCAGTGTATCTCTTTAGCCTTTATTACTTGTCTGTTTCTATTAGTATTTAGGTATTTTGTCTTGCTTTGTTTCATCTCCTGTTGTGTATGGTCCATGTATGTGTTTTTTTGTGAGGTTTAGTACTTAATTAATCATCTGTTATTTGTTTGTTTTTGTTATTGTCTTGGTTTATCTCTGTGTTTTATTAATTTGGCTAGTAGTCTTGTGACTTTACTTGGCTCGTTTGTTAGTGTTTTTCTTGGTCTGTATATTTCTTTATTAATAAATTCTGCATCTCTGCAATTACTTCCATCTCCTTTGTTCCTCGACCACACCCTCTATGTAAAGTCCTAATTTGTTGTATATATGCTAATTTGTTGACAATATTGTATATCTGTGATAGCAGCATTTGCTTTTAAAGAACATAAAAATATACAAAATACACATGGGGAATGGGATTCGTGTCTTATTATTTGCTTTAGAAGACTTGGTTATAACACTGTGTTAAAACTAACCCCTCCATGTGGAGGCTGTGAACTGCTTATAACATTGAAATAATTGAGTTTCTAAACTGTCTTGACTCCAGACTTTTTATTTATTTTTCTGTTAATAAAAAAAATCATGAACAAATACCAGTACATTAATTTCCCTTAAATGGTCACAACTGAACCTCAGGACTTTTTTGAATACACCAACTTTACAATTACACTGTACATTTGGTGATCTTAGCATCTTCAGAATCTAGCTTTATCTGTACAATAGATTGTGTAGGTACTGATAGTGAAATTGTATGATGAACTACCTGCTCCCAAGCACATTATTTTTTTGAAAACATAAACATTTTAATATTTTATTGGAATAATCACTGAAGTAAAGGAGATAGTCCAGAAAAATCCCAGAAGACAAGAGTGAAGGGTCAGATGGAGACTGAGCACTAATCAATATAATATTTAAGTTTTTAGGTGTTCTTATTTTGAGATCCTTTTAGTCTAAAATAAAAGGTTATTGGTTCAAACTAAGAATTGTAAGGAACAGGAAAGCAACTCAAACTGGAATCAAATTAAACTCAAAAGAGGAATTAATTAGGAATTAAATGTCAAAAACCAAAGTGTTACAGATTAAAAAGATTTCATTCCTCATGAATTTACTGGAATATAGGTAAATCTTAAAAAATTAATACTCAGAGGACTATACAAATATTAAATGTTACATAACAGATTAAGGTGAAATAACAAACAAACAAAAAAACATGAAAGTTAATGCAGAAATTATTCCTTTAGGATCAAATAATCGATGCAATCAAGGTGAGAACTAGGGGTTTCAGATAATATCAAATATTTAAAAAGAAGAAAAAAAATGAAACAAATATTCAAACTATAAACTTGATAGTGATTAAATGTAAGTAGTTACTATTCCACTCTATCTGTGTGCTTGCTTTTTGCCTGAAGGCCTTTTCATACCAAGCCTTATATTATGGATTTAAAAAAACAGATTAAAAACACACACACACACACACCACATCAATGCCATCTTTCACATGAAATCCAACTCACACAGTGTGGCACTACATATATATATATATAAATTTGTTCTTGATTTTCAGAATTAGGGATGAGTAAAGGGTCTCACTGCCTGACCTCGTTCTACATGGCTGCAGTTGAAATGGAGGCCTTACAGATAAAAGCTAGTTCATTCTTATATGAAGATCCATGGAAACACCCCTGTGCTGGCTATATCAGATATTTGCATAGTTGTTACAACACACAGACGTTTATGGGGATTTACACTATAGTATAACTCTTAAAAAAAATTAAAGAACCTTATTACAACACAGCTACTGTTTTTACAGTTTTTGAAACAGACATGTAACTCTCTCACTCACATACATACATACATACTGCCTCACTCACAGATAGGAACTGCACCACAAGTGGAACTATATCTCACATACTCATTCACATTTATGCATTCAACCACATGGGGTGCTAGTGTGTGTTCCATCCATGTCCATTAGAGAGTTCATGTTGAAACTTAAAAACGACTAAATCCAATTAGGGAATTCAGACTGCAATCCTGGTACAGCCGCATTAGTACTTACAGCAACGGTTGGTAATCACTAAATAATAAAATGAAAACAAAAAATAGTTTCAACAGGTCAAACTGAGTCACAGGTTCAGATGTTAGATTTAAATCAGATCTGAACCCACCTGCAAATATGTCTTTAGTCTTTATGTCATTCAGACTGTAGAAAATTTGCCCAGCTAAGATAAGATCTGTCTGAAAGATCAGATTTGAGCTGCCTGTCAGATTTAAGCTAAAGGTTTCATTAGGTTAAAAATCCATTTGGGGAAAAATGTGCCAGGTTTGAACAGGCCTTAAGAGTCAATGATCACATCACACTGAAAATTCAAAAGCAGTGTTTCCTGCCTTACATGTTAATCAGTACCTCCAGTGGTCCACAGCTTTCACATTGTTATTCATTTATCCTGTTGTATTCAAATGAAGTCATCTTTTTGATGGTGATGGGAGGGCATTATTTAAGGGGATGATGGGCTATAAATGAGTATGTATGTATTCTGAGGGGAGACCCTGAGGGAGTGTATTAAGGCCTTCTTCTTGGCAGCTGATGGCTAACTAACAGAGGGCCTCCAACCCCTTCAGGAGAGAAATATATATTGAGAGAATGTATGACAAATACAGATGCTTGCAAATGTTGGCAGAGGTTTGATCTCTTGAATATAGTTGTGATATCCCGATGCCATTTGCCACATTGCACAAAAAGCAACCACTGGCAATTGTATATATCAAAGCAGGTTGGGCCCTTGACATAGAATCACACCTGTGCTATATGCTGCCATTGTCTGGTAGTTTCACAGCTTAGCTCACCATGAGCAGGACATACGCTATATTACCAAAATTTAGTACACACTATTAATGAATTTCGCTACGTTAAGGTGGATCCATTGTGTACAGAGAGATTCAACTTTGCAATAACAGCTTGTATAACCGAGAAGCATTCAGTGAAATGGTCTCACATAAGACTAAAAGCACAATGCTGAATTCCAAAGCTTTGATCAGATGAGTAACAGTGTAAAGTCCACTAGAAATGAGATATGGAGCTGTGGAGCTGTGTGTCTGCTAGAGTGATGGACTGACTTTGAGTTGGACTGGCTTTAATAAAAGCACTAATTGCAAAATTGAATCCAATTCCTCACAAAAATGTTTCAAGATTTATAGTGTAAAGATCTCCCAGAGGAATAGAAGTTGCAATAAACGGACAAACACTCTATTGGAACCTTGGATTTCAGAAGAAATCTGTATGAGCAAAAATCTACAAAATCTAAAGGTTTGGTCATGGTAGGTCCAGAGGCTACCCAGAATCACTGGGCGCAAGGCAGAAACACACCTTGGAGGGGGCGGCAGTCCTTCACAAGGCTACACACACATACATTCACACCTACAGACACTTTTGAGTCACCAATCCACATACCAACGTGTGTTTTTGGACCGTGGGAGGAAACCGGAGCACCCGGAGGAAACCCACGTGGACTCTGGGAGAACACACCAAACTCCTCACAGACAGTCACCTGGAGCAGGACTTGAACCCACAACCTCCAGGTCCCTGGAGCTGTGCGATTGCAACACTACCTGCTGCGCCACCATGCCGCCCTTAAAAAAAAACAAAAACAAAAACAAAAAAAACCCCATATATATATTTATGTATTATGTTATATATATATATATATATATATATATATATATATATATATATATATATATATATATATATATATATATATATATATATACACACACATAAAACAATAGCAGAAAATGAATGAATAAATAAGATACTTCAATAATCATTATTATTATTATAGTGACGGTAATAATAATATACAGAACCTTTCTCATACCCAAGTTCACTTTACACATGAAATACTGTAAACAAATAAACAAACCAATGTGACATACTGTAAACACCATATTACTGCAAATAAATAAACACATTTAAAGTTATGCATTTTTGCATTTATTTATTTATGGATTCATGTTTTTCTATGTATTCTATGTATTAATCCAAAGGGAGAGCAGGGTGTTTGATTACTTTTTCTAACTTAACTTTCTATACAGTTGTTGACAGTTTTGACATTGGACAATGACTGTTCTACTTCAGATACTACTGTAGATTATTACAGCTGAGAAGTGGAGTAGATGACAACATGAGTCAGAATCAAAGATGGCTTCTTTGTCATTTTCCATTCTACCGTAAATTGTGCAGAATTAACATGCTGTGTTTTAACAATACACAAAAAACAAGTTATGTGCATAAACAAGTTTTGACAGCTTTCTTACTCCACAGTGCAATAGCTCATTTGCATAATATTTATCATGCTGAAGAAACATTGATGAGGCATAATAGATGTCAAAATATATTGAGAACAATTCATAACCTGTGTAGCTTATTTCTGGCATATTTAATTTTAAAAATTTTTCAGAAGTGACCCAGTAAACACGAAATGTCCCTGGATGTTCAAAATAGGTCTAAAAGTAGTCTGTCCGTCAAGGACATATTTTAAACATCAATGTACGTCCAAAATCCATCTTAATAAGTTAGTTAAGTGGTGACCAATCGATAATGTCAGTGGACGTCTAAAACGCGTTTTATACAAGTAATTTATTTCGGAACCAATAAATAACGTCAACGGACGTCCAAAATACGTCTAATAGTCGTCTTTTCAATGTCTGTGTTTGGACGTCTTTTCAACTTTCATTTTCAACCTTAAGAGAACATTGATTAGACGGCAGTCATTACGTTATTTCAATGTTGAATCAAAGGCTAAATGTTCACTGGGGAAGATGTACAGCCGTAGATATATGACAGTGCATTGCGCTTATGTTCTGTTATTAAAGTGCTATAACAGCTTTTAAGATCAAATATGTTGTCCTTATTTAAACTCTCTCTCTCTCACACACACACACACACACACACACACACACACACACACACACTGCAGCTATAATGGCTTCCCACTTCCCAAACTGGTAATACTGCTGCAAAAATAGAGCTAAAAATGTAGCTACACTAGAAATGCATAAAAGAGAATTGGTCAAAAGGGAATACAAGTGCTTATAAATGTTAAAAAACATGTCATGGCAAAGAAAACTGACAGTGTGCCTGTATTTCATTCTGGGATTTTTAGTCTCTACAGACAGATGACAAAAATAAAAATGCTTTTTTATTTTACATTGATTTTTCCCCCCTTTTTTCCCTTCTCCTATAAATGTACTTATTTTGAGATACATGTTTTTCTTTTGACAGCAATCATATATAACTGATTCTGAAAAATATGGCATGGCCTTCCTTCACAAAATCTTTTCAGCTGAGGAATATTGACTAAAGTGACATCTGCATATAGATCTATGGAGAAAACATCAGAAAACAGTGCTGGAAATGGTGGTCGAAGGCACATATTCAATGACTGTGATGATTGTTTCTCAGGGGACTGAAAACGTCAATGCTGGACGTGATCAGACTGTACCAGCAAGAACAGTTCATCCAAAATTGGAGAGGCATAATATAGCAGAGTTTAAGTACATAAACCCTTCATTACACACACGCGCTAATTCAAAGAGGCATGGGAAATATGAGGTATATGTGTGTGTGTGTGTGTGTGTGTGTGTGTGTGTAATCATTTATTACATATGGCATACACAAGAATATGGTACATTCCTGAATGATTGGTAACAATAGCAAGTGGATCTTGTGGTTGTGTCATGCTGCAGGGGACATTTAGCTGAGGGAACACTTGTCCCGTTTGAAGACAGGGTCACTGCAAATCAATACAAAATTATTCTGAGGGGTCAACGTTCTCCATTGATGAAACTTCTCTATTGTGATAGGAGTGGTATCTTCCAGGATGTTAATGCCACCATCCGCAGGGAACATGGGATCCTGAATGGTTTGATGAGTACAAAAATGATGTAAATCATGTGCTATTTCCTTCACGGTCACCACATCTCAGATAATGTCTCAAATCGCCCACTTTACTACCATCATAAAAACACCAACTGAAGGAATATCTTTGGGAAGAATAGTGTCCCATGGCTGCAGTATTATTTCAGAGACTTTCAGCATCTGGGCTATGGTGTATTGAAGATGTTCTGCACTGCATAAAAAGTAATGGCTTAGTAAGTGGAATCATCTTAAATCTAGTCAACATATCTAATATTTCTCAGTAAGAAATTGTTTTAGATTTCATTTTATTTAAAAATGATGATTATTTTTGTTTATGGAGTATTCTTACATGTGATCTAATAAAGATAAAAAATATAAAATATATATTAATATATATAAAAAATAAAAATATTCTGCATCCATTTTCCATAACAACTTAATACTGATCAGGGTCAGGATGAATCCAGAGTCCACCCAGAACTTCTGGGTCCAAGGTAATAACACCCTCACCCAGCCAGCCCACCAATACGTATGTTTAAATATGGGTGGAAATCAGATCACCAAGAGTAGTGCCACACAGAAACAGGGAAACAACATTAAACTCCTCACATACAGTAACCCAAGACAGGATTGAATGCAGTTCTCTAGAACTGTGTGGTAGCACTGTTGTGTTGCCCAAGATCTAAGATGTTGTCACGATAATAAGATATTAGTTTCTGCAATGAGATGACCCACCACCCGATTGACATTTTATGTTGGTATTTGTCACCAGTCTGTGCTCACAAACATGTGGACAATTGAGAGTTTTTTGTGGTTCGACATTTCGTTTCACTCCTACCACAGTCTCCCCTGATAGGGTCCATCCCACACAGCAACTGCTCGAATCAATAAAGTCTGTTATATCGAGTAAAAGAACCTTGGCCCACCAAGAGGCCACACCACAGGACCCCAATCAATAGTCTGGAATGCATAATTCACCACTGAGCCACACACTGTGTTGTTCACTGATGGAAGAGGTATTACTATTGAGTGATAGGGGAATTTCTGCATGCTCTTTGTTCCCCAGACTTAATATGATAACATTGTCACATTGTAAAACACCTTGACTTAGCATTTTACAAACTGTAAGGCGTACAAAATATTGCAATTAGTGTAAAATGAATGCACAACGCAAATGAGATCATTAGCTGCAGCCCCTTTTACAAAGACACACACTGAATCCCAATGATGTTTGGCACAGGCTGGAGCCCTATGAATTTAGGCTAAAATTTGCATTCCCTTTTCCCCTTAAAGACCTTGGCACACCTGAAAGAGGAGAACCATTATTTATTTAGACAGAAACTCCAGTTTTTTTGGGGGGAAATATGCTGGAGAGGTTTCTCTGGGCAACACCCTTTGCCGTCTGTGTTTTTCTGGTTACACATTAAATGTGTAGTCATGGAGCATCAGTGGTAAGCTGTTGTCAATGAAAGAGCATATAATTAAATAGTTAAAAAAAAACTTTAAAAACCAGGATATTATAAAAGTGTGAAACGTGTCTGTCTGTGCCTTAGTTGTTTGAAATTGTGGCACAGCATCATACAGCTATACAATCCTGACATTGAATAATTTTGTAAATCTTGTAATCTTTGTAAATCGCTGTCCAATGAAAAAACATTTATCTATACGTTGGTCAGTTTTTAGTTTATTGAATGGACCAATATTAATGTTGCAAACGTACTTGATATATAATCTTTTTACATCGAGTTTCACTGAAGGTTAAGTTGGAGATATATTAGAGATACATGTTTTTAATTGGACAATGATGATATATATTTTAAAAATAATAATCTAATGTCTATAATTGTAATCAAAGGACACCTTTTATAAAATTCAGAAGAACCTCATCCATTTGCTAGCTCTCCTGTCTGTTTGTGGGCTGAAAACTGGTCTAATACGTTTCCGGTGTCAGTAAATAAGTAAAAAAATAAAGTGGCTCAGTCGGACAGGCTAGGTTTAATCTCCCTCTCGGCTCATGGCAGAGAATCAGCAGAGATCTCCAAACATTGGAAATGAAAAGAAATGAGAATATTGCTTCATTCCTGCTCCACAGATGGGTTATATTGAGTTATTTTTACTTTTTCAGATTAGTGAGCTAAGAACTGACTCTAAATTTGGAAGACAGTTAACTGCATAAAGGTAAACATGGACCGAAAGTGCTACAAAAACCATCCCATTCTTCAACCAGCATTTGTCACAAGTCAGCCAACGGGATTGTGTTGGTCACTCTGACACCATCAGCACGCCCAAGCTGATCCCACAAGTGTTCATTGGGGTTGATCTCAGGAGCTGGCAGCCCATTCCATCCTCTCCACTCCCAAATTCTGGAGGTAGTCTCTGATAAACCCCGCTCTGTGGGGCGAGCATTGTCAACATTGAGGATGTGGAGGCTCCAGGCTGTAGAGATATGGGATTGCCACTGGTTACAGAATTTCATCTCGATATCTCTCTGCATTGAGATGGCCTCCAATGATGACAAGCCTTGTTTTTCCAGTGAGGGAGATGCCACCCCACACCACCACACAAAATAAATTGTTTGGCAAATTTGGAGGATTTGGCAAATTTTTCATGGGTGCAACTCACATACTCAGCTCTACTGCTCATCCCACAAACGCATGTTCTTTACAAATGTGGCACCATTTAAAAGGGAAATTAACAGGCTTCCAACGTTATGAGATTTATTGCCAAGAAGCATTGTTACAACAAAGGAATAATCTACCAAACACAAATGTCCTTACTTTTTAATGTAAATATGTTTCATTACATCACCAACACATTTGAAATGAAGATTTAGCATATATGCACACTGTGGACTGGAGAATTACTGGAAAGCTTTGAAACTTTATCAGTGTTTACATATTTTATCCAACTCTTTAAATATAAAAATATGGGAAACATTTAAATCATTTAAATGTCTTGGATTGATTTTTTATTATATATTATATATGATAAATTAATATTAATAATAGGATTTTGCATTTGCCATTTGTTTTGATCATACACAATAAAACACATAATGTATGCTAATATATTGTAATTCCAGGGGATGTTTGTGAATATAATGAACAAATATTAAAATCTGATTTGCGTTTATCAAAGGTTGTTTATTGCCAAATGTTGACTCTAGTTTTTAAAGCTTGCAACATTAAATGCATCTTAATTCTTCTTCTAACACAGTTCCTTTTCAATAACAGTCCTGCCAGGCATGGGGTCTAATGGATGTGTTTTGGTGTGCAGATTCAGGAAGGAAAAACAAACCTGGAGCACGTCACTGACCCTATCACTGAGTCCGGTATTTGGAATGAAGTATTAAGCAAAATGAGTCTGCTGCTCTTTTTTTCTAAGGTAGATAAGGAGGGGCTTTACAGGTTTTTGGCTGAACTTGAATTATTTATGAGTTTTTATTTCAGTCTCCCCTTTTAAAAATAATCAAAGCAGACTGTAATTATCTCCCAAAGAAGACCTTTCAACATAGCTCCAGGGCTCTTAGCAGGAATTTGCATTTATAATATTTTCCCTACAAGCTTTGACTTCCCTTGGAGCCTCACAGTCGGACCTTACAGCACATGCATTCCTCAGTATTAAATACAGCTTATTAAATACAACTATTCTTAATAATATGGTAATCTTCACCACAGTATCTAGTATATTTCTGATATTTAAAATGTATAATTCTGTATAGAGTGAATAAGACTTATTATTCAATCAGTCTGGCCTTTAAAAAAATAAATACAGCAGAAAACAGGGGAAATAAAATTACAGCTATGTCAGTTAACAATATATTTGATGTATAAACTTTATGTCTCAATTTGAACACTGAAAAAAAATTCCCTAACAGATGCTGCTAAAGTTGGCCTATAGTGCGGTAACTGGTAAAAAAAAAAAAAAAAGAAAAAGGGACATTTGTCTTAAATAATGCCAAAATATGTTTGCCCAGCTATTTCGGTAACTTAAGGACAAGGAATGGTTTGCTCTTTTGTTTTTTGTTTTTTTTGAGGGGTGGGATTTTTGTTTTGATTTTCAATGTTAAATTGCTTTGTGACACTATCAGACATTATAGGAAATTTTTTAAAAGAACTACCAAACTTTGTTAAAGATCTGGACATTTATTGTTCTCCTTCAAGCAGGATAAGCTAGAGGTATTATGTTAGCAGTTGTTTGAAAGAAGTGGTAGTTGGCTTCACACATCTCAAAGAAGCACATACTCATTACTGCAATTTTAATGTTGAATATTCCATAGTCCAAAAGTATAAAACTCACTCACAATACCTTCATTCACGTCTTTTATCAGATAATTATGTCCCTGCTTATGAGGATCACACTGTGTGTTCGTCAGCTGCAGTATTAGAGACAAGATACTGTCTGTGCTCTAGTTGATAAAATATTCGTAATTGGATTATTATTACCTTAACTTCTCTCTTTCCAACAAGGTTATCCATCAAAGGCTGTTTAATTACCTCAAAAGCAAACAGTTGGAGGGCTGGCTCTGGGCGTGTGTGGAATAGTTAGCATGGCTATGCTGCGCAGGAGCTTAGCGAGTGACATGAATGACACACAAGTTTTATGGATGAGTTCCTTGAGGCTCGCCGGGAATATCTGTCTAACTGCAGCTCCTCAAGGATTGAATTAGCCTTTTCATCCACTAATCAATTTGAAAAGGGAGGGGGGTGTGGAATTAACAGTGGAGTTCCTTACTTATCACCGAGAAGGAAATAAATCACTTTGGGCTGTTGGCGAAGTGGAACAAAAAAGAAAAAGAGGCTCATTTGGTTCTTTTCGCTTCAGGCCTATACACTAATATATCTTATATCTTCTGGCTGGATCTGATGATGCATAACTGTAATGTTCTAACAATGAGAGTACCTTATTTTAAAGGCATGTTCACAGGGTATTAAGATATTTATTTACTTGAACTTGCAGGCATATAAACTCTGGGTTTCTTCATCAGAATTTGTTCATCATAAATCAAGAGCACCTTTAACTATTATAGACGACTAGTAACAAAACATATACAACATTGAATGCTGTATTCTTAATAATTTAAAGACAAACATTAAAAAAATACAATGTGTCCATCTAATTTGGGATTTCAGCAGCTTTAAAGTACCTATTTTTGACACAGATAGTATGCTCCGGAGAAATTGTACATGACCCTAATATCACCATTCTCAATGCCAATGTTAGGTAGAGGGTTATAAACCTACCCAGCACTGGAGAAAGGGAATATCATCCAAATGTTTAGTAGCTTTTGTGAACCAGAACTGATTGTCCAAGGTTGTTTATGTGGTTAAATGCCATCAAATACATGTTTCTAGTGGAAGAAATTAATAGAAGAGTAGATACAGTTACTGCAACAAGGAGGAGACAACCTGCTTGTTAATGTCATTGATTTTAGAGGAAAATCAGGTGAGCTGTTGTCTAAAAACACTTTTAGACTACACAACTAAAATGGTATAAATTTAGATTTTGGAAATTATCATTATAAGTTATATAACTATTTTTAAAAATTAGTTTTATAATTTATTTTATGCATCTATAACATAATTACATTTTTCGTCATATACACTAACTAAGCATATATTATAAAATGTAAGAACACATACACAGGCTAATGTCAGGTACTACAGCACTATGAAAAGCATATTACAGATTACAATTACAAATGTATTATGAATACAGAAGTATTACTGAATATTCAAGTGTGCCACCATATGTGCAGAAGGGTGTAGTTGAGTCATTAATGATGCCACTGAATCCTGAGAGGAACCCAGTGATTAATGGGGAATAAATATGAGTCTAAGGGACCTTTCCTGCTGCACTGGCCAGAAAACTGGAGCACAGACCACAGTCCAGATTTTCAGGAATGAAAGAAAAATGAAAGAAATAATCAAAATATATTACATGTACAAATAAGTTTTAAAGCATTTTATTGGTGCAGATATAATTATAAATTCAAACATTGTCCCACTCTTTTGTCATTTTATAGTAATGTTTGCATAGTATTAAAAATGACTATTTTCATTTTATTCAAAAATAAATAATGGGAAAAGAAAGGAGGGGCTGAAACATTTCTTCAGAGTCATGCAAGGCCAACCCACAACTTCTTTTCAAACTTCAAACATCAGTTGACAAACGTCTATGGTAGCTAGCATCGTGATCAGAGATGGAGTCGTGCAGTCTAGGACTCTTGATTGTATGGCTGAGGCATCACTTGGGATTGAACCAAATTGGTGTTAGGGCTAAATCTTAGAGTGCTGGACTGCTCAGAAGCCTTGAAACACATATAAATAGCTAAAGTATGATTCTCACATGAAGACAATGATTTTTCAGTCACAGATTACAGGGTAACTGTTTGGTTGAGCCAAGATCAGCCTGTGGCACTGCTGAGGTGTTATGGAAGCCCAGGTTGCTTTGATAGTGGCCTTTATCTTGTTTGCATTGTTTGGTCTCTCATCTTCCTCTTGACATTACCCTATAGATTCTTTTTGGTGTTTAGGTCAGGTGAGTTTGCTGGCCAATCAGTGATACTGTGGTTATTAAATCGGGTACTGGTACTTTTAGTGGACAAGTGCCAAATCCTGCTGGAAAATCTTCATAAAGCTTGTCAGCAGAAGGAAGCATAAAGTACATAAAATTTCCTGGTAGCTGGCTGCACCATCAGAACACCAGCAGATGACATGGCTCCCCAAACCATCACTGATTGTGGAAACTTCACACTAGACTCAAGCTGCTTGGATTGTGTGCCTCTCCACTCTTCCTCCAGACTCTGGGATCTCAGATTCCAAATTAAATTCAAAATTTACTTTCGTCTGAAAACAAGACTTTGGACCACTGAGCAACAGTCCAGTCATTTTCTCCTTGACCCAGGTAAGACCTTTCTGCTGTTGTCTCTGTGTAATGAGTGGCTTGACACAAGGAATGCAACAATTGTAGCCCATGTGCTGGATACGTCTGTGTTTGGATACATCCGACTCCAGCAGCAATCCACTCCCCTAAATTTTTGAATGATCATTTCTTGACAATCCATTCAAGGCTGCGGTTATCCCTTCCACCCAACTTTACATAAACATGCTTGGATACAGCAGGAGGGTGTCAATGACTTACTTCTGGACATCTGTCAAGTTAGCAGTCTGCCCCCATGATTGTGTATCTTGAACCAGACTAAGGGACCATTTTAAAGGCTTAGGAGACCTTTGCTGGCGTTTTGTGTTGATTATTCTAATTTTCTGAGATAATGACTTTTGGTTGAATGCCATAATCATCAACATTAAAAGAAATACATGCTTGAAATTGATCACTCTATTTTATAATGCATCTATATAATATATGAGTTTCACTTTTTGAACTGAATTACTGAAATAAATTAACCTTTTGATGATATTCTGATTTATTGAGATACACCTGTAATTCCTTGGAGTTTCAAGGTGCTGTTTACCAACAAATGCATAGTAAATTATATCTGAATTGCCCCCAAGTGGTGGAGTAGGGTTCGATTCCCTGCACAACACAATAACCCAACAAAATAACAGTCTAAAGGCAAGATTCCTAAGACACCTACCCATGTCTGTTATATTAATCACATGAAAGCTGCTCTATATGAAAGCTTCTGGCAAATGCATAAAAGTAAAAGTGATATTTACCTCACTTTTACCTGGCAAACACATGAAATCAGGGTGTGAAGAAATCTGTCACCTTCACCTTGTTTTTACAGAGTCTAGACCTTCACTCCCTGGCTTAAAAATTGACTTAAATTCCAGTCACATCTATGACCCAATTAATCAAGGCTTGGTTTAGGGTCATTCAAATGAATATGTAGTTATTCATAGAAAATGAGCTTGCCCTTTAAAGTCGCACTCTTACATTTCATTACAATAAAGAGCAGAGGCTTGTCTGACTCTCCAGGTCAGTATCTAAGAAGGATTCAGGGGCTTTCAAAACTCTTATACTATTGATTTATTAGCAGGGAGCAAAGTCAGGCCAGTCAATAAGTAAACACATAATGCAGCAACTGTATTGACTGGGAAATACTAAGGTATTATCAGTGTAAAATTATAATACTGCTAATTAAAAAGAACTGCAAAATGAATCTATGACATGAACCCAATTACATTGAAGATCATTTATACAAAGGCATTTGCAAAATCATCATTAGCAGCATGCCTGCTACAATAAACATACAGGAACAATTCACAGCATCTCCAAAAGAGCAGTTTATGTGAGGTTAATGAAACAATTGAAAATGCACAATGTTGAAAGAATATGGAATTATAGTATTTTGTGTATTTTGGCAATATATTGTATTGTGCAAATGTGACTCAGTTCAGGATTTCAGGAGATAACATAGTCATAACATATTAGTTCTACACAAGGTAATTGTCAGGATATGTTCATGTTCTAGCACTGTTCTGTGCTTTTCACTGTTTTTGTCACATGTTGGTTTGTTGTGGTAGCCATGTGCTTTATGGGTTATCCACATGAATGTGGATTTAAAAAAACAAAGCAAAAAAAAAAAAAAAAATTTTGGTCATTTGTTTTGGTCTGAAACAACCTTTTTCAAAATCTTTGTCCAAGGTGAAGATATTTAGAAATGCTGTTAATTTTTAAATAATTGTTAATATTTAAATCATTGTACTTGTTTGGACAGCATGATTTTTTAAAAATGAATGAGAAAAACATGCATTTTCAAAAAATAACTGTGTTTATGTGAACTAGGCCTTGTGTTTTCTTAGGCAGAACCCAAACCTGTGTGCAGTTAGGTAGTCATGTGACAGAGCTCACAGGTGCGACCTATTGTTCTGTTATATATGCTCAGTGTTTGTGTCCTGGTGTTGTCATTAATCTGACGTCTTTGTTTATAGTTTACTAGGTTTTCTAGGTGTAGCTGTGTTTTGTTGTTTTTATATATCCAGAATTTGTTTAGTTCCCCATTGGGCATCTGCCCCCTATTTCTCACTGGGACACCCCCATGCCTTACAATATCCCACTTGCATAAAGGTGAAATAAAAAATAATTTCAGAATGTATATTACATCTAATTAATAGATATAGAAATTTACAGGAATCCTGACAACCAGGTAAGATGTGGTAGACCTTCAAATCTGCCACTGATACACACAGTGTTTGTGTGTGTGTGTGTACATATATGTATCAAGTTCCAAAGCTCTTCAGTCAAACTTTCTGCTTTGGGAAACAGGAGGAAAACCCTGCATTTGCTTCTTCTCTGAAAATTTCCACAGTTGTCTGTCCATCCTCCTTCCTTTGAAAATCCAACTTAATCCTATGGGTCTGAAAGGATGTGAAGCTGCAAATAAGTTGCTGGTGTTTTCCGAACTCTTGACAAACCATCCCAGAGTCCTGATCTTAACATCGCTGAATGTGTCTGAGACTGCGTGGATCACAAGAAGCACAAAATAAAACCAGCTCCAAAAGGGCAGAACTCTGAAGGTTTGGAAATCCTTGAACAACTCCATTAATAACTGGGCTCGAATGATGTTGGGCTTCAGAAACTTTGAAAGTGTTGTGTCCCACCTTGTTCCTGAGTATACTGCATTTAAATGAAGCAGAAAATCTGCATGATAAGAAGGCTGCACTTCTCTCCAAGATGGATGGTTATTGATCTGGGATTTGTGATGTAGAGCAATTACTGTTTGATGGTGAAGCTGTCCCGTGATCTATAGTCCTGTGGTAGAACTGCACCTAATCAATGCTGGGGTACACCAGACACATATATCATCGTTTTCTGACGCTGGAAAAAAAGGCACCGTGCAAGAATGGGGTGCCAGTCTCACAGAGTGATGACAGGGCAAATACGCAGGAGCTAAAATAGACTGACAGGCATTTTTCAAGCATTGATCTGAATGAAATGAGGACACAGAATTTTTCAGCACCACCAGGAAACAAAGAAAATACAAGACTGAAGCTGATCGTATATGCTAGATATACATTACACAATCAAATCAGCATTATAACGATAATAAGGGTGTTTGGGGGCTGTCCAAATGGCTGTGGGCACCATGTTTTGCATGTTTTATGGATAAACAGTGATAGCTCAGCTGAATACAAACCCCTTTGATTTGTTTGTTCCATACATAGTTCAGAATGATGATTATTCACTCAAGTCTTAAATTTAATCCTCCATCATCTTCTCAAAATAATTCCAGTGATGTACAGCACATAAAAAGTCAAATTAAACACTTGAATGGAGCCTGATGCACATCATCAAGGAGGCCCTAAATTATCAGATGTTCAAAGCTGTACAAGGGTGTACTGTCCTCATAAATAGTATATTAATATATCCTTATACACCAATCACCCATAATATTAAAACTGCTGATGTTTCTGGACAGCAGTGGTCATGATGGAATCTACCAAGTGGGGAATATATTAGGCAGCAGTTGAACAGTTCATGAAGCTGTGTTGAACATAAGAAAAACGAGCAAGCGTAAGGATCTGAGTGATTTTGACAATGGGCAATTTATGATGTCTGTAAGGTTGTGTCCAGAGCAACTCATAACAGCAGGTGTTCCTGTTATGCAGTGGTTAGTACCTGCAGAAAGAAGGTCAAGGAAGGACAATAGGTGAACTAGTAACAAAGTGAATTCTAGCCTGCTTGGTTTGAACTCACAGAATAGCTATAGTACCACAAATTGCTCATAAACTTAATGCTATCAAATGCATCCCACACTGGTCCATATGCTGTCCCCTGTCCATGGCTGAAAGTACCTACACTGGGCTTGTGCACATCATAACTTGACCATGGAGCAATGCAGGAAAATAATCACATTTTCTCTTACATCACCTGTACAGCCAGGCCCATGTGCATTGCTTACCTGGGGTGAGATAGCATCAGGATGCACTATGGAAAAAGGCAAGCAGACAAAGGCAGCGTGATGCTCTGAGCATTGGGAATCCATGGGTGCATTCATGTGGGTGTTATTTTTACACATACTACCTAGTTACTATCTATCAAACTACATGTATTTCTGTATGTACAGTATGTTTGTTTTACGAGTACCTCAGTTCCCATGCACCAGCTACAGTGGTGTTGTATAAAAGGCCCTGTTTAACTATGAATACCACAAGGCTGTGAAGATCTGCTGAAGGTTACTGAAGCTCGTTGATTCATTTAATTTATTCATTTAAAATTTCTCTCACTTTTATGTTCTATCATTTGTAATTTAATAATTTATGATATTTTATTTGGAATGTAATATCCATTCATTGTCTGTAAGTGTCCAATTCAGTGGGTCCGGAACCTAGCCGGCATAACTGGGTGCAAGGCGGGAACAATCCCTGAAGGGGGTGCCAGTCCTTCGCAGGGCGACACATGCATTCACTCACACCTATGGGAGCTTTTGAGTTGGCAATCCACCTACCAGTTTTTGTATTTGGACCGTGGGAGGAAACCGGAGCACCTGCACACCACGCGGACATAGGGAGAACACACCAACTTCTCACAGACAGTCATCTGGAGTGGGACTCAAACCCCCAACCTCCAGGTCCCTGGAGCTGTGTGACTGTGACACTACCTGCTGCGTCACCGTGCCACCCTGTTACGTAAATATTGCTTCTTTCACAGTTATTTTCAATAAATACTTGATTGAATTAATTTTTCTAAACATTTTTTTTATTTTTGATGCTTTTTAAAATATTAATAGTAAACTGCAGGTTTTTTTTGACCCAACATTGCCTCTAATTAAAGTGGTTCCTCTCCTAACAAACACTTAGGCCTATTAGGGAGCATAAACTGCTCCCACGAATCTGGCTGGCTGAGGTGTGTGAATGATATTCATCAGCACTTTGACACACACTGGCCACTTTTCTGTCTTTCTCTTCCTATCTCTCTCTCTCTCTTCTGCATCTCCTCACAGGACTCATTCCCCACAATCCTTCCAAAACATTATGATTCATCCAGTTATTAAAGGAAGCTTAGTGGAGGAGCTGAAGAGGACATCCCCCTGCCTGGCTCCCAGCTTCCTGTTTATGCCTGGCACTCATTAGAGAATGGTCCTGTCAGCCTCTCTCTCTCTCTCTCTCTCTCTCTCTCTCTCTCTCTCTCTCTCTCTCTCTCTCACAGACACACACACACACACAGAGACCAGGCACCTTGCGCTCACTTTTACCCACAGACAGCACACCGCTGTGTCAGAGCTTTTCCAGGAACAGCGCTATGGGGTTCTGTTCTGTAGGAGCCCTTTACGAGCCTTTATTAGCCCTTTATTAGCCCTCAGCAGCTCCTGCCCATGACATTCAGTCCAGAAGCGCTGGCCAAGTCAACAAGCTCCCAGCCCACCCTCATGAAAACAAATCACCGCGCCTCAGCACTCTCCGGTAATGTCACCGTTGCCATAGCGATATCTGTTTTCACATAATTATGTTGCTTGCACCACAGCTCTGACAAAAGTCACAAGTATAAATTCTGTGTTGACCTTTGGAAACAGTGAGTTTGGAGCCTTTACAAATAGCACATTTGTTTCTGAAGAGCCATGCTATGGACTAAAATGCCACTTCCATGACTTCTGTGATTTCGGAATAACAAGGGCACAGTGTCATTGGTGTGAAGCACTGAATAGCAGTCCTTGTGCAACAGTCCCTGAACATGTGATAAATCAGGTTCATAACTTGAAACTCTAACAGAGTTTGAAGTAGTATATGAACTAGAAGGATGGCTCAGGGAATGTCCATTGATTTGTAGGACTTAAAAAAATGCATGCATGGTATTTAAAGGGGACATATAATACACAAGTTTACACTGTCCTTTGGAGTATAGTGAAACATCTGTGGGTGGCACGGTGGCGCAGCAGGTAGTGTCGCAGTCACACAGCTCCAGGGATGTGAAGGTTTTGGATTTAAGGCCTGCTCCGTGTGACTGTCTGTGAGGAATTGGGTGTGTTCTCCCTGTGTCTGCATGGGATTCCTCTGGGTGCTCTGGTTTCCTCCCTCGGTCCAAAAACATACGTTGGTAGGTGAACTGGCTATTCAAAATTGTCCATAGGTGTGATTATATGTCGCCCTGTGAAGGACTGGCACCTCCTCCAGGGTGTGTTCCTGGTGCCCAGCGATTCCGAGTATGCTCCAGAACCATCACGACCCTTAAGTTGTTACAGACAGTGAGTGAGTGTATTTAGCATGTGCAATAAAGGCATTACAGGGTGTGTTTTCAAATGCAAATTACTCGTGAACTGTAGTGTTTTATTAAGAGCAGTAAGACTTTAACATAACAGAATCCAACGTAAGGTGTAATGTGCATATCATTCAAGTTGCAGTTCAGGGTTGTATTTCTGTGTGTGTGTGTGTGTGTGTGTGTGTGTGTGTCAGTATTTGCATGTATGCCATGGGGCTAGTCACACAGTTGTACAGATAGTTTTTGTATCAGTTGTGGTCATTCAGAAGTCAGGTGGCCTGTGTATAAAAGTTATTTTTGAGTCTTGTTCTGATTCTGATTCTTTTAGTCCCATAGTTGTGTGTGTGAGAGTGAATGTGTGAGTGTGTTTCGCCCTACGAAGGTTTGGTTTGTTCCCGCCTTGTGCCTGTGATTCTGGGTAGGTTCCAGACTCACAGCCACCCTGAACTAGACCATCTGTAAACGGTTACAGACAGTGAATGAATGAATGAATGAATAAATTGATTATGTGCCTATAAACAGGCACAAATGACACCTGGACCTTAAAGGAAAAAAGAAAATGTTGAGATTTATACAGGGACATATATAAGACTACTTTAAAAAGGCAAGTAGAAAGATTTTTTGGAGCTTCTCTGAAGCTGAGTCAAAATGGATGAATGTGATTTGTTTTAAAAGCCAACACAAATACAAGCCGTTCTTAAGCGTGGTTTTATCTCAAAGTTCCATTCTCTGAAAATTCAATATCAAGCCAAGATGAATGAGAGCTCCTTCAGACAGCAGTGTTTTTCATCCTTTTTGGTTAGAAACCAGGCTTTGAGACGACATAAAAGTGTGTTTCTGTCTTTGACAGCTGATGTTATGACACTATTCGTCAGTGTAGCCTGTATAAGTCTGTGTTGATGCCTTTGAATGTAGCAGATGTAATTGAAAAGACTTTTTTTTTTGAAGACAAAGTTTGAAACTTCTCCAGCTACCAAACCATTTCCTGCTTAAAAATGACACTGAATAAAGCGTGGAGCAAGAGAAGCTTGTGAACATGCAGTTTGGGCCTAGTTTATGTTATTGGAGTCAGATGGATGTTTTGTCCAGTAGATGGTGCTGTTACTAGGTGCCAATAAGACTCGTGCAAGAAGTCAATATCTGCTTAATGAATATATGAATGATACGAGTGCACAATATTCAATGATCCGGCCAAATAATGACAAGACACTATCTCATCCACCAGGCTTTAACGGAATTTGATCCCCTGTGCTGCAGCAACAGCTTCAAATTAGACAGTAGATGTTGTAAACTTAACTGTAATACATTGTTGTAATCTCTGAAAAACTATCACTATGACCTCAAGGTCATTCAGTACTTTTAGCTAGGGTATAATACAATATTACCGTATTCTATATTAATTGTAGATTTTTATTATATTTTACACAGTTCCATAATGAAATCTTGCAAATATTCACCTCTCTTTCTGAAGGAAAGATTATAATGTACTTTTAGGGAACACTACTGGGCTTTAAAACCACAGTTGTAACTGTAAAGGTACATTTACACTATTTGTATATTTAGTCAGTATAAAAAAAAGTCTAGTACCGTTTTCTTTTCTGACAGAGCACATTCATATGCTTAGGGGCTTCATACCCACTCCAGCCATCACTTGTCATTGGGCAAAGCATCCCATAGGCTCGTATAGGCTGCAGTGTGTCCCATTTCACTAAATGTTGAGTGAGTGCACTATGGGTGTATCTTGAAATGGTGGAACGTTTAAAATATTAGGACATTGTATCAACCTCTTTTCAAGTACTACACTTCTTAAACATAAGAAGAGTACATTCACTCTGACTGTATCCTAAGTGTCACTGATTTTTTGGGATTTGTTTTTCTGTATTTTGAGTGAATTGCGTCAGTCAACGTGAGACAGTCATATGAGAGATAGGCCTAAGGCAGTACTTTCTAGGTGGGACACTCAAAATTATGACTCCACTCACTGTCATACGCTGTCAGTCATGTGTCTCTGCTGAAGGCTCTAACTTTTTAAAGACATTTTTAAATATATTATGCTATGTCTCTCCTGTTCTGTTTATGTAATGACAGGCGAGTATCTCTGCTATGGTGGAGGAACCTCATGTGTCTTCTGCAGCTTTTTTTCATCATGCAGTCTCATACTGACTGTATTCCAAATACATTTGGCTGTGCTCAGCTTATGGGCTACGCCTCTCCAGTTTGGACCAATAAAGTGGCAAGACAAGCTGGTAAAACAGAATTGCAGCTCCAAGTCATCTACTTCACTGACATGTGGAATTGGTCTTTTATTACCACAGCTATTATAAAGAGATTTGTTTATAATATGCATGCAGTTGAAATCTAGCATTCAACTGTTGATCACTCTCCACTGTTCAAAACACTAACCCCAGCGAATAGCACTGCCAATCGAAACAGAAAAGAACACTGTTTTCTTTGCGTATTTTCCACAAACATGTTAATTAACACATTGATTTCTGTTCACAGCTCTAAAAACAACCAACATCATTTCACTTTATCTTACCACAAACTCTTTCACTCTGTCTGTCTCTCATTTTTATAAATTTCCCTTTGTGTTTTTCTATCTGACTTCTTTGCTGTCTCTCTCTCTCTCTCTCTCTCTCTCTCTCTCTCTCTCCATATTTTCTCCTGTTCACTTTTTTCATTGTTATTCTCTCTCTCTCATTTTGTTTCTTCCTTTCGGTCTCACTGTTCCACACCCTTGCTTCCTATCACTTTCTATCTCACACTGTCTTTCTCTCTAATTCTCAGTCTCTTACTTTCCTTTTATTTCTCTCTACCTATCTGAACTTAGTTTCCTTTTCTCTTTATCCAGCCTCCCTCTCTTTTTGTGTTCTCTTTCTCACTGTCTCTCTCTTAACACCTCATTCTATCTGGTTCTCTTTGATTCTTTCTTTCCATGCCTCAGTTTTTCTCTCCCTCTTGGTTTTTCTATCTCACTCTGCTGTCTCTCTCTCACTATCTGACTATATTTTGCTTTCCTGTATATCTTTGTCTCACTCTTTTTGTCTGTTGTTCTTTAGGTTGATTTTTTGTCTCATTATTACTACTGCCCTCTCTCTGTTTGAATTATCTCTCACTCTGTCTCATTTTGTTTCTCTCTCTGACATTCTCTTGTTTTCCTTCTATCTTCCCATCCCCTTGTCTCTCTCCCCTTCTGTCTGTAGTAAATAACACAGACCCAAAATAAATTGATTGCTTTTCATTATCTTCATGCAATTATTAGATGAAATCACAAACGGATTTGGTGGGGATATGGAAATTAGTGAAAAAGGGAAATGCACATTTGCAAATTTCATCTGGGTTTTAATCTGAAAATAAATGTTTTTACAGTACAGTTAAAAACAATTAAATGTTCTAGAAGTAGCAAAGTATTGGTGGAAAAGGCACAATCAGTGCTCAAACTGAAGGTTAGAAACTTCACAGAAATCATACTTGTGGTGACAAGTCATTTAATTGGTTTGATTAAAATTAAATATTTTCCTTGATTAAAATGTTACATTTCAGAATATCCTGCAGCTTATTATTCAGCCATGACAGAAAAAAAGCAAACTCTCAGTGTGAAGTGGAAATAGCACCTTGAACAGTAGGTCACTGTTCAGTTTAAAAATCTCATGGCATATTATTCAATAACTAAAATGAATTATTCTGAAACTATGGCACAATGCTACAAACCACTGAACATTATAAAGTTATTAACTGAAAGTTACTAAAAAGTATTAAGTTGAATAAGTTTGAGTGCACGTACATATGCTTGGCCAATGTACATTTTGGTTTTCATAAACATACAGTATATTATGTGGCCATTTGGATCACCCTTGGCCATGCAGATTATCTCAAATCAAAAAGACATAAAAATTTATTTTTTTCCACAGGAAAAGTTAAGAAACCTGGCCAAAGTTTAAGGTTAAACTCTGAGTCTTTTTCACAATAATGTCATGGCTCTACTCAATTTGGCATGGCTCGGCTCACTAAAGCTTGTTGCTTTTCCAATAGCACAGCTCTCCTGTGAAATTGGGCTGGTGACATCTCAAAGCCCAGTCTCTAATGGGAATCGCTGGCTTTGAAAACCACAAAAACGCAGGTGGTAAATTTAGGCGCTATATACTCACTGTATTTGTACATTGTTTTTTGGACTAAACCCGGCTCTGCACCTTAGTTCTCTCATCAGTTTTCCTTGTTGCATGTTCGTTTTTTTTGCTGGAAATATTTGTCAGCCATCAGCCCAAGGGGCAGTTAAACCACTTAAAAACACAAACTTAAGGTAATGTTATGAACTATTGTTTTGAGTCAGATACAAATAAATGTGAAAGCTGCAGTAACTTAAGAGATTTTACAAGTGGTGAGTTTGTGCTGAATTGAATGAACTCTGCATTTCGTGGTGATTAACATGTCTCTCTGGTCAATCAGGGAACTGTAGGGGTTACATGTAACAATTTAGTACCTACTCTGCATGGTTGGCCCTGAAAAAAAAGTACCTGGCTCCAGGGACCAGATTTGGCCAGTGGAAAAACAAAAGAGTCGAGTAGAGTCATGTAGGTTCCATGCAGTGGAAAAGTGCCAAAAGAGACAAAGACCAAGCCAAGACAAAATATAACAGAGATAGCAAAGAGCCTCAGAGGGGAAAAGAAACAGAACCAAAAACTCAAATTAAGCAAACCTTGAAACCTAAAAGAAGCACATGAACTAACAAAGAAACAAACACCGGAATAACAGAAGCTAAGAACATAAACACCACAGATGAGAAAGTGCACAAAGAGACAGGATACCAGGGATCAGAGGAACACATCATAGACCGGGAGAGAATAAAGAACAAACAAACCAGGAAGCTCAACAGATAATGAGAAAGCACAGAATGCAAGAGTAACTGACCAATAAAGAGCTACTGAAAACAATGACAACACAAACTGCAGAGACTGAGATGAAGACAGGGCTATTAAACCTAAAGAGAACGAAGTACACCTGTGAATGTCACATTAGGAAAGAGGCGTGGCTAGGCCAGGGACAGGAGGGGGAATCACCTGAGAAGAAGGGACAGAGAGAAGTACAAAGAGAAAAATAACAGAGCGAGCAAAAAACAACCCGAACTAGAACAGAGACAGGAAGAGTAGGACACAATTATGACAAATAACTGCTTTGTGATAAAAGCCACAAGGATTTTAAAACACTTGTGAAGTGCAGCACATAAAACATATTTTGAGTATTATTTTGACCTGGAGGATACTGTAGGATACTGTGGGTTAAATCTCCACATCAACTGGGGACTAGTTTTGAGCCCAAAAAAAAAATAAAAAGGCAACTGAAGCATAAAAATGACAATGCACTTCAGTAAATCGATGATCTGCAGAGTAACCTTGAGGAAAAATAAACATGGGTTTTTATGAATTCAGCTGTGAGGAAATTGCTTCCAAAGGAAACCACAGATCTGACAGCTACAAAAGCTTCCTAAAATCTCCTTTCCCAGGTAGGTTTTCACAGACATGGGCCAAAACACATGCAAAGCTAAACAAAATTCTTAAAGCAACACTAGGTATTATTTTAAAAATCATTCAAAAACATTGTGATGCTTCACTGTAATAGGGAGAATAGAGATTCTGTCATTGCTACTCTGGGCTCAGCACTGGAGAAACAGCAGTATGTAACTTTTGGGGGAGGGTAGGAAACAGCATGTGACATCCAAGCCCCACCCACTTGAGTTCAGGACAGTGCGTAAAAATGAATTACACCTTTTGAAGTTAGGGGGAGCACAGAAGCAAAAATACCAAGTCTTACCTAGTGTTAGTTGGAAAGTTCTGTGTATTCAAAGGTCTAGGACGTTTTAGATGTATTCACCATTTCCCATCCAGTGGTAGAAGTTACTCAGACATAGCAGGGTTGCTGAGGGTTTTAAACAATGTGTCCTCTCACTGTCCACTCTGTTAGACACACTCTGTTGTACATTGTTGGTCCACCTTGTGGCTGTAGAGTCAGAGACAGAAGCTCACTGATTGCTATCATGTGAGTGCCACTGCAGTTCTGAAAAATATCCATCACTCAAATCATACCTACTATGACTACTGAAGTCTAGGGTAAAAATGTGGGGTGGGGTTTAAAAGTATGCAGATCAATGGATGAACAGTTTGTAAGAACTACAAAGTGCACCTTAATGGTGAGTAGAGGTGATAAAATGGACAATGAGTGTAGAAACAACAAGGAGGCTAAAAGTTATGACTGATTGGTGTAAATACAGTATATGTGTCTGGAAATATATGCACACTTTTTGCGTGGAACCTTTGTGCTAAACCAGACCATTTACTGGACATTCCTCTTCCAAACTGAATGTGCTGTGTTCCACTTTCCTCCCGCCCTGAAGTCTCTGCTCATTTTATAACAGCTTGCAAGTGCATGAGGACTACTTTTCTCACATTTGAAGACTAAGTGTTTGGGAGTGTTTGTGTCTGAGGTCCTCTGTTTCTTTAGCTTCTCTACCACTGAAGTCTGCAACTCACAGTAGTGAACTGATGGATGAACAGACACTTCTATGAGTCAGTAACAATGAGTCAGTGCTGAGATTTGAGATCTGAGTCTCCTGTATTAAGCCCTTCTCTCTCTCTCTGTCTCTGTCTGTCTCTCTCTCTCTCTCTCTCTCTCTCTCTCTCTCTCTCTCTCAGAAGCCAGCAGGTGCACAATGGACAGATAAGATACACTCCTGGCCTTAGGATGGGAAATGTACATTCCTTCTACATTTCCTCTTTAATGACCAAGTGTGGGCAGAATAAGCTGGGCAGAATATATAATTTGATCTGGCATTAGGAATTCTCAGTGATCATTGTGAAGCACCAAATGAAACAAATCCTGTATTACAGAGCACATAACATTCTTGGGGGATTGGACCATTAGAAAATAATAGGAACTCTTAAAACCCACATTGTGCTGCCAGCTGTGCTTGGTAACAAGAATGTATAGAATCCTGATACCCTCCAAGTGTGAAACATACAGTTTCAGATTCACATCTACAGAGTAGTTGCAGATAAAAGCTACTAAACTATGTTGTAGAGTGGCCTGTGTACCCTGCACCTACAGAGTATCATAGCAATCAAGTGCAGGAAAGGTCAGAACCATCAGGGTGCCCCAGCCTGCTGTTCAGACAAATCAGAGGCCAGAGACTTGCCACAAGATTGAGAGAGAAAATCGCAACATTTCAGCCACAGGTATTGCACTCTGATGCCAGTCACAGCCTTGTTATCTGGCTCAGCTCAGGAATAGAAATGTTTCATTCCTCTGTGAGTGATGAGGAGATCATTAGGGAGTCAGACTTTCTCCAAAGGTCACTACACAGTCTCTCTCAGCTACATCTGCTGAAAGAAAGGCTTTTTATTGGTAGATTAAAGTAGGACAAGTACTAGAGAAAAGAACAAAGCAAATGCTGGGAATCAAGGGCATAACTAAGATGTTATGGATCTCAGTACAAAATAATGAGGAATATCTTTATAACAGCCAAACTGTTATTCTAACCTGGTTAAAAACCCATCATAGGGGTTTTTAGAGAGATTTGCACATATAATTTCTTCCACAATAAATATAGCTTCTCCAGAATTGGGCTGTGGAGCAATGGAACTAAATTGTCCGAAGTGCTGAAGCACTAATCCAGAGATAATCACCCAACATTAAAACTTAACCTCGGTAGAGTTTATGTTGCTGAATTCAGTCAAGTTCTCACAACAATGCTCCAAAACACAGCCTCTCTCCCAGAAGAGTACAATATGCTACAGCTGCAAAAAGGGGACAAACATTTTTGCAAGCCCCTTATTTTAGATCACTGATATAAACAGTCCAGAAAAGTCCTGGTCAACACTAGACCAGATATTTTGAAATATTGAGCACAGCACAATAAACAAACAAATAATTTGTTATTCCCTTCCTGGATCAGGGCCTTGTCGTGGCGGAAGGGCTTGTGTGGTCTCATGACCTCCAGGGCTATGTCGTCGGGAGCTGTTAGCTCCCAGTAGGGTCTCCCATGGTGAACAGGTCTGGAGTGAAGATCCAGACAAACATGATCCAAAAGCATCCCTATGAGTACACCCATTAAAATTCAGTGTACCGTGCCCGGGAGAGGGTTACCGGGACCTGAGCTGGTGCGTGAGGTTGAGAGATACCAGCTAGATATAGTAGCCTCTGGAACCAAACTCCTCGATAGGGGTTGGTCTCTCTCCTACTCAGTCCTACTGTCCAAGCTGTGCTCAGCAAGGATGGTGAAACTCTGAACTCGACTGAGCATATTATAGGGCGTTGGAAGGAGCACTTTGAGGAACTCCTTAACCTGAGAGACATGCCTCCTGTGCAGGAGGTAGGGCCAGAAGTGTCTGGGGGGTCAGATTTCATTTCCTTGGCTGAAGTCACTGAGGTGGTGAAAAAGCTTCACAGTGGCAAAGCTCCAGGATTGGATGAGATTCACCTAGAGTTACTGAAGGCACTCGATACTGTGGGGCTGTTTTGGATGACATGCCTATACAATATTGCATGGACCTCGGGAACGGTGCCTTTGGATTCGCAAACCGGGGTGGTGGTTCCTATTTTCAAAAAAGGAGACCGGAGAAAGTGTGCCAATTATTGTGGCATTACACTTCTCAGCCTCCCGGGGAAAGTCCGATAGTCGAACTTAGGATTTTGGAGGAACAATGCGGATTTCGTCCTGGCCGTGGAACTATGGACCAACTCTTTTTCACAGATGATTGAGGGGGCGTGGGAATTTGCTACTCCACTCTACACATGCTTTGTGGATTTGGAGAAGGCATATGACCATGTTCCCCAAGAGATTCTGTGGGAGGTGCTCCAGGCGTATGGGGTGCCAGGGTCGCTACGGCGAGCCGTACGGTCCTTGTACCCATCCTTGTCCTTGATTTGGAGTTGCGTTCGCATCCTTGGTAGTAAGTCAAGCTTGTTCAGTGTGGGCATTGGTCGGGCTTCGGTCGAGGAGCTCAGGAGGTGGCATCTCTGCTTTTTGCAGATGATGTTGTTCTTCTGGCTTCTTTGCATGGTGGCCTCCAGCGTTCACTTGAGCAGTTTGCAGCCAAGTGTGAAGCGGTCGGTATGCAGATCAGCACCTCCAAGTCTGAGGCCATGGTTATCTCCCGGAAACAGATGGCATGCTCCCTTCAGGTAAGGGTTGAGAACCTGCCCCAAGTGAAGGAGTTCAAGTATCTCGGGTTCTTGTTCACGAGTGATGGAAAGAGGGATGGTGAGATTGACCATAGGATAGGTGCAGCGTCTGCAGTAATGCGGTCACCGCACCGTTGTGGTGAAGAGAGAGCTGAGCCATAAAGCAAAGCTCTCAATTTACCGGTCAGTCTATGTCCCCACTCTCACCCATGGTCATGAGCTCTGGGTAATGACCAAAAGAACAAGCTCGCTGGGCATACTCTTCGTGATCGGGTGAGGAGCTCAGTGACTAGGGAGGAGCTCGGAAAAGAGTCGGTTTGGCTATCTGATCAGGATGCCTCCTGGATGCCTCCCACTGGAGGTATACCAGGCACGTCCAACTGGAAGGAGGCCCCGGGGTAGACCCAAGACACGCTGGAGGGATTATATCTCCCGGCTGGCCTGGGAACGCCTTGGGATCCCCATGGAGGAATTGGTGGATGTTGCAAGGGACAGAGACATCTGGGCATCTTTTTGTTATCTTGGCAATTTGTTATTTATCGTGGTCAATGAAGAATAGACCAGTCCAAAATGCCACGATTACATACAGTGAACACTAAGGACAGGGAAATACTTGCTATTTTGCCATGTGTTCACTTAGACGACTGCACTGTGGACATAACTGTCCATATACTTGCCTATGTGTTATGTGTGTTGCTGGAGGGCAAACCAGAGAACACTGACCATAAAGAATGTCCAGATTTACATAATGTAAACATCCCAGGAGATTAGCATTTCGATAATTCTATGATCACATCAGAAAAATCAATGTCATGTCAGGCCAATAAATCAAATGTAGTGTGACGTTGATGAATATGTGTCTTTAATATATCCAAGGTCTGCCGTCTTGAAGCTGATCAGTGCCTGCACTGCCCATACTGCACATGTATGTATGGTGTTAATTTCTTAAGGACAGCCATCACACAAAATGGAGGTAAGACACATGAAGCCACCATCATGGTAGTCGCGGCCACAGACCACTTGCCCAAGAGTCGATAGAGAATCTGATACTTTCAGTGGACAAACCTGGCCTCACTGCCAGTTGCATTCTGAATGGCTCTCTGTACATATGTGCATATAGACTTCCTCATGTATTGCTTTGTACTGGCTCTTATTGGTCCAATGTGAAGCCTCCTTAATAGCAGACTTGTGATTGGCCTTTTTGCTTGTCATTCAGATTTTTTTTCCTGGGGTAGTAGATGGTCCTTGGCCATGTTAAATGGTCAAAGGCCCCAGGCTCTATGTAGGCAGACTAGCAATGTGAGACTACCATGGCGCATATATATGTAAAGAGCAAGTATATACAGTCATGGCCAAAAGTGTTTTTCCAGAAAATTAAGTATTTCTCCCAGAAAATTATTGCAATAACATGTCTTGTTATACACATGTTTATTTTCTTTTGTGTGTATTGGAATAATACAAAAAAAAAACCTGAGAAAAAAATAACTGAAATCAATCGCTTCTTATAACCAACAACAAGTTTCTTACACCCCTCAACTGGAATTTTGGACCACTCTTCTTTTGCAAACTGCTCCAGGTCTCTCAAATTTGAAGGGTGCCTTCTCTCATCAGCAATTTTAAGGTCTCTCCACAGGTGTTCAATGGGATTTAAATTCAGACATTTTGCTGGCCACTTCAGAACTATTCAGCGCTTTGTAGTCATCCATTTCTGGGTGCTTTTTGAAGTATGTTTGGGGTCATTGTCTTGCTGGAAGACCCATTACCTAGAATGGAAACCCAGCTTTCTGACATTGTGACCCAAAATCTTTTTGTAATCTTCAGATTTCATGAAGCCTTCCACACAGTTTGAACCTCCACCATATTTGACTGTGGGTACTGTGTTCTTTTCTTTGTAGGCCACATTCGGTTTTTGGTAAACAGAATGATGTGCTTTACCAAAAAGCTCAATCTTGGTCTCATCTGTCCACAAGACCGTTTCCCAGAAGGATTTTGGCTTACTCACGTACATTTTAGCAAACTGCAGCCTAGATTTTTTATGTCTTGGTATCAGCAATGGGGTCCTCCTGGGCCTCCTGCCATTGCGTTTGATTTCATTCAAATATCAAAGGATAGTTTGCACTGACACTGATGCACCATGAGCCTGCAGGACAGCTTAAATTTCTTTGGAACTTGACTGGGGCTGCTTGTCCAACATCCATTGCAACTTTTCATCAATGTTTCTCTTTTTTTGTAAACTTCTCAATTATGTTGCACACTGTGAACAAAGGAACATTAAGATCTTTGAGTGTGATTTTTATATTGTCTACCTGTTACTTGCTAAAGGTGAGTTTAAACAAGCATCACATGGTTGAAACCATTTTCTGGAAAATTTTCAGGGGTGTCAAACACTTTCAGCCACTATCTAGCCTCAGAAATTTTCTCCTTGAGAAAGGCTTCCATTTAAGGGATTTGGCATTTTGCTGAGATGAATTCTGTTGGAAATTGTATTGTGGGTCTGAACTGGGAGCTTAACGTCTGTCTTACATTTGCAGAAACTTAGTAAGAAAACCTGTAGTTCTGTCTTCCTTCAGTAGGGTGAAGTCTTTTAAACCAACTGAAAGAGATTACAGAGAAGTAATTTCTGTGACACGTATTTGTGTAAATATGCAACATTTTTTTGGGCTGCTAAAAGCTGTCCACAGGAAAATCCTCTCTCCTCTCCAATATTTTGGAGAGAAACAATATTTTAGATATTATGTCTGTAGGTGTAAGTGTGTGAGTGAATGTGTGTGTGTGTGTGTGTGTGTCTGTGTTGCCCTGTGAAGGACTGGCGCCCCCTCCAGGGTGTATTCCCGCCTTGCGCCCAAATATTCCAGGTAGGCTCTGGACCCTCCGCGACCCTGAATTGGATAAGCGGTTACAGATAATGAATGAATGAATGAATCTTTGAGTATATATGTCTCTCCCCATGTCAGGAGCGAGAGGCGGACTGACGGACCGGACGCATTCGCTAAAGCACAGATACTTTTAATGACAAAGAATAACAAAACAAAGAGACTGCAAACAAAAGACAAGAAACGGGGATCCAGGCAGGATAAACGGGACACGGGGAGTAGAACAGGATTAACGGGACAGACAGACGAAAGAACGAAATGACAAAGGAAATACAGCGACAACGTGAAAACTAACAACGGAGAGACTAACGAACACGTCAGACTTGACTGGATACACGGAACAATAGAACAATGACCAACAAACAGGAAGTGTAGGAAGGGGACTTAAATACAAGACACTGACGAGACGCACCTGAGACAGATAACGAGAAGGGCGGGTTAACAGATGACAGACGAGGAGGAAGGACAAAGGCGGAGACTAGAACATAAACAAAACAGAGCCATGTGCAAATAAAGCACATGGCGGGGACAACAGACTGACAGGACGAAGGCGTGACAGATGCCCCCCCCCAAGAACGCGCAACTCCCGGGCGCGTACTCCTAAACCCCCCAGGAGCTGGCACAGGAGAGGGCACTGAAAACAAGACAGGACAACAAACCAACGGGAGACAGGACTCAGGACAATACGGGAACAGACACAGGAGCTGGGGACACGACAGGACCGAATATACGAGACGGGACATGGGACATGACAGGAGACTGACAAAGGGGGGCAACAAGAGACGAGAACGGACTGGACAGGACAGGAGTGGACACATGGGAATTGACGGGAGACTGGACTGGAGACAAGACAGGGGACTGAACGTGGGACGGATACGGAGACTGGACACGTTTGGGGACAGAAGACTGGACAGGTGACAGAACAGGGGACTGGAATGGAGACGGGACTGATAACAGGACTGGGTGCTGGGAATGGACGGGAGCGGAGACTGGTGACGAGACAGGGGATTGAAACGGGGACTGGACATGAGACAGGACAGAGGGTTGGAACGGGGACTGGACAGGAGACGAGACTTGAGACTGGACAGGGGTTTGAAACAGAGACTGGACTGGAGACAAGACGGGTGACTGGACATTGGACAGATACGGAGACTGGACATGACTAACAGGGGACTGAACATGAGACAAGACAGGGGTTTGAAACAGAGACTGAACAGGGCTGACAGGGGACTGGACATGAGGCAGGACAGAGGGTTGAAACGTAGACTGGACAGGGCTGACAGGGGACTGGACTGGACTTGGCAGGGGAACAGGTACAAAAACATTTACAGGGACTGACACAAACACAGTGACCGGGACCGGGACAGACACAAAGGCAGACACGGGTACAGGGACAAGGACAGAGACGGGAACCAGGACAGGGACAGACAAGGGAACCAAAATAACAGGGGGGTGCCCAGGACTGGCTAATGTCTGTGGGGCAATCTGAGGAACCAGCCTGGGCACAGTTCTGGGGATCGGCCCCGAAGTCCTTCGGGCCGACCTACGGACATGGACAGGAGCGGCCGTAACCACAGTCACGGGGACAGGAGCGGCAGGTGCCGCCATAGTCACGGGGACAGGAGCGGTGGGTGCCGCCATAGTCACGGGGACAGGAGCGGTGGGTGCCGCCATAGTCACGGGGACAGGAGCGGCGGGTGCCGCCATCATGGAGACTGGAGCGGTGGATGCCGCCAATACCGAGACAGGAGCGGCGGGTGCCGCCATTACCGAGACAGGAGCGGCGGGTGCCGCCATTACCGAGACAGGAAGCCCTGCAGCGACGTCCACGGAGGCAGGGGAACCTGCGACGACGTCCACGGAGGCAGGGGAACCTGCGACGACGTCCACGGAGGCAGGGGAACCTGCGACGACGTCCACGGAGGCAGGGGAACCTGCGACGACGTCCACGGAGGCAGGGGACCCTGCGACGTCGTCCAAGGAGACTGAAGAACGTGCGACGACGTCCACGGAGGCAGAGGAATCTGTGACGTCGTCCACGGGGACTGGAGACACTGTGACGACGTCTACGGAGGCAGAGGAATCTGCGATGTCGTCCACGGAGACAGGAGACAGTGCGACGACGTCCACGGAGGCAGAGGAATCTGCGACGTCGTCCACGGGGACTGGAGACAGTGCGACGACATCCACGGAGGCAGAGGAATCTGCGACGTCGTCCACGGGGACTGGAGACAGTGCGACGACGTCCACAGAGGCAGAGGAATCTGCAACGTCGTCCACGGGGACTGGAGACAGTGCGACGACGTCCACGGAGGCAGAGGAATCTGCGACGTCGTCCACGGGGACTGGAGGACGTGCGACGACGTCCACGGAGGCAGATTAATCTGCGACGTCGTCCACGAAGACAGGAGGACGTGCGACGACATCCACGGAGGCAGATGAATCTGTGACGTCGTCCACGAAGACTGGAGAGGCGCGCGCCGCGCTCACGAAGATAGGCGCGGCTGGAGGTGCCGCGCTCTCGAGGACAGGAGTTCGTGCTGCTCGCCGGGCTCGCGCTGGAGCTGTAAAGGGTTTAGGGGGTTTCACAGGCGCACCCATTAGATCCCCTCGAGGTGCGCCCCTGTTAGCCTCAGACCTCACAGCTACGGAGGTGAGGCTAACAGCCCCTACCCTTAACGCCCCCCCAAAAATTTCCCCGGAACTGAGGGGGTAATCTACCGTCGAGGGGGGAACACCAGCACGCTTCTTCCGCCGGCTCTTTCGACTCCCGCTGGCGCAACTACTCGATTCACGAGTCGACTCCTCCGGTTTAGGAATCGGAATAGCGCCAGGCAGGAGCTGGAGCCGGCAACTCCCGCTGTAGCAGTCCTTCTGTCCATAATTCGGCTCCTCTGAAGTCCTAGAGGCTACCATTGCACGAATTATGGACGCTTGGACTTCTCCTAGCCTCCGAAGGTAACTGTCTGTGCTAGCTGTGTCCTGGCGGTTGGTCATTCTGTCAGGAGCGAGAGGCGGACTGACGGAGCGGACGCATTCGCTAAAGCACAGATACTTTTAATGACAAAGAATAACAAAACAAAGAGACTGCAAACAAAAGACAAGAAACGGGGATCCAGGCAGGATAAACGGGACACGGGGAGTAGAACAGGATTAACGGGACAGACAGACGAAAGATGAAATGACAAAGGAAATACAGCGACAACGTGAAAACTAACAACGGAGAGACTAACGAACACGACAGACTTGACTGGATACACGGAACAATAGAACAATGACCAACAAACAGGAAGTGTAGGAAGGGGACTTAAATACAAGACACTGACGAGACGCACCTGAGACAGATAACGAGAAGGACGGGTTAACAGATGACAGACGAGGAGGCGGGACAAAGGCGGAGACTAGAACATAAACAAAAAAGAGCCATGTGCAAATAAAGCACATGGCGGGGACAACAGACTGACAGGACGAAGGCGTGACACCCCATTCACACATGGTCTTGTATGATTTAACATAACTGTCTGGAGGTGTTTCCCTATTGGATCGGCTTGACTTTTGGCTTAATTTAATCCTGCTTTGTGGGTGGCATGGTAGCGCAGCAGGTAGTGTCGCAGTCACTCAGCTCCTGACCTGTGACTGTCTGTGAGGAGTTTGATGTGTCCACGTGGGTTTCCTCCGGGTGCTCTGGTTTCCTCCCACGATCCAAAAACACATGTTGGTAGGTGGATTGGCGACTCAAAAGTGTCTGTAGGTGTGAGTGAATGTGTGTGTTTGTTGGCATGTGAAGGACTGGCGCCCCCTCCAGGGTGTGTTCCCGCCTTGCGCCCAATGATGATGATGCGCTCTGGACCCACTGCGACCCAACTGGATAAGGGTTACAGATAATGAATGAATAATCCTGCTTTGTGAAATATGCCTGGGGACATATTTCAAATATAGTTGGGGACAACAATAAGCATTTTATGCTTAAAATATAAGCATGTTAAAAAAAAAAAAAAAAAATACATATATATATATATATATATATACAACTGCATATTTACAGTTTATATGTGGTTTATTTAAAAGCATACAGATGGATATAAGAGACATATTTTATTTTACTGTCAAGACACAGAGTAGATGTATATTCAGAAAAGATTTTGTTCTTGGAATTGTTGTTCCACTGTTACCTATTTACCTTGCTTTAAAACTTTAAAGGTGTCCGACTGGGAGGACGGTTTCTCACTCAAAGAAGGCCATCGATTGACTGGAGCTTTCAGAGTCAGTGAACTAGAGCATGTAATGAGGCCTCAGACTGAGCTAGAGTATTATGGCAGCGAAGCCCAGTTTAAAGCCTGTTGGTGCTATATTTGACTGGACAGTGGACAGACATCTAACAGCTCCTTGCAGACAAGCGAATGAAAACTTTGCACACATATTAATATGCACAAATCTACCATGGAAAACAAAGACACTGTGGACACTGTGAAAAGCTGTGGTCAGCATCACAAAGGCTAAGCATTGTGTGCTATGCAATGATTCATTAAAATTTTTATAGTCATGTCTTATTATTATCATGCATAAGCACTACTCAGAATGGTTCTGGAGGCAGCACTGCCTTATAGGCAGAAGGAACATGATTGGTTAACAGCCAACGGGCAGGGATGAATGTGATTTGGTTAAATTTGGTTAAAATTGATTGGGCTGAGATTTTCAAATATAGCGCCATAAACCAGTAAAGCTCCATTTGCCAGCTCTTTGAGAAATGACTCTGGAAGAATAAATATGCAATATAACTTTCTTTTTTGTTACTGTAGACTTAGTTTTGTTTCATAATTTGTTAGACGTGTGCTGCAAAAATTTCATTTCATGTTTTACTTAAATGAAGGATGACGTAACTGCCTCAGAGGATGCTACAGAATGTTATAATGCTCTGCTGCCTCTGAGGCAGATTCTGAAGAAACTTGTAAATTTCTGCAAATTAGTTACAGACTTATGATTGCTGACTCTGAAGGAGCTAAAGAATGTCATGCAATAATGTTCTGTTTCCTCTGTGGCAGCGACTTACATTACCCTCCATTCAAGCTAAACAAAATACTGAGAATTTTGTAGCATTTCTCACAAATTATGTAACAGAATTAAGTCTGCAATAATGAAAAAGAAAGTTATATCACATTATTATTCCAAAGACATTTCTGGCAAAAAGAAGAGATGAATGCAAGTCACTGTGTACTTGCATTCAAGTTACAGGTAATGTAGCAACAGGCAGACAACATAACAAAAATCATGAAGGAAAAAAAGCAAACATTTATGGCACTGGGAGGTTGAATGCAGGGGAGAATAGGTGAGCAATCACATTCATTCCTGCATGTTGACTATTAACCAAATATGTTCCTTCGGCAGTACTGCCTCCTGAACCACTTTGACTGAATGATCCTTTAAGATCACCTATCTAATATGCTGTCTTGTAGGTGGCAGGGGCCAAATAGTCATCCAAATGATTGCCATTGACTAACCATTCCCCTGCAGAAGGAGCATGCATTGCCCAGAGCATGACACTCCCTCCGCTTGTCTTCTTTCCACATTGCATCCTGGTCCATCAACTCTCCAGATAAACATTCATATGGTGCAAATAATACAGGACTCTTTATACCAGCTGAATTTGTCCATTGATCCAAGGTCAGATTCTGATGTTCCCAGCTCAGTAGATGATTTGGACAGTGGACAGTGTTTGAGGTCCACAACCCCAGGTTGTTATGCACTACAGTCTCTCTTTTCTGTCCAAATGGATTGGATAACCTTAGTTGCCTTTGCGTGCAGACATTGTGCACCTGGTACCCAATATGTTGAGGACAATACTGTCTGGCCAAAGCGATTTGGCCCTTGTCAAATTTGCTCAGGTTGACCATAAAAACTGATTGTTCACTTACCATCTAATAAATCCCAGTCATGCATAGTGTTTCTGTGAGTAAGACCACAGTATTGATTTGTCTGACCACTAAATGACTGGAAACAGTGATTTACTCTGTGAATCATTTTGATGTAGTCAGAATCAACAGTCTACATCTGACTGTAGACCCAAACCTGACCATCAGTTTTTTTTTTTGATACTGTGCAAAACTGCTAACTGCCACATGGGGATGTAGCACCATAACTGCTGAACTTCAGTTATTAAACATTCAACATGCACTGGATAATCAACCAGGGTCCCAAGTTCAGTCTGTACCTTAGGTCAATGTCTGTGACTAGTTTGGTGCGTTCTTCTCTTGTCTGCTTGGGTTTTCTTCAATGCGCTTTCTACCCATAGTCAAAAATGTAGCATTTTTAGGTTGATGAGCCCCAAGATTGTGTGTTCCACTGGGGGTGCAAAGAGCAATGGGCTCATAGTGACAATCACAAATCCTATTCAACACAATGATGTACAATATGTACAAGTCCAATTGTATTTATTGTGTGCTCATTGGTTCCTTGTATATATTCATTGTGTTGTTTCTGTTGGGATGGTATACATTATGTTGGAGTATTATTTTTTCACTGTGTACTTGTATATAGCTGGAATGACAACAAAGTCTTTTGAACTTGAGCATGAAACTCAGGTAACACTATAGGGTTGCATCAGGAATGACAGTGAGCATAAAGCCTGTGCCAAGTTTAATATGCAAATAGCAATGATCTGCTGTGGCGACTCCTAGTAGGAGCAGAGAAAAACAAAGAAATACAGCGCATCACATCTCTGCATGATTCCAAATCGTCTTCTCTTACTGGAACAAGAAGACAAACTACTGAAATTAAAAGTGATAGATGACTGGGGACTTTATTTAGATCACAGTCTTACCCATCTCTCTGGATTAAAGTGAAGACAGAACCCTGAAACTGCCACAGTGGAGTAGAAGATACTGTTGCCTTTTCTGTCCATATACTTGTGTGAGTCTGAGTTGTCAAGTTTGAAAGCCTCAAACAAGAATTTGTAATCAAATGGATGCCAAAATTACCCTGTCACTCCTAGACATAACTCAATGCTATGATCGTCGTCTCAGGCCCAGAGCTCCTATAAATGTGAGTTAACAAGTCAGTTTTGTTGCTGAAATTTGTGGCAAAAATATGCCAGGTAATTTATCAAAACAACAGCAAAATATAACAAAACCAAATATCCCCACCTCCCCTGAGGCCGAAGTGATAGTGTCTCACCCACACTGTGGTGTTAAAAAGTTTAGCAACCCCTAACCACTAGAGGTTGTGTTTGCTAGATGTTGCATAGGCAGGTTGAGGATCTTTTAATTGTCTCTGAAGAGTTTGGTGTGTTCTTCCTGTGTGTCTATGTGGGCTTCCTCTGGGTGCTTTGGTTTCACCACAATCCAAAAATACAAGCTGGTAGAAGGGTTGGGCAAGTGTCCATAGGTGTGAGTGTGTGATGGACTGGCACTCTACCAGGACTATTGATTCTGGGTAGGCTCTGGAATCACGGGGGCCCTGAACAGGATGAGTGGTTACAGACAACATATAAATAGGTGCTGCGTCCTCACCTGGGAAGTATTTGCGTAATTTGAGCAGCTAATTAAATAAAATTAATATTACAGCTAAATTAATATTATAGCTAATTAAATAAAATGTATATACAATAACTATATTAAGAAAATGTCTGGATGTCTTGAAGTTTGTTTCAGCAACAAAAACTGAACTATTCCTCCTCTCTATCTGCATATAAATAGCTCTTAAATATCATAATAAACAGATCAAGAAACATAATAAAAAAGCAAATGTTTGATCTCTAGTGGAGAGAAGTGAACTGGAAGAAGGAGCTGCCAGCGGAGCTAATTAACGTTTCACTGTTGTGCAGGTGCAGTTGAGCTCACTTCAAAACAAATTTAACCAGAACATTATTCATGTTTCTTTTTCCTAACTCGAGTGCTGCTCTGTGTATGATTACACCTGCACGTCTCCTTGGCCTCTATAGAGTGCTAACAATACAGTGCCATCTATATGAAACGGACAATCCAATCTTCATGGCTCTCTTCTGTTGTGTCCCCAGTCCCACTTACATTTGTGCACGGGAGGCCTAACATAGCAACTCCGTTCCAAAGCCATAGCAAACACTTAATCGATTCCTTTTCAAACAGGAGGAAAAACTCTCCAGAGCACTTCTGAATGGATGAGAGGAGTTTGATTAGAGCACTTGATGCATCCTGCTGTTGCTTGAGGTGTGCAACCTGCGTCCTGAGGGAGCTCCAGGGTCTGTGTGATGAATGCCGATGACGATGCGGAATTATACCCCTTAAAAAACTCACCTCCATGAATGCTAAAGAGATACGGTCTGAAGCTGAAGCACTGAGAAAATTCATACTGCTGGGAATTCTCAGCAGGTCTGAACTCTTGTAGAGTGTTACTAGACTTTAGGTGTCCAAAGTCATTTAATGGAAAGCTTGCTAGTAAAACCTAAGCTTAATAATAACTTTCTGTAGACATTTTATTATAACTTACATGTCCAAAGGTTTTTTTTTCACAAACAATTTTAATGTGCAATAATTGTGCACATGCAGCTTATATAACTTCCATAAAAAGCTCTGCCAGTAGAAGGAGATGCCCTGGAGCTTAAGATGTTCAAGACCAAAGTCAAGCATTGGAAACGTCATTTGCAGGAAATTTCTGAAATGATGAAACACCATCCAAGAGAGCAGTTCCATTCCTAAGCCCTCCTCTCTGTCCGTTAGGCCACGACTCCACCAGCAACCTTTAGTACAAACAACCTATTCTTGTTTGTTATCTGTCTTCAGTTGCTCCTATTATAGGTTGACACAAGCAATCATTAGAGTAAGCATATATAATTTGGCACAGGATTTACTCTGCCCTTCTGGAATTGGGACCAGCACTATGAGCACACCTTGTAACTTCAGCGTCAATAGACTGCTTAACTTGCTGGGAACTGAATGGTATGTTTGACATTTTAACAATGTTTACATGTAAACCTCCATAATGTAGGCATTTTAAGGGTTAAAACACGAGTTCTGAAAAGTTTCACAGAGTGTCTGAGTAGCTTCTGCTCATTCTGCAGTGTTTGTTTTATGCAGCTGGGTGTAGCTGGTGCACAGATGTGCAGTTGTCATCTTCACTATGTGTGATAGGAGCAAATTGCCAGCTCTCCTGGTTATGGAAGTGAAGGAAAAACACACTTCTGACTCGTGTCACTACTACAGAGGCCTAAGCTGAGCTTCAGGAGCCACAGAGAGATCCCACTTTCCACTGTTCAGATATGATTCATGCCGGCTACATTCTGTCGGCACTAAAAATGACAATAGCACAGCGGCTGAAAATGATCCGCCACAAAAGACCATGACTCAGCTCTTATCTCCACGACAGGAAGCGGGTAAAATATCAAGACGAGCCAGAAAAGAGCAAGCCTCTGCTGTGTTGCAGCAGAAAAGTGCAGCATAAAATATTCAACACATCAGACTATCATAGATTCTGAACCTTCAGAGTACATGTCCAAATTTTATTGCTTCAGCAATAGAGAAACTGTAAAGCCAAGAGTGAGTGGTAGAACCTGTTCAACAGTGTCGTTGGACAAAATGATATATAGAGGGGCCGTATGAGTAATGATCTAAGGTGAGCCGTGACTAGTTACATTTAAGTACAGACATACAAGTACTCACACAGTACTGTACTGATGGATTTGTACTGTACTGAGTATTTGCAAATTACACCCTATACCCTATTCAGACAGGATTCGTTTTAGGTGGGAAGCTGTGGTAATGCTGTTACATCATGCCATGTTATCACAGGAGAAGTTTTCTTCCCCTGAGGTAGTCTTGTGGATTTCAATGTGGTGCATCCTTCAACACCTGAGGTAAGTTATGTTGAACAACTCTTCTGATTTTTGCCATACATTACATCACTTAACGCCTCCTCAAGTGCCTCTATTCCAGAGAAAACCTGTAAAAAATGCTTTACCCCAGGATATGAAGCCTTATTCACCCACATGTCAGTTTGCACTGGATTAATATAACCTGGGGTCATTTTACCTGCTCATTTTAAAGTAGTTGGCTCTGGAATCTTTCCTGAAACTGGAAATGACAGAAATGGTTTATTTAGACAGAATTAAAATACTCCGGAGATACTCCGGTAATAATTACATTACCCAATGTCCACAGGTAAAACTAATCCTGTCTGAATTATGTTCCATACAGTAGAATTTTAGTGAGTAAAGCAACCTTTTTAGTCACATTTAGCCTCTGATATTTAGTTGCTTTTTGCCCTGTGAAGGACTGGTGCCCCCTCCAGGGTGTATTCCCACCTTGCGCCCAATGATTCCAAGTAGGCTCTGGACCCACCGCGACCCTGAACTGGATAAGCGGTTACAGATAATGAATGAATGAATATTTAGTTGCTAATTCCTGTTTTAACCTTATATTAATTCTGTTTTGTTGATATAGGTGAAGCATTTTTATTTTTTATATACCCTGTTTTCTCCTCAGGGTAGCACAGTGCTGCAAAGGTAGTGTCCACATAGCTCCAGGGTCTTAGTGTCCTGGGACTGATCTTCTCCTGTGAGGAGTTTGGTGTGTACTCCCCGTTTTTATCTGGGTTTCCTCAAGGTGCAGTAAATATTAAACACATGTTGGTAGGTGGACTGGCTGAGTGAAACTGTCCACAGCTCTGAATGTGTGATATCCGGTGATGGATGGTTACTGCTTTGCACCCAACGGTTCTAGGTAGACTCTGGACCCAGTTTAACCCTGATCAGGGTGAAGCAGTTACACAAGATAAATAATTGATTTCCATCCCCTTGCTAAGTCTCCCTCAGTCCAGTGACACTATCAAGCTGTAAGACGTGAAAAGGTTCCAGCCACTGTTCTTTTTTAACTACTGCTTACACAGCATTAGGCGGCTCAATACATTGTCTGTAACTGCTTATCCAGTTCAGGGTCGTGCTGAGTCTGGAGCCTACTTGCAATCACTGGGCACAAGGGGGTGGAAGGGGTGACACACACTCACACCAACTTTTGTTTTTAGACTGTGGGAGGAAACGGAGCACCTGAAGGAAACCCCCACGGACACAGGGAGAACACACCAAACTCCTCACAGTCACTCAGAACAGGCCTCAAACCCACAACCCCAGGACCCTGGAGCTGTGCGAGAGTGACACTACCTGATGTGCCATCGAATGTTACTTTTACCCAAATAGCAATAGTCTTGCCCAATTATTGCTAGTAGGCTCCGGACCCACTATGACCCTGATCAGGAAACAGTTACTGAAGATGAATGAATGGATGAATAAAATATTTAGTCTGCTCACTCTGGTCATGACAGACTGGCCACTGTGGGCTGTATTTATGAAGAATTTTAACTTCAGTTTCTTTTTTTTATAGGGATCAGTATCCGCAAGGGGAAAGCTGATCCGAGATCATCACTCCTGCTCAGAGATAGTCGGTAGATGGGCCCGGAGCTGAGGCGGCGAGGATCTTCCGGGGGGTCCGCCACAGTGATACAGAGAGCTATGACCTTTTCTCTAAGCCCAGACACTAAATCATTGTCTGCGCTGCAGAGTTTCTCTGTGGCGAAGATAAAGTGGATGGCTGTATCAGGGGATCTACCTCAGTGCCCTTTGAAATCTTTTCGATTAATTGCAGGGCCAGCAGATGTAAGGGCAGTCACCCCTGGTTAAAATAATCCTGAATAATGAAAATTCCTCGCCTAAATCTGCAGCGAGGGACACCACTCCAGTGCCCTGGCCCACATGTTCAGAGCCAGCAATACATTAAAACTGACTACATCTCTCCTCCTTAACCACATTTAACTAGCCACAGGCTACAGCAAACAGCTAATGGGAGTGTACGGTGTAGCCAGGCTAATTATTCTTATTCTGTAAATATATATTAACCCATTCAGCTGGGTTATGCCTTAGAGCTTATCCTGATCAGTGTAAAGTGATAGTATTTTGTTCAGTTACACCTTGGAGGAATATCTAAAAGGACCTATTGTTTTTATATTACTTACTCGGAAACCAGACCTTTCTTGGCATGATTGATTTCTGAGTGAAGCAGATTGTACAGTGGGAAATAACTATGCCCAGAACATGATTTTATTATCAGGATATGATTAGATAGCAAGCATTCTGCCTTTTGGAAAAGACTCACTTAACTAAAGGAGAGTTAGAGTAGTGTTTGTGATCCAGCATCATTATTCATCCAAATCAGTGCCAGACAGATCAGTGGTTTAACACAGCACTGGTTTAACCTAGTGCCATAGAAGGTTAGAGGATGGTATTATTATTATTATTATTATTTGTATTATTATTGAAGTCATTGCATTACACAACCACTACCCCTTTATCGCTGCGTCAATTTGTGGACTCAAATTACCAATCACACCATCCCCCTTCAGTATAGAATTTCCGTCATCATCATAATCAATAAAGGATGTTCAATGTAATCAATCTAATGCTAATCCTCTACCATCTCACATGGCGCTCAGTCATGCACCAGGTTATTAAAGGCAATTTATTGGTGGACACATTAAACCCTTTTACTCACCTACTCACGATCAAGGTACAGCTTCATACGTATTCATAAGCCACCCTGAACTCCTCCCCAAAAACTTCTGAGTTCACCTCCCTCTTTCAGCCTTTATGAGCATGGTCTGTACTAGAAAATAATTATTATAACAAAAAAAAAAAAAAACCCACTTGTGTCATGTGATTTAAATGTGAAACACATTTCAACACTTCATTAACAAAATTAATATTTTAAGAAGACCAGTTTTTAAATTCCCCAAATTGAAGCAATCCTGATGGTATGTCTTGTGGGAATTTATGGATAATACGTACTGGCATCTTTTTCAGCTCACCAAAGAATCTACAAAATGTCTGAACTGTTTTTTTTCCTCCATAGTCTTGAAGTGCAAGAATAAAAAGTAAACAGTGAAGATTAAGTGGGTTCAGAGGATAATGATATATTATCAGACTGTCATTCACACTGCTCTCACAGGTTTAGGATACCATGAACATAACATGTTCTCTAAGCGTTCATTGTTCAAACTCATTGCTTAGTATTCAACAGCTTTTCTTCATATACTACTCACATATAGCAGCATCAGGCACTTACACTACACACCTGAGTCAGTTCATAGGTCACCATGCAGACATATCCCTACACTGTCATTCCTGTTACATGTGTGTGGACATCAGAGTGCTCAATCTCACTCTGATTTAAGACTGTAAAATTTAATATGAAATAGTGACACAGAATTCCTTTAAAAGTGTTTATTAGACTCAAAACTGTTTTAAGGGACCATACTGTTTAAATCCGACTGAATAAAAATGTGAAAAACACCACTCATTCCCATCCGTATATAAAAACTCATCCAAAAGTCATTCCTATTCTGAAATCTTTTTTTTTTTTTGGTCCAAAAAATGGAGGGCTTCATTCTGACCCATGAGTAACTTTTTAGTGTGAACTTAGGCTGAGGGATAAAGAGAAGCTGGGAAATGTCATCTAACAAGAATACATAGGGTCCTTGAAGAAAAGATCTGAATAGTGCCAGAGTGGAGCAGCTCCTAATTGTGAGTTGTTTGAGTGAGTGAGTTACCAGCCAGTTCCATGGTAAGTGCTTTATATCGTCAAATAAATTATGGGTAAGTGAACCTCAGGAAGGGCAGCAGAGTAGCACAACAGGTAGAGTCCATGTCACACAGCTCCAGAGTCTTGGGGTAATGGGTTTGAGCCCTGCCATGATGGGCTCTGAGGAGTTTGGTGTGTTCTAATCATGTCCGTGTGGGTTACCTCCAGATGCTCCGGTTTCCTCCCACGGTGAAACATACGTCGGTAGGTGGACTGGCTACTTCAATGTGTCTAAAAGTGTGAGTGTGTGTCGCCCTGTGAAGGAATTGTGCCCCTTCCAGGGTGTGTTCCTGCCTTGAACCCAGTGATTCCGGGTAGGCTCTGGACCCACCGCGATGCTGAAATGGATAAGCAGTTACAGACAATGAATGAATAAATGAACCTTAGGAAATATAAGTGTAAAACCTAAGGTATAAGCTCCTTAGTCGTAGCAGTCCATAATTATGTTGATTTACTAACGTCAGTAAGGTGTTCTGAGAAAACATTTTGTCTCATATTAAGTGTATAGTCCACTAGGAGCACCTATTAAATATATCCTATAATACAGACTTTTTTCATTTCGTTATGTTTAATGATACAACTGATTAAATCTGGGTCTAAAGATTGTCTGATAGATTTGATGTTATGACATTTTTGAGTATTAGCGATTTATGTACAATAGAGAAAATCTTAATCTGTGGCCTGGAAATCTCAGGCATTTCTGCAAGCGTTTTTTATCTGCTGTTTGCTTCTTTTCAGGGGACTGTGTGTGGTGAGGGGCTTTCTGCACAGTTCCTGCAGTCGTCCCCTGTTAGTTCAGCTGAAAAACCAAATAGAGAGAGACATGCTGTAGCGTCCAGGGGCCTCGCATCCTCCACATCTTCCCCATCCTCCTCACCCTCCTCCTGCCAGCAGGCTTTTCTTTTCTCTTTTTTTCCCCCTCTCTCTCTCTCCAGTAGCTGTCAGGTTGGCTGAGCTGAGAGGAGGCAGTACCTGTCTCCTGATTTTTTTTTTACGCCTCTCCAGCATCTCTAAAGCTTTCCTCATTCAGGATTCCAGTACACACCTGACAAGGCCTCAGCAGGGGCCTGCTGCCATCTGGCCTCATCTGCATGCGGACACTCCAGCGTCCAGTGAGACACTCCGGAGGAGCGGTGCTTTAATGCTGCCGCCCCCAGCGAGCGACTGTGGTAATATCTGAGGCGGCAAGGCTACAGGAGCTAAAGCGCTAAATTGCCGTCTGGAGATCCTCGACAGCCTTAAAGAAGAAGAGGAAGAAGAAACACTAAGATGTTCTGCCTAGGCCGCACTGGCCAGTGAAAATTAATTCCTGTCTAATCAAGGCAGCCAATAGTGCATGTAAGCCTCTTAGGCCTCAGCTTGTTCCTTTCCTGGCCTTTTAAATGTACCAGATAAATGGCTCTAGGTTTTGTCTAGAGGAAGCTACTCTTATGCAACTGGCCCATTCTTGTCACTATCTGCCAAACATGCTAATAGCATCAAGTGAGCAGCATTAAGTGTTCATACAACAAGGTGGCAGTTCAGTGAAGCAAGTAAATACCTTAGCCTTGTAGATCCTCAAGTATACAGGCCCTAAACTCTTCAAACTTGCAGTGTAGCTTCAAGTCAAGCATTTAAAATACAACACATCCCAACAAAAGGTTGCTAAAAGGTTGTTTATGGATTTCCATGTGCCTTTAAGCACCGGGAAAAAAAACCCTCTTTGCCTTCAGAACATGTCCTCAAGCCTCTTTGCCTCAGGCTCTGATGAACCTCGAAATGATAATCCCAAAATACTTCTGTGAAGAATTCCTGTAAAGAGACTGGTACAAGCAGTGGCAGAAGCACAGCAATAATCCACCTTAGTGCAGGTTTTCTTGTCCCTGTACTTCCACTGTACTTTTCCACTGCTGTCCAAGACACGTCCTAAAGCTGTGATGACAGATTGAGGTCAGGGTTTTGAAAGCCCATTACTGCCAAATAGAGCAATCCTGTTTTTTTTTCTTTTGTTTTGTTTGTTTTTCTCTTTTACCTGACATCAAGAAGGATAGACTCATTGTACCTGATCTGACCAGACGGTTTAATCTGATCATAGATATTGTTTGAGCTTTCTCTTTTCACTTTGTATAGTATGGAGTCGAAAAAGGGTCAAAAATAATTAAACTTATTAAACAATACTCACAGATGTAACGGAACTGCGTTTAAGCAACTACAGACATTCATTCATTCAGTCATTATCTGTAACCGCTTATCCAGTTCAGGGTCGCGGAGGGTCCAGAGCATACCTGGAATCATTGGGCACAAGGCGGGAATACACCCTGGAGGGGGCACCAGGCCTTCACAGACACACACTCACGGACACTTTTGAGTTGCCAATCCACCTACCAACGTGTGTTTTTGGACTGTGGGAGAAAATCGGAGCAACTCATTCAGACAACACACCAACTCCTCACAGACAGTCACCTGGAGCGGGAAACGAACCCACAACCTCCAGGTCCCTGGAGCTGTGTGACTGTGACACTACGTGCTGCGCCACCGTGCCGCCAACTACAGATTTAAAACAACAACAATAATAATAATTTAAATTCAGAAATGTGGAAAAAAATATTTGTAATGTATAGAAATAATTTTTAAACGCGTAGAAAATATTTGCATTGTTAAATCAAATATTAAAAATGTGTGAATAGGTACCTCTCAAAAGGCTTAAAATGTGCCAGAGCACTTCAATGTGGTAGAAAAAATCCCCACATTCACCTTCTCTGCTGCTTGTGTGAATCTTTTTTTTGAAGCTGCGGATTTTTGACCCCATTTTGACAGAAATTAATGTTCTGATTGATTAAACAAACCTTGCGATCTGATTGGTCCAGCTAAAGCTTTCCTATTGGACCATCAAATTGGCAGTCAAAAAAGTGTTAAAATTTTGTTTTTACGGATGCTAAGGCATAGTCAATTTGTTATATGTAGTTTGAATTATTCATTCTTTAATTTTTCATCTTGGGTTTCAGGACAGTATTCATTCATTCATTCATTGCCTGTAACTGCATATCTAATTCAGGGTCATGGGGGGAATGGAGCAAGGCAGAAACACACCCTGGAGGGGGCGCCAATCCTTCACAATCACACGTTCACTCACACTCTCGCACATAGGGACATACCAATGTGTTTTTTGGACCGTGGGAAGAAACCCATGTGTACACGAAGAGAACACACCACCTCAGTCAGGGGGACTGGTCAAGTCAGGTCCCTGGAGCTGCATGACTGTGGCACTACCTGCTGAGCCACCACCCCCTCAGGACAGTATATTTTTCCTTAATGGACTACTCTCAGTCCAGCAGTGGCACTTAGCTGTTAACAGCACTGATGTGTCTGATCCACTCGTACCAGTGCAACCCACACAAACATCAGTGTCACTGCAGCTCTGAGAATGATCCATGATCCACCATGCATGTCATACTTGCTCTGTACTGTGGGGGTCCTGACTATTGTAGAGAAGGGTGGAAGCAGGGTATCAAATTATGCAGAGCAACAGATGGACTACAATCTGGAATTAAAGAACTACAAAGTGCACAAATGTGGTAAGTGGAGCTGACAAAATTTACAATGAGTGTAGAAACAATGAGGTGCTTTTAATGTAAAGGCTGAGCTGTTTGTAGTGTATATAAAAGGAAACTTTCCATCCATGACAGTACCAGGTTCTCTCCTCCACAGAACTGCCCCTGGTGATGCAGAAAATCTGCTACATATCGCTTTGCAAAAGTTGTCTTGAAGTTTTGCAAGTACATGCACAATGTGGACTCATTCTAAAGGGTGATTTGGAACTCGGCTCTGTTAGAAACCAGGGCAAGGTGGCGATCTCTTGTCTCCCAAAGCACACAGTGAGAAAAACGTAAGATAGCTCCCCTTGATCTCACTGCCACTTTGTGTTTCTCACTTTAGGAGCTGAAAGGCAGTGGAGTTGTGAGTTCTCTGGCTGTGGAGGAGTGTTAACCTGTGAATCTGACCCACTTTCTTTGGCCAATGCAATGTGTAAGTTTCTGGAGACTCTTATTCATTCCCCATTAATCACCTGGGTTCCTCTCAGGGCTTTGTGTCATCATTATTGACTCACCTGCTCCATCTACAAGTTCTCTGGCACATTTGAATATTCCATTACCTGTATGCAAATGGATCAGTGCCTTAGGTCTTGATTTATATGGGTTGGAGTAGACCTATGCACACATTTCTGCTTATGAACAAATGCTGTGGTCTGTAAAAGATAGATATAGATTATTAACAACTGCACCTGCTTAAGAGCATATAATCTGCATGCATACATGCACCATATTACTTTTTTTTTCCTCTATGGGCGTTTGATCCTACATGAGTGTTTAACTACATTCAATCATGAATCTATAAGAGCACTACTAGTCAGGTACTGATTTTGTACAGTTTATGATTACATACACATCACCACAAATCATTCCAGAGGTATTAGATAGAGCCTCATCCACATTCCAGTGCTGGGGAGCTTTATGTCCCTCTAGTCCACACTTAGCATTTAGCAGGGTGAACGTAAGCTCACATTAAGCTAATCCAGATAGTTTAAATTCATGCATTTCTACAGGTTTTATGTACTCTTAAAACTATAGGTGCTAAAAAAAGGTTCAGAGTGATGCAATAGAACAACCACCTTTGGATACATACAGAACCATTTTTATTTAAGAGATGTGTGAGCGTGAAGAAACTTTTAAATGTATTTGCAAAAATGGTTCTTTATGGAACTAAGGGTGGTTCTTCTATGACATCGCTCAAAGAAACATTTCTGAAGCACCTTTACTTTTAAAAGTGTAAAAGCTAGTTGTGTACATTTAAACATTGGTGCACACAGTGGGTGCACCTGAAAGCAGCTAAAATCTCTATTTATATTGGGTGTTTATACATTCTTAGACATATATTGTATCATGTATTAAATGCTTGAACTGTAAGAGACAGAAAACCATTCATTATGAAGTGTTATACCACTATATGAACATAAGCAATGTTATATTTAGCATCCTGCTCTGGTTAATTGTTTAGTCATCTATGTTATGCAATGCTAATTAGGATGTTTCGCTTCAAACTGGTTTAAGATAACACAGACAGGTTTTTAGAACACAAGCAGCCTACATGCTATAATTAAGTCAATAATGTGACCAAGCAATGGATGTTTTTAAAAAAATAAATAAAAAAGCCACACACATGCAGTAGAGAATATAACTGATGAAAGCTAGTTTATACAAACCGGATTCCAAAAAAGTTGGGACACTAAACAAATTGTGAATAAAAATTAAATGCAATGATGTGGAGGTGCCAACATTAATATTTTATTCAGAATAGAACACACATCACAGATCAAAAGTTTAAACTGAGAGAATGTATCATTCTAAGGGAAAAATATGTTGTTTCAAATTTTCATGGCGTCAACAAATCCCAAAAAAGTTGGGACAAGGCCATTTTTTTACCACTGTGTGGCATCCCTCCTTCTTACAACACTAAGAGGTCTGAGGACAGAGGAGACCAGTTTCTCAAGTTTAGAAATAGGAATGCTCACCTATTCATGTCTAATACAGGCCTCTAACTGTTCAATCATCTTCTTTACCGCACCTTCCTCTTTATGGTGCACCAAATGTTCTCTATAGGTGAAAGATCTGGACTGCAGGCTGGTCATTTCAGTACCCGGATCCTTCTCCTACGTAGCCATGATGTTGTGATTGCTGCAGAATGTGGTCTGGCATTATCTTGCTGAAAAATGCAGGTCTTCCCTGAAAAAGATGATGTCTAGATGGGAGCATATGTTGTTCTAGAACCTGAACATAGTTCTCTGCATTAATGGTGCCTTTCCAGACATGCAAGCTGCCCATGCCACAAGCACTCATGCAACCCCATACCATCAGTGATGCAGGCTTCTGAACGGAGCGCTGATAACAACTTGGGTTATCCTTGTCCTCTCTGGTCCGGATGACATGGCATCCCAGTGTTCCATAAAGAACTTCAAATCGTGACTCATCTGACCACAGAACAGTCGTCCATTTTGCCACACTGCATTTTAAAAGACCCCTGGCCCAGTGCAAACGTCTGAGCTTGTGGAGCTTGCTTAGAAATGGCTTCCTCTTTGCACTGTAGAGTTTCAGCTGGCAACGGCAGATGGCACGATGGATTGTGTTCACTGACAATGCTTTCTGGAAGTATTCCTGAGCCCATTCTGTTATTTCCTTGACAGTGGCATTCCTGTTTGAGGTGCAGTGACATTTAAGAACCCGGAGATCAGGAGCATCCAGTAGAGTACCCTTTCGCACAGCAATTGTTCCAGATTCTCTGAATCTTTTGATGATGTTATGCTCGGTTGACGATCATAACTTTTTCCAGACAATTATTGCTACTTGTCCCAACTTTTTTGGGATTTGTTGACACTGTGAAATTTTGAATCAACGTATTTTTCATTTAAAATGTTACATTTACTTTTGATCTGTCATCTATGTTCTATTACAAATAAAATATTGACATTTGCCATCTCCACATTTGTTTAGTGTCCCAACTTTTTTGGAATCCGGTTTGTAAATCCAGCAGCAGATAAAACTTGTGTGTGTATATATTTCAGTGTAATATTTTAAAAGCCTAAGAGTGCAACATTATTATTAATATTATATGTTATACCAAATGTCTCACTGCCCTGGTTCTTGGGTCCTGGGATTGATTCTCTTGTCAGGTCTGTTTCCCCTGTGTCTGAGTGAGTGTGCACTGGTTGCTCAGGTTTTCTCCGACTGTCCAAACAGACATGTTGGTAGGTGAACTGGCTGTATGAAATAATTCACATTTGTGAGTGTGTAAGTGCTTGTGTGAGTGTGTGATGCTCTGCGATGGACTGGCACCTTGTCCACGCCCTGTTTTTGACCACCTACACGGTAACTTATAAATAATTTAAAAAATAATAAACTAGCTATCTGGCAGCGCAGCAGGTAGTCTCGCAGTCAAGCAGCTCCAGGGACCTGGAGGTTGTGGGTTCAAGTACCACTCCTGGTGATTGTCTGTGAGGAGTTTGGTGTGTTCTCAAAGTTTGGTGACTCAAAATTGTCTGTAGGTTTGAGTGTGTGAGTGTCGCCCTGTTAAGGACTGGCACCCCCTACAGGGTGTGTTCCTGCCTTGTACCAGGTAGTAATTCCAGGTAGGCTCAGGACCCACCACAGCCCTGAACTGGATAAGCGGTTACAGATAATGAATGAATGAATGAAACTAGTTATCACATGCTAGCAGCTACAGTAAATTCATTCATTCATTCATTATCTGTAACTGCTTATCCAGTTCAGGGTTGCAGTGGGTCCAGAGCCTACCTAGAATCATTGGGCGCAAGGCGGGAACATACCCTGGAGGGGGTGCCAGTCCTTCACAGGGCAGCTACAGTAAATGGTTAGATGAATGTTGATACAAGTGCGGCTGCTAAAAACATTACAGTAGTGTTATATAGAAGGTTATTCTGGTTGTACATTTTTCCTCTGCTTTTGGTCTTTTTGGGTATTCTACATTGTGTATTTATAGGCACAGATACCAATTAATGTTTGGCAAAAATATTACCCACACTTGCAGTCCTCTTATAGTTCATATTCGGCCTTGAATGATGGCTTCAACTCAGGAACAGGTCCACCTTATATGAGCTGCATATCAGGTACGCACCTGATATGCAGCTCATATAAGGTGGACCTGTTACTGAGTTGAAGACCAAATTTGGGCTAGATTTGGTCCATATCTGGCCCACACAACGCTTAGCCTACTACTTCCATAACTAAGTGGCAAACATGGCAGAGATTAGGCCCAAATATTTCTGCTGTCTGTGTTCAACCTTTTGATTGCTCAACAGTCCGATCTTGTGGTAAGAAGGGTTGTATTTTCATGGCACACCATGTTACATTTATTTGTTTCAGTCGAGTTTTAAACTACTAGCTCAGAATGGTTTAATTTATACCTTTGTGATTATCCACATTAAAATCACTTGCTTTTATATGAATGAGTTGGCATGTATGTTTAGGGAGGAAGTTATTTACTAATATATGTATTAAATATGAAGCAAGCATTTTTAAATGGCTGGTTAATAGTTTGTAGTTATTAATATTATTACTAATATTATAGGTTTTCTAATTTAAGTAATCGCCAACATGACTGACAATGTTAATTTAAAAACAATAATAATAATTAAACACAGTCCAAGTTATTTTTTCCAGCCTGTTGAAGTATTACACACTGATGTATAGTTTGATTGTATGGATACATCAAAGAAGAATCTAATTAATTTTAAAGTTGGTGGAATCTGCCTGCATTCATTATATGATCAGATTTGACAGTACGTCACTTTGATGAATATGGGCCATTATCATCAGCAGGTATCATAGCTGCATGAAGTCATTTACAAGGCAGATAACGACATCTGCCCATTTGTGGTGGAGCAACTTCTCCAGGGACTGAACAAAAATCCCAGAGCCAGAATTTCACAGAACAGGGTTTGGTCTACATAACTAATGAACAGCAAAGCAAATTAATGCACTCACAAACGTCCAGTTGCCAGCAACTGAAGTGATTTATTTGCTTCAAGACGGAAAGTAGAAATATATGACTCCGCCTCTTTCCAAATTCATTAGCAGATCAAAAGGCTAATTCAATCCCAGAGGAGCTGTACTTAGAGAGATATTCTTGGAGAACCTTGAGGAACTTATCCATAAAACACACATGCCACTCATTTCAGAAGCTGACTCTCTGCAGAATAGCACAGTCCAACCAGTCCAGGGCTGTCCATTTCTAATGCACTGTCTAAGCAAATCTGTGTTTAGTGGAACCTCTGGATTTATAACTTTATTGGGTTTGAAACATTTGAGGTTCTGCTATTTAATAGATTTAAGTGGTTTGTACTAATAGGGAGTTACTTGCATGGGAACAGAATGGTTTCCTTTGAACACAATGAAATGCTCCTCTAATGGTGTATCCCAGCCTTTTATCTCCTTAGTCCAGAAAGCACAGAAATCAATGTGAAATTAGATGAGACCAGAATCCTTAATAATTGAAAGTCCTCTGCCTAATCTTCTTGTCATTATTTCAGACGGCCACTAGCCTCCCTCAACCAAGGTCTCCATCACTCTTCCGCTCTTCAGGCTCAGATGATTAAATCTTCATTTGCTAGCATAGACCACGCCTGGAGACACGATGGGGAGGGTGCAAACTCAGGAGGATTTGGGCTGGACTTCTGGTTGGCTTGTGAAAACCAGCAGTCGAGGACTTGTGAGGACAGTGTTGTCAGGAATTCCTAGGTGGGAGGCTGTGAAATAACGTGAACTAAATGTGTGAACAAAGAAGTAAACTGGATTAAGGAGCTGCGGAGGGAGACGAAGAAAGTGAGAAGGAATGTTTGGTGTAGATGGCTGGGAAACGATGTCCCAAGTGCAGTGTGGAGAGGCAACATGCTAAGATGTAGGAAGTGAAAGGCTGGTGCTGAGGCAGAAAGATAAGTTAATTTCTTTTAGTGCCTCAGAGGAGGAGGTTGACTTGGTGGTGGTGGAAAGAAGGATCTGGAGAACCGATATGCAGTGGTTTGGTGGTCGAAATATGGAAATGGGATGTAATTGGTGGAAATATCTGAAGGCTTGCTGAATGGTCCAGTATGTCGAGAGGGTGTTGGATGCTATGGCCTGGAGCATAAGGTCATGTGAGATGGCTAAAAGATGGTGGAGCCAGGATGAAATGGGAAGATGACTTCTGAATATAGAGGCATCAGCGTTGGATGAGGGTCAGAAAGTGACACTAATGCTCCATTAATGATCTCAATTGCCAGATGAGATGGAGGTAAAAATGAGTGGGGGGTGTCTTGAACGTCCTTTATTAATTATGTTAACAGCCAAATTCGGGCACTTTGATAGGAGTGGAAAAGAACCAGAGCAGTCAGCTGCTTCTGAATCTAGGTGGTCTGAGGGGCAGCTTGATTGGGTGTGGGCTTGGCAACAGTATGTACTGGTAGGCAAATATCTGCACGAGGAGGTGAAACACAACCCTGTGTTGAAATTGTTACAGATCTGCCCATTGAAGTAGATCAGATGTCTACCTCGACTATCGCACAAGCTGGAAGTGATAACATGTGGCATGGGAGCGGCCGTGGATGGAGTGGGAGCAGTGGTGGTGGATGAAGCAGCTGGAGCGAGAAATGAACACGAAACAATGAGACAAGATGGGTTGCTGCACACGTTGCATGATGACCCGGCAATAGAGCTCTAAATCCAGTGCTCCCCAGAACCGGGAGTAGTGGAAGCGGATCCAGGGCGTCATGATTGAGTGTGGCAGGCCTGGGACTGGTGTTCTGACGTTGTGCTGGCTCGTCAAAATGTGCTGCCATAATGTATTTTTATACATACAGTTGTATCTTAAAATGCAGCACATTTCATCCTATAGGAGATATGCACAACGCAAATCCCCTTATTAAACAAATTATTAGATTAAATCTGTGATAACACTTTTTTAAAATGTTACATTTAAATTCGCCGTGTACAGTTTTAGAACACTCAAGCAAATAACAGTAAACTGCGATTGTGTAATGCACAGGACAAAACCAGATTTAACACGTCAAACTTTGTTCTGACCATACGCAGAGCTGCAAACTAGCACATTTCGACCTGGAGCAGCGAAAAGGGGGTTGTCTTGTTATCTGAGCGGGAAAACAGGACGCCACGGTCCCGTAAAGCTTTCTGGAGGCCGGTCACGGTCCGATGAAACGAAGGTGGTGCCGCGAGCAACGGGACTGGCGGGAGGAGTAGTCCGGCGTCTAGTGCAAAGAGAGGCACGAAGTAGAAGGAAAAGCTGAGGAGGAGCGACGAGGACACCTGGAGCCCGAGTGCGGAGCTCGGAGGCGGCTGGATTGAGAGCCTTAAGCCACTGAGGCAGGGGTGGTTGCGAGCGAGCGAACCCTAGGAGTAGGTCACGAACCGGTAGGTAATATTTCATCATCGGAAGCGACGAGGGCGATAACCTTATGGCTAGTAAACAGGTGGGCGAGAGACAAAAACGCGACGCTGTGTTGTTCAACAAGGAGATGACGTGAGAGTGAAGGGGTATAAATAGGGCGGTGGAGAGGTGATTGGGGCGTGGTCTGGCTCCCAAAACTACGTCAAATTGTGACTTCAATTAAGGACGAAGGAACGTGAAAATATACAACAGAAAACAGCTAGCAGAGTCAACAGTGAACCTGCTGTCGTAAAAGCCTCTTCTCTCCTGGAAAGACTTTGTAGAATCTCCCATTCTCATAGTATGTGCCTTTCTGTGAAAGACAAATCAACAATATCACAACTGAAAACAGGGACGTACCTAATAGTAGCACTCGTTAGAAGAGACTTAGACATACCATAAAAATATTGAACAGGGTATGAGTCTGAAGTGAGTTTACACAATTCAAATTACATTGGTTTAACAGCTCTTGCTTGGTGTAATATTTTTTCTTTATCATACTGTAAACTGAAAGCAGGTGTCTCAAATTCATCCCTAAGTTCACATTAAGTAAATCAGAGCTGGAATTGGGTAGCTGAGTGAAAAAAGCAATTACAAATGTAAATTTCCGGCCCAAGCCCTAAGGATCTGTTGAATGGCCCTCTCTTGCAGAAAATTACAGCCTGCTTTGATGACATAAAGGAGGGGAACATCGAAATGAAAATTCATGAAGTAATTCAAGCAACAAAAACAGCCGTAAAACATAGAATTATATATGTACAGATACAGAGAAAGTGAGAAAGAGAGAGGGACAGGAATCCTATTACTCATTTGCAGTAATGTTTGTGTAGCCTGGAGATACAAGACTCACTGGGGAGCTGCTTGCTCTTTCTCGCAATGAAAGTGATTTCCATTTGAAGTTCACCTGTCATTGTTTATCTTTTTTATTTCATCAAATGAAATATTTCAGATTTCATCAAGACCTGCTCACCCTTGCCTGGGTGCGAACATGTGTCAGCACTTCCTTGAAGCGAAAATACACTTTTAACAATGCTTTCATCAAAAGTACTTTGAAAGTGGATTTTTCTAACCTGTTATTTTGGCAAAGTCGCAAGTTTGTGGAGCTTTGATAATTGCGAGACCCATTCAACCCACTGCTATTATTATTTGATTTTTTTTACTTTCCTGATCTGCAGCTTTTTTCACTTAGTGCTATGGCCGCCAACGCCTCCTGTTTTTGAAAGGCTGGTACATTTTCTTTTTGTAAATCCATTTGTAAAGCCATGCAGTCATGTCAGGCTTAAGATTCAGAAATTCTGTTTGTTAGTTTGTGTAGGTACTTTAAGTCCTAAATGGGCAGTCTCAAAATAATATTATAACAAGCTGTGGCAAAAAAAGGTTTGAAAAAGTTTGGATTTTGTGTTTTAATTTATACATGTCCTCTCACAACACTATCCAGCATGATTTATGTAAACAAATCATGCAACGATATGCCACAAATACTGAATACTGTTAGCTACAAATGCACAGATTAATTAATACAGATGCACTATTTCTCTTAGCAGTAACACCTGATATGTTGATTCCTTCACCATTACCCAGATAGCTAAAACATTAGTTGGTTGTTGTTCCTACTGTCATGTTATATCACTAGAAAGCAAAATTTTACTTGACAAAGAACTATATACCTGGGTAACCTGGGGCCATTAGCGAAGTCTGAAGAAGGAGGGATAGTTTGTGGGGTTGTTTTTTTACGGTTTGGACTTGGCCTTTAAGTTTCTGTAAAGAGTATGGCTCGTGCTACTCTGTGTACAAACACACCTTGGACTATTACCTGCTTCCAACTTTGTGTCAATTATTCAGAGACGCCCTTTGGCTATTCCAACAGTACCTTGCCTCTCTGCACAAACTGAGGTACATCAACACACAATTTGATGGCGGAACTCCAATGGCCTGCACAGAGCCCTGGCCTTAACTTCTTTAAACAGTTTTGGGATGAGTTTTCAGGTTGTTGTAGCAGCACATGTTTGGCCATGTTAATGGAGTTCATATAGGTGTGATGTTCAGGTGTCAACATAGTTCTGGCAGTGTGTGTGTGTGTGTGTGCATTGAATCAGGAGCACAGTTTGTAGACAGGTTTATGTCAGGCTTGTGGATTGTGCAAGACTGATGGATGGTGCAGTTTCTGACAGTGAGTAAACAGCCTTTAAAGGAGTCACACATGGGTCACAATACATTTTCACTACTGTCTGGAGAGAGATTTTTTTCTTACTGAATATGACAACTACAGAAAACCACCCATTTTTGTTCTAAAATGCCAAACAAAGGGAACTCTTGCTTGCTAACCAGCATATTCCCTGTTCACCATCACTTCATGTTCCAGGTGTTTATGTCCTGCTGTCCTCCTGTCTCCTCAGTGTTCTTCATGACATCTACGCCACTCTTCGTTGTTCTGTCACAAACTGGAAGCTTTGCAGAACTGTAGCATAAGCCTGCTGACACATTTCCCTTAGTTTTCTACTTACACCACAAACAGCAGTCTGTTTGATAAAAACCTTCCCATTAAAGGGCTGTCCAATAACCTACTCATTCATTATCTGTAACCGCTTATCCAGTTCAGGGTCGCGGTGGCTTCAGAGCCTACCTGGAATCATTGGGCGCAAGGCATGAACACCCACTGGAAGCGGTGCCAGTCCTTCACAGGGCAACACACACACAGTCACATCTACGGACACTTTTGAGTTGTCAATCCACCTACCAACGTGTGTTTTTGGACCGTGGGGGGAAACCGGAGCACCCGGAGGAAACCCACATGGACATGGGGAGAACACATCAAACTCCTCACAGACAATCACCCGGAGCAGGACTCGAACCCACAACTTCCAGGTCCCTGGAGCTGTGTGACTGCGACACTACCTGCTGCACCACCGCCCTGCTATGTAAATATTGCCTCTTTCACAATTATTTTTCATGGAAAACATAATCATTTCATTTGTCGAGGTAGAATTATTTTCAATTAATACTTGATACCCTACTCAGTGAAGGACAAAAAGCTCATCTGCAACATGAAAAGTTTTCAGGAGAGGGGAAAACACACTGAAATTTCAATGTAAGGTGATGTAAAACATCGCAAAACATTTAGATTTGTATTGGTATGTAATCCTAAAATGTATTGAAAGCTTAGAACAAAAGGGGAATGCTCCACCCACATGCAGTTTAGGAGATGCAAAAGCTGCAGTGAAAATCAGTTCAGGTGATAATTTATTAGGACTATCTTGGCCATTTATTTAAATGTATGTTTATTTTAACTTTTGCTGAATTTTCTTCCCAGTTTTTAGTTGTTTGCCTTTAGTGAGTCTCCTCCGATCACACACAAGTATCATCAGCCTCTGGAGGGTAGAGGCAAATATGTGCATCCTCCATATAAGCCCAGCCCACTGCTTCTTTGAAAACTGCCTCTGATACTGAATAGTTTAGAGCAGAGGTATTCAAACGGTTTCCTCCTGAGGCTCCCTTGCCTGTTTCGTCAGAGACATTTAAATATTTAATATTCGCAGTCTCACATCTCAACCCCCACATTCAATTCCTTGACATGTGCCACAGTTTCTGTTCCTCCGATTTAGAATATCTGAGGACCCCCAAACTGACCAGATCTGTCACTTGAAATGTGTACTCTCAAGGTGATAGGACTCTGGAATATCTAATGATGACATCAGGATGGACAGTGGTTTAGCTCAGCAGTGTCTTGACACAGCCCTTTTCCATCAAATGAACTATGGTTCTTGAACCAGTTCCATTCTGGATTCTTGGAACTTAGGTGCTCTCCAGTGAAATGGCCCAAACTGCAACAGCTTAGATAGGAACCCAGGATACATCATCAGCAAGGAGTCTTGCAGAGGCTCAGTTACAGAGTTGCTGTGGCTAAATACAGAGCCACAGATAAACAGAGAGAGTCAAGACAGTGTGATGGTTTATTCTTGGTTTACAGCAGGTTCAGATCAGTGTGAAATATCATACACATGTAAATTTCACCTAGTTCATGCTGACCTTGTGAACAGAGGAGAAAAGTAGCTAACGCGCCTCGTGTCACACTAAACACAGACCCAGAAACACACATTTTTTTCTTACTATTTATTTATATAACAAGCTGTAATTGACCTGTCCAGCTCCACTGTGAGATAACACTACACTGTTATAAAAACTGTCACTGTGCTAATACCCTCAGGGGTAAATTTCTGTACTTTTGGTTAGGGAACATAATTGTACCTTATTATCATAGTATTCTATTATAATTGTAGATTTTAAAATTGTGTTGATGTCATATGCCCCATTTAATCTCCAGGACTTATATTCATTCATTTTCTGAAATCGCTTATCCAATTCAGGGTCGCAGTGGGTCCACAGCCCACCCGACATCTCTAGGCACAAGGTGGGAATACACCCTGGAGAGGGTGCCAGTCCTTCACAGGGCGACACACACTCACACATTCACCTACGGGCACTTTTGAGTCGCCAATCCACCTACCAACATGTGTTTTTGGACCATGGGAGGAAACTGACTCGGACACAGGGAGAACACACCAAACTGTCCACCTGGAGCGGGACAGTCACCCGGAGCGGGACTCGAACCCACAACCTCCAGGTCCTTGGATATGTGTGACTGCTGCAACACCGTGCCACCTAGGACTTATATTATATTATTTTATTTCACACAGTTCTAAGAGGAAACATTACAAATAGTCACCTCTCCTTTGCTAGCATAGAACACACCCGTAAAGCCTGGAAGGGGGGATGACGTGAGTTTGCAGGGTATATATAGGGCTGAGGTGAGGAGTTTGGGTGTGGCCTTACTCCCAAAATTATGGTACTACATAACTTCACTTCTGGAGAAGAAAATGCAATAGGAACACAATTGGATTTTACACAGCTGTTGTATCTGTAGTGGTACATTTACACTGTGTGTACCTTTAGTGACCAATAATGTATGTCAATGAGAGTGTATGTCAGTGGCTCTTTCTGGAGTGTCTTAAGCTTGACACACTCATGGACAACATAACAGTTCATGCTGATGGCTCAAGTCATCTTTGGTTTCAGCTGGGAACAAACTTGCGGTTTGCGATCCTATTTATGTTGGTGGAAATGTGCCAAATGGATCCAAATTAGGTTTGTGACTGAGCTACATTCCTTTTCCTCATTTGTGGGGAAAGCGCGAGCAGTGTTTTGAGTAATACACTATAACAAAAACATGTGATTTTAGATGTTTTTTGAGATTTTAATTGGTGCAAAATATTGCCTATGTGCTTCTAAACTATGCATTTTTACTTTGCATTGCTGATCTATCTTATTTATTTCCCTCACGGCTGAAGGGAGGATGAGGGAGGTGGACGTACATGCAAGGAACCTCTTTATTAATAGACAACTAACACAAAATAAAGCACAAACAGAAAATAAACATGAGCTTCAGACAGAATTAGCTATGAACAGGTATAGACATACGTAACATACTACACACAAGACCCAGACCAAAGGGTATATATACAAGCAACACAGGCAAGGAACACCTGAGAGAGATAACAAGAAGAAGGGCAACAAAGGAGACACAGGCAGGGCTAGGGTGGAGCTAAGGGAGGAGACAACAACAAAACAGAAACAGAGCAATATGCTCCTTAACACATGGCAAACAAGGAAACTCGGGTCACAAACAGAGTAAGAAAACAAGGCAAAGGTGTGGCAATTTCAGGTAAATCTAAACAATTATATTCGCTGTTACCACAGGAGACATTTTACAATGTAGAATGCAGGACTTGTAGGATTAACTATGGTGGTCTAACTATAAAAAAAGGGGAGAGAAGGAATCACAGAAATGTAGGTAGGTAACTTCACTACTCTTGATAATGCAGCATGGAAGCCTTGTAATTCAAAAGTTCTCTCTGCCTTTGAGCGATTCCATCGCTGCTACAATAGAAACGTCTTTCAAGTCTGTATCTGTGCGGAGGAGGAGAGGGAGATGCTCTAATGTGTTCACATTTTTGTTCTCTGCAAAATAGGCCTCTGTGGCTGACAATGGAGCGGAGAGATTAATCTTGACGATTTAGTGACCCACTGGAGTGGTCTGCCAGTCTGCAGGAATCTGTCTGACCTTTTGGATTATCGTGGGGGTTCAGATAATGACTCAGTGGGGACACAGGAGTGTGCATTAACAGCGTCTCTCACTTTGTTATGGAATATAATCAGTCCTCAGCGTGGAGACTGGGGATGAGAAACAGATGGGGAAGGAAATGAACTGTGAAGGGCAGAGGTAGATGTCTATGACACACATTAACTCACACAAGAAGCGTTCACCCACGCACACGCTCAGACACTAATCCCAACACACGGGATGGACACACAGATGCACAACACACACACAAACTCTCACAAGCCGGCCGACGAGGATAATTACAGGTCCCTGGGTTACGTTTTTAGGATGGGCTGTACTGCTCTAATTGTGACGTTGTGCTTGGATGAGTTGATGCTGGTGCCCTTTTGCTGAGCTGATTGCATCCACTCATGATGATATGATGTAGAACATCAGGCAGTTGACCCTGAGCCATGTGTAATGCACCGTGGTGCTGTTCTGGCAGCTCTGCTTGACTGTCATTCTCCACTGTTCTTCTCTCCATTCTCTCAGAGCCAGAGGGACAGCCCTGCCTCATGCTCTTCAGCCTCTATTCCTCAGCTGCAGTGCACAGGCTTGGCAGGGTAACTGTAACAATGTATTCCGCAAAGCTCCTTAATGGCCAAAGTGTCTAAGTGTTATTATGATGCTGTAGTCATCCATGGTCAGGAGTTCAAGTGTTCTCTGAGGTACCTACACAACACATGATCATTCAGAGCATTGCCAGACAATACAGGCATGTTTAAGCTAGCACAAAATAATTGTGCAGTGTTTGTTCTCCTCCAAGTGTGTTGAACAGAACAATGATTTTGTAGATTATGAATGAAACTCTTATTGGTTCTGAGAGTATTTCAAGTGGGGTGAGTATCTATTTTGTTTGTGTAAAACATGCACAATATGTGCTTTCACCCACTTCTGCAGCCTGAGATACGTATTATGATAATACATATTAAAAAACAAAGGTATAAATAATTCTTTAACAACAATTAAAATGAGCCCTTAAAAAATAAAAAAGATCATTACATTAAAATGACAGCCCACCAATCCAACAGCACTTCCGTGTCTCTGATGTACTCACCCATACCGACCCACACTAACCATTGAAAAGCTGCCCGTGTATATGAACAGAATAGGGTTTTCGAATCTGTTTTTGGATCCTGGTTCCATGCCGGGATTTTAAAATGGCTGGCTAGTATGACTCTATAGCTGCAACTGCTAATGATCCTGATATAGTCCTACTGGCAGACCATTGTAAAATCCTGGTCTGGATCCTCAATCAAACATGTTTTTTTTTTTAACCTTTGCTCTAGGTTACTCTGTTACACTTTTAGCAGAGATCATACATATGAACAAATTACATTAACCTTCAAGAATAAAATATGCTAGTAAGCTAGTTTCTATCAGCATTTCCTGCTTGCTTCATCCATGTTTGAGTTTCCACTTTAAAGCCCGCCAAAATGTTGCAAAACATCATCTCTAATGGGAAACTCAGGGATTAGAAACTACAAAAACTGTCGTGGTGACATTAAGCACTATTTACTCATTGTGTATTCACATGATGTTGTTATTTGGGACTAAACATAAATAAATGTAAATGTAAATCTAAACACTGTGCCATGATTTTTTCATTCCTTGTTGCTCCAAGGAGCCTTTGAATCTCTTCAAAACACCCCAACACATTTTTGAAGGTTGTTATATTGAGTCAGATAAAACACTGCGATTGCTATTCTAGCTTGGAAAATTTTTGCTGGAGGCTTGCATTTCGCAGTGTAGTCAAGTCTCCAATCAGAGCTCTGTAATATAGGGACATCATGTTATGTCCCTACCTAGCTGGAACATGCAAGCAGGAACGAAAAATGTAGCCACCTTCAGGTGCAAAGTACCAAATTTGCCTAGTGCAAAAATATCAAAGTCATAGTCCATGTATATCAAGAGTAATGTTACTGTTATCAGAGGGAACTTTCTAAGGAAATGCTGCACTTACCATGTTTTGTACACAACCTCAACTCATGACATTTTCTCCATCAATTGTCCATCTTTCTTGTAATAAGGAGAATATTTGCTAAGATTTCCAAGCCACTTTGTCTCTAGTTTTAAATTAAATTGGCTAAAGATAAGTCCTTGTCAAGCCTGATATTTCCTATCAGAGCTCCATATTGCCCATTAGAGAGAATCCCTGACTTCATTTCAATTTAAAGGCAAAAGTCTGATTAGAGAAGTCTTGCTTTCTTCCACAGAACTGTACAGCGAGAAGAAATTGCTTCTTGGAAAGACTGAAGAAGTCTCATTTAAGATATTTTTGGTGAAATAGAGGAAATCACTGATGTTCTCTTTTTAAAGTAACTTACAGCCAGACATGCTGAACATGTGAAAAGATGTTCCCCCATACATCTGCAGTCATAGCTTTTCAGCTTTAAATGATAAAAGCATAATTTTATACAATTCTATGTAATTACAGATGTTTTAGAGCCCTGCACAATACCTGCTCCCTTTCTAAGGCCAAAACTTTCATAAATGGCAGCGAGCTCCTACAGCAAAATCAATCCAATCAAGCCCAATATCCCATAATGTCATCCAACAGAGCACACCACTAGAGAGGTCTGGGCTGTGATTTGCATTCAACTATTTAACTACACACCAGCATCCGTCCTCTCTTAAATTGCTTTTCCACACTATCAGAGGAGGAGAGAGAGATAATGTAAACACCTTGGCTCTTTTAATTAAATACCAGTTTAATTAAGATGCTGATTTGCTGCTGGTTCACTCTTAGCCCAAATCGGAGTATAGGGCAAGGCAAATGAGCCATCAGGAGGTCTAGACCCCAGCACACATTAGGAACTGAAACATGGCCTGCATATCAATAGGGATGAAAAGTACTAACCTTACATTTCTGAAAACTGCAATCATTTTCCAACTTGTTCTGAAGGCATTTCTAGCTTTTGCCAGTACATGCTTATTACCATATGAAAAAAATCTGTATATTTCGTACAAGGCAAACACAAGTTTTTCTTGCTGAAATCAGGTAAAAAAAACATATGATTTTAATATGAAACATGTTTGTAATTTGTTTTTCCTTATTAAAATTTGACACTGATTTTATATAATTGTTATAAAACATATATGATCTAAATAAAATTCACCTATTATAGTTTACACATTTTTACAGTGGATTTAAATGTTATCAATGTGTTTTGAAGATGAAAAATGAATGTCTGACATTCTATTCTTGCAGATATTTAGGTAATATTTTACATTACAACATATATGATACTGTACAGTTACTATATATATATATATATATATATATATATGTGTGTGTGTGTGTGTGTGTGTGTGTGTGAGTGTGTGTGTGTGTGTGTATAACATAATACATGATATATATGTATAGGCACTAGTAATAATAAAAAAAGGTTCAAGTAGCCAAACCACACTGTCCAGTTCAGTTGTTATATTTTTAAAAATCTGACATTCTTCAGTCTTTGAGATATAACTGATATAACTCTTAGTTACTAACATTTAAATTAATAATATAATAACATCATTAGTCATGTAGATCTCCAATCACTTATGAAATATCAAATGTTTGTCCCAGAGGTTCAGGTGAGCCTGAAGGCCATAAGCTGGGTACTGTGTCACTGGGCATCAGTTCCTGCTGGACATCTTTTGCTCCTGCAAAATCTGGACACTTGTGATGTTGCTATGGAGTGCTAGGATGCACATACCTCCTCTTAATGGACAACCGATTGATCAGAATTACCTGACACAGGTAATATCTGCATCTTTGCTTCAGCTCTCTCCCAATTCAGAAATCTTTTTACTGTCTAGACGTCCTTGGTCTTCCTCCAGAGACTCTTCTGTTGTGATTAGAAGTACCCCTAGGTCTGGATCCATTTTGTGTGAATGTGTTAATATTTACAGGTATCTGTGTGTCTCTGTGTGTATACCTGTATTTGTGCCAGTGAATATGTGGTAGAATTCAGGATGGGAAACCAGAAACTGATTCCTTGTAGGTGCAACCATATTTGGTCTATAAAGCCTGATTCTGATTCCAGGTTACCCATACTTCGTATCCTGGGGTTATTATAGTGTGGGTATATGCACCAAAATTATCTTTCACTTTACAACCACTCTTTTATTCTTTTATTAGATTTAAACATTTACTTTTATCGTTTCCTTTGACTAACTGATCTATACCTTATCATTTACATTTTTAAAAGATAAGGGTGCATAATACTTATCTAAATATTTGTGCTTCTTGAGGTTTAGCAATTCAGCCAAGTGTTTATGTCAGAGCCGAGACATCCAGATGACAAGGGAGTACCTTCTTTGACACTGCTTTTTGATTTTGTACAATGGCCCCTGTTTTGCAGTTGCTTATTAAAGTGACTGTTGTTGTGATTTGTTTAGTGTGCTACTGGCTTAACCCTGATATACTGTCCCCACTGTTTATGCTGGTGTTGTCTTGGGAGTGCATAGCACTCATTTTTAAGGACAAGACGTGCTCCAAACCAATGACAAATATGTGGGGTAAGACTCTGAAGTGGCACAACATTTTAATAGTTAACTTTATCATCAGGAGATTGTCAGTTTTTCTGCTTTTCCACTGCATGGTAGCTACTCTACTCAGCTCTGCTCTGCTTTTTTGCTTTTTCATTAGGCAAACGTGGTACCTGGTACTGTCACGCTTTTGTCCTATTTCATATATTCCTGTTCTGTCTGTGTCTGATTTAGCTGAATAAGGTCAAACCATTATGTGTAAACCTTGTAGAGCACTGACTGGCCAGAGAGACTTGTTATTTCCAACAAAATGCAGATATCCAGCACATATTAGCCATTTGTAAAAATCCCCAAGCTCATACATATTTTTATTTAACAATCAATGGCAAATTGTAAAATTCCACAGTGGTCTTCTGGAAGAGGTTAAAACATTTCTTGGGGGTGACTGATAAATGAAACAAGACTGTGTTTTGCCATGTAATTGGCTACATTTCACGATTGGAGCGATTGTAGTGGAAAACAAACCTGGTAGCAGGGACTAAAGAGTGAGTAGAGCCGAGAAGATTTGAGTAAAGTAGACTGTGCATTGTAAAAGCACCTTATGACCACTCAGTCTGATCCTAGCCAGTCTGGATGTCTGTGAGTTAACACACTTGGTTATCTCCAAGTGTGGGAAGTGTCCAATGGTGTTGTGTTAGCAACAGTTTGAAAGGTAGCATTAGTTGCCTTCACAGGTCTCACACCCTCCCAGCTTTATAACCTCACATGTTAGAGGAGTCTTAGCAAACTAGTGGGAATGGAATTGAGTAAAATTGAGAGAAGCTTGGTTTAAATACATTATGTTGGATAGCTTGCGTCCTCTTTTCTACACATATTTAAAGTATATAGCAGCTGTGGACATGATTAGGCCTTATTCACACAATGAAGGTACCGTGAAAACTAGGCAAGTATATGAGTCCTGACCTGCCTGTATTCCCCAGCTGTGTGTGTTTAGGTCTGACGTGGTTGGTGTTGGCCTGCAGAGGTGCAGAGTGTGAGATGAGGAATTAAATGATAGATGATGTTAGGGGGAACAGCTCTGGGGGTCAGGCTGTGTGAGATGTGATTGGCTGTGGCAGGTTTGGAGCAGGGTCCTGCTGAGAGGTGCGTTAACTGATGTGTCAGGTGTTTGCGTCCTATCTACCAGCTCCTGTTAGTTCAGGACCGTTGCTCTCGGAGCCCGGTTCAGAGTCCAAAAAAGACAGCCCCCTCTTTGGCACTTTTATCACATTAGCCACTGTGCCAGCTCCGCCATCAGGTCTGTGTGGGGCCGGCACAAGAAGGACTGATAAAAACAGAAATCAAGCTCAGGACTGGAAGCAGACAGAAGCAAATGTTGCAACAAAAATGACTGTGTTTCTCTGGGATGGTGGTGGAATGTCTTGAAGAGATTAGAGTAGTTGCAAATTGCAAGTTTATCTCTGTCTTTTTTTTTTTTGCCCATAATTTTCTGCCTGTTTTTTTGCCCATAATTTTCCCATGTTCTGGCCATTGCAGGTTCCACTGAGCTTGGACCCCTTTAAACACATTATGATACAAATCCAGGAAGTGTAGCAGATTCATCTAAGGTGTGTGTAACTGGCCGCCACTTATTTTCAAATTCCTGCTAACACAACATCACTGGAGAGTTTAACACACTTGGAGGAGAACACTACATTCTGTTATGTCAGCTAAAAAACACCTGCACTGACTAGCGTTGTGTTAAATGATGGCGAGGTATGTGATAGCAAACTCGACCAGTGATAGCAAACCAGTTATATGCCCTCTGAGGCATCATCTGGGATTGGAGTTGGAGTCTCCTGATGATAAATTTTTAGGCTGTTTAACCTCTTGGGTGATAGCTAGCACTTTTTCTTTATGAAATTCTAGCTCCAAAATGCTGGTGCCAAACTCCAGAACAGTGTATGGACTACAACCCTGTATTGGATTATCAGCTGCACTGAGGGAATGTGGAGAGTCAAATTTATTTGATTCACTATCAGAATATTCTCCTGCATCAGACTGGTAAAAGTTTTCCTTGATAAAACATATCCCCCTTAAATCCCAAAAGACTGATGTTGTGGGTAGAAATCTGGCCTGGTATATGCTCTTTTTAATAAGTTATTTGATTTTAAACAATTGAGATCAGATTTCAGTTCTCTCAAGTTCAGTGTCCCAAGGATGTAAACCTTGGTGTTTTACGAATGGCCCAAATGGCCCCTGTACTAAGACGTGTATCAGAAATAAAACTCGCTCTGCTTGTGTGCTATTGATGGAACAGGAACATATGTTGTACATAGGTCATGAGTGAGTCTTACAACAATGGGAAGATCTTCACCCCAGCTTCACAACCCAACCTAGACCAGGATCACAGGAGGTCTGACAGGTTTGGCATAAAGACCCACCCATTAACACACCTGCCTCTAGTTACCAGCTCATCATAAAACTGCAATGAACCCCCCCACCACCCCCCACCTTGGAGCTTTATGTTTTTTGTACTTCTGACTGCCCCTCTTGTTTTGCCCTGTTTCTGTGCCTGCTAATGGATTCCTTTTGTTTCCTTGAGCCTCCATCATCACACATATAATTACATATTTCACCAGATTTACTCCTCGAGCAGCTCTCACTAGCCAGCATCAAATTTATTTTGTTTATGTGAATTTGCATTAATGTTGTCAAAAGATGTGACAAGACCCTTAACAATGGCAAAAGACAAAGCCACAATGGGCAGATGGAGACATATGCCTAGATGTAGTTGGCTTTTATTCTTCATCTTCTAATGATTCTGTTCCACTGCAGGGTACCATTTATTTATTTGTTTGTTTATTTATTTATTTACCTACCTACCTTTAATTTAACCAGGCAAGACATTAAGCACATATTCTTTTTCACAATGGGAGCCTGGCAAGCAGCAAGGGCTACTTGAGGACAAGAGGGAAAGAGGTTTTATATATAAAAGGAAAACATAATATATAGTAATAGAATTCACTATATTATTAGATATACAGGAGTAAAGTTTTATTTTTTAATTTTATAAATTAGCAGAAAACAGATACATGTATCAGTAATAAAATTTCCGATGATATTATTAAAAGCTGAGATTGACTTAAAGGTTTTTAACTTTAACGTGTGCTGAAGTGTACCTACATGGTTCTACATGACTCTTACCAGTTGCTTCTTGGTCACTGGAGCAAGGTCATTTTTTAGCCTCTGCACACTCAAATAGAGACTATATGTGACATAAAAACACTGCAGAGTACTGATTGGCCAGAAAGACTCGTCAACAATCCATCTGTAAAATCTACAGCAGTGGTCACATTTGTTTTTATCTCACTTACTAAAACAAGAAAAGACAAGTAGAGTCAAGTAATGTAGGTACCATGCAGTGGAAAAGTGCCATAATTTGGATTTTCTATTTCACTTTAATGCAGTCTTGCAATTCCAGTCATTCCTCTCTAGGGAGACTCTGGTGCCTTTCCAAGAGCTGCCTACTATTGAGAGAAAAGGGAACTCTATTCACAAACCCACTGTTTTGAAGGAGGTTGTCTCAGCAACAAACGTTCCAATATGAGAACAGTAAAAAAAAAAAAAATAAATAAAAATAAGTTTGTATGCATATAGCCAACTTATCAAATAAATGTTGGAGAAAAGCCAGTATTAGCTTCATCTTTATACAGAAGCTCTTAGTTTGTAGTTTGTTCTCCCTGTACGGACCACCAACAGGGCACTCAGTTGAGCCATGCAATTATATCTAACAGAAATATTTTCTTTAAGCATCATTATTGGTTTCAACTACACACCAAGAACTTCAGGAGTTTCTGCAACAGCTTTCCATTGTAAGACACTCAAGAGGTAAATATATATTCCAGTTAATTAAGGAAAGACTTAATTCAAGGCTTGTTATATTTCTGTTGTTGGCATTTTCTGTTGTTTTTAAAGCATCTGTCCTCTGTAGTGGACACTAAACACTGAAGGGTTAAACCCTGTTTGAAATAGGTTAAAAGATTTGCTTTAATGGCATCTCTTTATCTGCATTTCTACCAATGTCCTCAATGTCAGATTACTCATATATGTGTAAATACATCATGAGAATAAGTTCCAAAGTCAGATGTTTTACATTCTCAGATTATTTTCCAAATGTAACAGCCTGACCGCAGCACTTTCTCAGCATTCCTCTCTCTGTCCAGAAAGAGCTCTTCAGCATATAATACATTGTTCTCTGTCATTTAATGTGATGACAGCCTTATTCACAGTGTGTTGAGTTTTATTGTCTTGTGTTCCACAGGATTTGCTTTTGCAATTTTGTCTTTATTGTAGGAGACAGGTATGGGGGTTTTTTGCTGGAGGGCAGCTGAGTTCAGGCACAGTGGGGTGTTGCAAAAAAAAAAAATCCTCCAAGAAGATTTCCAGACTCACAATGTGACACAAATCAGATATTGTCAGAGAATGCCTGAAGAAATTATTGTGGCACTGGGTGGGTGGGGGACACACGACCCAGTAACGTTACTGCTGTGTGAGCACAACATAGTGCTTGTAGTAAACTAAAAAATACTGTACTCTCCACTGTCTTTTCTGACACCCCCCAAACACACACAAACACACACCAACACACACAAACACACACTCACACAGCTGGGATAGAACGATTTAACTCGGGTTATGGGAAAGAGAGTGCTTAGCTACCACTGCACAGTAACGTGAACACACACATATTCTGAACAACATCAACTACAGCAAGCACTGCTGCGACTACAACAAATATCTTATTCTTCTTGCTGGAAGATTTGAATCCACTCTCTCTGCACGTTGTGAACAATTTATGGTTGTACAGTTTTGGAGCGCAGGGGCCCCCTCGAAAAGTCGTGCAGAGACTGGAGAAGTTTGGAGAAGACAAGAACATATTCTTACATGCAAACAACCTGATAAACTCTGAAACTCTGATAAACTGCTCTAGGCAGATTACAACCTTGAAGTCAGCATGCTTTCACTGTCATTGTGCCTCCACATTTATGCCTAACCCTTCTGGGGTAGAGATCACTCACACACTAATACAATATCTATCCCAGCACCCAGGGAGCAGTTGGGGGTTAGATACGTTGTTTAAGGGAAAATCAGAAGTGGATGTTGAGGGAGGATACAGCACTGTTTCTTAACTTCACACAACCCTGCTGGCAAACCTGCTTCTCTAATCATAGGCCACAGCAACTGTAGAGCTACTTTTAAAAGTCAAAGATATTGGGACATGTGGATAATATTTGGCTTCCATTTCGCCCCAAAGTTGATGGATGGGGTTGAAGTCAGCACTCTCTACTTCCATTAAAATACAGTGTCATGGAATGGATTGTAGTGAACAATCTATATAGAATGCTTCCTTGGAACTAATGGGTCCATCTTAAACTATAATTAAAAAAAAAAACAAAAAAAAAACAGGACCACCAAACTTATGAGCTGACACTGAGCATTCATGCAGGTAACATTTTCCTGGCATCTGCCAAGTCCAGAGTCATCTTTCAGACTGAAAGCTGGTAAGGGTATAGTTTGCCTGTGCTCCTGAGTCTAGTGGAATTGTGCTTATCTTCACTCTACCTTGGCATTGTTTGTGTTGATTTGAGGAGTTGTGTACAGCTGCTTAGCCATGGAAATATTGAAGTTTAATCTCTGAAAGAATGGTATTTCATGTGACAAGCTGCTCTGAGATGTTGCATGTTAGATTTGTAAAAACATATCTATAGTTTTACTATCACACCAAACAGACAGTCAGATATGTATTAAACCTCAGTTAAAAGAAAAAAATTCTTACTCTGCATTCCTCCTGTTCTGGCTAAGGAAATAATACATATTAAGAAATAAATACAAGGGTGCAATAAGAATATTGGGGAAAATATTATGTATAAATAAGGAAGGCTGTATTGTGGCATGGTGGCGCAGAAGGTAGTGCCACAATCACACAGCTCTAGGGACCTGGAAGTTACTCAGGGTGACTTCTGTTCTTCCTTAGCCAGAACAGAAGGAATGCACAGTAAGAATGTTATTGTTCTTTGTAATTGAGGTTTAATAAACATATGTGACTGTCTGATGAGTTTGGTGTGTTCTCCGTGTCCGCATGAGTTTCCTCTGAGTGCTCCAGTTTCCTCCCACAATCCAAAAACACGTTATGTAGACTGGCTACTCAAATGTGTCCGTAGGTGTGAGTGTGTGAGTGTATGTTGCCCTGTGAAGGACTGGCGTGTTCCTGGTGCCCACTGATTGCGAGTATGCTCCAGAACCACCACGACCCTGAACAGGATAAGTTCACTCACAGACAGTGAGTGAGTGTATTTAGCATGTGCAATAAAGGCATTAAAGAGTGTGTTTTCAAATTCAAATTACTCCTGAACTGTAGTGGTTTATTAAGAGCAGTAAGACTTTAACATAACAGAATCTAACGTAAGGTGTAATGTGCATCAATCTGTGCATGTATGCCATGGGGCTAGTCACACAGTTGTGCAGATATTTTTTGTGTCAGTTGTGGTCATTCAGAAGTCAGCTGGCCTGTGTATAAAAGTTATTTTTGAGTCTTCTTCTGATTCTGATTGTTTTAGTCCTTTTTTATCATCTGAGCTCCAATTCAGCCTTTCCTGCTGATATGGTCTCAATACTCAGATCAGTGCCCAAGCTATAATGATTATATTTCACAATTCACAACTGATTCCACTTCACAACACATCAGCTGATATTATGCTGGAAACAAAGACATTCGAGTACTGACCATGGGATGAGTTCTGGATATGTCCACAAATGTTTGTGAAAGAATGAGTCATTTTGAAGAGCTCACTGAATCTGAGCATGGCATTGTAATAGGGTGCCACCATTGTAACAAGTAAGTTCATGAAATTCCTTCCCTCTTAGATATTCTTTGATCAACTGTGAGGGGTGCTGCTTAGAAACCATAGCAATTCAGACCACTTAGAAAGCAGAGCCAGAGATTATATATAATATACTTGTCATTTTAAACTTCCAACACTGGGCAATTTAATAACTCCCTTCAGATCACTACATCAATGTATATGCACGCCTGTGATTTTCTCTTAGAAAGGTAATGCTGCAGAGTGTTTAAGTCATTAGTAAAGTAGGTGAGAAAGAAAAATGTCTAGTGCTTAATTCTGTATCAGAAATGGATTGGAAAAAAAAAAACCCTCAAAAGACCCTTGAACATTAAACAAGGTTTCTGCATAAAGCATGATTCCCAAATCCCTCAAATCTGTCTACAGCTGATAGAGGATTTTTAATTGCTTTCCATGTGTTTAATTAGCTCTGTTTATTTTGATTCAGCGCCGAGAAGACGAAACAAAAGATAATGCTGTGATCCATCAGAGAGCAGAGTGTTTTTCATAGTGTGTGGAGAGAGTGAAAAATAGAAGAGTGAATTTTGTGAGGGAGTGTTGATGGGTGCTGCGTGGTGAATGGATTCCATCTCAGCTGTCGACCCTTCAAGGTCACGGACGGCATGGTCAAAACACTCTGGAGCTGCTGGATCCGGCCTGGAGTTTCTGTAACCCATTTAACGTGGAAGGAAACAAAAGAGCTGAAAGTCATCCATCATCTGAGGTGAGTGCCATCCATCATATGAGAGTACAGTTGACATCCACTTTGATCCAGTTCCTCTCAGCTGAGTTCTGCCTTCACGCTGGATTATCACAGCCTGCAACGCTGACCACACAGCTTTCACACACACGCAAAAGTGCTGTGCATCTCCAACACTTCACTCAAGTGACGCTTTGGGGCAGTCCAAATGACCACCTAATCCAAGAGTTCTCAGAACTCAGCAACAGTGTTGATACTGATCACAACTGACAGAAACAAGTGTCATACTATCTGAAATGTTTGGCTACACTGGAACAAAGGCCTCACAGAAATGTGGCCAGTAATATTGGCATAATGTGTGTTAAAGGGAACATCTACAATTGTGGGAAAACGCAGTTCTTTGCTGTGTGATTTTTAAGGTGGAACGGTGTGTTTGAGGGGATGGAGGTAATATTGTTTGTATGTTTTTTCACTGTTTGAATTACCACAGAAACTCATTTATAACTTGAGTTGTTTTGTTTTGTAGCAGGGAATGCAGTTAGCTGTGTGTAGAGTTTGGAGACATTTCCACCTTAAAAGACCCAAAACAGCAAGATGAAGTCAATATCACCCACCTATGTAGCAGGAATAGATCAATTTTCATTTCAGTTTGTGGTTTTCAACATTTAGAGTTCTCTCTATTGTCTAAAAAACAGATTCTTCTGCCATGAGCAGAGAGAGAGAGAGAATGAAAGAGAGAAATCCTAGCATACCAGACAGAGAACGTCATGGCTATGACCGATGACACTCACCAGCCAGTGAAATTATTATAGACATGTAATGGTTACTGGTTTCATGTGATTTGTTTCAGACAGATGCTCTCCCTCAGCCGGAGGGAGGGGCAGATACCCTACGGCTCCTAAACAGAAAATGTGCTTCTCATTGGTCATCACTTTTATTTAGCCAATCCGCAGCCAGAGTTAGTTGTCTATCATTTAATGCGGCAGCCAATGGAGTCACAGTCCCAGCTACAGGGGGTTTTGCTGCGGCCCTTAGTGCAACAGATCAGTCCTGAAACACTGGGGGGAAACTACAGTGCCACCTAGCGGTGGCTTGTTCGGCTGCTTGCCATATTTGTGGATCAGGCTGCATTTGTATTTGGATCTGGTGAAATGCAAAAGTCTCAAAATCCAAAAACCAAATCCACAAATGCAGATTCAATAATTTACAAATAAAAGTTTAATTCGAGTGTTTAAATAAATGTATTTATTTTCACATAATATGATATGAAAACCAAAAACATATTTATGAATGTAACTGTATTTGTACAAATTGCAGACCATGTGACACAGATTGGGATGTATTCATTTGTGAATAATGAAACATATTTGTAACTTGTATTTAATTTGTGGATTAACATTTACGCATTTGTAAAGTATTTTGAGACTAATCTCTCTCTCATAAGAAGGTGTCAGGATGCATCTGTGTCCTGTTATTTTGGTTTCTTGTTCTATGTATTCTCTCTTGTGTTTTCTTAAGCCACGCCCCTCACCTGTGACCTATTTCAAATTGGGTGATGCTTGTTACCCAGGTCTTTATTAAACCTGTCCTCTGTCTCTTAGGTTGCTGCTTCTCCTTCACTAATTAAAAGTTCAGAGCCTCTTAATTAATATTTGGCCTCACTCTCTGTGTGGATAGGACTGCCCACTCCTAACCCCCTAATTCTTAATTCATTGCCTGTGGTGGCTAGCAGGTGCATCTTTGAGATTAATGTGACAGATATGGACAGTTTGCGTTCTCCTTGAATTAACTAAAGTTTTCAGTTGGGTTGCATCCTCAGCAGCTTGAAATAAAGCTGTGGGTTGGCCTCGCTTGCCTTGGAGAAAGCCTCTTTCCTGAGGCCGGGGGTACTGTGTGCAATAGGGGGAGCCTCAGTGAAAATGTCTATTAGAGAAAACTACCATTCTGTAACTAAAATTCAGCAAAAACTGTGGGGGGTAAACTGTCACTCTGCTTGTGCTACCACCGATCCAGTTCCAACAACCGTAAAAAATTCTGGAGGTATGTGAAATGGGTTTGATCACTTGGTAGAGCTTTGGTGTGCAATGCAGGCCAGACCTGGTTCACATGCCTCTTCTGGTGATTTAATGATTGCCCCTTGAGATTCCAATTTTGGGTATTCTATGGTGTGAGGACAAACTACCTCGCTTAAGGGCAATAATGCCCCGCTCCTTCAGACTGGAGTATCCTCTGCAAGACGAGGCCCTGGTCCTCAGGGTCTGAGGGGCTGGATATGGGGTAGTTCTATTAGTCCAGTGTTTCCCCAGTTACAAACAAATGAATTAATAATAATGAAAAAAGGTACAAAAAAATATACATAGTCATGTCTGCTGTGAACTTTTCTCCAGTGTCCTCTTTTAGGAGTGGCAAGTAGCTTGATATTTTATTCTGATTTGAATTCATTAACAAACTATTGTTCTGTAAATGTGTGTTGTTCTGTTCATAGGAACAGCATTCCTTAAATTTCTGTAATTGCCTGACAACAGAACAAGCAAAACCACCTGGGAGCGCAGACTCATGCCCACCTTTACAGAATATTAACCCATCCTAATGTTTTTTTTTTCGTTTGCTGTAAATGACTATGTAATTACATATATAATTAGCAATCAATAGTGTTGTAATTACATCAGCAATGGAAGGTAATAGCAGCCCCTCAGTTTACAGGAGGAATGTGTAATTGGAAGTCTGGGTTCGTATGAAACTGTAGAGCCACATTATTCCACTTTAATACCAGAAATGCGCAGTGCATTCAGTAATAATCGGACACAGAGCATGTATCTGTTTGAGTCTCTCAGACATACTCCATATCAGGCGTACCGCACCAGTGGGTCTCAGAATGGTGTCTGAATGGGGGGCTCACATCTGCTGTGTGGATGCGAGTTGGATGAGCCGCTCAGGGGCTGGGGGGCATGGCATAATCAATTTGAATGCCCACTTCTTCTTTCAAAGGATGAGAGGGACATGGGCAGAAAAAAATTCTCCATCACAGAAGCAGCCCATTTTCTGTGTCCGCGAGTCTCCCAAGTCTTTCAGAGTCCCAGCAGGTGAACTACACGCCCAGCACATCGAACTCTGCTTCTGCCTTTCAACTTCAAAACACCCACTTCAGAAAAAAAGGAAAAGAGAGAGGGAGTGTGGGTGGGGGTGGGGGGAGGGAAGTGAAAGAAAAAAGCTCTTCCTCAGTGTTTCAGGTTATTTCTCTCAGGACGCAGCGATGATATGCGTCTTTCTGAATTCCAGCGTGCCTGTCAAGTGCAAAATCTGTAGAAGCGGAGGAGTCACTACTTTGATATTCTTAACCTACTTTGAAATTTGGAGGATGGTGGAAAAGACCTTGAAACTATGCATAAATCTCCTTTGTTACAGTGAACAAGAGCATTTTATACAGAGATCAGCCAAAACATTAAAATCACCCACTTGTTTCTATACTCGTAAATATTATCAGCTTCTCTGATAGTTTTACAATTTCTGTTGCCTATATGTTGCTCTGCATACTTTGATAGCCATATAATGTTCTTCAATTATCAGGACTCCCACAAGACCACCAGAGTACCGGTATTATTTGGTTGGTGGAACTTATACTCCACTTATACTAGCAGAACACACACTATGTCAGTGTCACTGCAGTTCTGAGAATGAGCCATCACCTAAATAACTTTTACTCTGCACTGGTTGTAAGAAAAAAAAAAACAAGATGAAATGAGGCTAATAAAGTATGCAGAGCAACAAATGGCCTACAGTCTTGTAGTGATGTCTGATTTGGAGCATGGTGAGTGAAGGTGAAGAGGTGAGGGTCCATCCCACAAGGATCAGACAGGGATCAGACATTTCCTTTGGGATGCTCCAGTTTCCGCCCACCATCCAAAAACACGGATTGGTAGGCGGATTGGTGACTCAAAAAAGCATGTCCATAGGTGTGAGGGTGTGTCGCCCTGTAAAGGACTGATGCCCCCTCCAGGGTGTGTTCCTGCCTTGCGCCCATTGATTCTGGGTAGGATCTGGACCCACCGCAACCCTGAACTGCATAAATGGTTACAGACAATGAATGAATGAATGAAAAATGAAAATATACCCAAAAGAACATTGATGATGTCTTAGTACCAGAAAAAGGAAAATAATGAAAAATATATGATCAGGACTAAAACAGACTATTTTTCCAGTATTACAGTCCCACCAACACTCATCTGACTTATAGCAGCCAATAACTGAGTCAGAGACCACAAGGTCTCATAGACACAGCTAAATTTACTTCAACTGTAGGTCTACACACTCACTGACTGTTCCTCAGCCTCCATCTTACTGCAGGTTTCTGCCTTCTTTTACTATCTTAGCCCCACCCCTCTTCTAATTAGACTAACACAAACCTGGAAAAGGGGTTACTAAAAAATAATACAAACATGCATTCATAAACAGTCTCGCAGTCTTGTTGATGGTGCAGATGCACAGACCTCATCGCTTTTTATAGTTGTTGAACTACAGAGTAAACCTAAATGGTCAGTGGAGCTGATAAAATGGATAATGAGTTTGAGTAAACCCCTTCTTTAGCAGTAAACAAAAAGCAAATCTCAAGCTCTCAAATAGTCTGAACACCAGTAACTGCACAGTGAGGTGTGGGCTCTTTCAGACAGTCAACAAATTAGGCAAAGGCACAGTGTTTTAGGACCCCATGACCAATGTTACATATTGATTAGAAGAGTGTAAATCCTCTAAAGTTGGGCTGTGAAGCAGTAGATTTTTTATTTTATTTTATTTTATTTGTTCATTTGCTCCCAGTGCTTTTGGAATGATTTGGAGCAGTGCTTGTGATCCAGAACTAACAATTTAACATCAGTACAGGACATTACTGATCACTTCTACCTGAAAAGACTCGAAATTTAAAAACAGTTTCTGAAGTGTTCTAAATCTTAGAAGAACAGGGTCTGTTACTGCAGCAAAGCAGGGACTAGCAACCTCCGTATACCCTCCATTTCAGAAGAAATGTTGGATGAATAGGTACCTTCAAACTTTAGTGTATTTTATTAAGATCTGAAACATATCTATTGGTATTTTTCCACGGTATGGTACTTATAATACTCGATTCTACTTGGTTCTACTTGCTTTTTGGCACCTGGGACTTTGCTGGTTTTCCACTACAACAGCTCTCCTTCTGAATGGAAGCCAGTGATTTGGGCTTTGGAAACCACAACAATGGTGGTGGGAACGTTACTTGCGTGTGTATTTGTGTGTTGTTATTTGTTGGGACTACATACAGCTCCGCACATCAGTTCAACAATTGGTTCCTGCTTGTGTTTCCCTTGTCATGCTAGCTTGCCTTCATGTCATGTGATCACTCTTCCCTCATGTTCCTAGTGTCACATGCCATGATTACATCCCAAGTGTGTCTTGTATTAGAGGTCTTTATTATACCTATGTCTGTGTTTCCTGGCTGTCCACCATTATAGTCACCTTTTCAATCTTTTCCTTTTGATCCTGTCTCAGTTTTAAAGTCTCTGTATGTTCTGTGTACTTCCAATTCTGTGCCTAGTCATTGTAATTCTAGTTCTGTTTAGCTTCCCAGCTCTGTGTTTAACCTCCTATCTCTTGTTTTATTTAGCTCTGTCTATGTTTTAGTTGAACTCTCTTGGTCTCTCTGTCTCTAGTTCTTTGTCTTATTTCCTTTCATTATTCTGTTTCTTTCAGTCAGTTTAGTTATTGTACTGTTTCCTGATTTCTGGTGTTCTGCTGTTCTTGTCTCTGTTTGTATCATGTTTTATTAATTAGAAATATATTATCTGGCACATACATCCATCCCTGCTTCTCATACCTAGATCCCACCACCCCCCACATTGTTAAACTGTATATCCGGGTTGCGAGTAAACCAGGACTAAAGCCATCCCTGGTTCCAGGTACCAAATTTGCCTCATGGTATCTACATCCTGTCAGTACATGCTATATTTTGGACTATTACTTTGCAAAGAAAGTCAACAGCCATGACCTATAGCTTTTTCTACACTGGTTTAAATTGAGTGTGGGAAGAAATGGTACAGGTAAAAATGAAATGAGTCTGAAAAACAGTGTAACTGATCATTTTAACTGTTCCTATATTATGGGATGGCAAAAAGAATAATTACTCTAATACAGTGGGGACATAGTGACAGCACAGAGTAGATTTCTAGCAATTAAGCTAATTACTTCATTTGATTTGCATTACTTACTTGCAGACTGTGCATTAGTGTAATTTACAGATGGGCAAAATGTCTCAGCAGGGGACAGCATCTGAATGAGGGGCTAGAGTTCATGGACTGAGACAATGAAGGAATGATAAATAATTAATTATTTATCCATTTTTGTCATTTTCTTCTTGAAATCATTAAAAAACTTGATGTGTTTGTGATTCTTTATGATTAATTTCCAATAGAATGCATAATTAACATTTTTTAGAAAATCATTTGCAAGTTAAGGATATTTTTCCTTCTAAAATAGGTAGCATTTTATCTTCTCCTGGGCTTCTTATCTTCTTTAGGCTTTTTTCCATTTGTTGCTCGACATGGTTTTAATGCCCCATTTCAACCTGAACATTAATGATCAGGAGCCCCAGAGGACCACCATGGAGCAGGTATGATAAAGTGCACCTATATAGTCAGTGGAGCTAATAAAATGGACAATGCATGTAGAATCAAAGTCATTTAATGTTTTGGCTGATTAGTGATTTACAGATCAAGAGTCACAAATGATTTTAAATGTTGCTAAAGGTTTGTTCTACCTGGCAATTCTTGCTATGAAATCAGACATTGATTGTAGAGCATGAATAGCTCCATTGCCACTGTTTTCCATATCATGACATCTTTAAATGATGTTTCAATAAATATATCTTAAATATATCTTTAAAGAAATATATATTATAGCATTAAGACTTTCTTTAGGACACACCTTACATAGTCTTGTGTGTATTATCTGACCACTGCTCTCCACAGACTTGGATAAAAACATATACAGCTGTGCTGGTGTGTTCTTCACTGGTCACATGTTTAAAGTCAGAGGGGAGACGTGACGATGAGTGAGTGCTAGCTCTGACTCACTGAGCACATCTCACCACAATGCCATGCAAATGCATTCAGACACACATCAACCTCAAAGGACAAGCGTAAACCCTTTAAGTGAATATTGATCTCCCTCTGTCACTGGATTTAACAGGCTTTGTGATTTTGACCAAAGCCTCTGCGGGTACAGAAACTTCTAGCTTTATCTTGCAGAATTCAAAGAAGGATTTCAAAACCATGCTTAAAAGTGGCCTGACATATTCAGTTTCTAAAAAGGTTTTCAGAAGATTTTTTTTTTACATTGTAAAATTAATTGCATGGAGTTACAGTTTACTTACTAATTCTGACGGCTTCTTATCAGAAGACAAGGTTTCAATCCCTTGCTCAGGTAAGCATGTTGTAGGCAAGACTCCTAACATTACATTAGTCGTCTCAGTAGTTGGATTTAAATAATGGATGGATAGATTACAAGGCAATGAAATGCAGTAAGCATCTAACAGAAGTACAGATAGTAGCACTGTGGAGAGACAGAAAAGTGCAAGAGCAAGAAAGTGCAATAAATATGAATACAAAAGTATAAATGTTTGTGTCAGTACAGTATGTATGCCAATATATAACAGTAACTAAACACCGGATAAGATGTAAAATATCCTATGCCAATCCATTTGGCACATATAGGGCCCAGACTACACTTTTCCTATCAACCACAAACTTCCTAGTAGACACATCCTCTCATCAGTGCTTACAACACCTCTGGAAGACTCAACAGTGAGTTCTGGCGTCCCAAACCCACCACCCTTAAAACTAGCTTTATAGAACTTTATCAGGCTCATATCACTGCATGAAACGTTGAATTTCCATCAGTAATTTGTATATTGTTGTTGAACTGTAAGATGTCTTGGGAAATCATGGTTATTACAAAAAACTACCAGGAATTACCAAAATGTGATAAGGAATTGGTCTAGGGAGGTTTCCATATTTTCGCTGTCCAACAAAAAATATGTAACTCCAAAATAGTTACTTTACAGGAGAAGGGGGAAAACGTGTTAACTTTCAGTGGAAGTCAATGTAAAACAATTTTAAGAATTTTTAGTAGATAAAATTTTCCAATTTATCATCTCAACTGAACATACAGGAGAACTTTGTAGTTCACAATTACAGATTGAAGTCTGTTTGAAGTGGTTTTCTGCACATTTTCATATCTCCATTTAAATAGTCTGGGCCTCACTAGAGCAGATATGATTGGGGAGGTGGATCATTCTCAGAGCTGCAGTGACAATGATGTGGTTGTGGTGTGTTAGTGTGTGTTGTGCTGGTATGAGTGGATCAGTCACAGCAGTGATTTTGGAGTTTTTAAACCCTATGTGTCACTGCAGGTCAGAGAATAGTCTACGAAACAAAAATAATCCAGCACCCAGTTCATATCTGCTCTGTGGTGGTCTTGGGAGAGGGTGTTGGGGGGTCATTGGTCATGGTTGGTCTGGAGGCTTCCCAGAGCATCATGAACAGTCCTGGAGCACCTGGAGGACACCCACACAGACACAGGGAAAATGTACTCTTACACTGTAAAACCTAACTGCAATTCTTAATGAAACAATTAAGTTAGTAAGTTTAACTTAAATGATATAGAAATGTGGGAACACAAGCTCATTGAGCCAAAAAAAAAAAACTCAAAAGAGAAAGTTACCTTTTCTCTGCTGTAAGTGGAGAATTTCTTTTTTTAGTTGAAAGCCAATGAAGGTGTTGCTCGTGCAGAACTGTGGGATAAGTGTTTGAGATCTTGATAATTGTTGGTATTTATTAGTAGAAATGTGTTATAATGATTTTTAGGAATTAATTGGTTAACTACTTGTGATTTTAATGTGAACTTAATCAGAGTAATTCCAATTCACTTAACATAGTCAACCACATATAACGTCTTATAAGTGAGTTGTTTGTATTTAGTTCAGGGTGTTATTTTTACTCAAATGACTGAGTTATTAAATTTAAATGATTTAAGGCAATTGGTTTCCACAATCCATTTGAGTTCACTTAACTGGACAGGTTTTACAGTGCATTATTAATACTAATTTAAATAATATCTGTACCTCAGACTAGACTCTACCACATCCCCTAAGAAGAGGACTGGTTCTTTGACTGTGGAAGGACTTCTTGAGGCAGGATACATTTTTATATTTCTAGATATTTCCAGACCCTGTTTTAATAGCTTTACCCATTTCTGTCCCATGGCTGAATGCCCCAGACCCCCAATGGAAGTCTTGTTCAAGCCTCTCTCTATATTCACATCTTCAACCTAAAGTTAGGCCTGTGAGTTACTCTATTTCCTATTTAACATCACATCAGGGAATAGCTGTGACCATTGCTGCTAGAGGAAATGTGAGCAATGATTCTCTACAAGGAGATAACGCCCCTTTAAACAGCTTTAAGTGCCTATAAATGTACTGCAGTTGTTCATGAGATGAGACATTGTATGCGTACATAACCTTCCCAATTAACACCAAGAAGAAATGTGTTTTGTATTCACAGACGTTTTAACAGAATGTTCTGAGATTAGAAATAATGGCACTTAAAAGCTTCTCTTATTCTTTTATAACTGTAATTAGAACACCGTTTTCCTGGTAAAGGCACTCAAACGCTGACTTACATGGCCCCTTTCCTTGATTTTGGCAGCATTACTTATTCAGGTTTCTCTGCTGCTCTATTAGCGTGAGTGAATATGAATCTGCATTATTTATCTGCATTTTGAATGACTCCCATTAATCTGCACAGGCTTTAGTACTGCATGTCCTTTAGTGTCACACATGGCACGCTGTTAACATTTAAACTAATCACATGTGAGCAGTGTAACGTGATATCCTCCCTTCCAGCAGTGTTTCTATACAGTGTGATGGGTGTTGAGAATCATTCACAGTCACGTCAAATCCTGTTGCCGCAAATAAAATTGCCCTGCAGTGGCATATGTCCTCTGTAATAAGCTATATGACTCATACCTTCAGTCTTACACTGTATATAACTGTAACCATAGTATTCCAGAATTGAGTGAGAGAAGAGCACTGCTCTTACTGGCCTAAAAACCTCATACAATGGTAACCTCTAATGGAAGTATAGGATACAGTGTACATTAATGCTAAAATGACATTCATCCGGTGATGTATCTATGCCACACAGTGAGAGTTTGGAATACACATCAGAACCTAAATGGACCCTACTACCCCATTTTAGTTTCATTTCATTTCATTCAGGTTCAGTCAAACTCAGTCAGGCATTGGTTCATTGACTGATTTGTTTATTGCCACACCATTAATTCTAGTACATCAAGCTCATGTAATACAACCCTGTAATAAAACAAAGCATTACAGACAATAGATATATATATTTAAATGAGTACACAATGTACAAAATAATATACAATTCATGCAGATCAGCAATTTGATTAGCCAAATTAGCCAACACAGTAAAGTGATCCAAATCTTACCTGCTGTGTGTTGACCAGCAGATTGTAGACTTTAACTGAAGAAATACAAAGTCGAACTATATGGTCAGTGCAGCTCTTAAATGGACATTGATTGTAGAAATAATGAGGTAAATAACTAGCAACTTTACTGCTGATGGACAGCATTTGTGTTTTATAATGGAATGTTTTAGTTTTTAGAGATCTACATAATAATAATTGAATATTTATTGCCACAAATTGATGCCATGGTTGGGGTCGGGTTAAATCATGGTTGGACCATATTTGGGTTTGGACTTACATGTTAGTTCTTATTCGAGCTCAGTGCTGAAGCCTTATAAAAATATGAGTTAAACTCATGCATTATAGTTTAATTTCATACAGTTTTCATGTTATAAAAAGTGTTGCAGTGTCTGATCTGAGCTGGGTTTCTGAAAGTATCACACACAAATCACGGGAGGACGGTAGAGAGAGAGTACCACACAGACAAAGCTGTGATGATTTCTCAGAGCTCCGTTTCTCTGACTCCTGCAAAACAGCCAGATTTCTCAGAGAAGTAAAGAAGAACAGAGCAACAATGGAACTTGACGTTTGAGCTCAGCTTGTCAGGATCTTTGCCAGCTACCTGCTGAGGACTGAGACAAGCAGATAAAACTTTTTTTTTTTGTCCAAAGTTTCTTTAGTAAATTTTGTATACTTGTATAAACTTGTATTTTCTTGTATGATTTATATTAAGATATATTAAAATTGATCAGGGCGGCACGGTGGCGCAGCAGGTAGTGTTGCAGTCACACAGCTCCTGGAGGTTGTGGGTTCGATTCCCGCTCCGGGTGACTGTCTGTGAGGAGTTGGTGTGTTCTCCCTGTGTCTGCTTGGGTTTCCTCCAGGTGCTCGGGTTTCCTCCCACAGTCCACAAAAACACACGTTGATAGGTGGATTGGTGACTCAAAAGTGTCCGTAGGTGTGAGTGTGTGAGTGAATGTGTGTGTGTGTGTCTGTGTTGCCCTGTGAAGGACTGGCGCCCCCTCCAGGGTGTATTCCCTCCTTGCGCCCAATGATTCCAGGTAGGCTCTGGACCCACCGCGACCCTGAACTGGATAAGTGGTTACACATAATGAATGAATGAAAAATGAATAAATTGATCATCCATAACATTAGAATGACATAGTTTCTACACTCATTATCCATTTTGTCAACTCCACTTAAAAGACGCACTTTGTAATGCTTTGTAGTTACAGACTGTAGTCCTTGTGTTGCTCTGCATACTTTTTAAGCTCCTTTTGACCTTGATCTTCAATTGTCATTACCTACACCAAACCACCAGAGAATGGGTGGTGGTAGTCTGTCAGTGTTTGTTGTCATTATATGATTGGATCAAACACAGCAGTGAGTTTTCAAGCACTGTGTCCACTCACTGGCCACCCTACTAGACATACCTACATTGTTGGACAGAGACTGTGGTAGATCCATGGCTGCTCATTCTCTAGTCCTGCATCAGTGGTAATAGGATGCTGCCCACAGTCTGCTAGATGTTTTTGTTTTGTGGACTATTCTCAGTCCAGCAGAGACACTGACGTGTTTATAAAATTGAGTAGCACTGCTTTGTCTGATCCACTCGTACCAGCACAGCACACACTCTTGTGGCAGTCCTTACCGTTGAAATCCAGGCTGAAAGGGGGCTAACGAAGTATGCAGTGCAACAGATGGCCGCAATCTGCAATTATAGAAGTACAAAATGCATAGTGAGTGGAGATGATAGAATGAAAACAAATGTAGAAACAAGGAGGTCTTTTTAATAATTAGGCTAATTGACGTATTTATAATAATACTAATATATATTATGTATTTACTGCATTATAATGTCTCCAGAAATGGAAGTCATATTTTTTCTGTAACAGTAAGCGAGAAGGATATAGTCCTGATTTCTACATTACATCAGATAAATGGTCAAACCTGACAGACAATACAAAGACAGAGTTAATGATGTGATTATTAGAGCTGGCAGGTATTCTACAGGTAACGGAGTTTCAGAGCCACGTTTCCTTCAACACTGATGCCCTACAAGAATGCTGTCTCAGCTCTTGCATTTTCATTTTACGCATGGCTGCACAGCCGAAAACAGAAAAAAAGCAACAGTTCTCTAATGTTACTGCACTAATAATAGGACAGATGAACAGCAGCAATGAATCCTCACACTGAAATGAAGTTTGTAAATGTGGTTCATTAATGTTAAATTATCAAGTTGCTTTCAGGCAAACAAATTAGCTGCAAATATCAATGAAACAAAGCAATGTGGCCCTCACTATAAATATCCACACTCATAACAGCTGACTGCGGATGAAGATTGCTAAAAGCTCCTTGGTGTTTAGACTGAACATATCAAACAACTTGACAACAACAGACATCAACACGATCCCTAAGAATGAAGAGTAAAACACTCTCAGAGATGTATCTACTGGCAGTTGAATAGACAATACAATATGTCAAAATGTTTGTAGGTGCCTCTACTGTTGAGTGATTTCAACTAGGCTCATGCATTACTGATACAAGTGTTCAATTCTGCACCCTCAGAAAAGCATACGATGGAGTAGTTTCACATGAGGATAAGGTCACAAACCCAGTGTCAGAAGTGTATAAAGCTCCCCAGAACTGGACTGTGGAGCAGTGGAAATGCTTCCCATGGAGTGATGGGGTTCAGTCAAATTCTTTAAGGTAAAAAATTAAACATGTTCATATCACAGTCACAATTTGTAAGAGTGCAATTTTTAAAAGGCAAATCATGCATTTAACAGAGGGAACAAGGGAATGTCTATAAATCTGGGGAACTGCTGTTCTCTCATTTGTTTACATTCAGAAGCTCCTCGTCTTTTTAAGTGGAACGGTATGTTTAAAGAAAAAAAAACGTGTGACGTGTGTGCGTGGCTGAATTTAAATTGGTTTGTGTTTTACTTTTATGCAGTTGGTGTCTCCTAACTTGGAGCAGCCTTGGCCTAATGGGTAGAGGACTGGTCTTGGTACCGGAAGGTTGCCGGTTCGATCCCCAGGACTGGGTGTTCAGAGCAAGGCACTGAACTTCCAACTGCTCCCCGGGTGCTGGGGATGGCTGCCTGCTGCTTTGGGTGTGTGTTCTCAGACCCTAGTGCAGTAGTGTGTGTGTGTTCACTGTCACAGATGGGTTAAATAAAAAAAAAATAAATTTCATTGTTAGTTCCACATTAAATATTCTGAAACAGCAAAAATAAATCAGTATTAGGAATAGGGCCATCCTCTTTTTTTCCTGCTTTCCTCAGGTATTTTTCTGCCATGAAAGCAAAGAAGCCCCTTTGTTATTTTTAACTGTGTACTGACACTTGGGCTTCGTAAACACATTAGACCTGTTTCCAGCACACAAACAGACAGTAGAGATAGCAAATTATAAGGGGAAAAATCTTGAACATTACCTTTAAATGTTCTAATGAAATTTAAAGGTGTCCTGGTTCTACAACGATTTCAGTTCTATACTAAATGCCACCACAATGCTCAGGTCAATAGCTGAGTTCGATGTGTTCTTGCAATGATCAATACCCATGTTGCACTTGTGCACTCCGGGTGCTGGCTCCAATACTAGATGACATGGCAGGGTTGCGTCAGGATGGGCGTCTGACTAGTGCCAAATCCACTGTGCAGATCACTAGCCAGGTTGGTGGGTGACCCCCTGTTGTGCCACCTTGTGGGAACAGCAGGATGTGGGATGAATGTTAATTCATTCATTTATTATATTTATATTCTTATCCGGTCCAGGGGCGCGATGGGTCCGGAGCCAACTGTGAGGTATCTCTGGTGTAGCTTAGGTGAGGTGGCTTCATGAGTTAGGGGCAGTTGATTATTAACTAAATAAATATATTACACCTGACAGGCAAAATCAAGTGAATAACTCAGTCCACTCACCTAGGAACTGATGAGCAAATGAAATATGGAACACTGGTATTTTCTGTTTTTGACCAGCTAGTCATATATTTCCTGGTGAATCTCTACTAATGTCTACAAATAAATAGATAGCAAAAATCTGCTACATAAGTAGCTAGCTCTTCTCCAGCAAAAAGTTTCTGTTACATTTGTAGCTTGGTAACTCAATACCTTGCAAAATTTTTATTCCTTTATAGTCATTTGTTGGAGAAGTTAATCGATTTTAGCATCAGTGCAATGAATGTATTGTTTTTTCTATGTCACTATAACATAATGAAGGCCACTGCAACAACTCCTGAGTAGTTTCAGGCTCTGCATTCATCAATTTCCCTCTGGAATCTATTTTTCTGGTTCCTTTCCTCTGACAAGGTTGTGGGTATCGAGCTGAAAGGACTTTTCAACCTCTGTGCATGGTTAAATTTAGCAACGGTTTACATTTTTATTCCTCTTGGAGAAAGAAGCCTCTCCTGAGCTGTATCACAGAAATTCATGGAGAGCTGGATGTGTGAGCAGAGTTTGGAATATCATAGAGCTCAAGTGGCCCATACTCCAACTGAACAGCCACTGACAAACCTTCAGTAATATGCAAGAAGAGTTGCTGCTAACAAAAGGCAGTCAGTTGCAGACTATGTCAGCCGAAAGAAACAAACTTGTGAGTGGGTGAAATGCGTCCAAACTGCAGATGTATACAGAAGACTGAATAATTCAGTGAACAACTGCAAAAACAAGTCCTTACATAACATTACACACCAAAGTACCATGGATGTTTTACAAGATTTAGTCAGTTTGTTTTGTTGTGCATTTGAAAATCAGTTGGCTCGATGCCAAAAAATATATAGTAGTATCAATAGAAGTACTGGCAAAAATGAGTATAACATTTATAAAAGAAGTTGGACATAACAAAAGTTTTACAAATACATAAATAAATAAATAAAATAAGAAGAATTTTAAAAAGTATTATATATATATATATATATATATTTCTATACAACAATCAACCATAAAAATGACCACCTTCTTGTTTCTACACTCACTGCCAATTCTCTGAGCGCCACTGACCATATGAGAGCATTTTGTTGTTCATACTGTAGTCCACTTCTTGCTCTTAATGCATTGTTTGCCCAGATTCACCCTGTCCTTCGCTGATCAGGACCCCCAAAGGACCACTACAGTGCAGGAGGATTTGGGTGGTGGATCTTTCTCAGCGCTGCAGTCACACTGACATTGTGGTTGTGGTTAGTGTGTATTGCTTTGGTACGAGTGGATCAGACACAGCAGTGCTGTCAGAGTTTTTAAACACTGTATCCACTCACTTTCCTCCGTTACTCTGTTATACACCTACTTAGAGAGAGCAACTTATCTGTTGCTGCATGGTTTGTTTTGGTCGTCATCTGGTCCTCAATCCTTAGTCAATGGAGATTGCCCACAGAACACCGTTGGCTGGATATTTTTAGCTGGTGGCCTATTCTCTGTCTAGCTGTGACATTGAGGGCTTTACCATCACAACAAGCAATTACACATCACCACCATGTCAGTGTTACTGCAGCTCTAAAAATGATCCACCAACCAAATGATACATGCTCTGTGCACTGTAAAAAGAAAATAGTTGACCAACTTAATTGAATTGCTTCAATTGGCAACAAGTAATTCAATTACGTTTATCCAACTTACTTTTTTAAGGTTTTTTAAGGTTAACCTTAAAAAATTAAGTTGGATAAACTTAATTGAATTACTTGTTACCAATTGAAGCAATTCAATTAAGTTGGATCAACTATTTTCTTTTTACAGTGTGGTGGTCCTGGGGTCCTGTCCATTGAAGTACAGGGTGAAAGGGGGAAACAGGGTGTGCATATATATATATATATATATATAAAAAAGCACAGATATATAATGTGCACTCAGCCTGGCCTGTAACATCCCTATGTCTTATCCCTATGTTGGCCATTTACTTTTTTTTTTTTAATCTCATCATTAAATTGAGATGCAAATACATTCCTGGGCCTGGCTTGTATCTCATTCACTATCCCATTAAGCTGTGACCTAATTGTTAGCGAAGCAGGCTTGGGACTAAAAGTTTGCTGGTTGGATAGTTAGAAAATTGGGGGTGGGAGAGTGAAGGAACAGCTCTGTCAGCTCACTCAACATCCATGGCTAAAGTAACCCTTGAGTAAGACATTTAACCTCTAACTGCTCTTAGGGGGCTGACATAACTGTCCATGGCTCCCTTTGTGTTGTGCTCATTGCACAGAGTCTGTGCATGTGTGTTCACTGCTATGAATGGGTTAAACGTGGAGGAAGAAATTTTGCTGTAAGCTGTGCCAAGGCAAGGAAAAAGCACAATTACCCCACTCACTCACTCGCTCAGATTTTGCAGGCTAAAATGCTCCTTTAGCACACAGGAACATATTTCAGAAGAGCTGTGCTTCACATTATTAACACAATGTTCCTTTGTTTTCTCAACAATAATAAAAAGATTAGAACAAATTTTAAAAATGATGGGCATAATGGGTTCATTTTCACATGTTCATCCTGTCATTTTCTATACTTCATTGACAAAAACATACTGTAATAAATATTGTTGTTAATGATATGCCATCAAACTGATATCGCTGCTTGTAATTAAAGTGCTTTTGCGCAGGGGAATTTCAGAAGTAAGTGTTTCAGAGAGGTTTGGCATTCAGTGTAGATTTTTGCTTAAGCTCACTGTATAATTTGAAGGCCATACTCAAATAAGTGCAATTATCCTTAGCCCCATGATTCTAAGTGTAACCCTTGACCCTCACAGCCGAAGTGTGTGTGAGCATGAGTGAGTGTGTGTGTGTGCATGATTGCATGTGTGTGTGCAGGAGAGAATGTAATGAGGCAGAGGGGCCTGTTAGCACTATGCTTTTAATTACCAAAGAACTGCTTTCCTCATCAGCATTAGGGTAATTTTGGGTCCATGAAATAATTGGAGGATATTTTAGCACCCTCATAATATGGTATGCTCAAATAGATTTTTAATTCTTTGGCCTTGATGGATACACTGTTCCACTCTGAACGGAAATAGCATTTCCTCTACTGATTGTTCTGTGTACTACACAGCTTAGTTTCCCCTACAGTGGAGGCTGTACTATTTGTACTATTATTATGCACAACACAATTTGCTAAAGTAAACTTAGCAAAGGATATGAGCTTGTAATCAGTGTAGAAGTGCAGGCAGTGATACAACTCCTGAGCAGATCCCTCCACCAAGCTTTCATTAAGTGGTTCATTGAGTTTTTTGTTTTTTCTTTTTAAGCAGTTGCCTTGGCTATTTCAGCTATCATCAACATCAGGATGATGTCCAAATTAACCCAGGGGGCATCTACAAAAAAAAAGCAAAAAAAAAAGCAGTTGCAGAAAATTTCAAGATAAAGTAATTGTCTGATTTACTCACCAGTCATTCTCTTTAAAAGGTAACTCTTATAAAAAACTGTTGGGTGCGTTGTTAAAATTTTGGACATGTTCAATATTTCTCAAATTTATAATTGACCCTTGCACCACATAAATATCTTCCCGTTTACATGACGTTATGTGTTGAGAGTAGTGGAATTATGGGTGATGTGAGTAGTGCAGTTCTCACTGGTTTGTTAGATGACGTTGTATTGATGTGTGGATCATGTATAAGTTAATGTATATGTCTATTTTTTAGCAATATTATAGCAATATTTAGCAATATTATAGCAATATTTTTAACAAAATTTATAGTTGTTAGCAATTTTAGCGTTCCTCAGAGCTGCATTATTTATCAATGCTTGGTCAGGTATTAATGATTTTGTGACTGGATAGATGAGATATATGGATCATTGCATTATTATGTCAAACTGCAAAATTAAAATTGGATTAAATATTTCTTTCTTATATATATAAGAAAACCTATGAAACCTATGAAACCCTAATTGTGAAACTACTGGAATGGCTTTCCTCATATTGGCCCCTTATACCTACCTGTGAACTGTACACTGCAATGCAGAAGACAATAGGCAGCCTCTATACAAGATGAGTCAGCGAAACCAACAATTCCCATTCCTCAGCGGTGCAGATCTGAGCAGCTCTGATCCATCATTGGAACTGTGAATTGGATTTCCATCGACGGTTCCAGTATCTCTGACCATCAAACGTTTTTTGAGTTCTCAGTTTTCAGCTTCAAACCCTGATTGATACTGATCTCGGCCAGACTGTCCTGGTAAAGATGCATGTGATATCCGCTCTAAACCTGCACACACTGCAAAGTCATCTGACAAGTTGATGTGACACAACCTGACCTGAGACGGAGACACACACCCACACACACACACACACACACACACACACACACACAAACACACTGAGTGTGAATATAAAACCACCCTGACAAATTTTCTAGTGTTGTAGAAACATTAGTCACATTTAATAAGTCTGATGTATTGTCAAAAATGTGTCAAGTCATTTTAGTCCATGAAATAATTACACAAAAAGAATAAAAGAAATCTCATTTCAAGAATGCTCAGCACCACAGTTAGACTGTCAGGTTTATAAAGAATAACTGACTGACCACTGCCAGACAGATTATTTTCAATACAAGCACTTATCAAGACCCTTCAAAGACAAATTCTCATCTACTGAAATGTGGACAGAATAATCAGCAGTTAATCTGAAAAGAGTTTTAGAGATTTACTGATAGGGGCATTTATTTTAACAGACCCTGTGGATGGTATAACGTGAACTGAATCGTTTTCTTAGCAGATGTTTCAAAACTGATGAAATAGCCACTCTATATATAATGTTTCTACTCTGAGTGACTACAGAATGCAAGCTACACACACTCACAAAATGGCCTATACATACACATACCAGTAAATAGCTGTGAGAACAGCGGTGCACATTAAATAGTAGAAAATGCCTGTTTTTTTCTCTGTAGACGTATTACTCAGATGTGTTGAGATCAAACTGCAGCACTGCCCACAGTCAACAGCCTTGCTTACACTGATGGACTAGTGCTGTGTTAATTCTTTATTAAGAATAAAATGTAGTTAATGTATCAACAAGTTGAATTATACTACAAAGTAAAAACATAAATATTGGTCCAGGCCCTTTTTACCCAAGACCTTTCCAACAGTGACCTGTTAAAGGTTCTCCAGGCTGCATTTTCAAAATGTCAAAGGGTCACAGGTGGGTAGAGTTATGGAACAACTCTCATCCATGGTTTTGGGAGTCAGTCATGGTTGAACTGAAAGAGGCAATATCCTAAAATTCTTTGAATTATTATTATTATTGTGTGTAGTTCACATACAGAAAACACTGAGAATTCCTTTGTTTATGACCATTTTCCAAGCTTTCTTTGTCACCTAGAATAAAACATTTTTTATTAGGTTAAGACTATTATATAAATGACCTTTCTGATTGACTGCCTGGTATTGCACGATTTCTTTTTCTTCTTGTTCTTATTCTTCTAATAATAATAATTAAAAAAATGAATAAACAAAGCTGAACACTACTTGTAATTTGAGAGTGAAGAAGTGGTGTTAAACTGCAGTAGACTTAACAGATCTATATGTATATACACTACATTTCATGAACCCACAAACGGAGTATATGCTGTATAAACCAGGGAGTGAACCATACATTTTTAAACTTCAGGGGCTGGATTTCCAGAGGGTGAGTAAGATTTGTCCTGCACTATACCCTCTTTTCCATGGAAAAATCACCATTCAAAACACTGTGTACAACAGGACTAGGCTTAGTCCCAGTGTTGGAAATTATTTTACATAATCCACATTTATAAACATTTTTTTTGTTTGCTTTACAGGAACTTTCAAATATAAATTATGTGTTTCCTTTGGTCATACTTCAACTTGCATATCCAAAAATATGTTTCTGCCCGATCAGCACAAATACAGAACCACCTGCAAGGGTAAAACCACCTGCGCTATCAAGTTTTGATAGAAGCTTGCTCTATAACACACTGCAGCAGAGAATACAGAGTGAAAATATATTAAACATCAGGGGTGTATTCCTTAGATGGATACTGAATTGGTACAAAGAACAATTTCACAAAAGGAAGGACAGTATGTGAAATACTAGTAAAGCAGTTAGTATTCATTCATTCATTTATTTATTTATTTGTTTTTTTAATATATGATCAGTTTTGCTGTAGATCAGGAGCTTTTTCTATCTGTCTATCACAGGACATCACACACTCACCCAGTCACTCACACCCTCACACCTGTAGGCACATTCACACAACCATACAGGGTTCACGAAACACTGCTCGCTGTTTTTACTTGCTGTTCACAACTTTTTTTAGCAGTGTATGCTGAAGAAATATGTGCTGTGCCGTATGTGTATTTTATATGTCTGTGTGAGCCTGTGTGTTTGTGCCACATTTCCTCTCAGTGTTTGGCATCTATAGGTGCGTGTTTCATCTAACAGATCTTTAGATATATTTGTTGTGTCAATGTCATGTGTCAGTTGGGTATAACTTGTGTGAGTTTGCTGCTTCATTGAAAGTCTAGTGCCTTGTTTTTTCCAGAGCACATGAGAATAAAACATTTATTCTGCAAACTCTAAACTGGATCTTCCTGGTTCCTGTTTCTACAATATAAATGTGTGCATACAGTTAAAGTCTGTGATTTGCACTGTTAGATGCATACATAACGTCCTTCTTAAATAAATAAACTTGTTGTCTCCTTTGCATTTTACATTTACTCAACAAGCCCCCTGCTGTAGACAGCAGTCTCAGTGGTGCCATCACTGACTAAAGAGAGAGGACGGGGGAGATTTAGCTAATAATGTCTGCACTCAATGTATGCCTTAGCGGTACTCATAAATTACTTCATGTTAAGGCCTCCTCTGTGAATCAAAATAAGTTGTTTTCGCAAAGCAGACCTTGAAAGACATTAACATGGTCCAACACTGCTCAACACATCAATCAACTAGCTATAACTACTCTCCCAGTACATCAGTACTGAATGTAAATACATGTCAATAGAGTTCAGTTGAATATAGATGTTTGAGTACCCCACATCAGATTACAGATTTTATTGATATTCTAAATGAAAATAAATTTTATTTATACAAGTTTCTGACCACTTAAAATGTGTTCAAAGTGCTGCCCATTGTGTTGGATTGTCAATGCAACCCTCTTCTCCCACTCTTCACACACTGATAGCAACACAGCAGGGGAAATGCTAGCACAAGCTTCCAATATCCGTAGTTTCAGGTGCTGCACATCTTAATGGTATGGTGTGGTATATGGGGTACAGAGATAGTGGGGCCATTCTTCATCAATGGAAACCTTAAGACCACTGGATATGCGAAATTGCTACATGATGATGTGTTTTCCTCTTTATGCACTGAAGCTGGCACGTTCCCTGATTTTTTCCAGCAAGATGGTGCACCACCATATTATGGGTGTCAGGTCAGAGCATTCCTAGACAAACAGTTTTCTGGAAAGTGGATTGGTCGTCGTGGGCCAGTTGAATGGCCCCCAAGATCTCCCATCTGACCCCCTTAGATGTTTATCTTTGGGGTCATCTGAAGGAAATTGTCTATTGCTGTGAAGATACGAGATGTGCAGCACCTGAAACTACAGATACTGGAAACCTGTGCTAGTATTTCTCCTGTGGTTTGCTATCAGTGTGTGAAGAGTTGGGAGAAGAGGGATGCATTGACATTCCAACACAATGGGCAGCACTTTGAACACATTTTATAAGTGGTCAGAAACTTGTAAATAACACTTGAAAAAAATAAAGTTATGTTAAAACCAAGCACACCATTGTTTTTCTTGCAAAATTCCCAATCAGTTTGATGTGTCACATGACCCTCTTCCTATTGAAAAAACAAAAGTTGGATCCAAAATGGCCGACTTCAAAATGGCCACCATGGTCACCACCCATCATGAAAAGTTTCTCCCCTCCCATATACTAATGTGCCACAAACAGGAAGTTAATATCACCAACCATTCACATTTTATTAAGGTGTATCCATATAAATAGCCCACCCTGTATATTTCTGAGCTTAGCAAATTTGAAACAATAAAACCCATAAAAACAATATTATTGCAAAGGCTGTGTTTTATGTTTATTTCTTACCCCAATATGTTAGGTTCTAATTTGCAGAAGTGTGTTCTCAGTAGAAATTTGTACTGGTTTGTAAAACAAATCCTGCTGACTGACTGTATGCAAACATTTGCTTTCAACTGTATATTTTATATCCCGTTTATTTTAATATTATAAGATTTCTAGATGTCTAGACATTTTACTTGACAATTATAATTTTATACTTTTAATAATTACATGATATGTAATGTATCTAATGTAATACTGTGGGTTTTTTTCCTTTTCATTTAAGTTAAACACTATGTAACACCTTCAGGAACCTGCCTATGTACAGCATGGCTGTATGTGCATTTCAAGCCCTCAGATGACATTGCATTAAATATCGTGTCATTACATGAGACTACTGTGATTAATATGGGCTTGGGGGTTCTTTGAAAAACTGTTGCCATTTAACACATTGCAAAAATTGCTGCCAAGTTCTCTGGGCCCAAGTCTAAAATCAGCCTTTTTTGAGTGTGTTGCAAGCCTCAGCTTTTTAAAATTAGTTTATTTACTATTTACAAAAGACAATTATGTTGGTGGGCGGCACGGTGGCGCAGCAGGTAGTGTTGCAGTCACACAGCTCCTGGAGGTTGTGGGTTCGATTCCTGCTCCAGGTGGCTGTCTGTGAGGAGTTCATGTGTTCTCCCCGTGTCCGCATGGGTTTCCTCCGGGTGTTCTGGTTTCCTCCCACAGTCCAAAAACACACTTTGTTAGGTGGATTGGCGACTCAAAAGTGTCCGTAGGTGTGAGTGAATGTGTGTGTTGCCCTGTGAATGACTGGCGCCCCCTCCAGGGTGTATTCCCGCCTTGCGCCCAATGATTCCAGGTAGGCTCTGGACCCGCAGCGACCCTGAACCGGATAAGCGGTTACAGATAATGAATGAATGAATTATGTTGGTCAGTTAAAATATTCTAAAGCTTCATTATTTTGCAATTTAAATAAAAATTCAAAAGAATTAACAAACCAAACTGTACTTTTTCTTTCATTTTAAAAAAAATTATATGGAATTTGTGTGTGTACATAGCCTTGTGATTGTTAGGGTAACACATATTCTATGTCATTGTAAACAAACAGCACAATTTTGACAAAGCACATGGGTTTATTTGTTTTTTCTTTCATCCAGCTGGCCATGCCAGCATTGCTGAATGCAGATCCAGTGGTAATATGAATCTTACCTCCTTTAAGAAATTCAGGCTGTGTATGAATTCACCTGTGTATATATGGAGCCCATTTCATTCTTTACTCCCTGCTTGTGCTGTTGTGTAGATTTGCAGCTAAGGTTTAGCAAGGACTAAGGGAATATCACTGAACATACTCACACATCAGGACTACGCCAGACAAATCTTATACGTGTTCATTCAGTGGAGTTGTAGCAGTCCTTAATTAGATTTCTATCTTGTATTTGTGTATGCAAATTTGATTTTCAATATAACATTTCATTTTATTATCATGTAAAAAATGTTTACATTGCAGTCTTTGTTCTTTGCTACTTGTATTTTTTAAAACAAATAAATAGCTAAATGTTCAGGCTGCCTTTCTGGTGATAAACAGGCAGCACAACAAATGTTGGAAAACATCCTGTTATTTCTAAGGCAGGAAAAAAGCAGTCCATTAAATAACATCTTTGTTGAGCTCATTTTGCATTCTAAACTACATCCCGATCCTCTTCATGGAGCCCCTTTGGTGGTCCTCAGTGTGATTAGAGTAAAGCTCACACAGAAGGGGACACCCATGGGACTAACACCCTTTGAACATGTCCTCACAAGAGAGTACGCAGCAATGTTTACCCCAAATAACACCATGTAGAATCTGTTGGAGCAAGGGAAAGTTCAAATAGTTGTCTCCAAGCTCTCAGGACAAATATCAAACAAGCGAGATAACATCAAACACACAAACAGACAAAAATATCTGGAAGGGCTTCTACATGGAGAGAAAGTGTAGGATTAACTTGCTGGAGAGAGGTTTTTGAAGATAAACTTTCACTTGGAGATAAATATATATATAACCATTGATGGCTACCTCCTCAAACAGCATTTCTCCTGAAATCAATGAATTATTGTTTGCCTTCACTGCATTTATGGCCTTTATAATCTTCTACAAAGGCTTTGCAATATGTTGAATGTATTACTGAAAGGATGTGAAATTAGGGTGGTCACACACTGATGCTGGATGATTAATTCACAAAAGCCACTCCAACTCATGCCAAAGGTACTTACATGCTGCTACATAACTAAAAATGACACATTTCCACTGCTCAACAGCCCGGTGTTTGGGGGTTGGGGTGGGGTGAGGTTTATACCTCTCTAGCCCTTGTTCAGCATTGGGCATGGTGGACCATAAGCTCAGGTGATGCTGCTCAAGAGCATTTGTCATTATTATTCTGGTTAATCAGCTGATTGGCTAAAGTAAGAACACCACCTTCATTGTTGAGTTTCTCTCTCTCTGTTGTTAATGGGATTTGTATGATGTGTGTAGGACGTTAGTTTTATAGCAGTGTTGGGGTTTTTGCAGTGCTCCATCACTACAGAGAACACTGTTCCACTGTCCCACAGCCCAAAGATGGGAGTGAGGGGCTTTATACCCATCTAACCCCCATTTAACACTGGGCATGGGGATATGAAGCTCATGCCATAACAAAAAGCAAATGTATTATACACAGTGGCAGGAGAGCTCCTTCAAAACATGAGGATGAAACCTTGAGAGGAGCCAAGGCACACAAGTGGGAACCATCCTTTTCTGGATGGCACTGGAGGAAAACAATGAATAAAGAGCAGAGTATAAACAAGGAGCAGTATATTAAAAGAGTGGAAATGAAGAATTATTACTTTATAATGAGTGTGTAATGTCATGTTCTGAGTGTGTTAAGAGCTGTGTAATTATAGTGTGAGACAGGTGAACAATGAGCAGTTGTACTTAAAGTAAAAGACCAGTCTCGTTTGTCAGTGGGTGGCCATGAAGGTTAATGAAGCTCATTCTCATTTGGGGACATGCAGATTGCTATAGGAGGTCAACCGACAATCCATGAGGCTTTTTCCCAAGGGTGGGTGGTGTATGTATGTGCTGTGTTCATGATCAAAGCTGGTTAGATGTCAGTCAGGGACAAGTCAATCCAGACAATCTTTTTCCAGAATCACCTCTGAAAGGATGAGTGGTTATTCATATAACATACATATTGTATTTTATAATATATAGGGAACTGTTCAGCATGCACCAAATAAGCACAAAGAAGGTGTTTTGAATTGAAAAAGACAGTTACACTGGAGGTACGGGCCCTTGAACTGAGCTGACTGATGCTCTGTGCATGGGCCGATGGGCTGTTTGGCTATTTTTGGACAGACTGTTGAACTCATCAACAGCTCGCTAGCTGTATGATGTGGCAGGATGATGTGCCATACACACATACAATTACTGATGCAGTGTAATGTTCCCTTTGTTCTTGGTGGAAGCAAATAGTGGGAGGACATCCAGTGCTGTGCAAAAGTCTGTGTCAGCCAATATGATTACTTTGGAATTATCCTGAAAGCAGTGCTTGTCAGCACATACATACAATAAATGTAACACATTTTTAATGGATATCTTAGTTAGACCTATTAAAGAAGAACATATGATTGAATTCTGACTCCTCTCTGTGCTCCAGACATTGAAATGATTTGTTAAACTCAAACAGCAGTGCTTTATTTAATGTAATTAATTATTGATTTGCTACAGCAGATATTGGGCGGTAACTGTAAACGCTGGACTTTATCAAGGAGAGCTTTGGAGCTTTTATATATATATGTATACTATATGGTCAAAGGTATTCATTCATACATCCAAATCACTGAATTCCTATGTTCCTATGATTTCCATGGCCACAGGTGGATAAAACCAAGACCCTAGGCATGCAGACTGCTTCTACAAGCATTAGTGAAAGATCGGGTCACTCTCAGGAGCGCAGTAATTTCCAACATGGTACTAAATATTCCACCATCAACTGTCAGTGGTACTATAACAAATTCAACAAGATTGGGAATGACAGCAACTCAGCCACAAAGTAGTAGACCACGTAAATTGACAGAGTGGTGTCAGCGGATGCTGAGGCACATAGTGCACAGAGGTCACCAACTTTCTGCAAAAAAGTCAATCGCTACAGATCTCCAGACTTCATGTGGCTTTAAGATTATCTCAAGAACAGTGCATAGAGAGCTTCATGATATGGGTTTCCATTTTAGAGCAGCTGCATCCCAACCTCACATCACCAAGCGTAATGCAAAGCGTCGGATGCAGGACTGGACTCTAAAGCAGTGGAAACGTGTATATATATATATATATATATATATATATATATATATATATATATATATATGAATAATATGTAACATTTGAAATGACTGAAAAACCCTCCAGCATCCAGTGAAGTTCCAAGGTGATTTCCATGGGTGGCCACACATGGTATAACCTTTCAACATACTTTAGTGATTCACAGGTCTACAATTTACTTCATCCCTGTATATCTCCCTCCCTGTGAGCAATGTGATGGAGATCAAGATGCCTTGCAAGTAAACTCTGTTAATGTTACAGCCATTATAGAGTCAGGAGGTCATGCCACCCCCACTTCTTCTTTTATGGGAATAGTACAAACATACACAAATCTCCGTACAGAGGAAGGGCTTTTTTTAAAAACACAGAGATGAATGAAACTCCATCTAATACTCCTGAGCTTAGTGCTGGGCCAAAGCCTGCTTCTGGTGCTTGGTTTAATGGAACATCAATAAGTGAGGCATCAAACATTGAAGCAAACACTTTTCTCTTGAGGCTTTGTAATTGCTAGTCCAATGCTCCGAGGACATCTGCACATCAGGACGATGGAATCTCTGATGACACAATATTGAACACATAGGACTGGATTAAAGAGGAATTCCACTGATGTTTCAAAATGTCTGCAGTTTAGATGTAAACAAAATCATTCAGATTGGTTTAGATATGCCTTTTAAGAAAAGCTGACAAAATAAGAAGGGTGTGAGGAAACCAGATTTCTTAAGTATTTAGTTAATCTAATATACATGTCAGTATACAACATCTTTATCCAAGAATGTTCATTGTCTAATAGGCTATGATTAGATCACACTGTTGGTGTACTTTACAATATTAATATACAACATTAATGTACATTGGTATAGTCTCAGGGGGAAATTAAGATGGATTCAAGTACAGAATTTCACAGTGGTCGGCCTATCTGAAATGCAAAACCAAAATCTGCTTCACTAGTTTTTTATAGGATTGTCTTTTTTATGTGGCACTGGTTATTTTCTGTCTGATAACTTATTAAACACCTCAATAAAATATAGCGTTTTTACATGAATACATTATTGCCATTTTAACTAACACAGCTTTAGTGCATCCGAATCTTTTTTAGGTTTAGGCTCAGTATTAGCCTTCACAATCAGCCTGGAGTAGTGAAGACGCTGAGCTGTGAGACTCCCCGGTTCCTCGGTATTCTCCCTCAGTCAGCAGCGGTCTGAGAGAACAGCAACAACACACACGCTCACGGAGAACAGAGCCACAGAGAGCCGCCGAACATTCACATAAAACATTTATTCAGTCTTTTTTAATCCCATTTCGCCTCCACACGGGCTATAGGAGTGGGATTTCAATCTCTCTCTCGCTCTCTCTCGGTCATTTTCGCCGGAGAAGTGAACGTGGCTGTGAACCCTTCGCTGGGAGGTTTTTCCTCTCTGACCGTGTTTGTGCTGAAACAGTCGCTGCCTCTTCTCAGAATAATGTGCCAGCGACGGAGTTGAAGATGCGACTCTGTATTCCACCACACACAGCTTCTGACGGTAAGGAAACCTTTTATTTTTCAATACTGTGCTCATTTATTTCCACGTCTAACCACACAGTATGTGTTTTGTTTGAGGATTCGTCGTCAGAGCGACTCGCACCTGCGAAACGTACCTATACAAACAGTAAACAGACATCTTCCTCCGCATTTCCTATACCTTCCCACTACGACTGTAAACAAACCAAGACAACGCTGTGGAAGTTCTAGCTTTTATATGTTGTTCCCCATCTGTTTCCCTATTTGTTTGCTCATGTTTAAGCCCCAAGTAGGCTATTTCTTCTCGGGCACAAATCCTAGTGACTCAACTCCTCACAAACAACCGCTAAGACTGACAGATCCATGCCTCATCTTTCGCCCAAAGCCAACCGAAGCCTTATTATAGTTCAGCCCGTAATTAACTTGCTTTTGCCTCAGATTCTCGGTTGTCTTTCCTATGGCACGCCTTTGAAGCTTGTTCTTTTCTCTGACTGCAAATTACAAAAGCTGGAATGTAGTTGTGCCTGGACACTTTCTGTTTTCACATAAACAATGTATATTTTCCGTCTGTAAGTGAGAACGCCGTGTTGAATGATGTCGTATGAACTTTTTTTGATGGCCCTTGAAGTAGCCTGTCAGAACCTTCAGCAATCTCTTTAAAATGTAGAGAGCTAATGTAACCGCATATTAAACTCAACACAACCTGTTTTTTTTCAGGTCAGGGAGCTGAGCTTTACGAGGTGCTTCTCCAGAGCTGCCTAGCTTCAGATTTGAAGTCATAGTTCAGACTTTAGAATTGCTCAAAGTTTTCCTAGCCATTTTCACACGGTATTAACTCTGACTTTGTGGCTTCTCCCACTGGAACAGCAGTGCTTCCCCTTGTGGTCACTTACTGCAACATTAACTCAATCACAGTGCTATTTTCACCTGATCCTAGTAAAAGGATGTCCATTCTCCCAGCTCAGAAGAGGAGTACTCGCTATTGAAAAATCAGAGGCCTGGACAATAATTAGAAATGCAGAAAATGCAATCTGAGGGCAGGGGCAAGCGTTCAAACTGCTGACCTTTCTCACATAAATATCACTGTTGCAATAAATTAATGCTTCGGGCTGTATTTGCTTACTCAGAGCCTGTGCAGAAATGTTGTGTACATGGATTTTCTATCTTGCAGAGTTCAGAGAAGGACTTTGTGGATGCTGGTGAAATAGGAAACTGTTTTGTTACCGCGCTGTTCAAGTCTACAGTCTGAAGCACTCGTCACTGAGTGGGTAAGCTCTCAGCACCAACAGCTCAGTGTTCTGGTTCCAATCTATAGCAGTACATAAAGGCTGTTGACTTCATAGCGAGATTACTAAACCACTTGCTTTCTTTTGTCCACTTCTTCTGTGCCCTTGAGCAACAAGGAGAGTACAGCGACCCAACACAGAAAACATGAAACATGGACAGAGTGTTTTGTATTATTAGTGAGCTGACATACAACACAACACGCTTACTAATAATCCAGCTTGGGCCAGCAAGAATAAAGTCATGCAATGAATACAATGCGCATGGTCTTAAATGGTGCTGATATTTTTTGATGAAGCAAAAGTCAGTTAAAATCAGTTTTAGTAATAAAAGCTTTCTAGAGTGAAAGCTTGATTGGTTCTGTTAAAGCCATAGGGTTTGTAATGTCTTGACAGACCCAGAAGTCCAAAACATTTCATCACATCAGGTCAGATTTTGTTTGCATGCAGATATTAGCATTTTCAAAATGTCTGTTTCTGAGGTCCTTCAAATCCTGGGAATATAGGAACACAAGACTGTGTAAGACAAGGCTTCAGCTTAATCTTTTATTACAATCTTAAGTAAATTTGAGCAGTGGTTAGGACATCACCATGGCAGGTTTCAGGAGTGCTCTCAGTCGTCCAGATTTGGAACTGGCCTACATGTATAATGCATCAACTATCTGACTCTTCAGTGTGGAGCCATGGCTCGTCTAATGAGAGCAGTGTTTGAGATGCAGGAAAACCTTTTTGTGAAAGGCGATATCACATGTGCTCAGAAAGAAAAGGAGTGGAGGGATGAATTCTCACCCGTATTTCAGGTTTATTATAAAGCTTCACTTGGCTCTGTTCTGTCCAGGGCTCACTGAAGACCATCAAATCCACTGAGAGCAGCTTTCATTGGAAGTGAATTGGGAAGTGCTGTACCCTTGCTTTTGTCCTTGCCCTGTTCCAGACGGTTGAAATTTGGATGTCAAATTAGCAAATGAGAAATAAATTCCAGTGAGCTGTTGGAACAATTTGTACTGCTGCTGTATACGTGTGAAAGTGAGCCTATATTATGAAAATATTATAATATAAATAGTACAAGGACATTAATGATGGATAATCATCCAGGCATTGTAGGATTTGTGGTGAAATTAAATTAAGATATTAATGTAATGTAAACACACATTCATTTCTGCATTTCAGATTGATTTATTGTAGATATTTTTATCAATAAAACTTTTATATTGTACTCCTCCTTTCGTGGCAAAAAAAAAAAAAAAAAAAAAAATATATATATATATATATATATATATAAATATATAAAGCAGAGGTACATTATTGGTCACTAAATGCACAGTGTAAATGTGCCTTTAAAAGTACAGCAGTGAATTTAAAGTCCAATTTTGTTCCAGCTTTTCAGAGTTGTAAATGTAATGAAATTACTCTGAAAATCATGCTGTTTTTATTTATTTATTTATTTATTTTATATTAAGACTACTGCGCTTGTTAAACCCAATACTTCTGTTTTCCAGTAAGGCACTTAAGGCTTAATAAATCTTCTTTTCTTTTACAATAAATAGGACCTGTACCAACACCCTGCTTTTCCGTTTCATGAAAGGCGTTGCCAGAGCCTACTACTTATCTCCTTACGTGCGTCTTTTCTTGTGAGAGTGAGCAGTGTCTGACATGGGAATCATGGTGCTGCATTCTTCGACAGACAATTACACACATCGAAAGCTTGCATCTCAGCACACAGAACCGTTTGTGCTTGGGAAAATGGTAATTAGCTGTCCTCCTTTAATCTACTATAGCAGTGCTCTGACACAGGCATGTCAGGCTGATTGCCCCAGAGGATTAAGGCACCCATCAATGAGTGGAGCAGGTGGGCAAGGTGAGCCAACAGAAGCCCATTTTCTCTCCCATATATCAACAACACAGCTCTTGACCGCTGCCATCACTTTCACTGCTGATTTCCTGCTTCTTTCTCTCAGAAGGCTGATCCTGAAGAGCTGTTAGGCTGCTGTTAATCTATACATACTGCAGATGTTGGTTATTATTACTTTGCAAAGTCTAAACTAGCACTTAGTTTAAGCGTTTTCCTTCACTCTATTCAAGGGTGTGATTTAACAAGGGCAAGGTGTTGCCTGGTTGCGTGGGAGCTCTGCTGTAGCATGGCTGGTGTGATGCTTGTGAAAGCACTAATTGTGTCTGTCTTCCTCTCTGTGAAAGGCGAAATTACCTCTTCCAGAGGGCTCTTAACGTAGGTGAATTGAATTTTCTCCGCATGAGGAAGCAGTTTAAAGAGGCCCGCTTTTTGGCAGGGTGGTTTTGATGAATGTGAGCTGAGATGGCGAGAGGAAGAAGAGGAGGATTCACTGTGCAGTCATGAGGGAAAGGAAGGTAGGAGTGATATGGGCCATCTGTCAAGCTGAGCAAATAATATATTTATTGAGGAACATTGACATTAAAGAATCCATAAACATTTTCTTTTTTTTGGGGTAGGGCTAATCTTCAACATTGTCGCCCTAGAAATGGTTCTGTGTTTTTATTCACTTAGCTGTACAACTTCAGTCTCAATCTAAGTAATCTCCACTCTGTCTCAGTGGGATAAGCTAAGCTCTATTTAAAATGAAGTGGTATGGCAGCATTAGTTGCCTGATTAGCTACACCAGCACAGCTCTCGAGCTCTTGAGGTTGGAGGAGGTCTGTAAGTGCCATTCATCGAGATGTGATACATTTATACTTAGCCTTGTAAAAAATAGGACATAATCACACTAATGTTCATATTGATCATGTTTCCAGAAGCATATGACTCCAAGGGGAGCAATTAATTAAGCTTATGTGCTAATGACGTTTGTTTTAATAGAGTAAGTGCACTTATGTTTGAGCATGGTGTGGACCTTGGGTTAGGTTGATATTTCATGCTTTGCCCAGTAATGCTGATCCTTACTTGTAGGGCAGTTTCTCTCTATAGCGCTCAATTTCCATTAACCTTTGACCTACACTGACATTGCACATGGAGCAAATAACCATCTGAGTGATTGGCTAGAACTGTCTGCCCCATGTAATATTTCACATTTTGCTAATTGAAATTAATATTGAAATGTTGTGATTTTAGGACCTTTATACTGTAGATATTTCTGATTCAGTTACTAACATTTTAACAGCACTGGAATCTAAAATATTGGTATTCAAAGCAGGTGACAGGTGTTTCCCTTTTAGTCTAATACTGTTCAGTAGGCTTTTTCCATTCATAGGCATAATCAATACCCCATATGTACACTGTAAAAAAAAATCCATAAAATTTACAGTAAAAATGGCAGCTGTAGTTGCCAGAATTTCACCGTAAAATATACGGTCAAGTTTTTGGCAATCATAAAGTTTATATTTAAGAACTGTTTTGTTTACAGTACCGTTAAAAAAACAGATACACCATAAAAAAGCCATAGTATTTACATAAAAATAACATAGAAACATTGTTTTGCCATAAAATTAACAAGTAAATTGTGTTACAAATGAGAGAATGGAGATGAGATATAGTCATATTTAGATATAACAAAACCCCATCCTATATTCAGCCCTTAAAAGGAGATATTGCCGAAAGGACCAAAGAAACGTGTGGTATCTGGGTGCCACACTCCAGCACTCAGAACACAGGCTGAAAACAGGTGAACTTTCCTGACCAACAAACATCTCGTCATGCACAGAAACACACAAATACACAAATAATCACCCCAATGCAACCCAAAATCAAAAAGTCTCAAAGACAAAATACAAAATAAAACAAAGAAACTCAAAAAATCACAGAAAATACTGAGAAGTAAGGCGTGTTGGGAGCTCACTGATGAGTCTCAGCCCCTCCCAGTACTTGGACACATAATGTATTATTTACATTTAAGAGATGTAAAAATTTGTATTTTGGCTGATAAATGTATTTACAGTATTTCACTGTCCCAGAAACCGTTTTCAATTTTTTTTAGAGCTTACAGTCATTTACTGTCATGGTTTTACAATTTTCCACCATAAAACTGTATGATAAACTGTAAGTGTATGAACTGTAAGTGTATGATAAAACATGCATTTAAATTGATCCTCATCTATCTATCTATCCATCCATCCATCCATTCTCTGTACAAAAGTTACTATATTAAAATTTCTATATAGGCATTTTCTAGATAAACCCACATCTTATTCATGATATTCTGTGCTGCAAGTCTAGCAGTAATATCATCTATATTCATGTGTTTAATGTGTTCCAAAAAATTACACCTTATTTCGACTCCCAAAAAATGATCATCATTATTCCTTGTGGTTAACATGTTGTGAAAGGAAGAAAAAGAAACAAAAAATAAATAAGGACCGATATATACATAGATAGATATGGGGAAGAGGTACATTTTTTTTTTTTTCATATTCTGGGTTCCGAAGGCAGAATGAATGTTCCTTTAATGCCACATAATGACTCCATAGTTACAGTTCACTCCTGCCTGTGCTGTGTAATTCATCCCTACTTTGTAAGTTACCTATTGAAATGCTTCAAAGTACCTAGGCCTGAGTAGTATTAGTCTTGGCCATTGTGCATTTTTCTCTCTGCCCTAAAACCTTTGAATCATGTAACATTTAATCAGCATTGCAAGGTATTTTCACATGCCTGCAGCATTTTATATGGCAGTGGAGCTTTGAAAACACAGAACATCTTGAAACAGAGACAACGTTGTGCACATTATAATGCTATCTGGTGAATCATTTTTCTCCTAAATCCATCTGGAAGCGGTGCCAATACATCATCTTTCACAAACAAGTTCCCGAAACCACAAGTGAATCGACAGACGCAATTGTCTTTTGCACAGATAACATCACCCATAAAAATGTACAACCAATATTATTGCTGCTGTTGATAGGGACAGAGGTCATTTAGCTATTATTAGAGGCTGTATTTAAATGCAGTAAAGCACATGTCAGTTCTTCAGTGGTCGCACAGTCAGAACAGACATCAGCAAGGACGTTCTTTAGAAGTCTAGATGAGCTGTATTCAATAGTATGGACCAAAGGAGCCTTTCAGTGTTTGTTGACTAATAAGACCTTTCTACACGTGACACATTGTCTTATCTGACTCATGTGTGACTCATTTTATACACAGAGACTGCGACTTTTCACTGGGTTAGCCACTGTCTTTAGCAATGCGATCATAAATAACATGGTTTTCACTTCATGTAACATGATTTTAACAGATTTAATGGCAAGAAACAGACAGCGAGTTCAGGCTTCCATTACCCATTTCTACAGCTGAAGAGTAAGTCAGTAGGTTTGTGTTCTTTTGAATGTACAGTAAGGGTGGGAGACATGGCCCTAAAATAAAACCACTATATATTTGTGTTAATGATATTATTGCTGATATGACAAACACTGAAAAATATTTTATTTATTTCAACATGCATTCATTCATTCATTCATTCATTCATTCATTGTCTGTAACCGATTATCCAGATCAGGGTCGCAGTGGGTCTGAAGCCTACCCGGAATCACTGGGCGCAAGGCAGGAACACACCCTGGAAGGGGGCGCCAGTCTTTTACAGGGGACACTCACACATTTACACCTACGGACCCTTTTGAGTGGCCAATCCACCTGCTAATGGAGCACCCAGAGGAAACCCATGTGGAAACAGGGAGAACGCACCAGACTCCTCACAGACAGCCACCCAGAGGACACGAACCCACAACCTCCACCATTCTATTGCAGAAAAAATAAATGTTAAAAGTTTTATTTTAGTATAAATGAAAAAAAGTTCCTTAGTAACAGAACTATATCTGCAAAAATGTGGGTATTTTGTAAACATCAGTAACTTAGCAAGATTCAGATTTTGTATAAAATAATTATTTACACATAAAATACCTTTAAAGCTTCACAGTAAATATTGAAACAACTACAAAATAGAGGCTATACAGATTCAGTGTAGTTTGTCTGCTTTGGTTAGAGCTCAAATTTGCTGTGGAGCTGCACTGACTTTCCTAGAAATTCAACTGTGTTGAGGTGGTGAAACAGATTAGTTGTTTTCCTCTCTTTTGTTGTTATATGCTTCTTGCATATCTTGCAATTACTGTGGTTTGTTGCATGTGTGATATTTAGTAACGAAACCAACTCCACATGACTGAAGTTACTTCATATTTTGGAACAAACACATCCTCTCCAGAATGGGTTTCCACAACACGTTACTGTGCCAAATGGTCTCACATGATGAACTTACGCCATGTTATTTGTAACCGCATGACATCATGTTAACAAGACAGAACATCATTATGTTAACAAGTCAGGATATTGCTGTTATCTATCTATCAATCTATCTATCTATATATATATATATATCTATAAACAAATATCTATAACAAATTTAAATGGTAGCAGGTAGTGTCGCAGTCACACAGCTCCAGGGACCTGGAGGTTGTGGGTTCGATTCCCGCTCCGGGTGACTGTCTGTGAGGAGTTGGTGTGTTCTCCCCGTGTCCGCATGGGTTTCCTCCGGGTGCTCTGGTTTCCTCCCACAGTCCAAAAACACACATTGGTAGGTGGATTGGCGACTCAAAAGTGTCCATAGGTGTGAGTGAATGTGTGTGTGTCTGTGTTGCCCTGTGAAGGACTGCCGCCCCCTCCAGGGTGTATTCCTGCCTTGCGCCCAATGATTCTAGGTAGGCTCTGGACCCACCGCAACCCTGAACTGGATAAGTGGTTACAGATAATGAATGAATGAATGAAATTTAAATGGCAACACATTTTTTAGTTATGTAGTGGCACACAATGTCACAGACCTAATATACAGTTGTATGCAAATTTGTAGACCCCTGGAAAAAACTGAAATATCGTTGTAAATATGAGAACTGCTTGAAAGTTTTAATGTGACCTTTCACAGTTTGAAATAGTTCATTACATTTTCATGGTGATTTGGCCATTTCAGGGTTCTACTGTACACTCTACTGTGGCTGTAAACTGTAAACTTTAATATGTAAGATGACTAAAACTAAATTAGTTTACAGTTTAACTATATCACACTTACATTTGAACTGTAAACTTCACAATCAGTGTCATTAAACACTGGAAGAGGTGACCATAAACCTTACAGTAACTTCAGAGTTCACAGTTGCACTCATGGTCGAAATACAAAGGTAAAAGTAAAACTATGAACTTTTATGGTTCAACTGTAAATTTAACTGTTTTACTATAAAATTTCATGGTACGTTTTTTCCTGGGGAGTCCTAGTCAACGGACATGTTTAGATTATTTATTTATGTGGAAATAAGACATATGAAAAAAAAAAATCACTTTTTCAGTACTATGGGAATGTGTGGCCCACCAACCCACAAACTGTGAAATAAAACATCCCAGTTTTTTGTGGTCTGCTTAGGTCAGTGAACATGGGATCAAACAAGTCCTTTTGATTTCGTGCTGCATCTTACACAGAGTGCTAGTACCTTAGAATTGTCTGGTTCCTCAGCTGAGTCCCTCCAATCACATCGCTGGACCTGCATTTATGTGAGAGATTTGAGAACTTCTGCTCCTCACTCCTAGGCTCTCATGCTGAACTGAGCTGTGGCTTATTCTCATTTAAAGGAACTGGTGCTGAAAACAGTGATTCTGTACAGGGCTCTTTAAACATGATGGGAATGATGCTGTGTGTTTTTTTTTTAATCCTTCTGGTAATTTTTCCAAAGAGTGGAAAACTAGTTCCCAGACATTTAATCAAGACCCCAGTTTTGCACAGGCCAGTTCTGCTCCTTCGTCCTACCCAGAATCATTGCTCACAACACAGGAATACACCCTTAACAGGCTGCCAGTGCATCAGAGGGCATTACTCAGTTACTCACGCACTTTCACCTATGGGCACACAGCTAGCCCACCCATCAATCTGTTTTTTTTTTTGTACTGTGGGAGGAAACCCAAGCACCTGGAGGATTTCCCTGCAGGCAAATACGCATGTTGATGTGTGGACTGACTGTGTGAAATTGTCCACAGGTGTTTGTGTAACAGGGTGAGTGTGTGGGACGCTCTGTGATGGCCTGACAGCCTGTCCAGCATGTATTATCCCTCACTATCATTATTGTTTGAAATGATATTTTCCATGCCATGCATGTTTCCAGAGTTACTGTAGGGCTATCATGATTCAACTTGATTACTTCATTAAAACAATGATTTGATGAAAATTGACCTTCTTGATGAATAAGCTGTGTGATTAGTCGATAATTTGTTTGGCAGCGATGATGATGATACTTTAAGTTCCCTGACTCTCTTCTGTTAGAGGCAGTAACAGAGCCTGATGAGGGTCTTCATTTATTTGTTCTTTTTTGCATAATTTAAATGAAGCCTCTTCATTTAGGAAGGAAGGAAAATATTTTGAAATCTAAAAAATATACATGGTTTATGTGCGCTGATCTGCCACTGCATTAAACTTACCTCTTTGTTTCTACATGCATTTCCCATATATCAGCTCCATACCTGTGTATTTTGTATTTTTACAATTACAGACTGTAGTCCGTGTGTTGCTCTGCATACCTTGTCAGCCCCTTTCACCCTTCAATGATCAGATCCACCACAGAGCAGGTGCTGTTTGGTTGGTGGATTATTCTCCATTCCATAGTAACATTGATGTGGTGGAGGTGTGCTAGTGTGAATGGCATTTGGAACTAACTGAGAGGCAATTTAGTGGATGCATTGTTTAAAAACTCCAGCAGCACTACTATGTCTGATCCACTCATACTAGTGTAACACACTGTGCCTACATCGTTATCACGGAAGCGTTGAGAACGTTATCTACTACCCAAACCCTGCGCTGTGGTGGTTTGTTGAGGGTCCTGACTATTGAAGGAGAGGTTGAAGAAATAAACTACTGTCTGTAGTTGTAAAATTATTGTGCACCTGAATGGTCATTGGAGCTGAAAAAATGGGAAATAATTTGTTTAAATTAGCTATTTAATGCTAGGTTAATGTTAGCCCTGTATAAAGACAGCCATGAAGTGTCTGCATCTAACATTTGAAATTTTCAAATTTCTTACATCATGAGTCCTTAAAGCGGCCTGCATGATGCAACATGCTTTTGTTTGCATTAACAGCAGTCTCTTGCCTTCAGAATACAAAAGCTAGCCCATTACAGTGCACATTAATTCTGTGCATTACACTCTCCAGCCTTCGGGGGCTTTGGGTGTTGGCAGTTACATGAAAGGAGAACAGGGAGCATGCTCAGAGGAGCTTTCACTATTCAGACTCTCCTGCATTCTCACATGTATGCCTTTAGGAATTAGGCAGCAGGAGAGAATAAGCACGCACTTGGTCAAGAGTCCCTGTTGCCAGAGCAAGCACAGCTAACCTCCAAAAGCATCTTCTAGTCGACAGATATTAATTATTAAAGGTGTTATTTAGGTTAAAAGAATGAAAAAAAAAATGAACAGTTTTAAAACAAAGGCCTTAGCGCCCGTTTCATTAATAAAAGCAAGTCGATGTGTGCGGATTGTGGGGATGTGCTCTAGTTCAGTGTGAAAAGGACTATGGAGACTGCAATGTCTAGTAGCTAATAGGCAGCCTGTCAGCTCCTAGCACTTTCTCCAGCTCGAAAAAGGAAGCACTCAAAAAAAAAAAGTTCTCCATGAAATATGCATCAATCAGAGTGAAAGAAAGAACAAAGGCAAAACTGTGTGTTTGTTGGGGAGGAGAGGGAGTGTGTGTGTGTGTGTTGGGGGCAGGATTTGGGGGTGTGTGGAGGGAAGCGCTTACTTATTAAACAGCCTCCCCTCCTGCGCCAGCTGTTTAGATTGCGGCTCTGCAGCAGCCTCGGATGCCGAGGAAATAAAACGCGTGATAGTCTTGGCTGTTGACATGACAGATGAGCGGCAGAGTGAGTTCTACCTGGAATGGTGTTCGTGCCAACACTTCCTTCAAGACAACCTAACAAGGACAATGATTCTCCTGCCTTTTCTCATGCTACTGGCATTCAGACAGCGAGGAAAGAAAAATAATTGCCGGTGGCTCATGTCGCCTTATGAAGTGGGCCACACCAGTTCATTTCTCAGCTCATTCGTTGTCTCATTGTCTCAGCTTTTGAGTTGAGTGCTTTTACTGTGTTGTTTCAGTGTATTTATACCCTAAGCTCAGTCATGGTTCCTCTTTCTTCTTCTCTCTCTCTCTCTCTCTCTCTCTCTCTCTCTCTCTCTCTCTCTCTCTCTCTCTCTCTCTTTCCTCTGTTATTTCATGCTTTGAGGAGCTTGACATGTCAATTTGGCTGCTGGCCTAAATGTTGGAGCAGACCAGAAATAAGCATTGTGTGGGATGGTGTCACTCAGCCAGTCTGCCTAATTGACTTCTCACCACCTCCACCACCCCAGTACACACACTTTCATTTGGCGCCTGTGGAATTGATCTTTATGAATTTTTGATACCTGTCCTACCAGCGGGCATTGTAATTAGTTGTGGTCGAACCCCGTGTCAGAACGTCAGGCTCCGTTTCTGAATGTCACAGGCACTGTATCTTTAAGAAAAGCTGCAAAGTGGCAGGGAAAGAGAAAAAAAATGAAAACCAATAAAGAGCAAGGTTTGCAGGAAGAGTTGGAGACACTTTGGTGAGAGAGAGAAAGAGAGAGAGACTCAAAGGGAGAGTGAGGAAGGAGGGCTGCACTGCTTCAGGAGTGGATGGCCATTATGATGAATGTTTACTGCACTTTTTGAGAGGCAATTATCTCTCCTGTGTGAGTCATGGTGATCATTTAGGCAGGTGAGGAGCTTCAAGCATAAGAACGCACAAGCAGAGGAGGACAGCACACAAAGACTGGTAAGAGTGTCTCGTTTCTCTTTTTTTATGTCTCATACAAAAAAATCTGTTACATCATATTCTTTCTTTCATGCAGCCTCGCAAGTGTAGGCACTGTTATGTGGAAATTTGTTGTGAGTAATGTTACAGACAGGACTCTGCTAAGCTTTTGCTTCCTAGGAATTAGTTTACTTGTATCTTTATTTAAATCTTATTTTTTACGCTCTATTTTTCTCTTTTAATCTCTATATCATTCCCTATAGCATATAGAGAACATATATCATAGTAAATGTTGTTTATACAGCTTTTAAAAAAGTAAAGAGTATGATTTTTGTCGATTCTGATTTATCTTCAGGCAAATTCACCTGTGGCTGTTTTTTAAAACCCTTTTCAACCACAAAAGCTCCCACTGTGTGGACTAACGGGCACACGAAAAACACTCCCATATCCAGTACCCTCCAGAAAACCCCACACTACAATTTTGTGTTTAGTCTCCTCTAGAACACTGGATTCAACATTAACTAATTAATAATCCCCTCGTGTGCTAGGTCAAGTGTGGGGAAAACACTAAAATGAGCAGAGCACAGGGGTCAACAGGCCTGAGATTGGGAAGGCCTGTATTAACCAAAGTCAATATGAATAATATTGTTTGCTTTTTAATGAGACAAACTAACATTTTACATTCATACATGAATAAGCAGTTGCCTGTATAAATAACATGAATTTAAATTAGGACCTACATCCAAATTAAGAGTTAAGATTACTGTTTTGCACGAGACCTGCATACTTCTTTTGGTACATGTTTAGCTGCAGCATTTACATGTCAAGTAACAAATGGACAGATTGCTGGTTAGCCAACATCTGCTTATGGCTGTTTCTAGTCAAGCAGCAACTGTTTGTGTCCAAGACGGTACAATTAACTTTGCTTTGTGTGGGTAGGTAGGATTGCCCTCTGTCTTGCTTCATCACTGTGCCGTGGTAGTCAGTGTAGGCGTCCGTAAGATAAGATGACAGAGCTGAGCAGTTAGTGTTTTTTTTTAAGCATGTTGAACTGTCCAGTGTAGTGTGTAAACGTCAGATGGGTTAGCTGGCTTCATATATCTCAGATGTAGCATGCCCTAGTCTCCACTCTCCCAGCTTGGTAGCATATTCTGATATGTGGGAGTCTTACTGAGTGGGTGCAATTGGCAATGACTGCAGTTGACTAGAAAATTAGGTTAGAAACAAAGAGGGGAAAATAGTAAAATGTCTTGTTTTGTATCAGCATGTGTGATATTTGTGCTTTATTGTTGGTGTAGCGGTTTCACCGTGGGCTTTATGTCAGCGGATGCTGAGTGGTCCAGGGGCTGTATCCGTGCAGTAGGCTGCTCTAGCCATGGTGGTCCGGGGGTGGAACAGAATACAGCTAATAGCTGTTATTGGGGGCTAGAGATTGATGACCCTCAGAGCAAAGCATTGTCTGCAGGGCAAGCCAGAACCATAAATCAGAGCGAAGTGGGTCAGGCCGGGTCAGCTTTTCTCTGCTCGCTGCAGAATCACCTGAGCGTGTCACACATCTCAATTCCACTCACTCAGAGCTGCATCCTCCCAGGAGTCGCAGTTAACACAGCACACATGAATTAAAACATGAAATGAGGGAGAACCACAAGCATCAAAATTTGACTGCTTTTCAGAACGTAGTGTGCTTCAGTTCTGTAGATGCTATATTGGAAAGATAAATTGGGGTTTCAGAGGAGAGAAGGAATAGTACAGGAGATCTTTTCTCTTAATTGGACAGCAGGCAGAAGGTCCTGGCTGAATGTGTGCTATTCCCCAGAGTGTGTCATGCCTGGGCCAGTCTCCGGTCTCGGGTGATATAGCTCAGACAGCAAAGAGCCTCTCATTCACCTCTTAAATGGAGCAGAGCAATTTGACAAGTCTGCACATCTGATTGCCAATTTCTTGTGAATTGACTTGATGAATTACGACTTAAAATTGTTAAGGTTTTCAGTTCTTGATGATAGAGGGGTCATAGCTTACATCTTTTTTAGTGCTTCCTTTACTTTTCTTTTTGACATGTGTGAGTGTTTATGCACCAAAAATAAGCCTCAATAGTTTGTACATGTCAAATGTCTCTTTATTCTCTAGGATTAAATAGGCAGTTTTTAAAACTATATATTAAAAACATGTTTAGTTTTATTATTATTATAAAATCGTTTGATTTTTTTTTGTCCTTTGTTGTGGATTATGTAAAACAAATAAAAATATAATGGCAGTCCAGGCCCAAAAGGCCCTGGCCTCAGCCATTTTGCAGTAGACTAAATAGACTAAATAATACATTTAAAGGTGATATCACAAATACAAGGAAATGGAGTTCTTTGTACAGCTCAGGTTCCTTATGTGGTTTGGGCAGTTGATACATTTTTGTTGATCATTTTGAAAAATTACCTACAATCAAGGCCATTTAGGATTTGTATGATATGGACTCTGTATCTCCCACCTAGTAGTAAAATATTCCACATATGTCTGCATTGTGCCAGTTACTGTTGGATTGAACTCTTGTGTGTGCATGACAATGTATGGGCACAAACAAATTAAGATTTAATTTAATGCTAACATTTAGCTGTGGATGTATTTCTGGATGGGGCTGCAAATAAGACATGATAACAGACAGGAAATCTTGAAAGGAAATAAACAATATTAAGGTCATTTCATGCAGTGACATTCATAGTTTTAAAAAACATCCCCGTGTTTAAGGCACCTGCAAAATGTGAAGAATAATCAATGTTGTCTGCTCAGTAGATTATTTTTATGCTGCTTTAAACTCTCAGAGTATGTTCTTTGACCTTCTTTTGTAATGCAAATATTTAGCAGGACAACTTATGCCTCGTTACAATTCATAGATTTGCAAATCCATCTTAATCAGACTTCTATTCTAACTGTATAAACAGCACTTCCTTTAAAGTCTGAGCTGCAATTTCACACGTCACTGACCATCCATCAAATGTCATTTCTATAGGCAAACATCGTAGCTCACAGCGAGTTTCTTCGACATTTTTTTATTAATAATATGCACCAACTAAAGGTCTATTTTCCAGACTGAAAACATCCACAGAATGTTGTCCCTGTGCAGTGTGGGGAATCCTCAGATGCCTCATGAATGTTGCTTGATATTTCACTTGGTGGAAGAGTGGAAACAGTGCAGAGAGCGAGAGGAGCAATGACCTTTCGGAGTGAAATGTTAATTTAACTGCTGTATGAAAAGAGCGTGCCTGGCTACTGAATGCAGAAACATGGAAATGTTACTAGTCCCCAATGACGGGGCCTGTTTACATGTGGATTAGGTACAGTTCGGTGGCCTCTAAGTGCATATAAGCTCCCCCCCTCTGGTGTTATTATGCAGAATACAGAAATAAAAGATAAGTTTACAAAGTGCAGGAAAATGACAATCTGTACAGATGTGTGACTTTATCACAGCTAAATGCTTAGCCATACAAGAAAGCTAGTTATACCACACACCGTAAGTCTTCTATTTAACAAAGATGACTTATGAAGTGTGCTGGAGAGGAATGACGGTGCTGTCACTCTCAGGATTACTGGTTCTTTTTCATTTTCTCAGGAATATATTTAGCTGTGATGCCCAAAGTAGGTAAACAGTAGTATTGTGATTAGATTTTCTTATATTGCGATTCTGATTATCTGTAAGATATACTAAAAACACATGGTAAACAAATCATATGACATAGGAAAACAAAGATATGCATCATTTATATTGCATTATATGAATACTTTGATGTGCACTGTGATTCTCTCTTCAAAGACAGAGAGTTCAGAGAGTAGGATATATTGGTGCACACTGATTTGGAGGAAGCCATTCTTGTTCAAAGATTTTGTGAATTTTCTGTAAAATGTCATACTATATAGGATGGGTATGTGATTATTTGAGAGGTTTCAAATACAAAATATACATAATACTTATGATGACAAAAGTAGATCTTTCATTTGTGTCCTGTCCATCAACAGGTTTGAGAGTTTTCTTTGCGCTTCACTAGTGTATTGTGTAAAAATGCTGTGACACATTGTGTATCCTAATATATTTTTGCCATATCGCTCTCCCATGGTTTAAAGGAGCAATCTGTATTACTGACACTGAGCGTTTAAAATCAGAAATATAATAAAGTTTCAAAACAGTAGAGAGAGCTGTCTGCCTCCTCTCCCTCCAGACATGAAGCTTGACCAGGTTGCCAGTTGAGAAAAATTAAATGAACAAGCAAGAGACGAGTTTAAGGACTTTGGACCGTAATAGCTAAGGAGAATGTGCTATTTGTAACATATTTATACAGAAAACTCTTCATCATTTCACTAAAATATCTAGCTATCTACGCAAGAAACAGACAAAAACTAAATGAATGAGTAGCCATTTCCCTGCATTTACAAGACATTACTGTCCAAATCCACATTAAATATTTCTACTAGACAAGGCTGGCATTACTTATCGATTTTCCCTTCTATCATAAATATCGTTTAGGAGGCAGAACTTTGCTTCTTATTCACACTTTTCATAGTCAAACATTTCATTCCAACTTACATGTGTCAGTTTACAAGTCTTATTGGCGTTATTTGCCAGTTTCTTGATTGAATTCTCTGTTCCACATTAAGAGCTGAAACCAGCGCTATAGCTATAGCTTTTAAAACTTTTTGTAGCAACGGTTATTCCAGTTTATCAGTTAAAACACACAAAGCAATTGTATGTGATGTCACTAAACATTTACATACTTAAGTGAAAGGCAAAAATGTAAAGCTGTTGCCGTGTTCCTTGCATTTACAACGGTCTAAACCACTTTAATTTTTAGACTAGAAAAGGGTGTCATTTTCTCTTCAACCATAAATATCATTTTCGCAGACAGATCCTTGCTTCTTATTCATAATTTTCATATTCAAGCATTTAGTTTTACCTTTAAATGGGTCAGTTTAAGAGTTATATTTGTGTTATTCTCCAGTTACTTATTGAATACTCATTTCAACCTTAAACAGCTATGCGAAGCTAAAGATGGCACTATGTTTTATTTACAAAACTTGTTTTGAAACACTTCTTATTTCCTGTTTTATCAATTTACACACAACACCAAGTGTACATCATGTCACTAAAACATCTACCTACTAGTAAAACTTGATTTCTCCACTCCAACTTAAATAGGTGAATATAGGAGCCTTTTCAAACACAATTCTTACTCCTTAATTTGTTTAAAACACACACACCATGGAGAAAACAAACAAGCAATGGTATTTACACCTTTCAATCATGTTGTTATTCACCTTCTTCAAGTCCTGACACCTTTCAAACATCGCTATGCCTCACTTTCTTTATATAAAGCACACAACCTATGCCATTTACTCCTTTTTATCTATACATAGCCGTTTGTACTTGTATATATTTTTTTCAGAAATGGTTTGCTGTTCAGGAGAAAATTAGCCAGTTCTGGCTCTGTTCTCTGGTGCTGCTGCTTGTCTGCCTCCACTTTTCAAGCACAAGGCCAATATTTCCTCTCATTTTACTCTGTCTCTGGTCATGGACATTTTTAGAAGGGCAGTGGGGCTTTTTGGGTCTAGTAAAATATAACATTAACTCTGTTCTCTTGGTTATTTCATGGCTGCAAGACACTGTTTGTAGAACTGGCCACACAGTGGACTGAAAATGATTGGACAGAGGGCGAGATGACAGGAGCACCGCTCTGGACTGGGCACTTCTCTAGGAGAATATACTACTTTAGAAATGCTAGGAGAGATCTGTAGGAGGATCATTCTAGGAGAATGCTAGCTTAGACTGTTTCTTAATCTATTGTCACACGCCCTGGACATTTCATGACTAAGTACAGTAAATATCCTACAGATTACTCATTTAAGCCTCACCTTTTATTAGGCTTACAAATAAATAAATGATCTCCAAAGCTGTAACTATTAAACAAGAAAATTGAAATGTAATCAGTGGATTAACCGTATCGACCTTTGGATTTATTTTAGCTGTTGGTGCAGCAGAGTCATGTTTTTCAATGCTGACTTTATCTGGTGTATGTTGCAGTTTAATCCAGTGTAGCTTCCATCTCACTGCTGAAATGACTCAGCCATGCTCTGTCTGCTTTGTTATCACAGGCACTACTTTGTGTGTGTGTGTGTGTGTGTGTGTGTGTGTGTGTGTGTGTGTGGACATGAGCACATCTCCATATGTCCGTGTGTATGTGTGTGTGTTTATGTAAGGGAGATAAACAAGATGGAAACTGTTAAATTATGTTTCTGTAATGCTTTGTGTTGCTGGCAAGCTTGCAGGTCAATAGAAATAGATTTTATCTGATATTACTGAGTACAGTATGCCTGACTAGGTGCTGTAACAGCTGGCTGCTTTAATTCTCAGCACCCACACACAGTTTTCAGCAGTGGAATATTATACTGGCTGGATATTGATCTTTGTATTATGGTGGTTTGTGGCAAAAAAAAGCTTTTTTTTTTTTGTATATCGACCTGTTTGGAGTTGGTGGGATTTCAGGATTCACGCATGGTTGACAGTGTCGTTGGGTAATATATCGGGAGATGGAGCTCTATTTCTGCAGGTGTAGATACTGTCGCGAAGGCTGAAATCAATATTATAAAAGATATATTTACAGGAATGCACAACAAGCAATGCCTTGATGCTTATATTTGCTGAATGTTAAGGATGAGCACAAACATTCAAGAACTTTGATTAGTAAATTAGGGCAGTCAGATTGCGATACTTTTTTCCTCATGTTACTAATTCTTCTATATAATTCTCGTGTCTATTTAAAAGAGAGAGAGAGGAAAAAAAAGCAATGCAGTCTACTTAAAAATGGACAGAAGCTCAAGTCTGATAAGCAAAGAACAGAAAGTCATAATGCTATCCTAATATCTTACTATACAGGGTGAGTCAAAAGTCACAGAACACCTTTGTATTTCTATTTTTATTACCCTTTTATAACCCTTATATCTTCTCATTGGAAAACTTGCCCTTGATCCATGGTAGCTTTCAAGATGGTGGCCGTGTCCGGAAACAAGGGGTGGACGATCACAATATTTTAGGGTAATTTCATGATAAATCTTTGGCGATTTGACGTAACAATGAAAAATACTTTTATTCATTTCAAGAGCACACTATTACAACAAAAATCAAATGTTATATTATTATTATTTATATTAAATATATGTAATATATATTAAAAGCTTAATTATTTTATTTATTAAAAAGATTTATTTTATTACAAATGTAGTTTCAATCATTCAGAGCCACTTCCCACCATACTTCACAGTGCCTAAACGACTCATGTAAAAAACGTATGCCATATTATGGCTAATTGCATGACATTGTTAGGTAAACATGTTAGAATATCACAATATCATGATATCGACTTTTTAAAATGATGACAATATTATTGCATATGATACGATACGATGAACTTGATCCAAAGGTGTCGACATGTTAACATTTCTGAATAGAAACATGCCACATTAGGATATTTTCACAAATATTTTGGAATATTTTATTTCTTATGACACATGGAGATTCTTAGGAAATATTTACTGCTACAGATATAAAAGGCTACACAGATAAATGTAACAGACTGCAGCTGTGTATTTTCTGTGTGTAATATCTAATGTGCTTTTATCTTAGCACTGAACATTGTAAAAACAATTTAAGTCAATATAGTTCCACTTTGTACATTTTATACATCTCTATATCGGATTCAGCATAGGTATTAATGGGATGGAGGTGTATGTGAAATGATAACTCATTGGAGTTGGCTGGAATTTCCAATTTCCAAGAGTGAGAGAATTGTGTTTTCTAGTAAGTTGAAAAGATTTTATATATATATATTCTTTTGATACACAAACCCACTGTACCACAGTCCATAATGCATTGTTAATATATTCTTTACAAATAGGTAAAAAATAACTACGATTTTATTAATTGTTTATTAGTCTGTGATGGCTTTGATTGGTAAAAATTGCTATGCGTTTACTAAAAGTGTTTACTTGACAATGAAAATTGTTTAAACTATACGAAATGTTGATCTCCTACATCCAATCTATGGATGTAGGTGTAGTCTATAAGAGGCTTTATAGATTTTATTAGGTTTGGTCCTTTGCTGGGAGGAAACTGGGCTTCATTTAATTTTAAATTAAGACCCCTGTTGTAGGTCTCTTAGACTCTCTTGCCCTGTCTTTCTGTTGGTCCCCCCCCCCCTCTCTCTCTCTCTCTCTCTCTCTCTCTCTCTCTCACTCTCTATGGAGTATGAGGCTGTACAGAATTAATGGGCGGTAGATGGGAGGGCTGAGGTGGACCAGAGAGATTAGCTGTAAAATTGACACTGACAAATCTCATACATTACGGCTTCATGGGAGGCAGCCACCACCACAGGAAGTGGAAGGGGAGGAGGGGGAAAAGGTAATGCTCTCTATAAAAGCCACAATGTGTCCTTTATTAACTGCCGGTTTCATAGGGTTGGCATTACCCAAAGCTTTCCTCTTCACTTTCACTGCAGACGCACGAGGCCCACATGGAAGTCACAAAGGGCACGTATGCTCTCCAATTACTGAAAAAGTTGCAAAGCACTGAGCGTGTCAAGGCACTGCATTCGTGTTGACTTTCTATGGGGTTGAAATGTTCCATAAACCTCAGTGAAGGAGAGTTCCGTATAACTTTTATTTCTGGCTGAGAAAAGGATCACATTACTTTCAAATTACAGCCCTATGTCTTCGGCAGCCATAGCAACTGCAGACAGGTGTGTGCACTGAAAATCCCTCTTTGAGTCATTTATTTACCTCACAAAGTATGTATATTTATTTGTATAAAAAAGTGATAAACCTAATTATAACGGGTAAGTACCACAGCAAATATGGGTATTCATTTTTTAATTTCCTCACAGAGTCAAGCTTTCTGCCCCCTGTCTGCACTTGTTGTATTAAACTGGCTTGATTTGGATATGAATCACACTTATTGTGCTCTCTGAGTTAGTCTTTGGTTTCTGATGTTTACTGAGGCTGTCTGTATGCTCCCATTAAATAACAGAGATTAATGCGGGGAAAAAAGCGAGCAGATTTGTAAAATGCATGCCTAGAGCAAATTGTGATTGCATTCACCACAGTTTTCAGAGCTTCATTTAAACTTACTTGCTTTCAATTCCACTCATGAATAGTAAATGTTTATGTACATCTTTAATAATAGATGAAGTGCAAATGAACCAACTCAAATGAATCTTAATCCACATTTCAGTGTCTGTGGAAGACACTGAGTGCATTGGCTTTACAAGGTCATACAATACTTGTTTGTTTTACTCTTCAGTAAACTTCACATGATCTTTTGTCACAGATAGGCCTGCCAAGGTCCTGACATATTAACTGACCACTAACTGGCATATAAATAATTGCAGTACAGTTTCTATAAGTCTTAGCTTGTCTGTGGTATGCTGCTATTAAAGTACCAGCTAGAGCCATCTAAAACTCGTTAATGCATGTTAATGCATTCATTTTTGAAATAGTAATTAATCGTTTACCAAACTTCCTCTCACAATTCAATGTTTTAAAGAGCCTAGTTTCTTAATTCTTGTTTTATCTAGCGAAGTAAACACTGTTGCTACTGTTGGGTTCAGAAGTTAGACTGCATGATACTTAACAGAAATATGTATTAAATATCATAACTAACACACACTCTTCACCTTCTTCTTTCTCTATCTCTATATTTCTTTTTCACTCTCACACACTAACATACAGAGCTCCTGTTTTGTCACCTTTTTTTGTGCCACAAGCTGCAATGTAGTGTTAATTTTCTCTATTAATAATTCAGTGTCCGATACTAAAACTGTCCCTGAAAACGACAGCAAATTAAGAGATTCCAATTCACTGCACTGAGATATTATTATAAAGTAAAAATAAAACAGTTTCCTCAAGCCAGTTTTTCAGGCATATCACATTACACATTTATTTCCCTCCCAGGAATACAAGGATGTACCAGCATTTTTTACTTTAAAAAAATTACATTTTTTTTAATCGATAGACACTACTAATATAAACATAATTCCACTGTGTTGATATTACATTAGTTACTTATGTTTACATTTAAATATCCATTCTTGAAACTTAAGTTTTAAACAGGGACAATGTGATTACCTGTGATTAATCGCAACAAAATGTGTGATGAATTAGTTACGTTTTTTAATTAATCGACAGCCCTAATTATTCTATTTTTATTTTCATAGGCTGCCAATAGTGTCAAATTAGTTAGCTGTTTGACATTGTTTTCTAGCTTTTGATACACTATTTGGCTGTAAGTTTGTAGACACCTACCCTTTTTTTCTGAAATGAATCTAGGAAGTTTGTTTATGTTTTGCTCCTGCAACAGTCTACTCTTCTTAAATGGCTTTACATTGAATGTTGGAACTTAATGTGATTACTCTTATTCTCATACACATTAGTGAGCTCAGTTGTGTATTCCACAAAGCAGGAGTTCTCAAATTAACCAGGTAGCATAAGCCTTAGGTCAAATTTGTCCAACTGGACAAGAGCTGAGGGACAATTTTATTGGAGAGTCTCTAACTCTGCACAAAGGATAAAGGAAACCCACAAAGACCAGGGAAAACACACTTACAGATAGTGTCCTTAGACCAGGTTGGAGCCCAGAAGCTCAGAAACCCAGAGCTGTTTGACAGCAACATTACCTGTTGCTCCACCATTCTGCCCAAGACCCATGACATGCCTGGGTTAAATCAACCACTCTAGTTGGTCTCAGGGGACCAGACAAAGTCACTTGATATTCTTAGAGTATTTCTTTCCACAGCCAAGCATAAATAAAGAAATTAGACTGATTTTTTAAAGTTGCTTCAACACATGATGTAATCAGAGGTAAGATATAAATGGCCCTTAAACATATTTCTTGCCTGCCATGGCATTATGCAACTACCAAATAAGCTCAAATAACAGAACAGCTCAAATAATGGTGAAAGACCTATTCAGGGTCTAGACATTTAGTACGTCACCCCCTGGAGTAGTTATCACTCTGTTAAGCTTTAGAGTTAAAAACTGGTTTGTAAATAATTGTAGACTATATCATATTTCCACTTGATTTATTGAGTCTTCACTGTGCTCTGTGTTCTGCCGTACCCAGTAATGAGAATTTAAAAATGTTTATTAGTCCTTGATAATTGATTCGAGCCCAGCATGAAAGATGCCATGACAGTAGACTTGGTACAGTGTAATGAATGCAGATTATCTCTATTCATCTCAGTGTGATACGTTTGAGAAACGATACATTACACAATGCAGATGACAAATCTCTTCCAAATAAAATAAACTCTAATGTGTGTGCGTCTCATTCCGGTTTAATCTGAGGCTCCTTATGCTTGCCTGATGAGCAATGGAATATTTGAATATGTGATCTGGTAAGCATTAGAGATAATAACAGAGCAGTTGTGTTTTCTGAGCAACCTACATATTCCTCTGCATTGCAGGCTTGATTGAAAGCTCATAGTCATGTATGATGTGTATACATAATGTCTTGGCTGGAAAATGACTGTACGTCATGTGTTCTGTAGGAAATGTGTCGGCTGTGAGAGGGTGAGTGAGATCACCCTTCTTCACAGCCTATTAAATGAATAACAGCCTTATTTTTGGTGGTTGAGTGGTGCTTGTTAAATATTCATGGCCAAGTCATGTTCTTAAAATATAACTCATTATCGCTCCCAGCATCTCCAAAGTTCTTCTGTTCTGTTTTCGCACTCAGCCTGAGACACACAGGCGTATTCCCAAACAAATAAAATCATCTTCGCTGCTTGAACCATTACTAACTATAGTACACAGTGGGATCTTTGAGCATTGCTTGTATCTTTTAGAGCAGATACTGTACTTAGAATAGACCAGATACAAGTACAAATATTTGTGTATAAAACATTTTAATTTTTTTTTTTTGATGAATAAAATGATAACTGGATCAGCTGCACATGAATGTAAGGCGCTTGATGCCCTGTGGGGGCCAGAGGTTTAAAAAGCCCACCAGCTTTGTGCGATAGAGCTCCATCAGAAAACATTGATGTAATGTCCACTATTTAGGGAATTTTGGACAATCACAACACAGACAGATTTATTTTAGCTCTAGAGAGTCTGTAACTACCTGACTGTAGGAACTCAAGTCACAAGACATTCTCACCTCTACAGTGACACTGACAATGCAGTGGTGTGTTGCTGGTGCTTTTAAACAATTCGAAGTCACTTCTAGACTAAGAACGATCTATCATTCAAACAGTATCTGCCCTGTAGTGATCCTGAGGGGGTCCTGACCATTAAAAAACAGAATATTTAAGCTGCCTATGCATGTGCAGCAGATAGACTAGAGTCTGTTATTGTAGAACTTGAGATTAATTATAGAATGTAGAAAAGAGTGTGTCTGCAGGTGGGCCAACCACCTACTACCCAGAATATTCTTTTGACTTACATCCACCACCACCACAGGATTTTGAAAAATGTAAAAAATATTTTGCAAAAAGGAAAAAAAAAAAGTCACGTTCAAAAGATATCTGTCCAAAACGATGGTTCCCCAAAGGCCTTTTAGCACTTACAGTGGTTCAAAAACTCAATTAAACTATTAGATTTTGATAAAGTATGAAAAAAAGGTTCTAAATAGCATATATTGCCCATACAAATAGTGCAAATGCCCACCAAAAGACCACATTCTACTAACACCTCTGGAGACTATTTTAATATTTTACCACTTTGACTGATCAGTATATATGCGTGTTTTCTTACAACCTGTTTTTGTAAATCTCTGCCTTTTTTGGGAAATAATCTGCTGTCTTTTTCCAGCCAGTATTAAGATAGCATCACATAAGCTTGAAAGGCTGGCATTTAAAACCACTGTATGATATCTCACAAACAAATTACTCAAAATGAGGACATCTTAGCTAGATCTTAGCCTGTCTACTGAGCTATTTCCATATCCTCAGGAGAGAAATCAAGCTCAAAGCTGTCATGTAAGAAGCTGAGCAAATGACAGACAATACGGAGATCCTTCAGCGACAGCTACAGCAATCATCAGCTCTGACAACCCAAAAAAAACATCCCTGCCTTTCTCTGTATATTTAAGCCATGAATACAAAAGGTATGCCACACAGTCCTCAGGAGGCTTCCATCTGCAGAGCACTGTGGAGAGAGTCTGCATTAACTATTGATGACATGGTTGATTAAAATTTGAAAGGCATTTTAAAGTGTATATTAATGGCCCAGCAGGCTGGGTCAACACAGAGAAAAAATGTGCCAAAAAATGCCTGTGACTTTTAGATTTGATGATACACCTTGTTGCTTTCTGAACAGAATCGTGCACCATCATTCCTGACAGTTTTCATTATTTGATATAATTTAAACACACTTTCCATTGCATGAAGATTGCACACAAAATGGACAAACACACAATAGTCACTTCAAATTAGAATAATTTCCATCAATTTGCAGTGACAGTTTGTGTTCTCTGATGGTTTTCTAGAGAAAATATTCCTGTAACATATTTCTGAGAATGGCTAACATAATTCACGTAACATAATAATAATAACAACGTGTAATTAGGTACTTATAACACACTCTTTGATAGCAGTTGGTTGGGGATTTTTCATTTAGTGTGTGACATTTTATTATATTTGTTTTACAGTGTTTCCAGAGCTTTACAGTGTATTTAGTTCAAAAACAGGAAAGCGAAAAAGCAGGAGGAAGCCATTACATGCCATGGCAGTGTGAGACAATAGATGGAGAGGGAAGCAGATGAATGGGAGGGAATGGTTGAAATGCAGCCATGCAGTGAATGCATGAAAGACTGCTGTGTGTGTCTCTGTGTGTGTGTGTGTGTGTGTGTGTGTGTGTATAGGCTGCCAGGCTCTGTGTGGTAGGATATTATGAAGAGATGGCAGGCTGGAGTCTGCACCCATCTCCGGTTGGGAAGATTAACCGAGGGAGGTGGTAGTGATGGTGGTGGGCAGACAGACAGCAGCAGAACTAAGTCTTAAGGAAAGAACTAACTCTTAAGGCTTTGCAGTGGAACAGGACACACTGTGCTGGTACAGTCTGTCTGTAAAAGTAGTTTATATTTTCAGTAATATTTCCTGTACTGCTCTGCGTAGAAATTTATTATATACCAAACTTCAGCATATTTCCCCATTTTGCTGCAGTTATGGCTTCTACTTTTCAGAGAAGGCAACATGTTCAATCCTTTTATGATTTAATTGCATTTATCCACAATCAAAACAAAATGGTGGTAGAATGAAATAGGGGGCAAAGATCACTGCAACAGCAAACATGGCTAACCCAGAGTGACGTAACATTTTTGTTAAAGTACATTAGTTTATCCCTAGTTTTTGCCTAATTTTCTCTCCAAATATTATCTCCAGTTCCACATTTTCATTGAATCTCCTTATGCGCTGCCAGCAGCCTTGGAATGGTGGCGCTAAATTATTTGTTTTCTCCGATACATGTTAGAATGGCTGTGCTAGTTAGCAACACGGGCCATGAGTTGGGGAGGGGGCTGTCCTACCCACCCAAAAAAAGCTGAACGTATTTTGCCCTCCTGTATTCCAGGAGTAGGTGAATGTATTGCTAGGTGTCTTGCCCAACCTTGGTTTGGCATAGCATGCTTATCTGAGTAGGAAATCGAACACTACACTTATGCAGTGGTAGCTATTTAGGAAATTAACTTGAGACTGTAACCTAACATTGAAGAGTTTCTGCAGTCATCTTGTGTGGAAAAATGAGGGGGGAAAAATCCCTACCTTTGTCATTTGGCGGTGCATCGCCCCATTGCCCCAATGAACGAACCGCCCATGCAGTGGTGTTACCCACTATGCTGCACTATTTATTAATATTGTAGTGTGTCTTATAAAATGTTATGTTCAGTTGGCTAAACAGCCTTCACCTTCAGTATAGGCATGTCTTCTTTTTACTACTAAAAAACTTGACAGAATTAAATTGAAATCAAGTTTTATGTTAATTTTACTACAGTGCAACAATACCAGACCTCTGCATTTAACACACATTAGTTATTTCTGCATGTGAACACACACACCAGGAGCAGTGAATAGCCACCCTCTGCATCTGGGGAGCATTTTGGGTGTTTGGTGCTTTGCTCAAGGGCTCCTCAGCTGTGGATGTTTCAGCCAGTTGTGGAAATCAAATTGGCGATCTTCCAGGCCCAAGCCCTTTTCCCTAACCATTAGGCCATGGCTGCCCAGTACTACCCAGTAACTCCCAATTAACCACTGCCCCCCCTCAGTTTTCTAGTATTGCATACCAGATTGGTGAGGCCTCCCAAACACTTCATTGGTGAAATATTTCATTATAACCTTGGAATAAATCTATTTTCTCTTGATTCCTGAAGATAGTCAATGGATGCTTCCTAGCCTTTCCAGAGTGATTTTGAGTAACATTTGTTAAACCTTAATTTCCCCTACTTGCAGCTCCAGTGTGATACTGCCTTTTAAATATATTGTTGCTGCAGAAAAAGCTGTGTGTACGTTGGAGAGGCTCCATAGCGGCACAGGTCCCACATGGCCCCTGGGGGAACGGCAGTTAAATGATCTGGTCCCCTCTTGGACAAACGGCTGTTCAATCATCCAGAAGAGTGGAGCCTCGGGGGGGGGGGGTAAAGAAATATGTTGTGAGTGTTACAGAACAGCAGGAGAATGCAGCGTCCACACAAGTGCTGCATGGTTTAACACTTCATCAAGCTGCAGAGAGAATATATTGATAGATACTCAACCTGGGAATATGCACATTTCAAAGCATGGTGAGGTCTCTCTCTCTCGCTCTCTCCCTCACACACACTCTCTTTTTCTCTCTCTCTCTCTCACACACTCTTTCTCTCACACACACTCTCTTTCTCTCTCTCTCTCTCTCTCTCTCTCTCTCTCTCTAAACTGCTCATGCACAGAATCACAGTGGCACCAACAGCTCTTGGCTGGTGACATGAAAACACTGTCCCCAGGCAGTGCCTGAGAGTGAATACATTAACTGGGTCTGTTATTGCTTCTGTAATATGGCAGATATCACTAACCCTCAGTAGCTTGTGCTGAATAAATTATTGTTTTGATACATTTTCCTGTCAGTCAGTTTGTCTTTTTTTCGATTCTTCCTGACAGTGCAGGGCCTCTGTGCTAAAGTTATAACTTGACATTTACCAGAGCCTCTCCTTTGTCATTTGCCATATTATCAACTCACATTTTAAAGGTAGATGTGGAGGGCGAAGATGAGAATTGTAATAGCATGGTCATTAAATACCCATAAAATTCATTATGCGTAAACAGAAGAAATGTTGGAATACCTCTGTTACATGCATTAGTAAAAAAAAAATTAATTTTGTAAAGCAGGTTGAATATTTACGTTTTCAAATGGAAAAACTGAAAGTTTCCCGTTTTGAATGCTTAAGGTAATGCTGTACTCAATTTGTGCACTGAAAATATTGTCCAGATTTGGGTTATTTTTCTCTCTGTAATTCACCTTGCAAAGTATTTAACATGCCCCATGACTTGAGAGATTTTAAATATATACTTTGATGTAATGGCAGTCTCTATTCTTCTACTAAGTTAAAATAGTACTGATATTTTCCTATAAAAATTCAGCCACGTAAATGCTATTTTAATTCACCACCAAGCTATTGAAAGATGCTGTATCACTCTAGAGAACACAGTTCCATTGCTCTACATTCAAGTCCTGTAGGTGTTTATGCCCTTCTAGCTCCAGCGTTGCTGCTTGAAATGTCCCATTCTTCTATTAATTCTATTGTATTGTAGAGTGAACTTTTTTCTGTGCTGATTATACAAGCTGTTTGTGTCTGTTTAGTGCCTGTGTCAGCAATGGGTACTGCTTAAGATGACAGAATTCACATTTCAAAGAGATGCTTACAAAGCTTAAGACATATAGTGTATGCTGGTGTCCCTTTCAGCTGACTCTGGTTTACGTTAAGGCTGGGACTTTCTAGAGAACTGTGGTATCTGTTCCACCATCACCTTTCTAACCTTTATGTTCTACCAACCAGATGAGCAAAATCCCAGACTAGACCTGCTTAAATTTAGACAAAAACAAAACTGTTCAGATGTGCATTCAGTTATGACATCTGAATATTTGAAGAATTATCAAACTGCAGCTGTTTTGACCAATTGCTCTGAAACGTGCCATAAAAATAATTTTGGCTGTCTTTGATCTTTTACTGATGCTATAATTTAACAGTTCAGACACCACAGATTTGGACCAGTGGGGTGCTGCGATTTGGAACTCACCACAATAAAAATGTTATTAAAATGTTATATTTTATTGTTACAGATCAATGTTTCAATGTTTCAGCTGATTATTAAAAACAAATAGATAGGTCTTCAGGTGTAATTACATATTCACATTGTAAGAATGAAAGGCGAATTGTCAGGTGGAGATTAATCAACCTTTAAAATAATTTACATCAGTATCTTTGCCTGTTGGATGTTTGCTTCATAAATATTAGTTTTTTTTTTTTGTCTCTTTTGTAGTTTTGTGATGGCTTTTGCAATTTTATAATTATATTCTTTAAATCTTGTGACAGAAAATTAAGTAGAATATCAGTGTATCAATTAGTAATATACTCTGTAGTAATATTCTTTAAAAAAAATCTTAAAAGTATACCAGGGCTGAAAAATTTGAGAAAAAAGCGTGTTTCAACTCCTAATGTTGAAACACGCATTCACGATTAGAACAGTTGTTTCACTTTCTGCTGTTAGTTCAACCATATTTCACAAGGTGGCGCTACTACACCGTCTGTTAGTTCAGCCATTTTTCACATAGTGCTTTTCCACCAATGAGGAAATCGAACGGTTCCAGTTTGTGAAGTAAATTTGGAACCATTTTGAGTGTTCCCCTCACTGGGAACTAAATTCGTTCCCAAAAGAACAGTACCAAAGCACAGTAGTGCAGTAGTTCTTCAGCATGAACCGTGGCTTCATCCATGGGCATGTCGAGGTTCACTAACTCAAGAAAGAGCTCAGATCCTCACGCACAGTGTTATCGCCCAGTGGAGCTGGACAGGGTCCTTTACAAAGTTTCATATTATAAATAATAGGAAATAAAACGGGAACATGTTCTGTTTGTGTGTGTTTCTGGGGCTGTGTTTGGCTCTGTGCTAGTTACGTTTCTCCGCTGTTCACAAGCTCAGGAAGACAGCTTAGAACTCGACAACATTTACACATGTATTATATCTCACAGAGAGAGGACTACTGAATGTCTTATTTCACATGAGTGTGTATTTGCTGGAAATATTGTAAAAGGAAGTGGTGAGGAGACGTTTTGTGGCATTAGTGTGTTTATAAAATTCCATATAGCTGTGTAGAACCTTCTTAAACTTCACATGCTTTACATTGAATAAATAAGTAATTGTAATTCTTAAAATAAAATAAAAAAATGTTGGTTTTCTTTGTTCTTTGGTGGTAGATAATCTAAGAAAAAACACTGATGCCGATGTTATTTATTATGAACAAAACTTTGTGCCCCTTTTTCATTTCTGCACTTATGTCCAGCCCTCAATATTTTCTGTAAAACACAATCACATAATAAAAACCACATGTAAACAAAGACATTGGTATGAAGCACAAAAGCTTCTCCAGACCTTCCAAAGACAAGGTTATGTATTTTGGGCTTTCCTGTTTTTGAAATGCCAGAAACACCTCTGAGACAATGGCTATATGGCTGTATAATAGTGGCTTGGCAAAACTAAGCTTGCCTAGTTTCTATTTGCTCTTGTTTTTTATTACCAAGTTAATCAGAGTTTAACTATGTATGTTGATTGTAGAGAACAAGACTAAAAGTATTTATCATTTCCACAGCTGTGTTGTGTTGTGTAAATTCACAAATACATGAGCTAAAATCCCCATTAAACTCTGTAAGACAGTTCTTCACTAATATTTAAGATGGCAGCATTGGCATTTGAGAATTGCAGGGTTTGAAACTGATTTTAATGCAAGAATGATGAGACGCTTAGCCCTAGTCTACACCTTAAGCAAATCATGTATTTGTTGTATGTTCACAACAATAAGCAATCCTAGACATGTGATCACTATATAGAATGTAAACTTTCATTGGCCTCATGTATTCATAATGCACTGTTCATTACCTCATTGCAAATGTAAATAGCCTATAGTTTTCCTATATATTTCCCTAAGGAGGCCACAAATCAGCTGTTTAATGCAATGGTTACCTAACTGTCCCCTAAGGTAATAAGAGCATTTACGACCTGTTTCAAGAGTGGGAGTAACTGGGACAGGGCAAAAACATGGACTGGCTCTAGTGCACTGCGTTTTTACTGATTGTTTTTGAAACAGTCTGAATGACGATTAGTTACAATGTAAATCTTTTTTTTTTTGAATAAAAACTTTAAAACACTTAAAAGGAACAAATGCTTATACACCACTATATACAATAGTAACAATGGTTGTACTAAATCCAGGTAGATGATGCTTGTGCACTACACAAATGTCAATATCTTGCCAAGAATGTCAGAGATGCACTATGTGATATAAACAGGAATGTATGTATAGCCTTAGGCAAGTATTGACATTATAATTGTTTACAGGGTGATTTTAAATAAGTACTGATGTTATGCAAATCATGTTTCATTGGTAGTGAATGTGTGAGTGTGTCGCCCTGTGAAGGACTGGCGCCCCTCCCCACCACTGTGACCTTGAATTGGATAAACGATTACAGACAATGAATATATAAATCAGTATTTCATTAGTTCTTTTTCACATACCACATGATTTTAATGTATGTTTATATAAAAATATACAATAGAAATTATTGTGCAATTATAATTAATAGTTAGAAAATATCATCAACTAATTTACTACACACAAACTTTGAACAGTGCATGAACTTTTAAACATAATGTTTTACTTGGCAAAGAATACAAAGGAACATCCATATAACATAAAGAAATTGTAGTATATGAGAGCTACAAGTAGAGAGTAAAATAAATAACCTTGTCTAGACTAAGGGTGCTAATTGTGCTAATGTACCATTTGGCAATATTTTGATTTCCAAGGACATGCACTGGGAGAACTGTTGGATGTGGACAATGTTACATGCTTTCTCAGCAGCATATAGTTATCAACTCTGTGAATAAACTTACAGTGCAGAGATATATGAATTCAGATAACCCAGAATACACCCCCCCAGCCACCAAAACAAAAAAAATAAAAAATGGAAAAAAATAATACTGTCTGGAACTGCAGCCTTTACAGATTACCTTCATTTAACAGAGGTGTCCCTTTATTCAAATAGACAAATAACAATTTTGGGACTGGATTCACAAAAGATTTCCCAATCAATTTTAAGATAAACTTTCTTAAATGAAATTCCCTAAAAATTAAAGAATTTTTAATTTTTAAAATTTAAGAATATTTCAGATATTTTCTCAAGACACTCTTTGGTTTTCCTTTTAATGAAGCCTTCCATGCTGCTTTTTGAAGTTTATAAATTCCATGGGCCACGTTTAAAAAAAAAATGGACCTTTATTACCAGAATTCAGTTAAATATATTTAGTTGATTTCAGAATGGATGAAAAGAAAAGTAAAAAAATCAAAACAGATTCAGGTTTGCTCTTTGGTACCACTTTAGAACAAGACTACACTTTTATATAATTCATAAATGGTTTACAATCTGTTTATTAATGTTATTAATTAGGTTGTAAATGCATTAACAATAATTAAAAATCATTTAGTACACATAGATAGAAAGTGCAACAGTTTGCCAAATAGTGAACCCAGATCTCAGATCTCTGTATGCTTACCTTATGTTGTCTTCTCTTTCAGTCAACGTTTACCTGGTCAACTTCAGCATATATTTGTAATAATTGTAACCATTTACTCACCACGCTTAATCAATTAACCAGTAATAGAATGTCTTTTTATATATTGATGATAATGGGGTTCACCTTAACATATGAAATGACTAATCTCGTTTTATAAAATCTCAGCATATTCTTTACCCTGACATTTTCAGTAAATTCTGACACTTGCACTATTGGAAGAAAAGAGGTCACTTTTCCTTTTTATTTCTGTTACAAATGATTATTAATGGGCGGCATGGTGGCGCAGCAGGTAGTGTCGCAGTCACACAGCTCCGTGGGCCTGGAGGTTGTGGGTTCGATTCCCGCTCTGGGTGACTGTCTGTGAGGAGTTGGTGTGTTCTCTCCGTGTCAGCGTGGGTTTCCTCCCACAGTCCAAAAACACACGTTGGTAGGTGGATTGGTGACTCAAAAGTGTCCGTAGGTGTGAGTGAATGTGTGTGTGTGTGTGTGTGTTGCCCTGTGAAGGACTGGCACCCCCTCCAGGGTGTATTCCCGCCTTGCGCCCAATGATTCCATGTAGGCTCTGGACCCACTGCGACCCTGAATTGGATAAGCACTTACAGATAATGAATGAATGAATGAATGATTATTAATGACATTTAAGATGTTTACATCCTAATTAATCACCACATACTAAACAGATTTTTAAAACCATTTGGAAAACTTTATAAGTCTAGCCTTTTTTTATAGTACCGCATTTTTGCTCATATGTAGAAACAGATTGTGTTTTAAAACAATATTCACTTAAAATCTGGTTTAAAAGACATTTAGAGACTTATCTGTACTGTATTTTAAGCCAAATGTGAGGTTTTCGTATGGTTAATAAAATAGTTAAAGAAATATACTTTTTAAATAGTACCTATTGTTATAATTTTTAAGAGATCATTTAAGAAGGTCTTAAGAATATTTTTGAAGAACATCTTAACTTTTCTTAACTTGTATTTCAATTATGAAGTTAAGAAGAAAAAAAATCACATTCAAAAAGAATTTAAAGAGAGTTTTGTGAACCCTATCCCTGATTGACCAATGCCAGCAGTCAAGCCTACCCCTTTACTCAAATTCAGAAATGAGTAAAAGAGAGAGCAATGAGAATCTTGTTTGTAAAGGATGAAAGCTAAATCAGTGCACAAAGAATAAGACCTCATCGAGATGTCCATATTAGCTTTAGCATTGCACTATTAAGTATGGTTTCCCTAAATGTTTAATCATCAGTCAATATTGGGGTGTGATTAAGAAAGACAAACCAGATAAAATTACACAGTGAAACTTGACAGTGTTTCCCCAGAACCATAGTGCCCAGCTTTACAGCAGTAAAAGAGCAGCAAGAAAAACATCCTAGGTTCTAGAAACAGAGAAGGAGCTCTTGTAATAGCTGTTGCTAAATAATACACAATTCAGACTATTGACCTCTAAGGTCTCTCTTTTATCAGTATAGATTAGCAAGAAGAGTAGAGCATTCTGTGTGTCCTGCAGTCCCAGTAGCTCCTGTACAGTGGCTCCTGTGTTGGGTGAAACAAATCCACTTCACCGACACCTGGTCTTCCCTACTCTGAGTGGATAATGCAGCTCTACAAAGTGGGAGAACAAATAATGAGAAGGGCAGCTGGTGAACTGCCTCCATTCCCGAGGTTACTCCCCTAGTCCTGCAGAACTGCACACAGCCAGCTCCAGAGTGTCCCAAGGTTCTGTAGAACCTCAGAGCTGGATATTAGCCATTCGACATCCACAACAAGATCCGATCCATGTTTATGTTCCTGTTCATGTGGAAAAAGTAGGAACAGGAGAAGAGCTCCTGTGGAAGGAAATAAAAATCAAAATCCCATGACTAGTCACTGCCAGCATAGTCCATCAGTTGCTCTAGCAGTCATAGCTTTTATTGATGTGATTATGGATGTGTATTCACCTGAAATGATAGCAGCAATGGGTCCAATGGTCTGACACTATCATGGAGTCACTCCCAAACCATAGTGTTTGTAACCTTTCATTCAATATAGTGTTGACTAGCTCAGGAGAAGTTAAATGAAGGCTAAAGCAATTGTTCTAGGCATTTGCTTTCACTATAGTCCAGTGGTCAATCAGATCCAAGAGGATGGCCTGAGTTTGCGCTGACAGACAACTCCATTGAAGCGTCACAGTGTCTGTCCTAAATCATTTGAACCACCCATAAATGCAGCCGCCCATCTCTGCCTTGACAGTGAATCAATCACCTGGTCGCTTGGCCCAGGTAGGTGAGCAACTTACAATGATGTGGGCAGGGAGGGAACCCTTGTATAAATGATCTTATAAATGTTGTGCCACACTGAAGACTGAGTTTCAGTGGCAGGTGAGCAGTGTGTAACTCCAGCTGATTGATGTATTTTACAACTTCACCCTACATGAATCCAACTGTTGTGACTTTGTTCTTCTGCACAGGAATCAGAAGGGGAATGAGCCCTTTATGTCAATTGCAGTAACAGTAATTGTGTTCAAAATATATGCTGCAAAAGCAGTGGTTTGAACTGCAGAGCTTGATCAGTTTGGTATACTCCTAAAAAATATTGTTCTCCAAGTGTTCTTAATAAAAACATTTGGAACCCTGAGTTTCACAGAGAGCCTTTTGAATGCTTAAATGTGACGTACATGATTTTAATCCAATTCACCTTTTAACACAATCCTGAGAATGTTTCCTCACAACTTGCTAGCCCTCAGGTCTGTTTGTGTGCTGGAAAAAGGTGCAGTGTTTGTATGCAGCCCTGGCTTGGTAAATGAGAAACAAAGAAAATGTCTTGGTCATGTGGTAATCCAAACTGTGAATAAAAACTTACAAATTCAACTTCAACCATGAACAAGCTACCACAAAAAATCCCATTCCAGCTTATATACATGGAAAGGGGAAATTGCTGTGAGAACAGTAGTTCTACAGAATCAATTATGTTGCCTTTAAATGGTTGTTTTTTGCATGGTGAAATGGTCCTACAGTTTGATGGAGAATGCTGCTATAGCTAACTGTTTAAAAAAGGGTTCTATATTGAACACATTCTCCATCTGTCTGAAGGGCCTTTTCACCATGCTCATAGTTTAAAATAGGATGCATTGTTCTAAATGATGAAAAGTAGTCTTTAATGAAGAAACATAAAGAGTTTAGCGATAACACCACTGCCTTCCATGCAGCAGACTATATTTTGAGTTCCTGCCCAAGCAAGCTTACCACATTACACCAATTAAAATAGCAGCACAAAATTCCACCAACACTACACTTGCCTGGATTTTGCAGTTGAAATTTGCTTCAAAGAGTAAAAAATTTGCTCCAAATGAAGAGTGACTTCAGTTATGGGGATGAAGTTTGGAAATAAAATATATATATATATATATATATATATATATATATATATATATATATTTTATATGGCCATAACCTTGGTAAGTTACTTGGTAAGTTGTTTACAAAATAAGGGTGTGTGTTCCTGCCTTGAGCACAGTGATTCCAGGATGGTTTCAGACCCACCGTAACTCTGAACTTTATAAGTTGTTACAGAAAATGAATGAATGAATGAATTAATTCATATCAATATACATTTATTGTGATGCAATATTGTGTTCTGGAAATAAAAAAAAAAAAGTTTTTTTTCAGTGTTTTTTACATATTGTCAAGAATATCGTTATCACCAAAATACCCTGAAATATTGTGCTATTATTTTAGGGCCATATCGGCCACCCCTACCTGGGAGACAACAGTTCTAGTCCAGAATGTAAGTTTAGTCATAAATTCCTGAGCGGAATAGTCTGAGTCAGCATTAAATAGACTTGCCATTGATTTACACTCACTCTTGAACGTGACTAATGCTCCAGGAGAGATAGTCAGTCCATTTTAGTCTCACTTCTTCATGCATTCAAGTATGTCCCAAATCACCAAGACATGGGAGAATTTTCGTAGCCTTTGATCTCAGTGGGAAGGGAACACTGCAACATGCTGACACCTAGTGAGAACCCTTGAGTCGTGATAGGATGATGTGTAGGACTTGGAATTGATATTTTTGATTTTGGCAGACAGATTAATGTTAAAGAGCCTTACTTGCACGTTATATTATAAATGACAGGAAGTAATAAGTGATTGATGAGTTGAACCTACAGACATATGAAACTTGGTAGACCTGATAAAACAGGATCCCAATAATATGGGGGATAGATGTCCAAAAATTATAGACACCCCTATTAATGAATGAATCTGGCTTCTGTAAGATACACCTAGTGAGGACTGAGATGTTCAGTGGTACAGGTACATACATTATACTGCTAAACGTATTCACTTACCCATCCAAATAATTCAGGTGTTCCAATCGTTTAAATGGCCACATGTGTATAAATCCATGCATTTTTAAGAATGCAGGCTGCTTCTACAAACATTAGTGAAAGAATGGGTCGCTCTCAGGAGCTCAGTGAATTCCTGCAAAATACTGTGATAGGATGCCACCTGTGCAACAAGGTGCTACTAATTATTCCACATTCAACTGTCAGTGGTATTATAACAAAGTGGAGGTGATGACCGGAATGGCGGCAACTTAGACACTAAGTGGTAGGCCATGTAAAATGACAGCATGGGGTCAGCAGATGCTGAGGCGTATAGGGCGCAGATGTTGTGAACTTCCTGAAGTGTCGCTACAGACCCCCAAACATCATGTGGCCTTCAGATTAGCTCAAGAACAGTGTGTAGAGAGCTTAATGGAATGTGTGTCCATGGCCAAGCAGCTGCATGCAAGCCTTACATCACTAAGTGCAAGGCAACGTGAGCCAGGTCTTCTCATTTTACATCACTGTGTGTCCTCACAAATGTGGTTCTGGAAGAATGATAACATATTCTCATATACACACTCCTAAACCTTGTGGAAGCCTTCCCAGAAGATTTGAAACTGTTATTGTTAAGGGTGGGCTGACATCATATTTAACCCTATAAATTAAAAATAGGAAGTTTATGTGTGTGAAGGCAAAAGAGCAAATACTTTTGGCAATGTAGTGTATCTCCAAAAAAAGTCTGAAATGAAATGACTCATTAGCGTTGCTAATTAGTGGAATATCTGGTATGCACCCTCAGTATGGGCATGATCCTACTAGGGGCAGTAGGACACATCATAGCCATATTAGTGTTACAATAGGTACTGTTCCAACACATTTCTTCACATCTGTCTGAACTAGGAGTCAAACAGTTATCAAAGCGCTACTCAGATGAACAAAAATAGTGCCTCAGCAAGGGTTGAGCTGTTTGGAGTTTTGTATAAGGATGTGACAGCTGGTCACTAGGCTGCAAAAAAGTGACCAAGGCTCTCAACCACCAAGAAGAGGAAGTAATTCTGATTTTGACTTATTATGCATTTTTGCTTTTCTGAAATGGAAAGCTGACATTAACGTTTCAAACAATACATTTTTTCAAACCGAAGGATTTTATAGCCCTACTCAGAACATTGCACTTTGTTCAAATGAAATTTCACAAAGTCCTGGAGTGGGAGGAATTCCTTTGTTTCTCACATTTTTTAGCTTTTATAAATATTCATCAGGCCTTGTTCATTTAACAGACTGCATTTCAATCAGTCAGCCATCGAACAGACAGAAATAGTGATCACAATTTTGTATAGGGATGGGTAAGTTTCAATAGCAATGAAAGAATAAAATAATTGAATGGTAAATTTATGATTTTGATAAATTAATTAGCTTCTCTCTAACTTTACAAAAAATATGTATAATTTTATATAATTTGGATCTGTACTCCATACTTTGCTGGAACACATTCAATAACTTGATCTTTTTAATTGGTCAAAATATATGATCTCCATAACCTTGTAAAAAAAGGATTATTTTTTATACATACATTGTACCATACATTGAAGTATTTATGTGCTTTACAGCAAGATGTCCAGCTATAGGCTACCAGACTGGAACCATTTGAAATTGATGGCCAAGAAATGTAAAATAATTTAGAATGTGACTCAGCTAATAACATGGCAACAAAAAAAAAAGTTCAGTATCTGCAGATATTAATTTAAAACTTTACAATCACTTTTTTTCCCTGTAGTTTTTGTGTTGTACTTTATGCTCAGAGATAAGATTGCAACTAATGATTAATTGATTAATCAATCAATTAACTGATTCATTTATTTGATTAGTCAACTATTAGCAATTTAACATAAAACATTCAAGGTGGAATGGGGAGGCAAGCTGCTGCACCATTTAAGCTGGAATGGGGTGGCAAGTTTGTAATTATGGCTAGAATTAATTATTTTTGAATGAGATGACTTGCTTTAACTCACAGCACATATCCAACCGAATGTTTTTTTACGTGATATAACAAATAAACATTATAAAGTTTATTCTAAAACGTTTTCTCCTGGATGGGTTATCTTGAGCTTCAGCAATAGAAGCTCCCTGGCTGGCGCTCTCTCCCTGACCCAAGCTCAGTGAATGACTAATCATAGCAACACACACAGGTGGATTGCCATCTGATTCCCTGCTATTGGTATATTCTGCATGTTAGCGTGGAAAAGCAATGACATTTGTGGATTACATTTCACATTGTTCTATTGCAGTGATTGCTTTTCAATTTGGCACTAATTAATTTCCATACTAGGAGGTCTGAGCTTTTCACCAGTTCCAAGCCTCTCCTGTGAATGTAAAGTGGTTTATAAGTAAACTTACATGTATACAGTGGTTTAAAAGGCTGGGTTTTAAAGGGCTGTGTGCTCCAGGTGTAAACAGGACAGAACAGGCTGTGTTTGGTTTGGTTTTTTAGAGTATTCTTGTGGGTTTTGACAGCAGAATCGGTGTAAGTTCTAAAAAATGGGAGTTTGTGTTGTGGACTGTGCGATAAGAATATGTGACACTATTTAATCAAATTAATTTTGATTAGAGGGCACTTCTGCTTAAAGCAATTTAAGTTGATTATGCAGACTAATAGTTGCAGCCTTAATGTTAAGCAGTGCCAGAAGTAATACAATTTGACACGTTTTTAATGAATAACATTTTATTTTAAATAAACTTTTGACAATGTTTTATTCTGACTTATTTTTACTGTAGATGGAACTGACTCTAATATACAGTTCCACCTTAAAAAAAACATTGAGCATCTGTACATTAACAAGTAAGAAAACACCATCTCCCCACAATTGTAGACATTACAATTATTATTATTACACCCTTAATTGCTGCAATAGTACTCTGAAGTGGGGCTCAGGTATTTTTCAAATTTTTTCCACGTTTGTCTGCCTCACATTCAATGACTTGGTCTTTACTTTCTAGCTGATATGTTTAGTATTGAGCATGGTGACATTAGGGTCCTGTGCTACTGCTCAAGAGCTTCTCATTAGAGGAAATTGGGACTGAATATAGAAACTATGAGTCTATGAGTGAATGTCTGTGTTCACAATGCAGATCCTTAAAGTATATGAATTTATAGAAGAAGAAGAAGAAGATGAAGACAACACACCTTTATTGATCCCCTTAGGGAAATTTCTTTATTGATTATGAAGCATGTCTACAAACTTTAAACAACCTCAATTCCAATGACTTGCGGACGTTGTGTAAAACTAAAATAAAAACAAAATACAATTATTTGCAAATCTGTTTCAACAATCTATATTCAATTGAACACGCAACAAATATTTAATGTTCAAATGGATGAACTTTATTGTATTTTTGCAAATATTCACTCATTATGAATTTGGGACATGGGCATGTCTACCGCTTTTCCTTTTAACAACACTCATTAAGCGTTTGGGAACTGAGGACACTATTTTTTGCTTTTGTAGATGGAATTCTTTCCCATTCTTGCTTGATGTATATCTTCAGTTGCTCAAAAGTACGGAGTCTCCGTATTTTGTGCTTCATAATGCGCCACACATTTTCAATGGGAGACAGGTCTGGACTGCAGGCAGGCCAGTCTAGTACCAGCACTCTTTTACTATGAAGCCATGCTGTTGTAAAATGTGTAGAATGTGGCTTGGCATTTTCTTGCTGAAATAAGCAGGGACATCCCCGAAAAAGACGTTGCTTGGATGGCAGTGTATGTTGCTCCATCTCAGCATTAATGGTGCCTTCACAGATGTGCAAGTTACCCATGCCATAGGCACTAACACACCCCAAAACACTTTTTGCTGGTAACAATATGTATATATACACATATATATATATATATATATATATTTTTTTTTATCTGTTACTATTAATGCTGGGGTATTTACAAATTTGTTAAATAATTAGTTTTGTAGTATCAGTTAGGATACACCTCAATGCAGCCATGCCATTCACTTATCCTGTTTACTGACCTCATGCTTTTCTGACAATACAATTTATTCACCCACAAACCCAACAGGTTGCTTTACAAACACACTTGAAACATCTGTTGTTTATTCAAGTTTCTCATGAAGTTCGCTAAGTAACTAAAACATAGTCCCTTTTGCACTCAGTATCCAGTCGACAGTATCATCTCCTAGTTGTAGCCCCAGTGGCCCTGTTGGTGCCACATCATGCCTCATTGCCCCCCTCTCCCCATGCAACCCCTCTCTGGCTGCCCAGCTTTCTCTCAACCTCTTAATATCTCACGGTGAGATGATTGAAACAAACGCCAGGCAGTGTCAGGACCCCAGTTGCAGTGTAATTGAATTCTTCCATGTTTCTGGGAGCGCACCAAAGCATAGCAGTGAAAACGGGGTAAAGAGAGGACGCCTGGTTTCCCCTGCCAACAACAAATAGAGACTGGAGACCATTTTTTGACATGTTGCACTGTTTAGGATAAGCAGAGGTTTACTAAAGATCACTTGTTGGATAAGTTGCTTATAGTGCTGGGTGGTATGGCCAATATTCTAAATCACTGTATTTTTCAATATTATATCAGTTTCACAGAATTTGACGTTTTTTTTTTTTAGTTTGTTTGTGTTTTTTTTCCCCCATTCATGGTATGTTAACCGCATTGATTGATTGCATGGCCCCACAGTCATAATCGGTTTTCAGAGGCTGCTTGTCAGTGGTTGTATTGCACTGAAGAAGTCTCAAATATCTTTATTAAATAACAATATTTTAACAAAGAAATAATAACAATAATCATAAATAGCAACAATGTGCAACTCAAAGCAATAATACTATTGATACTTTAGCTCGACAGCATTTGCAGTAAGTGTTTGGTCCTCCAGACAACAGACATGGCTCTTTTTTTTGGCAAAAGTTCTTCTGGGTCATCATCTTCTACTTCAATGTCTGGTACAACATCTGGTTTAGAACTTTCCCTGTCCATTTTCAACAACTCCACTAATACTTGCGCTCCGTTCCATGCATGTTTAGCGGCGCAGCAATGAATAACGTACCCTGAGAAACAGTTTAACACTGCACTGCGTTCCAGATGTGGTTAAGCTTTCTAAACAGGTGTGGCTGGTATATGAAAAATTAATATCATAACAAAAATAAAAACTGGTTTTCAGTGCAAACCCATTAAAAATAAAAAAAAAACAGGATGCCTATGGATCGTTCTCATTGTGAAGGTTTATTCTAAGATCTTCACCCCCACAGACACCTGAAAAATTAGAATGAGCTTCAAAGAGAATGGTGGGACAGCTGTGGGGCAACAAATCTTATTTATAAACCCTTATGCCCCTATTGAATTATTGTCTAACAAAACTGTCCAAGTTTAAGACTCTCTACAATCTGACTCTAACATGTAGCTGTATCATATTCACTCACTTAAGACCATGGCCACTTAGAGCTGGCATAATGTACAGGGGGTGTATCTAGGTGTCACAAGTTTCACAGCTCCCTGAAGTCAATCTTTTGGTCAAAATAATACAAGTCTCGAAAAAAGTCTTGCTCCAAGACAGCAAGGGAAGCTCAGCTTCCCCTAAAATGTCAAAAAATAAGTGATCATATATATACTGTTGTGTGTACATGTCATTGAATAAATATGCACTACAACGCGCTCAACTTTTGTTCAGAATCAGCTTCTTATCACTGGTTCCTCTTAATCATTCCTGCAGGTTCACGGTGCTTTAAACAGTGTGTGAACAGAGTTCAATAGCGAAGTGCAGCGAAACGAGACGAGTGATTGGATAAATGCTGGGCTTTGTCCCGCCCATCGGACGCTCAGCGTCTCTGGGGGTCTATGGGGCAGTGTGCTGGCCTCGGCTGGCCCGGACGCTCAGCTTCTGAATGATGATTGGATGACCTTTTTGATTGACAGCGAAATGAGCAAATCAGCGAACATAACATTTTCATTCTGTTCTGAGTTGGACCAATGAATTTCTTAATCCTCTTAGCGGCATTTTCTTTGTTAAAAACGACTAGCGACAAATCGAGCTTCTTTTTCTGGTGCTTTTTTTGTAGCTGCTTGTGTTTGGAGACTGACTTCTATCATTCTTTCTGACTTTTATCGCAGTTTCTGTCCAGCGGGTGCTGCTGAGCCCCTCCACCGTCACAAAGCACTCACAGGCGGACACACTTCACATGGGCCAAGGCCGTTTAAGCAGCCTAGCTCTGCTGGCCATAGAGAGGACACTAGTCAAGTCCCTGGAAAAGACGCCTTGTTGGTACGACAGGGTCACAGATCATTTTCTTGAAAAGGAATGGAGAGTAGAATTTACGTATAAATAAACTGACACATCTTATGATGTAGGCCGAAATTGAGCTTCCCCTCCTTGAAAGACCAGCATCTGCCACTGTGCACAGTACATTTCTTCTTTTATTCAGCCATTGTTTTCTTCAAAGTTTTTGCTTAGTTCTACCATTCCTCAGCTTCCATTATAGCTTGCCTCTTTCATTGCCCAATTCTTGTGGGTCTCTTGTTTCATCATATGGTTTAAACCCTGCATTGCTAATTCACATAAACCCATGTCCAGTGCTGTGATCAGATGAGTGGGTGGCCCTATCCTCAAATTTCCAAACAATGTCAGAATTGCAGCAAAATTAGAACGACTCAGTTTGGCTCATATTTTCTGACTTGGCAAACCACAGAACAAATGACTTTAATAAACGTTAATGTAGTAAGATTAATTCATAAACTATTGGGAGCATTTCTGTTAGTCAGTTTGTCATGAAATCTTAATGTACTGTTTTAAATGATGTCAGTACAAAACAGTTTTGTATACTTTGAAATTTGGCTGTCATTAAGCTTCTTTATTTTAAGGGGATGGGGTTTGACATGACTGCAATGACTTATTCTGCTGTTGTTGAATATGAATATAATATAAAAAAGAAAACTTTGGTATGATGCTTCTGTGTTAGAACTAATCGTAATTCGGAGGTTTAAAGTGTTAACTGTGTTAAAGTGACAGTATGTGGAGTTCCTCTGCGGTGGCTCACAGTACGAGTCTTATCTCCAGTTGTGTGTGGTGGGCCGTTCAGTGTGTTCCGTCTTGAGGTGGCGCTCTGTCGGAATGCTCTCCCACTTTCTCCCTCCTGCTGCTTCTCTACGTGTCCAATTTGGCCACCGTTGCTTGGTGACAACGCTCCGTGGGCCTCCTGCTACGTGGTTCAGTGTCTCCACCGAGGTGCACCAACCGATTGGCAGACTTCAGATAAGGAGCTCAGAAAGTAGCTGTCTGTAATTTATCTAAGGTTATTTTGTGATTCAGATATACTGTTCTGGATGCAGCCATGCGGTAAATTGCTTTCCTCTGGGAGCAGGTCGCATTGAGGGGTCGACAAAGCAGAGCGATTTTCTCTCTCTCTCTCTCTCTCTCTCTCTCTCTCTCTCTCTCTCTCTCTCTCTCTCAAACACACACATTCTGTGAGAAATCATTGTGGTGGTAGACATGCTGTAATTAGGGGGGATAATTGCAGGCCTAGAACAGCAGGTCACAGGGGGATGCAGTGAGCTCTCAAAGGTCAGAATGACGAGGGTCATCAGAGAGAGGGAGATGGAAACACTCTTAGTCTTTAGAATAACCAGGAATAAGGCTCACTAAAGCAAAATCTATAAGACAGAAATGTCATATGGATGAAAAGAACTGCCAAACACTGCCTGTGGAATGGAAGCTGAATTTAGTAGTAATGCAAAAAAAAAGAATAAAGAGGCAGTCCTGCAGTTGGGAAGAGAGAGAGTAGCCATCAAAGGCTATCAGCAAAGGCTATCAGCAAATGCTTTTGCAGTTGTGTAATTGGGGGGAGACCTAAATAGTAGTTAAAACTGGTGATGTATTGGGGAGAAACATCATGGGTTTAAAAATGTGTAACTAAATCCCCATTGTTTCCATTCATTTTTATAACATAGACAACATAGAAACACCCACCAGTGGCGAGCAGGAAGAGGCAGTGTGAGGACATGTGGACGTGTATGTTTAGCTGTGATTTCCCCTGCTTGCAGTTCTTATTGAAGACAACCCCTGCTGACTCGGAAGGACATTTTCTGTAATTGCATCTTTCTTCTTTTTATTTGACCAAACTGAAATTTCCATATGAGAGGATGTAGAAATATATGGACCTTCAGCTTACCCTTGAGATATGGATGAGAAGATTTCCCTCCTGGTGTGTCTGGCTTAATTGTGCTTTTTAGCGGGGCAGAGGTGAACCCATGTTTAGCTGGAGGTCCTCAAGAATGCATTTAGCTGTGTTCTCATTCAGAGGAGTATGTAGGGTATTTTTCTCTTGTTGCTAGGGGATTCACAGACCGACAGGAGGGCTGCTCTTTTGTTTGGAAAGCCAGGCCCTTAGAATATTTTCAGAGAACATTGAAGACCTCTTCAGTCCTCTTCGGTTGCCATTTTAAGCAGATGATTGACTGATGTCCTGGGAGAGCGCGTTTCACGTAATATTGCTGTACAAAACTGTAATGTAAGGATAAGGACTCACCGCATTGAAAAGCAGTTATTATATTCATTTCAAATCAAGGCCTAAAATATGCTTTTAAATGTGCTCATTTTACACAAATATTTTGCTAATATGTATGTGATAATTGTCAGATTGAGGACAGGTAAGTACATAAGAAAAAATTTCCAGCAATTAAACCCCAGTCTAATTATGGGTAATTAGTGCCTTTTTAGCAGTGAGCTGTTCACTGTTGTAGTTATAACTGAACCGAGGAGAAGCCACTTTTCAGCTGCAGTTGCAAATAGCAGCAATGAAATTGAGAGAAGAAAAAGTAGAAAAGTGTGAGGCTAGTAAAAAAAGCCCAGGTATAGCAGGTTGTCAGACTTGTCTCGCATGCAGAGGCTGACTTTCCTGGTGCCTCTGGGGGTTTCGGTTAAGCCTCTCTTGCTCTCTCTTACATAGCCTGTGGTGTTTTCACAGTGCTGCAGTGTAGCACGTGTTCTTCCCCTAAGAGCACCCCAAGCTGTCCAAGAAAAGCAAAGTTAAATGGGAAGAGCAGTAAATATTCGGCTCACCAGGAGGAAGACTCGCATTGATTTTATTGCTAAAATACCAGTCCTTGGCACTGCAGCACTTAGGACAGAGGACAAGTATGTCCTCGAGGACAAATGGATCTGTTTACAAGAGTTCCTGTTTTAACCCGTGTTAATGTGCAGCATAAAGGCTACTGTGTTTATGTACTGTATAATGGCTGACAGAGCAAAATCTTGCAGGTTGTAATAACTGAGTACATTTCTGCATAAACTTTAAAAGTAAAGGATTTAAACAATATGTCTAAACATATTAAAAACATAATCTTAAAGTGCATACATTGGTGACACATAGGTTCAACTGTGTTTAACTGGTTTCCCTCTAATATCATGAGTATCAGGAGCACACTGTAATGTTACACACTGTAAATGCGAGTTGCTTAAAATGCCACTCTGTAAACACCAGCACAGATCTATAGTGAAAGCCCACTAGGGTGGTGAATAAATTGCCCGTGAGGGAAGTGGTTTATGAGAGTGAAATGGCTGGGTTACATTTAAAGATATATGTTGCATCAATCAATAGCATTTTCAACAGATAAAATAAGAGACTTGGCCACAGAGATATATGTGGTTGAATCTCAGTTGGCAATGTAGCAAACTTGATGGCAGAGACTAAAGAATCGGTTTAAGGAGTTTGGTGTGTTCTCGCCATGTACATGTGGGTTTCCTCTGGGTGCTCCAGTTTGCTCCCACATTCCAAAAACACACGATGGTAGGTGGATTGGCTACACAAATGTGTCCATATGTTTGAGTGTGAGTGCGTGTCTGTGCCTGTGAATGACTGTTGCCCCTCCAATGTGTGTTCCTGCCTTACGCCCAATGATTTCGGGTAGGCTCCAGACCCACCGCAACCCTGAAAAAACATTTAGCTCACTCTTAAAACTTCAAAAAAGAATTAGCATTTTAAATATATTTTTGGGATGTGTTCATTAACAGACACTACCAATATAAATAAAATTAAATTGTGTTATTTTTGCTTTGAGTCTTCTTTTCCTTTTTTATGGCACGGTGGCGCAGCAGGTAGTGTCGCAGTCACACAGCCTGGAGGTTGTGGGTTCGATTCCCGCTCCGGGTGACTGTCTGTGAGGAGTTGGTGTGTTCTCCCCGTGTCTGTGTGGGTTTCCTCCGGGTGCTCCGGTTTCCTCCCACAGTCCAAAAACACATGTTGGTAGGTGGATTGGCGACTAAAAAGTGTCCGTAGGTGTGAGTGTGTGTGTGTCTGTGTTGCCCTGTGAAGGACTGGCGCCCCCTCCAGGGTGTATTCCCGCCTTGCGCCCAATGATTCCAGGTAGACTCTGGACTGACCGCGACCCTGAATTGGATAAGCGGTTACAGATAATGAATGAATGAATGTTTTAACATTTAAATATTCATTATAAAAAGGAGCCCTGGCTTATAACACATGTGGGCCTTAATATATTTAGTCTAATTGATTAAGACGTTGTTAAAAACACCAAAAATGCTAAACTTGAAAGCAGTGAATATAATCATGGCACATTGTGTTACTATTGTATGTCATTTCCAGTTGAAGATCAGTCTTCACAGCTTTCCCAAAAACATAAATAAATTAAAAAAAAAAAGAGAAGCCCAACTGCTCTGCTTTCATCACTTCACTTCAGGGGCGTTTAATTAATCCAGTAGACCACAACTGAAATGATGCTGTTGGTTTTAAGCATTGGCCACCAACCTTTTAACTTATAAGATCACCTTTTGAAATCTGAACATATGAAAGATCTACCAGCGTAAAGGCCAGGCTTACGCTACTTAAAATAACAAAACTGTTTATGTCCCTATTGTCTCCAATAACATAAAAGGAAACTGTTTACTTACTTCATTAATTGTACAGCTGCGTGTTGGCTATGGTGGTACTCACTGCCTGAGGCTGCACACTGTCTGTAAATGTTAAACAGGTGTACTACGAATCGATACCTATCCTACAGCCGCTCTGCACATGCTCAGATCCACAAATTTGAATGTTTTCATATGTTTTTCTTACTGTTTAACTCTACATGCTGAATCAAATGTGGAAAAAATAAGGAACATTCATAAATTAATAAAATAATTACCTTTCCCCTCATACAGGGATTTAGACTGTGAATGCCTCCTGCTTTCTGATATGATAATTTTATCCTATCGAAGTATCTTACCTACTGTTTTATTTAGGTGGCTTTACTTATGAAAGTACATATGGTAGCGCATTTCAACCAGTTAGCACAATTCGACAGAACACCGGGGTATAGAGTGATTCTTGCTTGAGTTGTTATTTGTAATCCACATGAAATATTTGTATAATATCTCCTGTTTTAAAACTGAAACTGTCAGTCCACCCACCATATTGGCTGAGACAGGGTAGAGACAGTATACAACAGTAGCACTATTGGTCAGGGATGTGAATTTGCATGTCAGATCAACCTGTCGATCATGAGCAGGGCCGGCTCTAGGGGGTGTAATATACGAATTTAAGGCTTAAATAATTTTATGTATTGATTCATTGATTATTTCTAGTTGAATATGCTTAGCGCAGCAGAAAGAGGTAGACAAATATGAGAGACACTCAAAACACAGGCTCATGAAGCTTGTCTGTCTGTGTAGTGAAGATTTGAACAAACTTTCTGATACAAATACATGAGAAAGACAATTTAAATGAAAAAACCAAGAGTAAAGAAAATGGGAAACGTCTCTATTGCAGTTGTTTATGCATCGTTTTTGTTTTATGTATCGTTTTTCTTGCTTGTTGGGATATCTGATCATGTCTACACTATTTGCCAGGTCTGAATGGATTTTGTACTGAGATACATCGGTTGATTTTTGTGTGATTTGCTCACACACTCACACAAACACATTTACACCCTCTGTAGAATTACAAACAAAAGTGGAGGGTCATATTATTCTGTTAGTAAATACACACTCATCTCTAACACTTTGAATCCTGGTATGTGTGTCTAAGCTCTCCTCAGTGAACATAGCACAGTACTGATACTGGTCAATACAAACCTGCTAAAGAAAAATTCCTGATCTTAAGTTTGAGGTATTGTGCTTAAATGTAATCTAGTCTGGATGCATTTGTCGGCCAGATACGAAGGAGTCTTGGAAATGGGACAGCATAATCGCACCCCTATGATGTAATCAACCTATAAATGCGTCCTTCGACATATGCAGTCACTGAATTAAGTCGGCATCCCTGCTCAAATCAGACCCAGAATACAGTTTCCTAAATGTGACTAAAAACTTACACAGCCATTATGTTTTGGTGCCCCCCTCCCCTCAACAAAAGCATTCTAGAACTGGGCCTGATTATATGGGTAGGCTCTGGATGAGTTCAATAATTGTTGTTAAAGATGTGGCAGTACTGGAAAATGTGAGTATAGAAGTTTTCTTTGGGCCTTATTTATACAATATTTGTGTAATTTCTGCATCACTAATTGAGATCAGATTCTTAGAGCAATGTTCTAATCTTTTGACAGCTTGTGTAAATCCTTCCAATAAGAGCAAAAACGTTTATTCTCTCTGTTCTTAAAGAATTCTCATTTGTCTCATGTACCTTATGGTTCCATTTCTGATTGGTTACAAGGTTACAGGAAGTCAAAATATTGGTATCCTGTAGATAATGGACAGGAATCCATGAAGCAGCTAATTGCACTGCACCTCTGCATTAGGGTAAGGCCCTTGATAGATTTGTGGACCATGTTGAACAATTGGTTTCTTTTAAAATTCCTGTGGGAAACAAGTTGTTATGTATGTATGAAATGGCCTCATATGGGCTTTTGATGCTAGTCTCTATATGACTGATGTCTAATGTCTAACATGTCTAATAAGAGCATTGGATTAATACTTAGAAATAAAAGAATCTTTGTTTTTGTGGTGTAATTTCATTTGCAGTGTTGTCATTGCAGGCAGGTTAAATCTGTTTGAGCTGCACTAAGCTAATTAGAACAGATCAGGTTTCCGTGGTCATAGTGAAAACCTAATGAAGTGGGGAGCACAAAGAGCCCGCCACACACTCCCCTGGCACCCAGCATGTCCAGCCTCGCATGGGTTCATTTGAGAGGACAAAAGACATTTTTATTTATCTCTTCCATTTTAATGAGGCTGTTCTTAAGAAACAGATGGCACATTAGTGGAGACAAACTCTCGCTGACATCAGTGAATTCCCAACCAACGGCACGTTTTTATTATTACCCCCACCTCCCACCCCCTCCTCACTTTCTACACCGATTGGGCCTAGGCAAGAGAAACAGTGGATTCACTTTGCCAAGGCCCTTTTGTCGGAAAGTAGACAGTGTTTTATCACCTCCTCCATGGAAAGGAATATTGATGTGGCGAACAGATTCTTCCAGTTAGCTCTGACCCCTTTGTTCGCGTTGCCAGCATTAAAGTTGCTGAGTGAGTCGTTCGCATTTAGCTCTCCTTTACTGTAACCCTCAGCAGAAGTGTGAGAGAACACGTACTCCATCCCAGCACCCACTGCACACTCCCCCGTGCCGTTCCATGTGAAACCACTTGGTTTCTGTCTAAATTAGACACATTGAACATCATCACCTAAGGGTGTGCTGAGACTTTTTGTTCGGTTTCCTTGGACTGCACCTAACAAGAAATGATACATTATTACATTTTAATCGTGGATTGGTTTGAGTACACAGACACATTTACAATCAAACTGTATGGAGGACTGGAACTGCCAAAATGATAAATAAATAAAATTAGAAAATGTCTCTATCCTGTAGGTAAATCTAGAGACACTGAGCAGTGGACTGCTTTGCCAAGCTGACCAATTCTGCTTTTGGGTGAGGTTAGGACAGACCACTCAAAGACACAGAAAAGCATAAGTAAATTAATAAATGTTGAAATGTGGAAACCGATATGAATAACAAATGTGAAAACAGATACATAAATGTGGAAGTAAATGTAGAAATGTGCTAAACACAGAAATCAGTTCCAGTCATAATCATGTTGTTTTTCATGACATAAATGTATTTACTTATGATTCCTTATTAGTATATTTATTTTCCTTTTAAATGTATGTAATTCATTTTATGTAATGTATAATTTATTGATTAATTATGGGGTGGCACAGTTGTCGCACAGCTCCCGGGACCTGAGTTTGTGGTTACGAGCCTTGCTCCAGGCGACTGTCTGTGCGGAGTTTGGTGTGTTATCCCCATGTCTACATGGGTTGGTGAATTGACTACTCAAAGGTGTCCATAGGGGTGAGTTTATTTGTGAGTGTGTGTGTCACCCTGTGAAGGACTGGTGCCTCCTTCAGGATGTGTTCCCACCTTGCGCCCAATGATTCCAGGTAGGCTCTGGACCCTGGATAAGTTCAGGCTCGCGGTGGGTCCAGAGCCTACCTGGAATTATTGGGCGCAAGGTGGGAACACACCCTGGAGGGGGCGCCAGTCCTTCAAGGGCAGGATGATTTATGTTTTGTTTTATTTATTTTTTTTCATTTTGGAAGCTCTGGTCTTCCATAGAACCAAAGAATAGGGGTCCCAGGGTGGACAATTTATTATATTATTTTACTTTTAAATATATGGATCATGACACTTAGTAGTAGCTCAGTAGTCAGTAGTAGCTAACTTGTTGAGAACATCACATGACATTTCATAATAACCTGCCACATAAGTAAATAATACCAACAATGCAAATATCGCTTTACGCTCATTGTATGAGGCTATTAAAGTAAAAGCTTAAAAGGACAATAGGTAAAAATTCATACTTTGTCTCCTGGGCACCCCTTCAAATGCAGAGTGTAACACTTTTACTGCACTGTCCTGAAATCTAGGAGATGTGAGGGAGTTTTTTTCACAAGTTACATGGTGTCATTTCAGTGCTGAGCCCGAAGTAACAACAAAGGTGTCTCTTTGTTACAGGTCAGTAAAGCATCAGAATGTTTTGACAAGAATGTTTAGCATTCTCGTCTAAGTGTGTTGAGCTGTCCAATGACTTAGCTTGATCACTCTAGCTCTAAAAAAAAAAAGGAATCACCAATCTGACTCATTCCAAATGTATTTGATATAGTTCCTTCGCTTCAGAGAATGCTGTTCTACTGCTCCACCAAACCAGTGCTATTGGTCATTATAACCATCTAGCTGATACTTGGCATTGAGCATGGTTATCTTAGCATAATGTTCAGCTGAGCATGTTCAGAGCACTTTTTTATGAATCATTTGGAGATTATGCAAGCTGTGTGTGCACAATTGAACATCTGTGTCCACAGTGGGTACATCTTAAAGTAGCTGAAGGCATTAATTGTGGTGTCTACCATTTCTTTGATAAGGAGTGTACAGTTGCAATGAAATGTGGTTAACAACATTATGATCACTAACTAAGGCACTTGAAGCCATTCCCAGTGACTCTGTACCCAGAAAGGTAGAGAACTTTCTGAGGGTGGATTGTTATGTCATCCATTGCTGATCCTTATTGTATGGCACATTTCAGCAAGGTGTAAATCAAGGCCTGTGTGCAAACTACCATTGTGTTCCTCATCTCTGTCGCCAAATGAAGGCTGACAGCTGCGTTGGGTTAGCCAGGCAGGAGTGTAGCCGTGTTCGTGGCTAATGAAGGTAATTAGTTAGATGAGCGGTGACATGTTTAGTGGATGCCTGGCGGTAGGTGTGTGCTCTTGAACGTGCAGTTCTAGCACTAAGCCCAGCTGCAGCAGGGGAGCTCCATCAGCTAAATCACCCCTGTGCTTTTTCACTCATTTGCAGTGAGTCAGAGGCATTGTCTAATTCCGTCCAGTATGAATTGTCCACCTGCTTGCACAGTGCACCTATTAAACCAATTCACCCACTACCAGGAAAATGTCATCAGCAACAAATGGCATGAATGTTCCCTGTGCAAAATGACCAAGTGTCACCATGGGCCACCAAGGTCCTGGAGTGGAGGAAATGTATGTTTCCAAGTATTTGTGTGTGTGTGTGTGTGTGTGTGTGTGTGTGTGTGTGCATGGGTGTGTTAATCAAGTTGTTGGGATTAAAATCCATTTTCACACTCACATTGTGAGGATTTGTTGTCCTTATGGGGACAAAAGTCAAGTTCCAATGATGTAAATCATTATGTACTACATTTCCAAAAGTATTTGCTTGCCTGCCTTTTCATGCAAATGAACTTGTGTAACTTTCCATTATTAATCTATAGGGTTTAATATGCCGGCTCACCCTTTCCAGCTATAACAGCTTTGACTCCTCTGGGAAGGCTTTCCACAAGGTTTAGGAGTGTGTTTTTGACCATTCTTCTAAAAGCACATTTGTGAGGTCAGACAGTGATGTTGGATGAAAAAGCCTGGCTCGCTGTCTCCGCTCTAATTCATCCCAAAGGTGTTCTATTGGGTTGAGGTCATGACTGTGTGCGGGCCAGTCAAGTTCTTCCACACCAAACTTTGCACATTCATATTATTAGGGACTGCTTACTACAGAGAATGTTTAAACCACTGCATCTGATGCTTCACATTGCGAGAGGAAATGAAAAATATGTCACGGAAAATAGGTGAGGAAACACTTTATAAATACATTTTGTTTGTTTGTACAAATTTCAGACCAATAAACACAGATTGGCATATATTTATTTATGGATAATGAAACATATTTGTAAATCTCTCTCTATACATTTTTACTCTAACTGTTCAAAAACTCATTAGGACCTCACTCTGAAATTCACAAACTTTAATAGAATAACCCACAACTCTGTCTTGACTATATCCGTGTATGTCCGGCCCTGGTGCTGGTGCTGAATTCAGCCACAGAGACTCAAACCCAGCACCTTCGCATTTTGTCATTGTCAGTAACACTCTTTTATATCATTCTCTAATGCAGTCACTCGTCTTAACAGTTCTTCCAAATGAAGCAGTGCTGTTGGCCCGAGTGTAGTGGGTGGAAAAAATAAAAAGGACAATCTGGACATGGACAGCGCATAGTTCATGGTTCAGTTACTTTAGTTCTATCTTTGAATTTTCCTAGATAGTTATCGGTTCAATTTTTAGAGTGCTTTTTACAACTAGTATTGTCACAAAATCAGCATTACAGAATGCAAAGTCTTAGCCCCAGGTGAGTGTGGCTGCAGGGACAGAGAGAGAGCAGGAGGAACAAACCCTGAGAGGAACCAAGATTCACAAGAGGAACCCAGCCTGCTCTGGTCGACACTGGGGTGAGACAAATGGTGGTGAGAATTGAGATCCTCAGTGGAACTATCGGTGCAAAATAATTTCTGAGGTGCTAGATTTCAGGAACATTCAAATGCTAACATTTTTTTCCTGTTTAATCACATTTTGTTTTCTTTTAAAATCTAATTTCTTCTACTGGAGTATATTTGTTTTGTTTTTTAAAGCGCTTTGAATTGCCATTGTGTATGAAAGGGGCTCTACAAATAAACTTCCCTTACCTTGCTTTGTGCCCAATTATTCCAGGTAGGTCTGGACCCACTGCAACCCTCAACAAGATTAAGCATTAACGGGATATGAATGAATGAATACCGTGGCTGTGTTACCCCTGAACAAATGCACGGTCTCATGATCAGTCAGTAAATTAGGTCAGATGTGTGTGTGTGTGTGTGTGTGTGTGTGTGTGTATGTGTATGTTAGAGAGAGAGAGTTATATATGGGGCAGAAGCATTGTGCTGAACTGGAGTGAACTGGAGCATAATTGTGATTGTGTGTAGCATCTGCTGTGTGCTTTGCTGGTTGTGTGTGATGGAATAGCTGAGCACAGTGACCACACACACCACCTCATACAGGTGCATATGCCACCTCACAAACAGATGAGATGTCTGTGTGTGTGTTTGTGTGTGTGTGTTTGTGTGTGTGTGTGTCATCCAGCCTGTGCTCCATGCCTCACATTCAGTCTAGTCAATGCCAGTTTTGCCAGAGCTGCTGGAGGAGAACTAGTTTTGAAGAAAGCGAGGGAATCAGAATATCTCATAGCCTGTGTTGCTCGGGGCTGGAAACAAAGTCCAAGTGCATTAGGTCAGTGGAAAAGTTACTTAGAGGAATGAATGAATAAATTTAAGGTGATGGTGATACTGTTTTGTGCTGTGTGCACCATTGAGACCTTATTGATTTTCAAAGAGCATTTTTTATGGGTTTGAGGCTGCCTCCACTATTTTCTGGAATCACTTGCTTATGTCCTCTATGCTCATGTATTCTGCAGAGCTCTGACTGTGGACCTAACACTGAACACCACTGGACTGCAGACTGAATGAATGAGCTCTGACATGTATTTGGCAGTCGACATGTTCACTGTAACCTACAACCCACAGCAGAGACCTGGTTAGCATATGGCTCGTTTAGCATTTCGTATAAATGGTGAATATTATATTAATATCTGGCATAAAGTCGATTTTTCTCTTGTTGGCATCTTACTTTGGCAATTTGCATACACCCTGGGAGCTAGCAGTTACAAGGTCATTATCAGTTTCTTAAATTGTTTCTTTTTTGGATGCTGAGTGAACAGAAGTACAATGGATATGTTTCATGAAGTCATTAAAGATATTAAATATCTAATGCAAAAGTATAATGCTGTTTATGTAATTGTGCTATATATAATGATCAAACACAAGTATCTCGGCTTAATGCACGTGCGATACTTAATGACTGCTTTATGTTTTGTAACGTCATATGGAGAATATTGATGACAGATGGGTAAAGCTAAGAGCTAATTCACAGAACCCCATAAAAATAATTTAAAAGCAGTGGAAAGCTCTGCCCTCTGTGCTCCATTATTTATATTATTTAAGACTTCCTCTCCTACTTTAATAATAAAGCTATAAAAATATATAAAAAATATGAAGGCTCGTATCTGAGAAGTCATATCATCCAGTAATGCTCTTGGTTAAAGTTTAATGAAAACTACTGTAGTCTCTTAAATTTTTAATCAAGTTTTATACCCACGTATGCAAAACTGTTTAACACTCCTCATCAAATTACATGTTAAAATGTAAACTAAAAATGTACAGTAATGTGTTCACATGCCATATTATGTCCCAACAAACAAACACACACATTTAACATGTCACTTTCAGGACAACAGCAGATAGTATACGGTTCCAGTGCCCTAGGCGTTCAGTGTGTTCTCCCTGTGTGTTCGCGGGTGTCTTTTGCAGTTGACTCTCAGGCCAAATATTAAATCCCAAAACAACCTCAAAATTAAACAGACCCTCTAGGCAAGCAAACAAAACAAAACCTAAAGTCTGTCTCTAGTTCTCTCTTGCTCTGCTCAAATCTTTCTGGCCCCTGCCTGATACCCTCCAGCACATCCTTTACTATCAGGCAGCCAGTGCAGCTGAGAGGAGTTACGTAACCTCAGCCTCATCTCAGTCAGTGAGATTCAGGGCTGTGCTTGATGTCCACCTCCCAGGTCAAAATTTTTGCTTTCTTCTCTCTGGGGGCTCAAACCACACTAATTTATTTACAGTAAGCGAACTGTGAAAGTTATGGGAAAAGGGTATTTTTAAAAAAATATTTAAACACACCGACAAATGCTAGTGCACGTTTATTCAATTCTCAGAGCTTTATTTGAAGTCCGGTTAATATGTATGAGAACACATCAGTCTCGAACATTGCTGAGATATAGGTAAAGAATTTTATAATATATTGAATTATAAATTGCTAGTAGTGTAGACAGTAGTAGTGTAGACACACTGTTAACCAGTTTAGTTCTGTATTATGATAACAGAACAGTATTATAATAGGGGGTAGTTGAGCTTCTTATGTTGTCCTTTAGGTTTATCCCCTGGATATATAATTTTAGTGGGTACGTTCAGCCATTTTTTAATACTTTGCATACTTTCTTATCCCCACTTGACCCTGATGTTAAATGATCTGGAACCCCCAAACGACCCCCACACAGAGCAGGCATGATTTGGGTGGTGGACATTCTCAGAGCTGCTGTAACACTGATGTGGTGGAGGTGGTGTGTTAATGTGAGTTGTGTTGGCATGGGTGGATCAGACACAGCAGGGCTGCTAATGTTTTTAAAGTTCCAGAACTATTCAGCCAACTAAATCCTGTGGGTGGCATCCAGTGTCCGCTCATGAAAGACTAGAGCACAACTAACACAAACTGTGCAGCTGGCTCTGACATTACATTTACAAGTTGGACCAATGAGGAAGGTATGTTTAACAGAGTGGACAGTGAATGGACACATGAAGGGCCTTGAAAATGATCCACCACCCGAATCATATTTTCTCTGTGGTAGTCCAGTGGGAGTCCTGAACATTGAAGAACAGGATGAAATGGGGATAAAAAAGTATGCAAAGAAACAGCTGGACTTCAGTCTGTAATTGTAGAATTACAAAGTGCTCCTATATGATCAGTGGAGCTGAGGGAATGGACAGTGGGTGCAGATACAGGGTAGGTGTTTCTAATCCAGGCATCATTCAGTGTAATTCGACTGTAAAAGTGATTTGTCACTTTGTTGTGTTCAATAAGATTTGTAACAGTTTGTATGAATTACAATGTTTAAATAAATTCCAGTGCTGGAAGTTGAAGAAGTGTATGTGTTTTAAGTAAATATTCTCCTATACAAAAGAGGGACTACAGAAAAAAAAATTGGAACCACTGGACAAAACTATTGCTGATGATGAAAAAAACAGCAGGTGGTAGAAAATCAGGTGATATTATCATCAAAACGATATATCAGTCTGGCCCTAGTCCTTGGACAGGGTCAGATCTGCAGAAGCTGAGCCAGTTTAATCTGCACAAACATGGCAGCATGCGTCTGATGGTTCATATGTGATCCCATTTGCTCTGAGGAGGAGCTGAAGCCATGATCAGAGTGCAGTGCTGGGGCTGGCTGATGATGGTGAGACGGAGGAGGAGGAGGAAGATGAAGGTGAGGAGATAGAGGCTTTCTGGCTGTGTGAGGGATGTAGAGGTGTGGTGGCCTGCTTGGATTAAAGATCATATCAGCAGCGCTGCGGCAGAGGCAGAGCTGGAGGAGTGATAGAGCTGCTGCAGATGAAGCCTTTGCTGCAGGAGATAGCAGGAGAGCGGGAGGCTGTTTAGAACACAGCGAGGGGGATATGAGTAGTCGTATCTAGACGACTGACTTGCAGATACCTGAACACTTCTGTCTAGAGCTGGGGGATGAATTCAGACACTAACAAACACTATATATATTGGAAGAGCACCGTACTCATGAGCATGGGGTTCAGATTTACATATGGGCATTGTGGTATTACATAAGCCCTGTGAAGGACTGGCGTCCCCTCCAGGGTGTATTCCCGCCTTGCGCCCAATGATTCCAGGTAGGCTCTGGACCCCCCGTGACCCTAAATTGGATAAGCGGTTACAGATAATGGATGGATGGATGGCATTACATAAATAATGCTTCTTCCAGCTCCTGCACAAACCTTTCAGAGGATTAGAAGCAGTTATTATAGTAATGTGGAATAAATACTATTTCTACCCTCCATTTCGAAACACATAATGGATGAGCAAGTGTCCACAACCTTTGGGTAATTCTACATTGGCCCAAAATTTAGCCTTGTTACAGTGGTAAATTCTTGCATATTCTTAGCCACAGAATCTACATCCAATTTTACACAATTTCACAACAGTACAGAAAGTATGAAATGCTGCACCTGATTGTTGCAGTGCTATTAGAGTTAGCCATGTCCTATAGAGAGCACAATTGTTCTTCATTTCTGGGATGTAGGAAGGTCTTCCTTCTCCCCTCACAGCTAGCCAGTATGAGCATCTGTCTGTTATATAGCAGATCTAGTTATTGTTCTCTTCCAAGTGTTTTTAGCTGTCCAGTAAAGCCGGGGTTACATTACATGGCTTTTAACCAAATTTAATCCCAATTTCCAGTTGGGCCGAGTCTCTGATTTAGCTGGCTCTAGTCTGCAGAATCTGGTGCAGTCATAGTTGTCACTTGTAGGGAAAGTCATGTAGTGTATGAGGGGCTCAAACTCCAGCTTATTGCCTCCAGAACATGTTTCAGACAAATCGCAGCATATCAAACATATTTGATTTTTTTTTGACCCAAGTTTGGATGTAATTGTGTATGCTCTCAGAAAAACAGTTATGGCAGAGGTACATTATTTGTCACTAAAGGTACAAACTGTGTAAACATACCTTTTAAGGACAAGTCTGGTTGTGTTCCCTAAAGGTATATTACATTCTCTTCTCCATAAAGAGAGGTGAAGATTTGTAATTTTTCATTATAGAAATATAAGAACATAATATAAGTCCTGGAGATGAAATGGGTCATATGAAATCAACACAAATATAAATCTACAATTATAATAAAACGATGTACAATTATTTTATTAGACACAGGCAGTAGATACAGTAAACTGACAGCATGTCCATACATGCATTAGCTCTATGGTGGATGGTGGCTTGAACTCAAACCATGTGCTAAATGCACATGTTCCCAAATTACCAGTGTTATCAGAAACAACACAGTGGCAGAAACAACACGGCTGTTACAGCCTTCATTCCGACATTATTCTATTTTTTTTAGATTCACCTTTAATGAAGCAACAGCTACATTTTGGAGTCCACTACTGCTGCATGTCTGATACTTCCAAAACATTTAAGGTGGAATGTTGCTTTTAGCAAGTGCTACTTTACTTATCTCCAGCTCCATCTGCAGGGTATAGACCCCATGCTGACCACATCCCATCCACGACCCAAAGATATTTTTACCTCCATAAAAATAGTCAAAAAGGCTTGTGTAGTTGAGATACCCAGTCTGTTTATAATATGCTCCGAATTTAAAACGCATATCGTGTACAATGCTTAATGTTGCATTAGCAACAGTTTCACCAGCTACAGCATTTGGCTTAACAGGTCTTGGAGAAAGCATGTTTCCTGAGCTGGCAGCATTGTGTATGACTGGGGGAATCTTAGCAAATTTCTAGAACAGACTGTAATTATATTATTTTGAACATTGGGTAAAACAAACAAAAACAAAACAAAAAAAAAAAACAGTTTTGCACAACAATGACAAAACAGATTTGGCATTTTAATTTTCCAAAAGCCACTGCTGCAATTTTTGCACCTTTAATAATAACTACAGGACATTTTATCTTATGATGGCTTTGGTTGTTCTGAACATGCTAATTGCCTGGACTCATTCGATGAACAGCTCAGGGCAGGGCATAATTGAGTAGTGTCAGAAACCTGATAGCAGAGTAACAGGCAGAGAGATGTGAGACATGAGAGAGAGCAGGAGACAGCAGTGTGTCTCAGAGGATGAGACAGAGGCTAACTACCAGCCACAAGCACTCAGTCTGACCCCCTGCCTTCTGTTGGCCCCTCACTGGGGTCACCACTGATTGAAGACACCACCCACACACAGCAGATGAAGTATGTTGTGTGTGAGAAAGAGCGTGTTTAGTAGTGTATATTTCTTAGTGTATAAGATAACCACTATCTTTGACATCCAAAGCAAAGCTAATCTAAGTATTTTCTGAACATAAAGTTTCTCTCAAAATTATTTAACCCCAGATGCAGTTTAGGTTTATTAGCCCCATTTACATGTCAACACAACTAGCAGTTTATCCAAATTCAACACTAAATGACAGTTTTTATTAGAATTATTCAACCCTCTGAATAGAATCCCTCATAAGACTACACATTTGCAAAATCGGTTGCTGTCTCAAGTACACCTGATGCAACTAATCCAAGTCTTCGTTAGTGTCAGCAGGTGTGCTTGAAATAAAACACAATAAATACCAGGATTGGCTAGGCGTGTGTTAACTGACGTTTAATTGCATGTTAGAAATATGGCTAAGTCCAGAAATGTATCCAAAATGTTAAGAGATGTTTGAATTGCACAAACAAGGAAAAGGATACAAAAAGATTGCAAAGGCACTGAAAGTTCAAGAGATACTGTTGGAAGTATAGTCTGCAAATTCAAAATTAAAGGAACACTTTCTACACTACCTGGACGTGGCAGAAAGAGGAAACTATCCCCATCTGGCACCCAATTCCTGAGGAGGCAGGTGGTTGAAAACCCTCGAGTGATTGCAAAAGACCCGCAGCAAGACTTGCTGGCAGCAGGCACTGAGGGTTCAGTTTGCACAGTAAGACGCATACTAAATGCTAAAGGTCTCCATGCATGAACTCCAAGACATACACTTCCACTGACCCAAAAGCACAAGAAAAGTCTGCTCCAGTATGCTCAGAACCAAATAAATAAGCCACAGAAGTTTTGAGATTCTGTCCTGTGGAGCGATGAAACAAAACTGGAACTTTTCAAACCTTTGGAATGTCTGGAGGAGGAAGAATGAAGCATATGCTGGAAAAGAACACCCTGCCTAAAGAGAAGCATGGTGGTTCAGTGATACTGTGGGGCTGCTTTGCTTCCATTGGCACGGGAAAGCTAAAATATATAACAAGACAATGATTCCATGCATTCCAAGTCTTATCAAGGCTTGGTTGCAGAAAAAATCCAGAAAGATTCTAGGGTGGCCATCAAGGTCGCCTTCATTCATCTCTAAAACTCCTATTTTGGTCTCTGTTTATTACATACCATAATACAACATATGAAAAAAAAATAGAACAAAATTTAGTGCTGCATAATTTAGATGCAAACACATAGAACTAATAATCTAGAATATTAATATTAACATATTAATATTCTAATGACCCAGTTCAGTTTTCACATCCTAAGCAGAAGCTCTGAGACTGTAAAGAAGCTGTGTTCTCTCTGTCTGATTGGCGTGTGCACACAAACACACTAGCGTGCACTCTTACATGCATGTGCTCTCTCTCTCTCCATCATCATCTTCATCGTCCTTGTCACTTAATTCATTTCAGGGTCATGGTTCTCTCTCTTTCCCCTTAAATATATATATATATATATATATATATATATATATATATAAAATTCAGTATTTGGTATAATTGCACAATCATGCATTTGTTACTTTCACACTGATTTCTTTTCTGTGGCCAAGCAAACCCAAACCCAAACTATGTAAGATCCCAGACATGCCAAAAATACATAAATAAATAAAAATATCCTTGATAAATTGTGAAACTGCTAGAATTAATACAAAAAAAATGTGATAAGCATTTTTGGCATCACCTGCCTCTAAACTGTTGGCATTACTGACACGTCATTTTTATTAATTTATTTCCTGCTTCAACAATAAACTGCAACAACAGAAGCACTTTTGATGGTTTTCCACTGCATGGGATTGGCTTGACTTGTTTTAGCTGGTGGTTTTTCCACTCTCTCTAACGGGAACCACTGGTTTTGATAACAGCAACACCACCAGCATTAAATTTAGGCATTTGTTTTTATTTTTTGGACTGAACCTGGTTCCACATCCAAGATCACTTTCCTTTTTGCATGTTTGGCTTTTGCTGGAGATTTTGGTCTTTTGCCACCGACCAAAGGAGCTTTTAAACCTCTTCAAAACACCATGGTGTAATGTTACGAACTGCCATTGAAAGTCAGATAAAAACTAATGTGACTGTTGCTGTAACTTGAGATATTTTACAAGTGGCTCGTTTGTGCTGGAGTTCTGCATTTTGTGGTGATTGACAGGTCTCTTTGGCCAGTCAGTCAGTTAAGCAAGGTTAACACGTCACATTTAGTACCTACTCGGTTAGATTTGTCCCAGGCGCAGGCAGGTTCCAGGGACCAGAAATTTCTCTTCCTCATAATCATGTGATAAAGCGGCAGATACTGCAGTGTGTTCTCTTTGATCTAAAATGATTTCTCTACACAGAGAGCAATTAAAATAGACGAAAATGAGACCAACTAATATGCATTTTGGTAAAAAAAAAAAAAAAAAAAAAAGATTTGGCTCATGGAGGAACTCTTCATCTCTGCTTTTCATTCTCTTCTTTTAAAACTCTGTTTTTCTTTCTTCTCTCAGTACACTTCTACTTCTTTTCACTCCTCATCTGCCCCCCCCCCCCCACACACACACACACCTATGTACCCTATGACCCTGAATATTAAAAAGGCACTGTATAACTTCTATTTATATAATTTCTATTTTCACTTCTTAGTCATCGTTTGTTCCTCGTTTTGTTCATCTTTGTCATGTTCTTTACCTTCTTATAATTATTATTATTTGTAGGCCTCTGCCTGTGAGACAGTTCTTCTCCATCTGGCTATGCATCACATAATGTCATAAAATCAAAAGGATGCTAAAATACTAAGATGCTTGAGAGCCCATTGGTCAGATTTACCCAACATATTGATGGTCACAAGAGACCAAATACACACTATGACTTGGCCTCAAAGATTGAGATGTGAGCCAAGTACAATCTCAAAAATGAGACTGAATGGCAAGTGCAGATTCAGGAAATGTTTGAAGCATATTTGGGTGCTGTGTTATCACAAAGATATTAATACAAATTTAGATCAACATAAAACTTGATGGGAAGGTGCTGACTGTCAGTTCTTTTCATGATATCGATATCTCCTTGGCATATTGATAACCAAGTGTGTGTGTGTGAGAGAGACAGAGAGAGAGGAAGAGAGACAGAGAGCTCTTTTTCATTTCCAATATAACTGCAGTGTGCAGTAAGTTAACAATGGATCCCCATTCACATCCATTATGTTTGTCAATTAGAGATTGATCCTCGCTCCTCCCAAATCACAGCTCTTCCAGGAAAAGGCTCATCTGCACTTATAGTTAGCTTTATGATTAGCAATTTTACCACCCAGCAATTTTCCAGTGCATTCACTCGAGTTGCTGGAGAGTCGGCCTGGTGCTGGAGACAGCTCCATTCATGCTGGCTGGGAGATGTTAAGAATAAGTGAACGCATTAATCCACAAGTCACTGCAATCTTGTAATCCACTCACTATGTTAATTGCTTGCTATTTTCTCAGAGAAGAAGGCTTATGGGAAAGGTCATTAAATGGCTCAGAGCAATTGACCAGCGTTAGCCAGCATGTGTGTGTGTGTGTTAGCAGTTTCAGTTACTGTCATCCTCACTGCAAGCTCATCTCTAGCTCATTTGTGGGTGTGTCACTCTCTCTCTCTCTTTCTTTGTGTGTATGAGTGCGTGTTTTGTTGGACCTATCTTGCTCTTCGTGTAAGCTGATGACCTGTGTGCTATCTAATTTATGCTTTTGTGTTTATTCCTGAAAGACAAGATGGATAGGTTCACAATCCTCCTCTCCTCAGCCACCCTGGTCTCCTACTTTTATAGATACATTACCCTTTATCTACAATAAATGAACAGAATTCTTAACCGCATCGTGTAATGTTGTACTGTAGTTCTCTTAGGGACTGAGATGTATGATGCTTGGGCAGGATTAACATGCTATAGCTTCATGGATCCACCTGTATCTGCCAATCCCAAATGTCCAGCAGATAGATATGGAGTTAGTTTTTGAAGATTATTGGTTATGATCTTATGGAAGTCTGCTAAAATGACAGTCCTTATACTTTCAGTACATGCACTTGAATAAATGTATTACTCTGATTAAATTAAGTGATGTCAGAATTATATCCACAATGACAGATTTTTTTCTTTAAAAACATATTCATTAAGCCAAATTTAAAAAAAAAATTACCCTGGATTTTCACCTGACTATTAGCAAATGTATTAATTAAATATGTTTAATTATATTAAATATATTAACAAACAACCTATATTTCACAGTGAAATCTAGACTAGAATTAATTTAATATAATAATTTTAAGAGAACTATGACAATATGTGTTGAACTTAACTTTACATCTAAAAGTCAACTTTGGAACCAGACTAGGAAAATAGCGTTGGATGTTTCACGATAATATCTACCCCATGTTGCAGGACTATGATGAAGAAAGAGGGTTTCTTTTTTAAAAGAGAGAAATTTACTCACACTCCTAAAGTGAATGTTTTTCTTCCCCATAATCATGTGATATAGCGACAGATACTGCAGTGTGTTCTTTTTGATGTAAAATTATTTCTCTATACAGACAGCAATTAAAGTAGACTAAAATGAGACAAACTAATATGCATTTTGGTAAAAAAAAATTAAAAGTCTGACACAATATATACTCATCAATGGCCACCTCCAAGTCCATCTTGTTAGCTCATAGCTAAACTTACCCTCTGCCACACACCGCCACCAACACTAACAGTGTGAGGACAAGCATTCCTATGAGACGTGATGACAGCGACAGTCTTCCTTTCTCTCTGCCACTAATGCAGACAACCCAATGCAAGAGGAAATGCGACTGCCCAGGTCTGTAATCAGCTCTCTCAATAGGGGCAACCATTAGACCACTGCTACATTCAAAATCTCATTGAACCAGTGTTTAATAATCTGTATATTGTAGTGTGGAGCTGGGCTGCACTAAAATATCTAACTAGAATCAATTATAGCATTATTTGTTAGAGATTATTAGCTCTATGCCTAATACTGTGAGCTCCATAGCTCTATTGTTAGTTTCATAAAATTGCCCCTGTGACTGTCTGTGAGGAGTTGGTGTGTTCTCCCCGTGTTTCCTCCCACAGTCCAAAAACATACAGTGGTAGGTTGATTGGCAACTCAAAAGTGTCTGTAGGTGTGAGTGTGTGAGTGAATGTGTGTGTGTGTCTGTGTTGCCCTGTGAAGGACTGGCGCCCCCTCCAGGTTGTATGCCTTGCGCCCAATGATTCCAGATAGGCTCTGGACCCACCGCGACCCTGAACTCGATAAGCGGTTACAGATAATGAATGAATATATTTATATATTTATTTATTACTTTTTTCTTACTTTTACAGAAATCACCCCTCCCCTTCAGCAGGTTAGTGTTTTATACAGCCACTCTACAGAAAGTGAAACTGAATTCAACAGGTGAGCTAGAGTTAGTAATGTAAACATGAAATATCATGTCCTCATCCGTTGCATTAGAGCCATACTGACCATTTCAGTGGATCGAATCTGGACATTTCCAAGGAAGCTGCTGCAACTAGCTGTTTTAAATTATTCAGAGCACATCATTCAAGGCATTTTCTGATAAGGCCTTTTATGTCTCTTTATGGCAGCTTTGTCTTGGAACAGCGTTTTCAGCGTGTGGTCCCATTCATCCTTTGAATGTGCTGCTTGTTCTCATACACATTTTATGGTGTTTAAGTGTAGTACACAGTGAGCTGGTGTAAAAAGCTTTAGTGGGCTAGCTCAGGGACCGTGAAACGTCATGCTTATCCATACCTAAGGCTGCCTTCTATGGCTTGAGTAAGAAAATCTGCAGCTGTGGCAAAACAGCATGGCTCAAAGCGGGAGAAAAAACACAGACATTCGTCTAGATTTGGATTTGGTGCTTGCATTAGCATTTGACTTCATGCGGAGCAAATAGGAAATAGACAGACGACACACACTGCGTGTGCAGGCGTGAAACCCAACAGCAAATGGGGCTCATAATGGCCAGAGCATGTTGGGGAGGGCAGCTAATGAGGAAGCCCATTAGGCATTAATAGTGTTTTAAAGACCTGGGGAGAGGCAGAGGAAGGCACAGGCGAGTGTTGGTTATTGCAGGCTCTGTTGAGCGTTGTTTGTTGGATGAAGTCAGTAGTTTCTAGCTGCAGCCTGCAGACAGACAGTGTGAAGCTCCAGGCTGGGGGGATTAGCCTCAGGCTGGGAAGAAGATCCCACTTGGGTGGATGACGATTGCTTCTGTAGAATAAGGATTCACCCAGAGGAGTTGCTCATTTGATGTCTCAGGAGTTAATAGTGATACACCTGAAATTCAGTAAATGCGTTGTGGTGGTGGTGGGGGTGGGGGGAAAAACTTCAGCACATTAGCACACTGAGGGATCTGAGGCTGTTAGGTGGTCTCAAGTAGACTTGCCCATGCAGCTTTGAAAAGATGGTCTATATTTGATCATTTTCTATTTCTGTGATATCTATATTACATAATTATATAAATTATTATTCATTCATTATCTGTAACCGCTTATCCAGTTCAGGGTCGCGGTCAGCCCAGAGCCTACCTGGAATCATTGGGCGCAAAGGGGGAACACACCCTGGAGGGGGCGCCAGTCCTTCGCAGGGCAACACCCACACTCACATATTCACTCACACACACTCACACCTACAGACACTTTTGAGTCGCCAATCCATCTACCAACGTGTGTTTTTGGACTGTGGGAGAAAACCCAGAGGACACCCGTGCGGACACAGGGAGAACACACCACACTCCTCACAGTCACCCAGAGCAGGAATCAAACCCACAACCTCTAGGTCTCTGGAGCTGTGTGACTGTGACACTATCTGCTGCACCATAGTGCTGCCCTATAAATGATTAATAATGTAATAATATTATTCTGTTCACTTTCATATAGAGAGCACAGAAAAATGTATTAATAACATCAGGAGGAACCCATTAGAGGAACCAAGCCTCAAAAGGGGTGAGACTGTTTCTCTGTTCAGAAACAAAGAACCTTGGATTTGATTAAAACCTGATTACAGATGACTGATCCCTATAAGAGTATGGTGTGAGCTATCTATCTATCTATCTATCTATCTATCTATCTATCTATCTATCGATAGTGAGGGGGTGCTGCTCACTGATGGGTGATATCATGCTCTTAAAACGGCTGGGTTAAAATGCACAAGTCCAGTAGCCCACCACAGTTGTGGGTTTGGCGCCGAGTTTGGCTTAAAAGAGAGAGGAAGGAAGCTGAAAACAGACAAAACACTCTGAAGACCCTTCAGTCCAATTTGTGCTGACAGATGAGGCTATATCCACTAAAGTAAAGTTGTGTGAATTGAGCCTTGGTTCTCTGGAACACACTTCTAAACAGATGCAGGAGCTCTCTTATTTTGCATATATTCAAACTTTTCTTATCCTAGAAAAGCAGTTTTTATTATCAGCGCGTGTGTTGGTGTGCACTGTCTGACTCTAAACACTTCACTGGAACATTTGTTGACCGATATAGAGTCCTTCCAAGGAATAACCTACACAAATGTCTTGTAAAATCCCTCTAGTTACAGTCGCAGTGCTTTTTATTTGACTCAACGGCAGCTCGTAACATCACACTGAGGTATTCTGAAGAAGTTCATACGCTCCTTGGGTCGATGGTGGATGAAAATCTCCAGCGAGAGCCAGATGATGCAAGAAGGAAAACTGATCTATGAGAACTGGGGAGCGGAGCCTTTGTTCAGTCCAAAAAAGACAAAATCAAGACACACAGCATCTAACTTTACCGACGGGGTTGTGGGTTTCGAAGCCCACGGTTCCGTTAGAGACCTAATACAGACAGATATATATATATATCTGTATGAGGTCTATAGCTATATGATACATGTGGCCTATAAAAATGCACCAAATGGTTGAGGGTATTTGGGTTATGTATCCAACAGCAAAAAAAAATATGTTGTGCCAGACTATCCTTCGTTAACTTGGTGTGACAGTCTTGTGTATAAACTTTAGGGTCATTGGTTCTAATCAATAGGATTTTGTTTAGTTTTAAATGCTGCGGTGTATGTGTGTGTGTGTGTGTGTATGTTTGTGTTTGTGTTTGTGTGTGTGTGTGTGTGTGTGTGTGTTTGTGTTTGTGTGTGTGTGTGTTTGTGTGTTTGTGTGTTTGTGTGTGTGTGTGTGTGTGTGTGTGTGTGTGTGTGTGTTTGTTCTGCAGCTACAGTGCTTGGCTAAATATGTTCTCACTGCACATGCTGTAACTTCCTGACACTGCTTTTCAGAACATGAAAAGCACATGATTCATGTTCAACCTTCGCTATCTCCAGCTCAGTTCTGAGCGAGGGCTCTTCCACACATTGTTCACCTAGGGTTCAGGCATTAGTTCAGGCAGAGTTTGATTCCTATGAACATGCGCTCGTGCACTAATCACAGAGCAGCAGGCATGTTGCTTTTTCAGACAGATAACCAAGGGGAGATTAGCGCTAACAATCAGCCGCCAGCGTTTTCCTTTCTCCTTTTTTCTCTCTCCCTCCCTCTTTCTCTCCTCCCAAAACAAGCCCAGGCTTTTATTTTTTTTCTGAAGCTGCATTAGTTTCAACCCGAGATGACTGGAGGCTCTTTTTTTAGCAGCTGAAGAGGTGCACTGAGGTCATGAGCTCGTCTCCTCCATTCTCTCTTGCTCACACTACGTCTTTTTCACAGTCTCTCTTTCTCTCTCGCTCTCTCACTCTGTCTCTTCTCACAAGAGAAGAAGACGATGATGATGGAGAAAAGGAGGAGGTTTTCCAGAGTGCAGTACCCTCTCTGACTCCTCACCAGCCTCAAAGGATTCTGGGAAATGATTAAAGAGAAGGGGTGAGATGAAAGTGGCTGTTGAAAGCTGGAGAGGGAGGAGGAGGGTGATGGGTGTCTTTTTTAAGAACAGGTGGATTTTTCAGGTCTAGTTTGGAAAAGAGAGAAGAAAAGGAAAGTGTTATTCCCTCCCACTGAAGCGGTCGTAACGCGGAGGGCGGCGCGTGCATAGTCACACTCTCCTGGCCCTGATGTGCTTTGTATTTTGTATTTTTGCGGCGTGTTAAGAGTGTGACTCTTCCAGTTACAGCGGCCCCGGGCTGAACATGGAGCGAGTCAAAATAAAAATCCTTTGAAAATGAGGTCATCTGCACTTATCCTCTGATCTGGTCATTCTTCATTTCTCAGACATGTGGCGTGAAGAGGGATTTATCATAGCAACCGGCTTTGAACTAACAAAATCACAAACAAACGAAAGGAAGGATCGATCTTGAGTGTCTCTCAGAATGATGAACTGGCACTTCTGTGGAAAATCAATGGCTTTTTCTCTCTCTCCTTTTTTCTCTTTTTCTTTAGCCCTTTCTCTCTCTCTCTTTCTTCCCCCACACTTCTCTCTCTCTCTCTCTCTCTCTCTCTCTCTCTCTCTCTCTCTCTTTCTTCCCCCACACTTCTCTCTCACTATTTCTTTCTCTTTCCTTTAGCTCCCTTTTTTGTCTGCCTCTCACTCCTTTCCTTGTTTTCACATCTCTCCCACCTCTTTTTCTTGTGCTCTTTCTCTCTTTCTCCCACCTCTCTTCCTGTTTCTTCATCCTTTCTTCATATCTCTCTCTCTCCCTTTGTCTTCCTGTCTCTCCCTCTTGCTTTATCTTTTGCTCGCTAGCATACATCTCCCCCTCTTTTTCTTCAGTGCGCTCTCCCTCTCTCTCGTTCTCTCTCTGTATCTTTATTTATCTTTCTCTCTCCCACACCTTCCTGCTCTCTTTCTCCCATTTTTTTCAGTTTTCCTCCCCTTCTTACCTCCCCCTTTCTGTCTTTGCGCTTTTTTTTGTGTGTAAATTTTAACCATGTTTCTCTCTCTCTCTCTCTCTCTCTCTCTCTCTCTCTCTCTCTCTCTCTCTCTCTCTGCCCCACAGTCTTGAAAATGCCTGGCATTTTGATCTGTGGAGAAAGCCTGGACCAATAATGGCCCATAGGATAAGCAATATAAGTAAGTGCAGCTGGATATATTTACAGTGGTATTGACTTCCCCCTCCTTGTATCTGTCCTGCTCTTTGTGGTGCATGCTTATTGGCTACGCGTCTTAAAACCGCATCGACTCGCTGTACTTTTAGTCTCTGTGGGAGGCTCTTGATTAACACAAGTGTAAAAAAGATACAAGGCACTCCCACCACAGAGGCTTAGATCTTCTTTTCTGGGTCAGGGTCCCATATTTATTTCACAGACCATAACACTCGTGGTCCTTTATAGTGCCACACTTTTAAGGATAACGTTACGTTATGAAATGTTTTCGTTTATGCTGCAGTGTCAGAAAGAAGGTTCTGTACAGGTATGCTGTGTTCAGCGGACTGAAGGTCTATATTCTGTACACCACATTCTCACTGCCATGTGGAAAAGTGGGGGTTTGATAATGTACAGAAAATGAAATTTATTTAGAAAAGCCACTTAAAAGCAACAATTTCAGGGTCCAATCCCTGTGACCTCTTAAAAAGTTCTTTTTTTTTTTTTTTTGTAATTTCCCTAAGTAATATCTTCTAAGGTTATTACACATCCGTTCATACCCACTGTACTCATTTAATTATAATACTGCTGTAACTACTGAACATAACACATATTCTAAAAAAGTAAACTGAAGATGGGAATGTGAAGGGGAGACAGAAAAAAAGAGTGTGTGTGACTGTGACAGCTGGAGGAAGTTCCTTCAATCTTTCCTTGCCGTTACTGAGAGAGCCGTCACCCACACACATAGGCACATGCACACACACACACACACACACACACACACACACACACACACACACACACAGAGAGAGAGGGAGAAATATAATAAGAGACTGAGAGAGAGACACAGTGAAAGGCAGGACGAGGGAGACATATATCATGAGAGAGAAGAGGGAGAAAGTGTGGACAGGGACAGAATGATGGAGAAAGACAGAGGCACAGGATGAGGGAGAGACATGATGAGAGAGAGAAAGAGTGAGGTAAAATGAGGGGCAGGGACAATGAGGGAGAGAAAGTGGAGAGGTAGGAGAGTGAGTGCGAGAGAGCAGGGGAGTGTGGCAGATGGGGGAGGGGAGGGAGTCAGATTAAGGTGATCCTACCCGGTGGTTTCTATAGGAACCCAATTGGAGTAACAGTGAAATGTGGTGTTTTTGTTTTTTTTTCTGTTAAATGAGCATTCAGGTCTTTTATTATCCTGATCATTGTCCACTCTCAGTCTGATATGAGCATATGTGCCAAAACCACTTTGTGTGCTTCATTAGAGCAGGTGAAATTGGCTCAAATTTAAAGAGGCCAATTCCTGAAGATGCTGGAATATGTTAAAGGCTTAGATCCAAGTGTGTCCACTTTAGCCAAGACAGTAGTCAGCAGTAGGGAAGTGTTTGTAGCCTTTGTTGCTAATTAGTATAATTCATTCATTCATTATCTGTAACCGCTTATCCAATTCAGGGTCATGGTGGGTCCAGAGCCTACCTGGAATCATTGGGCGCAAGGCGCGAATACACCCTGGAGGGGGCGCCAGTCCTTCACAGGGCAACACAGACACACACACACATTCACTCACACACTCACACCTATGGACACTTTTTTGAGTCTCCAATCCACCTACCAACGTGTGTTTTTGGACTGTGGGAGGGAACCGGAGCACCCAGAGGAAACCCACGCAGACACGGGGAGAACACACCGACTCCTCACAGACAGTCACCCGGAGCGGGAATCGAACCCACAACCTCCAGGTCCCTGGAAATGTATGACTGCGACACTACCTGCTGCTAATTAGTATAATATAATATAATATAATATACTTCCTGCACTCATACTCTGTTCTTTCAGCTCCACTGACCACACAGGAGCACATTGTAGTTCTACAGTTACAGTTTGTAGTTCATCTGTTGCTCCCAAGGGCCACCACAGTGCAGGTGTGATTTGGGTTGTGGCTACAGTGACACTAACATCATGGTTGTGTTTTAGTGTGTGCTGTGCTGGAATGAATGGATCAGACACAGCAGTGCTGCTGTTTTTTTAAACCCCTCATTGTCACTACTCACAAGTCATTTTTTGCAAAGTCCAAGTGAAATCTGAAGTCTCTTATGGTTGAAAAGCTTATTCACGCTTATTTATGATCACTTTTAAAAGTCTACTTTAATGAAGGTTACATTTTACAGTATTTGAGCTGTTCTTCTGCACTACAGGACACATGGTGGTGTTTGTGTTAAACATAGTTTGTCACTTGGACTGTGTAGCCCAAGCATCGTGTGAAACATTTTTTTAGTGTTTGAAGAGATTGTTGGGCAAGTTGTGGCACACTTACTGCATCTGGTGAAATGGGCTCCTGTCGTGCTCCAGCTCTGAGTCTGACTCACAGAACTGTGGAACAATTAAGTAGGACAGCACGTCTGCGCACCTGATCTCGCACGCGGGAATTAACAGTGTCCGAGTGGGCCTTGGTCCAGTTTGGAAAATACCATTGGTTAGTGGACATTAATTTTATTGCTAAGCAAATAACAAATTAAATAAATTACAAAAAAAATTATTTTAAAAATGTAATCATTTAAAAAAAAAATAATAATAAAATACATGAAATAAAGATTGTTACTGAGTCCAAGTCAAGTCAGAGTCATTTGAGGGTGAATCTCAAGTCAAATCTGAAATCTCTGAGCAACTTGTGATTTCTGAGTCTCAAAATTGAGTCCTCATCTCTGCCATTGATGAAGTACTAGAGGACAGCCAACACATCTGCATCTACAGAGCTGCTACTGTCTCTGATTTTAGATCTAAAAGGTGGACCAAAAGGTGTGTTAAAGTGGACAGTGAGTGGACACAGAGTTTAAAAACTCCAGAAACATTGCTGTGTCTGTACCAGCACACCACCACCAAAATCATATCTGCTCTGTGGGGGTCCTGAGCATTGACGAGCAGGGAGTAATGTGGATGAGAAACAGGTGGACTACAGTCTGTAACTGTAGAACTACAAACCTTTATGGTCAGTGGAGCTGAGAAAATGTACAATGAAAGTAGAAACAAGTAGGTGGTCATAATATTGTGACTCGAAGTGGTGTATAATATAATATAATATAATATAATATAATAAAGTCCTGTATTATTTCCTTTTCAAGTTAATAAATACACAGTCACCTAGAGACCAGGATATTTTTAGGGATTCTGTTCTAAACCTATGCAGTGAACATGGAAACTTCTCTATGGGACCCACTCAATGGAGCATGAACAGTTTGGTTCTTTATCTTGTAAGTTACACTTTATAAGAAAAAAAAAAAAAAAACAAGACTAGGCCAGCCTAGTTTAGCCAGACAGCCATTAGCCATATAGCCATCATCACAGAAGTGTTTCTGGCATTTCAAAAACAGGAAAGCACAAAATACATCCTTGTCATTGAAGGTGTATATTTTTGTCACTGGAGAAGCTTTGGTGCTTTGTTTGGTGTCTTTGTTTACATGTGTTTTTTTTGTGTGTGTGTTGTACAGAAATAGGACTAATAAATGCAGAAATTAAGTTCTGGAATTCCAGGGGCAGTGATTGTTAGGACTGAGGATGCTCAAAGTTTGTCCAAACAACAGGCATAACGAATATGCAAGTCCTGTAAACTTTAAAAAAAAATTAAAAATTAAAAATTAGACCAAAATTCAACGACTCAAGTTTGCTCAACTTTAAACAAACAGCAGGTCAATTTATCAGCAATAACTAAGAGTTCAATAAATATTTATGATCAGTGATTTATGGCAATGAAGCAACATGCATAAACACACAAAATGAATGTTTTGATTCTAAAGTATTAGAACAACTAACAATTGTAAGCACATGATGTCTTCTCACACCTCACTGTAATTATGCAGGTACAGTTCTACTTGTTCTGTCTGCTACAGCCAAAATACATTCTCTGAATAGGAAGATTAAGTGAAGTTTTAAGGAGCACATGTGCAGTTACAGTAAAGCATGTGAAGTTTAAATTGCACAGCTATAAGGGGTTTAATAAACACACTAACGCCACAAAATGTCTCCCCACCACTCCTCTTTCCAGTAGTTCAGGCAAAGACACACACTGACGTGAAATAAGACAAACTGAGCAGTCCTCTTCTCCGTGTTCGTACTCGCACATGTGCATTTCAACATTAGGAGTCAGTCAGTGAGGGAAAATGCCTCTTCTAGGCCGGCCTGGTCGGCGGTTCGGCAAAAATACTCCGATTCATAAATACTGTTAGCTGTATTTATTGTGAACCTGACTGACTGCTCTGTTAGTGTATGAGCTAATAGACTTATAAAACTGCACTGTATTCAGTTACAGTGTGAGAGCACTGTTAATATCATGGCTTTATTGAATACGATGCTGAGTGGAGTGTTCTGGAGTACTAAGCAGCTGTTCCCTATTAAAAGCACTAATGCACACTGGAGTAGCTTCACCACCATAGTCTCACCCTCTTATCCATCAGTCTTTACCAACATCTCCTTTATTCTTCTCTGTGGGAGACAAGGATTTAAAAGGGGAGTAGGAAATGAAGACAATCATACTGAAGGTTTGTACAGTGTGGTCATTATGTGAAACCAATTACATGAAACAGAATTATTATGTATTTGATATATCCATGCCCTGACTATTAAACATCATAAAACTTCATAACAACTGGACTGGACAAGCTTCCCAGAGCTATGAACTGATTTATTTTTTTGCTAGAAATGACAGCTTACTTTTAAAATGAAACAAAAGACTGCTTGATTCCATCTGTAATTTTTTTTTACAAAAAAAAAACAAAAAGGGTCATTTTACCTTAAAATTACAGCTTCAAAATCATTGTGATGCTTCACTGTGCTGTAATAGGGAGAATAGAGCCTCTCTTGTTGTTACTCCAGCTTGAGAAATGCAAGAACTGCTCTGTGTAACTTTTGGAGGTATAATTCCTAAGGCTTATGGACAGTGATCTTCAGTAAATAGTTGTACATTTTAAAGTTTCACATTAGATAGAACGAGATAATCTGGTCCAAAAAACAAAAACAAAAAACAAAAAAACACATTTGAACTCCAGCTATGATTATATTTCATTGTGACTGAAATGTTCTTGCTGCTCAGTTTTTAGTGAAGATGTGTAATAGCAATTATCTTTTATTTATTTATTTATTTATTTTATTGTTCTTTTTTTTTTGGCCACTGTAGTGGAGTATGGACCAGATCAAGAAAAGAAAAATTTAAGACTCTCCACTCTGATGATGAATTTTGGGACAGGACCCACATTCCACGCTACACCACCAAAAACCAAAAAACATCTTAAGCCTGAAATTACATTGATTGATGCCCTCTATTTAAAATAAAGCAATTACTAAAGCATATCTCCTGTTTATTAGATTTTATTATAACATAAACATATATGTTCACACTGAGAAGCTATATCTCCCCTGGTAAGACAAGTGGTGCTTCTTAAAGGTGACATTCATGATTTTAATTATTATTATTTTTTTTTATAAAACGCTGAGGAGGTTTCCTCACCATATGCTTTTCTCCAGGCTGTGTGTGTGTGTGTGTGTGTGTGTGTGTGCTTGAACTCAGTCTAATGTGTTTTTACGAAGCCCCAGTGTAAATTTACAAAAGAAAAAAAAATATAAATCAATGGGTTGATTGGTCCAGTATCTCTCTCTCTCTCTCTCTCTCTGCCTCTATCTCTGTCTCTCTCTCTCTTTCTGTCTCTATCTCTGTCTCTCTCTCTCTTTCTGTCTCTATCTCTCTGTCTCTCTCTCTCTGTCTCTATCTCTCTCTATTTATATATATATGTGTGTGTGTGTGTGTGTGTGTGTGTGTGTTTGCTCACGGCATGGAAACAACATCTGGATGTGTTTAGACAGCTAAGAAACCCCCAAAAGTTGAAATGCACAAACTGAGATTAGGATATGGCTCTGTTCCTGCTCCATAGGTGGGTAATATTGGCTTATTTTTGCTGTAGATGGAACTGACTCTACATTTGAGAGCCTGCTAAGTGGATGCAAGTAATCCCAGCTGGAATGTGCTACAAAACTAAACAACTTGAATAAAAATATGAGAAAAAATTTCACCTGTGGTCCATGAAGTGGTAATATGACAAAGTATTTAATAATTGTCACCATGAATCCAGTACTCCAGTCTCAGGAAAAACTCTCTCTGGTGGTATGTTTCTCTGTCACTGTATGGGACCCTCAAGGGTAGGTCTTCAGTACGGGAACATATATTGCCAAATGTATTCGCTCGTCTGCCTTCACACATATGAAATTGAGTGACATCCCATTCTTAATCCATAGGGTGTAATATGATCTGGGCCCACCCTTGGCAGCTATAACAGTTCCATCTATTTTGGGAAAGCTTTCCGCAAGGTTTAGGAATATGTTTATGGGAATTTTTGATCATTCTATTTGTGAGGTCAGACATTGATGTTGGACAAGAAGGCCAGATTCACAGTCTCTGCTCTAATTAATGCCAATGGAATTCTACTGGGTCAGGACTCTCTGCAGACCAATAAAGTTCTTTCACACCAAACTGGAACGCATATCCATGTCTTTATGGTCTGTACATTGTGCACTGGTGCGCAGTCATGTTGGAACAACAATGTGCCTCAGCATCCTCCGACCCCACTCTGTCGTTTTATGTGGCTGAGTTGCTGTAGTTTCCAATCACTTTGTTATAATACAACTGACAGTTGTGAAATATTTGGTAGCAAGGAAATTTCATGACTTGACTTGTTGAACAGGTGGCATCCTATCACAGTACTACACTGGAATTCAAAGAGCTTCTGAGAGCGACCCATTTTTTTTCACAAATGTTTGTAGAAGCTGTCTGCATGCCTAGGTGCATGGTTTTATACAACAGTGGCCATGGAAGTGATTGGAACACTTGAATTCAGTGATCTTCAATGGGTGAGTGAATCCTTTTGGTAATATAGTTTGATTAGACGATGTTTAATCTTAACTTTAGATGAAGTGGCATTAACTTCACACTCCAAGCTTTTTATTTCTGTGTTTTAATGAAAACTATTCTGATATGTAAACATTCAAATATCACTCTTCCCTTCAGAAAAGGTACAAAAACTTAAGGTAACTACAATATACACAGCTGGACTTTAAGACCACTCGTTCCTCAGAGAGTTTATTTACCCTGTACCTTCAGTGAACAAAATGTACCTGCAATTTTTTCAGAAAGCATAGAACACTTAAAGTTCTCAAAGAGGTTCTCAAAGCAGTCCTCAGGGCCCCCTACACAGCACTGTCTGCAATTCTCCTCCAACACAACTCACATAACTTTAAGCTATGAACCATCTGGACGTCCCAAAAGAACAATTTGAGACCACCTCCATTAAACAACTAAATGTCCTTTAAAAAAAGGGATTTGTGAAGTATAAAGACCACTTATGCTATAAAAAAGCATAAACGGCGTACTAACAAGTGGCCAATGAGATGTCTGTCCATAATGGTGTCTATTGTAGGTACTGGTGTTAGATTTGTCCTTTTTTGTCTGTCCATCAAAATAGTATCCAATTGAAAACGTATAGGTCTCACATGCCTTGTTTATAACATGTCCTGAGTGATCAGCACAAATTACAAGTATGAACAATACCACTGTGTTACATAAACTATTATGCTTTTTTTTCTTATGTTTGTCTATGTTATGTTTGTTTCACAGTCAAGTTCTGAAGAACTATATGCCCCTTAATTTAAATCGTGACATTGATCGAGGGGACCTTAGGCTCCTGAACGGCTGCTCCAGGCTGTCCCTTTTTATTGGTCAGTGCTCTCTTTGAAATGATAAAAGCCGTGTGTGACCAAGTGAACACCTGTGTCTGAAACAACACATTTCATCGAGTTTTTTTTAGGATTTCATGAATAATATATATTTTCTAATATATAATAAATATAATTTAATAATAACATATAATTACAAATATATAATAATCATGAATACAATAAGAATAAAAGCATTGATATTCTATTGTGGTAAATTCCTTGCATGAGATAAAATAACAGATATAGATTAGCCTCAGGGGGCTTGTAAACAAAGAGCTTGCAATGGTTGGAAATTTATTTGTTGAGACCCCTCCTGCTCAACAGTGTGGGGCAGATATGGAGATGTTGCCCTATCCTAAGACACACACACACACAAACACACACACACACACACACACACACAGTAAATATCAATATGGATTTACAAGTCTCCCTGCAGCAGGGTCCTCAGCTAATTAAAAGTGTGATCAGTCAGCAGTGTAAAAACACAATGCAGAGACGCATGTGTGAACGCAAGCGGGTAGAGTTTTATTAAACAAAGAGAGTTAATTAGGTCAGGATCGTTCTCCTAATAAAATACACACACACCGCACACATACAAGCGTTTGCTGTTGAAGCTCCTTGCCTCTTGTTGGCAGGGAATGGAGGGAGGTGTTTGTTCTCTTTTATGTTTCTTTAATCTGAAACCTTGCTGTAATTGGATTCTCTGTATTTCCTGAATCCGCTTTTGGTTTCAGTGATTAAATTGAACCTAACCTTTCATTTCATCTTCCAGGTTTTCATCATGTACCATCCAACATAAAACACTGTGTATGTTTGCAGTTTTCTTTGTTTTTTTGTTATAACCAGGCATTTTTCTCCATCCTGACATGCTCCACCTTAAGCACTAGCACCATGGACAGCTCCATGGATCTCCATTGCAAAGCTAAGCAGCATGAAGCTCCTCTCCCTCTATGTTGTTCCCCAAGGGCAAGAAAACAACATTCATCTGCATAGCAATGTTATGAGGAAAAATAACACAGCAGCATCACACATTGTTTGTCCAATTTTCTACAGTAATGTGCAAAAGAGACCACACTTTCCCGATATAAAGGAACACTGGGTATATTTGATCAAAAAACTACAGCTTCAAAGTTATTGTGATATTTCACTGACCTGTAATAAGGAGAATAGAGCCTCTGTCCTTGCTACTCTGGTCTCAGCACTGCAGAAATTATGTAACTTTTAGAGGAGGTTAGAAAAGGTTTACATATTAGGGTAAGTTACCATATTTCTGGCTGTTTTAATCATGGAAGATGATCAAACTAAAAAGTGAAGATCAGCCTTACTCTTTAATGACATAGAAAATTTTAATACTTATTATAATAATTTGTATTAACCCAATAATTGATTTCTTCAATTTCAGCTTCTCATGCGAGGAGTCACCACAGCAAATAAAAAACAACCTGCACAGTCAACATTTTTTTTTTTTTTTTTTTGCACAGTATAGAAAAAAAAAGAAACAGTAGAAAGTAAAACTATGTGCAGGGAAGCCCAAAAGGGCTTCATTCGTTCATTCATTCATTCATTATCTGTGTCTTTATCTGTAACCACTTATCCAGTTCAGGGTCGCAGTGGGTCCAGAGCCTAACTGGAATCATTGGGCGCAATGCGGGAATGCACCCTGGAGGGGGCGCCAGTCCTTCACAGGGCAACACAGACACACACAAACATTCACTCACACACTCACACCTAAGGACAATTTTGATATCAATAAAAACACAAAACAAACCAACAAATGTTCATCTACACACACACATTCATATCGATACATATACACATATAAAGTGTACATATATATAAACTCATATGTGTATGAATCTAAACATAAAAGAACATGAGCTTTGAGCTATATTTTAAAGTTGTAAGATTATTAAAATTTTTAGATAAGGCCACAGGCTGTTCCAGATTGATGGTCCTTGATAAGATAGGGTAAACTGACCAATAGATATCCTATAGAAAGCTTTATGAAGATCGGTAGAAGAACATTTACAGTTAAGATGTACACACTTCCTTGTGGATCATGGATAACCTGTGATTGAATGGATCGTTTGCCAGTTTGGGAGTCTCATGAACAGCAAAGTTGAATCTTAACTTTGTGGAGTACAGTTTAACTGTGTATAGTAATAATATACTGACTAAGCAGCTTTGTTTCATGTGAACAAAGTGTGTGGATAAAACAGTTACGGTTTGTAAACACTGTGCACCAGAGGCTATATTTCATGGGGCCTGGGTGCCAAATGGATAATAATGTAATAAAAAAAAAAATGAGCATGCTGTTAGCCAAGGCTTCCCTTGTTCTCAGCATGTGGTTACACCCATTATGAACTCTTCTTTGACGTACGCTACAATACCTTTAAACTGAAAGCTTGTTGTTTTACGGTTGTGTCCTTTTCTTTTTTAGTGAAAAACAATCCGCTCTGTAACTCAAAAAGTGTGATATCCAAGCAACAGAGAAAACAACATAAAAGTCAACTGGCTTTTTCAAAAAAAAAATAATAGTAATAACAACAGCAAAAAAGTTATATTTTATATTAAACCTTTAGTCCATATTTTTAATATTTTACAAAAAGTCTGATTCTTCAAACACATATCAAAGTGAATCCTTATTTATATACTGTTGTAGTAGCCACTTGCCTGTGTATGATTACAGTAGTGATGGCTTCTCTCAGGCTGTGTTCAGCTTGTCTGTTTATGTTGAACAATGTGTAGTAAGAATGTGCAGTTTAGATGACCACAGTGCATAGGGCTATCTGTGCCCCTCAGGAATCAAAACTGACCCTGTTTTTCAGTGCAGCGGTCAGCATTTACCCCCCACAAGGCTCTTTTTCAAAAGACCACTTCGACTTCTGCTCTATTAAAGGCGACATGGGCTGTGTTCTTCTGTTTTGGTTTTATAAAGCCAGTGTGCATTTACTGTCCGCAGGGTCAGACAGGGGAGAGCTGCACTGAGAGACCTTCATTTCAGACGCATGTGGGTGTTACAGAACTCTGTCCTAAAACAACATTTGTTATCGTTATTATATAAGACATTACTAAATCAGTCTGGCAGACTACAGGATTAGTAGCATTCCTGTATTAACCTATCAATTAAAACTGGATGATATAGCTAAAATGTATATATATATACATACAAATGTACATATATATATATATATATATATATATATATATATATATATATATATATATTCCTATATTCCTAATTTCAGTCTATGCAATATAATCCTTATACCAATATGAGTGATATAAAAACCACAGAAAAACTGCCAAGAAAGCCCACAACAGGTATCTGTACTTTCAAACTACTAAAAATATGAATGTGCCAAGTCTATGAAACATCCTGCTGTAAAACTACGTAATATTTTATTAATAAATTCACCACCTTCTCTATAAATAGTGGAAGGAAATGTTGCAGATTATAGTTCTCAATTGAATTAATATTTTAACTATAATTTTGTCACTTGTGTATATGTAAATAATAATTCTTAAATAAATACATAAAAGAGGCTTTTAATTTGAGACGACCAGCTCTTGGTGATTCTAGTAATAAAAAATCTCTCTCTCTCTCTCTCTCTCTCTCTCTCTCTCCCACCACCACCCCCCCACATGATTTTATCATATTGATATTGAAATATTGTCCAGCAATCTCATCGATACACAACATCCCACACAGCTGTATTATAAACTAAAAATAACCCTTTGGTGTCCTCTAAACCCAAATGCTAGCAAAGCCACTGGTCTATAGACTCATAAGTACAGCAAAGCTAGTGTTAGTGGAAACTCACAAAATGAACATTTCTTTATCTATTCAGTCAGAAGTCAAAAGAGAATGAAACTGAGGGAGCGCATCTAGATGGTGACAACTCATTACTTTCAACTAAGTAATCCATTCTATTTATTAAAGTGATTGTGCTTATCACAGTGCTATTCCAGTACATTTGGGGTTAGTTGGAGGGTTGTTTTTATGACTAATCACCTGACCTCAGTCACCTCACTGATGTTTACGTAGCTAAAACCCATCTAATCCTCACTTAGTATCTAATAAAAGCCTTCCTCTCTGCTTTCCTTTAGCAGTCACCAGCAGGTGTATAATAACGTTTGAAACAGGCTGCATCAGAAAAATTCCCCAAACAGTGCAAGTTCACTGAAGGTTCCTCCCACCAACAAGATATGTCATTAGAAGGAGCTTCCTCTATTTTTATATGGTCTAATTTTAGGTTGCACAGAGGCTTTTTTGGCTCTCAGTGCTGGGATCTTGGGTTCGAATCCTATCTGGGTGGAGTTTCCAAGTTCTCCAAGTTCTTTCAAGATCATTTAGGTAAATTTGATACTCTAAATAACTGTAGGCGCTGGATGCAGTCCTCCAGGTGGATGGCCGTTCCTCGTTGAGAGTATGTTGTTCATGTTTGGCTGCTGCTTCTCTCCTGTGTGTATGTTAATATCCTTACCCACAGTTTTTCATGCTTACCTGAGCAGAGAATCGAACCCCGGACTTCAGCACTAGAATCAGTGGTGTCACCAACCACTGCAGATGTGCCATTGCAGAAGGACAGTGCTAAGTGTAAAGTTTTATGGGTTAAAGTTGTGAAGGCGCTGGGAGGATGGGTGTATACTAATGGAGATGCTGTGTGTCATGTTATGGATCATTGTGGGAGTGAGGACGGTCGGGGTGAAGGGCAGACAGTGACAGTATCTGCTGTAACAAGTGGCTGCAGCCCTGGACGTGCTTGCATCAGCCCTGGTTTTGCTTGTGAGAGAAGCAGACGACCCATCGCTCTGTCACAGCAGTTGCTGTAATTGTAAATCTGTGAATGATGAGAAGGCACTGGAGAATTTCAGCAGGAATTTCACCACACCAGCTGTGTAGATCTGGCACTGTCAATTTCATTAGCAATGGAGTCGTTCATTCATTCATTCATCATCTCTAATCTCTTTATCCTTTTCAGGGTCACAGTGGCTCACGACCCTATCTGGAATCATTGGGAACAAGGCAGGAATCCATTCAAGTTATCTACAGATTATCAGTCAGTGATCTGTACTGAAGATCAATCAGATATTCTAGAAATGTTCATGCTGCAAAATCAAAATATAGCTGTGGAAAACTTTTAAAATATTCCATTTAAAACAAAGAATGCCTAAGATGTCACATATCACACATATTTTCTTGGGCCTCTTCACAAAACGATGCTTTGTGTGTGTGTGTGTGTGTGTGTGTGTGTAATAAAAACTTTTTACACTGACTTCCACTGAAAGATGAGAAGGATTTGTATTATACTCTCCAAGACCCTTGGATGTGTGGTCATAACCTGCATTCTTCTATAAAAGTGTAATCTAATAACATGTAGCTTTTCACAGTTACATAACCCGGCTGGGCTTTTCGGGCTCATCTTACACTCTTGAGCAGCATATGCCGCCTCATTCACAAGAGAGCAGTGCAATATCTGTGATATAGTGTAGTGCGGCATGATGTCACGTCCCGTGCTGCTTCAGGACTGTGAAGCCCCAGCTGCTGGGCTTATTAGCTTCATGAATTTCTTTAACCAGGAGACAAACAGCAAACGGGAAATTGCTCAGCTCAGTTTTATGAGATGGCATTGCTCAGTGTTAATACTTGGCTATTCCACCTCATCTACTTGGCCTAATCAAAGTCTGTATTTGGCAGGGAAAATCCAGGGTGTAATATGGTACACTGCTACAGATCGTCTATGCTGTGATAACATACTATAAGAGATTATTTAAGAGATTTTAATATTATTAAACCTGTTTTATGTGTTAAACTCATGGGTCTTAGACCTGGTATTACATTCTAATATCTAACTTGCACCATATTTTATTATTTATTTATTAAATATTACATATTTAATCCCAATTTACTGAACTGCTCAACAAAATGGTTTCTTGGGAGTTGAAATACCTATAAACCACCTATTGGGAGGCTCCCCTGGTGTCTGCTCATTCCCCCTCAAGGGCTGGGGCTGTTTCTATAACTAACACTGCTTTTTATGAGTTAGCTGCTGGGCTGAGGTTAACATTGTCGGGTTATGACAGCAGAAACACTGGTATACTCAAACATGACTGCTGCGCTGAATGAAATCTCTGAACAGTGCTTTCAGACTGTCCTTAATGTAGGTGACTGTAAATACAGTATTAGTCTCATTTTAGCCAGGTCTGTATTTCGAACAACTCCCAAGTCAACAACACAGAAATTGAGCTATAGATTTGTATGCAGGAGGGTCAGACCGCTTTTCATTTTTCTGGGGGGTATAGGAGTGAGGTGGCAGTAGGATGGAGAAACTAAAAAACACAACACAGAGAAACAGAACTTATCATGAAAGTCTGGTAAAATAAATAAATAAATAAATAAATAACAGAGTATAATAAAAATTAGAAGCCAAAGTGAATGTATTTCTGAGGCAGTTGGAACTGCTGTGTATTCAGGTCGACTAAAACTCACTGTCTAATGCCCCTAGAAGGGCAACACTGACACACGCAGTGTTGTTTCTGACTTAGTGTTGTTCCGTCTTTAATGGTTTTGACTCAAAAACACAAAATAAACCACATCCCATATCAGTTCAATAGAGAGCATGTCTTTTATTGTCCAAATACAGGACAGTTCAGGACCGCTTATTTGGAGGTCTATAAAATAGGTTTAACAATGCCACTGCTATGAGTATTAACCATGTGCAATATAGTCTTAAATTAATGATATGCAGTGTTGTTATTCATCAACAAACTTCCTAAAAGTCCTAAACAGAAATCAACCTAATCAGAACCTAAATCAAACCAGATTTGTTTGTGAACACCCTTTGCTTTTAAAAGTGCATCTATTCTTATATGGACACTGGAATGCGGCTTTTAAGCTTCTCAGGTGTATTACATTCTAAGCTTTTTGGAGCACTTGCCACAGTTCTTTTGAAGGCTTTGACTGTCTCACATGCTTCTGTCTCCCCAGAACTCTGCTGTGTCCCCTGACTGACTCAATGTTGTTGAAATCGTATCATCTGCTACATAGTTTTTTTAACATTGGCTGTGTGTTTGGGGATCATTGTCCCACTGGAGGATGAATTTGGGACCAATCTGATGAGACTGTGTGATGGAATAGAAGCTTCTTTGTAGTTCTCAGCTGTCAGGGGGCTATTAATTATGAACAAATCACTGGTTGTGTGGCTTTGTGTCTCTGTCTGAACCTTGGCTGTTTAGTTGCATCTCTTCCAAGATTTCCATCTCTAACAAGATTTCCTCCAGTCTCTAGATGGGTGTGCCAAGGGTCCAGTGGTTTTGTGGTCCAGTGGCAGTCCTGAGCTGAGAACAGTGCAGGACATATTCTGATTTTGAAAAGAAATAAACCTGAGGTACTTTGTCTTCTGCATTTACTCCAAACACGCCTGCTTATTTCTGTTTCTGTAAAAGAGCTTAGACACTGTTGGAAATGTTTCATAAGTAAACTCTCTTAAATAGGAAACAAGTAATGTCTGAAAATGAAAGGAGATTTATGGAACAAGTACAATAAAAATAAAATATGGTACAAATAAGTTGGCAAATTAAAGGCACTAAGATGTACTATTAGGTTTTCCACCAATGCTTATTGGGGAAGTGGTCTGTTATGTATCGTTCTACATTTTTTAACAACATAGAAATATCCCACTGTCTGTAACCGTTATCCAGTTCAGGGTCACGGTGGGTCCGGAGCCTACCCAGAAGCACTGGGCGCAAGGCAGGAACACACCCTGGAGGGGGCGGCAGTTCTTCACGGGGGGGGGGGGGATGTACGGCACTCGCACATTCACTCACGCCTATGGACACTTCTGAGTCTCCAATCCACCTACCAATGTGTGTCTTTGGACCGTGGGAGGAAACCGGAGCACCTGGAGGAAACCCACGTGGACACTGGGAGAACACATCAACTCCTCACAGACAGTCACCCGGAGTGGGACTAGAACCCACAACCACCAGGTCCCTGGAGCTGTGTGACTGCGACACTACCTGCTGCACACCACAAATTCTATATATATTTATATAGATGTCAGGATGGCGAGGCAGACTGATGGAGGCAGATGCACTCGCTAAAACACAGTGACTTTATTAACAAAACATAACGAAACAAGGACAGACAGACTTGGCCAAAACGATGACAGAGGAAATGCAAACGAGGAAACGAAGCGAGGAACAGATGGGACAAAATGAGGAACGGGACCAAACGACAGACAGACAGACTAGAGAGAGCAAAAACAACAACAGAGCACATGGCGGGGAAAACAGACAAGACAGGACAAGGGCGTGACAATATAATCTACAAATTAACATTTATTTAACTTAAAGTAATACTGAAAAATGTACTATGTCCCGAAAATTGATAAAACAACAGCCCTTCAACGTGTAGTGGATGTTGGTCATACACCCCGATACATATATATATAATTTTATAATTTGTTTTATAGCCTTGACCTTATTCAAACTCCTCCAACCTCTGATATTTGACTTAATGATATTAATTAAGATTTATAATTGGTTTAAGCAATTAAAACATTAATAATTAGTTTGAGAATGAATAATAATCATGCTAAATGAGTTCTTCAGGATTTTCAGAAATTCTAATGAATAAATTGCAAACACTGTGACTTCAAATAATGAGAGTTTTATTAATAAAAAGAAGATATTTAGTTAACATAGCACAACCTTGTAATCTCACGGTGTCCGGCAGGGGGAACTGATTTTGACCTTAAGGTGAGCTAGACACTTCTAACTTGTGACTAAATTGTTGCTAACTAAGGTTAATAAATGGTAAATTATAAAGAGGGTTTGTTTGGACATCAGCTACTGAAAAGGTGTTAAATACGCTAGCTTACTCGTTCGCCGTTTCACCGAGCCGTCGCGTCCTGTTGTTTAATCTCCGTGTCCCGGGGTGTTCTCGTCGTTCCCACGTGGTGAGAAGCAGGCCCGCTTATGGAGGATCTCTTTACAGTCGATTTGAAGACCCTCGATTCCGAGCTGAGCTGCGTTGATCGAGATTTCCCTTCTTCGGTTTTTCACAGGCGTGGCTGGTTTTCCACCGTAGTGGGGAGGCTTTTTCAGAGTATTAGCTAGTCTCGTTGTCCAGCTTTCCAGGATTGATGTCTTCAGGAATCAGCTTATAACGTTAATATATCTGTTATCGATTACTCAAACGGTTGATACCTTACTTTGGCCACAAATAAGTTTCACCCGCCTTGATCATTCGTGAGATCACACTTCGATAGGTAATAAACATAAACAAGATTAAAGGAAAAGAAAGATATTCAAATTACTCGACGTATTAGTAAAACTTCATACTCTTAGCTAATTTCGAGACGTCTCTCGTAAGCTTTTCTGAAGTCTGAGAGGTTTTTCTTTGTTTGTTGTCGGCGTCCTCTATTTTCCAGTTCCTTTCGTGGTCCGTTACTTCTGCAGAGTCCTCGCGACTCTTCAAACTTCGAACTCCTTGTCTGTCTTGCTGTTTGGCCTTTTCAAGGCTGGCGCGGTCACGCCCTAATGGGAGGCGTCCTCTTTCTGATTGGACGCGAGTCCAGACTCACGTGACTCTCGTGAGGGAGAGAGAGAGAGAGAGAGAGTAGGAGGAGGGGGTTTTGACTCTGTGATTCATACATAAGGAATATGAGTTTCTCGTATCAAAATTCTTATACCTGTTATCAACCTATAACAATGAGTACATTGGACTATTAATATCAGACATTTACATAAGGTCCCATCTTGAGTACATTGTTCACGTCCAATTCGTGATGATACGCTGAAAAATAAAACATTAATCCATTTTCTCTCATTCAGAGACAAAACTGATCTTTGTAATAGAAACAATCGGCATTATACATCATTTCATTAGAAGGTAGGCATTCATCTGAGGGTACAGAAAGTGACATTCATACGTTCGTTTATACACAAATAACTCAGAGAACGACTATTTTCGCTATTGTCTTGCGGCGACTCCGGGCGAGGTGTAGTTCCGCCAGTGTCCATTTGGTGTCGTTGTTAATCCGTGTTTCAGCTGTTGGTTCACGGGAGTTCACTCGAGGTCACTTTGGTTTGAACATCTGTTGATCTCCGTGAAAGATAAGGATTAGACATTTAGGTGCCATTGTCATAAAAACGGGCCGTAAAAGCTCTCTTCTTTGTTTGAGGTTCCTGTCTCTTTAAGTTAGTTATCTCGACAGTTCCTGTTAGTTAAAAGAGAGAAGGGGGGTGTTGGGGCCATGTGTTACTTAAAAGGGTTCTTTTGATGTCTTTAGATTGGTTGTGTGTGTGGGGGCTGCTATGTTGCAGACGAAAAGTCTTCTGCAGACTGGAAAAGTTTTAATTCAAAACTTTTCATTTCTTGATTGTCCGATATTCATATTTGGCTCATACTCCACTACATTCCCCCCTTTCTTTTCAGTTTTATGGTTCGTCAGGGATCATGGAGCTGAAAAGAACTTTTGCTGTGGAGGAAGGTGAGGTCAGCAAGCATATTCAAACACATTTTCAGAGCTGATGTATTCCTATTAGTGTATGGGTGTATATGGAATGTGTATGTTTGCATGTTGAAGGGATCCTAATTATTTAGGGGCAGGTCTTGTTCAAACGCAACCTCGAGAGCTGATTCTTCGACATGGCCTTCGGCTTCATATCTAAAACTTGGGGGTTCACCTCTCTGGGCTCTCTTATGTCTAACGAATTTGACCATTTTATTAGACCAAGTTTCTAACCTGCTCTGGAGGGCTCGAGTGCGTTTGAAATAGAACCAAGCTATACCAAAGGTCAAAAGATATCCTAATCCTACCAGGGTAACTAGTAAGGTGTCCGGGGTGGACCATGCATAGGTGACAGGCTGAACTGGCCATAGGGGTTGAGACGATAGTTCTCTAAGAGTGTTATCTATGGGGGTTAGGTCAATGACTTGGGTTCCCTCATATTCTAGGCGAGTTAGTGTTTTAGTATCTAGCTCGATGGTGTGTTTGGAGAAGAACTCTGAGATTTCTACGTCGCTCTCATATTGGTCAGGGTTTAGGTGATACAGGGCCAGGTCTCCTACATGTAAGATTGCGTTTACGGGGACGTCTACCCAGAAGGTTTGGCTAGGAAGGAGTACCCTTTCTGAGGTGTCATGTTGATCATAGGTTAGTAGGGCCTCTCTAAAGGGGGTGTTAACCAACCAACGATTTCCAACAATTTCAGCTTGAGTACTGGTTACCAAACGTCGGGGCGTGACGACTACCGGGCATTGAGTATTACTCATCATAGGCTTAAGGCCACAGATCCCATTTGCGCTGTCACGAATGAAAGGTTTGCTAGGGCACAAGTAGTGAATGTCTTTAGTGAGTGGGCACATAAGCAAATTGGGTACCAGATATAGGTCAGGGTTATCGTCTTGGTATGCTACAAGAGATGTTGTTTTCACACGAACGTAGGCAGAATCTTGCCAGAAACCAACGTTGACAACATCTTTCAAACGGTATATGTTTTCAGGCGCCATTATGGGAAGGTTAATAATGAATGCTAATTCTCGGTCTTGAGGATTAACATAAATTGGGATGGCGCTACCTAAGGTATAGGCTAGGTGGGCCTGGAGATCAGTAACTACTTCTCGAGTTGCTGTGGATAAAATCTCCTGTACTAAGGATAGGGGCACCAGGTAAGGAGGGATTCTCCCCATGGCTAGGCTATCTACAGAGGAGCTGATTTCTTGTAGCATATCAGACAATAACATATTCACAAGCTGGATGTGGGCAAGGTCAAGTTGTACTACTGAAAGCATGGAGTTAACCGTCTGGAGCGTTTTGTTCAAAGCGACACTGTGAGCGTTGAGCACTACGACGGTGCCACGTAGGGTTTGCCCAATGGTTTGCAGGTGCTGCTGCTGTTTGTCTAATTGGGTTTTAATGTTCGGAATTTCCGCTTGCAATTCCCCTACTTGACGTTTAACAGTGGCTACATTGACGGCATTGACGGCGGACGTTCCGAGACTCAGTAGTGATCCCACAGTTGCAGCTGCCATTAACAATCCGCCTATGAAGCGTTTAGGTCGTTTATTAAAACCATTTAGTTCTGATTGCGTTACGGTAAACTTTTGTAACTGGCGGAGCATGTGAGTTACGTCGGCTTCAGCATGGCTGATAGCTTCCTAAGTCCATCTAACTCCATTCCGGCCAGTCTGCAGCGTGGTTATCGGTAGGTTTTTGCTACACGCTTCGGCGGGATTCAACCGTACAAATACTCTCTGGGTATGGAGGCGGCAATTAGTGATTAGCAGTCCCGGCTGGTCTTTCAGTATTATTCCTGAGTCAGGACCTGGTTCAATCACTTCAGGGAGCACGGCGGTTCCTAGGGAGCCGACGATCAGGAGAATGAGCAGCGGGGCCATCCTACCGGAAGAGATGCTCATGGTTAGATTTAGGGTATTTATGGCGAGTCGTTTAGACAAATTATAAAATTTTTCACGGTACCCCCCTTTTGATAAAATTTTCCTAGGGTAAGCACTCTATAATAATTGACGATGAGGGACTAGGGTCTTGCACCCTGAGTGTCCTCAGTCTGGTTAGAAGCTCGTTGCCTGTTAAAGAGTGAGAGAAAAAGGGAAAAGGGATAGGAGAACTAAGGTGTGAGTAGAAGGTTATAGTTGTTTGTTAACTAACACCCTCCCTGCCTTTGGTTCTGCCGTTTATGATCTAACACAAGCGTTAGTATCCCCTACAAGTCCCATGGGGGTTGTGTGTGGTCGGATTTGGTTGCGGTGGACCCATTTGAATTCGGTACTGCCCCGAGCTTTGTTTATTTTGATCCTGTAAACAACGGGGGACAGTTTGTCTGTTATCTTGTAGGGACCGGACCATCGGGGTAGGAATTTGCGGGCCAAATTCCCCCCTGTTTTTCGCGACCTTCCAACAGGTTGGACAAAGATGTAGTACCATACTTTGTCCCCTATTTGGAGTTCATCGTGGGATGCTTTGTGATCATAGTACGCTTTGCGACCTTCTGCACTTCTTTCCAGTTTCTGCTGGGCAAAGGCGAAAGTAGCTTTGAGGTGTTTCTGCAGGTCCTCCATATACTGATGAGTGGTGTAGGCTACAGCTATGCTAGCTTCACCTGGCTGATATAACAGATGTAGAGGCAGAGTCATTTGTCTCCCTGTCATCAACTCAAAGGGTGAGACCCCGACCGCGTCGTGTGGGGTCGCCCGTATGGCCATCAGTACGAGGGGGAGTTTGACATCCCAGTCTCGTTGGTTTGCTGCTACGTACTTTTTCAGTATGCTAACAACAGTTCGGTTGGCTCGCTCTACCTGACCTGAGCTTTGAGGATGGTAGCTAATGTGAAGGCTGGCTTTTACTCCTAAGAGTTGCCAGAGCTGCTGCATGACCTCAGCTGTGAAATGTGTCCCTCTGTCAGAGTCGACACGGCTGGGTAGGCCAAACCGTGAGAAGACATGGTTCATCAGTAAGTATGCAGTGGTTAGTGCTGTGTCATTCGGTGCGGGGAGGCATTCTACCCATTTAGTGAATGCACACGTGACTGTGAGGAAGTACTTGTTACCTCTTACTGTTCGAGTGAGTGGTCCAACCCAGTCTATCTGGAGGTTTGACCAAGGGAAGGATACTCCTTTCTTTTGCAAGGGGGCTCTATGAAGAGGATTCGAGGGTTGAAATTGGCAACATACCAGACAGCCTTTAATGTAGTCAGCCACATCTTTTACCATGTGGGGCCAATATGCCACCTGCTTGAGCGCATGGTGTGTTGCTTTGACCCCTTTGTGTCCCGCAGATGGGGAGTCATGGGCGTGCATCAGCATCACCCCCCTGTGGCACTGAGGAACCACGAACGTAGGTGAAGTGTGCGAGTCAGTGGCATGAACTAGCAAGCCTTTGACGACTTGGAGGGACGCTTTGGCGCCGTATAGGTCTTTAAGGCCTGGTATGGGGTCAAGATCTTGTGCTGCGATGGGATTAGTAGAAGGGTCAGAGACATGGCTAAGCATATTAGAAATGGATGGGTCTCGAGCTTGGAGAGTAACTAAGTCAGCGTCCGAAAAAGCAGGGTTAATAGAGACAATGGTAGTTTTGGCATTGTCAGGCGACGCCTTTGTTATAGTTCGAGACCGTGTGACAGCTAGGACTTCGATGTCGGGTGGGTTTGGAAAAAGGGAGGGATCGAATGTCCACGATGTGCCTTCGCGGGCCCCTCGCTTGGCTAAGCTATCTGCTTGATCATTGAATTCTTTGTCATCTCCCGGGACTCGGGAGTGACCCTTCACTTTCTTCCAGTAGATCTGCAGGTCATGTGTGTCTACCAAGTGTTCGCATGCCGCGAAAAGCTCTTTGTGTTTAACTGGCTTTTTGTTTGACGTGGTGTAGTTGTTGGTTTTCCACAGTCTCAAGTGGCATGTGAAGCTTAGGCGCGCGTAGTTGGAGTCTGTGCAGATCACCAACGTTTTTATGCTTTTCTGGACTGCAGACTGGATTGTGATAAGAATTCCTGCTATTTCAGCATATTGGGAGGACTGAGCACCCAATTTGAAACTTAGGGGTTCGTGAGGCCATCCGTTTATTCCGATAATACCCACCCCTGCCATCAGGGTGTGTTCTTGGCGGAACGAACAACCATCTACATATGCAGTGACAAGGTCTTTGCATGTGTTAGGATCAAAATAGTGGTGGTTAGCCACGGTGGGTAAGAGGGTTTCTGGAGTTTGTGGCACTTGGGAAGGAATGTTTCCTTCGCATCGCCTGCAGGAAGCAAGGCCTGTGCCTAGGGGGCTCTTGTAGTTTTGCGCGTAACGCACCTCTAAGTCAAAGCTTTGGAGAGCCATTAGCCATGACGCTACTCGAGCGTTAGTTACTACACCCTCTCGAATTCGTTGGCTGTTTAGGAAAGTGACTGGTTGATGATGAGTTTCAACAATCACCTTCTGACCACCTAGGTAGTTGGAGAAATGTTTGACTGCCCACACTGTTGCTAGTAGTGCTTTTTCGCAGTCACTGTATTTGTTTTCGGCAGCCAGCATAGTTTTACTAGCATAGGCTATGACACGTTTGTCTCTATCGTGTAATTGATACAGACCGGAGCTGAGACAGTGGTTCGAGAACCCTACTTCTAGGTAGAATTCTTTGCTACTGTCAGGATAGGCAAGGCATGGGGCCGTGCACAGTTTCGATTTTAGTGCCTGCATGGCGTGTTCCTGGGCTTCGCCCCAGGTGAACGGAGTGTCCTTTTTCAGGAGGTCATAAAGTGGACGAGCTAGGTCCGCATAGTTCTCTATGAATTGTCGTGAGTAGTTGCATACTCCTAAGAAACTGCGGAGTTCCTTAAGGTTGGTGGGTGCTGCGAGGTTTGTTACCCCTTGCACTCGACTCACTTGTGGTTCAACACCATCAGTGCTTACGAGCAGACCGACGTAATTCACTTTTGTTCTGCACCACTGACATTTGGAGAGTGATATTTTCGCACCTGCTGTTGTAAGCTGGTCAAGAACATGATCAATCTCGTCAATGTGTGCCTGTAGGGAGTGGTTACGCATGAGTATGTCGTCCACATATATGAGGGTGCCTCGCTCGCGGGCATCAGGGCATGCTTTGTTTAAGAAAATATTAAACTCCGCGGGTGAGTTGGCATATCCAAAAGGGCACCTAGTGAATGTGTACTGTCGGTTTGCGAAAGTGAAAGCGAGCTTGTGTTGGTCTTCTGCTTGCACCGGGATGGTCCAGAAGCCAGAGGCTACATCGATGGTGGAAAAGTATTTAGCGTTTCGGACCGAGGGAAGCTCTTGCTCCAATTGTGTCATCGGCCATCGAGACAAGGGAACCTGTTGATTTAGTTTCCGATAGACGATGGTTAAGCGCCATTTACCATTTGGTTTTATGACGGGCCATAATGGTGCCGAATACGTGCTGTTACAGGGTCGAATTATGCCCTTTTCCAGCAAGTCATCAATGATTTCTTGTACCGGTTCATAGGATGCCAACGGAATTTTGTATTGGCGGACAAACGTGGGTGGTGCTCCTGGACGAGTGGGAATGCGTACTGAATGAATGTCAGTGAGACCACAGTCCGTTGAATCTTTGGAAAAAGATTTTTGATATTTAAGGAGCACTTCGCAGAGTTTCTCACGTTCTTCTTTGCTTTGGAGGGCGTCGGCCTCCTTTAGAACTTGTTCGACTTGGATACGAAATTCGGAGTCAGATAGTTCTTTCGAAGTACGCGGATTTGAAGTGTTTTCTCCCGCTTCGGGAAGAAGAGATGGTTCCCGGGAGGATTCCGGGGATGAATCTATGGAAAGGACCGTGATCGTCATTTGATTGTCGTCAGCGAGATCTATCCTGCAAATGGCATCATTACTCATGTCCAGAGCTGAGAAGAGAGCAACAGCTCGTGTCGGATGAGTGTAGAACACCTTTGATTTTGCATGATCAAGAAGCAGGGATTCAGGCATTGGTCCTATGATCGGAATTCGCAACTCGAAGTCATGGAATTTCGTACTGACTAACCAACCCAGAGGAGATGAGTGAGGGATCGTCAAGGGTTGAGTGGTTTCGTTCCGTACGAATAGATAGGTGGATCTTGCTCGCGTCTCCACCAAAGGTGTGGCTTCGAGGGTGAGGCCTAGTTCGAAGAACTGAGGTGACGGTTGGAAAAGTGCATGCGCGTGGCTTAAGTGTTGGCCAGGTCGCATGACTAAGCGGATGGGTACATTTGCTGCGTTCGCAGGTACCACAAGTGAACCTTGGTTAGTGACCTGACATACCTCGGGAATAGTTTGTCCTGAGCCTAGGTTGCTGAGATCGGAGGACCAGGTTTCCGTTGAAACATCAGTCAAAGACCACAGTACACTATTGAGGGTGTCTACGTGGACGTCGAGGCGCACCAAGAAGTCACTACCAATGTAAACGTCGTGCGGCAAGTTAGGGACGACTAAGAAATAATGGGTGATTACCCTTTTGTTCCACTGGACGGTTAAAGCGCAAATTCCATCAGTGGGTGACATTGCTTTTGATGCCAGGTTAAGAGGAAAGCGACAAGGACTGCTCACCAAAGGAATATTTGGTTGAGTGAGGCGCAGAGTGTTAAAGAGGGTTTGGCTTATGGCGGACTGGTCGGTCCATAGAGCCAGAACTGCATTGTCTACATGATAGTCCTGGATTGTGAGACCATTCACGATGGGAAGGCCTGGAGCGTCTGTTGTGGACGGCTGTGTGAAAGTGCATAGGAAGGTGTTCCGTTGTTCTAACATGGCACTAGGGGGCCAGGGAGAGACTGCTGTCTCTGGTGTGGCTGCCATGGGCTCAGTTTCCTCTTCCTCGAAGTGAGGGATCTGACTTGGTGGATCTCCTATTGATTCAGGCCGGATTTCGAGACGGCAACACTGAGCTTCCCGGTGGTGTGGGGTGCAGATGGGTAAAGGCTCACGCACTTGTGCCCAGATCTTTGACCTTTTGAAGTCAATCAGTGGTTCGAAGCGATTAAGGAGATCTTTGCCGATGAGGAAGGGAATTGTTTCGAGAGGAGACACATGGACTGGATGCACTAAGGTCATTGGTCCAATGGCTAAGTGTATTAGTGCCATAGACTGGATAGTGAGGCCTGCATGTGAATACGGCTGAATTTTAAGAGAACAGTTTTGGAGCTGTATCTCGCGATTTTCACGCCGCGCAATGGCTCGAACCTGGTGGAATAAGGCGGAAGACATGAGCGTGACATCTGATGCAGTGTCCAACAGGGCCTCATGTACTAGCCTTCTCTCCACAATGGTGGACAAGTAGAATTTGCGTGCAACCCCTTTCTCAGTTAAGTGTCCCATGAATTGTCGGACGGGTGTGTCGCCTTCAATGACTGAAGGGTCATTTGACGTTAAACCTTCTTTACCGTCTAACTGAACAACCAAAACAGCACTGGAGGGTGGTTGCAAGTCACCCCCCTGTATCATCGGGTTTTCAGTGTTTGTTTGGGTCACTAGGAGATTGCGCGGTGCGCTAGAAGACGGAGCTTCGCTTGTCACTTCTCCTACATAACTCTCTAACATCTTTGGGGTGTTAGAGGATGGCTTTGGGTTAGACCGCGAAGAGGTGATAGAAAGAACGTCAGGTTTTTTCTTTTTCTCTTTGCAAATCATTGTAAGCATTCGGCGGATGTCCTCTAACTCCTTAGAGCTGGGTTCCGTGCCTTTAAGCTTGTCTTTAGTGTGATTTTCTTTATTTTGATACCAGTATTTCTCTTTCTTTTCTCTATAGGAATTAGAAAGCTGGTTCGGAGCTGTTCGCTCATATCCCTTATGGGGATGTGATGGTTTTCCACGGCCCGCACCGCGGTTTTCTATAGGGTGATAGTCACGACCATACCCAGCCCTGTCCCGAGGGTTCCAGAAATCTTTGTCGTGATTTCTGTCTGGCCTGCGAGGAGGGTAGCGCTTGTATTGGTGTGAGGGCGGATGAGGTTTCGGGCCCTCACTGGTCCACGGAGTGGAGGAAGGGTCCAGGGCGGATCTTTGTGGATCGGCCTGGGTGGCACCTTCTAACTCTAAATGTGGGGAACTGGAGTCGACATTGAAGACTTGGGGTGTTTCGGACCGCCTGTTGGGAATTTGTTGGGTTTTGAGGAAACCTCTGAGTGCTAAATCACGCAGCTGCCTGCTAGACAGGGTGCGAGGGCAAGCTGAGACTCCCAACTGATGACTGGTGTGGGGATGGAGGTTTTGGATAAATAGTGATTTGAAATTTAACTCTTCCTCCATTCCGGAGTCATTTCTAGGTCCGAAGTACGCCTGTCTGAGTCGATTATAATATTGCTGAGGGGATTCCTGGCGTTGCTGTTTTATGTTCAAAGCAGCGGCCAGTCCGGTCTGTGACAGGTGATTGGAGAATTCTTCCTCCAATGCTTGGCACAGCACATCATATCGCGCTTTTACATAGTCTGGCTGACGTTCAATGAAGTTACTGACGTCTCGGTTGGAGGTCAGTTTAATCACATATAGTCTGTCATCTATGGTGATCCCGGGGAACCTTTGGAGGTAGAAGTCAATATCTTTTAGGTAGGAAAAGATATCATTAGAACCGTCAGGTTTGGGATCAAAGCGGGTTATATTACGCGCGATTTTATCTAGGTCCTTGTATGAGGGACCATGAGAGGGTAAAGGTTGAGGGGACCAGACACTGGGTTGCAGTGCTCTGGGTCTAGCAGGGCGTTGTAAGGGACGACTGACAGGAGACACAGGGGAAGGGGAAATACCCGTTGATACCAGAGGAGGTGCTGCAGCAGCTCTAAAGGTTACGGTCCCTGAGTCTGGTTCCTGATCCTCACTATCTTCCTGCTGGCCTTGTCTTTCTGTAGCGGCACTAGGTGGCACATCGGGTGTGACCTGGGGCAGCGTGTTCCCTTCAGCTATTTCGCTTTGAAGTCGACTTAGCTCTGCCTCTACTTTTGCCTGCTGTCGCCTTGATACCTCAAGCTCACGTTCGCTGGCTCTGAGCTGTACTACAGCGAGGAGGGCTATCTGACCTAATGCCTCAGTTAGGGGCTTGCCCTTGAGGATGTTGGTTAAGTGGTTCTCTACCCACTTAGCCACCATGTGGTCACGATGGGCCTGTGAGGTTTTCTGCACGGTTTCTGCGAGTCCAGGCATCACATCGCTGGTGATGCTGGTCAGAACAGAGAATGCCTCATCCCACAAACCTTCTACATATACTTCCGAAGAAAAAGTCCCTTCGGCCATGTTAGCTGTGTTTTAACTGCGAGGTGTAACTTACTTCTATTTAGTTAGGATTAATTCCGTTAATCCCTTTTCTAACTAAATCTGAACTAAATTCACCTGTACCGAGTGCTCTAAGAGTAACTGCTAGTATGTATGGTGTTAGAGTTCACTTGTGAATCTCTAAGGGAAGTCTGTTAGTATGAGAGGGTGGAGTGAAAGTTGCTATGCGCAAGTGAATACAAGAAGAGAGAAAAAATTAACGAAAAAATTTTCAATAATTAAAATTATTAAAATTTTGAATTAAAGAATTGTCGAAAAATTTGGATTAAAGAATTTTAAATTAAGTGAAATTTATTACTACATATAATTTCCAATTAAGGAATTATGAAAGTAAAAGAATTTTCCAAATGAAAGAATTATTAAGAATAGCAAGATTAAAAGACTCTCTCTTTTAACTGCGTTTGTGATCTGGTATCAAGTTAAAGTGTCAATCTCTAATTATTGCACGCTGTCTGCTGTAGTTGTATCAACTTATTATGCTTCCAAGCCTTTACTTGTAATTATTCAGATGTGCAGAGTTTAGAGACAGCCACTAGAGCTGTGATACCAGGTCTTATCAGTGTGAACTGGTCGACAATTTCAATTGCGATAGTAAGTTTTCTCCACCAGAGGGTACTGAAGGTAAGTCTGAATGGCAACAGCGAGCTTCAGTATTTAAGTTGAACTTAAATTGTAATACCAGACTAGGACACCAGAGGGCGACAAGCAAGTTACAATGCAATAGCAGCAATGGACACCAGTCGGCGCTGGTGAGAGTCCCAATAGACACGGTACCAGCAGATACACTAACACGAATGGGAATTTCCACTGTAGCGGGAAGTTTCAACACTAGAGGGTGTTATCAGATTAAAATCTAAAATGGAATAAAGATTTTAAACGCTCAGATACTCTATCAAAAAAATAAAAATTAAAATTTTAAAAGGGGAACAGAGATTTTACACTAAGGTATTTTTAAAAGAATTTCATCTGTAATGACAACTTTTAAACACCAGAGGGCTGCTAAACACTTATGTTGTCTCGGCGGACAACCTCCCAACCACTAGAGGGTGTACGGGAATCAAACGTCAAGGGTAGCACCGCTTGACCACAAGGAGGAGCAAGGGAGGACACGCTTCAATAGACGCTAGTTATGAAGTATTTTTCCCTGCAATTACGCACTTATACCACAAGAGGGAATTTGTCTTCCTCTGTTTTGGGGGCGTTTTGAATTTCCCTCCTTAGTTTCAGCTCCGCCCCTTCAAAGGGGTTCGTTCCTTTCTGAATATGATTTCAGTTTAACAGGAACAGCTGACGAGAGCAGACTGCTCTTCATACAAGCCGTATTTTCGGCTGTTTAATAACCTCCCAATCGCCTAGCGCGCGATCTCGTTATTAACGCTGGTAGCGACCCAGTTTAAAACGAACGGGGGTATTCGGTTCGGTGGTCTCTCTTCGCCGGGATTTCGCGGCGGGAGGTCGAATCCGACGGCAAAGTCTCACAGCGGAATTTCGCGCAGTTCAGACGTGCCCAGGCCTCAATTTAATGCATGCAAAATGGCGCAGAGCCGCGCTCTTTCAAAAACAACCAAGCTTATTTTCTAACCGGTATATATCACAGAACAGTTTTTCAGCAGTAACAAACACAACACGAAATTACCCACATCAAGCTTTGAATCTCAATCGTTATTCAGCAACACAAACAGCGGAAAGTATTTCATAAACCCAAGCTGATATTCAGTGTTTTGCAGTTTGCTCATTAAAAAGCCTTTTTCCTGGCCTCGCGTGGGCGCCAATAAAATATATATATTTTATATGTAGTGGATGTTGGTCATACACCCCGATACATATATATATAATTTTATAATTTGTTTTATAGCCTTGACCTTATTCAAACTCCTCCAACCTCTGATATTTGACTTAATGATATTAATTAAGATTTATAATTGGTTTAAGCAATTAAAACATTAATAATTAGTTTGAGAATGAATAATAATCATGCTAAATGAGTTCTTCAGGATTTTCAGAAATTCTAATGAATAAATTGCAAACACTGTGACTTCAAATAATGAGAGTTTTATTAATAAAAAGAAGATATTTAGTTAACATAGCACAACCTTGTAATCTCACGGTGTCCGGCAGGGGGAACTGATTTTGACCTTAAGGTGAGCTAGACACTTCTAACTTGTGACTAAATTGTTGCTAACTAAGGTTAATAAATGGTAAATTATAAAGAGGGTTTGTTTGGACATCAGCTACTGAAAAGGTGTTAAATACGCTAGCTTACTCGTTCGCCGTTTCACCGAGCCGTCGCGTCCTGTTGTTTAATCTCCGTGTCCCGGGGTGTTCTCGTCGTTCCCACGTGGTGAGAAGCAGGCCCGCTTATGGAGGATCTCTTTACAGTCGATTTGAAGACCCTCGATTCCGAGCTGAGCTGCGTTGATCGAGATTTCCCTTCTTCGGTTTTTCACAGGCGTGGCTGGTTTTCCACCGTAGTGGGGAGGCTTTTTCAGAGTATTAGCTAGTCTCGTTGTCCAGCTTTCCAGGATTGATGTCTTCAGGAATCAGCTTATAACGTTAATATATCTGTTATCGATTACTCAAACGGTTGATACCTTACTTTGGCCACAAATAAGTTTCACCCGCCTTGATCATTCGTGAGATCACACTTCGATAGGTAATAAACATAAACAAGATTAAAGGAAAAGAAAGATATTCAAATTACTCGACGTATTAGTAAAACTTCATACTCTTAGCTAATTTCGAGACGTCTCTCGTAAGCTTTTCTGAAGTCTGAGAGGTTTTTCTTTGTTTGTTGTCGGCGTCCTCTATTTTCCAGTTCCTTTCGTGGTCCGTTACTTCTGCAGAGTCCTCGCGACTCTTCAAACTTCGAACTCCTTGTCTGTCTTGCTGTTTGGCCTTTTCAAGGCTGGCGCGGTCACGCCCTAATGGGAGGCGTCCTCTTTCTGATTGGACGCGAGTCCAGACTCACGTGACTCTCGTGAGGGAGAGAGAGAGAGAGAGAGAGTAGGAGGAGGGGGTTTTGACTCTGTGATTCATACATAAGGAATATGAGTTTCTCGTATCAAAATTCTTATACCTGTTATCAACCTATAACAATGAGTACATTGGACTATTAATATCAGACATTTACATAAGGTCCCATCTTGAGTACATTGTTCACGTCCAATTCGTGATGATACGCTGAAAAATAAAACATTAATCCATTTTCTCTCATTCAGAGACAAAACTGATCTTTGTAATAGAAACAATCGGCATTATACATCATTTCATTAGAAGGTAGGCATTCATCTGAGGGTACAGAAAGTGACATTCATACGTTCGTTTATACACAAATAACTCAGAGAACGACTATTTTCGCTATTGTCTTGCGGCGACTCCGGGCGAGGTGTAGTTCCGCCAGTGTCCATTTGGTGTCGTTGTTAATCCGTGTTTCAGCTGTTGGTTCACGGGAGTTCACTCGAGGTCACTTTGGTTTGAACATCTGTTGATCTCCGTGAAAGATAAGGATTAGACATTTAGGTGCCATTGTCATAAAAACGGGCCGTAAAAGCTCTCTTCTTTGTTTGAGGTTCCTGTCTCTTTAAGTTAGTTATCTCGACAGTTCCTGTTAGTTAAAAGAGAGAAGGGGGGTGTTGGGGCCATGTGTTACTTAAAAGGGTTCTTTTGATGTCTTTAGATTGGTTGTGTGTGTGGGGGCTGCTATGTTGCAGACGAAAAGTCTTCTGCAGACTGGAAAAGTTTTAATTCAAAACTTTTCATTTCTTGATTGTCCGATATTCATATTTGGCTCATACTCCACTACAAACGCATGTGTATTTTTATACCTCTAATAAAACCCATCCAAATGAAAGGAGGAAAAATGTTTGAGTGCACTGGAGATATAAATATCTTAAAGGGAAACATTTGGGGAACATGGTGTACAAGAGTCAAAAGCGTGTAAACATGAGGAGAATAAAGCTTCTGGCCTGCAGGCCTTTGCACTGAACAGTAACTGTTCAGGTGGCCTGAAAAGTGTGAGGGGGTGACCATCATTAAAGAAGGTCTTTTCTGCTTATCGGGACTCTGTACAAGCTTGGAGCAGAACGAAAGCCCAGCCTTGTGTCTCACCACTGACTGAGAACACACCATTAACGCAGCCGCATTTTGACAAGAAAAATGAAGAGAGCTATTTCCTGTGGCCTCGAGTGCCTGGGCAGAATAATGAGCGGCAACTTGCTCTCTCCTTCCCCTGCTGAAGATCCAGATGGAGGACTTTCTCTCTGTGGTCCCTCTCTCTCCTTCTCTCTCTGTCTGCCTTAAGGCTGGGAAACAGGGTCAGACACACACTGTCTGCTCCAATCAAGGTTATGCATTCCAAGACATGAATTAGATAAATTATGTTCAGCTCTGCCATCATACTGGATGCAGATCTCGTACTTTGGGGAAACCGGTTTGATCACAGAATGATTTTGAGTATTCAGTTCTCTAAATAAAATGTATTTAATAAAGGTTCATGGAATACATTAACGCATTCACATGGTTTAGAACTGACACTCTCTTGCAAGCCAGAGAATCTGGAACTGATATTTTGCTCAATTTAACTAAAAACTGCAAAAAGGCCAGCCCCACTTCTCGTTATATGGAGAATTTTCAAAATTGTGCTGCAACAAAATGACACCCACATGAAACAAAATGGTGTTCATCTGTAAACAAAAGAATATTTGATTTATCAGCTACCATTTGCATTAAAGAGACTCAAAGTAATGACGATTTAATGAAATAAACTTGACATCACATCTTTGTCAGTAAATATCAAAAGATCTGAGCCATTTACTGATTGTTCTTTAATGATTATTTTTAAACAAATTAAAACATACTTTAGTAATACCAAGCAATAACAGTAAAACAATACATTATTTCCCAATACAATCCTTTATCAAGGGATCCTTTAAAAAGAAAATTAAAAACAAAGTGTGATTGAAAGAAATTTGTTTAATGCAGTGTTTATTTTATATTAAATAAATATTTAATAATATGCTCAGTTGTTGTTCAAGGTTATTTTGTTGTTTTAAGTATATTACCAACATTTCTGTAAGGAACACCAGAGGGAGAATGTGTAATATGCCTTATCATCGTGCTAATCACCAAAGATTTGTTGCCAATTCTTCAAGAAAGCAAGTTTTAATGGTTTTTTAATGCAATATTAATCTTGTTTACAGCCCCAAAAATGTCGGTTCATGTGAGTTTTTGTAATTAGATGGGATGTATGGTGTCCAGTAGAATAATGGGTAAATGCATACAGAAATGGAGGTGTGTAGACCTGTATATTGAGGGAAAGAGGCAGTGCTAATTGTGAGCTCTGAGTGCTACGATAATGGAATTCTGCTGTGCAGCCAATGTGAATTCACGTCCAGAGAGGTGTCAGTCAGCTGTTTGTGTGTGTGTGTGTGTGTGTGTGTGTGTGTGTGTGTGTGTGTGTGCGTGCGTGCGTGTGTGCGTGTGTGTGTGTGTTTTAATATATGCCAATGGATTATTTTCATTTATTTGTTTATTTAACAAGGACAATACACATTGATCATTTTATAATAATGTAAATTTGCCAGATGCCACATTTAGCCCCATGGCTCATTTTCATCTGCTGTCAGTGGCCAGGCTGTGTTTAAAATAATGAATATGTGTATTTGCTTTGGAAATGTAAATTTTTGCTTTGTGTACATGTGTGTAATAATACGCACTGATTGATTATGTGTGTGTAAGATTAACAATATTCTATAATTGTAATATGTTATGAGCACACTATTTTGGGCTGTGATGATACAAAGATGTAACTACATAAACTGTTACACTAGATGCAGCATCTGGTATTAGCACATTGCTGTCCTCCAGTGAGCTCCCACTTTATAGAAGCTAACTTAACCACTCTACAACATAGTCACCCATTTTACTGAGCAAATTAGTCTTTACAGACTCCACTCACTAGCTCGGACTCCCACAGTCTGGCAGTGCTGGAACTGTACATATAACTATACACAAAAACCCGATGTACTGTATACAATGTTTGTAGCAAAATACTACATGCTAGCACAGTCTTCCTCCCAGACACGTGAAGCTGACTCCTTCTTTTCAAACTATTGCAAACATAATGTCACTGAAAAGCACATGGAGGAGAACACTAAAGGCCGATTTATGCTTCTATGTTGATCCTACGCCATACACAATGCATAGGTCCCACTTATACATGAACCATACACTGGAAACTCACTACTTGGAGAGTGGTATTTGTTTCTTTCCTGGCACAGCTTGTAAATATTGCTCTGTTCCAAATAGTGCCCTTCTCTCTACATAGTGCGTCAAAGATTATATATCTAACCCTATTACACCACTACATTTTTTACTACAAACTGTGGAGGATGTTTGAGGTTCAGCCCTAGTGGCTGTACTAGGTGGTGTAACTGCAGAGTGATGCAGATACACCAAGTATAAATGCTTGCAACAGAGTAGGGCACTTGCGCAGGCTGCGGCATTGACTCTAAGTTGGGTCAACGCCGAAATATAAATCTGGCCAGTTTTGTTAAATTAGCTAACGACCAAACTGCATTTCCCATCCCTCAGCACAATATTAGTAAGTGCCAGTGGCTGTTAGTTATAACAAAAACTGCCTAGTTCAGTTACAACCGCTAACAACCATCTGCATTGGCATTGTGCTGAGTGATGGGGGAGGACAGAGGGCCATCCCACCCTCCATCTTCCACCAGAGAGTGAGGCTAATTATGCTCTCTTGGATTCCTGGCAAAGAATGGCAGTGGCAGTCTCCCAGTGATAGGAACAATGTTTAGATAGTGGCTCCACTTGGAAGCCTAGCTACTCTGTTCTAGCCAGTAAAATGGCTTCAAACATGGTTGTCCTCCACAGTGTCATATGCAAAATCGACGAGGTAGACGTGGTTATAGTCACAACAAGCCTGCATCACCATAAGGGCTCTTTGTAAGGAAGTAGGCATTGTAGGTGTGTTAAGGACAGTGTGCTTGCAGTGAACAGTAATTATCATCTTTTTTTTTCGTTTAAAATATGCAATATATAGTGTTGTTGGGTGTTTTTGTTTATTTATTTGGTCTACTGCATATCATGGAATTATGGCATGTATTTGTTTGTATCTCTGAGGGCTGGACAGCAGCAGTGGAGGCAGTGGTTCAGTTGGCTGTGGGCAGGGTGCTTCACTGGCTGTGTGATGTATGGTTATGGCCTTTCATCGAGAGCCAATTATGCCTCTTCTCTGTGTGAGTGCACCACACTGCTGTCCACACACACAGAGAATTCCTGGATGTCTCCGGCAGGAGCCCCCCGCAGTCCCCATAACACACACATACATACACAGAGTGTTCCCGAGGGCTTTTACCGTTTCCACCTCCAATGTTGCTCCAATAATATCAAATGGAATTTTCAATTGTTTTGGTCGATTGGGCAGCGCACAGCAACATGCAGATGCTCATCCAGCGCATGGCTTGTTTTCTTGCATGCCTGCTTCTCTTCCCTTGTAGCAATAACTCCCACATTTATATATATATATATATATATATATATGTGTGTGTGTGTGTGTGTGTGTGTGTGTGTGTGTCTGTCTGCCTGTGTGTGTCAGTGTCTGTAGTGGTAAAATGAACAATGCTCCCCCTTCCTCTTTTCTTTCAGAGTTAACAAATGATCCATTGTTTCTGGTTGCACTACATGTCATCTCCTTCAACCTTCACACACTCTTCAGCAAACACATCTGAGCCCTGCAAACAGGTAAAGTCCTCTCTCTCTCTCTCTCTCTCTCTCTCTCTCTCTCTCTCTCTCTCTCTCTCTCTCTCTCTCTGTGTGTGTATGTGGAATGTGAAAAAAGAAATTGTTTTGTCGGTATCCCAACCTCCTCCGATCTTGCATTTAAAATGATCATCTATGATTGAGGGGAAACACAGTTCTCTCTGGTTTGTCTATGCTCAGAAACTCCATGTCTTTTAAGGTGGAACAATGTGTTTGAAGGGAAAATAATGACTGTGATTATTTGATATATTTTTGAATATATATGAATGAATTTGTGTTATTTGAATGTGAAGTTTAACTTTACTATATGATTTTATTTACATACATTTAATTACCACAGAAACTCATTTGTAACTCGGGTTGTAAAGTTTTAAAGCACTTTTGGTAATGTAGTTTTCTGCCTCCCGAATTTGGAGATATTTCCACCTTAAGTGATTTGACACATTCTCTAAAAAACCTGATGTCTCTGCCATGGGCAGAGAGAGAGAGAAAGAGATGTAGCAAATGGTGAGGAAACATCTTCAGAATTTTTATAAAAAGTGTCTCCTTTAAGTAAATTTAATTTTAGAAGTGTAGATGTGGGCAATGAAACACTCTGCTGTTATTGTGATAAATGACATCATTTCCTAGAGAATATCATGGGTATTGTTAATACATCTAGAACAATAGCACACTGATTAAAAATATGTAAAATACACAAGGGCCAAATATGTAGAGCCTGTGGACGACAGCCAGTGTATAAAATAACTGCAAAACCTACAGAGTAATAAGTGGCTCATTGGATGCCATTATGCATCTTAATTTATCGTTTTTTTATTAATTCCTTCATTTTCCTTCTTTTTTCTTCTTAATGATCTTCATTTTTTGCAAATCTTCACTGTGCAAAGAAAAATAATTATCAAAGTTTTTTCCTCCCAGTTTTTCGTTTTCTTCATTATTTGAGCATTACAGCAGCGCCTTGCACTTTGTGAAACTTAATGAAGACAATAGAAATGCTCCATAATTACTTTAAATATAAACTCTATAATAACTTACCTGAAATTTACCTTCCTAAGTGACTCTTTAAATGGGGGACTGGTTGAAGTTTCTTTTGGACTGCACAGAAATGCTGGATTGATCCCCATCTTAAAATAAATAGGCTCAATCATTCCCTTTCATTCCTCTCTATATAATAGTTGTTGTGTGGTGAGTGTACTGGTATGGATTGGCTAATGTCACTTCATTCATGTGGATACTGCGTGTTGGTGGAGTTTGAAATGACTCTTTAATGTCCCAAAGAATGTAAAGCATTTTGGAGGTCTGTATAAATGTAACTAAATACAAATATGCAACAAACCTCTTAATAGAATATTAAATGACACAAATAAGAAGGGAATGTGCATCTATGGCACTGGGACACGTCTGTATAAGCACAGGTTTGAGGTGTCCCATCCCCATCTCTAAAACACTCAGACAGAGAGAGCTTTATTTAAATTCAGACTGCTGGGAAGAGGCAGCAGGCTGTTCAGTAGACTCAGTAAGACTTTAATCACACCTCTGTTGATATAGTTGGTATTTTCAAGGGGATTTTGTTGGGGGGAGTGAATAATCTTGTTAATGCTGTTTAAAAGATGTTGTGATGCCTTCTCACAGTTTGCCTTTATGCTTAATATGGCCTTTGGTTTCGTTTTAGCTTTCCTGATATTTTCATAATTTTAAAAGCATATCCTTTATAATTTGGCTTGTCTTGTATTATAAGGCCTCCCATTGAGGGGATAAGAGTGCAACCATCGTGTACTAAGGAGCTGTTTGTGATTATTTTACTTTTTTAATCTTGTGCCAGAATCATAATTTATTTTCTACATGATTGTTTTCCAGCTGTAGTTCATTCTTAGGGTTTTACTATAAATCTTTAGTTCCAGCATCTTTTAAGAATAATATATATATATATATATATATATATATATATATATATATATATATATATATATATATATATATATATATATATATATATATATACACACACACACACACTACATGGAGTGGCAGGCAACCACCTCTGCACATAGGGAGCAGTTGGGGGTTAGGTGCCTTGCTCAAGGATCCTTCCATCATAGAAGTGCCCTTCTTCACTCCCCCACTGCCATGTTTCCTTCCGGTCCAGGAGATTGAACCATCAACCTTTCACACCCAAGCCCTCTTCTCTTACCTTTAGGCCAGAACTGTCACAAACAATCTCTATAGAACAATATTAAATGAAGTGGGACACTCTGGATCAGCTGCATCTTAAACCTGAGGTCACTTTGGTCAATGCTAAGAGTTGGCTAGAGGGCTGTAGAGCTTCACAGACACTGGACTGTGGGGCAGTGGAACTGTGGGGTGTTTATTTCTGCTTTATTCATCACAATAAAATAATGGCATTTACTTTTATTGTGCTGCCAGCTAGCCCCTGCCTGCCATCCTGGCATCTCCCTTTCATGCTGAAGGTCTGTCGGTCAGCACACCAGAAGGTCAGAATTTATGACTTCAGCCGCGTTGATTGTGGGATAAATGATAGATGTTAATCACATGGTTCAGTGCTCAGAATTCTAATGACTGTTCTCTTTTTTTTTGCTCCATCATCCCTCTGTAACGACGCTGTATCTGTGACCTGGTGGTGGTGACACATAGTGTAATGAATAGGGAAGAATCCAGGCCTGATGGATGACGGGCAGTTGAAACGCTACAGAGTGGAGGTACAGCTGTACGCTGATGTGAGCCAGCATTAAAGATTCATTCAAACAGCTGTTCCTGGGGCAGGACGCTCTCACGCTCAGCCGTGTGCTCTGCTTCTCCAGTCACATGCGCTCATGAGGCAGTGGAACGTTTTTCCACGAGCCGGGAGTGTTTCAGCAGCTGTGTGTCCGTCTCTGTGAGAGAGGGGAACCCATATGGACGTCACTCCTGATGTTTGTGAAGTGGTACTCTTAAAATTTCACACGTGATGCCAATTTAAATCCAGAGGCTGGCAGGGTTCATGTTGTTCTTCCCTACCCAGTGTTATTGTGCTCTTGATCTGAGTGCTCAGCCCCTGCTTACTGTAGCCTGCTAGCCCCCATTTCCCCCAGTACTTATTCCTCTAATGGTCACAGCTTAATCACTCTAGTTGTAGATATGATTCTATGTTATTGTGTGATTTACAGTGTTTTAAGAATAAACACCATTTTTTTATTTGTTTATTTATTTATTTTTGTCATCCTGAACCCCCCGAGGAGAGTGATATTGCAGATCTTACAGAGCAATACAAGCATTTACTCTAGAGAAAAAAAAAAGAAGGATTCATCAGCGTGGCGATTCGTTCACTCCTGGCAGCGTGGACTCTTTCATATTTCGTCTGCAATAACGATTTTCAGTCAACATGAAGAATAAATATTTTGTCCTTCCCGCTCAGACCTTGATGAAAGGAAAATGCAGTTATCTGTCAGTGACATGAGGAGTCACACCTCCCCTGCAGCAGCGCTACCGTGCAAAATAATCAGCAGAACAGGGAGCCGTTCCCACTGGAAATCACAGTAATAAGCCTGCCGTCCCCTTCAGAAATAACAGCTGCTTGTGTTTTTCTAATGGAGAAGCACCATCGCAGGCCGTCACTCCTCGTTCATCAGCAGCTGTTAGCCGCGGCTGCAAGCCTGCGCAGGAATCAGCAGAACGCCGCCGCTCTGGGCCACTTTGCCTCTTTCAGACAGGAGTGCTGCTCTTATTCCAAATGATGACCACTGCTCTGACGCCTCTCCTCTACACAGTCATCACAATTGGCCTTAGTGTCTTAGTGTAACAATATGTTGGAATCAAGATTAAAATAAGAACCATGTTTTAAACCATTCTTTAACCCTCTCCATCAGCTTTATTCTGATCATTGTTGCCATGGCCCCCAGAGCACACCTGGAATCACTGAGCATAAGGCAGGAACATGCATGGCACACTCACCCAGTCACTCACACACACACACACACACACACACACACACCCCAGTGGATAGTCCAGCCACCAACATGTGTTTTAGATTGTTGGAAGAAATCAGGACACCTGGAGGAAACCCACACGGACACACAGAGAGCATAACAAACTCAGGGCACCAAGATGAGGACTGAACCCAAGAGTTTAAATCACAAAGCTACCCCGCTGTGTTTTCAGTTATATATTATTTAAGGTGTCTATGGAGCAATAACAGTGTAATCTAATATTCATTCATTCATTGTCTGTAAACACTTCAGTTCAGTTCAGGGTCGCGGTGGGTCCGGAGCCTGGAGTGTGAACCTGGTGCTCCAGTCCTTCACAGGGCGACACATTCACTCACACCTACAGACACTTTTGAGTCATCAATCCACCTACCAATGTGGGTTTTTGGACCAAGGGAGGAAACCGGAGCACCCAGAGGAAATCCACGCGGACACTGGGAGAGCACACCACACTCCTCACAGACAGTCACCCAGAGCGGGACATGAACCCACAACCTCCAGGTCCTTGGAGCGGTGTGACTGCAACACTACCTGCTGCACCACCGTGCCACACTAATATAACATTTAAAAATGTAATTTAAATGTGAATCTAGTGCTTTAATAAAATAGGCAGTTTAACCTTTGATCATCAAGCATTGTGCTTTTACATTAATAAAGGTAAAACAAACAGAAGCAAAGGCAGGTGCCTATAAGGAGACCAATATAAATAATAGAGGATTTTATTTTGAAATAATAACAAAATCTCTAAAGCATTAATAGGTTTTTGAGATAACAGTGATAGCATTTTATCACCCAAGAATTTATTGTTAATAATGAAAAAAAAATACGCAATACTATCTGTGCTATCTCCAGCATCCTGAATGGGAAAATTAGTCTTCAATTTAGTCAAATTAGTCTTCAAAGTACAAGTAAATGAAAACTTGGGGATCGAAATCAGCTGAAAGGACAGTGATCTATGTATAATGTATAAATGTATAAACCCAAACACAGAAAGAAGAAAAAATAGAAGGGGTGGGGCTTTAAACACTACATTAATTTTTCCTCCAATTTGGATAAGCAATTTTAACACACATAATGCACCTTGATTTTGACAGCTGTGTTGACGTGGCTGCCCATCAAGAGCGCATTCCAGTCATGGTGCACAAAAATTTGAACGAAAATGAAGTGCGTTAGTTATCTTTGACTTCTGAAGGTTAGCATTTTAAGAGAAACGTCTAAAATTCACAGAGAAATAACAAAATCAACTGAATGACTCATCTTTTATCCCAGTTGTAAACACGGTTATGTCTGAAATATGTTCTCATGGTGATATTTAAAGGCTTTGTTTAAAAATGTTAATACCACAATAGTGAAAGTGGTTGAAATGTCTATCCCTGGTGTCTGGAAAGCTACCGTCTCCCTTGAGCAGCAATAGAGGACACACACACACACACACACACACACACACATATATATGCACACACTCGATCTGTCTCTCCACAATGATGCGCGTCATTAGACTCCCAGGGGTTTGGCCAAGGTTACCTCTGAAAGCGAACGCGTGTTTGTATGTGTTTGTGCCTCGAATGACAACTATTGTCAGGCTGTTGTGAAATCTGCCAGTGACGCATTAGATTAGTCAGTGTCACTGTGCTTTTCTTACGAGAACGCTGATAGAAGCGATTACTTGAGCTTAATGCAACAACCATACACACATTATTTCTCTGAATAGAGTGGCCTCATTCTACACGTTTGACTATCTGCCTGCAATTACGCCCGTGCACTCTATCTCCCTGACAGCTTTGCTACCCATTTAACAGTGACACGAAACAAAGGCCTGAAACACAATAGCTCCAGCTCGACGGCATGTTTGAGGCGCTCTGTATTTCTCTGTTAATTTGCTAAACAGCGGGGTATCTTTCTTATCACAATTAAAATTGGAACAGAAGTTGATAAGCAGGTCTGCTTTGCCGCTTTCTATGTGGAAAGCTAATTAGACCAGTCAGAACGCTCCTAAAGCATTCTTTTACAGTTTCTAAAGTTACAGTATCTAGTTTTAAGTTCATTCAGAGACTGTTTAACTACATTTTGGGGCATGGGGGGGTTTTAAATGGAAAAAGGCACCAAGGAAGTAGAGCAGAGTAGAGTCGATTTGTCGTATTGTATTATAATGTCAACATGCCCAATCGCAACTATTTGCTGTGGAGCAGTGCAGCTGTTTTATAAATACTGATATTTTTGGGATACTTTTGAGTTGGAGTGGTGTTTGTGATGCAGAAACTATCACCCAACATTGGTGCCTGACCACACTAGAGTTTTCTTGTCTGAGTGCCATCATATACTCCCTGCAATGTTTTGAAATCTAGAGTGAAGCCTTCCCAGAAGAGTAGATGATGTTACTGCTGCCTTTTAAAGGGAACATCTACGTTTGTGGGTAAACACAGTTCTCTACATTGGTTGTTTACGTTCAGAAACAAAGCATCTTTTAAATTGGAGTGGCATGTTTGAGGGGACACAACCAACTGTTGTTTTTATGGGACTGGTTTAGTTTAACTTGTCTGGCTGTTAGTCTTTGTTGGATTTACCATAGCACCTTTGGTAATACAGTCAGACATCTCCCAAGTTTCAGAAAAAGCAAAAATAAGTCAATATTACCCACATATGGAGCAGGAGTAGAGTAATATCCTCATTTTAGTTCATGCTTTTCAACGTTTGGAGTTTTTTTCATTGTCTAAAAACTCTAGATGCCTCTGCCATGAGCACACAGACAGAAAAAAAGCCTAGCATACTGGACTGAGACAGTTCGTATTTTGCTCATTTACAGACACTGGTGCTTCATAAACACATTAGACTGGTTTTGAGCACACGAACAGCAGGAGGAACCGCACTGTCCTCTTCCCTCTATCCATGGCTGAGGTGCCCGTGAGCAAGGCATCGAACCCACAACTGCTCCCCGGGCGCAGGGGATGGCTGCCCACCACTCTGGGTGTGTGTTCACAGCCCTTCGTGCACTAATACTGCCACAGATGAGTTAAATGCGGAATACACATTTCATGTATGTAATCTGAGACTGGACTGAGATTGACTGAGTTTTGTGATCTGATGATCAGAGAGCCATTTAATTTCCAACAGAGCTGAGAATGCACTGTAGCTTGTTCCTTTCCATGTGTAGAACACAGAGAGGACCCCCTGACCTCCCCTCACTTTTAGGGCATACCTAATTCTTCTTTCCTGATGCAATGCAGGGTCCCTTGTGGAGTGAAGCCAGCAGGAGGGAGAGAATAAGAAGTGAAACAAAGCAATCCCTTTTGGTGCCGCCATGCCCTGCCAATTGATGAGCTGCACTCGCTTCCATGTGCTCTCAGTGGAGAGAAAGAGATAGAACAATGGGGGTGGGGGAGGATAGAGAGGCGAGAGATTAATGCAGATCATCTGTCATCACCTGACACCTGATCAAAAGATCTCATTGGCACACTGCACTGTAGAATATGCCCAAGCTGTTTTTTTTTTTTTTTTTTTTTTTTTTTGGGGGGTGTGGGGGGAGGTTTTCACTCAGGCTGAAGAGCTCAGCCAGAGGCAGCTTCCCTGAGATGTTCACATTGGGCCCTGGATTTGAGAGAGAGGGAGAGGGAAAAAGAGAGAGTTGAAGCCTAGGGCTTCTCTCAAGGCAGCAAGGCTTTCAAATGGTACTAGCATTCCTGCAAAAATAAGAAGCAGAAAGTGAAAGGAATGTGACAATGAGACACGCTTCTGCTTTGAGATGTGGGGGAATAAGGGGCTATGCTCTCAGGAATCTTTGGTGCACATGGTGGGGCAGAGAGTGAGAGAGAAACTTGTATTCTTTGTTACCTGGTGATGGTGGGGTGCTTCAATTCGGGGCCGGTCTCATTGTGCTGTGGTGTTGTGGTGGGTATGCACTCTCCATATTAAGTTCTTTAACTTTAGAACATCATAAGCATAACAATTACTTACAATGCTTATCATGTCTGCAGGCGATAGCATCGTCTATGCACAATCCCAGCAAATCCGCCTTCCCATTTTCAGCCTCCCAGCTAATCGAATCACTCTTCAGTGGAGATAAGGTGGAACTCACTGCTGTCATTCCATCTGCCTTCTGGTTTTGAGGTTCACACTGCTGGGTTCCAAATTTGAAATGAAGTTAACAGAATCATCAGGTGAGAGGAGGGCATAATGATGATATTTTACATATTTAAGAGACAATTTTTTGCAATAAAATTGGAAAAACGGAGGCATTATTAGCTTGTGTGCATCACATTTTGCTCAGGAGGACAAAGAGCTTGTCATCTGTACATGATTAGAACAAGGAAAAATGCTTTTACTTCTGCGCCAGGAGATTGGCTCAATCTCAAATGTCTCCCTACACCCTATGTAGTGCACAATGCAAGTCATAAAATACTGGTTTTTGCACTCATATAATGCATTGTATTATAAAACATTTTAAAATTGTTTATAATTTCACACTTTCCTGTCAAAATAGTGCCCTGTGTATAGTAGTTTTAGTTTTATTATCTAGGAGTATAGTGCTATTTGGGAAGCAGCTGAAGCCTATTTGCTGTGCTGTACGTGCCGGCTGAGTTGACAGCAGTAAGGTGACAGAAATCTGATCTGACTATTCACGTTCATGTCACCCTTGAATTGGAATTGGATCGGAATCCGATCTAGGATTTGAAAATTTGGATTTGACCTGTTCACACAGCTCTGAAAAAAAAATAGATTTAATTGACTTCAGCCTGGTAATTTGAACTGAACCTTACTGCAGTAGAGTATGAAGCATTTTTAAATAAAGCAGTATTTGTGCATTGTTTCTATGTTTAAATATTGTTGTATCAGTATCATTATGTAATACCTTGCCATATCTGGAAATGAAATATCTGGGTTTGAAATTACATTTGGAAGTAAATACAATTGTGAAGTAGTGCTTTTGGAGAACACTAGTGCTGTTTCTTAAGTTTGTACAGTTCTTGTCAATACCACTGCCAATTTCCTGTTACTGATAATGGCCAATTTTGGTGGGAGAGAGAGATACTGTTGTTTTGGAGTGAAGTAAATATACTTGGTTGTAGACTCTGCTGGAAAATAGTTCTGGACTGTGTCTGGACATTTCAAAAAAGCAAGAAAGTTTAAACAGCAATATCTTTAAAATATGCAAATCCCTTCAGCCAAAAGCTTTAAGGGAAAGTAATATATGAATGTTTTATGCATATTTTGTACATATATAACTGCACAGGAGTAGTTCACCTGTTGCTCTGCATGCTTTGTTTGCCCTCTTACACCCTGCTCTTCAAAGGTCAGTCTTGTGCCCACTGATAAAAGATTAAAATACAAACACCACAAAATTTGCAGCAAATAATGAGCTACTTTCTCTGACATTATATCTACAAGATGGACAAGATGCGTGTCTAACAGGGAGTGGACTGTGAGCAGACAAGCTCCAGCAGCACTGCTGTGTCTGATCCACTCGTAACAGTGCAACACACAGTGATATATATGTGTAGGACCATATGCTCTAACCAGTAAAAGGGGTCAGAGCTACTCTATAGATTCTGACTGCTCCATGACCCCAACACTGAGATTGTAAAAGCCCAGTTGGCTTCTAGCCTCAGCAGAGAGTGAAACAGCAAAAAAAAAAAAAAAAAAAAAAAAAAACTGATAGAAAGACCTCTGGACCTATCACAAGTTTATATCTGAAAGCATATAATGTAATGTAATTACGCCCTTTTAGTGAAAATCACATAACATTATTAGTTCATAACAATATCAGTACTAGTTATGGACATTAATGAGCATGGATTGTTTTTTTGGCACCATTATATTGCTACAGATTACAACTGGTGTCAAGTGACTTCTGGAGTTGAAAGCTTTAAAGCTAATGCTTAAAGATATTTTCTATATTTTAAAGTAGGAATTCAGTTATCTCAGGGTATATAATGTTAAACATGATTTATGTGTAAGTTCATTTGCATCACTTCATATCCCTAGAACCAATGCAGTTAATATGTTACAAATTATTCGCTTACATTTGATTTTAGATGATTATTTGTATAACAAGGTTTTAACGAAGTGTTTATTATGCATTACTGCAACTGCTAATGCAGTGATTAGTCATTTTTATGGAACAGATCAGTTATGAAGTAATATGGACCTTAATGAGTTAAACCTTTGAATAAATCAACTAGTGTGTTTCTGGAAATTATATTATATTATGTTATGTTAATCATATTTAATTGGATTGGGTGCAGTACAGATGAAGGTTTGATATAATGTCAGGTTTTAAATGTCGCAGTATTAGTGCATTGTTTGTGTCAAAACATTGCAATAAATTTAAATGTTTAATGATAATGTGTTGTGAGAAATAAACACATGATTTTTTTTGTCATATCACACACCCTTAGTACAAGTGGTATCTTGACCTGGAATTGTTAAAACATGAATTTAACCATCGCTTCAGGTTTACTAAACAAAGGCCAAGGCACTGGGTAATCCCAAATGTGTGTTATTTAAAATAAAGGGTAAATGATTTAGTGTAAACTATTTCTGTGGCAATACGGACTGCATCAATGACAAAAATATTGCCTCAGTCCAATAATTTCAGATATTTTAAAATCAAGGAATTTCCCTAAAGCTAGAGCAGTTTGTTAATTGCTAGTAAAAACAGAGACATTTTATTAATGAATTCTCTTAAATCTGAACTAATGACCTTTAATAGAATTCTATATTTTATTATGATTATGTATTCATGCCTAATTTTAAGAATTCATGACAGGAGCATGTTTACCAGTGTTTCATCATCTTTTCTTTGAACAACACTTCAGAATCATTTGCAGATGGAAGATTCCAGTGACTTTTTTAGTTCACACACATGGGAGCAGAAGAAAATGTAAAATGCATACAGTAGTCAACTAATCCACTAGGAGATATTTACATAAATTGCTGTAAATCAATGTGTTGTTTTCAGGAATACTGTAGACGGCTGAATTTGACTAGAGACTAGTCAAAAATGTATAATAACTGCCCTGCTACATTTTGTTCACTTAAGGTGCACTTCAGTAGTCAGCGTATTGTTTTTTTTTTTTTTTTTTTTTTTTTTTTTTGCAGTAAACTCCACCAGAGATTCTTCTCAGGGAAATCATTAACTTGGTGGTAGATTTCAAGATTTCAACTTGAACCCAAACAGACATGTTTTTATATATATATGTTTGTCATTCCCAGCTCTGAGTTAGCTCAGGTTGAGCTGGTGTTTTGTGTTGACTCTAGTCAGTGAGCAGAGGAACAGCAGGTCCTCTGTGTGGAAGGCAGGAACTCAGCTTTAACTTTTGTTGACATGGAGACATATGCCAGCCTCAGTACACAACACAAAAGCACTGCAAGAAGCTTCCAAGTAGAGGTGGATAGGACTAATGGACTCTGAACCAACACCAGCTTATTCAATATTTCTTCAGACATTAAGGATATTAATAAGGCAGTTTTGATCACAAAAGCTAATTGATGGAGTTCCCTGACTCCAGAGATCGCAGGTCCATTACCCCATTGCCAAAGTTTGGGGCCTTAATACCACACTAGCCAACTCTTGGCAGTAGGAATCTAGAAGCTCTAGATTCTCCAATATTATTTGCATGTTGTTATGCTAATTACACAGGCTGAGTGCACAACTAACATCTGCGAGTACAGTTGGTAAACCTTAAAGAAGCTGAGCTCAGTGGTTCTACAAAAATGATGTGTATATATGTGGATGTATAATGTATGTTTATGATAATCATATTCTCCAAAATTCAGCAAAGAATCCCTTCAATTTTGCCTCCCTCTCTCATCATAATGGCATGGTTAAGGCTGCTATTTCTGACCTGTCTGTGTTCTTGTTTGACCTACTTAGCGCTTCTGTTTTGTTCAGTCTCTACCTCACACTTGCCTCAACTCTGTTCTGTGCTCACATTCTTATAAATAAATGTGCCAAAAATGGTTCTTTGGAACGACTCCATTAGAAAGAATGACTGTTTGTTCACTCCAGAACTTTTCAGCGGATGGTTCTTCAAGGAACGGCACCACACTTTCCAAAATGGCTTATTTCCACCTCCGATCCTGTTGTTACCCCTGAGCAAGTTTTCAAGCAACAGCTGTGATGTTTGAACAACTGAACAAACAGGAATTAGCCAAGATCTAAAATATACACTTTGGGGAACAAGATGGGCTTTGAAATGCTTTACAGAATGAGAGGATCTAAAAGACATTGAAGTGAGTACTGAGTACTAATAAAATATATTTCATACTATGTTCAGTGCACTTGAGCATTATTTGAAATATAGTGTGAATCAGTGTGAAGCCATCAGTATGCGAATCAGCAACTCCAAATCTGATTCCATGGTTATCACTCAGAAGAAGATGGCACGCTCCCTCCAATGGTGTGTATGTGTGTGTGAGGGGAAGAAGGAACCACTACACATTTGCAGTGAGAGAAGCCAGTAGAGGTGATGAGATGCCAGTAGGCATCTCATATTGATGCCCCTTGGATGCCTACTGCTGGAGGTACATAGATAGATTCATGGCTGGCTGGAGTGGCTGTATCTCCTGGCTGGCTTGGGAACTCCTAGGTATCCCCCAGGAGGAGTGAGAGGAAATTGCTGGGGACAAAGATCCCTTGGTTTCTCGGCTTGCCCTGTTTCCACCATAACTCTGGAATAGACCAAGCAGAAAAGACGAGAAGAGACTATTTTCAGTGCTTGCTTGCTTTATAGTGTTTTTACTTTTCAGAACTGTTTTTTAAAATGTCTTCATCAACACTATCAATAGTGCTCAGCTCTAGTAAATACTCTTTCAAGCTCACATGTGTGAAGATCTCTCTAACACACAAAAACACACCACTGTCAATGGCATGCAGTCCTTGGGCTGTTCAGATCATTTGTAAAAAAACAAAAAAACAAAAACCATTTGACTGAAAAAAGGCTAACGTTGTTATCAAAATAGGGGCAAAAGTTTGAGAACCAAAAAGCAGAATCCATAAAAGAGAAATGTAATTTTGAAAAGGAGATGATATTGTTGTTAATATTTAGAGTTTTAAAAACAGCCAATGGCTGACAGCCAGCGTCAAACCAGTGCCAGACCTCAGAAGCGAGAATGCGAAACTGAATGCGAGACTGCAAAACTCAAAAGTGACCAGGTTTGAAACTGAAAGCATGACTGAGAGAGCTCAGAGAGTTTTTAAAATTCTCAATATTAATAACTGTGCTCTTCTTTTCCAAATCTAGTTCTCAAAACTTTTGGCCCTTTTATGAAACCACAGCTAACAATGTAAGAAGAACAACAGACTGTATTACTGTATTACAATCTGTATTTATGGAACTACAAAGTGTAAATATGTATGGTCAGTGTAGTCAATAAAATGGACAATGAATGTGCACCTTTTCTTCCCTACTGGAGATCACACTAATTCAGTCCCTGCTTTCTTGGGAAGTGAAGTAATTAATGTCCTCCTCTGTGTGTGTTGAGGCTCTCCGTAGTGCTGCGTGTGTTGTAGTTCAGTGCTGTGAGGTGGCTGCTGTTTTGCGCTATGTTTGGTGGAGAGTCATCGTGATAAATAGAGAGAACTGGAGCTGCCAGGGACTAAACCAAGGGAAAACAAATTGCATAGAAAATTGTTCCAAAAAAGAAACATCAGACGGCAAGGACTAACCTTCAGAGATTACAGTGACATTCAAATCTCCGAGCTGGGGAATATGGAGATCTGACCAGTGTGGGTCCTCCTTCTGATGCTTCTGCACTCTCGTTCACCTCTATCTGCAAAAGTAATTACTGCAATCCACTGGGTGGCTGTGTGCTGGATTGAAGCATGAATGCCTAATAAAGGTCATGAAAATAAATACTTCTCTCTGGGTAAGGAGGATACAATTATCATTTGCAGTGGAGTAGTTTTTCGTTCGGGGACAAGGCCAAGAACTCTCTCCTTTACTTTCCCAGTCTTTCAACCAAGCCTGCTTCTTTTTAAGAAGAGAAATGAAGGGCTTTTCAGAGAAACAGGAAACCTGCTAACAGCATGCTTGATTTAAGAGAGGGTGCTTATATACAAGGCAATCTTCCAAATAACCCCTCTACATATGATGAATGTATAATCGCCACAAATGAACAGTTTGGATTTTTGATCACTTCTGAGGGTGGATTTCATTCTGTAGCAGGGACTCTTCGAAAGAACAGGAGATTGAGAACAATTGGCTGTGATTAATATGATTAGTACTTCCATACAAGTGTGTTTGCGCATGTAAACTAGCTCATATTGACTTTTTTACATCCTGCAGTCAGTGTGTCTAATAGCAGGAATATGACAATACAATAGGGTGCACAAGAGAATGTTTTTGTAGACCCCTGCTTACATGGAATGATTTGTTGATTTTCTAAGTGATAATAACATAATTGACCACACCTCTGCACATATTAAAACATGATTACTGCTTACTTGCTGTGTACTGAATTTAAGGTCTTAGAAAACGACAGTGTGACATTATATATATTATGAGGGTGGGTGTAACGGTGGTCAAGGAGCAAGAAACAGGAATGGAGGTAATTGCAGGAAACTTTAATGAAAACAAGGGAACTAGACAGGGAGGCTAGGGAACTAGACAAAGAGGTTAAACACTAGGGCTAGGACACTAAACAAGAACAAAACATAACAAAGGGGCTAATGCTAACCAAGAAGGCTGAAGGATAAACAAGGCTACATACTAAACAGAGAGGCTAAACACTAAACAGAGAGGCTAAACACTGAACAAAGAAGGAATTAAAAACAAGAACAGACCACAAACATATATTTCAATACACAGCCACTTCTACATACATGCGTCTACAATGACCCACAACAAGAAACCACTGACAAGGACTATATCAAGACAACACAAACAAGAAACACCTGGGAACTCTTAACGAGTGGAGGACCACAAAGGAGACACAACGAGAGGGTGGAGCAAAGGCGGAGACAAGGAAGAAAGAACAAAACAAAACAAAGAGCCATGTGTTAACACATACATGACAAACAAAGGAAACAGTCAGACAAAGACAGCTAGGAGACACAAAGGAAAACACTAGTTTTTACAAATGTCACACTGTCATTTTCTATGAAGTTAAATTGAGCACACAGCTAATTAGCAGCAATCATGCATTAATTCATATATATATAAACAGATGTAAACAGATGGGAGAGATGGATAGATTTACCTCATGCACAGCTCCTTTCCATGTACTGGAGAATGGGTCATAACTCTCAGAATCACAGAAGCCCACTGCTTCTTTGTGTCAGGGGGTAAAGGATCCCCCCCCCCCATCCCCTGTTTACAAGGTAAATAAGCTGATCCATCTGAGAGTGTAACAGATTTTTGGAGGATAATCTTTTATTGCAACTGTCTACCTAAATTATTTATCAATTTTTTCTTAAAGTTTTCCTTGTCTGAAAATGTGAGTGATCAGTGAGAAATGTTTCCACGCCACAGCTGAAGCCGACTACCAAATGTCTCCCTACACCCTCCATAGGGCACTGTGTCTGTGCACTTAGTGTGTAGTATTTTGGAAAGAAATAATTTGACTGCCAAAAGTTTTACATTTCCATGTCAAAGTAATGCACTGTTTGGGTGCAGTATTATTGGGTTTATTATCTGATGTGCACTCTGTAGGGAGAAGGGCACTATTTGGGACACTGCCCAAGCTCATCTCTACTGGCTGACGGACTAACAGAGCTCTGTGTATAAATGTGACGTGCATACATATGTCAGGGATCCATACTTGTGTTTCATTAACTGTAACCTTTAAATGAGGAAGAACAATGTTAAAAGAAAAAAAATAAAAACCGTTGAAACATCAGTTTTTATTTGAGTTTTATGTTTGAGTAATGAGTTGGTGCTCAGTATGGCAACTATTCTACACAGCGATGAAAACAACCTGTGGCTATTTTAAACTCAGGAAATGAATAGAAGTTCATTTAGTCATCTTCAGTAAACACTTCATCCTGATCAGGGTAACAGTGGGCACAGAGCCTACCCAAAATCATTGGGTGCAAGACAGAAGCACACCCTGCACAGGGCACTAGTCCATCGAAGGGCATCACACACTCACCCAGCTACATACACACACTCAAACATGTGGATAGTTTCCCAAAGCCAATCCACAACTCAACATGTGTTTTTTGGATTGTGTGAAGAAACTGGACCTGGAGGAAACCCATGCAGAAACAGGGAGAACACGCCAATCTCCTCATAGACAGTGGTGAGGATTGAACCCAGGACCCCAAGACCCTTGAGCAGTGTGGCAGTGACACCCTGTGCCCTAAAGCTCCACTGTGCCACTCCATACAGAAATTGTGCACTAAAATGTGTAAACAAATATACATACTTCAGTTTGGTCCCAGTTCAGACTAATTAAGACTATAGTTAACAGTCTATCAGTTAGTAGACAGAACATATAAACATATTTATGGGAGTTTGCCATTTAGAAGGTGATAAACAGTGATAAAATCATATTAGACTCATAAGGCATAGATATTTAAAGACTCTCAGCAGAGGATGCACAGACAGTGCCCATAGCCTCAGCAGCACAAGCTCAGTAAGACTTGGCCAGGCCTATTCAGTCACAGTGAGTCAGTCTTTTTGCTGTCCTCTGGCAGTGGCTGGACGTTGACCTCTAGAGCAGGGGAAGTGACCAGGCCTGGTGCCCGACCCTGCTGAGCTGCTGGCTGCCCCTACCCCTGTGGGCCTGCTCCAGCAGATTATCCACCCAAGTGCCGGCGCTGCCCGCGACTCCAGAGTCACTGAGTGGAAAAACACTGTGGCATTTCTCTGTGGGCCAGTCTGGGAGGATTGATTGTTTAAATGTACTCTTCCCAGGGGAAAGCTTCTAGACTTTGGAGTTCTCTGACTGATAGGATGAATAGATTCAGCCCCTAGCTTTAGCTACTTCCTCATGGAGGCCATTTCAGCCTCACTGAAAACATGTGGGCAATATTGTGCACTAAATTAAAAAAATAAAGGCAGTAATGCTTGACAATAACCATTTTTGGCTGCTTAAAGAAGCAGAGAATGGAACCAATTTTGTAAATGAAACTTAAATTACGTTTAAAGAACCTCTGCATAATATACACCAATCATTAACATTAAAATGACCTTGTTTCTTCAGTAATTGTCCATTTTATCAGCTCCACTTACCAAAAATTTGCAATTTGTATCTCTGCAATTACACACTAGTTTATCTTTGGCTCTGCATAATTTGTTAGCCCACTTTCATCCTGCCCTTCAGTGGTCAGGACCACCAAATAACAGATTTATGGATCGTTCTCAATGCTGGAGGAACACTGACATGGTGTTCATTAGCTCTTCTCCTGTTGAACAGTTTGTGTTGATCATCCTCTAGTCCTTCATCATCGGTCACAGTAGCTGCCCACAGGACACAGCTGGCTGGATATTTTTGGTTAGTGGAGTATTCTCACTCCAGCAGGCACACAGAGTAGCTTAAAACCCCAGCAGCACTGCTGTGTCTGATCCAGCAGTAACAGCACAACACTCAATTTCACCACAAGATATCAGTGTCACTGCAGTGTTGAGAAAAATGTTGAGATTTTAACCAATGAATGAATTAATCCTAATTTAATCCTAAAAAGAAGAGATCAAGTGAGGTTTATTCTTATCACCTCAGTTGTGAGACATGTAGAAACATTCCCAGAATATGTCCCAGAAGAGACTCTCCAGTCATCTAGATAGTAGACTTCATTCTGTACTTTATGTTTATGTCACATACTCCACACAACTGACTGTTTTGTCTCTTTTGTAGAACTTGTTTTGTTTTGTGAGTACTCTCACTATAAACCTTCTGTATGTTTAAATGGCCAATGTGAAGTCAAAATGTCTTCAAGAATATTATTATTATGAATGTCAGAAATGTGATATATGATGCTACTACATTTGGAAATTAAAATCCCAGCCCTGATTTGGCAAATTCATCAAGGCTTAATGGATTGTAAAAGCTTTTTGTCTTGCTATTGTTTTTGTTGTTGTTGACCATATGCATAATGGATTATCATCATTATGTACTGGACAGAAATAGCAACAGTATGTTTGAGATTTGAGCCCTTCACATTTACAGAGAGATGGAACAAAAGCAGCTCATTAGGCGTCAGGCTGAGACGCCATGAGGAGAATTCTAATAAGATATGCAGCCAGACGATGCGCCAATCTATCAACATGACACTTAAAAATCCTAAACTTTGCATTAAAAATATGTTTATGGCAAACGCTGGCAGATCTGTCTTAGATGTACAAAGCGACTGGTGCTAATAGATTCTGAAGTATGTGTAATTAAGATAATGAATGCTTTGATGTCCCACATAAAATCCACAGTGCCACAGCTGAGTAAATATGTAAAAAAAAAAAATGAAGGTGTCCGCATATGTTTGGACGTAAAAGAAGCACTTCATGCTGGAGCTGGCAGTATGACCTGCAGGGAGATGGAGACAGGAACCTTTTTCTTATTTTTTTTTTCCCTTTGTTTTTTTTTTTACAGTTTCATAGAAATGGGCCACAACTGCAGGCAATTCTCCATATTCATTTGACCTCTCTCTGTTTCTTTCCCCAAGAGTGGACGAGGCTGGTGAGCAGTGCTACTGTACTATGAATATGCAGCAGTGTTTTCACGCACACTCGCTGTGTCCTTCATGGATGGTAAACAGCCTGAAAAGTCTATTTACATATGTATCGACAAGAGGCTCATCCAGTTTAATCACGGTAGAACTTCCTATGAATCCTATACTCACTGCCTAATACATGCAAGTATAAAATGGCTATAATGCCTTCTAGCAGGTGCATGTTAATATTTACAAATGTGGTCACAGGACACAATGCAACTAAGTGACATAAACCTAAATAAACCCTGATAATAACCATTTTTAAGTGGTCAAATTCTCCTTCCTTATCACAGTTTCAGTCTGAGGGCTGGCAATATTTAGTCTTGACCAGCTGTTCAATATCTAGGAGCAGTGACAGGTGACACACCATGGTCATAAAGACGGGCTAACATTCTGTAATAATTTCAGCTTTTGGAGTTAGCACTTGGGCAGCAGCAAACATTCACAGCTTCAGAAAACAGCTTCAGTCTTCATCACACACCTCACACTGTCCTGCTCATGCTTATGTCACTGGAAAGGAGATTGCTGTGTATTCAGTTTATTTTTTAGCACCTTAATTTTCTCTGCTTGTGTTATCCCTTGTTGAGTGGCATAATCTGTGTTTGATGGTGTGGCGTTTTCACTATTGCTTTTCTCTGGAACAGTGAGGGCTTCTTCAAGAATGAAGCACACTGGCTTTCCTTTCACTTCAATGAAAAATAATTCCTTCATGCATATTTCTTGAAAGACATGAGGCTTGTTATCAGTCATCCTTCAGGGTTCTCACAGCTGATTGGATCATTTGAAAAGTGCTCATTTTATTTGCATAGCAACCAATGGCTTTTGCAGAAAGCCAAAACATAGGCAGATCCCCAGATATGAATCCTCGTAAATCTGTGACTACCTTGCACAATTAGATAGATAGATAGATAGATAGATAGATAGATAGATAGATAGATAGATAGATAGATAGATAGATTGATTGATTGATTTGGCCCGGACTGGACCACTTTTTTGCAATGCAATGCATATGTAATGCAATGACCTAATCACATAGCTATTAACACACACACACACACACACAAACACACACACATGATAGATAGATAGATAGATAGATAGATAGATAGATAGATAGATAGATAGATAGATAGATCTATCTGTCTGTCTGTCTGTCTAACTATTATGTGTGTGTGTGTGTGTGTGTGTGTGTGTGTGTGTTAATAGCAATGTGATTAGGTCATTGCATTACGTTTGCATTGCATTTTAAAAAAAACTGCTCCAGTCCGTGCCAAATCTAACAATACTGGGTGCAGGTGACTAGTGTTTTGCTCTGGTGAGAACTAAACTGCTATTAAGATCTTTGTAATTGTGATAAGGCATATTGTAATTGTAAAAAAGATTCTGGTGTAGTGTTCTTATGAACACATTACAATGCATTTAAAGCAAAATTATGCCAGTTGTTATAAGACATTATTTTTGTTGTTTATTACCTCATAAATGCACTTTCAACGTTTCTTGAATGTATTTCACCCTTTCATTTAATTGTATTTCATTTTCGCCACTTCTTTAAAAGTCAATCTGCCTTCAGTTATTTTTTTCTTGCTCAGGCCTCAGCTGTATGGCACATTTCCATTTAAATTAATAGGACACACATCTTAATATGACAGGTAGTTTTGAAAATGAGAGTGAAGGCAAGAGCAAATCGCAGAGCTGTGCTTGGCTCAGCGGAGGTGCACACATGACATTTCCTGTGTTTGCTTTCTAATCCGAGTAGGTTAATGTGGTTCAGTCAAGCAACACGCACACAGGCCTCTGGCTCTGAGACAGGGGCCTTCCTCATAAATGTCATTTACAGATCTCTATCACAAAGTTCTCATGTATCTATGAAGCTATCTCTCTGCCTCGTCAATGTTAATATTCTCAATGGATAATTAGATAGGTTCAGCACACCCTGTGTTATTGCTTGGTTATAGTGTTGAAGGTTGTGGGAAAAGCCTTTAGATCATGAAGAATCTTGTATGTTTTACTTAGGGCTGTTCACACTGATTTACAAAACTGTGTTCTCTAATAACACATATATTGAAAGAATCTTTAGAAGGTGTTTTTGAATGGTATTGCATTGCAGCTTTTTTTTATTTGTATTGTGTTGTGTTGTGTGTACTGGATATTTTCCTTATTCATTCTAATACTCAATCAGTTTCTGATGGTTTATATGAGGGGTAACAATATTTATTTTTAAATCTGTGAAGAATAACCATTGTTCTGCTAAAGTATATACAGTGTTTGGGCAGCTCCCCTAATTCTACATTTCTGCACAAAAACACTGGATCAGAATATTGGTTGAATTTAAATTTGAGGAGGAGTTTACAAATTTGACCTCATTACTTGCCCTAAACTAAACTGCCCTCACTCCAACTTTTATTGGAATTATTGGAATGTGTTGCAGGCCTGAAAATAAGGAAAGGATGTTCAATTTAAAAATAAATAAAGCTAGGCTGCCAAAACATGAAATATACTGAGTTAATACGATCTGCAATGAAATCCAATCCAAATAAATTTAGGAAATAACTGGTTGTGTTTACCACTATCACGACCCTGAACTGGATAAGCGGTTATGGACAATAAATGAATGTTTTATTTTTTTATTTATTTTTAGTTTAAAAAGAAGAAAATAAACTGGAAAATAAGTTAAATGTAAAATGAATTACATAAATACATCAAATATATATATTTTTTGCCAGATCATAAATCACAGTATATAGCAAGATACTTTGAGAATTTGAAATACTTTGAAAATATGTTTGAATGAATTGAGACATTTGAAGCAGTAGTGCTCTTATTGAATCTAACACAATGTATTTGAACAGCTCAACACATTTAGAGAAGAATACTAACAGGACCATCCTTCTCACACTGAGAGTTAGGAATAAAGCTTGCAACTTGGAGATTTACCCCTGGTATATTGATGGCTATAAAATGTGAATGTGAACCTCCTGCTGTTTCCATGTTTTATGATATATTTGTCATATTGGATGTGTTTTGTTGGCATCGTATTTTGAAACTTTGGTATAATACGTACTTCGCTTAAAATAGACCTGCTTGTGTTTACATCAGTTGACAGACAACTTCAGGTCTAAACGCAGCTAAGAGAAAGTTGTACAAAAGTGGACTTTTAGTTCATTTGCATGTGTGTTTGAGGCTGACAGAGCTTTTATCATCCTTAAATGTGCCAAAATTAGTCTGGTGAGGAAAAAAGAGGAAGCTGCCTGGCTTTTGAAGAATTAATAAGGCTGTCTCATTTGAATGTGGGGAGCATCTCAGACAGCCCCTGCAAGTCCCGGTTTTACATTTTCTTGACAGTGCCTTTGATGAGTGCTGATAACGTACAGCCACTCCTAGGGAGCCATGTGCTTTATTATAAAGAGTTTGTCTGCAGAGACTAAACCACTGATCCAAGCCATGCATTAGCGTGTGTCCTCTCTCAGCTCAGAAAAAATCTGGTTCTGTTTATACCTCCCTATTACTATTTTTACACACCCTCATTGTGGTTTTCCTTTTTTTTTTTCATCTAGCAAAACCTGTGCTAGACTGCATACAAAGTGTCTTTGTACTTCCAATTCATGGGTGCATCAGACTCTTTAAGCAGTATTTGCTATTCAGCTTGTTATGCATTTGAGTCTCTCCTCGATAATTCAGTCTCCCTCATGGCATTTTAAGCAGAACGGCAGGACTCATACTTCATCATATTTCATTTACTTGAAAGTGCCTTTTTACAGAAGTCTGTTTTGCTCCTGGAGGTGCGAAGATGACGTTTATTAATAGCAGTGAGGCACAGAAACTGAAGGACTTCGAATAGTACTTGGTAATTCCCCCAAAACATCTCCTATATCCATAGTGGAGAGCACAGATTATACGGGAGTATGTAGATAACCTGTGACCTAATTCTAAAATATTGCAAGAGAGAAGGGTTTCTTTATGCATTTATAACATACCTGCCTTCACTTAGACCATTACTGTCTTGATAGTGACGAGAAGATGGAAAATTAAGCTGCCAAGACTGGTCAGCAGAGGCAGCAGTTAAAGAGGCTGTAACAGAGAATAGAACGTGGGAGATGGGGCTGCTTACAGCCGAGTCAGCAAAACGCAATCAACTGTATCCCTGCAAGCACCATGGCAAATGTGTTAGCTGCCCATAGAGAGCTATGTTAAATTACTCTGATCCTAAAGGGTTGCTTCTCTATTACTGAGTCTGAGCTAGAACTGCTTAAGTGCTGTTGGCAGGCCCTTGAGGGGCGTACCTGGTAAAAGGGCAAGCTGCTTAGAAATGTAGGTCTCCATTCTCAGCTGTGACCTGTGTGGGCTGTTAAGAGGATATCTGAATTTTCACATTGAATAATTATTATAAATAAAAGAATATTTAGCCTACAATTTTTTCTGTGTATACAATTCACTTGGTATGCTGCTATGATTTCTATCACTGTATTCAGGATGAATTATTAATTCATCTATAAATCCTTTATCCTGATCAGGGTGGTGGTGGATCTGTGGAATCAAAGTGCAAAGCAAGAACAACCCATGGGCTGGGTCCATCACAGGGCAACACACGCTCAGCGAGTCACTCACACACTTACACCTGTGGACAATTTCACACAGCCAGTCCACCTGGGGGAAACATCTCACAGTGTTTCAAGGCAAGGATTGAACCCAGGACCCAGGACCTGGAGCTCTGTGACAGTGACACTACTTTTTGTGCCACCATGCTACACAAAGTTGCATTAGGCTTTCTTTATTGTTGATTCACTGAGTTGTTGTTGCTGCATTTTTCGAGCAAATACAGAAGCTCCTTTAGAACTCAATTTAAAACCAGGAATAGTCACATTTTTGCAACCACAATAAAAATATCATCTAATACAGAACCCTTCTATGATTTATCATTCTACTTGTAAGAGTCAAATTAGCATGTCTTTGATTTGCCCAGAAACATCCTTTTCATTTCATTTGTCATGCTGGTGTATGTACCTAAAATAGTACAATTAATAATTGTATTAGATGAGTATTAGATTAAGGGGCGGCACGGTGGCGCAGCAGGTAGTGTTGCAGTCACACAGCTCCAGGGACCTGGAGGTTGTGGGTATGAGTCCTGCTCTGGGTGACTGTCTGTGAGGAGTTTGGTGTGTTCTCTCCATGTCTGTGTGGGTTTCCTTCGGGTGCTCCGATTTACTCCCACAGTCCAAAAAACACACGTTGGTAGGTGGATTGGTGACTCAAAAGTGTCCGTAGGTCTGAGTGAATGTGTGTGTGTTGCCCTATGATGGACTGGCGTCCACTCCAGGGTGTGTTCCTCTGGGTGCTCCGGTTTTCTCCCACGGTCCAAAAACAAATGTTGGTAGGTGGATTGGTGACTCAAAAGCGCCTTTATGTATGAGTGTGTGTCGCCTTGTGCAGGACTGGTGTTCCCGCCTTGTGCTCAGTGATTCCGAGTAGGCTCTGGCCCCACCCCGACCCTGAATTTGATAAGCGGTTTCTGACAATGAATGAATGAAAGAGTATTAGATTACTGTTTGTTGATCATTAGAGTGTAGTACAGAAAAAAATATGTACTATTTATTACCTCTGCATTGTAGCACATTGAAAATATTATATTTTCCAGGCAATAGGACTAGACTGGAAAATGTAACATACCAGCAAACATATCACAAAATGGTCTCAACCAAGCAGCCTGCCAGATTTGGCCTGGAATGAGCTCTAGCTTTGGCACAGAATGTGGATGTTTGATGAGGCATAGAATAGAAGAATGTACTATAACTGGGTTATTATATAATTAATGAAAAATTACATTATTGATACATGTTAGAATATTTCAGATATTAAGGTGTGATTTTTGGAGGCTTCCAACTTCCAAAAATGTATTTTAGTTAGGGCCACAAACCTGTCAGTTAACCTAATCAGAAATTAAAATAATTTATTAATTCTTGCCAGTAATTAATTATATGAATAATTACCCTAAACACAGAAAAAAGTGCTGCAAAATATGGCTGATACATTACTGCTGTGATTATAATGTTACACATTACATTAATGCAGTAATGAATCAAAAGTGTGATATTTTCATAGACTGGCCTATTTTGATTGGTAAAGATTCTTACAGCACACAAGTAAATATTTTAGAATGTCCATTAATACATTTTAGCCTTCTGAAATATCAGAAATAATACAGCAACGATATGTTTTCAGCATTATACTGAATGCTGTAACATGAAACATCAAAAGAGCATTGCAGTAATGGAGTCATAAAGGCATTAAACATGATGATGAATTATATTTTTCAGCAGAAGCACCATGAATTTCAAGCATAATACTGTTCATAACCTACCCAGGCAGGAGCCTAAAAATAAATGTGAGGCTGTGTGAAGTGGGGGAGTCAGAAATGAATGTGTAATGCCGCAGCAGTGGGGAAAGTGAGTGTGTGTGTGTGTGTGTGTGTGTGTGTGTATGTATGTCTCCTGGATCTATCGTTTCTTTCTCAGACAGGGCTGTAGTTGGTAAGATTTGGATCCATCTCTTCTGTACTCAGCAATATATTGAATTTCACCCTGTCTGCAATTTCCAGCTGGCAGAGGATGTTTCCCTCAAATGGCAACCCATCTTCACATACAGTGGATGTCTCCAACAAACAAGAATCAAATTAGGTAATGCTAGGTGGGATAACAATCCGGATCGATTTCTCAGCTAAGAAGCGGTGCAATTCCCAAGAGTGTATTATGTGTTGCTCCCATGTTTTCTCAGTATTCTTTGAATAAGATGCCTTGGGTTTTGTGAGGACGACTGGTGATAGAAAATACTTTGGAATCAAGGTGGTGTCTGATTGGGTGTGATGGCTTTTTTCAATTTCTCAGGATATACAATCATTCCAAGTCCATCTCTCTCCTGTACCCAGAGGCCTTAGCTGCAGGTAAGTCCTGGCTTTCTAACCTAACTGGCATTGCTGTTCAAATAGAAAATAGATGATATATTGAAAGTTGTAATTTTATATATGCCTCTACATGCTTCAAATTATTTGAGCTATTTAGCTCAATTTATTTATGAAATCTTACCTTGTTTTCTGAACTATTGTGACTAGAGAAAATTACAGATGACTGATTCTACTGCAGGAGTTATACAAAACCAGGCATTGTTACACAGCCTTCAATTCACCATGCTTCAAAACGTATGAAAATAATAAACTTGGCTATCAAAGAAAACTGCTGTTGTTGCATAAATGCCATCTGCAAAGTCCATCAATTAGCTGTGTTACCCTGCCATAAAGTGACAGACTCAGGCTGGTGGAGTGGCGTTCGATCGGCTCAAACAATCATCTCAGCAGTCCTCCGTTGAGTTTGAAGGGACCCGTGGTTTGACGTGAAGTCGCATTTAAAAGCCTGTCTTCCCCGGTGTGCTAATGAAACAGCGGGTTCCCTCGGTCCATCTGAACCCTTGGTGTGAGCTCTTTTGTGAGATTCCGAGCATGGTGAAATGTAAACTGAAGTGACACTTATAGGCAGGGGTGAGCTCTGAGAGAAAGAAACAACCTCACCCAGGGAGATGGAGACCTTTGAATAGGCAGATTGACAGGCGCCGCACTCACAGGAGATGGAAAGCGCTTGTACCTCTTTTGTGCTGACGATGGTCTGGATTAGATCGAGGCGGCAGTGGCGGAGTGGCAGCAGTTAGTTGAGACACTCTGTCAAATGTTTTACTGCACCTCCACTGCCACAGCATACACAGCTGGCTCCTCACACAGGGCAAGTTTCTGGGAAGTAGTTCCTGCATTTTGGGTGTTTGTTTTTTATTTAAATTGCTGGCTGTGGGGCGAGGTTTCAAATAAAATGTGAAAATATTTATCAGTGACCACTTTTTTGCTAGTAAATACTCAAATCCAAGATCTCTGTAATGTAATATTTACTTGTAGAAACTTGCATTTCTGATGTCAGCTATGAAATATTTGCACATCTATAAAGCCATTTTGACTAGCCATACTGCCAGGACAACATATTTTTAATGTAATTTTAACATGTCATTGTTACCTTTGATTTACACGGAATTTCTCTGGTAGCCAGATAGTCTTTTTTTCCACCAGTGTTGAACTTGTTGGGGTCCTGGATTTAAATGCATCTAATTTAAAATGGTTCGGTTTGTCCTTTTCTTAAAAAAGCAGAATTGTATCAACGCTGGTTGGAAGGAATGTGTGAAGGACTGGAACAGTGTTACCTTGCTGAATGTTGCTAAACAATTCGTATTTTTTTCTGTCCTCTTTATCTTAAAACCTTAAAATAAACGGTGATAACGAACTGTAGTGTAATCACAGTAGTACACGAGGTTCATGCTGTAATGTGAGATTTTGTTACTGGTGTGCTCAGGTCAGGCCACATGCCTCTTGTTATAGCATTCAGTCTCATGTATTATTTGCTAATTATATTTTAGAGCTCTAAAACTGTGCATAATGTAAATGCACTGTACATTTCTAGTCAGAATTAAAGTGTCAATATCTGGAATTAGAATTTGTACTAGGACAAAAGCAATTATAGACATCTATAACTGGAGGTTTTACGAGCAAATGGAATCCCATGTATATAAATGGTAACAGAATTCAAGTCCGCATTTCAAAATGGATAACTCAGCCTGGCACTATGACTAGTTAGAATGGCTTTATAGACCTGTTGAGCTATATTATTGCTAGAAAGATTCCATAGCTGATATCTGAAATGAGAGTTTCAACTAATAAATACTACATTACAGGCATGAAGACTTATCACTGTGGTGATTTTGTGTAAACACTGCTTGTCATACACAAGAGCATCATTCCCTTTTGTAATAATATTAGATTACATTCTGAATATAAATGTCCTGCCATGAGATGTGGTGAAGATCATATCTTTCTCAGATCCACAAAATTTAAAAGAAGAATTGCTCCTTATCACTTGCCTAACAATAGGCATTAGATATTCACACAGCAGGAGAGCAAATGGAATGCACTGTTCTAGCCCTCATATTAAATTCTCCTCTGGGATTAATTACTGGGATGGATGTTTTTATAAATGGAGCATGGATAAGAATGTTTGTTTTGAAGCAACAATTCAAGGTCAATTATGTGAGATGATTGTGCTGTAGATGACCTAATGATCATTAAAGCAGCCACTGGTGAAATATGAGGGAGATAAATGAGAAGTCTGCTTCATGTGAGCCAAATGAATAACTTAATATTAAGAGAATATAATCATATCAGTGCACCAGAGATATCCATGTGTGCCTATGGTGTTTCACACCTCTGAGAATGTGCTTCACACAATCCTGAACACCATGTGTATTTAAGGACATATTGCAGACTGTAGATGGGGTGTAAAAAAGAAAAAAAAGTATGTATATATTTTTCAAATTCTTATAAGAAATTGTGTTTATATCTAGGAAACAAAATCTTTTTGCTCTGAACAGAAACATTCATTCATTATCTGTAACCGCTTATCCAATTCAGGGTCGCGGTGGGTCCAGAGCCTACCTGGAATAATTAGGCGCAAGGCAGGAATACACCCTGGAGGGGGCACCAGTCCTTCAAAGGGCAACACACACACACTTTTTTGAGTCGCCAATCCACCTACCAACATGTGTTTTTGGACTGTGGGAGGAAACCGGAGCACCCAGAGGAAACCCACGCGGACAACACACCAACTCCTCACAGACAGTCATCCAGGGCGGGAATCGAACCCACAACACAGGTCCCTGGAGCTGTGTGACTGCGACACTGCCTGCTGCGCCACCATGCCACCCCTGAACAGAAACAGTTTTATATTATTTCTCTTCTTGCATTCTAACTTCAACCTAAACTTCTTAAACTAGTTATTTTCTAGATTATATTTCTTTTTTTATGGAACATTGTAGCATTTATAGAGTTTTTATATTTCTGAATTAGAACTTCATAATCATAGTGATGCTACACTGACGTGTAGAACTATGTAACTGTGGCAAAAAAGAGTGACAGAGCCAGAGATCAGACAACAGTAAATCTGCCACTGTTGGGTCCTCCATGGGACTAGCTAGCAGGTGATAACATCAACAGAGGGACACAGTGGCTAGTGGAGCTAATATCCACTAAAGGCTAGGTGGTATCTCCAGAAAAACTCAGCTTATAGTGGTTAGTGGGTGCAAGAATCCACTAAGGGAAACAAGCTACTGGCTAGCGAGTGCTAATATTGACCAGGTAACGCATTGTTGTGTGGCTGTTACAGTGACTGTAAATTTATTGAGCCTGTTTTAACATCATTATTGGGAGCTGCTCAGTGGCTGGCTGCCTACTCTCACCACTGGTATATCTGCTGTTTTGTACTCTGTATTCAGGTTTTGATGTCACAGTACAGAGTAGCTGCCATATTAGGGACAAACTTATTACTCAAACACACAGCTCAAATAAAAACTGTGATATTTGAACTGTTTTATTGTTTCTGTTGACATTTGTAGTCCTCATTTAGATGTTAAAAATACATATAACTATGATTCAATGACCCATTTATCCATTTCACATTTGTAAACAGAGCTCTGTATGTCTGTGTCAGTCAGTAGAGGAACTTGGGTCATGTCCCAAAGTAACGCTATATTCACCTACATAGTGCATCACAGACAATACAATGAATAATACAGAAAGTAATTAGCAAATATACATGTAAAAGTAATTAGACACAGGGAAACCTGAAACTCATAGCTCAATAAATTATTTTTACAACATATAATGCAGTACGTAAATGAATAAACCGCTATTTTATGACCGACTGTTAACAGTAGGAATTCCCTATGGATTGTTTAGGGAGAAATTTAGAATTCAGCCTCAGCTTCACTGTGGCATGGAAACTTCTCTCACTGATTACTCACACTTTCAGACAAGGAGAACTACATTACAAAACTTTAAGCCAAAGCCGAAGAATAATTTAGGCAGACATTTGCAATAATCATTATCATAATTAAAAAGGGGGAAAGAATGAGACAAAGAATATGTGGCTTGTATCTGTATAGTCTCTTACATACTAAAAGAACACATGCGTGAAATAACTACTAAAGCTTGTAAATTATCTATGTATCAATAAATCAGTCAGATTTGGCCACAAAAGCAGAGAGTCTGACATTCTAACAGTTTTCTATTAGATCCTTTGATGGAAATGCTAATGTGGCTAACCAATTTTAATATTTTTTTTCCCTCATTATGCAGCACAATGCAACTCCCTGATGCAAAGAGGCATTGGGCATCTGTGCTTCTGAGTCTAGTAAGACTCTCTCCAGTGCAGGGAGAGGAGCTGTGTATGAGATAAAATTATCTCTCTTTTCCATCTGTTTACATTAGTGCTGTTCTCTGAAACCAGACATTTGTTCCCCAATATGGCGCCCATACAAACAATTTTTTAAATATATTATTATTAAATATTGTACTGGCTTTTACTCAGTGTGAGCTAAGATTTAGTCTGGCGGTGACTTACAACAGTGTTGTAAAAGTGAATTACACTCTGTAGCTGTAGGGTGGAGCCCAAGAGCAGATTCTTACTTAGTGTCTTTTTAAAAGCAAAATAGGTGATTCTCAGAAGCTCTGCATCATTTAAGGGGGAACAGTTTGAGTCTCACATTGAGTAAAATAAGGCTGTATAATCTCGATTCTCCCCACATGTGCCATTGTGTTGTGTATTTATAAATGGGCAGGTATCTCAATTACTGAGATCAAAACCCCATGTAAACCCTAAAGATCTGTGAAATCCCAACCCCATTCCAAAGTAAATAGCAAAGAAATCCCGACTTCTCTGTCTCCAGGTTTTGTGGGTTGCCATGGTAACATAAACAAAACCATGTTCACCAGCAACAGAGGGCTGTCAGTCACACATGTTCACTGGAATATTAAGGGCTGAAACATAGTTCACACAAGGACCCAAACACAAATGCCAATGCCTGGCCAAAACTCTGCAAGCTCATAATCCTGCTGTAAAAACTCAACACATGCTCTTACGTTACTCTTAAACTAACCAGGGGGTGACAGAAGAAAACCTCACTCAATGAGGTATGCAGTTATTCCATAGACATTAGGGATGCATCCAGGGATTCTGTAGCATTTGTAATTTAAACATGGCTGCCCCCCTAAAGGGGTACCCACACTTAGGAGCATTTTGGTTCATTCAGGGGCTAGAAAGCAAGTTGAGCCTTCATCTCATGTGAGGTATACTTATTAAATGAACCATTTAAAAATAACATGTTGCACCTTCATGTGTTTTAAATATTCCTTTTCTTTTATTCCGCTGAGTGTTAGTGTGGTTCTCTGTGGCAGCAGGCAGTGCTCCTTTCTCAAAAGGCGAATAGTGAAGAGGAGCCTGGCACAGTGAATGATGAGTTATTTAAACTTTGAATTTGGATTAATAGACCTTGGTCAAATATAATTATTCTTTTCAGCAAGTGTGCATGCATGGACCTCAACCTATTGTTTCTGCTGCTGAAGCCAGTGAGCGTGAGGGCATTGTAGTCACAGTGTTCAGCCGTGTTATCAGTCCTTCAGCCACCAAATAATATTTTCATTCAAATGGTAACATCCATTACCTAAACCCGGGGCTCTGGTGTTAGCGTTTAATTGCACAATTAAACTCCAACAGCCCACTATCTATTGAGCAATTAACCTTTGATAAACCAATTACTGTTTAGGGTTTGATGACAGAAGTTGGGCCCTGGAGGAGTCATATTCTGGTTTAATAGAATGGCCCCTCAGTGCTAGATTAGCTTAGCCGTACTATAAAATTGTCAGCATTCCTTGTTTTCTAGCGTATTGATTTCTTTGCAGTGAGCCATCGTGCAGCTTCTCAAATGGAAAAAAGGGGGAAATTGCCGGGAAAATCAGAGGGAGATGAGGGAGAATGGGGTAACTGTCGTTTATTATAAAGCTGGATGTGATGAATTATTGAAAAGAGTGAATCTCTAGACGGAGCTTGATTATTTTACAGCGTGAAGAGGGAACTCCAGTTGCTTTTGATGTGCCAGGCTCCAGTGGCTGTGCTGGCGTTCATTAACGGTGGCATCTCGCAGGGCACCGTAGAGACCGCCATCAAACCCACAACCACGGGCCTGCTGAAATACTGCTTCAGATGCTGCCTCGCTGCCATTCTTTATTGTGGTTGTTGTGGCTGTAAAATGAGTATAAACTTGTCAGAGAGATTTATAATGTGTCTGGGCAACTATGTTTAATGTGCGCTCGGTGAGATCCAAGGGGATTTCAATGGGGCATTTTGCTTGATATCTGTAATCTGGTAAGAGAAATATGTGAGTCCCTGGTCATCACCGCTGCACATTGTCATGCCAAGCCCATCAAAAGTGACATGTGACGTACCTGGGGTCATTGTTGACATATTGCCGAGAGGTCATCCGTCATCAGTAATGTGACTCACACAAACTGGACGCCACCCAATCCCATTTGCCATGGGCGCACATAAATTTGTCTTCGGCTAGTCTCCAGCAATATCATTTTCCCACAGCCTGACAGCCCTCAAGCCTCCCGAATGCAATAATAGAGAATTGATTATATTCTTTATGGAGCGCAGAAGGCCCAAATGTGTTTTGTGTTCTTCCTCTCATCAACTGTAATGAAAAAGGGAAAAAAAAACAGTGCTGTGTTGATGGATGTGCCGGCTGTTCAGATGAATAAAGGGTGTTTATACCTTCTCGTTTCTACACCTTTAAGCCTCACACTGAGAATTTTTACTGCTTTTTTTGTTTACATCAACTTAGCACTGTGTAAACACACAGTCCTTCTTTTTTCACAGCTGTGCTCCTGCAAGTTCTTCTCATATTTTTAGAAGCAACTGAAAACTAAATTAATGAACTGAAAAACAACAGCATGTAAATGCATTAACTTTTCAAACAAGACTTTGGACTTCATTGTCAGCAACAAAAAGGTGCAGTCTGTTATTTTTGGTGTCTCTTTTTGCCACAGGAGCCCAGGAGCGAGGAGCAGGATCTCTGGATTTAGCCTTTTTTTACTTTGTTACCTTTCTCCTCTGTTCTATTTCTGCCATTTAATAAGTAGACTTATTTCTCCACTCTTATTCTGCGTGTTTTGCTTTGTTTAGCCTCACCTTTGTACTCTCCAAGAAATGCTGATCTAGCGCTGTGATAGGAGAGACTGCGATTAGCTATGTAATCTACATAAGATTCAGCCCTTAATCAAATTGACTCCTTTCATCCCTTTTCTCTTTGACTTGGTCAAAAAAACATAAATATCATATTTTGTGGGTTGGTAGGTGTCCCAGATCCCCAAATGAATGTGCCAGATATACTGAAAAATTTGTTTTCTTTACTGTAAGTTGGCCCGTTTAATTGAAAATAAATAAAGCATTAACTTTTTCAGATTTGTCTCATATTCTGCGTTGAATATTGATACACACAAAAAAAAAATCTAGGAAATATTAGGTAATATGGCCATGTGTTAGCTAACAGAACTGAATTAAATTAGAAAAATTTGAATGTATCCAATATAAATCTGTTGTTATATATATATTATAATATATATAAGTCAATAAACTAGCTAAAAGCTCTCCGTGTTCATTTTCCTTTGCCCGCCTCTTGTTTGTTTTGCTTAAATAGCCCTTAGTTTTATGTTCATGCTCATGCACAAGGTATTTTGTTAAATCTATTGTTGATCCTTGGTTTATTGTGAGGATATGGATGGCCGTGTTTAGACGCCTCCAGCCAGTCATTTGCCTTTTGTTAATGTTAATGACCTGATCTTCGGCAGAGATGCAATAAATAAAACTCGACACATGCTTCCAACCACCGTCTCATGTTGTTCTGCTGCAGCTGAGAATATTGAAGCTACATGGTGCCAAAGTATAAGAAATCCCAGTGTGTGGCCTTGTGGTCTTTTAATTTGTGCTTCAACAGTACAGAGCAACTGTGGGAGCATATGACCATCTGTTTTTGCACTGTAGCATGGAATTAATTGAAAGGTTGGCAGAAATACATTTTGAGTGGAATACTTCTTTCACATGTTGATGTGACTTTTAATTTCCTCCTCTTTCTGTGTTTGCTATTAGCGTCTGAGGTGATAGGAGCGTTAAATGAAAAACACCCCCCACAGCCCTCCGCGGCCCTCTGCTCTCCATCGTCAAGGCGCAGTAATAAAGCAGAAGGAGCTGAGAAACTAATAAACCTTATATTTCCTTCGAACGTCAACGTAAAATCAGATGAGGAGGCACATCACTAAAACACAATGATATTATTTTCCATATCTTATGTAAATAGTGCCGAGATGTCAATGTGATGAGGCATGTATTGTCCGTATTATACTTTCCAGCAAATCATTTTAATGCTGCCTGAAAGTGGGGATATTTTATCAGAGTAATGAACAGCCTCTGCCAGACGCCACCACGGTTCACCATGACATTTCACCGCTTACTGCATTAGTGCAGGGTTTTGAGGAGGTGGTGTGAGTTATGATATTTTGTCAGTTTGTCATAATTATCACACACTCAGGAGAGACATGAACATTTGTCACGAATGCCTGCCGTATGACACCAAGAAACGGCTGTATAATTCATGCCCATTCATTTTTAATAAATCTCCCCAGAACAAATTGAGCGACTTGATTTGGATTTAAAGAGAGAACAATAAATCCAGATGGTGAGGAGAATGACATATAGCATGACATAAAAAAACCATTAGCTTCGCAGTCGGACAGCGGAGCACTTTGTACTGCAACAAAGTACATCAGTTGTTTACAGTGTGATTTTTGAGGTTCATGGAAACACAGAACAGGACAGATTTAATGGTAGAACATTTGTTGTATTTGTTCACGTCGCAAACCGAAACATAGCACTTTGCTCTAGGTGGAGATGGAACTTCTGCATGTGTAATATTTACACAGCCTCTGCTTTTGTGAAAATGCTAATTTGCACTGGGCTGGGATTGAGTTGCCGAGTGCTCCCACTCACCATCTTTATGATCTGGCTTGCTGGGCTGCTAGGAGAATGAATCTTTGTGCTGTTTAGATTTGCCATGTCCTGTTTGGCCAGAAACTCATTATGGACCACCATCTGCACATGGTGAACATGGTCCAACATCTTATCATCTCCCGCTCTCTCCACAGGTTGAGAGAGAGAGTGAGAGAGAGAGGCAGTCATAGCCTGCTCCGAGCATGATTTTGAGTGATGTGTTGTGATCATGTTGTGCATTTATATGGTCAATTGTGATTCTGAGTATCAGCAAATTGTTTATTGCAGTGAAATTATGTGTTTCACATGGAGGGAGTTCTCAGCATTTAACCCATCCGTGGCCTTCCAGCCATGAATGTTGAGGGAGGAGAAAGCGTTGTTCCTTAATGCCCCCTTCAGCCTTGAGACCATGGTTATCGCCCAGAAAAAGATGGCATGTCCCAATGCTTCAGGAAGAGAGTGAGAAGAGCTCGTAGAAGTTGTGGAGGACAGAGATGCCTGGGAAACAGATTAAGCAGAAAAGAACATGGTGGCAGTGAGGGTGATGATGATAATATTCTCCAAATAAAAGGAAATCAGATGTTGTTTATAGGATTAAGACATATGGCAATAACATAACCTCACAAAACATGGTGAAATCATACATCATCTGCTTCACCAGATTTCATTTTCTGATATTAAATACACTGTAACAGACAAAAAGAGTCACAACACTGTCATAAAAAAAGGTGCCACACAGTTTTTTTTGTTTGATCTGATTCTCTTAGTAATCCCTCTAAAATGTTCCCCCAGCTGTTTGAGTTTACTTTTACAGGATTTCCTTCTTATTAAAGTTCAATAAAATATAAAATGATAAATATATTTACCTATGATTATATCCATGCTTTTTTAATGTGCTTTCCTGGGAAGTGCTTAAGCTAAGGAAGATGTGAAATGTTTCATATATGAGCACACTCATCAGCTTGGAGTTGAGTCTAATCCCACTATCCTGCTCTTCTTGGAGTCAGTGTGGAAGCAAAGCACATCAGTTTGGTGTTAAGGTGAAACTAAGAATCCCCAACTTACTAAGAGGGTATTTCCTCTCCTGTCCCTTAGAAAGTTTTTTCTGTATGCACTAGAACTTGTAACGTGTGTGTGTGTGTGTGTGTGTGTGTGTTTGTGTGTGTGTGTGTGTGTGTGTTAAAGGAAGAAGTGTGGACGATTGTAGAGGAGGATTCCCCATAACAGATGAGCAGGATTTGTGCCTGGAAAGCTGAGGATTGTGGGACAATCTCTCTGAGAATTACAACAGGCACTCAACTGGCTCTGGTGTGTGTGTGTGTGTGTGTGTGTGTGTGTGTGTGTGTGTGCTTTGGCCTCATGCTCTTTCATGTGTTCCTCAGGTCAGCTCCATTCTGCTCTGACAGAATTGAAAATTAAGGATGCACTTTTTTTCTGTGTTTATTTTCAGCTTTAGCATTTTTATTGTAGTTTTTGTTGAAGTGTGTCCTTTATTTTGCTTTCTGTTGGACCAAGAATTTCCATTTCATTACATTATTATCAAAAATATAGGAGATGCTTTTACACAGGACGTTCTCATCCAGATCTTGTTGATGAAAATGAAAGTGCTATTAAACAAAAGCTGAAATCTTACTGAAACTCTCCTGCACAGGAATCACAATGGAATTTTGAAGCTGAAAAAATATTCTCAGTTTGTAGAAGGTTCTTTTCCCTAATAAGCTACTAATGATTTCTGGGCTGAAAAACTCTTCTGCATGATAATAACCCTCAGTGCTGTTTTCAAGTATGTGCCCTTTACCCACAAGGAAACACTAGGATTGTTTATAATCACTTAAAATTATTAAATATATTTAAGACCCTAAACTGGATAAGCAGTTACAGACAATGAAAGAAAGAATGAATATTCACTGGTCATTACCATTTTATGGCATATTTTTAAAACTAGAAATAAACAAATTTAAACTAAAACTCTACTTACTACCTTGTAAATAGCCTTACAGGTTTCTTACAGCATTGTGCAAAATCAAAGACCAGAATTAGTCTCTTAATCTATTAGAGGATTTTTTTTCTTTATTATTATTATTATTAATATCAGGCACATTTAAAATCAGGGGTCATACAGTACAGTCATGCTTTCAGAGATAACACAGAAAAACACTTAACCCACATCAATAACTGTTTTTTTATTTTATTTTAATCTTGCAGTTATATTTTCGATATAGTAATCTTCCTTAGTTTTTTCTGTCCATTGTTTTATTGTGGGGGGCTGTGGCTTCAGCCAGGAGACTGCAATCATTTTCTTAGCAATCAGAAGAAGGATTCTCAGTAAAAATCTCGGATTATTTTCTGCTACCTCTTCTGGCATTGCCCCAAAACAAACCCTGATGGTTCTGAAGGTACAAAATTATATTTTGTATATTTTACCAATATTGTTATAGTTTTGGGTGATCCAAAAATATGTGTATGAGCTCCTACATAGCCACAGCCGCTCCAGCACTTATTCGATGTATCGCCAAATTTAGATGTGATGAAAGCAGTTCTGAAATTCTCATCTAAATTTTCCATTTAAATTCTTTCCCAGCAGGACTTATTTTATGTCCCTCTCTGCAGGACAACTCCCAGTCTTGGTCTGACATATGGTATTCGTTTCCATTTCCCATTTTATTTTGATGTATAATCTAATTTTTATTTGATGTATAATGAATGTGATTCAATTGTTAACAGTCATTTTCTATACTAGATGGTAAAGTACCTAGTTTGTCCCATTCTCTATGTTTTAGTAATTAATGCCTTAGGTGTAGATATGTATCAAACTCATGGGTTGTAAGATTATACTAATGATGGAGTTGTTCAAAGGACAACAAAACTGTTTCTTTAAATAATTTAACCCTAATTTTCTTTTCATTTTCTAAACCCATGACTAATTCAGATGGAAGGAAATGTTTTATGTGGAACCCTCATTACTCTAGATATTGACATGGGAGTCTTAATTTCCTTCTCACTGTTGACCATGTTTTTAGGGTGATCTTTTTCCACTGGTTGTTGATTTTCTTTTCTTTCAATGTATCTTGACTCAAAAAGTTGTGTCTAAAACATATAAACATATGGACAATAACACTGTTCCATGTCATCCAATATAAGCTGTTTATCTTGGGATAGCCATGCAACCATTTCTCTAAATAGCCTTTTATTTTTTATTTATTTATTTATTTTTTATTTTTGCACAGAATTCTTTTAAATTATATTCTAGGTTTTCTTATTTTGCCAAATTAATTTCACTAGACATTGACTGATGTTTTTGAATGAAGATACAGAGACTTCAATGGGTAGAGATTAAAATAGAAATATTGGCAGTATGTTCATTTGTATAGTTTCCACTCGTCTTATTAAAGATAGGGGCAGGAATTCCCATCTTGTAAGGTCAGTTTTTATTTCATTCATATGTTTCTCATAATTGGTCTTAAACAAGTGTGATATGTCACAGAAGAGTGTATTTAAAAGTCAATATTTGAGATGTTACATAGACAGAACAGTAGATATTTCCATATATTTGTTTACACTGTGCCTTTACTACAGCCCCCATTCTTAACCAGAAATAAGGGATTTTCCAGAGATCACAAGCTGATTGTATTTCTACTTAATCACTTTCTGTGATGCTGTATTTGTTTATATATACATATATATATAAGTTTTTTTTTTCTTTTCACACCACCAGTACACATCCTTTCAGACCCAGTGAATGAAGTTGTCTTCTCACAGCGAAATGATGAATTCTCTCAGATCTGAAGCAAGAGTGGAGCTTGATTATTTTCTGAATGTATATGTTATTAATTACATCCAATTTCCTTAGAATGATCATGAATTAAGAATTAGTGCTGTTCTATCATTACTAGGGTTTTCTTATTGACCGGACCTCCAACTGATCAGAAGTATGTTGCTTGATTTTACCCTTTCCCCCAACATCTAGCAGTTTTATTTGGATAACCCCCAACCCACAGCGCACTAGTCACATCTGGCTCAAATGTAATAGAACAGTGTGGAGAAACAACTATCAGCCCCTCGACAGGGTTCTAAAGCAGATGAATTGCACTTGCTTTGGGGCTTTTTACATTGAACCGACTGGTCTTGAAATGGAGAGGATGTGACAGGGTGCATTAAGTTGATCTGTCTCCTCTCAGTTGGATTAAATGAATATCCTTATATATTAGCCTTGAGCAAAATGGCCATTGATCGCTTTCCCTGTTTTATTTTTTATTTGTTTGTTTTTTTTTTGTTTTTGCACTCTGGCCGTCTCGTCTTCACCTATGGACAGTGCTATATCTGTGCCGAGTGTTTATTCTTTACAGATTACACATAAAGAGGCTTTCCACACTCCGGATCAATGTGTGTGTGCTTGGGTGTGTGTGTGTGTGTCTGTGTACTTGTGTGTTGTGTGTTTGTAAGTTGTAAGGTGCTCTTGAATGCTAAGGGAGGTAAGTGGATCAATGTCTTTTTTCTTTCTCTGCCTGAAGCAGAAAGATGCAAATCTAAATTGAAGCCTTGGGTGATTTACAAAGGAGAGAAAGAAAATGAGTCGCTACAGATGTCGAGTGGGGGGACACAGCAAAATAATTCAATTACCTAAGTGGGGAATGACATTTGATCTAATCAGATCTATTAATGCCAGTGAGGTCAGGCCAAAAGAAAAGGGCACTCTTCTAGTTAATAGCGATTAGCGAGCACATCTCGGACGCTTATGAGGAGGGAGAAAAAAAAAGTCAATTGAGGAATAAAAGGCTGATAACATGCCTCTTTTCACCTTTGAGCCGGCTGAATCTGCAGACAGAATCTAAATCATACAGAACTCTCTGCTTTAATTTCGCTCGGAATCTGATATTCCCTTTCCCCCCATTTCTTCCTGTCTTGAATAAGGGAGCAGAAATGGGAGAAATCTTTCCAAGCGCGTTTTTAAGGGACTGAATGCTCTGTAATCCTTATGAACAAACACAGGGAAGAAAGAGGAGTTTCAGCAGTAATTCTGCTTGATATTGTCAGCTCACTTTCTGCTTATGCCTGCGTTTTATTCTCTCTGCTGTAAGTGGCACACATTACTTTGCCATATCTCAGGCTTAAGTTCAGCTTTTTATTGTGTGGCGCTAATCCCACCCTGGGAGATGCTCGGGGAAGTGTGTGTGTTACATGCGCCTTTGAATAGATTATTGATTAAGCTTTAATATTTCATTTCTGCTGGTGAATGGGAAGCTCTGTGCAAAAGTGACACCCACATTAAATAGAGGAGGTTGGAGGAAAGGGGGCTTAGGGGGTTGTTATTGAGGGGTGTCGGGCCTCCATCAGAGCTGCTCTTTCTCCCCCCCGGAGGTGCCCCCATGCGTGTTATTGTCTTCTATTTTAAGTGTCTCCCCGCAGAGTGGTGCCCAGAGAGAGAAAGAGAGCAGAAGTTTGGCAGCGTCGCTCCCCTGCCGAGAACACAGCGAGTGTGTGAGTGATACGCAGATTTAGTTGTCCATTCAGGAAGAAAAACCTTCGCCTCTGCGTACACACACACACACACACACACACACACACACACACACACACACACACACAAACTCGCAGCAGTCATTCCCCAAGATGCTTCTCCAAAATGCCAGATCCATCTCCAGTTATAGCTGTTTACTTTGTCACAGTGAAATGTCAGACTAATGGTATTTTCTCTGATGGTCCCACTTTGTTAGCTCACTGCGGCCAAACAAATAATCACAAACAGTGTCCCTGCGATCCCAAAATATACTGCGGGATATTACTCTTTAAACTTTCAAGCAGATTTAGGTCCATGACCAGAAAGAGAGAGCTTTTATTTATCATCATCCATGTCTCATACACTCACTAATACCTTTTTACTAATTGGCCAGCCGTTTGGAATGAGCCTAAATGATTTATCATTGACCATTTTAAATCTGTTCCATTTTTACTCGGGTCTTAGATCACTGTCATTTGCTGGGCTAAATGTGAGGGATTTTCTTAGTAGAGAAAGAGGAGAGTAATTATCCTGGCTATATTAAAGGGCTTTGTGTGTGTGCGCGCGTATCAGCTTGTTTTTGTACATTGTAAGAACAAATGACTGGCCATTATCAGAACCAGACACAGGCCTACAAAGCTCCATCAAAATGCTTCTCACTTTCTAAAGGGTATTTTACAAAGTCTATATGTTTCACTTGTGACTTGTGTTTAAAATTGCCCTTTAACTGACAAAATGAATGAAAGCTTTCATTTTCACCTTTGTGTATGTGACTTTGTGGCACTGTGTCCTGCATTTTTTCATCTTACTCTATCTACAAGATGGACAGGAAAGGAAGGGAGCAAAACAACCTAGTATGCTGGATTAGCTTCTTGCTGTACTTAGCATACAGAATACAGACAGATCAAGCATTCCAAGTTGTTGCCTCTATGCTTTAAACACTGCCTTTACTGATCGTAACTCTGTCCTTCAGACTGAAGGATTTCTATAATAAATGGCTCATTATATGAAACCATGCGAAGCCTAAGCAGGGCTTTATTGTATTACAAAGCAAGGCCTGCAGCTAATAACGAGACCCAACTGACATACTTGACTGAACACTCGACTGGGCCTCGCTCCCCCTTTTCAACTTAAGACTTGAGACTCGATGCAGATGCTAAAGATTCAAGACTTGACAAAGAGCCCAGTGACCTCCGCTTTTGATTTAAAAGACAAGTATTTTTACCTTATAATCAAAACCATTGTGATGCTCCACTGACCTGTAACAGTGAGAACAGAGCCTCTGCCATTGCTGATCTTAGCTCAGCACTGCAGAAACTGCACTATGCAAATTTTGGTGGAGGGTAGGAAACCAAACCCCACCCTCCCCCTGGATTTAAGGGAAGTGATGTAAAAGTGAATAACACTCTGCAAATATAGAGGGAGCACTTTCCTAATCATTTTGCATGGCAAAAGCCAAAGACTCTGACCCCAGTGACTTTAAATATAATTAATTTTTGAGTATCTTGTGAACGTGACAGATATCAGATGATCCATGTGCCTTTGTGGGCAGAGCATCTGAAGATGACATTATATGTATATGACGTGACAACTACTGACCAATCAGAACACTGCATATCTATGTGTCATAAATGTGCTGTTAATCAGAGCCTGTGGCAAGACATCAGAAATACAAACAGAACATAGGTAAAAATGGATCATTGCATTGTGCGCTGATACTCGTGGCCTGTGTTGATTATTACAGGAGTTTTCTCTCTCTCTTTTTTTTTTTTTTATTGCCGCTCACTTCCTTCATTTGCAGTTAGGACACGCACTTAGGATTAGAAAATGATTTTTACATATCAGAACTCTATAGTCTAATACAGTTTTGACTCCGTGTCTTGCTATCGTTAAAAAAACAAGTGTTTCTTAATCCTAAAAATATTCCATGCTGCTCTGAGAGTGTTTGCCCTTCATTGCTGTACTTTTTTTGCTCCACTGACTGGGTGTTTATGTATGCATGTGAGCCTCTGACTGTATTTGCTGTTATGGATTAGCTCAATCCCTTCAAGCAAACCATATAGAATTGTTGCACCTCAAAATATGGGGCTCACGGCTTGTGCATTAGTTATTGTTCTGTGGCAGACTCTGCTGAACCGGATATCTATCCTTGCTTTGATGTTCTGTGTGGAAAATCCCATCATTAAGCATGGCTTCATGCCATGAATCACAGTGACAATATGTGACCACTTCCTCTGGCTCCACTGGTCCAGAGCCTCGGTGACAGGGCGCACAAAAGGAGCGTCAGAGATCAATGCGGCTCTTTCGGAACATGGGGACAGCACGCGGTGATGCGTTCACAATCTCGGCGAGAACTAAAGCTACTTGACACAGTGAGAGCCACAGCTACATGTCCACTGTGAGGGGGAGCGAGGAAGCTGTCAGTCAGGACTGCAGACATCCAGAGTCAAGAATTTTGAAAGTTTTAAATGACGTCTTTACGGCTTAAAGAGCCTGAGTGGCAGGTTCTTCATCCAGGACTGTGAAGAACAACTGCTCAATGATGGCCATTGCAACCTTGTCATCACTGTGTAGTCATCACTATATCACAGTTATACAGAAATGGACTTGTGTAATATGCCACTGATGCACGGCCCACTCACTAGCTTCTGCACACAGTGGCCCTTTTTTCATACTACTTGTCATGTTAGAGCACGGCCTGCTGATAATCTACCTAGTGCTATATTATTTCTAGTCTGGTCTCTGTGGATTCCCATAGTACCATTATTATGCCAAAAAGTTACACTAGGTTTTGGAACATTGCTGTCAGGATTTGATTGCAATCACTTGCAAGAGGATGCTGGAGCTGTGTGACAGCGTCACTGCCTGCTGCGACTGTCTGTGAGGAGTTTGATGTGTTCTCCCAGTGTCCGCATGGGTTTCCTCCGGGTGCTCCGGTTTCCTCCCACGGTCCCAAAACACACGTTGGCAGGTGGATTGGGGACTCAAAAGTGTCCTAGGTGTGTGTGTGTGTGTGTGTGAGTCACCCTGTGAAGGACTGGTGCCCCCATCCAGGGTGTGTTCCTGCCTTGCACCCAGTGATTCCGGGTAGGGTCCGGACCAACCGTGACCCTGAAGTGTATAGGTGGTTACACACAATGAATGAATAATTATATAAAAAACATTCTCCTTCTCTATAGTCCTTTTATGGTAACTGTTGCATGGTAATAAAATGACAATTGTCTTTTTATTTTTAAAAAATTATCTAAAAAATGTAAACCAAACTTTACACATACTTTTGGATACAACACAATCCCTAAGAACAGAACAAATCGAGGCACATGCTTTTAACATTAGATTGTTATTTACCATTTTATTTACCATAGTTATATAACATTAGATAATTCATTCATTCATTCATTGTCTGTAACCGCTTATCAAGTTCAGGGTCCGGAGCCTATCCGGAATCACTGGCTGCAAGGTGGGAATACCCCCTAGAGGGGGCACCAAGCGTGACTCACTGACAGGTTCACATTAGATAATACTATTCATAATTAGATAGATCATTCATTGATTAGATATATTGAATGAAAAGAGCAATGACTTGTTTATCTTTGTTAGCCAGTTGGAGTGAAAGTTTTACTTACACATGTAGAGAAAAGGCTGTTCAGTATTTTTTTTAATGTATTGCTAATGTTCATTGTTGACAGAATGCATTTCTCTTTCCAAAGAACTCCAACAGAGACGCTTTAATTTACGGTCTCAAGTACATTACCAGCCTCAAGTCCTACAACCCTTGTTTTATTGTGTAAAATATCTGTCTGAATCCTGGCCTCAGATATGAAACCTGAAAAAATACACCCATTAATAAAACACACATTTCTGCTCAGATATTTATTGTGTTACATATAAGCACCCATGTTATAATACAGATAATGCATCAGATATTCATATATGCTACAGTATATCAGAGATATTTTGCACATCTGTGTGTTTTCCATCACAGAGAACATATGGAGGCGGGGTCACAAATATAAATCCAGACATCATTATATACATATAATCCTCCCCCTCATCTTCCAAACATATTCAGTGCAAATAGATAGGAATAAATAATGCAGGATTTGCATAAACAAACTTTAAAATGCATTCTGTGGAGCGTTGGTGTTAGCTGTGGTATATTACGGAGTCTAGTGACAGCATTCTGACTTATTCATTCTGTCTGTGGTGTATCTAGGAGTGTGTTAGGTGAGCAGTGGAGCTGAAAGGACAGGATGGAGCTGGGGTTTGATTGACAGGCAGATTGAAGGCAATCAGTCCCAAGTAAAAGCGTCCACCTCCTGCTGCCGTCTCCTCATGACTTCCTCCAGCTCTGAGTTTCCACAGCTCATCTGCGAGAGAGCGAATAGAGAGACGTTTACTGAGCACATCTGCACTTATTAGGCATGCATCGTATGCCTGCCTTCTCTGGGGCATTCACGTTGTTAATGGAGTTTTGACAATGTAGCTGATGTCCTTGTGGTCCTCTGAGTGACTGACCTCTAGCTGGGCCTTCAGGACGCTGACCTGGCTGAAGACTCGAGAGCCCTCGTCACCGCACACTGCCCTCAGTTCATCCTTACTCAGAGAGAAGAGCTGGGCTCCGGTGAGAATGCCCAGACAGTCCATTACCCTGCACCAGCACACAGCAACCTTGTCACTTGCACAACTCCAATAGTACAGAATTAGCAAAAACACAGATCAGCCATAACATTAATGCCACCTCCTTGTTTCTTCCCTCATTGTCCATTCTATCAGCTCCACTGACAATTTAAGTACACTTTTGAGTTCTGCAGATACAGACTGTTGTCCTTCTGTGGCTCTGCATACTTTTTGGCCCATTTTCACTGTGTTCTTCTGTGGTCAGACGCCCCACATGACCACTAACATGCAAGTACGCAGTGTCTGAGTGGGGGATCATTCTCAATGCTGCAGTCACACAAACATGGTGCTGTGTTAGTATGTGTTATGAGTGGATCAGACACAGCAGTGCTGCTGGAGTTTTTAAAGCCCTCAGTGTCACTGCTGGACTGAGAATAGCCCATCAACAACAAAAATATCCAGCCAACAGCGTACTAGAGGATGACCAACACAAACAGATGAGCTACTATCTCTGACTTTACATCTATAAGGTGGACACACAAGGTAGGTGTGTTTAACAGAGTGGACAGTGACTCCTTTAACAATTCTGTGTGTTACCCACTCATACCACAGCACGCACAACACCATCACCTCAGTTTTACTGCAGTACAGAAGGTGGTCCACAAAACAAAATAATGTCTGCCCTATGGTGATCCTCCTGATGATTGAAGGACAGGGTGAAAAAGGATTGGCAAAGTATACAGAGCAACAGGTGGACTACAGTGTTAATTGTAAAACTACAAAGTTGGAACTGATAAAATGCACAGTATACAAAATTTACTTGACACTGCTTAACAGCTTAGCATGGAGTGTGTGATGTTTGAGGCGTTCTGTTAACCTAGCAATCTCCTGTAAGCTTCCATTACTTGTTAGCTGTGCTATACCTGACAGCACAACTGCAAAACCCAAGAAACAAACTCCCAAAGCCAGACAGATCTTTGCTGATTGATTAAAAAAGAGGGGAGTGGAGAATTAGATCAATTTAAATAAATTAGATGGATTTTTCACCAAACCTTTTCTGAAATCTATTTCCACAGTCTAAGCTCTCGCTCTAACTGAGCTTCCATTTATTTATCCCAGCACATTACACACACACACACACACCTGCACAAAGACACAAATAGGACAGCACTCACGGCCTGGAGAAACCCTTTGCATTGAGCCAGGCATGGACTTCATAGGGCTGGGATTGGAAGCTGATGGGAGCCGTTCTGACAGAATGTTCCACCCGAAAGTTTCGTGCAGGAGGCTGAGTCTTACTGTCCGCGATTCTCTTCAACAGCTCATCGTTCATCTCCTTCTGCTGGTTACGGTCTGGAGGCCATTAGACAAACAGAATCAGTCAAATTAATATTCATTTGTTTCTTTCTTGATTCCTACTTCTTGACTGGTGTTCATTTTTGTTTTTAAGTAGGCGATGATCTACCTACACTGGATTTTATTGCTTGGCTGGACAAACTTTTAAAGAAAAGTGACAAAAATGTCATTTTTCTTGACAAATTGTTCCTGTATTTTTTAAATATTATTTATTTTGGGGCAAGGTACAAGTCAATATCATTTTTGAACTAGAGCCTCAACATTGTGTCATGACTACACTCAGTTTGAATCATTTCTGTGAGTGGTGCTCTACAGTCTCTGATTGTAATGGTGTAACAGGATTTGTAACAAAGACAGTGCTGGACAATCTTTCTGACCTCACAATAGCACACTAACCACAAAGCCTTTCCCTGGGGATCAGTAATATCCATTAATTGGTTCATCTGTTCATCCATCTATCCATCTTGTTATCAATCTGTCCACCCTTCTTTCCATCCATCCATCCATCTGTCCATCCATCCATCTAAAGCAACTCACTTGTGGGTAGAACATGGACAGATCAATAGAATTAAATTAACAGAGCGATGGATCAGGAGACGGGCAAAGAGTGAGGGTGAGTTGGAGACAAGCACGAGGAAAAAGAGATGGTGCGTCAGATTGCCAAAGAGCAGAGAGATGAGTTCTGGGGGCGGGATGCAATCTATGTATAAAGCAACACTTTTCCGGCCTTGTGATTTTACCACTTTCACTGCCATCCTCCACCTGCACTCACTCAGTCACTCACTCGTTCACTCACTCCTCCCTCTATCATGCAACTTCTACACAGCAGAGATAAGAGGAGTTACGCACTGTCTTTGTCCCGGGAGGATTTATTCATCTCCACACTCTCGTCGTGATTTACTGAGGCAGGGGGAGGGCTGGCTTTATATGGATTGGCTGCCTGTAGAGAGGAAGAGTGCAGGGGAGTGAGAGAGAGCGAGCCTGAGACTATGCACCTGCCACCCGGAGGTGACTGTGTGTTTGCAAAGTGTTAATAATGAATGAGAGTGCTCTTAGTGAGGAAGGGGCGTGCAAGCTTTAGTTTAAACGAGTGCACCTGGCTGTTGAAGAGTGCTGCGCGGTTGTACTGTGGCTCTCCTGCTTTGACCTCCTCCAGCACGTTGCAGGGCACATGGCCCAGCTGACCGCTGCGGTTCCTCAGCAGCCACCACTGTTTCTCACTGTCCAGCACCTGCAGACCACAGCATGTATGCCCACTTACTCACACACACATGGTCATGCACACTGCACTCTTGCAGCACATTAGCCTTAGGGCTGTTCTGTCTGTTTTCATATAGTGACATGGAGATGGAACACTCTACTGACTTAAGGAGATGTGGAAAGTGAGTGAAGTTTAAAGACAATATTTATTAGCATTACTAATACTAGGTAGTAAATGCACTAATAAATAAATAAATAAATTTCACATTGTTTTAACACTGAAATGTTTTTATTTTATTTATTTATTTATTTATTGTTTTTATATAGTGTTTTTCTGATCAGTGTCTAGTCTGATCAGCCAACAGAAAATTTTGGCCCTGGTTTGACCCGAGATGTCCAGTTACACTACTCCTGTTTCCCACACTCTGTCCTCAGCCTTTCCACCCAGATACTGGTTCCTGGTATTAGCAGGCTTCCTCATGGTCCTAGAGTCCACAGTTACAGGTGGCGTTTCTCATTCTGATGATGGAAGGGGTGCTCAGTAGCTCACTACACCCCTATAATGATGCAAATTCAGAAATGGCATTTTATTCAGGTGACAGAAATTTTTCCCAGATTTGTTGTTAATTTATTTAACTTAACTTTGACCTGTGTTATGACTATAATGCGCATACATTTCTCTTTACAAGAACAGAAGTTTTAAGCAAGGAAAAGAGTTAAAACTATTGCTAGTGCTTTGGAGGTTCGGCCGTACTATTCGAGGTGTTGTCAGTCAGAAAATATTTGTTTGACGGCCACTTTAAAATACAGAGGCTGCACTGCAGATCACAGTGCGGGTCCACTTGCAACCTTCACTTGCTAACTCATACATATACACTCTATTCTTAAAGGTAAAAATGTAAATGAACCTTTAAAATTACAACAACAGTTTTAAAGTCCAGTTGTGGTCCCTAAAGATACATAACATACTTTGTTCTAGAAGGAGTGGTGAATATTTGTAAGATATCATTATTATTGTGTTAAAAAAATATTTTATATTTTATTTATAAAACATTATATGAATCCTGGAGATGGAATGGGGCATATGAAACACAACAGAAAAATCTACAAATATTATAGAAAATGGTACAGTTATGTTCTCTGTCTAAATGTCTTGAAATATACCACTTTTTCTGACATTGCGGTGCTACTAAGGGTACAGTGTATGTACAAGTTGACTAGAGCTTTATGGACATGGTCTAATTTCAGTTACGAAGCTGACAAAATGAATTGTGGCGTCGCTACATTTCTTTGTAAGTGGGCTGTTAAAGCATTTTAGAATGTAGGCTTGATTTGTGTAAGGACTTTTATGTTGACGAGCCTGAATATGGGTGGAGTGGATCTTTGCCTTTATGGATAGCTTACATTATAATAAAAAAAATATATCAAGATTGTAAAATTATAAACCAAATAACAAGAGCATTTCCACACTATTTGTTTTACTGGGGTGCACACAAGTTTTTAGGGGCATAGGTCATAGGTGCACCCACTCGTCAATCAATCATAGGGACACAGATGTGACTCTAGTAAAAAGCCTGTTAAACACTAAATAGTTCAAGTGATTTAACAATATAATGTTTACTCTGCCATGGAACAGAAATGAGGTTCCAGTGAACACTAAAGAAATGTTTATTGATTGCATTCAATCTGTTTCAATTTCACATTATTGACCAAATAAAACAGCTTCACAGCATTTGCCAAAACTACATCCACATTTCCTCTGACATACACAAAGGGTACACAGTAAATGTGAGAGAATTGTGTTACTAACCTTCTGCAGTTCCTAATTTAATATGACATTGTCTAGGATAGAAATATTCATAAACGAAAATGGGAAGTTGGATAATGTCCTAATTATCATAATTGTCATAATTTGTGGTGCATTATATATTTTTATGAGGTTATACCGTTATAAGCGGCTATACCCAAACTATATATGTCTATGAGCAATATCTTACCTTGTCTGCTGCCCTAGTAAATCCTTTTGACCCTGTCCCAAATGCATGGAAGGAAATTAAAATCCATAAAGCTTCTTGCCCTGTATGTGTGCACACTGTTTTGGACAAAGTGTGAACTTTGAGGAAGGCCACAGGTCTAAAGGGTGCTACTGGGGACTGGGCTGAGCTTCATACACTCAATCGTACCTCAAGCACTTCGCCCTTCTGAACCGTGAGCTCGTTGGCATTTCGGGCTACAAAGTCATAGCGGATCCTGGCACATTTGGCATCGCTGTTGGACCTGAGGGGTGGGGAAATTTTAACAGCTTGAGGAACAGGAGAACACTCTGGGAGAAAAATACGATAAGGAAAAGTTGTGCTTTTAGTAATGCCTGTGATTCCAGCCTGAATCAGTTCTACAACACACAGTTCTAACCACAGCTGCACACTACACACTCTGCATGATATTGTTGTGCTTTGCTGAGAGTTTTGCTGGAAGAACACCTCCTGGTTCAATGAGCTTTAGGATCTAAAAATAAATATGCTCAATATGTAAACAAAGGTATATGAAGACAAAGTCCGTGTAGTTAAACAGCTGCTGATCACTGTGTGTGTGTGTGTGTGTGTGTGTGTGTGTGTGTGTGTGTGTGTGTGTGTGTGCATATCTGTTGCGTGTGGGTGTGTGTCTTTTTTCCACTGCCAAATAGGGCAGGTGCTTAGTGTTGTCAGCCTGAGACAAAACAGCATAGAAAATGAGCAGCCAGCCATGGATAAACAACTCATTAAAACCATTCACAGAACAAATTCACTTTGACAAAATTCTACAAATATGATAATTCTATTAAATATTGTTCCACAGTTTTTGTGTCTAGCTCAAAACACAACAGAACTAACTTTGTTTACCTTACTCTCTATGCTCATAAATTGTGCTGGAAATTGCAGAATATTTCACTAATGCTGTCCCTAACAAGGGGTAATCTTTTTTTTTTTTGGCTTGAACCTAGGAGTGTAAAGTATTTAATTTAAATTCTAAACAAAATTGAAATGGGAGACATTTGTAAATAGTAAAAATTCCAAAACAGTTCTTGGCTTGGGCATATTCTTGTTTTATTTTTTATTTATTTTTTTTTCCTAACTAGCCTAGAACAAATCTGATTAAATTCACTTACACACAACTCCAACCATTTTTTTTTAACATCATGTTAAAAGTTGGCTCAGTATAATGTAATTTTACTACTTTTGTTTCATTGTCTCTCATCTCTGTTACAGTTGCCACAAACCTAAGACATGGATTTTCAATAAAATTCAGATTGAATTAAAATCAAAAGAGAAGGATGTGTCTGTGAATCACACTGTGTTGCAGCATCAGTTGGAGTTTGTAATACCTTGTAAATCTGCATTGTAATGTTCAGAGAGAAAAAAGTACAAGAACGCTACATGAGAAAGTGGATTTCCAAGTATTATAACAAACAACTTACGACTGAAGCATCCTTTATCAGAAGAGGCCGGGCTTGCTTTGCCGTGAGCTGTGCTCCCTGTGTCTCTGTGGAAGGAGATTAAGTCGATGTGCCGCAGCTCGGGTGCACAGTGTAGGTCATGAATATTTTAGCAGGCCTGCATAAAGCGTGGAGAACTTTAAACTCCACGCACTGGTCCCCATGCATCTTTAATGGGAACGCCTCCTCCCCTCTTTCTTGTCCAGCAGCGGGGGAAGAGGATAAGCACTGTGGCCCGGTGTCCGGCCTTTTCTGGGGCCCTCTCTTACTCACCCCATAAATAAATCAACAGCAGGAACTCAGCAAAGCTGCACACTGTTCTACTACAAGAAGATTTGTTTTCGCCAGCAATTGAAGTTTTGTTTACATGATCCAGATGCACAAACAGGGCGTGTCAATACCTACAGAGCCTTGTTACCTATACCCTACATACGCAACTGTGTATTTTATTAGCATTTTAGACAATTCAAACTTTAACAGATAACTGACAGTGATTTAATCAGTGATTAACTGAACCCTTAAAATGGAAAAAACCTATATCGGCCATATCATTTTCGATTTTTAGTAGCACTGCACACTTAGTCTTAGCTGTGCAGATAATTTCTTTCAACATGAGCATATTTTCACAACTACATAGTCCAATAAACAAAGGTATGCTTTATTTTATGTAGAGGGCATCAAACAATGTCATTTCAGGCTAGAGACTTTTTACAAAGTGTCACATACATGTTTCTTGGTTGTAAGAGCTCAATTCTGGTAGCATCAAGCACAAATCAGTTACTACTTAATTAGCCTGCAAGCTAACATGCTAATCTACAAATACCTTTGATACTCAAGTTATTTTTATAATGATCAAACACTAAAACAAATAAAAAAATAAAATGGCCCCTCTCTGTTGAAAGTGCTTTTAATAAATGAGTATGTTTCCTAGATCTAGTTTGAACTAGTCTACCATTAAATTAAATAAATATTAAACCTACTCTTCAGATCCTGCCAAGCTGCAGAACTGAACTCTCAAAATAATTGTTTAAATGTGCTGACATTTACAGTTAGTTTTAAAGTATTATTTTTAATACAAACAATGTGCTTGTTATATTTTAACGCTACAATATTAATTATTAAACGTTGTTTTGAGTCAAAAGTGTTACGTTTTTGGAACATCCAATGTTGTTAATGTATCTAACTCACTTTATTCAAATATCCAAGATAGTTATTATATTTTCTGTTGTTTTTAGCCATGTCTTTGGGGAAGTTCTGTTTGAAGCAGCAGCATTTAAAGCATTATTCCGCACCCACTGGGTCACACAAACAGTGTGTATTTTTCACTAAAGCTCCAGATTCAAGGCATTGCCATTGATTTACAGTCAAATATTAAATAAATGGCACACTGAAGAATCAAATGTACATGAATATATTTACTGTGCAAAGTTTGCTTCTTTCAATTTGCACTGGTTATCCCGAACTAATCATCCATCATTGTTACCTGACCTCACTAATATTTGTGTAGCTGAATGCCATCAAATTCTACAGAAATGTTCCTACGTCAGACCAAATTGTTTGTTTGGAGTGAAGGAGGAACTCTCTACATCTGAATTGTTGATTAAACATTTTATTTTGAAATAGAGAAAGAAAGTTTCTGAGAACTAGATAATTAGTGAAAGTTTTTGAGTCTTAAATGTGTTTGCCAAGAATTTTGGGAGATTATAACTGTAGATGGACCCAACATTTTAAGAGAGAAATCCCATTTGGCCTGTCCTAAAAACTGAGGGCCTATCATACTCTCTTTTTTTAATGAGACTTCCTACCAGTTCCTCATGGAGAGCTGGCAAGTGCATACATATTCATTACCGCAGAAAAGAGACCCTTTATCCTGCCAAAATCCACAATGAATTTATGATAAAAATTATTGCAAAATAATATATCCAAATGTTTGTAGACATCTCCTTTAATGAATGAATCCATCTGATTTTTGATCTGCCCACTTTTGACAGGCATACACAGATTTAGATATGGCTTTATATGCAGAAAATCATTGTCATTAGTATAGATGCTCTGGAGCAGCTACTTGACCTGAAGTTCATCATTCTCATTACCCTGTGTTGGTTAGAGTGGTGTAAAGGCCCCAACATTGGGCGTGGAATGGTGGAAATAGAACACTAACTCGTACCTTTGGGATGAGATGGAATGGTGTTTATTATACGGGACTAATCGCCCAACATCAGTGTCTGCACTCACTAATGTTTGTGGTTGAATACAATCAGATCTTCAAAGCAGTGTTTTATATTACAGTCTAAAGCCTTCTCAGAGTAGAGGCTGTTATTGCAGTGAAGGGTACGTTTGATTTCAGAGGATTTAAAAAAAAGCATGTGGGTGTTTACAATAATCATTTGGCCGTGTAGTGTATAAGTGATTGCAAAGATAAAATGGAGATGTCTTTAGATGAAACTAATTCAGTAATAACTCTCCACTGAGATGGAGCAGGCTCTTGCTGATTCATAGTTATACAATCCATTGATGTGTTTGACAATTAAATTTTGGTTGCACCTAAGCCGCAGCATGTAATTATAGTCCGTTCCAATCAAAATGTGATGCATTTACTGTGAAAGAAGCTTGCTCACCTTTTTTTATGGCATAAATGAATAGATGGGACATTTAAAAGGCAAGTTTTCTAGCGTTAGAACTGGTTATATTCCAGTAAACAAAATCGGTTCGTTTTTACTTTCCTGTCATCAAACAAATGAACAATGGTGTTTACCAAACAGCTTTGTTGTACAACATACCCAGTTATTAAAATGGCATCTAATTAGAGGCATTGAGCAGGCATTTTACATAAGATTAATTGCATTTGTTAAGAGCGCGTTCTCTTCATTATCATTCTGTCTTGCAAATGGATTCACTGCAGTAGTGATGCATATTCATTTTCAGGATGCTAGGAAATAGTTGGGAAATTAGCCAAAGGTGGATCAGGATGGCAGAATCCCAAAGACATGGACCTCCCTCTGCTCTCTGTGCCTTTCTCGCTGATTCAGAATATGCTGAAAGTCAGTGTTTAGCTTTATAGACCTCTAATTAGTTACTCATTATCCATTAAAAATATATATTGAAATACACTGTGTTGCCAGTAGTTCATGGACACATGCTCTTTCAGCATTTTAAAAGCGTTATAGCATATAGCCTTTTTTTTTGCTGCAGTAACAGCTTCTACTCTTCTACGAAGTCTTTATTCTAGATGTTGGAATATTGCTGTGAGGATTTGTTGGATGTAGGAGGATCAGTTCACAATCACTTATATCCCTCCAGCTGACACTTTGTAGGGTGCTTGGTGACCTTAAGCTCATGAGCAGCTGCTGCAGGGTGTCCCAACTCTTTGCATGTATTTCTGTGGCGATTATAAATAGCAGAGAATATTTAAATGTCTGATGGCAGTGGTTGCATTTTAAAGTACAGGAATTTACTAATTAAAATGGGCATCAACCAACTTTTGAAAATATTGTAGTGTATATTAAATTATATTACACTACACTGACCACATCTGCTTTGCATAATAATAGGTCACTTATCATTGTATTATGCAGCTATATTTCATTTTCATTGCAGTAGGCCCTGCAAGTCCAAAGAATGAAAAGCTGTTCAGGCAGGACATAAAATTGACTTGAAGCTGGAGTGCATAAGCTGCTGTTAAGGATACAATTGCTTCATATTAATGGATAGTATACTCATAAAACTATTTCACATTATTCGCAAGATTACTGTTGATGGCAAGATGCCATTGTTTGATTTTCTGATGTGATTTCTAACAAAGACACCTTAAGTATCAGCCAGTACTTATAAAAATCCAATATTATTTCTTTATAAACTTTTGTGTTTTAAAATGGGCCATTTCTAATTGAAGTGCTTACATTAAGATCAGAATCATAAAGTAGACCATCATGTTGAGACTACTCAAATAGATCTAACATAATTTCACAATGTGAATATTACATTTCAAGTTAGATTTGTCATAGGATTCTTTTTTTCCCCTCTAATACATTTGCAAGCATTTGTTTACTACTGATCTGGGCCCAGTACTAATATGTTATAATAAGTAATGTAATAAGGAATAAAGTATAACCATGCAATGTAATGTATTGCATTTTATTACATAATCATATTGTGATTAGAGTGTTAGCTCACAGCTAGTATCTTAGATTGGAATGGGTTGTTTACAGATGAGGTCAAGCCACTGTGTGAACTAAAGATAGCAGGCAGGAAGTGATTTTCCACACAGGGAGCTCTATAAGATGCTCTAATAAAGTGTGGTGTGTGTCGTTTACATTCACTCAAAATCGTTTCAAGTGATACATCAGAAGGAACATGTATCAATTACCTAAAGTTGTTCATGAGGGAGAAGACACAGAGTGAAACACAAAGTGATAAACAACAGTACAACAGCTCAAGAGCCACTGCCTGTGTTTGGGACCAGACTGAGACAGCTTTCTATTCAGCTATTCTATTTAGCTGTGTTTCTTGTGTTGTTTTAAATCAGTCAACAGCGCAGACACAGCACAAACACAACGGAAAAACACAATACTCACTTCTCACAACTGCATGAGGCTGAAGTCAGCTTATTGTTCACTGGTGTCCCTTTCCACCTTAAATGATGCATCAGACACCATGTACATGCTACACCATTTGTGGTGGGAATGAAAATCTCACTCTGTTGTGTGGTTTGCGAGGAGCAAGCATTGTTTTTTTGCCGCACTGCCTGCCAGGTTGGCCTAGAAGAGGCATATGTGCTTACTGGCTGACTGACTGACACCTATTGTTGAAACAGGCTCATGCGAGTATAAACTGTAAATTCAGCCATATTTTACAGAGAGAACTTAAGGTGGCACCACTACACCATCTGTTATTAGTTCAGCCATATTTCATATTCCAATTTGTGAATTAAATTTGGAATCATTCTGCGATGACCAGAGGACCTCTTTTCACTGGACAAGTACTCTTTTGAGGACCTAAAAAATGCGTGTTCAAGGGTTCAAGGGGTAAGAGTGTTGAGAGCTGAGTTGGGACACACTCGCACTGTTTCAATGCTGTAGGTCCACCATCCACCATGGTGCCGCTCAGTGTTTTACTGGAGCCTTGAACAGAAATTTGTTGAACATTGTTGAGATAATATTTATCATAGTCTCTTCTTTATGTTTGGAGAATGTTTCTGTGACAGCCTTTTGTTTTCTACTATATATTTAACAAACAGAAAGTCATCTTGTCTGTCCAAATTCTGTGAATTTGTTACAGCACCGTTTTATCAGTCTAACCCTTACAGAAATGTAAGTCAGTGCATAAATATTTAGTTCCCAGCAATGCACTGTTCCTTTATCAAGTATAGTTTACTTGGTTGATAAAATGTTAAGGTGCTTGGTTTTAGAAATGTTCAAAACTCAAAAATGTTATCTTTTTGCCAGTATATATATTCATTCATTCATTATCTGTAACCGCTTATCCAGTTCAGGGTCATGGTGGGTCCAGAGCCTACCTGGAATAATTGGGCGCAAGGCAGGAATACACCCTGGAGGGGGCGCCAGTCCTTCACAGGGCAACACAGACACGAACACACACACCTACGGACACTTTTGAGTCGCCAATCCACCTACCAACGTGTGTTTTTGGACTGTGGGAGGAAACCGGAGAACCCGGAGGAAACCGGAGAACCCGGAGGAAACCTACGCAGACACGGGAGAACACATCAACTCCTCAGTCACCCGGAGTGGGAATCGAACCCACAACCTCCAGGTCTCTGGAGCTGTGTGACTGCGACACTACCTGCTGCACCAGTACATCAGTAATGCGTTGGAGTTTTTGTCCTGGATCTTGACCTGTTATTCTTTAGCGTTTTTGAGGCAGATACGCTGTTGTTCTGCTGTTTTGTTGTTAGAGCTCGGAAGGCGTTTGAGACAGGACCAAATGGATGCTTTGGAACATGCTGGAACATCTGAAACATCTGAAAGATGTCAGTTTTAAGCTTTACCTTTCGTCTGAAACTTCACACAAACTTTTCCCTTTGTTACCAACAACAACAGCATAAAGTTTTGATGTTCTGTTTTTACCTGAGGCTTACTGAGGCATTTCAAAGGCGAAGGGATAGACTGCCAGCCGGAGGAATAAGCAGCTGAGGATCTGCTGCTAAACACATTTCTTTGGACATGAGGATCTCGCCATGTGCTGTAGCTCAGCTGCAAGTCAGTTTTCCACATTGTACGTACTTATAATTATTTGTGTATTCTAGAGTAATGACTGTTTATGTTGTTTTACGATAGGCTGCTATTCATTCTCAGAGTTCGTTGCGGGAATTGGAATCTGGAAGAATGATTGCGTAGATGGCAGAAAGTTATTCCGCATAGCTACAAGCATAAATGTCAGTGAACAGAATAGCGCTCATTAATTAAGGACTGATTGCTTTACAAATGGGCTACAGCCTCATTTAATTCTGCCAGAGTATCACTCTAAGCAGGCTTTACTAAGCTTTACCCCGCACCCCATTTCTCCTCTGAACTGGGGACAGTATGGTATAGCTGAAAGATCTGATTATCTTTGTCCTCAAACATTTTCTCATTAGCTGTTCTAAATAGCAATGATCAGCTTTGGAGAAAATAGAAAAGTCACGTCAGCCTCACAGTTTCCAATCTTCCATTTCTCCGTCCTGTACAGAATTCATTGTGCACTTGTGAATGTAAAAGATAGCTGCGTTCTGTTAATGAAAGCGTGTACGAGTGGTTAACGCTAATGTGGAGAGCAGTGCGAACCTTGATGGCGATTAAGCGTCATTAACTTAATAGGGATGTGGGGTTGGAGGGGGGGGGGGGGGGCAGGCCAATCTCAGCGCAGTTCATAATTATATAATGTGATAAATCTGGACCTACATCTAGTCCTGTCCTCTGGCAATGCAGAGATTCAATTCATCACATGCTAATGACTCTCAAAAGTAAGCGACACATGGAAATGATCCTCCACAATGTTCTTGTTTGTGAGTAACAGACACCGGCCGGTGATTAATGCAGTGGGAGTGCATGATATTGTATATTACACTGAAGGAAAAAAAATAGATTAATCAAGCCATATGCTGTTCCTGGTTAAATATTCATGCTAAAAGCTCCTGGGATTTGAGAGCAGGCTGGTGTGTTTCTGGCCAGTGAGGAGTGGAAGTATGGCCGCTCTGAGGCTTTTCGGCAGGATTACCTGGATCACAGTGTGCTAGCCTAATGTTTGCCCAGGACACACACAGCCATTGAGCTCGTACCTTGGCTAATAAGCTTGTGCCTTACTCCTCTCATATCTAATTATTTGCTTTGTGCGGATCTGAAGCTTGCTGAGAGGCGTTTCCATTTCCAGAATGTTACTGTTGCAGTGTACTGTGGTGGAATTCCCAGCACTGCTGCATTTCTGAATAACTGTGTACAACTGTTTAAATTAGTTGGAAACAAGTACATTAAGCTTGTGCTTGGATTAGGGATGGGTAATATCCAGGGGTAACTGTCAAAGTTTTGTCAGTGTTCTTTTGCCATTGTTATGTCCAAAAACAATGAAAAATTACAAAGAGCACTTAAACTGGATTTAGTGCATATCAGAGTAATAATGTGAAGTACTTGCAGTTGTTTCCTCAGGTTTCTATTAAATTACATTAGTACAAGCAGAGCAGTGAATTAACGTGAGTGTTACATCACAGCACACTTTAGTTTTTCTGAGAACTTTGTGTGTAGCATCAGTACTTCTGTTATAATTTAAGAGAGCTTTTATGGGACTGTAATCCAACTGTTTCATTTAAATGAACAAGAGGTGATTGGAAAAAATAGTGTGATATTATTGCCTTATTTTATTCACTTGTATTCATTTTTTTAAATAATTTTTTCCCATACTTTTCATGTATATACTGTAAAGGAAATCATCATTGCTCTGATCATTTTTATATCTATTTAAAATATCTTTATACATATCATGATATATCAAAACATCCTTGAGTATTGTAATGTTATGTATTTGACAAATCATCCACCCTTAGTTAGAAAATGGGTTACATTTTTTTTTACAAACAAATGGGCATAAACCGGATTTGCAGGACTTTTGGGCCTTGTGGAATTGCCATGCTGTCCCTGCAGAAACTTCAGCTCTGCTTCATCTTTGATGTGCCATATCTGTTGTGGGTGGGAGGAAAAGAGGAGCCGTCCATAAGTCTTCAGAGAAAGAAAGAGAGAGAGAGAGAGAGAGAGAGAGAGAGAGAGAGAGAGAGAGGCTCTGTTAAGACTGCAGCACTGACTGGACTCTTCACACTAAATGTGTTGAGGGGAGATAGTGCTTTCTCATGTTATCTGTCACTGGACGCTCACCCCACAGCCATTTTCTCATTTCAGAACGTGCAACCCGCCAGTCACCTTGGCTTTTTTTTCAGAGCTTTTAGGGAAACGGCATGTGCCCTCAGTCTTTCCTCAGATATTGACAGAAAGAGATTGGGCAGTGATGGAGGCTGTAGTTGAAAGAGGTAGCCAGGGGCGGAGCTTGCCTTTTCAGTAGATTGTTGGAACTGAGAACGCCTGGATTTGGTAACACTAGCTGGCTAACTTGTTATTGTAATTGCCCCCAGGTAAACAGATGACTTGTCTGGATTCACACCTGAGAGTTCTGGTGCTGAGTTTTTGGGGGGGGTTTCCATGCTGTGTGCATGTGTGAGGAAGATTTTTAAAGAACCTTTTCATAAAAATTCGCATCTTTACATCATTGTTTATTTAGCACTGAGACTACAGGGAGAAGATGCTGACGAAGAAGAACTATGCTGGAGGATTGAGTATCAAACTGTGACACACAGTATTTTTTTTCTAGCTGGTGTCACTCAAGGACACAGACACTGAGTATCATCCAATTCTCCTAAAACAGTCACAAAGAGCTTAGAGTTCAAAGTGTACAAGCTGCAGGAGCAACCATGAGATCTGGCTGTAAAGATGATCTTAATGTTATGTGCAATATTTACAGCATAATATAGTTATTATGGTTAATTGTTGTCATTCTAAAAATGAGTGGACAGGGTAATAATGACACAAATTTTTATTTTAGATTATTTTCCTGTTAATTTTTTATTAACCCAGATCTAATAGCAATTAAAACGTAAAAAGGTGTTTCCTAGACACCTACATCCTTGGGCGGCACATTTGGACAACAGGTAGTGTCGCTGTCACACATCTCCAGGGTCCTGGGGTTGGGGGTTTGAGCCCTTCTCTCTGGGTGACTGTCTGTGAGGAGTTTGGTGAGATCTCCACCGGGTGCTCCGGTTTCCACCCACAGTCCAAAAACACGCTAGTAGGTGGATTGTCAATTCAAGTGTCCATAGTTGTAAGTAAACATGTGAGTGTGTGTTGCCCTGTGAAGGACTGGCTCCCCCTCAAGGGTGTGTGTTCTGCCCTTGCACTCAGTGATTCCAGGGTAGGCTCCGGACCTACCACGACAGATTACAGACAATGAATGAATGTGAATTAACATCTTGGTGAAGAATGGTAAAGCAACCCTTATTTTTACCAGTGGTTACCAGGACATTATTGTCCTGTAGGGAATTGTCATTTTCATATCCATAGAGCAATAGGACATCTTGGATTAATTCAATACTTTTAAAAACAAATAGATAAAAATGTTCAGAAAAATGTATGTGTGTGTGTGTGTCCATTGAGGACAAAAAGAGCGATAGAGAGCAAGAGGATGCGTGAGGGCCCAAACACATGTGAATGTGCTGCTTTTAATATTGAATGATGTTATCAACAGCCCTTTGAATGGATGGTGGCGTGATATTACACTGTCTGCTGTGCACAGAGACACACACACACAGTGTATTTCTCTTGTGTGTGGAGAAGCCTTCGAGTTCACACCCATGAACTAGCAGCAGAAATGAATTAGCAGGTCACATATGAATTTATGCATGAGCCAAGGAAAAGGAGAATAAGGAAGAGGAAAAAAAAGAGAACAGGAACAGCTCTGGCTCATGCAGAGTTAGGACCACATCATGTGGAAATGCAGCAGCATTGTGATTATACTGTTGTATTTGCGATGTATTGTAGTATTTATATTTATATTTATATTTATATGTAGCTTTGTATTAGCATGCATATTCATATGGTAGGTGCCAGTATAACAATGAACAAATAATGAAAACATGTCATTGTTTTTATGAAATATTTATCATTGTATCTCTTTGTATCTCAATTGTTCTCATTTTAGAGCACCAGCTGCTATTCACACAGTGTCTGAATGTGACTGACTAAGCTATAGAAGTCCTGCAGAGTAACTTTGAATATAATCTTGCCATTCTAACTTACCTTTAGGGTTGAGAACAGTTTTCTTTCTCTTATAAATTTATTTTTTAGATATAGGTGGCATTCCATAGCTGCTGGAGACTGGTCCTAGACACCCTGCAGGTAGTGAAGTGTGTGGACTCCCTTGTGTAAATAGTCGTAGTGCTTCCATGCACCCCCTGTACACTTTAATCCACACGAAATTGTTTATAACAACCAATACAGTGTTCTTTAAGGAGAAATGACAAGAAAACCAAGGCTGTACATGTTCAGTACAAACACAATTAGTGAATGAAAGATATGTGAAGCAAGCAATGCTCAAACAACAATTACTGAGGATCTATGAAATGGTGGGAGGCTACAGCACACAGTGCTTCATTCGCATGGATTCTGCAGAGTGCTTGGCAAGCAGCAAATTCAAATTTTGCTTTTTGGGACCTCTTGGATTCTTATTGCAAATAGTATTGCAATATTCTATATTTGGATGAATACTCACATTCAGCATAACAATAGAAAATGTACAACCTAACAGACGAGCACCTCATAAAAATGATTCGATTTCTCTACATTTCTATCAGAATAAATTGGCAAGCTCTGAGTCAGAGGGAATTTATGTGAAGTTGTGCTAAAGAGAAAGTACCCAGAAATGTTCACAGTAGTGGTGATAGGAACCAAACATCTGAAGTGTTTAATGGCTCCCCAGAGAAGGTCATTTATAAGCCGTTTATGAATATGTGGCTATTTAAACAGTATTTAACAGTAATTTGAAAATAAGATTTTAGTCTCTGTTTTAAAAATGTTTTTATGATAGCACAAAACATCTGAAACATAATTGGAATTCCTCTTTTTTAAAAATCACTGACCACTGCAGGACTAAAAGACCTGGTCTTACATCCTTGGATGTCTGGAAAGGTGTTATATGACTATAAATAAATGAATGTAGCATTAACAGTCTCCCACATGGTGAATTTCCAAGGTCACATAATGGATGCATTTATAACCCAAGGGCAGTCTGCTTTTTTTTTATGTGTTGTATGTCTAGTGCAAGATGGGTGACCACTATATGGTGACAGCACCCCCAGTCTCTAAACCTCCCAGAGAGGTGGGGCCTGTGCTGTAATCTGGGTCAAAGTGTTAACAGGCGCACAGGTCCTGAGAGAGACTCACTCACACATGAATCATTCCCTGCTCTCTCTTCCTCATTACTCTCAACATTGATAGAATTTCAAAGTCTTTCATGTCTCCTGCTGCCCTTAAAGGTAGAGCCTCGCTCTTGAGAGCAGAGCAGCAACGAAGAGCCACTCAAAAGGCAACTCAGGAAGAAGGCTACTAAGGCCATTTCTAAAGACTGTATTGAGGTGAGCTTGTCATATTAATAAACAGTTGTTGCTCATATATTCATTGTACGTGTATGGTATGTAGTATTTCAGAATGTGTGTATAGGATGACAAAGACACGTCTACAGTAAATGGCCTCTAGTCCCTTGTGGATGTCAGTAGATATTGTTATTCTTTACTTGCTGAGGTGATGATGTCTACTGGTCTAGGAGGCTTTAAAGTGAATCTGGAATAGTGCACAGCTCTATGTTGCACTGCTGAGGGATATATATGCTCTTGCACAGACTTAACATTAGTCATATTAACCTTAGGCCCATATACCACTGCTCTAGTGCGTCCAGTTCTACCACCTGTTGCTAGAGGCAGCAATTCTTAAACTGACCAAAAAGTGGGAAGAGTCATGAGATTTTCTGTCTGAATGTATGAAATAATTGATATTATTCTTATTATTATTATTTACATTTAAACCTATTACTTACTGTTCCTGCAAGTCTTGAAAAGATGGGACAGTGGCTCTAAAAAAAAAAAAACAGTAAAATGTTCAGAGGAGCCATCTACATATGAATCTGTTTCTATAGGAGCATCGTCAGGTGGCTATGAATAAAATCTCACGAGAATGAGAAAAAACTTCATGCTTCAAAAAAGCATCGGCATGATCAGAAAGAATATATAAGGTACGGGTTCACATGCCAAGTCATAAATGATATGCACCACCCACAATGTGTGCTTTGCTGTGATGTTCTGGTAAATGAGGGTTAAAAATCATTCAAAATGAAGAGGCATTTTGAAAGGAGACATTGCGATCAAGTGGTTTGTGTGTGTGTGTGTGTGTGTGTGTGTGTGTGTGTGTGTGTGAGCATGCATCTCTCCTCCCTTTTCCACTTCATCACAGACCGGCTGCTCCAATGTGCCTGTGGCCCATGTAAGATCTAAATGGCAGACCATATTTATTATTATATTTTTATTATTATTAATATTTTTAGTTTTGCATTGCACTTATAAATAAAGCTTTACATTTGTGCATTCTAGTTTCTGTTTTCTGTTCTGTGGTGTGGTTAATGCCTAAGGGAGATTAGCCATGACAGTAATTGCCAAATCAGTGGGTTGGGAAATGAGGGGTCGCGAGACTTTACCAGTTTACTAAGACAAAAAGAACCACTGGCTTAAGGGGATGCTAATAAAGGCTTTCAGTGAAATTCACATAGACTGATATTTCCCAAAGACACTCTGTCAAGTTTTTCAGTATTTCTGTCTTACTGATGTTTATCTCCTTCGCCTATAAAAGCTTCTATTTTGCCTTGAAACGGTAATCTTAATGAGCAGCCCATTTATCTGGACTCATTATTGTACATTATATCTGAAATGAAGTGAATGTGGCATTCTGCTTTTTATATATATTTTTTTGCTTCCTAAAAAGCCTTGGCAAGTGACGTATAGAATTCTCCTCACAAAGCCCTGTTTTATGCTTAGGGCTTTGAAGCTTTCAGGTTGCCGCTGTTCAGAAGCTCCCTTCAGTCGACGAGTGTTTGGCCACTGGCAGCTGTTTTCTCGCTGTGTTAAGAAAGGTATTTGTAGAGCATCTTCAAGCTCCCTTTGTAGTCAGCATCAAGGCAGCGCTTCACAGCGGTAGCCTCCACCTGAAGCAGGATTCAGCCACCTGCACAGCTGCTGACCGCTACAGGCTGGACAGCATCCACATTTCAGACGGCAGGCTGGATCCCCTCATATTTCAAAACGCTGCTACATCAGGTGGACTTCTGCTCAGAGCCCTTTCAGCTTTCTGCTCTGGAGTTGAAAGTAGACCGAGATTGAGAGACACGATGAAATAAACACTTGCACTACTACTCTCTCCATGCAAGAACTTGGTCTTGTTCACTGCTGCTCTTAGCTGTTCGAGAGACATGTATGAGTGTCTGTGAAAGTCACAAGGGATCATATGTTACTGTGATTTCAACACAGTGTTGTTAGGGTCATCATAACCAGAACAAAACAGAACACCCCTGTAATGCACTGTAATTTTTTTTTTTTTTAAATAAATAACACCTTTTTTGTTGGCTATTTTAATGCAAGTAATAATTTAGAATGCCCTGTGGACGACTGGCACCCCCTTCAGGGTGTATTTCTGCCTTGCGGCCAATGATTCCAGGTAGGCTCTGGACCCACCGTGACCCTGAACTGGATAAGCGGTTACAGATAATGGATGAATTATTATTTTATGATAATTTAAATGTTACTAGTAACATTATAGCAGTGAAGTAAACACAACATTAATTCTGTTGAGTACGGTAGGTAGATAACCTTATTTTTTTGCTGAAATATGGATTAAAACTCATAACTCTCTCTCTCTCTCAATAAATATGTTAATGCTGAAGTATGGAGGTGTTTTATTGTCTGAGGTGTGAGCTGCACGCTGCAATTTTCTCAATTAAAGCATTTGTTGGAGCTTCATTGTGTTGATGTTAATGAAAAATGAAACATTTTAATCTGCAAATTAAGAGATTCCAAAGTTTGTCATTCATACCACGCTGCACATATTTTATCTCCCTTCCAAAAAACAAGAAAATGCTAACATTTTAACTTGCGGTTAATCATTGTTTTTCTTATTTCATTTTTTAACCAGTTGAAACCACTAAATAAAATGTAATATTTGTGGACACCTGATTCTTAAGTGCTATTGGAATTCTCTTAACCCCCATCTCATTTCTCCTTACCCCTTTTTTGGCTTTATTTAGAGTGTTTGAGTAGTTTGTGAATGAAGATCTACTGTTAAGTGAAGTGCATCTGTATTTCAAAACGTTGCAGGTTTTTTTAATTAGAAAGTCCACTTTCCTCTGTGGTAGCAGTAATTCTGCCTGAGTAAAGCTTGTCAGTGCTGTTTCTGTGACTGGTGTCTGACATATGGATGTAGACACAGCACTGGAAATGCCTTTAAGGTCAGTGGAAAGAATATATTCACAGAAGCCTACATCTGCTTGTGTCAGATGACATATAACATCTATGAAGGTGTCATGTATCTCTTTATCAGTGTTACCTCTGGGAATTGTCTGTTCTCTGTGTCACTGTATGTGTGTGTGTGTGTGTGGGGGGGGGTGGAGTGATCTCCTGCTGTGACATAAAGGTAATGAAGAGTTACAGAAAGCGCATACACACTTTCAACTGCAGCAGCTCCAATAGTTGGAGCAGGAATTACTGAGAGAGAGAGAAGGCTGTAGGGATGAATCAGTCCCAGGGTTTGATTCCATTGTCTGGATTAGACAGGGTGTGTGTGTGTGAGAGAGAGAGTGTGTGTCAGCACTGCTTGTCGGTAGTGTTTACATGTGTTTGAGTGGAGCCAGTGCGCTGAAGCTGTGTGTCTCTCCAGAGGCTCTGGAGAGCGTTCTCATGTCTGAGAATATGACAATGACTAAAACCCATAAGCCCTTGTCAGGAGATGCTGTTTCAGCACCTCCCAACAAACACAAGCACATGAATGGCAGGCACACTTTGTCAGGCACATGCGCACAACACAAGCTATTTCTCCAGCCACTTGTAGTAAGGCCCTTTTTAAAATATCCAGTAAAATAGCTTTGAAGGAAAAGGCAAAAATAAATTAAAACAGCCAAAACTGGCATCAAATGTTGTCCACTTGAGTATATTTGAATAAATATACTCACACACCCAGTCCATCTAATAGTATGTGCTTGTAGATTGTGGGGAGAAAAGGAAACACCAAGAAGAAACTCTAACTTCTCAAAGTGTCCTGTGCTGAAGAATAAATCCAGGACCCTGAAGCTGTGTGGAGGCAACATTACCTGTTACACTAACTAATAAACAATAAAACAATATGTTGGTTTAGACAGTATATAAAAATATAGAGTTCATACATAGTTACGCATACAAATATACAGGGACACGCAAGTCCTCCGCAGGCCGACACACACTCACACATTCACTCACACACTCACATCTAATGACAATTTTGAGAAGCCAGTCCACCTACCAACATGGGAGGAAACCAGAGAACCCAGAGGAAACACACATGGGCACAGGGAGAACACAGTAAACTCATCACATACAGTCACACGGAGTGGTGTTCAAACACTCAACCCAGGACCCTGGAGCTATGTGACATCTGCTGAGCAACTGTCCCGCTCCACATTTAATATATAGAATTTATTAATAAATTCTTTCTTTTTTAAATTCCATCTTATTTAAAAAATATATTAATATTATTAAGACTGGTATTCTACACTGTGAGGAGTTTGGTGTGTTCTCCCTGTGTCTGCGTGGGTTTCCTCCAGGAGCTCCGGTTTCCTCCCACAGTCCAAAAACACACGTTAGTAGGTGGATTGGAGATTCAATTTGTGTGACTGTGCGAGTGTGTGTTGCCCTGTGAAGGACTGGCGCCCCCTCCAGGGTGTGTACCTGCCTTGTCCCCAATGATTCCAGGTAGGCTCCGGACCCACCATGACCCTGAACTGGATAAGCGGTTACAGACAATGAATGAATGAATGAATACTTAGCAAATAACTGGAAGTTATAAATTGTGCATTAAAAGTGGCAGGAATATGCTATAAGTTTGTCCACTGTAAAGGATAATTTTGCTTAATTTCATTACTAAAATCAGCAAATATGTCCACACTATGGAAAACATTCCGGAAACCTAATGCAGTAACAGTTTTGTAGTTTAAGAGTTACTCTAGATGTTGGAGAACTTCTTTGCATTTAGTCATATAAATATTAGAGAGAGTATAATGGTACTTGATTGCCTTTATAACCCTCTAGCCAATAATTGATACTGAGTATAGTGACTTTAAACGCATCTGCAGCTGCTCCAGTGTGGTGTAAGGTGTGTCTATGGAGGTTTATGCATACAGTGTGTCATCTGATCAGATAAATATTGTACAAATATGTTTTGTGTCTGCATTCAGTGAAATACTAAAATGAAACTAAACAGCAGTGAGAAACTGCTCAGTATAAATATGTCGCTGCAGATGCACTCCATATTTAACACAGCGTGTTCAGATGTGATATGGAGAATAGCATTCTTTTGCACAGAGCAGATGGACACTCCAGCCACACAATGAGATTTAAAATAACATTTATATTTTTAAGTTTTTTATTATTTATTTCAATTTAAACCTGGGCAGGAGCACATGCATACATACACACACACACACACAAATGAATATATTATTTACAGTCTGTGGTAAAAAAATTTTTAAAAAAAGATGATTTTGAGTTGGTAAATGAGCCATTCACTAAAATGTAGTCAAATGTCACAGAGATGTTTGATAAGCACCAGCTTTTATTTCCATGTTTTATCAAATTGTGTAAATCTGGATGCGTGGTGAGTTGGATCAGATGGCGGGGGAGGATGCCGGACAGACCTGGCAGGCCCAAACGTGTGCTGAGGGTTTGCTGGGAACGTTTGGCAGAGGAACCTGTCAGAAAGATCTTCAACTCCCACATCCGGCAGAGCTTCGACTGCATCCCGGGGGAGGCTGGTGACATTGAGTCTGAGTGGGCCATGTTCCGGACCTCCATTGTTGAGGCGGCTGAACGGAGCTGTGGCTGCAAGGTTGTCGGTGCCTGTCGGGGTGGCAATCCCCGCACTCGGTGGTGGACACCCCGGGTGAGGGGGGCTATCAAGCTGAAGAAAGAGTCCTATCAAGCCTGGTTGGCTCAGGGGACTCCGGAGGCAGCCGACAGGTACCGGGGAGCCAAGCGGCTTGCGGCCTCGGCAGTCGCTGAGGCAAAAACTCGGGTGTGGGAGGAGCTCGGTGAGAACATGGAAAACGACTTTCGGTCGGCTCCAAGAAGTTTCTGGCAAACCGTCAGGTGACTCAGGAGGGGAAAGCAGTTTTCCACCAACACTGTATATGGTGGGGGTGGGGAACTGTTGACCTCGACTGGGGACGTCATCAGACGGTGGAAGGAATACTTCGAGGATCTTCTCAATCCCACCAGCACGTCTTCCGCAGAGGAAGCAGAGCTTGGGGACCCCGGGGGGGGGCTCGTCTATCACTGGGGCTGAAGTGGCCAAGGTGGTAGGGAAACTCCTTGGCGGTAGGGCCCCGGGGGTGGATGAGGTTCACCCCGGGTTCCTCAAGGCTCTGGATGTTGTGGGGCTGTCCTGGTTGACACGTCTTTGCAACATCGCGTGGACATCGGGGGCAGTGCCTCTGGACTGGCAGACTGGGGTGGTGGTTCCCCTTTTCAAAAAGGGGGATCGGAGGGTGTGTTCCAACTATAGGGGGATCACACTCCTCAGCCTCCCCGGTAAGGTCTATGCGGGGGTACTGGAGAAGAGAGTCCGACTGATAGTTGAACCTCGGATCCAGGAGGAACAATGCGGATTCCGCCCCGGTCGTGGAACACAGGACCAGCTCTTTACCCTCGCTAGGATCCTGGAGGGTGCATGGGAGTTTGCTCAACCAGTCTACATGTGTTTTGTGGATCTGGAGAAGGCATTTGACAGTGTCCCTGGGGATATTCTCTGGGGGTTGCTCTGGGAGTATGGGGTACTGGGCTCTTTGTTACGAGCTATCCAGTCCCTGTACAAACAGAGCAGGAGTCTGGTTCGTATGGCTGGCAGTAAATCTGACTGGTTTCCAGTCAGAGTTGGACTCCGTCAGGGCTGCCCGTTGTCACCGGTTCTGTTCATAATTTTTATGGACAGAATTTCTCGGCGTAGCCAAGTGGCGGAGGGTGTCCGGTTTGGTGGTCTCAGGATTCCATGTCTGCTTTTTGCAGATGATGTGGTCTTGTTGGCTTCATCGAGCCGGGATCTCCAGCTCTTGCTGGACCAGTTTGCAGCCGAGTGTGAAGCGGTAGGGATGAGGATCAGCACCTCCAAGTCCGAGTCCATGGTACTCAGCCGGAAAAGGGTGGAGTGCTCTCTCCAGGTTGGAAGTGAGATCCTGCCTCAAGTGGAGGAGTTTAAATACCTCGGGGTCTTGTTCACGAGTGAGGGAAAGATGGAGCGTGAGATTGACAGGCGGATCGGTGCAGCGTCAGCAGTAATGCGGGCTCTGTACCGGTCCGTTGTGGTGAAGAGAGAGCTGAGCAGAAAAGCAAAGCTCTCGATTTACCGTTCAATCTACGTCCCAACCCTCACCTATGGTCACGAGCTTTGGGTAGTGACCGAAAGAACGAGATCGCGGGTACAAGCGGCTGAAATGAGTTTTCTCCGCAGGATGTCTGGACTCTCCCTTAGAAACAGGGTTAGGAGCTCGGACATCCGGGAGAGACTCGGAGTGGAGCCGCTGCTCCTCCACGTCGAGAGGAGTCAGCTGAGATGGTTCGGGCATCTGGTTCGGATGCCTCCTGGACGCCTTCCTGGAGAGGTGTTCCGGGCATGTCCAACGGGGAGGAGGCCCCGGGGCAGACCAAGAACACGCTGGAGAGACTATATGTCTCGACTGGCCTGGGAACGCCTCGGTTTACCCCCGGAGGAGCTAGAGTCGGTGGCTGGGGAGAGGGAGGTCTGGGTTTCTTTGCTCCGACTGCTTCCCCCGCGACCCGGACCCGGATAAGCGGTGGATAATGGATAGATGGATGGATGCGGAAGGTCATATGTGGGTCAGCCATTTTCCACAGCATGAATGTATTTATCAATACATTCTCAGCTTTATGCAGAACTACATGTGTTATTGATTAGCAAAGAGTAATACCCAATAATATAACCTTCCGATTTAGAGACAGATAAAGGAAGTGCTGCATGCTGTACAAATACATGTATGTTTACTGTTAGTGTGTATGCTGACCATATCATGACATTTGTAAACTTTTTTCATCTTTCAATTGCCATTTAGAGCATCTAAGTAAACAGAAACATAGACAACTTTAACTGTCTATCATCTTTATAAACTCATAAATTATTTTCCTTTTAATTGCCCTTTAGAGCATCCAGATAAAGAACAAATCTCAGACCACCTTTAGAGTAGTGGGTTTTTATGTTGTCTGTATGTTATTTAGCATCAGTGTATACTATAGAGTGTAATATGTTGACTATGTTTTCACAGTAACATTTGATTGACAGTTATTGTTTAGTCAAAAAAGGATCATTCAAATGAACTTGTCACTTAGAAAATCAACAAAACATTCCGTTGGACCAGAGGCACCTTAACAGTTGCGCAGCAGTTAACTGATAAATTGTAACCACAACCATAACTAATGAATCTTTGCCTTTGTAGACATGCAGCAGCAGCTGCAGACTGCTAACATTAAAGAGTTAACAGGGAGATGCAGAGAAGCACAATTACTTCCTTTAATTGCTGTTCCATTTGACCATTTTACTCCATTAATAATGAATGGTATTGTTAGCCACTACCTCAGGCAGTCGCAAATGATCAATCAGCAACTTTGTGTGTGCCTGCTCTATTACATTAATCACAAATTACAGCCTTTTAGCTGCTCTCACAATGAACAGAACAAACACACACTTCTACCTCTGCTCTGCCTCCTGCTAGCGACTATGGGCTTTATATAGAGAGGAATTATTATTATTGTCTGTTTTATTTTCTATAAAGACTATAACATCATGGTCCAAACATCATTTTAACGCAGCCACTGAGAAAATGGGCAATAGAAATGCTCCAAAACTGCCTTAAATCAATCAGTTGCACTGAGTAAAGGAGGTTATTGCCTTCTCTTATACAGTATAGTGAAGTACACATGTGCGCAAATATGGCACTTAGAGGTCCACTCTCCAAATTTCTATAGAGCTGAAGGTCCAGAGACATAAAATGAGCAAGACGAAAGAAAATATATTCCATCCTTAAAACTAGTGGTTTTCCCTGTACACTATTTCTTATACAAAGCTATATTGAATTTAGTTCCTCTACGTGATATTAGACTACCTTTGTTTATTTGTTAAGATGGAGTGAGTAATGAAACCTGAGTGATGTCATAGTTGGCATGAAATTATTTTAAGATTTCTGTGGTTGGACCGCAAGAAACTAAAGCTAATTTCCCGCTATTTGATGTTGAGTTGTTGGTCCGTTATAAACTGTGTTAAGGTCCAGACCCAGGCAGGGGTCAGCCTATTAAGGACTGTGTGATGGTCTCTGCTGCCCTTCACACTGCAGTCAGAAACTACACTTTCTATAAAACTGGGTTCTTGGGGAAGACTCCTAACTCCGCATTAGCCCCTACCCTGGTTACATGATTAAATCTGTAATTTGCCAGTGACAACAAGGCACAAAATGACCCAAAAATCGTAGACCCTTGCTGACTTTCATCACTGTTTGTCCCTGCTTGCTGCAGTGCTAGCTTCTACTCTTAGGAACTTTAGGGAGATCTGGTACTGATTTTGAATGCTTAGCCCTGCATTAAAAAGCTATTGAAAGTCCTCTTAAAAGGCATGGGAATGACCTACAACACTGCAGACTTTATACTCCTCTAACCAACACTTGGCATTGGGCATTGTGAAGACAGGCTTATGTGCAACTGCTCCAGAAATCCATCTTGGTTTTTATTTAGTGCATTTCTATGGAGATTATGCAAGCTGCGTGTGCAGAGCTGAACATTAATTTCAACAAGTTGCATCTTAAAATAGCTAAATTCACTCATTCTAATAGAATAGAAACTATATTAGAAATGTAATTTATTACATTTTATTTATTTATTTTGGAACAGTACCAATAAAGGCGATATTCCTAATCAACCCCATAAAGCACACATTTAATAATTAACAATACTTTTAATGAATAAAATTCATATTTGGTCATGCAGAATGGAGCAAGACCTGCTCCTCTGTAGGCTGCAGCTGTCTTATCGTTAGGAGCCTGTAGTATTCCTTCCATTTTTCAAAGCTTTTGTTGAGAAGAAAAAGCTATTTAAGTGGCTGAAGCTGTGACACAAAGCGAGAGCAGAACGCTGGAGAATCTGCAGCTTAATTGATTATTTGTGCAGAGCTGTGTATCAGCGAGGTGCAGCACACCCAGGGGAAATAATGTAAAACAGATAACAAGATCAAATGTTGGAGAATTGCTTTCTACTGCCAGCTTTATTAATCTGTTTCTTTCTCAGTCAAAATGGCTTTTTTTTCTCCTCTTTCTCTATCCAGGTTTGAGTATTAAGGCAGGGTACACCTGGGTGTCCCAATTAATGCAGCCTTTTTCCAGCTGACGCAGGGTTTGGGAATGCTTTTGAGACTGGATAGAGAAGGTGTGACTTCAGGTTGCTGTGTTATCTGAAAGTTTGCAGAAAGTCCTTGAGAAGTTCCTGGAAGATAACTTTTTTATGCTAGGTCAAGGAAATATGATTTTTGTAATCAAAGGCACGGCAGCAAGAAAAGGTGTGAAGTGATCCCCATGCCCCAAGTGTATGGAATTCAAGGGATTCAATGGACTTCAGCCTTGTGAACATTAATGTGGCAGGTACTGGTGTTGGATTATTAGTTCTGGATCTAAAACATCATTACAACTCAAGTCAAAGGTAATGGATAGTGCTCCTTTCAAGAAAAAAAGTGTCCAGGGGCATATATGTCCCTCCAGCCAAGGCTTGACACTACACTTGGGCACCTTAGTTTTATGTGTAGCTGCTCCAGAGCTTCTCATTTCATTGCATGCTTTTCTGTGGATATTATATACAAGCAGTGCACTGAACGCCTATGTCTACAACATGTGCACGCTTTTTACAATTCTGATGTGGCCTTAACTCAAATGAATGACTCTCAGTCTAATATAACTATAAGAAATAGAGTTTCGTGTTGCATTATTTATACAGGTTTGATACTACAGTAATTGTCTGTCATAAAACTGTAGCTAGAGTAAATCTGTGCTCTAACCTCTTATTTTACTCTCCATGCAGATCTGCGGACACAATATAAAGCACAGATGAGGTGGTGTACAAGAAGACCACCAGGATTTAGTGTGTTCTTCTGAAATCAGCCCTTTCTGGATAAGCTGCTCTGGTCTAATGGAGATGCTGGTTTTCTGACTCCTATGTCTGTGGCTAAGGATTTGAAGAGCAGGCGGATGTGGGTTATTCCTTTCAGAACCCCCTTAGTCCTTTAAAGAACTTATGTATGCAATGTCATATATATTTCTGAAGTTTTTATATACTTATAAAGTGTATTTGTGAGTGTGTGCGTGTGTGTGTAAAGCGGTCAGTTAGAGTTCAGTGCTACCAGTGCAGGATAAAGAGGGTGGAATCAGCTCAGCTTAATACATTTCTAATGGCCGTTTTGCAGTCAGCCAGAAGGCATGTCTAATGTGTTGGGACATTGAACAAGGAGAGCTTAGCAGGAGGTAAATCATAACCAAGGGACTGATCTTTCAAATAGTTTTCTGTATTTTCCAAGGTGTTTGAAGATGTATTTTGTTTTTCCCAGAAGGTGTTAAAGGCATTTTTTACCTAGTGTTCCTTTAAAGAAACCCAAGCATACGAATAGTTTTATAAAGATTAACTAAGAAATGCATAGCTGACATTATTAACTAAGGAGCTGTTAAAAAAAAAATATTTAAAATTTATACTTCCTAGCCACATGATTAGGAACACTTCTACACCTTTTATTGCACCTATGACCTGAAGTTTATTAAAGCAGACACTGAAGGCACAACTACATTTCCCATCCCTTAAAATCCATGGTAGCAGTGCCTCCTGGATGCCAGTTTCTTAACAATTTTATAAAAGTAGGCTAATGTAGGGTTGAGACTGCCAAAAGACCTCTCCAAGTATAGTGTGATGATTCTTGCCCGAGCTGGGATTTGAACCCAAGTCTGCCGTGGGGAAGGCAGTGATATTGACTATTATGTTTATACTATTTACATTACTAAACTCCACCCACCCCCATACTGTTCCACATGCACATTCATAGAATGTGAAAGGCTCTCTGTCAGACTCCTGCACTTCTGTATGAAGGATGTGTGTGTTCTTTAGGAGATTGTTGTGCTCTGGTACCAGGCCTGTGGTGTGTATGCAGCTCTATTCACATTCAGCTGTGTGTGTGAAGTCTCGCCCCAGTTCCTCTCACTGCATCAGCAGTAAAGTGTGAAGGCACTTCCCCAGCTGTGACCTGCTCTCCCCCCGTGAAGCCCACTGCTCATCCACCAGCCTGGAAATCTCAAAAGTGTCCAACTCACCATAAATCTGCATTATCATGATATAAACTCAAACGCAAAACAGCTTGAACTAGAAAATTTAAAAACCATCGGCTTGTGTAATTGTACAGTAAACCTCCACTGGGCTGGCAAAGTGATTTCTCTCTGGGGGTAGATCATATTCTTCTCTGTTTATTAACAGTTGCTCAAGTAATGCATGGAAAGAAAAGAAAAGTTCAGGAGAATGCTCTAGAATGTGTCCATGCTCTTTAGTCACTTAAGTGTTATGAAAGTCCTGTTACAGTTTAGCTGTGAACTCATAAAATGACATAAAGACACATGATAACCCTGTATTTATAATGCTTTAAAAATCCACTAATATGGCTATAAAACTCTCATAATGTCATATTCTTAGATGCATTTGACTGTACATTTATAGTTCTTATGATTACATGCCTGATATTATACAAAGATTTATTTGAGTATATAGTCCGTTTTCATAACAGATTATAACACCTGTTCATGTGAGCATCATCAATATATAAGTTCCTGGTCTTGGGGTTGCAACTTCTCAGTAAACCTATAAGCCACAAGAACCACAGAGCCTTAGCCTTTCTCCAAACTAAAGAAATCAATTTAAAGATAAATTACTGAACTGGAGACTGAACTGTGATACAACCTTATCAACTCTGCTAGTAAAAGGGTTTAATAAAGATTATGCAAATCACTTCAAAAAATGGTGTTTGATCACATGATTTTTTCAAAAAACAAAGAACCTTGAATTCATTGGTTACTAACAGTGACTAACAGTTAATGAAGCCAAACCCTTTTTTATGACGTATTATGCATGTCAGTGTAACCACACAGGTCTGGACTATTTTAACACCTCTTTTACTAAGAAGCCATGATGTTGAAATCCATACAGAATGTTGATTGGCCTTGTTATACTAAAATAAACAAGGCCTTTTTCCAGAAAAATGATGTTGTCTAGTTGGCAGCATGTTGTTCCAAATTTGTATGTCTCATTCAGCATTAACGGTGCTGTTACAGATGTGCACGCCACACATGCCATGTGCACTAACATCCCCTATTACTTGACAGGTGCTGGCTTTTGAACTTTGTGTTTATAACAAGCTAGATGGTCTCTGTTCTCTTCATCCAGGAGGTTGTGGCATCTATTATTTCCAAAGGAAATTCACATTCAATTCAATACTGGCTTTGGGACTTGTGTCTTGCATTTAAAGGTTTCTTTGGATTCTCTGAATTTTTAAGTTATGTTATGTACTGTAAATCAGGAAATCTTTACTTTTTTAGGTTAAGAAACAATATTCTTTAATTGTTGTAGTTCTCTATTTCTGAAAGACTGAGATAATCATGTCACTAATCTCTTGCGAAATAACCTAATATATTTTTGTAGCATTCCAAGCCTTTTTTTGCCCCCTCCCAAATTTAAAAATGTGTTGCTGGCATCTAATTAAAACTTGAAACTTATTCCTCAAAATGCAATAAAATTTCTTTCTTTTAACATTTTATATAATGTCTTTGAGTGTCGCAGTCACACAGCTCCAGAGGCCTGGAGGTTGTGGGTTCGATTCCCGCTCCGGGTGACTGTCTGTGAGGAGTTGGTGTGTTCTCCCCGTGTCCGCGTGGGTTTCCTCCGGGTGCTCCGGTTTCCTCCCACAGTCCAAAAACACACGTTGCAGGTGGATTGGCGACTCGAAAGTGTCCGTAGGTGTGAGTGAGTGAGTGAATGTGTGTGTGTCTGTGTTGCCCTGTGAAGGACTGGCGTCCCCTCCAGGGTGTATTCCCGCCTTGCGCCCGATGATTCCAGGTAGGCTCTGGACCCCCCGCGACCCTAAATTGGATAAGCGGTTACAGATAATGGATGGATGGATGGATGGATAATGTCTTTGTAACATTGTCACATAAGTAGTGGGTTTAAATGATTCTGGAAACAGAGTTTGTAGGAATGAGAGACAAAGACCTTTTGTTGACTTTAAATACTCAGATTAAATAACAGGCATTGTTTTCATCGGAGCCATATTGTATGTCATCCTCTAATGACAGTTATCCTACCCAGCATGCATTTGCTTTGGTAACAGATGACATAATGTCTGGCCTCACGCAGTCTTACACCAAGTAATCTTATGAATATTTAAAGCCGCACTCACAACATCCTTGCAGAACTGTATAATATAATCAAGATACAGCATAATAACATTGCAAAAATATGGCCATTGCACCTGTTTTGTTACTTATCAAGTCATCTGTTAATCGTAAACGGCTGCTACCTGTCACAGCTTTTCTTAATTTTAGAAAAGAGAACCAGAACAAAGGGCAAAAGCCTTACAGCTTGGACACCTGTCTTTTAAAAGGAGTCAGTTATTAGTGTTCACTGGTTACACTTTACTGTAGGGCATTGTTCGTAAAATGTACATGATGTCCATATCAGCTATATCAATATACATTCTTTAAATGACACTGTATGTCTTGGTAAAATTATTCTAACAATTATTCTGCTATACACAGAATATGCACTACATGCCCCCTTAATTCTAAACATGTTTGCTTAAGATATTTCAGGTTTAGTTTTAAAACTGCAAAGTACATATATATATATATATATATATATATATATATATATATATATATATATATATATATATATATATATATATATATGGTCAGTGGTGCAGATAAAATGGGCAGTAATTGTGGAAACAAGGAGGTCTTTTAATGTTATGGCTGATCAGTGTCTAATATCAGTACCTGTTTTCACAAATGCTCTGAATTTGAATGCCAACAAATCCTTAAAGACATGTTCCTACGTCTTCCCAGAAGAAAGGAAGCTGTTACTTAAACAAATGGGCAACAAACTAACTTAAGAAGAAATATTGGACTAAAAGACTGTCAATCAACTTGGGTCATATAATGTTGCTTATCAGTTCAGGTAAATTGAACAAAAATTTATTTTGTTGCCCTATTAAAGTGAGTACCATTTTATGTCTTACGAGGTTTAAGCTGTCAGATTATCATCATCATCATCTTTTGGGAAATTTCTTTCCTCCTAAATATTCCAAGAGGAATTGTGAGTGTTACTATTTAAATTTGTATCGTTTAGGAACCACAGTAACTCAGCCACAAAAAGTGGCAGGCCATGTTTAATTTCAAGACCTCTTGTAGCATTAATGTCAGCACAAAACCTGCATTGGGAGCTTCATGGCCAGGGTTTCAAAGGCAAAGCAGCTGCTGGCAAGTTTTACCTCACAGTCGACAATAACAAGTGTTTATGGAATGGTATAAAGCACATTGCCACTCTACTCTGAAGCAGTGGAAATGTATTCTGTGTAATGACAAATTACACTTCTCTATCTGCCAGTCTGATGAACAAGTCTGGGTTTGGCAAATGCCAGGACAGTTTGACCGGCCTGAATGCATTGTGCCAATTGCAAAATTTTGGTGGATGATTTATAGTGTGGTGGGATTGGCACATTAGTTACCGTGAAGGGAAATCTTAATGCTTCAGCATTCCAAGACATTTTGGACAGATGTATGCTTCCAACTTTGTGAGAGCAGTTTGGGACTGTTTGCCCCAGTGCACAAAGCAAATTCCATAAAGGCATGGCTGGGTGAGTGTGGTATGGAATAACTTGACTGGTATGTCCTGACCACAAGCCCGTCAAACACATTTGGGGATGAAATATAGAGATTTCAAGCCAGGCCCTAGTCCAACATCAATGTCTGACCTGACAAATGCACTTCTGGATGAATGGGCAAAACATCCAACAGACAAACCCCAAAATCTTCCCAGAAGAGTAAGAGCTGGGCACAAACTCCATATTAATGCCTATGGATTTAGAATGGGATGTCATAAGAACTCCAGTAGCAATACTATGTACATAGTTTTGTCCATATTATATATATCAATTAGAGATAAATTGGCCTATGACATTTCACCATAAAAATAAAACGCAATGTCAGAAAACTGAGGTAACCTGACAGGGGTTTTTATCAACCTGATACCACAGTGCTGACACAAGCTGCCTTCAAGACAGACGATGACTTGTGGAATGGGCCTTGTCATGACAGCTGGCAAAAGTAGCCTTTAGGACAAAAGATGCTTGTTCATGTACGTTCAATCATTCGTCACAACAAACTTATGTAGGTGTGTTTTAGCCTTATGAACACTTCTGTACAGTTGTTTCTGTGTTGTAACTGAAATGAAAATGAAGCAAATTTCTTTCCAAAATAAGCCCAGTGGTGATGGTGAGTGGTCAGTAAAATGTGTTATTTATAAAGAGCTCAGGTGTTTGGTGGGAATGTGTTAACTGCTGTGAGTTCAGCAGCAATTGACTGTGCTGTTCCATGATGAAGCAGACTGGCGGTCGGCCAGATCGATACATATCTGGCTGCGGAATCAGGCGTCCAGGTATTTTGTATTCCATTAGCTATCCCCTGGCGGTTAGCGCTGTAGAGTCATAAAAAAAGGCCATGCTGAAGCGCACACAAGACTCTTTAAAAACACTCTAGTTTTATCTCTATTCCTGGCTTACTCAGTGTAATTTGAGGTCGAGAAAGGAGGCCCAGCACTGGCTTGATGCACGTACTGGAGCTCTTTAGGGTTTTTTCCCTTTCCTTTCAGGCACAAAGATGATAACTGTTGCATCCACTCTTCTACTGATGAAGGCTGCTGAGATTGAAATGGCCCCGTGCTGCCGAGGGAATAGACAGACGCTTTATCCCATCTCAGTTCAGTGTAATTTTTTTTTTTTCATTTCTGTCTCAGGTAGATGGATTGGAATGGCTTTTTTGGGGTATACTCTTAAATAATTTACTTAGCAATCTGCACACGAGGAACATAAAGGGATTATACACACTATACACTATTAAACTGTGTGTTATTAATGTCTGAAGCACGTTATAAGATATAATTATATCTTGTGTCCCTTTTCCTGCAGAAAAAAGCTTCTATTCTATTAAAAGAAAAATAACAGGATCAAATATTGCAACATTGTTATGAACATTTTATGACATTCAGATCCCCTTAGTGAGGACACATGGATCACACTTCTCCAGCTTTTCCATCTCACTAGAGAGTTCTGCACAGCACTGGGGAGATTTTTACCTCACTAACTGACAAAAGGCATTCAATATAGTGAACTTAAACTGTGCTCCTACACTGGGTTGTCTCATTTCATTTTGTTTTTCTATGTATGTAATACACGCTGAGCATATTTGAAGATCTGTGTCTTGTGTGCATTTTATATTAACTGAATCCACTAATCACAAGGGGTATCTATATTATTTTTTATCATATTTTATAATGTTTGTGTTATTGTACTTGCTGTAAATTAAAGATGGATTTTGAGATAATTACCAACAACACAAGCACAGGTCTCGATTGTTCCTCACTGACTTTACACCCAGTGTTTTGACATCTGAATGAAAACATGCTTTCCTATTTTCTATAAAGATGCAGTTTGAGCCGGCAGATAATTCTCTGAAGATATGGTTGTAAATGTGTTCTGCATCAGAGAGCTAAACCTCATCTCAAGACGCTGTTTGCTGCTACTTTTCACAACACTGTCTCAGACTCTCTTCTCTAAGAGCTCTTGTGTGAGACAGCAGGGGGGTAGTGTCTTGGACAATTGCCGAACCCAGAGCCTGATTGAACACAGCTAATCAGTTTTGTCCAGTTGGAAGTTGCATCATAGTGCAAAGCAAGGATTTGCTGAAAATCTTTCTTAGTTTAATCTGCAATTTTTCTTCCCAAAGGGAACATATCGAGAGCACTTTGTTAGTGTGTTTGCCAATATACATATGGATATCTGCCCACTTTAGAACTCGACTGCCCCCTTATCTGAATATCTCCAATCACAGCACCACGTGTACTTTTATATGAGAACACAAAGGCAGGGTTAAACCACATAAAGCAAACATAAAATGATAAATAAGAAAACCAAGCAAAAAAAAAAAACAGAAAAAAGCAAGAGTGTCAGGGTGTGAAAAATATGTCTCATTCTCATTTAAAGGAAGAGGCGAAAGTAGTTGTTCAGAACAGGGCTGTTTAAACAGAGGGAGAATGCTGCTGTGTTGCTTTATCCTTGTGGTATTTTGACAAAATCATGTTTCAGTAAGACCCCAAAATCATTGTGATGTTCCACTGAGCTGTAGTAGGGGCAATAGAGCTTCTGTTGCTGCCACTCTAGGCTCGGCACTGCAGAAACTGCACTATTTTATTTTTGGGAAAGCACTTCCCCTTCCTCCCCCTCCACACTAATATGTGTACAAATGAATAACACACTAGGGGGAACCCTAAAAGCAAAAATTAAAAAAAATCTTACCTAGTGTACCATTTAAAATATTAGTTAATCTACCTAAGAAATCTATTTAGGAATTTGTAGTTTTATGAGTATTTTCAAGTACCTACACTCTACAGAATTCCAGTTTAGCAGTTCCTCTTTAATTACTGAATGTTTTTTGTGTGTTCAATTGAATTCTGTTTTGTTGGTGTGCTGTGTTGTCATTGGTCACACCTCTGACTTTTGACCTAAGGATGTTAATAGGTTCTACTAAGGTTCTACACATTTTTTGGCTATCCACCATTGTTTCTACTCACATATAAAAACTAACTTATATTCCTAATTATTTGCTTATACCTATTTTTGTTTAATTTTATTATGTATAATTTATGACAGTGAGACTTTGGTACATTAATTTAGAACATTTAATCAACCTTTCATTTTGGACAAAGTGTAAAATACAAGCATCTAACAAGTGAAGTAACATTTAATTTGCTTCAGTTCTAAAGTTAAGGATAATAGACTCTGATGTTGTTCTTACAGATACACAAACAAATAGATGTGTAGGTCTTTTTTTTCCCATGTAACTTCTACAGTGGCCCACCTCTGCTTAAATCCTGCTGCTCTTGTTGATGCTTGATGCCTGTATTAACATGGCTTTGTCTTTTCTCCTGACAGATTTAAGCAGTATAGAGTCCCCATTATGAGGCTTGTGCTGAAATATCTGGATAAAATGAGATGTTTCCGGAAGCGCTCCACCATTCCCTTCCTTGTTGTTCTCATCACCTTCCTCCTCTTCATGAACCTGTACATGGAGGATGGTTATGTACTAGTGAGTACTTATTTTTTATATAACATTTGCTTTGAATACTATTATTGTTTACTTAATCCATATAAATAATATTCAGAACAGAATATTATAGAACAATGATTATAATAACATGCATCAGTTTATTTAGAGGTCACAAACAAAAGTTTTTATTCTTGTATTAAAATAGCATATTGTAAACCTTATTCACTATACATACTGCTTATATGTAATGTGTAAAAATGCATTTGTTCAAATATTTCCATCATGCTTCACATTCTTTATGAATGAAGATGTTTATAGAATTTTATGGGATTCTTAGAAATGATGAGCTTTATATTTAAATTTAAGTTAATTTATGCACAAAAGCACAGATGAAAAGCAGGCCTTTACAACTTTCCTAGCTGACTCTGAGACTGCAAGAGCTTTATTCACCAGAAATGTGGAGGACAAAAAAAAAAGAAGAAGAAATATGGAGATTGTGAAAATACCCTGGCTTATGGGGTTTTCCATCCACAAATGTAGGAGCTGTGATGGAGAAGTTCAAAAAGAGGGTCCAGACGCCCAGCTATCAGCTCTGTTGGCACATGAGATCTGTACTCTAGTCAGCAAATTTACATTTTGGGGGAATTTTTAATCATTTTTCTCCCAAATATAATAATTACTAATTCAGTCATTTAATTCCTGTTAGTTAGGTTCCCTCAAACCCACCATGCTTATAAGGGAGGATTGGGAGGATTAATGCTAGCACATGCTTCCTCAGAGACATGTGAAACCAGACATTGCTTCAGTTGCTAATGTTCCAGCATCAACATGCTTGGAGGAGAACACTTATTTGCTAATGTTGTGAGCTAATAGACGGAGGGTAGAGGGAGGGCCATTCTAATCATCCAGAGAGGGCGAGATCAGTTGTGCTTTCCTAGACTCTCAGTCTCAGATGTCTGATCTCACTAGCACTTTGATCTCTGCACAACTAGGGAGTCCCAGGGCTACTTGTTTGGAAGCTGCATATACTGGGACTTCATAACATATGCATAATTTTAGATGAGCAGGTGTCTACAAAACTTTGTATGCATAGTGTGTGTGTGTGTGTGTGTGTGTGTGTGTGCACTTGTTTAATATTTTTAAATACTTGTTTTTATTAATTAAGTTATTCTATGCCTGTTTGATACAGTCCCTATGTAGGCACCCTTCATATAATGTGTTGACCCTATTTCCAAGGCCTGAGCCAACATCACTGTGTTTATAATCATTGATATTGTTGATGTGTGGCAGACGTCTAATTATCGGTGCTCCAAATGTACCTTATTTAAAAATTAATGATGCCGTCCAAATGCAAGAAGCTCATTTGGTATTTATGAAGCCAAGATTATGATCAAAACTTTGTGATCATAACATGTCATGTGTATTTGTATTTTGAATTATTTAATAATGTGTTTTTCTGAGATTTCGGAGATGTTCTAATGTTAAAACACACACACACACACACACACACACACACACACACACACACACACAGACAGCAATGTAATTTCTTGCATCCTTTGAACATATTACTGTGTCAACATATCACATGTTTACTTTAGCCTGCAGATCTTTTATATAGCGCTAATTGATTTGGATTATCATCACTGTTAGATCAAAACCTCATATTTCAAAGATAGTCTTCAGAAGTGAATAATATATATATATATATATATATATATATATATATATATATATATATATATATATATATATATGAGAGAGAGAAAAAGTGAGAGTTTTATTCTGACATTGGGTGCATCAATCACAGTTGTCACTTATTCTTCATTTATTCCATAGAATGCCATTCTGCCTTTTCCTGTGTAGCCTGAATTTACAAGATTGCAAGAGAGCCAGAACTAAAACAGAATCCGTAAACCTAAAAGTTATCATTTAGTTTGTAAACGGAGTAAGTGAGCATTCAGCTTCATACATCACCAGATGTAGCCTTGCTGTTTAGGAATTAATGTTCTACTTAAAAACACCTATTCATCATACACAGTCCTCGATGCTCTCAAGGACAGACTGTGTACATCTAGAAAACACCATAACCAAGAAAAAGACACAAATGCCCTCTAATGACCCCCACCAGTTTCAATCTTTTTCATGTGCATATGTTTTTCTACCTGATTTCATATTTCATCAGTGTGCATAAAATGTAAACATGTAGCATCAGGTTACACTGAGTTATCTAATGATTCATGAAATATTGAAATGACCCTTTAAGGTGATTTATTATAGAAGAGCCCTATTACCCACCTGTGTTAATATGTGCATATGTCACTATGATTGTCTATTTCAGGAGGAGGATAAACGGCAGCTGAGGGAGGCCTCAATGCACCCACTAAATTCTGAGAGATATGTTCACACCTTCAAAGACATCACCAATTTCTCGGGAACCATTAATGTGACATATCGCTACCTCGCTGGAACACCTTTGCCTCGAAAAAGTATTTTTATTTATTAGTCTCTTATGATGAAATACAAACCAGGTCCTCTCAAAAAAAGTTTGAGAATGTATGAGAATGGGTATTAAAACCAGAAAGCAGTCAATACTAAATTCTGTAAATATATGCTCATTCCAAATTTGATACCTGCAACACACTATAAATAATAATAATAATAATTTTTAAAAGCTTGTGTTTACCAATATGTGCAACACCAACTTTTCTTTCAACAATGTTTTAGTAATCCTTTGGAGACGGTGAAAAAGGAATTCTTCCATTATAAGAATTTTCAGCCGTGGAACTGTACAAGGCCTTCATTGTCATAATTTCCATCCATCCATTATCTGTAACCGCTTATCCAATTTAGGGTCGCGGGGGGTCCAGAGCCTACCTGGAATCATCGGGCGCAAGGCGGGAATACACCCTGGAGGGGACGCCAGTCCTTCACAGGGCAACACAGACACACACACATTCACTCACACACTCACTTGTCATAATTTGCTTTTCCTAAAGTACCACACATTTTTTAAAAAGAGACAGATCTAGGTTGTAGGAAGACCTGTCTAGCATCCACATCTCCTTGTACACACCCTTGCCAATGTAACACATGCAAAATATGGGTTAGTATTGACATGGTTGTGAGCTTGGGTGTTCCTGAAAAGTAATCTAAATCAGTATCTGTTGCTCCAAAATACGTAAATATATTTAAGAGTCATCACCCCAATGGAGGACACGATAAAATTTGTGGACACGCTTCATTCTTTCTTCTAACAAAGAGATATCTTTATCACTGAAGAAGATATGTCTGTCGTGTGTAACAATCTGTGTAGCACCCTCAAAATTTAACAGACCCTGGCTTTTGGACTTATGCTATCAGTCTCTAAACTGCAAAGGTTGAAATTTTGATATATTATACTAAAATAGAAATTTCAGCTTTACATTAGTCCATTGCGGGCGGCACGGTGGCGCAGCAGGTAGTGTCGCAGTCACACAGCTCCAGGGGCCTGGAGGTTGTGGGTTCGATTCCCGCTCCGGGTGACTGTCTATGAGGAGTTGGTGTGTTCTCCCCGTGTCTGCGTGGGTTTCCTCCGGGTGCTCCGGTTTCCTCCCACAGTCCAAAAACACACGTTGCAGGTGCAGGTGGATTGGCGACTCGAAAGTGTGTGTGTGTGTCTGTGTTGCCCTGTGAAGGACTGGCGTCCCCTCCAGGGTGTATTCCCGCCTTGCGCCTGATGATTCCAGGTAGGCTCTGGACCCCCCACGACCCTAAATTGGATAAGCGGTTACAGATAATGGATCGATGGATTAGTCCATTGCAGATGCATCAGTCAGAATAGACAGTTTACATATTCTTGTATTTCAGTCACATGATATATTTGCTGTTATTTTAATGTTGGGGGAAAATGTGTCCTCCTTTGCAGCCCATCACTAATTTCAACAGATGTGAAAGATGGATATATTTATGTCATACAACTCCTTTTTCTGCACTAGAAAGCGTCTCAGAATTTAAAAGCACAGAAACCCAACCCCTTTTTGCATCGGGGTAAAGGGATCACACTGTGTTTAATAAAGAGAAGGAAACCGCCATGAACCCTCTGTTAGCCCTATTAGCATTTGTGTCATAAAAACCTGTTCATCCAAATCAATTCTGTTTTTTGATGGAATAGCTTAAAGTTATTTTAGTGTGCAAGAGAATATTAGTCACATATTATTTGTCTCATTTTTTTCTTTGTTCATGGGATCAGTTTCTTGGGTGGATAGAGATAAAACTGCAGCTGTCTGCCTAAATTATTTTTCTGTTTTGGCTTGAATTTAGTAAAGTGGTTCCCTTTTGTATGAATATTTTACATGATTGGTGTAATTTTCACTCCACAGTGAAACGGAGGCTAAATCATGTCTCCTATCACCCTATGTAGTACGCAGTAAAGGTCATAAAATAATAGTATGTGGAGTAGCTTTATAACACACAAATGCCTCCAGCAATATGTGTGCGTATGTCGTTAGAAACCGCAGATCCTACCGTTTCTAGAAAATAGCACTCTTATCACGGCGTTGTGAAGCCCCTGGGAGTAATCCAGTGTGAAAAAACACATTCTCTCCTTCAAAATACATGTTTTACTCTGCTATCATGAATAAATCTTCTGATTCATCCTCTGAAACACATGAAAGACGGTGTTTACTTTCAGTTTCGTTTTGAGTCACATGGCGTCAACCTACACTTCGGGCAGAAAAAAAAACGAGTCATTCAGCAAAAACATGCAGTTCTTTTTATGTTTACTCCTATTATTTATTTAAAGAGTTTAAAAGTTTTTGTATGAGGTTTCACATCAAATAATGTTGGATTAGATCACCATATATATATATATATATTGTGTATTCTAAATAAAGAAGTATTATGTTATCATATTTTCAAAATATAATAATATAATAATAATAATAATAATAATAATAATAATAATAATTGTTACTATTATAAGCAGTTGACTAAATTGCTAATGTACCAAGACAATTTTTATTTGTTGGGATATTGTCCATATTGGCTCTGAACTAAATGCCTGAAAGGCTGGGCCTGCTGTGACTGTCAGTTATGCATTCTAGAACTTAGAATATCAAAGAAAAATATGTCAGTCTGTTGCTACTCATTTATTTTGTCACAGTAATATGCCATGTAATAAATTTTCATCAAAAATGTTTATGCTTTCAACTAACAGACACCGAAAAACAGCAGGCACTTGGTGAAATTCTGGTCAAAACATGGCCAGTTTCAAGAAAATATCAAATATCAGTTAGCATTTATATCTCAAGTGATTACATATTTGAGTAGCCAACGGTCTTTAGAAAAGAAAACAACATATTGAATACGGCTATGTGACATAATTACTGCTTAAATGCAACTGAAAGAGGCACTGGGGAAAAAAATAGCAATAGCAAAATCCAATAAAGCTAGGGTCCTAGGAGTTAAGCAGTGTGTTCTATGTCACAAAACTATTTATTTTCATCTATAAGCTTCCTTAAGCAGTCTTGGTTTAATTACCTGTGAAGTGCAAACTGTGGGGAATATGTCGCTATTTGGCATGCAGCCCAAGCTCCTCTCTACTGATTGACAGGGGCGGAACAGGGTTCTGTTTACAAACATGATGCAGATACATGGGTCTGGGTTTCTCACTTTTATTTCTTCAATTTAAACATCTAAGTGGGAACTAATTGTTTTGAAAGAAAAACACATTATTGTAAATATCCTACTTTTTATTTAAACTGTGTGTTTATGAGTAACAATTCCTCAAAATGGCAGCTACTGTGCACAAAGATCTCTTCTGCTGTGTGTTGTAGTTTTACCTTGAATTTGTTAAGGCAGACACAAATATTTACTGATAAGAATTTATTTATAAGTTTTGAAGAGTCATGAGGTGATATCCCAAATATTTGCAGATTAACAGTGCAGTTTGAATGATTGAAGGTCATGGCCATTCAGTTGTGGAATTTTGGCTTACCTTTAAGCACAGATTTCTCCACATTCCCTGAATCCTTTTATGATGCTAAACACAGTAAAGGCTGAATTCCTTGAAATAACAGGTAAAGGAACATTCCTATTAAGCTGTTGAATTATTCACTGACCTTGTTGGAATAGTGGGTATAGTCTTGACTCATCCTGGCTTTGGACTGGATGCTCCCAAATTATCTAGATGCACCTTTTATACCCAAGCATGACTGAACATATATTTACTACAGAAACATTTGAGATTGTATGATTCTTGTCACTGCTTTCTCACACAGTATAAACAGTCCCAGCTTATTCAGAGTTTCTGATGACTGTAAAGGGCAAGGCATTGTAATCTTTTATTCCTGTACCATGCTAAGCCAAATCTTGATTAATGAGTTTTTTATATTAATATGATGTCTTTTTTTGTTTTAACAGAGTATCTGACCATCGGATTGTCATCAGTGAAAAGAAAACGAGGAAATTACCTTTTAGAAACCATCAAGTCTATTTTTGACCAGTCCAGCTATGAGGAACTGAAAGAGATTGTAGTAGTGGTCCACCTGGCAGATTTTGACCTAGCTTGGTGTGAGAGTCTGGTTCAGGAGATCTCCAGGAAATTTGGACACCATATAATTGCAGGCCGACTATTAGTCATTCACGCACCGGAGGAGTATTACCCTTCTCTTGAAGGTCTGAAGAGGAACTACAATGACCCTGAAGACCGGGTTCGATTCCGCTCCAAGCAGAATGTGGACTATGCTTTCCTCCTCAACTTTTGCACCAACCTCTCTGACTTCTACATGATGCTGGAGGATGATGTGCGATGCTCTCGGAACTTCCTCACTGCCTTGAAAAAGGTGGTCACCTCAAGAGAAGGCTCATACTGGGTGACGTTGGAGTTCTCCAAGCTGGGCTATATTGGGAAGCTTTATCACTCCCGAGATCTCCCTAGACTTGCACACTTCCTTCTCATGTTCTACCAGGAGATGCCTTGCGATTGGCTCTTAATCCATTTCCGAGGTCTGCTGGCTCAGAAGGACGTGATCCGCTTCAAGCCTTCTCTGTTCCAGCACATGGGCTACTACTCCTCCTACAAGGGTGCAGAGAATAAACTGAAGGATGATGACTTTGAGGAGGACTCGCTTGATATCCCCGACAACCCTCCTGCCACCCTTTATACTAACATAAACGTGTTTGAGAGCTATGATGCTGCCAAAGCTTACAGTAGTGTGGATGAGTACTTCTGGGGCAAGGCTCCTTCCACAGGGGACTTCTATGTCATAGTGTTCAACAAGGCCACGAAAATAAGTAAAATAAAGGTCACTACCGGAACAGACGATCGACAGAATGACATACTGCATCATGGAGCTTTAGAAGTTGGTGAGAAACTGGTAGGAACCAAGAAAGGGAGGCAATGCACCTCCTACATCACGTTGGGAGAGTTTAAAAATGGGAACATAGAGGTTCATGATGTGGATCATAAGATTTCTTTTGATGTCGAGTGTGTTCGCATTGTAGTAACAGCCAGCCAGAAGGAATGGCTTATCATCAGAAGTATCAGTCTGTGGACTACACAGCCTCCAAGCCAGTGAGAACTGCTGTGGATCATTACTATTACCATCACACGAAGGCACAACAATCAATTGTCAAATTTTACGTAGTTTATTTATCTATTTATTTCATTTTTCTATTTATTCAATTATTTATTCTTTTTTTATATATCCGAGAACTTTTGGTTTTGCTTCACACATTATGTATGTAGAGAAGGTACATACAGAACTTTTAAGATTAATATTTTTCTGATGACTTTGACAGCAACTCTTTATGAATGAGAACATAGAACACACTCAGATCTTTGTTGACTTACCCTGTTTATTTATGTAGTGTTATTTTACCCGGTGGTTACTCCATATCTCTTCAGCTGAAAACCTCAGCAGCCTAACTGCCTTGGCTTTATTGCTTGGCAGTAGAATTTTCAACCATAGCCTTGGGAAGTCTGGTTACATGCTCAAGATCTGCGAAAGCTGTTGCTTCATGAATTGTAAACACTTCCAAGTGGAGTTACTTGTTATTTGGTGTATTCATTTGTTACATGCCCCTTTCCCCTTTTTTGGGGCCATCCCTTGCTGTCAGCGAGCACATGGTCAGTATAGCATTGAATATACAGCGTATTGTGGCATGAATTTAGTCGACAGCACTTCATATTGTGGTCACCTATCCCACCCCCCCCCACCCCCCTTGAGTGCTAGCAGAAATGTCATTTATTCAATCAACCTTGGGCCTGGAGGGTCACCTTTAGACTAGTGTTTTGAGATTGCAGTGTGTAATTTGTCAGTGTGTTCCTTCAGAGGCATGGACCACAACACAGTGTTTCTATTCACCCATCTTCTGAAGGCTCGTGATTGAACGGTACAGTGACGAATGAGGTGGACCAGTTCTCTCTTTCCTCTCTTTCTTTTGGTCCCTCTTTTGCCTCGGCACAATTTTACCCAAGTAAATTGGATTTTGTTTGACTCTCCCCCATGCCCCCCCCACCCCCTTGCCTCTCTCTTTCGCTGTCCCCAAAGTTTCACCAGCAACAGTCACCCTAGTGTACATCACTCGCTTCTCTAACACACGGATATAGCTATTCCGGTCCCTCACTGGCATATACTGAGTGAAATTAGCTTCCCCTATAAAGAATTAAAATGATATGACAAATTAGTAATGGAATGAGAAGAATAGCCAGATAAATGTTTACATTTCTATCTACAAGTTGCTGTTCCAAACTAGGCATACTATAGTGTAAGCATGGTAGGGGAATGTCTCTCCAGCTACATCTTAACCCAGGTGTGAAAATGTAATTGCTCATTTCCTGATCGTGCAAGGTGAATACTGTGTTGTTTTCTGGACGAATGCATCTTCAATATAGGTATGTGGCATGTTATTATCACAAAAAAAATGTGTTTTATTTGTTTTTCTTCTCAGAAGCAAAAGCACAGAGAGACACCAGAGGAAATACCAGGGTGGGCTTCATATTAAAATTTTGCGATTACTGGAAGCTTTTTTGTTGGCCTCATAATGAAACACATCACTCAGCAGTGCATGAACCAGGGAAGAAATATCGCATTGTGAGTAAGCCTGTATTTTCTTTTTTGTTGTTTTTTTAGGATTTCCTACTTCTTTCCAAATTGTCTTTTTTGAACTGGAGCAGCTTTGTACTGTACTTGGTTTGTAATTTGATTATATTAGGTGCAAAACTACTACCTGTACAACAGCTTACATCTCCATCAGTGTGCTGCATAGGTCTTGAAGTGAAGAGAATGTCTTATGATGTACATTTATGTTGTATTCTTTCACCACATTGTTTGTCACATGGTACTGTATGTATATTGTAAAATGACATATATTTTTTTACATGTACCATTAGAAATGTTTGCCTTGTATATTGTACCTAAAATACAGATTGGATCAAGTGTTGAACCATGAATGAATGCTATTTGATCTGGAAGAAAAAAATCCTTTGTGCACATATTTTTTATTTTGGTTTCTTTAAAAAAAAAATCTTGAGGTTAAGTCCATGATTGTATTCAAAATTAAGGTTAGAATTAGGGGGAAACATATATGTGTGTAATACACATATGTACATATTACTTACTCTAATAGTCATACACTTTGTAATAAACATAGTAGTAGTTGTAGTTTGTCAGCTTTTTAAAATTAGAACATGAACATTTTTTACAAATCTTTTGTAGATTAGCCCTGATTTTCTTTGATTAAATGAATATTCACAATACCAATTTATAGTCTATATTGACTGAACCTAAAACATTACTTCTAGAGTGCAGGCTAGTTATAATTCATGTGTTGTGTGAGGTAAAGTTTGGCCACAATGTCTGAACAAATTAAAAATCTTCTATTAAAAATATACACAAACTTATTAAAAGGAACATAATTATCCCCACCAGAAATTAGCAAACAGTATTAATGATATGTGTAATTATATTGGTTTTCTTGTTTCTGTAAAATGCAATCAAAATTTGAGTTTTGTCAACTAGCTTTCCCTAAATGAATCCCTCTATCCATTCCAAAATAAGTGCAGAAGCTCTGATTAACAGCACATCCAGGCCACTAAGTGTCAGTATAACAGGAGAGTTATCACATGAAGACCAATCACTGGAGAACATGACTGAATGCCACCTTTCACATCAGTTCCCAGGATGACCGATTGCAACACTGAATACAATTTTAATTGGAGCCAGTTCAATCAAGCTGACCCATCAGCACAATCATGGTTACAGTGCAAACAAATGGCAGCAGAAAAGTCTTGCTCATAATGGAAAACCAACATTTGTAGAAGTAGTGAAGATAATGAAGGAACATGAGGGTCAGTACACAGCAAGCGTGTTAGAGGCTTTTAGTGCGTATGTGTGTGTGTGTGTGTGTGTGTGTGTGTGTGTGTGTGTTTTGCATGCTCATTTATTTGCTTATCTGGGTGTATTTTTGTTTAATTTTGTTTATCCCTGGTCTTTTATACAATGTTTGTTCCCAGTCTCTGTGCCATTTAGTTGCAGTGATTAAAAGCAGTTACTTGAGTAATTAATAGCTACCAAATGAGGGATCTGTTTGTCTTCTTCCCTCTCTCAAAGTCTCCATAAAACAAAAACCTAACTCATTAAATGTGATAGAAGTTTCCTCTTCATTAAAAATCACATCTGTTTTCCTTGCAGAAAAAAAACAATTTTTTTTGGTTTGACAAGTAATACATAAGCTCTCTGGCCTTCTACAATTCCAGAGTTTCTTTTGTTTTGGTTTGAGTGTTTACAGATTTCAGAATGGCCATCCTTTTGGGAAGTGCCTCATCACTGCCAGATAAATATTAACCTGTGTGAAATATAGCACTCACAGATATTATTGGCTCATATCACTAAGATAGCTTAAAGCTGAAGTACACTCATACATTATTCATCTATATATTCATAAGCTTTGTGGCATTTTAATACATACATAATGAATTTACTGGGGGGTCTTTGGGGTTGATTTCCCTGGTTCAGTTCATTGTCTCAGTTTGCAGATTTATAGTGCCAGTAAAGTCCACAATATAAATATGGATTATGTAGTAGCAGTTATTAGCTCATGCTAAAAATCAGAGTTGCTACTGGGTCCTCGGACAGCGCAAAAGCCAACAGGCAAATTTGCTTCTGCTAAAACCACTCTCAAAACTGCAATAACAGTTCCTGCTTTGTGAAAAATAGAATAAGATAAATTAATCTACTACCACTGAGTAGAGTCCTAAATGCACTTTTCACAATGGTGCAGAATTAGCATGGATGGAAGTGATGTGTTCCCACCAATATCTAAAGATTATTGAATTGTTCCCACCAGTAATTTGATCCCTTCCCCACCCCAAAAAAAAAAGAAAAAAAAGGAAAAAAAATCTGTCAATGTCTCATTAACCTAGAGGTGCAGAAAGGGTTAAATCACATTTTCTACCCGAGTCCTACTTCCCCATAACACATATTTCCAGTGTGATTATCTGTGCCTTTCCCTGCTGTCATGCGAGACTCTGTAGCTACGTTTAGTTGTTAGCAGCGCCAAAACTACCAAAACTAGAAGGAAATCTTTCCAGTCATATGTGAGACTTACTGTGCAAGACTCAGGTGCAACATGGGTGACACATGGGTGTCAAAACTGAGTGAGGATGGCAGTCACTTAAAGTCAAGGTCATTTATGAAATGAATCAATCCTATTAACATTAATCGCAATGCTAGGCTTTGGCACACAGCATACAACAGGCTAAAATCATCTGTAGCTATGAATAACAAGGCTTGGAAATTAACTGCCAACTGTCCGTTCTCTTACAGTCTCCCAGAGTAGCATGTCAAACTTTGGTTGAAAGTCTATGTCAGAGAAAACTGCATCCTTGTGCAAACTGAATGAAAGTATGTCTTGTAATTTCATTGACACATTGAGAGAGATTTTTTTTGATTGTTGCTTTGTTGGTTTTATTATTGCTGATGGATGAGACCTGTTTCATTTGCACTATGGCTCGAGTAAACTGAAGTCTAAACTACTTCTTTGTCAGTCATTAGTTGAACCTTAATATAACATTATATAATTCATTAATTAATTTATGAATTATTATTCAGTACTGATTAAAACACTTGTAATACATGTAGTACATGAGTCCTTTATCGTTCTATCACAGAGAAAAGGAAAACAAACAAACAAACAAAAAAACAGTCAAATATACACCCTTGACTTTGCACGTTCTTGTTGAGAGTTGTTAATTTGAAATGTCCATCATGCAGAATGGCAAGTTTACAATAAGTGTAGATGAACAAAGGCAGAAACCTGACTAATGAGTACTTTACATTTGTGCTAATAATCATTATTTATAGTTATTGCCTAATTTAATGAGTTACCAGATTGCAAAAATGTTCATGATGAAGATGACACTAAAATATCTGATATAATTCAACATTTAGAGCTAGGCTTTTGGCCCAGAAATGTCAAAACTCTGCACTGTAAAAAATGTCTGTAAATTCTATGGTAAAAACTGTAAAACCATGACTGTAAATGATTTTAAACTCTAAAAAGGTCGAATACAGTTTCTGTAACAGTGAAATACCATGAATAATTTTATCAGCTATTTTTTACATCCCTTTACTATAAAAATATTATTTCAAAGCTAAATGCACTTGCACTGTGCTTATAATGAAAAAATCCCGTAATACAACACTGTAATCTTTTTTCCTTTTTTTCTAAAAAATACATTTTGTCACTGTTGAATGCTCAAACCAGTTAACAAGTGGCCAAAAACTGGGAGCCTCCCAATAAGCCTTGTAGATTTCTTGTTTATTTTATGTCTTTGAAGCTTTTTTGGGTTGCTTTGGGGCGATTCTTTTGTGTATTTGTGTATGTGTTTCTGTGCATGTTTAGTGTTGATGTGTGATGAGATGTGTGTTGGTCAGGAAAGTTCAACATCAGCATGTGAGTGTGACATTCAGATACTGCACATTTCTTTGCTCCTTTAAGCAATACCTCTTTTTTAAGGGCTGAATATATCATGCTTATTCGGAGAATGGCTAAATCTCTGTTTCCACTATTTACGTGTTAGTTTTATGGCAAAACGTCTCTTTGTTTTTATTTAAATACCATGTTTTTTTGGGGTTTTTTTTACAGTGTATATATGTTTTTAATAGAAAAGTACTGTAAACCAAACAGCTCTTGAATGTAAAATTTACAATTGCCAAAAATAGTGTTGTGTACCTTTTAACCATATATTCTTCAGGGTAATTTTGGTAACTACAGCTGCCATTTTTTTTTGTTTTTATTTTACCATAAATTTAAAGATTTTTTTTTTTTATGTGTGCCATAGGATATGAGCAGAAACAGTTACACTTCATCAATTACTCCTGTCATCTTTTACAATTACATAAACATCAAAAGAGATGCACTGATTAAAACTTTTGCCAAATTTAAAATAAAACATACATTTGAGGCTTGTAAAAAACATTCCATATGTTTTATTAGAAGCTATTTTAGAGATATAAAATATAAATGTAAAAAAATAACCACATATAAGAGTTCCCCAAAATCAGCAGACAGCATGAGAAATACGCCTCTACATACACTGCATACACTGTATGAAGCATATTAAAAATCAGTAATCAGAGTGCTGTCATATCACAGACAGACTGAATATACTGTGGCCTTTGGTTCTTCCTGCAGCTCTTCAGGATTAGTGTTTAACCCTAATTTACCTGAGAATACCTCTGATCCAAATGTGATGGTGAGGACGTAACAAGGGACACTCGTGTCAGGTCACAGCACACCATGAGGTTAATGGCCTTGCAGAAGGGCTGGGATTTTGGGGCCTGTGTCCTACTGAGAGAATAGGTGTTCTTTCGAAGCCTTATGAAAAGGCTAGCTGTAAAGTGACAAATCCTCTTAAGTCTGTAATGGAGAATTATAATGAGTGGCAGTTGTCAAGAGAACTCGCTCTGGATTCCTGGATTTTCCCCTGAAGACAAATCACTTCGGTACTTGAAGTAACAAAATTGAAAGTACTGGCCAAGTCAGAATATTAATCACTTCATTAAACTGTCAGGAAACAACAAAACCCTGACCTCCACAAGGCAGAATAGAGTTCAGTTCCCAGCTTGGATAATATCACTGCACTATAACAGTGAGTCAATTGGCAAGTGTTTTTTTTCTGAATTTAAAAAAGGCCAGGTGATATGTACATTTTGTACAAAGTTATTGGCAAATTTCATAAAAATGGGCTCCCAAGTGGCCCAGGGGCAGTACTGCCTCATCATCAGGAGATAGCAGTTTGAGTCCTCAGTGATGCCTCAGCACTCAGAGGCTAAAAGACTGGTCTCATTCTCTCTGGGTGGGTGGGATGGCCAACTTCCTCTCCTTATCACATAGCACAGTGCCAGCCAGTGTGAGCATGTGTCAGCAGATTTAACAGACGTGCACTCACCACATTCCTCTGGAACATGGAAAATGGAATGTCCTTTCACTAACATGCATTAAATGTAAAGGTCAAGATTTTAAGCATAAAACACTTGTTAGTGTTTTAATTATGAAGATATTTTCTCACTGCTTGTATGCTGGAAACATGTCTAATGTGTTTACAAAGCCCCTGTATTTGTAAATCAGTAAAAAACAAATAGTCTGGTATTCAAGGCTTTCTCTCTGCTTACAAAAGAAAATAGCATTTGGAGGTTTTTAGACAACCAATAGACCTCCAAACTATGAAAACCATGAACCAAATTGAGAATATCACTCTACTTCGGCTCCATAGGTGGGTAGTATTGAATTATGTTTGCTGTTTCGGATCACTTAACGTGCCAATATCTCAAAACTTGAGAACTAACTGCATTAGCAAAGGGCTACAAAGCTAAACAAATCGAGTTACAATGGGTTTCTGTGGTAATTCAAACAGTGAATAAAAACTTATAGAAAAGTTAAACATTAGGCACAAAATTTATTTTCGTAGTTTTTTCCCTTAAGCATATCATTCTACTTTAAAAGAGCTTTAAAAGAGCGTAAACAAATGAGAAAAGTGTTTTTTAACCCAATAATGCCTTTAATTTGCAAGTTAATCATGTTTCTAAACTTCCCTTGTAGTTTTTGTGATGCAAGGTTTTGTTTCAAGAGTGACAAAATGCTACTCAAATGCCAACATAATAGAAGTAAAAGGAAAATTCTTCAAAAAGTCTTTTACACTCTGATGAAAAAAGGTACAGTAGAGGTACCTTTAAATGTTCAACAGTGGTTTTTAAGTCCTGTTGTGCTCCTTAAAAGTGCATTACATTGTCTTCTCCTGAAGGAGAAGTGAATATTTGATTTCATTTTAGAACTGTGTAAAATAAAAAACATATAAGTCCTTGAGACTTGGAATAGAAATGGGGCAAATGAAATAAACACAAACTTAAAAACCTTAAAAGAATAGTACCATTGTGTTCCCTACAGGATATGTACCTTTGAGTGTACAACTGCTTGACATTTGTTCTGTCAGTGTAGATAACATTTTAACTTTGGTTACAAAATAAATAAATAAATAAATAAAAATAAAACAAGTTTGTGTTCCTGCCATGCACCCAGTAATTCTGGGTAGGCTCCAAACCCACCGTTACCCTGAACTGGATAAGCGGTTACAGAGAATGAATGAATGAATGAATGATGAATTTTGTCCCATTTTGTAGCTGTAAAGACAATGAAGCCCAAAGATGCCTGGAAGATGGAATGTCATATTTAATAGCATTAGAATCATGAAAGATTATAACAGCTATCATTCTGTATGCTCCACTGAATACACAGCTTCACACACACACACACACACACACACACACACACACGGACACAGGGACACAAGATGCAAATTTGATAGCAATTCGGATAATGCTTGGTAACTTGCAATAAGGCACTGCTATCAGTCTTATGCAGTTTGCAAAAATGACACGTTCTGAGACTCAACTGTCAATGTTTGACCAAGATGTCTTGCACAAGCTTGTGTTTGGATGCTTGTTTTATTCTAATACACCTCTGTATGGACTTTTCAAACAGTACCCTCCACCTTTCTAGATTTATGATTTTCCATACATTCAGCAAAAAGTGCAATAGCAAGGTCAGAGCCACCTTTGAACTGGACATCAAAGTCTCTCCAAAGGTATGGACTTTAATGGAGTGGAGGTAATGGTTGGCTCAGTGAAAATCAGTCAAATCTTTCACACCACACTCAGCAATCCATGTCTTTATGGACATTTGTACATGGGACAGAACACAGGACACAACCTTCCCTAAACTTTTGCCATGAAGTGACAGCATTTAATATTCACCTTTCCCTGAACTAAGTGGCCCGGCCTAAAATAACCCCCAAAATAACCCCAGACTGTAATTTTTCACCAAACTTTAAAGTTGGCACTATGTATTCAGATAGCGTTCTACTGACATCTGCCAAACCCAGACTCCTGAAGTGTGATTTATTACTACAGACAGAGAGTGTTCCCACAGCGACAGAGTCCAATGGCAATGTGCTAACATCACTGCAGCTGGCAATTTAGCATTGTGTATGGTCGTCCTCCAAAGAACACCCATAAATCACCTGGTGACAAATTCCTGTGTTGACGTGGCTCCCAGAGACTCCCAGGTTAAAACTAAGTAGTGTTTTGTGAGCTTCTGTGGTTTATTGCTTTGTGGCTGAACTGTGGTTCATTCTAGGCCCATTGCTTCATGAAAGAGCACTTACAGGCTGGGGCAGCTTTAGCAGGACAGAAGTTTAGCACTCCCACATTTCATAGTTCACAAAAATGTAACCAAAGTTAAAAAGTTTGATTTGTTTCCATCATCCTGTTACAACCTTGGAAGTGTTTTTTGTAAGCTTTGACTTTGTTTGTTGCCACATAATTTGTATTCTAAAAATAAGTTTATAAAATAAGTTTGCAATTTTAAGCAACACTGCTTAGCATTTTTACCTTAAAATAAGCTTCAAGATCATTGTGATGCTTCACTGGCCTGTATAGGGAGAAAAGACACACACCTATCATTCCCTTGATTTGAGGACAGTGCTGTAAAAGTGAATGTAGGGGGAGCCCAGGAGTAAAACTACCAACTCTTATCTAGTGTTCCATTAAAAGAAATGCAAAACCACAGCTCCTAGGCTCACTGAAAATACTGTAAATTGTACTGACTTTGGTAAAACTGACTGCATCCAAGCACTTTTCAGCAACAAATTACTGAAAAGAAGAAGGTGCTACTCATCTTCAGGGCTGATTCTTATGAATGAGTATGTATACTCCACTCTTAAGGTAGGCCATATTTGAGTTGTTTCAGTTCATTTTAGAAGACGTGCTGGAAATTGCTGTGCAAACAAATTTGGCATAGGCTATATCATGCCTGTATTGACTCAATAAATGTGTGCCTTGTGTATGATTGCATTTTCCTTGTTGCAATCCATAATATTGATTAGCTGTAACCATTGGTGATGATGTGAAATGCAACTTTTGCATATTTGCACTGGTGTACCACAGCCGCCCATTCATTAGGCAAAGCAACTGTGAGTGTGTGTATGTGTGTATTAGTGTGTAAATGTGTTTTAATCTGAGACGGTGCACTCCTTTCTCTGCAGAAGCCAAAGCCACAGCCCTTCAAAGTGGAGTGGAACTAACGCTGAGGTGAGTCCATATGGCAGGCGAGATATGTGGAAACCATGGCTAATGTGCATTTTAAAAGGTGTCAGAATGGTCCACAAAAAACCAATACCCCGTAATAACTCCTGGATGAGGCCATGCATGGAACACTGCCCGATCGATTCTGGGTTACCATGGCAACGGCATTGCGTAAATAGAGGAGCAGAGCACACAATCAGATGAAGAGAAGCTGAGGTGGAGTTTAAATCTCCATCCCTATTCCCCACTGATCAGCCATGCCGCCAATGTCTCACTGCTTTCCAAATAATCATTATGTTAATACCTTAAGAGATGCAGGGAACAGATAATAAAGTGGGAACCAATCGATTGTTCTTTCACTCCCAAAAGTTCTCTGTAGCTCATAAGTACTCCATGGTCCAAACTGATTAAACTCCCCAGCAGTGTGGAGAAGTGAAGGTGTACAAAGGCCTACTGCCTTCTAAATGTGTCAACATACTCCATTTTGTTCTATTAGAGCTAAAGCTAAAGCCAAAGCTAACTCAGTTTTAAGAAGGGTACATATTGTGCAAAACTCACTTTTTGTGTACTTTTTTATCTCTATTTGGGTCTCTATTGCTCCTATAAACAAAAAAATCAATGCCTTTTCTGACAGTCAAAGATTTTGGCGTCAGGAATAATGCTTCTACAAGCCGTTTGGATGGCTCCCTGAAATTTGCATAGAACCACCCTGGCACCACCCCTCACCTGCATAAACATGGTATTGGTGGGGTGTGGTCAACACGATTTTATTTGCATAAAAGTGACAGAGCCCTTAAACGGCTCATTCTGAAAGGGACTGAAACTGGCAAGAATTGAGCTGGTGAGATCTCTTTATGTGACAGTGATTTTGTTCATAGAAGTTCATGAACATGTTTTGTATAGCCCATAGACATATTCTAACTTGTTTAAAATGAGGTATAATATGTTCCCTTTAAGTTTAACTTGTCTAAAATTTTAATCACTAATTAAATTATGGGAGAAACTCATTTGTCACTTGAATCATTTTCAATATGCGTATACTTTGATAGCAAGTTAGCGGTCGAAAGTCAGTTTCACCTGAAACAGCAAAAATAAGTAAATATTACACACCTATGGAGCAGGAATAGAACATTTTCATCCATTTTTATGCTTTACAATGCTGAGAGGTCTTTCCACTGTCCAAAAATGTTCTTTCTTTACTAAACTAATTCCTGAATTTTTCACATGATCTGTAACCTGAGAGCACGTCCTTCAGTAAATCACAGCATATGAATAAAAAGGGGGTAAAACATCTCCTGGTCCCACATCTCCAAAAGCACACGTTGGTAGGTGGACTGGTGACTCAAAGTGTCCATAGGTGTATGTGTGAGTGCGTGTGTGTGTGTGTGTGTGTGTGTGTGTGTGTGTGTGTGTGTGTCTCACCCTGTGAAGGACTGGCATCCTGCACCCTGTATTCCTGCCTTGCACCCAGTGATTCCAGGTAGGCTCCAGACTCACCCCGAACCTGAACTGGAAAAGAGGTTACAGACAATGAATGAATGAATGAATGATCTGTAGCCTGAGAGCAATTCCTTCAGTACATCACAGCATATGACTAAAATGGGATTAATATTTTTGCACCATACAGTCTGAAAATAGTTTTAATGGAAAGGAAAGAATGGAAAGGAAAGGCTTGCAAATCTTCATAAGCATTTACACACACTGGAAACTGGGTTCAAAAGAGTTCATCCACCTGCTAAGATCAGGCCCTCAAGTGCTTAATTTTCGAATATTTTGAATATTTCTAGTCTGTTTATTAGCTGTAAGTACATTGACTAGCTGGAGTGTACACAGTCCCCAGCTGGAGCCCATTAGTGTCTGATGTTAAGATTATAAAAGCGCTTCCATATTCACTAATGTTTTAGAGCAGAGGGAGAAAAACAGCCCACTGATGATATTGCATTTTGGTTATTTTCTGAACAAGGCTAAACTCACACAGGGACACTTATTGGTGCCTTCTCATAAAAAGAAAGCCTCGGAATGGACTGAAAGCCTAGGTAGCATGGATGGTGGGATAAGACCTGATGAAGAGAGGAGAAGAAAAGCACAGGCAGATTGATGGGTAAACAGCAGGCTGTAGAAAAGCATCTCCCTGAGGAGGCGAGCGGCTCAAAACAGAGATGTGGGTGATGAATGGCTTGTAATAAGCTGGCGACTGTCTGACGGCTGCTGATCTAAGGTCCCAGTGCGATTAGACGCAGGAGCGTCTCCTCAGCGCTGTGTTGACAGGGGTGTGATCTGTGTGCTGATGTGCGTGAGGGTGGGGTGTCTCGCCAGGAAACAGACAGCAGCACACATTGAGGACTATATCAGTGCTGTTCAAACAGCTAATACATAACATACAACCATGTCACAGTGACTAGGTGAGCATTCATTCATTCATTCATTCATTCATTCATTCATTGTCTTTAACTGCTTATTCAGTGATGTTTATATGCATGCAGTCACATTCCCACAGCAATATTCCAGCCCCTTTCGAGAAGAGTATAGTCGAATGGGAAGGACACAGTTAAACACAATAACGCTATATTTAATTCAATGTGCTATTATGTCAGTAAAGAGACAAAACTGTAAGAGGAGCCAAGGCCAGGCAGGTGATGCCTTCTATGAGAATGGCATTCTGTGAGAATCATCTTGTGGCAGTAATTCAGCATTTAGCTCAGCCCATGAAGCTGGTAAAAAGGTGCCTATGGGGATTATCTGCAGGTGATGTGATGGCTGGCTGTGTTCGCTCTCCTCCAGAGCCATGAAGGGTTAATCCCTCATCACTGCTGCATGCAGACAAACACCTAAATCTGCTGTCTCTCTCCTGCTCTCAATGTCACGCATCACACTGCAGGCAGCGCAAACGCAGACGCAGATGCCTACATCTGATAATTATCCCATTTATCTTTCCTCTCCCCTCAGAGTCCACACACCGCAGCTTTCATCAGTAAAGCATTAAACTTTCATAAGCTTTAACTACCGTCTGATGACACGGGCTCTCAAAGGGATGGCTCCCTAAAGCGGACGAGTCCCCATTACTGCAGCAAGCCAAACCCTCTGCTGTCTGCACATCTGTCTGTCCTGAACACTGGAAAAAGCTGACCCACTCTGCTCTGTGAAACAGGATTATACCTGTAGGCCTGCTGAAAATACTAAAAAGATATAGCAAAGCAGATTTTTGTTAACATGAACCGCTTAAATGGAATGATTTACCAAGGACAGGTGACCACACTATCACAGAACAAATTTTAGTTTTGCAACTTTTTTAAAAGGATTGTAAAAAAAAATCAGTTGTAATCACTTGATCTGTGTTACAAATGAAAACATTCAATATGTTTATAACTTCTAATGTTTATGAACAATTCAGGGGAAAGCATAGTGAGTAGAAACTTTGCAATTAAAGAGGCCATCAGCAAGATCCCATTATACATGGCTTCTACTGGCTGAGAAAGTGAACATACAATTACAATGTAACAAATTTGAAGCTGCCTCCCCTTGATATCATCAGCAGATATCAATTAGAGTTTCTAGAATCTCCTAGAATCAGCTCCTAAGAATCTAAGGACTCTTCACAATTCAAACCACATTAATATTATACACACCCAGATAAACAGCAAAATATACCCTTTCTAAAACTTGCACTGTCATCACAGTGCGTTAATGTATGCACTACACATATTAAATTGCACCAAGTACACTGATGTTCCACCTCTAATAAAATTAAATTCAGCTCAGAATGTATAAAATATAAGCACTATCTTCATTTTTTCAGTCTTAATTTCAGTATTATATACAGCCCTGCCTTGCTGACTTAGCAGGGGTCTGAGAAGCAATGCAAAACAAGGTACATTTATTTCTATCGCATCTTTCTTACACAGGGGCACTTCAAAGTGCTTCAAACTAGCAGAAAATTAAAAAACATCAGAATAATGTAGCTTATGGCATCCTAAACTCTAGCACTTTAAAAGTGGTTTAATTGTAACTGCTTTTAAAGTTCTGTTGTGTAAAGGCAGCCATTCAAACACTTGCTTTATACACAGTATAGTTAACATTCTTGGTCAGGAGGAACTTCCCTAGTGTCCAGTTTCACCCCTTTGTATTGAAAATCTCTCCCTCTTATGAAAACACTGCTAATCTTTGGTTCTTAAAACTGACAAAAGTGTAAAAGAAAAGATTTCCAGTGTTTTCACTGAACAATTTGATTATATTTTGTATATATAAACATACACTATATTGCCAAAAGTATTCACTCACACATCCAAATCATTGAATTCAGGTGTTCCAATCACTTCCATGGCCACAGGTATATAAATCCAAGCACTTAGACATGCAGACCACTTTTACAAACTTTTTTGGAGGAATGGATTGCCCTCAGGAGCTCAGTGAATTCCTACATGTATTCTTGAAATTTCCTTGCAACTAAATATTCCACAGTCAACTGTCAGTGTTATTATAACAAAGTGGAAGCAATTGGGAATGACAGCAACTCAACTACGAAGTAGGTTACATGACAGGGCTGGGTCAGCCTATGCTGAGGCGCATAGTGTGCAGAAGTCGACAACATTCTGAGTCATTTACTACAGATTTCCAAACTTCATGTGGCATCCAAGCCTTACATTACCAATCGAAATAAAAAGAGACAGATGCAGTGGTGTAAAGCATGCCACCACTTGACTCTTGAGCAGGAAAGACATTCTCTGGAGTGACGAATCACACTTCTCCGTCTCTGACTTCATTGTGCCAAGTGCAGACATCCCAAGTTGCAAAAACTCATTTCACCATACTTTACACCAGTGCACAAAGCAAGGTCCATAAAGACATGGGTGAGACAGTTTTGTTTGAAATAACTTGACTGGCCCCCACAGAGTCCTGACCTCAACCCGATAGAACACACTTGAGAAAAATTAAAGTGGAAACTAAAGTGAAGCTAACCTTCTTTTCCAACATGAGTGTCTGACCTCACAAATGTACATCTGGAAGATTGGTCAAATATTTCCATAAACACACTCCTAACCCTTTTGGAGAGACTTCCCGGAAAAGTTGATGCGGTAATAGCTGCAAAGAGTGGGCGGACATCATATTAAACCCTGCAGATTAAAAATGGGATGTCACTCAAATACAGATGTGTGCAAAGGCCGACAAGCAAATACTTTTGTCAATATATGGTATTTAATAAGCCATGAGAGGCGCAAAAAAAGGCAAAGCCTTATTCTTCGCCACACAATGTAGTCCGTTAACGGAAAGCATGTGTTGCTAAGCAACATGAAGATGATGCATAGCCACTACATTGAACAAAATATGTTCATGTATATTCAGCGATTTTAGGTTGAGTAGAAATAATTACATTTCTGTCCTCTCTCTTAAGGGACTCTTCCTCTAGAGAAGAAGCTGCAGGAAGTTAAGGGCTAGCCTTGGACTGAGTTTTGGACTGCATTGCCTCCTGATTTCATGCTGTTCTTGATTTGAATAAAAAATTGAAAGTGAATTATAGTGTTCAGTTTATAAATCACATACGTGAGTAGTATTTGTAATAACCATTCCTTCACCAATGTAAACTCTGGTAGCTAAGCAGTCTAACATGAAAAGTTAGACAGTAAACAAAACACCCACTTAATGATTAGGACTGCTGTTTACATTAATCTGGAATTTAATTAATATCATATTAATCTGGACAATATCTTCACACCATTCATCCACTGTTAACCCACCCAATATATGAAAAGATTTTTTTTCAAGCATGGCGAAATAATGAGATTTTTGTACAGGAACTAACCATTTTATAATACATATTTTACAACAGGGTGGCATGGTGGCGCAGCAGGTAGTGTCGCAGTCACACAGCTCCAGGGGCCTGGAGGTTGTGGGTTCGATTCCTGCTCCGGGTGACTGTGAGGAGTTGGTGTGTTCTCCCCGTGTCCGCGTGGGTTTTCTCCAGGTGCTCCGGTTTCCTCCCACAGTCCAAAAACATACGTTGCAGGTGGATTGGCGACTCAAAAAGTGTGAGTGAATGTGTGTGTCTGTGTTGCCCTGTGAAGGACTGGCGCCCCCTCCAGGGTGTATTCCTGCGTTGCGCCCAATGATTCCAGGTAGGCTCTGGACCTACCACGACCCTGAATTGGATAAGTGGTTACAGATAATGAATGAATATTTTACAACAGCTTTCAAAGAACTATACGTTTCATAATTAGAATTTGACGCCTGCAACACACTCCACACACATACACACATTTTACCACTGTGTTAAATCTCTTTTACTTTTGAAAGAGATGTTCATGATTGTAATCAAAAAACACTTCATATAAAATTTTGAAGATGTTTCCTCATCATTTGCTAGCTCTCTGTGTGATGAAAACCAGTCTAATATGTTTACAAATCCCCAGTGCCTGTAAATGAGTAAAAAAAAAAACTGTCTCAGTCTGGTATGCTAGGCAGAGGAATCTAGAGTTTTTTAGACAGCAGGAAAAATTCCAAACAGTGAAAAGCACAAACCGAGATGAGGATATTGCTCTATTCCTGCTTCATAGGTAGGTAATATTGATTACTTTTGTTGTATCGGATCACTTAATGTGTAAATGTCTCCAAATTCCAGAGATGGCTAACCACATTACCGAAAGTGCTACAAAACTAAACAACTCGAGTTACAAATGAGTTTCTTTGGTAATTCAAACTTAAAAACTTACAGACAAGTTAAACTTCAGCCACATAAAAATAGTATATTTTTCCCCTAAAAGATACCACTATTTCTAAATGCTTGCTTCCACATAATTCATCCATTGTCTGAAACCGCTTATCAAATTCAGGGTCGCGGGGGGTCCAGAGCCTACCCGGAATCACTGGGCGCAAGGCATGCCCTGGAGGGGGCTCCAGTCCTTCACAGGACAACACACACTCACACCTATGTATACTTTTGTGTCACCAATCCACCTACCAACATGTGTTTTTGGAATGTGGGAGGAAACCCACAAGGACAACACACCAAACTTCTCAAAGACAGTCACCTGGAGCAGGACTCAAACCCACAACCTCCAGGTCCCTGAAGTTGTGTGACTGCGACGCTACCTGCTGTGCCACCGTGCCGCCATTTCTACATAATGAAATGTTGAAAAATAATTCTGTTGGAACTATTTGACCAGAAAAGTTGGCATAAAGTAATAACAACAATATATTTTTGCTGGCAAAGACTGATCCTTTGATGAATGATCCATGTATACCTTTTATATTTTTGTGTAATGCTTCAAAACAGTGTGATATGAAATATTTCCCTCTTATTCTGCCCCGTCTCACATTTTATGGAGTGTTTTGCAGGCATTAAATCCAACCTTTATACATTTACAAAAGTTGATTAGTGAAAACAATAGAAATAATTATACACTTGTCAGTTGAATACATTTTCAAGAGTATAAAAATATAATAATAATCACATATTCTTGATTCTATAGCATTTTTTAATGTCCCAAATCGTTTCTGTAATTGATGTTTGTATTTTTTGGGAAACATGAACAGATTTTAACCACAGTATCTGCAGGACTCCTACCAGATTCCACCATGTTTTCTAAGCTGTAGATGAGTGAATCAATGGGGGTAATGAGGAGGGTCTGTTGAAATACCTGACTGGAGATAAGTGTAAACAAAGGCATGCAATTCATCACAGCATGTAATTTATCAAACAGGTTTCTCAGGCACAGAGTGCACTTGTGCTGATGCTTTTGCTAAAATAACTACTTTGTCATGTACTTAATATTGTAGTATTGTAAAATACCATAAATTGTAATATTGCTTAAATATAATAAATTGTAGTATTGTAAAATATTGTAGTATATAGTAGATTAAATAAAATTGATTTGTAAGTTGTAATTTTACTGTAAAAATATTACCTACTGTTCCTTTAAAGAACAGAGTGAAAGGAGACTGACTGTATTCAGAGCAACTGGTGGACTAAAGTCTTTATTTGTAGAACTACAAATAAATGGTCAGTGGAGTTGATAAAAATGAGCAATGAGTGTAGAATATTAGCGTGTTCCTTTTTGCTTGGCCAGGCAGTGTAATTTATCTTAAGAATCTTAAGACACAATAATGTCTGTAATATTTCACATTCTGCCTGAGTGAATAAATTAAAGATGGGCAGCTTATTGTTTATTTTTTTAATCATTAATATCTTCAGGCATGGCAGCCTGATAGATTTGGAGATCTGTATTCAGCGAGTGTGAAAGCAAGCTGTTTGTTCATTTGTTCTCAGTCAGAGCATGTGGAGAGTGCATAAACAATATGACATGCATAAGGCAGACTGTCCCTGCTCTCATCCAGCATTTCTAAAGTATTGATCGCATTCTGACAATAAATATAGGGTGCAGTTGGGTCTTTGGAAGGCCAAATGCAAACACATTGTAGAAAAGTACAAATATATAATAGTTTTCTGGACAGGGGCCTAACACCAAATTTTGGGCCCTGGGCACTGTAGTTTGCCATGCACATCCCCCAAATGCCAGTTACACTAACAGAGTCCTCTACAATCGTAATTGGACAAATTGGTTAACTTCATTGGGTTATGACAGCAGAAACACTGGTATACTAAGAAAAAAAAAAGAAAGCCCAGAGTTATTTTGGCTATCAGCTTGTCCTTTATAAAGACCACAGATGAAGATTGTTAGCTGGCTAGGTTTCGTTACTACAGCATGGTTTGGGATGGTAAAATCTCACCTGTTATCTGAGCGAAATGTGTTAGTATTTGCCTGCCATCTTCTTGTTCTCTCTCTCTCACTCTCTCTCTCTCTCTCTATCATTCTCTCTCTGAAATGACTGCAGCTCCCCTCTCTCCATTGTAACAACCATAATTAAAGATTAATGGCAGGGTTTTCCCTGTGTGAAGTGCGGAGATAACTCCTCTCCCTGGGCTCTTCTTTAAAAACGCCTCGTTGCTGAGAGCACTGGAGAGAGAGAAAGAGAGAGAGAGAGAGAGAGAGAGAGAGAGAGAGAGAGAGAGTGAGAGGCAGTAGAGGCGAGAACAAAGCAGCCTGGGCCTGCAGACTCAGAGGAAGTGCACTGTAAGGATGGCAGGGATAGAGGAATGGGGTATGTACTGTATGTATGAGTTTGTGTGTGTGTGTGTGTGTGTGTGTGTGTGTGTGTGTGGAATTTCAATCATTTCAAGAGGAGAGAGTCATTTCAATCATAGCATAAAAGACACCATCAACACGTTTAAGGTTGCTGCATCCAACTCACCACCCACCCTTCCACAGTGAGAGTTCAAGCAATCTTCAACATGCACTATGTCTACCTCTGAGTTGGTGTCCATATCAGCCCTCTCGCCCTCCTCTCTATGCCAAGAAGAAGAAGAAGAGAGTGTTGGCCTTTTGTGAAATGTGTCTCTATCCAATAGACCTCGACTGTATCACTGCTGTTGAATATATGGTCAATAATATTTCTTTTGTGCTTATAAACAAAACACTTAACCTGGATAGTAACCACAAGCACCTGATTCTATCACTTGTGTAAGTCTGTAGAACATTCCATTCCAAAAGCAGGGGAATTAATTCAGTTCCCCCTGCTCCTTTCACCTATCCTATAGCAAAATCTTATTTAAGATACAAATTGCTGTAAAGGCCCTTTTTGTACCTTGCTACATTATTTGTATGAATGAATGAACGTTCTAATTTCTTAGAAATACTGAACTGGAAATGTCAGCACAATACAGAGTTGGCATCACAGGAAAATGGACATTTCAAATGGACAAAGCACCCATCTGCACAGATATTAAGTGTTCAAATATCATTGTAAAGGTAGATGTTTATAAGTCGGCCTCAACAAAACGACAGCACAAGAAATTACGACAAACAGTAGGTTTGTCTGCAGAGAAATTTTATACTGAAGGAAAATTACCGTTCTGTAAAACAATCTATTAATTGTGATCCTTTAATTAGCATTAAATATTTTAACCTTTATAAAAATATTATTTTAGCTGGGCCAACTATGCACTGAACTTCAGTGGAAGTTCCCTGGAACATCCCTGGAAACTCAATGTAATTAAGATTGTCTAGATTTAAAATGCTATATTTAAAACAAAATAATACATCTGTCTTTTCAAACACTTTAATCTGCACTGTCAGAAAAACTGTCACTGTGGTGGTACCCTCAAGGGTACATATACAATACCTTTAGTTAGGGAACATAATTTTACCTTATTATATTATAATTGATTTTAAATTTGTGCTGATTTCATATTCCCTGTTTCATCTCCTGGACTTATGTTATTTTACACAGAGTTCTATAATGAAAGATTACAAATATTCACATCTCCTTCTAGAGAAGAGAATGTAATGTACCTTTAGGGAACACAACTGGACTTTAAAACCACTGCTGTACCTTTAAAGGTACAGTTCCACCCACTAGCTTGGTCTCACCCAATCACACAATACTTCTGTATGGCATGCAAACTGGGCCAAAATTGTCTTAACTTTAACTCCTGTACACATAAAAATATCATGTGTCCAGACGTAAATATTGTCAGTGTACAGAAGGGAAAGTATGACAGGTTAACATGGCTTGACACCTTACAGCCAATCAGTGAACCAAAATATGAATATATCTGCATGTGAATAAGGGATAGTGACAAAGTCTGACAATTAAACATGTAACGTTTGGCTTTACATATTCATGAGATGTGGACACATGTTACAGCATATTGCCTACTAAGCATGACACCGATTGAAACATTTGCACTCCTAACTAAAACATTGGCTCATGTGGCCATGATGCTCCAGCAGATGCACATCATTATTATTAATTAATGTATTTATTTAATAAAGATTTGATGCACCGCCCTAACATACACCTTGCATAATGTTATTCCTGAATTCCTGAACTCTTGATTGTGTAACTGTATTCGAATATTTGATTAATGGTATACTTACTTATTTTAATATTTTTATAGTTAGAAACTTGAAACACACTCTGGATAAGTAAAGGAATACATTTGATGTTCCTGCTCTAGGAATAGTACTTGTTTAATTACACAAGCATCTGTTTGTCTGCTGGAGCAGTGGTTCTGCCAGTTCTACTCGATATTATACAATTGGAGCATCATTGGAGCATTTTGCATCATTACATCTACAATATGAGTGTGTTACAGAGTGTGTGAGGTGCCTGTATTTAGTGAATCTCACACAGTTAGCTCAACTTGAGAGAGAACAGTGTGTGATTGGGTAAAACAATGTCTAACTGTGATTAGGATAAAGAGGTGTCTACTTTCTTACAGTTACACTGTAGCCTGTGAGTATGTGAGAGAGAGAGAGAGAGAGAGAGAGAGAGAGAGAGAGAGAGAGAGAGAGAGAGAGAGAGAGAGAGAGAGAGAGAGAGAGATGTGTAAAGGGGGCCAGTGTATCTTTGCTGTGGGGAAGGTCTGTGTAATTTGCTGCATTGAGATCAGACCATGGGTTGGATTAGATCTCTATCCTGTGAGTGGATGTCACTTTATCAGCTCCCTCGCGCCCCACAAACCCCCCACCCCTACCCAGACGATCTCTTCTGCCCATACACATACACAGGCCCTAATTATTTACTGTGCTGTCATAGTACAAGGTCACGCTTGTTACACCATCATCCAATTCATACAATCAGATTGCACACAAAGAGAACTAATCTCATTCCTTCAAAAGCAATTATCTTGATCTGACAGGCTGCGAGCGGATCCACTGCCCCGTCCCAGATGAAGGTGGCGACATTCATTTTTTGTACCAGGCCCCAAATGTGTCCGATCCCCTTGGCTAACTCAAATCACCATTCAACAGCACCACCCCAAAATCTGATCTGAAATAAAGCGAGGCCCCAGCCCTGGATCCTGGCCAAAACAATTATGAAGCGCCAGCGTGGACACAACAGATGATGCCGGGGACGAATGTGTTTCCTTGGCACACGTCCATGTCCTTTTTCATAGAGAAGAGTTGACTTTTTTTTAATTCCATGCTAGAAAACACCATGTGGGAATCTCACACAGGAGAGCCGCAGAGAGGATGTGATGAGGGTCTGAATGTAATGTAACTTTAACAATATATAAAATGAAAAAGTATCACAACATAGAAAAAAATCGGAGAGTGTTACATTAACAACCTGAACAGCCAGTTATACTGCTAAATACACACACAGGACTGACATGAACATTCATTCATTTATTCATTCATTGTCTGTAACCACTTATCCAATTCAGGGTCGCTGTGGGTCCAGAGCCTACCTGGAATCATTGGGCACAAGGCAGAAACACACCATCGAGGCTGCACCAGTCCTTCACAGGGCGACACACACTCAGACATTCACTCACACACTCACACCTATGGAGTCGGCAATCCACCTAACAATGTGTGTTTTTGGACCGAGGGAGGAAATCTGAGCACTCGGAGGAAACACACCCGAACGCGGGGAGAACACACGAAACTCCTCACAGACAGTCACCCGGAGCAGGACTAGAACCCACACCTTCAAATCCCTGGAGCTGTGTGACTGTGACACTACCATGCCACCCACTGCCGTGATCAGTTTAGCTCAATTTACAACAATTTCACATTCACAATGAATCTGAAGTGATTAGCTAGTCTTTAAAATTACTCTGCTTGCTCCTCCTTTTCATGTACATTACACAAGTCAAAGACCAACCTGTACCAAATTTCACAACAGCAAGTTATTCATTTTTCAGTTGATATTTCTATATTTCTATAGATGCTCTCTCTAAGTGTGTGTTTGTGTGGGTGGGTGGGTGGGTATGTGTGTGTGTGTCACCGATCAACCGTAACACTGTGGCCACTTGTTTTTCCACTCATTGTCCATTCTTCCGAAGTTCCTCCGACCATACAGGAGCACTTTGTTGTTTTATATTTACAGACTATAATCTATCTGTTGCTCTGTATACATTGCTTGCCCTGTTCTTCAATGGTCAGGATGCCTCCAGCATCGCTGCTGTGTCTAAACCACTCATACCAGTGCAACACCACATCACCACAACGTCAGTGGCACTGTAGCACTGTAGTACTAAGAATCATTCATTCATTCATTATCTGTAACCGCTTATCCAATTCAGGGTCGCGGTGAGTCCAGAGCCTACCTGGAATCATTGGGCGCAAGGCGGGAATACACCCTGGAGGGAACGCCAGACACACACACATTCACTCACACACTCACACCTACGGACACTTTCGAGTCGCCAATCCACCTGCAACCGGAGCACCCGGAGGAAACCCACGCGGACACGGGGAGAACACGCCAGGAATCGAACCCACAACCTCCAGGCCCCTGGAGCTGTGTGACTACGACACTACCTGCTGCGCCACCGTGCCGCCCACACTAAGAATCATCCACCACCCAAATCATACCTGCTCTGTGGTGGTCCTGATTATTGAAGAACAAGGTGAAAGTGGAAAAAGGGTGAAAACATAGACTATAGCCTGTAATTATAGAACTAAAAAGTCCTGTAAGGTTAGTGAAACAGTGAATGTTGAATGGACAGTGAGAGGAGAAACAAGGTCATTTGCAAAGAAGTGGAGCTGTAAAATAGTAACAAACTGCAAAAAACGTATTGAATTTATGGATGTTATATTTAGTTGTTGCAGTATTTCTGAAATATTCCAGTATATACATCTCTGGCAGGGTGGCAAAGTGGCAAAACTATTTCATTCCCATATAGCTCTAGGGTCTCGAGGTCCTGGGTTGTATCCTCTCCCGGGGTCATTGTAAACATTAAGCTGTAAGAAGTTAGTGTTTCCTCTGGGTCTGCCTGTTTCCTTCTCTAACCCAAAAAACATTGCTGATAGGACAGGTCAAACTGACTATGTGAAACTCTGTATATATTTATATATGAGAGAGAGAGAGAGAGAGAGAGAGAGAGGTGTCATGGTCTCTGACTTTTGCACAGTACATACAAAGTACAATTTTAAACACTTATACTTACACAAATAGCTATAATTATGAGTACATCTGATTAAAAAAATTAAAATAATCAAATAAGCATACCGTCTCTGTGCTGGATTTCACAGCCTAGACCTCTTCTAGTGGTTCTCTGTTGCCATCTCCTGGCCTGTAAACGAAAACAACTTTTCTGACGTATTTCAGGAATTCTGATATTACTACGGTTTGTTTTGTGTTGTGTGTTGAGTCAAAATTTAAAAAATAATAATAAATAAATAAATTTAAAAAACAGGACACATCTCGTCGCTGTGCAATTAAAAACATGCATCCCCATCTTTGTGGGTTTTCGATTTACTACATCACTTGAACCCAGCACACTGTGTGAAAATGTCTTGATAAATGGACCAGCAGACATGCTGTTGGTGGAATAAAATCTGTTTATGTTGAATTCCATTAAAAGTTAGGAAGGCTTCCCTTCTCTTGTATATTTACTGTTTTTGGAGATACATGGTTTTAATTGGACAGCGACAATCTGCATTTGAGGACAGTCATCTTTGTTACAGGCCTGTTGTATTAAATGCCTGTGGTCTGCTAAGTGAATTATATTTAAGGAAGTTTGGCCTCCCTTTTAGATGCTTCACTGCACTGCTTTGTGTAAATTAGCAGCAGTTAATTAAAGAAATGAAAAAGATAGGCTCTGTCTGAACCATTGCATTAATAAGAGGTCAGCACAAGCACTCAGAAAAGCCTGGCCAATTGTTGATCATCAAACATATCGATAGCCATTTATTATCTGTGTAAATAAAAAGCTAATGGTCTGTGTCTCATTTTGGGATGTTATAATTACACTGGAAATCTCTGATATAAGTCTCTAATATATAAGCCTCATATTAAATTATTGTGTGATGTGGAAATATTTTCAGCCCTATATGAGGTTTACTTGTATTGGTCAAAAGAACTAAACTGCATTTACTAATTACCCTGACCCCCTCCCAACTCCCTCAGTACCGCACCTCAGTGAAAATTTATGTGGCTGAATTTAATCAAATCCTCACAGCAATGTTCTAATATCCAGTGCAAAGCCTTCCTATTACAGTTGTTACCACGGCAATGGTGGACAAACTATTTTAATTAGTTGGCCATATACAGAATTTAGAGTAAATTGTAATATTTACCTTAAGGTGAACTTGTTTGTGATTGTTACATTCATTCATTGCCTATAAATGCTTATCCAATTCAGAGTCGCGGTGAGTCCCGAGCTGACATGTAAACACTGGATTGGCTACTTGAGCTCTCACATTCACACACATCTATGGACACTTTTGTCGTCTATGGTCTATGGTGTCTATGGACACTTTTTGAGTCACCAATCCACCTACTAACGTGTTTTTGGACTAAGCACAGGAGGAAACCTGCGCGGATGCAGGGAGAACACAACAAACTCCTCACAGACATTCACACGGAGTGGGTCTAGAAACCACAACCCCAGAATTCCACAGCTGTGTGACAGCGACACTACATGTTGCGCCTTCATGCCGCCCCCAATTTTTGTATCTTTAAGGGGTGGGTTATGTTTGGATAGACAGCTTTTTTGAGCAGCATTGAATTTCTACAATTCCAGTGTCTCTGAAAATAATGCCTCCTTTGGGACCTGTGTTGTCAGATTGGGGAACAGAATCTACCTGAAGACGAGTTTAAGAATTTTGGATGGTCATTGATAAAACATATTTGCTATAATCAACTTATTTACATAAAGAAATGTACATCATTTGACTAAATATCTACCTATGCTAATATGTATATAATGGTCTTTTTATGATTTGGTCCAGTAAATACATTACAGATTGTTCCTTTATACATATCACAATAAAATATGCTAAAGAAAGGATGTGTCAGTTATGAGCACTTGTGTTTCCCACAGTGGGTTTTAAGCTTTTTCAAGTTACAAGCTCTAAATATCTGTATATTCACAGTATATAATACGTCATAACACATTTGACACAGAGTCATATAAAGGCTGTTTGAATCTATAGCTTGGTTTAAATGAAATTCAGACCCATTTCAACAAGTCCATATTTTCTCATGGCTTCTAGATGGTCCAGTATGCTCATAAATTGACAAGAATATAATGCCAAAAATGAAATCCATATTGGATGCTATTTTTTCATTGAAAGAGATACTGGGGTTTAACCCTACTAGCCTATTTATAAGAGTCATTCCTACCCAACTTATTTACAAAAGTAGATTAAGCCTTCCAGCACTGGGCTGTGACATAAAGAAACCTTTCTGATGGCTTATGATTTTGAGAGTATAACTTGGCATTTGGAAATGTAGCCTTTTTGGTTTAATTTTTTTATTTTTGCCAGAAAAGGTATAATTTTTTTCTCATTATTTCTTGTTGTATGCTTACTGAGAATGTCAGAATGCCACTTTTTACATCCTATAGCTTTGTTGAAGGGAATCAATAATACTGAGTTAACTTAGAAAGCTAACTTCGAAACATCATAGAGTCCAGAGCTTGCAAAGGTTTCTTTAAGAGCAATCATGAAATACTCTCAATTTCACATATTAAGTATGGAACTTATTTTTGAGCTGCATTATCCAGATAAGAATGAATCCATCTGTATACATTATGCAGTGTTTTAATGCATATTTCTTGTGTAGATTATGAACTGTCATCCCCAAGGAAAACCATGGAGAATAGGATTAGTGTGTTTAAAATGATTACTTCCAAATAATGATGTACGTGTGTTGAATGGTTGAAATATTAGTCATTTAATTACATCAGAAGAAAAATAAATATGCATTGAACAAATATAATGCTTTTTTCAAAGAAACAAACTGTATTAGATTGCTGCTTTTATTTACACTCTGCCCTTTTGAGAAAGATAACATGGGACAGGTGTGTGGAGGGAAAAAGTGCTAAAGCATAATGAAATAAAACAGACATGATCGATTACTCTTTAGAGCCAGATTCACTCTGAAAGTAGCCACATATTCACAGAATGTAAAATGTCTTTTTTCAGTGGTGGATAGAGGGGTCAGTAAAGTGAGCTTCGTTTCAGAATATACGGCCTTCTTGCTTTGTTGGTGTGCAGCTGCCTCTTTAGGATATATGGAGATTTTCTTTTCAGGGGGTTCTCGCTGTTCTGATCCAGTTCAAAATATTCCTCACCATAGCGAATCTGAAACACACAGAGTACAAAAAGGCATACTGAATAAACAGCCTCTCCCTCATAAATGTGTGTATGTGTGTGTGGTAATAAGGCAGGTGTAGAAAGGTGTGCTGCAGCTAATGCAGTGTGCCGTGCTCTGATTGCTCATCAGCTCAGTGCTGCTCTGGAGGGTGCTTCAGTGGGATGTGTGTCTGGCAGAGTGTGTACTTATTGAAAAGCCTGAGGATTCACTCTGAAATTAGAGGGCTGTTTTAGTGTTGGTGTGTGATGATGTGTGTAAAAACTACATCTACAAAGTGCAGGCGTGTGTGTCTGTATGCAAGTAAGTGAGTCTGTCTGTGTGTGTCTATTTGTGTTATGAGATATATAGTCCTTTGTAAGACCAGAATTTAGGATAAAGGAAAAACATAAAAATGTCTAGGCCTGTCACAATTTTAACATAATTATTTAATCACAAATATTTTGTGTGTAATATTTAAAATGTTGTCCAGTTTGTTGTGTAGAAGCCACAGATAATCTCATTCCATTTGGAGAACTGACTAAATGTTAAAATATTATAAATAATATCTGCAATTCTTTGCCCATTTTTATAAATAGACAATTACAATCAGATTAAAATTAAACAGCGTGTACTATATTGTTATTTCATAAACGGGTCCCAAAACACTCTCTCTATCTATGTTTCTTACCTCTCTGGGGTGCAGTACTCTGCAGAGGGTTTGGAGGTTGTAGAGATCCTGCAGTGTGTGGCTGATGGAGGTGGTCAGTCTCTGCTCAAAGGCCGCCTGCATTTCCTCTGAGCTCCAGTCCTGTGAAGGTTCACTGAGGCTCCATAGCATTCGACACATGTTCAGCAGAGGCAGCTGCCACACGGGGGCGCTGTGTTTGCTCTGCTTTAACAGAGAAGAGAGAGAGAGAGAGAGAGAGAGAGAGAGAGAGAGAGAGAGAGATTAGTGGATAATGCCACCAAGGTGAGTGCTTTAATATAATATTTATTTATTTATTACATTTATAAAATGTAATGATTTGTAAAACCTAAAAAGCAACCCTCAATTTCAAATTATACAAGGTTTTGTTCCAGCCATTGCACTGTAATGTAAAATGTTGGTTCAAACAATACCCTTTGCTCCTTTTCTATGTGAAAATAAGTGATAAACATCCTTTACAGTGTACACACCTCTGCATACTTTGATGCACAATTGCTGTTTTTTAATGATTTTAATATGTGGAAACTGTGTGGCACAGGCTACATGTATGGCAACTTTAATCTTTCAATATGTTAAACCAAAGCAAATAAACAGAACCTGTCACAAATGTCATATATAAAGCTGTTTCCTGTAGTGGAGGTGGTAAATTATTTGCATATAGAAAATTGACAAAATGTTTGTTCACATGTTTACAGAAAGATAAATTAAGCAAATCAGGCAAGTTAAAAGCTTCTAAGTTCACTAGAGCCAAGACGATTTTACCCATGAGCTGTTAAACTGGTCACACCACCAACAGAAACCAGAACAGGAATAAACACATACTACAGATGGACTGTTACTGATCTAAACCCTGATCCTTACTCAGCATATCTACACACTGAGCTCCATGGGACTGTATGCACACTGCACATATTAACTGCAATACTTTTTGCTTGGACAATAGCGCTGTAAACCTGAATATTAGCTCATTTGCTGAACTGTATACTTTGTTAATATAACATCTGTGATGCTGTCTAAAGTCATCTACTTTAATTTGCACCGGACCTGGTTTACTTTGATATATTTTCACTTCTAACATAAGTACATATTATACACTCTATAAACTCTAGGATTGATGTCAGCTCCTCTACCTGGTACTATAAATTTCATCCTCTACATTCTGACCTAACATTAGTGTTTATTCTTTTAGTTTTACATAAGCCTTTCATACTTTTCATATGGTGGGTTCAGAGCCTACAGAGAATCACTGGTGCAAAGTAGTAACACCCTGGACTGGGCACACCAGTCTTTAGCAGGGCATCACAAATTTACCCAGTCACACACACCTACACATGTGGACAATTTAGCATCATCCAATCCACCTACTTGGATTGTGGAAGAAAACTGGAGCACACAGTGGAAAGCCCTACAGGCACAGGGAGACGTCACCAAACTTCTCACTGACAGGAAAGAATCGAACCCAGGAACTCAGGATCCTGGAACTGTCTGGCTGAGAGACTACCTACTGCATCAACTGACATTTACTGTTTACACAAATGTTCTGAATGTATTGTATATACTTTACAATCTTATATTGGCATAATGACAATAGAGGTGTACTGAATTGATCTGAACTGAACTGAATTCCTTAAAAATGATAATTTCAGTTAAAATTCACATTTCCTTGTCTTCAAAACTCCACCTAAATCTATGAGTGATTTACAAGATTCACAGAAGTCTAACTTCATTTAAGCTTGGCTTGGATTCCAGAAGTCCAATTTAGTGCCATTGACTGTGTGGAACGAACATGAATAATGAAGTGCTCTCGACATGATTAGAAAAAACATTATTGAAATTGAAATATTGTCCGACTTCCTCTTCTATTCAATTGGATTGATTTAAAAAAATAAATAAATAAATATGCAATTATTACAAAACTGCATTTGGTGTTACGTCAGTGAAAGACGGATGTGTTCAGCATGAATGATGTCTTTGTCTCCATTTGAAACATGAGGGATGAGGAAATATTATTGGGTTAACTGTATTTATCACACTCCCTTGAGTCCTCTCATATACAGAATAACTATTAGATGGCAGACGTATATATAAACCTGTATACTTCTACATTTAAATAATGACTTAAACACTTCATAGAGAGTAAGAATGTTCAGTCTGGAGGAACCAATTCTCTTACACGAGTATCTGTAGAATATTGTTCATTATAATGGACTAAACTTCCTGTACAAAGGAATAAACAGGCAAAAAAAACTTTAATTAAAACCAGACATTTACAAAAGGTGCCAACAGGCAGGCACTGGGTTTTGAGTCAATAACCTTTGTGTTCTGTTACTAAGCACTCAAAAAAAGATCAATATTATTGCCTGTGGTAAATAAGTGTATGCTACAGATGCTACAAATTGAGATTAGGTTGAAAAACATTGTAAACATAATCGTTTTTCTAGTATGTGATTTCTTTAGTTTTCAAGGAATGGGGAACTTAAACAAGAGTGGCCGTTTTTAGTCAGTTTACAGTGTTTTTTCTCTAACATAACAGAGGTATGATATGATTTTTCATGAAATTATGATTTAGGACATTGTTACAGAAGGTCTTCCCATGTTCTTATATTTGCTTGCAATTATTACACTTGTTGATGTGTGTACATTTACATTATCTACTACATAGTGCTTGTAGCTTTGTGCTCCTCCATCTGGAATATATCTCGTTTTGTGTTTATATGTATTGCTTTGCTTTCAAATTAAATTAACCTTGCCATGATTTTCAGGTTTTGTGCAAAAACATTTGTCCTAAACAGTGACAAAAGAGTGCAACAAAATTTAGTTGAAATCTAAAAGTTGAAGAACTGCACCCTATGTACATTCTCTAATAATTCAGTTCTTGATTAGATTTCATACAATTACACATTTCCATCCCATGTATGATTTAGAAAATCAGCCTCAGATAAGCAAATATTTCTAGACATTAATGCAATGGCTGATACAAGGTGACATGATGCTGGGGCTTACATCAAAATCTCCACCCGCAACTGTTATTGTAAATTGCTGCTTAATGGACCAGCAACAGGCAGCTGTGCATGATCATAGGCATGTCCCCAGGCTCATGCTCATAAAGCCCTGTTTTTCACTATGGTTTTATTGCACTGCCCTTGGATTAAGTACCACTGACTTGATCCAAGGGCAGTAAAACAATCTCTTTGAATCTGTAGGTGTCCTGATGCAGAGTCTAGTAATCTGTGGTAAATAAGCCAAATTCCCAAGTTAATATATTTAAATATTTAATCATAAACAAAATAAAAATTCATTCATTCCTATTCTATGCTGCTTCATGGTTCGCTTCGTGAAAGTGTCCACAAGAGTGAATGTCAGTGTATGTTGCCCTGCACAAAAGTCCAGCTTTTGTGACTTTCTGTTAAAGGTTAGGTCAACAGATGAGAGACTTCCTGCTGATTCCTAAGCCTTTAAACTCATTCTCACTGCAAATGACTGTTTAGCATTTCAGTCACACCTCTCACTGTGTGAATATTTAAGGCTTGAACTGGTGGTATTTTATTTGTCTGATGATGAGTAGTGCAAAAAAAAAAAAAACATCACTGTACCTCTGCAGAGAAGAGACTGCTCAAGATCTCCTCATCTATTGCATCCTTTCTTTCGTCAACATCTGAAATGAAATAACAGCCATAAATATTTTAACAGATAAATCCTGTCCAAACTACAGACCATAGAAACACATGATAAAAAAAGAGCACAAATGAAGTATGAAGGACCAGGCAAAGGTTATATTTGAAAATTAGTTTAATTTAACATGCATTAATTAGTTTAAATTAACTCCCTTTGCAGTCCTCGGTACAAATCAAATAAACTTGCTCTATTTCCAGCTTCGGAGAACATGTTCAATACATAGGTACAAGCAGTTATTAAAGCAAAAGACACTGCAGACTCTGAACCATGTCTTTGAGATTTGTATAAGATAGAACATATTCCGAATCTTCAGTTGCAGCGTTCACGTTTAAATTTATGAGTTGAGTTTCTTGTTTTGTTGCTGTTTAAGTGTTAAGGTTATGTTCACGCCCATTCTTTCAGCACACAAACCAATCAAATAATTCAGCATATTTACCCCTCTGTCTCTCTACCTACTTGAGTAAATCTGTAGATGAAGATTAAATACCAGTTCAACAAGGTGTTCAAAGTGAGCCATGGAAGAAAGTTAACTATAAAATATTCTCTCAACATTAAATCTAATTCACATTACGCCATATGCAATGTAATGTAAATATAACGTATTATCTGCTTGTTTTTTTTTCATAAATAATCTGTGAATACTTTCTGTAGTGTTGACTGGAATGTTTCTGTGAATTTCTTATTAAAAAGTCTCTCTATTAATACAATCTCTTTTCAAATGTATGAGTCCTTAACCTCACACATAGGTTCTAGTCCTAAGAAGGAGTAATATTAGTTAACAAAACAACCACTATGACTTATATCAGTGGTTCCAGTTGCCGAGCTGGCAATATGCAGACATTTATTTGTGCAAATTAAACAAATATTAAATATGCTTTTCCTTAATCTAACATTAGGTGTATACTTATAAACAAAATGATCACTTTGGCTTTAATTGATCATCGTGCAAAATCCGTTCATTTCGTTTAGTCTAGTTTTTTCTAGTCAGTTGTTTGAAAAAATCAGGGTAGTAAAACTAAATCATTCAAAAATAGGTTTAAATATGAACTTATGAGTAAAATTAAGTGTAATATTTCACTGAAAAAACACAAACCGAGACTAAGTGAATTGTGAAATAGTGACCTGACTGAAATTCCTACCTGAGCAAAGTCCATTGCAGATCAAACAGAGGAACACCACGAAGGTTACCTGCACCTGCATCTTGCTGACAGTCCTGCACACTTCACAGCTTTAGGCCAGGCCAGAGTCCATAAGGTTAAGTGTCGAGGAGGGAGAGAAAGAGTGGAGAGAGTCAAACAGAGTGAGGGTGAATGAGGGAGAGGCAGAGAGTGAAACTGAGAGGAGTTTGGAGAGAAGTGGTCCAGCAGGGACTTTACTCTTGGTTTCTTATCCAGTCTGAGATCTGTACGTTCTCTAGCTTGTTCAGGAATCAACTGAGGACCAGTGGGCTCCATTCCCCCAGTATATAAGCACTGGAGTGATGTCACAGGAGCTGCTCCATTACACCTCCCCCTCCCCTCTCTACCGCTCCCCATCTTTCCCCACGACTCTTCCTCTCTTCATCAGCCCCTGCTCATGACGACATCAGATGACACCACTTTGGTCACTTAGTCGACTGACGTCAAAACTTCCACACCCGCTCATCTGATTCGCATTTCTCCTTTTTTGGGTGTGAAAGGCTTCTGGGAGTTTTAGATTTGTCACTGAAGGAGGTATGATCAAAGGAGTGAAAGTAGAGAACTGGGGTGAGCTGTTTACGTTCATTTTTTTTGAAGGTTGTAAACTGGAAACATGAATATTTTATAAGTATATAACTATTACAAGAAAGTGAATCATTAATTCAGATTAAGATGTGACTGATGATTAGAAGATGGCATGCCATTTCCACTTCCACATGTTTCATGTTTGTTTAATTATTTTTATTTTTAAACATGGAATTAGCAGAAATAAAATAACAGACAACTTTTAGATACAATTTGTTGTTAAAACATGTTAAGAATTTTATTTTTTTTAATGAAAGTGTTGATTGCGTTATTGTTTGTAAGTAGACGGGACATTATATTATAATGATGTATAATAATTTATTAAATAGGTAGTTTTTTTTGGGTTTTTTTTGTCAATGAACAAATGGAAAAAGGGCTCCCCCCAGCAATGAATAAATTTGGATAATACGAATAAATAAGTGTAGATCTGAATCTGTCTATACAAAATATAAACCAAATGTAAATACATTTCAAGATATACATAATGAGATTTTTCAGTATTGTATATTATAGCTGCTCCGGTTTCCTCCCACAGTCCAAAAACACACGTTGCAGGTGGATTGGCGACTCGAAAGTGTCCGTAGGTGTGAGTGTGTGAGTGAATGTGTGTGTGTGTGTCTGTGTTGCCCTGTGAAGGACTGGCGTCCCCTCCAGGGTGTATTCCCGCCTTGCGCCCAATGATTCCAGGTAGGCTCTGGACCCCCCGCGACCCTAAATTGGATAAGCGGTTACAGATAATGGATGGATGGATGTATAGTATAGCTAGTATAGTGTCTATTTATATATAAAAATATCTAAATGCTTAAGACTAAGTCCATGTAAAATTCTACAGGTTTCAAGATATTGCACATAAAATAGTGTCTATTAATATGACTATTATGCAAATGCAATGACAGTTTTAATCAGTATCTGGGCAAAAACAGTGTTATCAGTATCTGTATCTGAGCAGCGGTTTTAACTTCCACTACTGGCAATGGAGGTTATAATTTTAATTCTAGATTTTTTTACTCATTGGTCCCCCACTGGACACTGCTGTCTTATAGAAAGATTACCTCAGACCATGTAGAAAGAAACATAAAACCTTCCTATCTAAAATGCTGAGTTACTGTGCTGAATACATTCTTGCAGGATAGAATGAGGACCTACACTGCTGAATGAACCCCTGAAGTGTGTATGGAAGTAAGAGGAAAAGCTGCAGAGCAGAATGAACACCCACTGCTGTGGTCAAAAACACTGCTCCTGCAGATATTTTTCCTGCAGTTTAGAACCAGCATGCTTTCAACTTACTACCTCTTTCTGACCAGACATTGATGCAGCCAAATAGAGGCTTCTAAAGAAATGAATTCCCTGGAGTGGGTGAAGCAAACAGACTGACACTGCACTCTGCAGGAAGGTATATCTTTAGGAAGAGGGCTTGTGACAACTGATCCACACTGTTGCATTAATTCCTAGTGTAGAAGAATAAAAAACGGACCACATACAATGTTGGATGACATGGTGGTGCAACTGGCAATATCACTGATAACATTCAGAGGTCCTGGGCTTGATCCACTCCTGTCTGTGACAAATTTGGTATGTTCTCCTTGCATAGGTTTCAGAGTGCTTCAGTTCCAATCCTCAATACAAAAACACATGGACTGGCATCTGGTCTAGGGTGTGTTCATTGGGCCCAGTGCTTCCATTTAGGGTAGACAACCCTGAACAGGATTAAGTGGTTACAAAACATGAATATAAATATATAAATAAATAAATGAAAAAACAGTGTTTTTGTTGCTGCCAAATTGGGTATTATACAGCAGAAGTGAATAAGGCTAGGGATATTATACTCATTACAATTGCAACATGTGACTGTTGTATGTCTATTTTCTTTAGGAATAGGCTGATTATTTTAGTGCTAAAACTTTTTCCTGATTTTTTCCTATTTATTTTTATTTGCTTAATTTAAGGACACGACTTGCTGTTGCAACTTTGTAGGAATTTGAAAATAAATGCCACTGGGCAATTTGTAACTTATTTAGACTGAATGTTTGCAGTAAAACAAAAAAATAAGTAGCATATTGGCACATTTTATATTTAATTTTCTTTCTCCATGTTAAACTTCCCAGAAGTGGAGCTGTACATATTCTGATTCTGGCAGTGATCCAGATGCTACTGGAGACTTGACTCTGGCTCAGTGCAGGCTGAGATTAGTAGAAATATTGTGCTGTAAAGCTATTAACTTCATACTTGTGTTGAGCTCTGACACTAATAAGAGATTATATCTTGTTTATTCTTTTGAACCCTGTAGTTGTTCGGTGTTTTCCCCCGAAACTCTTCATTAAAGCAGGTAAAGGTGCTGAGGGTCGTTGCGAGATGGTGTTTACCGCCCTCCGTTAGGTCACCTCCCCTCCGCGCTCTGGGACGGCCCTCGGCTCAGTGTAGACGGCCCCTCTGTTTTTACGGCTCCCCTCACAAGTTTTACAACTTTTTCCCACAGAGTCCTCCGGCTCCGGTCAGAGTCAGAGAGAATACCTCCTCTTCTTCTCACCATGGAACCGATCTGAGAGCTTTTAACTTCACTGAGCCACTGAAAAATGGCGCCATTCGGACGAAACTTTCTGAAAGCGCGCTTGAAAAACAGGTAGCTCATATTTCCTCACCTTTTCCATTTTTTACTTGCCTCTTCTTCAAGGGGTTTAAACACAAAAGAGATAGGGGAGTTAAAGGAAACATCTCTTTTCTGTTAACGATTTGAAAGGACTTGTTTGTCTCCTAATTTGTACTCTGTGTATGTCTATTGCATGACTGCTGGAGCTGAGAGAATCCTGTCGCTAACACAATAGAGAAATGCCTCTGCTATTGTAACCAGAGACACTGCATACAGTACAGTGTTGTTCAAGTGTCTGGGCGCCAAGAGTCGAGTTACCAGGGTGCTGTTGTTCAGCTCACATGGAGGGAGGGAGAGGGAGAGGGAGAGGGAGAGAGAGAGAGAGAGGAGAGAGAGAGAGAGAGAGAGAGAGAGAGAGAGAGAGAGAGAGAGAGAGAGAGAGAGAGAGAGAGAGAGAGAGAGAGAATATACACTTAAATTAAATAATATCATCTGACATAATCTAAGGAAGCTTTCAGCCTCGTTTTATCAGAATGTTGACAAAAAAATGACAAAAATACCATAACATCATGACAAAAATATCATTTTCCTGATGTATGACAGTGAATTATTTGCACACTAAAAAACTTAGATCAATCTGCTTTTTCTTGATATTGTGAGGTTTTTGTTTGTTTTATATATATTACACTCAACATTGCACACACTGTCATGTGCTTTTTTTAATGAAAAATGTTTGGCCATTGTTTCTGCTGGCAATATACACAATACGATCAACAAAATATTTATCACAATGACTGGTATATCATCATATTTCCCACCTCTAAACATAATAGCCTTGTGAGAAAACAGGCCTTGTTTGAGCATACACTGTTATTGTGGTTTCATCTTTTTAAAATACAAAGAGAATGTTTGGTTCTTATGTGGAGGGATCCTGTCATCGACACCCATATAATTGCTTTTGCAATTTCCTTAAGTGGCTTGGTTAACTTTTGATGTCCCTGTGGCTCCATTTTGGGCCTGAGGATTGTTTTGTTTAGTCTTTAAGTGGTTATTGTGGTATACATAAAAGTCCCGTCTATACCTAATAGAGTTAGCTTCATTAGTTCTCTTAAAAAGGTTTGTAGACCACATCATTTTTTTTTTAAACCAATAGAGAATAATACAGAGGGCTAGTTTTCTGAGAGGGCTAGAACTATAGAATATTACTGTGAGGATTTGAAATCATTCAGCTGCAAGGACATTACTGGGGTCAGGTACTAATTTTGGATTGAATTAATTGAATTATTTCTGAATTAATTATGGATCACAAACACTACTCTACCTCATCCCAAAGCTGTTAGCCTAGATAGTGTTTCATCAATCCAGAGAACACTGTTCCAGAGTTCCACCAGCTCAGTGCTGGGGAGTTTTATAACCCTCTATCTCACACATGGCATTGGCAATGGCAACCTTAGACTTCTGAGGCTTCTTCAGATCACTCCACTCCATTGGCTGTGTTTATCTTTTAGATATTATTGATAAGAATATATAATAATCTGGGATCAAAATGCTAATGGCAATGTTAACACTGGATCTTATCATCTATCAGAATTCTTTTGAACTGCCTACTCCACATACTACAGGCCTATTCAGGAGCCCTTTAAGAATGTTTTATGCTTTTGTATGTTACAGTATGATGGGCTTAAAAGCATCAGCACAGACTGTAATTATCTTGAGTGTGTTCAGATGGAAAATAGATCAGAGGTAACTAAACTCCTATCGTCTGCTATTTCATGTGGTGCATGAAGGCTGTCTCCAGTGTGGTGTGTCGTTTGGTTCATTGACGTGTTTGCTTTATGAATGCTGTGGATATGTTTTGGAATGGTCCATCACACCCAGGCTTTGAAGTAAATCACTGCTTTGGCTCCCATGGTTATTATACATGCTATATTATACATCTCTCTTGTCGTCAGTGTGTCAGTCATGTGCCAGTGGGCATTAGTGTTTATTTTATAAGCAATATGATACACATTGTTTTGACAGTCAAATTACCACTATGCTGATACATATAATTGTGACAGTACTTTAAAGTGTTAGCCAATTGAATATTTGCCATCTAAATTGGACTGATCACACTGTAGTAAGAGCAGAATTGATGCAGTGGCAAATTCGTATTTGCATTATTCACAGCATAATCCCAAGTGTAATTAAATCTTGAATCAAATGTAAATTTGTGTTTGGCTAAGTTCAGTACCTCTGCAAGTGTTGATTCTGTTCTGTAGATGTGAATTTACCACTACAGGTGTGGGGATTTTGCCATACTCACAGGATGGATGGGGTTGTTTTGACTTCATAGAGATGCCTATCTATAAAAGAAGTCTTGCAAAAGATCAATAAGCCATGATGTGTATACTCACCAAAATCCTCAGCTTCTTAATAGAAGAGTCAGGAAATACAAGAAAATCATTTCTTGCTCATAATGTCACTGCAGGTTAATTGGCTGGCAAATCAGTCGGTTATTTACATATCCATGCAAAATCATCCATATTTAAAAAAGTAATTCCCTCATTTACTTATAAATTCTGCTTAAATATTTAAGCGTTTAACATTTCACATGAAACAGAGCAGCATGCAGGTGCAGGTTGTTGAAAGACAAAACAGAGATAAAAATCTTTCAGCAAAGTTATCAAAGTGTGTGTTCACTGATGGTTTTGAACAGTAAATTTAAAGACTATATTTACATTATTGCATTAAAATGTATGGTTTCTATTAGTACAAATCATTGATTTCTCTAGATGTAGAACAGTTTACATCTCTTAATGACTTTGTTTACAAATATACATAGATTTACTGACAGTTGCTCCAAAAAAAATACATTTCCAAAGTTTATAATTAGGATCACATCAGTTTGGGCAGATAATTGGTTCTAAACTTATTTAATCTAGTCTTGGTTTTAGACCTATATAAGTATCAGGCCTGGTATCACAAATCCCTTGTCATTTACTGTAGGTTAATATTGTTTGATTGAAAGAAAAACAGTGTAGATGTCCTGTTTTTGTGTTTCTTTTTGGAGACCTGATTGGAAAGTTTGTGTAATTCCTGAAAATGGCTTTCAATTTGTAGTCTTCTGAATTACCTTGTATTTTCTGAGCAATGAATAACAGTTTTTCCCTCATACAAACTTTATCACACATCTTTCAGGATTTAGTCTGTTTCCTACAGGTTGCTGAGTATTGTTCAGTGTACCATACAAATGGCATTTGTTCCTTCTGCTCTGTGGACAGGCACAATGTCGGCTCTGGACGAGTATACTGTTGCTGTGTACCATTCTCAGTGTAGGTCTCTAATGGTCACCAGCCCGACAGTGTTTGTTTTGTGAGAAGGGAAGCACAGGGCACAGTTTATTTCACCTTCACTTAGTTTATCAGGCCCTAACAGGAATAGATTAACCTAATCTGCATTCCACAACAGTCTAATTTATAAGAATACTTGTTTACACAAATGCAACTGCTCTCTGTGGAAGTCTGTGGAATTCACCTGTTGACTTTTTGGTTACAAAGTATTCCATATAGGATTTTCTTTCTATCTATAAATGCCTATTTTTGTTTTGATAGTTGCATAGAAATGGAATGCAGATTTTTTTCCATAACCTCACAATGCATAAACTTGGAGGCAGGAAGTGTGTAACAGGATGCTGCTGGTGTCCAGTGATTTTCACACAAAACAAACACAGGTGCTTCCACCTCCCCCCATTTGTTAATTTCCTGTACAGATGGGGGCTCTGAAAATGTTGAATAGATCTCTGGCATTTTAAATGTTTAAATGTGTTTCTTTGTTAAAAAATGTGTATGTTCGACTGTTGTTTCCATCTTTTTTACATCTGATTTACTGTGTACTGTTCTCTTGGATGAGCTAAGGTAGTCAGATTACCCCATATAATTTACTGTGAGAGATTGTCACAGTGTGTGCACATACAAGCTATCATTAACTGCTGGGAGATGGCTGACTCCCACTATGATGTCAGGTATATGACAGCACTTTGCCAATGTTGCGGCACATGCTTTACCAGGATTAGTTAGGATTATGAGTAGTAGCTCATGCTGTGAGCCATGTTATAATTAAACGTCTGACATTTAACTTGACATCTAATCAGTTCTGATATACTTAGATCATTTTACTTGTGCAATAACATGACATTGACTTATGATATCAGGCATTGTTTTCGTGCTGTCTGTCCATGGATTATGGACATTAATTAATAAACATGATCCATTTCACAATTATGTGAATATTTTAATATTTTTGTAACAGGGAATAGGGATATATCGTAGGGATGCCTCAGTATGGGACCATGGAAATACCTGATTTTTTTATATACATATCTGCCAATGTCAACAGACAAATATTCATAAAATAAAATAAAAACTTGGACTTGGTTATATAAATAAATTGAATTCGTATATCAAATGCTTTTATTTCTGAAATAAAGGCAGTTCTTTCTGGTTGTTTACATTCAGAAGCTCTACACCTTTTAAGGTGGAATGGTGTGTTTGAGGGGAAACACCTTGTTTGTACATGGCTGAAGCTTGTCTGTAAATTTTTATTCATTGTTTAATTTCCACAGAAACTCATTTGTAACTCAAATTGTTTAGTTTTGTAGCACTTTAAACAGCAGAAATATGTCAGTATTACCAACCTGTGGAGCAGGAATACATCTGAGTTTGTGCATTTCAACATTTGGAGTTCTCTCTGGTAAATAAAATCTCCAGATGAGAAAGCCTAGCATACCGGCCCAAGACTCATTTAAAGACACTGGTGCTTCATAAACATATCAGACCGGTTTCAAGCACTCAAACAGAGTGGAAAGCTAGCAAATAGTGAGGAAACATCTGAATTTTATAAAAATGTATTTGATTACAATCGAGAATGTCACCTTTAATAGTCAAACATTACTTACACCTGCTGCTTCTCTGAGTACAATACATGCGTCATCAAATATCAGTTCCACTATTTGTCAAATCCAAACACTTGTCAAATGCATTCATTTTTATTTATTAAGTATTAATTAATCTGCTGATGTTGTGGTGCCACACACAGTTCTACTACAGACAAAATCTGAACATTTCTCTCCATTACTGCGCCCTCTCAGTAAGTATCAGAGGAGGCAACACCACTGTGCATTTCATTAAGTAGTCCTAGACAGTCTCTTTTGTGTGCTGGTGATATGTCAAGTTGTTTGCTTTGTGAACAGCTCAGGTATTTACTTGGCTCAATTGAACTCTCAGGGTCTTCTAACCATTAACCAAGCACTTGTGGGTTTGCATACGTATTGCATTCCATTGGGGTCTATTATCAAGCACTCACACAATATACCACTTGTGTTTTTTTCTGGCATGAGGAAACTGGAGATATTGTTGTGCCAGAATAAATCTGACAAGGCTGGATCAACAAACAATTGCAAAAGTCCAGTGGGCAGGGATTTTGTTGTGGAATCAGGGTAAAGTAGAAATGTGGACAAAAAGGGGATTTGTAATATCATTGGGACTTGTTCATACACACTCAGACGTTGCCTGAAATTTATGCCCAACAATAGTGCAGTGGGTTTCATTTTAAAATTCCCAGAAGCAGTGAAAAAATAATCAATGCTATACATTTGCTGCCTGTAATACTTGCTTCTACAAGAAAGTGAAAAGAAAATGCACTGGTCCATATATTTGCTTTATCTTTGCTTTTTTTTTTAAAGTTTACAGTATATAATTTACAAAACATTGTTTTCCTTTTATGCCATTTTTGTTGTTACTGCCAATACTAATGGATCAAAGGAAACCATATTTGAAACACTAAAGTAAAAACTCATTAAAGATAATGATCTGTCTGTTAATGCCATCTTCAGCAAAATACTTTGTCATTTCAAAATGTTACACACCAGTGCCATAGATGATGTTTTGAAATAACTGTCTACTGCCCCATTAGTGAATTGCTCTAAGTCTACAAAAAGACCGTTGACAGTTCCTTTCACATGGCATTTTAATGACTTCTTATTGTCTTGGACATGATTGCAGTGCTGTTTTTGACTACTGCTTTCTCAGTGAAAATGTTTGTGGTAAAAACAGAGGATGTTTGTATTCAAGCTGTTCACTCATCTGTTTCCTTGCAGATAATAAATGTCTTCTAAAAATGCCTCAGATATATTAATAACATAATTATTTTTTCTAGGTCCAAGGATGCAGAGGAGACACCAGGGAAGGAAATCCAAGTGTTGGTGTGCCAAGAAGAGAAAGTTGTCTGTGGTGTCACCAAGCATACAACTTGTGCTGATGTTGTTCAGGCTTTATTGGATGACCATAAGACCATACCTGAAAGTAAAAGGCTCCTGCATGGAGAACCGAAAGAGTTCTGTCTGCTGGAGCGGTGGAAGGGTTTTGAGAGGCCTCTGCCCCCTCTCACCCGTATCCTTCGTTTGTGGAATGCTTGGGGTGAGGAGAGGAACTTTATTCAGTTTGTCTTGGTGAAGACCAGTGATTTTGTACCCTCCTCCACCGGTGCCAAGAGGGCCACAAAGTCCCGGATGAGCAGGTCTAGGAGATGGGAGCAAGGTCCAGGTCAGTATGCAAAGACACTTCCTGTAGAGCGTCAGAAACGCATGGTGAAGAAGGCCTTCCGCAAGCTGGAAAAGATGCAAAAAGGAGGATGGGCAGAGGGTTCAGAGGAAATTGACAAAATGGTGCAGCTGCTAATCTCCCAGGACCACACCATTCGACAGCAGATGCATCAAATGAGAGAACTGGACCTGGAGATCCAGGAGATGGAGCACCAACTGAAGGACAGTTCCTTATCTGGCTCAGACCTTTGCAATAGTTCTGATGAACCCTTGCTGTCTTTGTCTATGTTCCAGTGTGAGGATCAACTGCAGGACTATCTTTACACAAGTGATGGCGTTGAACAGCTGGACCTACAGGTGCGCCGGCATCAAGAACTCATTGATCAGCTGTCCAGAGACATTGACTCTGAGCTGCAAAGAACCATCTTGACAGTAGACTCTGTTGAGCTAGAAGGGGCAGCAGCTGCAGGTCCTGCATTGGATCTGAACCCAGTCACCTCTTTGTCTTCTGAAGAACTTTTAGAACTACAAGGCTTGCAGGTAGAGCTGGAGCTGAGTATGAGAGCAGGAGTTTCCCTCCTTGCCCAGACCCAGGATATGGAGAAACAGCTGCAGCAAAACAGCACACTGCTGCAGTCCAGGAACCAGGAGTATCAGCATCTCGTTTCCCAGCTCAGATCACTGCAGATAGAGGACTGCCCTGAACTTCCTAGCCCTGTGTCCCTGAAGAGCCCAGTCAGGGCTGGAGTCTCTCAGCTAACAGTAGAGAAGCTCAGGCAGAACCTTTCTCCTGTTGATGTTACAGACACAGACTCAGACACTGGCATAAGCTCCACTCACAGTCAGGACTCATTGTCTCCTTGTGTTGACAGGCCACCACCACTAGACACTGATGTGTGACAGGGATTGTACTCCATCTGAAGGAAACACATGAGAGAATACATGTCTGGAGACATCACTAATGGAATATACTTTAAATGAGCGTGGGAAAATCAACTTTTTTTAAGTCAAAGTTTGAGTGATGAGAAAAAAAAACGCTGTAGTTCTTTTGCCAGAAATGTCTGACTAGACAAAAGCCACAAAGCCATGGATATAAGTTAATATTTGCTTAATCTTAAACGCATGGAGTCTCACCATAAGAAAAACATTAAACATTGTGTCACATGTGCAGAGAACACACTACAATACATAAAAAATACATTAACTCCTGTAGGAAAATCATTCCTACTTTTATACTTAGTTCATACTGGACAGCAGTATGAACAGTATGTTGGGGTAGATTACTCAGAAATGGTAATCTTGTACTAATCACTTTTCTCAAACTGTAATGGAATTAATTTTCTCATTACTTCCTGAGCAAACTAATCTAATCACTTGTTCCTCCTACACTCATAAGAACGGTGTTACCATTTGCTGTCACTCTTGTGTAATCCTCAAGGGTACATATTTGAACCTTTTAATTAGGGAACATAATTGTACCTTATTCTATCATAATTGTAAATTTTAAAATTGTGTTGATTTAACATGCCGCATTTCACCTCCTGGGCTTATGTGGTTTCATTTTACACAGTTTTATGATTTTCTTCTTGAGAATGTAGTTTTAGGGAATACGTCTGGATGTTAAAACCACTGTTGTTCCTTTTAAATGTGCATTTACACTGTTTGTACCTGTATCTCTACCATACCTTTTTCAGGGAGTGTACATTGCTTTGTAAATCCCATTAATGTTGATATCAAAAGAAAAGTATCGCAGAAGCATCAATAGTTCTTTACAGAACAATATCGATCACAGTAAATATCATTTAAAAGGAATGTCATCATCACTGCTTTTGAACATGGCAAATTGTTTAAAATTATAAACAGTTGGTGTTCCTTGACACATCAGAAACAGTGTAATTTTAATATGGCTCCTTATATGTATTCTCAATAATACATCATGTCGAGCCTCACAAGACTACATGAGACCAAATGCAAAATTCACTTTTTCAGGCAGCTTGACCAAGTATTTCTTTTTTTTAATTCACTTTTATTCATAGAGCTGTGTCCTGGACTTAAGTTTCTAGCCAAAAAGAAATTTGAAACCTCTGCAAGTTAGCACTGTTACCACTGTGTGCCTTCCAAATCAGCAAAGGGAGCAATCATTATTCCCTGTATCTCAGTAGAGTTCATGCTGTTATCTACCTATCTCTTTTTAAGATCAGGCATTGATCAGGCATTAATACATCAGCTTGGATTACTGGTGCTGTTTATAAACAGTAAGCTTTTCATGATATTACAAAGAGAGCTCTAGGAATTGAATTCTATAATATCACACCCCCCATTGGTTGAAGATAATTCAGTGAAAATTGCTCCCAGGTTTGATCTACTGATATTTATTAAGGTCACACTAGGTGTTCTTAGGTGTTTCTATACATTGTATGCTTTGCTGTAGGCATTTTGACCCTTACTTTGTTTTGAATGTAAGTATTTGAGGCCATTAGCCATACCAAAATGCTTATCAATGTTAGAAGAACTGTTTTATATTAAAACATGTCCCTGGAAGATTGTAGAATTCATTTATCAAAGTTTTTTTTTTTTTAAAGAAATCCTTAAATTTGCATCATGAATATTTTTCATAAATAAAAATTGTGTAGCCTATTTCATAAGCTATGGTGTGAAATAATAACTGTAGGCACACATAGTAGATATGATATAATTTCATGTGATTTTGAATAAGAAAAAATATATTTATTTGTATTGAGTTTTATTTAATATGACCCACAGTTTCAAAAATGTATTCTCTCATACAGATGAGTTTAAATTTATGTACATATAAAATTACTCTGCTTCTTCGAGGCTGTTTTTAAAAATTATTTTCATGATATTTTCCCAATAAAATATTTCTATAAAATGGCATTTAGTTTTTCATTGTGGCCTCTTGTATGCACAGGGTGTTATGTTATTCTTTTAGTCACAGTCAGAGATGAAATGTTATATAAAACATGGGTATGGGTATGATGATGAGGGTTTAAATGGAGAAAACCTTTGTAGACTTCTTGAGTTGGGGCCTGTGAGAGATATCTGAGCTACTTTGCTCAAAGAAAATGCCTCGTTGTCTTCCTCTCAAAATGATCAAAAGGCCAAGGTGATCCATTAAAATCCCATCTCATTGCGATATAATTCAGCTCTCTTCCCCTCCTGACAAACCAAAGGTTCCAGTGTGTTATTTGGTTAACATGCTCTATGACTAAACACAATAGAGATAGTTAAAATAATCTTTTTATAATGCAAATCAGTTTTATAAATGGCACAGCAATCACAGCAGTGAGAGGGCCTTGGTTTTCCACTTAGGCCTAGCATTCTTGAAAGAATATTAATGAGATCTGACTTCATTATGATCGCTATGGATTTTTAGTGCCGTACTGTGATAATCGCACTAATTTTCGTCTCGGTGGTGATCAGATGATGGAGAGTTGGCATGCCCCCTGCAGGGTGAAGTTCCTCAGTGCCAGCTTAAGTCAGAGATGTCTCATCATGCCACCAATACCATGGCGACTTGTTTACCTCTACTGTGCATTCAGGAGGAACAAGAGGCCTGCCAGGACTCAGTCATGTTGCAAAATGGCCGTAATTACTTTGCTGAAAACTGCAATTACTGCCTCTTTTTATCTCCCTCTGCTGCTGTGGTAGCTTCTTCAGCACTAACAATTACTTGGGCCGAGTCCCATAAACAGTCATTTGAGATGGAGCTTTCGAAGAGCCACCTCTTGGGTTAGAGTGCAGCTGCTAGCTTTGGAGGCTAGTTGTTAGCAAACGTATTAAGAGAGTCCCAAAACACTGAAAGTGGTAATTGCTGAAACGTGGAGCTACTGTGTTTAAATGATTTTATCTCAAGCGGTGAGTCAGTTGTACCCATTGCACGGGCCCTTATTTCATCTTAACTGGCTCTGGAATATCTCCTATTTCGTTACTGTTTGACTTAGGTGATGTTAGACAGGAGTCAGCTGAGCAAAGCAGAAGAGTCATGGTGGTTTATGTTGGAATGCTGCAACATATGAGCTGAAAGATAAAATGTTCTGCAGGTTTGCCCATGCAGTAAGATCTACATATAGCAAATAGCTAAACTGTCAGTCTGTATATCTGTATATTCCAGAGGTGGGTCATAATTACTTCAGTATTTAGGTGGGTAATGACCAAGTACTTGATCAGCACTTGTTTGCTTCGCTTCATTTCTGTTTTTTTTGTTTGGTTGGTTGTTTTTTGTTTTTGTTTTTGTTTTTTGGTGGTGGTGGAGGGGGGGGGGGGGGGGTAACAACAGTTTTGCCTAAATATGGATTTACAATGTTTTATGGTAATGGTGAAACAAATTGCATTTCACAATTCAAGGCAAAACTTGCCCTAGTTGGAATATTTCTGTGACAATTTTAGCCACAAGAACTGTCACTGCGCCACACTGCTTTTAGGGGGCTATATACCCCACATAATCCCATTTCTGATGCTTGACATCATGTAATGTTTTTCTTAGGGATTATACAGGCTGTTTGTGTATGTAAGGCTTTTGTATTATGACTAAACAAGAACAACTGACTTTTTAAAAGGACATCAACTGGTTAACTGCACGCTACACGGATCAGCTAATCAAAGTAAGGCAAATAAATGTTGCACGCCCTCCTTTTAGAGTGCAGCAAAACAAATTTCCACCGTCATCTAAAAGCAGTTCATTGCATATGCATGAAGCATGAATATAACCAGGCTTGTGAAAACCACAAAAGCAATTCTTTTGACAGCAACCCAATTTTCCTTTGTTTGAACCTTATGATAATGTGTTGAGAGCTATAATTATGTTTTAATACCATGTTTAGAGGGGTCCTGTGTTTGCTGATAGAGGGCATGTTGTTCCACAACTGATCCTCCTGCAAAAAACTGAATGATGCAGATGACTCAAAACAACTGCTATGAAAAAATCTAAGTGTAATTCAATTTAATATATTTAGTATAATTTGTATTTTTCCAAAACCACCAGAAACATTTTGAATGTGTTTACTATTCTCTGGGGGTTCTCAATATGTCTTAACTCTTTAAATTTCTTGCTAATATTTTAATTCAATTATGAGTATAATTCAAAAATATAATTTCTGACTCCTTTAAAGGGGTTTTGATTATTCTATGATTGTGGGGAAACCCTGTTCTCTGGTTTGTTATATATATATATATATAATTACCCACATATGGAGCAGGAATAGTGCAATGTCCTCATCTCAGTTCATGTTCTTCAATGTTTGGTGGTCTCTTCATTGTCTGAATTGCACCAAAATTGTCTCTTTTTTGCTGTGAGCAGACAGAGAAAGCCTAGCATAACAGGCTGAAACACTTTGGTTTTTTATTCATTTACAGACAATGTTGCCTTTAAGGCTTGTGGATTGTATCCTTGGTAATATGGCTTTTTAAAAATATTTTAAACAGTATCTACTCCAGTATAAGTGAGTGTGGGACTTTGAAAGTTTTCCTTATCTTGTAAGTCCACATATCACAAATAAGATAAACCACAAAAGGTTTGTTGAATGAATACAGAAGAAGTATGCAGTCACTATCATGTGATCTGATAATGAACACAGAATGATGCTGAGAAGGCCTAAAAGGAAACTTTTCCATTTAATATACCCCTATGACAATTACTATATAAATATTGTGTTTTAAATGTTGTGGTCAAAACATTAAACTTACTATGTCACATCAAGAGAGTTTTTTGGCTAGAGAGAGAGAGAGAGAGAGAGAGAGAGAGAGACTTAAAACCAGCAGACATGCCTGAACAGCCCAGATTTCAGAAGGTAATTACCTCAATCAAAGCCCTGTTAAAACAAGGTGCCATCAGTTGCAAAGCTATAAACTTTGTGGTAATTAGACAAAAGCCAGGACATGCACCCAGCTATTAACACAATACATTCAGATCTTGCTCCCTAGGGACACCATTGCCTTTACATTCCAGATAAGCTCCTTAATTTAACACAGAAATCAGGTTTGTGTGAATTGATTAAACCCATAACACTAAAAACCTGGCCACAATTTCTGTGGTTTTTTAAATCCAGGCCTTATAGGCAACAAACACTTTTCACCTTTCAGTCCATCAGACATGCTAGGTTTACTCTCTAAAATATTGCTTTATTCCTGCTCCATATATGTGTAATATTGACTTATATTTGCTGTAGGTAGGAACCCACTCTAATTTTGCTAGAGTGCTATCTACATGAAAGTAAACACTTGTGCTACACAACTAAACAACTCCAATTACAAACGAGTTTCTGTGGTAATTCAAACAATGAATAAAAACTTACAGACAAATTAAACAGTTTATTTTTCTAAAATGTATTATTTTCTTTAAAAAAATTCTAGAGAAATCATAACTGAACATTGACATGGAATGAGTCTCTTTTCAGAGCACATAGGAGTAAAGTCAAGAAAATGGATACCTCATTTCACTCCTTAGCTCTACCATTTAGCTCTACCACTCCATTTTTCCAAGGTGTAGGGATGTCTCAATTCTTGTTGGGCAAGAGGCGTAGGGTTTATATACGCCTTGAAACTGAGATTTTTCAGGGGCAGACTTCAGGGCTATGAATGTCTTGTTAGCAGCAAGATGGTGGCACAAGTAAAGCCACCAATGTTAGTATTTTCTCCTTTAAAAACCATGACAACCATTGTATTATCTTAATTTAATATAGTTAAATTATGTGCCTTAACAAACATAACAAACATAAACATCGTACTTTGCTGGTGTCTCTAAATTTACAGTTCCACCCCAAATTCTGAAGCAATAACATTCTATTGCCTGTGGATACTGCAACATTTAAGGTGGAACTGGAATTTAAGAACAAAGAGCCCCATAATAGGCAGCTGAATTAAGCTTCATAACAGTTTAGAGTGCATGATAATATATGATTGTGGAACGCTTTTGAAGGCATGATGCCCTAAATCTAACTATGATAAAGTCCAGAAGCATTTCTGTGATGTAGCAGAACACAGCTGAAATGATGCCCTTTTTTTTACTCTGATGATGTATCAGGCTCTTAAAGGGGAACCACTACAACTCACTGTATAACTCTGTTCCAAGAGGCAAGGCAACACTTGAAAATGAAGTGTATGGGTAGGATTGGGGTTCATCCAATGATCTATATGACCCATATGATGTATAATTTGCTGTGTTTCTCCTGTTAGTGTGCCTTTGTTAATGTTTTGGTCCCTAGCCAAGGTTACAGATTGATTAGAATTAGAATCACTTTATTGGCCACTGTGTTTGCACACAGAGGAATTTGTTCTCTGCATTTAACCCAATCCGTGCAGTGAAACACACATTTACACACATACTGGGTACTTCAGTCATGAACTGCCAGCTCTGGGCATCAAACTGGCAACCTCCCGGTTACAAGCCCAGTTCCCTAACCACCAGGCCATGGCCGCCCCTAGTTGCCAGGTGTTCCTTCTTATGCCATGTTTATAGACCTTGTTGTTTGTTTTGTTTTTGCATTTTGCTGTTGCTGCTTGTCTCCTCTTTATCTGCTTTGTTTTTCATAGTGACTTTCTGTGAGGAGTTTTGTGTGTTCTCTCCATGTCTCAGTGGGTTTCCTCCAGGTGCTTCAGTTTTCTCACACAGTCCTACTCCCACAGGTGGATTGGCCATGCAAAACTGTGTAGGTGTGAGTGTGTGAATGTCTGGGGTGAATGTGGGGTGCCCTGTCCAGGGAGTGTTCCTGCCTTGTGCCCAATGATTCCATTAATTCAACCCCGAACTGGACAAATAGTTACAGATAATGAATGAATTTGCAATCACATCCTGCCTTGGCTAAATCATTCCTGATCAGGTCAATAAGTCAACCCTTAAAGTTTAATATACAAATTAAGTTACATTTTAACCAAGATATACCCAAGCCTTAAATATGCACTGTCACAGAATATAAGGATAATGATGTCATATGCTGAAATGGGTTTTCATTATTAATTTTGACTCTCTAATATAAAATTGTTAAAAAAAACTGCTATAAATAGAGACAACTGACATACAGGTGATATATGATTTGATGCCATTACAGCGTATATTACCAGATCGTTTTTGGTTTGTCAACTTTAGTTAGCCACAATGATGTTGTATCTTCTGCTGTGTAATATTAACAGAGGTAATCTGTAATGAAATCACATCCTCTGTGACATTTTTGTTGTGTTGTCAGTGATATTTACCAGGCAACGTTTATCATGTTACCCAAAAATTCTTGTTTCCCTTTAATTTTTTTTAATGTAAAGACTTCAGCTTTCTATAAATTCTATTCTGACCCCACCACCCCAAAATGTTCTTCCCCTTCCCTCCCACTACCACCACAACCATATATAATTGAGCAATCTCACCAAAGATTTCAGGCTGAATTCTGTTCATTTCTGTCAAAAATCAAATACACACTGTCCTTCACATAAAATACTGTCACTTATATAGTATATACTAGGTCACATATATTCATGCATTCATTCATTCTTACACTTCTTGTGGTTCCATTCACAAGTGTTTGCAGTGATATAAGGTGGTCTAATCTTTGAAAAGAGCAGGTAAGGTCTCTGTCTTCTGCAGTGTCAGAAGAATATACTTGTTTCTCATTAAAGAGGTTCTCTTGCAAATCTTTCTTCACTTCCTTCATGTGTACTACATTTGTCTTGGCGTACAGAGTATTTGGGAGTGACCCTTACTCAGAGTGTTTGGAAAACATTTCCTTTATTGACTTTGAAACAGGAGTTAGCTCGTAATACAGTACTTAGACAGTTTGTGCAGATATAATGATTGTTTATATATTTATTTGATATCAATACATAAAACTCCCATAAACCATAAAACACAGTTTAGTCCACAACTCTCCGAACGTCCCTTTATTTTTAGGATTTCTCAGGTCCCTCTCCAGAGAACAAAACAAACACTTTACGGAATGTGTAAGAAATGCCACTAATAACATTCTCTCTGTTCAATTCCACTGTGAAATTGTACTTGGAGAACTTGTGTTACATGGATCTCGCTCCCTCTCTCTCTCTCCCGCACCCTTCTCTTTCTCTAAATATTTCAATTCATATGTGTGTATATGCACACACATGCTCCTCTTGGGTGGTCTATTACTTTCCACTTAAACTGTGGTGGTCTGTGACACTTTCACAGCCCTGTCTCTTTCATGTGTAATATTTCTGCCTATTCCCATGCTCCACCTTTACTCTGCACTTATTATTATTATAGTTATTTGTGTGCTCTGCCACAGGTGTTCCCTCTGAATCATCAAAAAGCCTTTCATTAATATCAGACACACATGCAGAAGGAAAAAAAGAGAGACAAGGAATGAGAGAAGCAGAAGAACCAAGATCTTTATTAACCAACACAGAATAGAAGCATCATCAAGAACAAGAAAAGTTTCTGGTCAGTATGAGACATCCTCTGCATATACATACAACAGTGAATTAAACAACAAACCAAAAAAGGACCATCCCAGTGTTAATTTGGCGAGACATTCCCCAGCCCCACTTCTTTTTCCACAGGCCTTCATTACTCTTGTATGTCCTCCTGATTAGCTGCTCATATACACACTGGCTTGCCACCTCAGCCTTTGCACTTTCCAGGAACCTATGCCCCTAGTCTCCTCCTCCAAGACCCTGGATCTCTGCAGGCCTGTGTGGATGGAGGACTGTCTGATTGTGCACCACTCAATGTGTTTTAATCAGGCCTCAATCAGCCCCTGAATCCATCTTCTTTATTCACGTCCCCACCGCAGCAAGAGACAGATTCCACTCACGTCTGTCAAGGAGCACAGAAACAATCACTGAATAAAGTGTTTTAATGTTATGTAGATAGAAATAATGGCTCATACATATTTACCCTATTCCCCATTTTACTGGAGTTTGTTCCAGATAACCTGATAAACCCCAGACCCCATCTCCAGTGCAGTCTGAGGAACACTGCTCTCTATTCAGCAGCACAATGATGTTCTGAAAGATGAAAAATGTATGATGGCTGTAAATGGGTGACTTTTTCATTATTTCCTTCCCACAAACTTTTCCATTACTTTAATATAGTTTTAGTTTTGAATACGGCTCTTTGTGGAAACCTGCTCATCCAACATTCCTCCTGAAATCAAAGGTTACCATCGGGAGTTCTTCTCCTTTGCTGCAGTAAGTTCTACTCTCTAGTTGTAGAAGTTTTTAGCCACAAGAACTACAGGTACTGAGGTTAGAGGTTAGATGATTAGTTTTGAATCACAAATGCCACTCCAATTAATTCTAAAAGTACTGAACAGGGCTTCATCACTCCAGAACACAATTCCATTGCACCACAGCTCAATGCTAAGGAGATGTGTACCCTTTTGAGGGTGTGTGTAGATATTCGTTATTTTGTGGCCCCATGATGTAAGTCATTACATTTTAAAGTAAAGATGTGTTAGGGTTAGGGTTAAGCTTAGCGTTAGGGTTAGGTTTAGGGCAGTAGTAGTCATGATTAAAGGACGTGTCCATGAAATAAATGGAAGTCTGTGAATGTCCCATTAAAAGTAATGTAGATGTTTCTGGGGAACTGCTATTCTCTCTTTTTTATGTTTAGAAGCTCCACATCTTTTAAGGTGGAACGGTATGTTTAAGGAGAAAAACAATGACTGTTGGCTAAAGTTAACTTCTCTAAGTTTTTATTCACGGTTTGAATTAACACAGAAACTAACAGAAACTCGAGTTGTTTCATTTTGTAGAGTTGTTTTGCTCTGTGTTTATTTCCATGCAGTTAGTGCTCTCCTGAATAGGGTCTATTCCACCTGAAACAACTAAAACATATGAATAGTACCCACTGGAGCAGGAATAGATAAACATTCTCTTTACATGCTTTTAAAATTTCTGAGGTTTCTAATTCCCATCAAACACCTCCAGATACCGATTCCATTAGCTCAGTCAGTGATGCACAAAGAGCCATGTCGAAGGGAGCCACTTTGTTTGTTTTCCCATTTACAGAGTAAGGGACATGTACAAACACCTGAGGACTTTCCGGCATGAAAACTGACCAGAGAGCTAGCAAATCGCATCACCTTTAAATGATACAGACAAGGTTCTGTGTTTGTGCATGAAAGACTCAGAAGCAGAACCTGAGGCTCCTGCGACAGCATCTCACATAGAAATGTTAATGATTATAATGATGATGATGATGATGAAGATGAAGGCTTTGAACGGGTGGCAGGAGGCTTGAAAGGTGAAATGTTGAGGGCCAATCCCAACTGTGTTAGATCTTGCATGGTGTTCCTTTGATCAAATACAAACCTCTCTCTCTCTCTCTCTCTCTCTCTCTCTCTCTCTCTCTCTCTCTCTCTCTCTCTCTCTCTCACTCACTGATCTCAATGCTCAAATATACTTTGAAAAACCCCAGCCTCTTTGAAAGATTAATCTGATTTGATGTAATTTCCTGAGAGCCCTTTCCACACCTACACCTTGCGCTTCATGAATCACCATGGCAACCAAATATTTGCCCTGTTTCGGAAGCCATGCGTTCAATGAGCAAGTGTGGCTTAAGGGAAGATGTTCCACACATCAAACCCCTGTGAAATACCAGAGTATCTAAATGGTTCTCGATTTTATGTTCTAGGAAAAACATTTAATTGGATTAGAAACTTTGCATCATGGGAGTTCCTTAAAAGGGCCTTTCAAAATGCTTGAAGAAGCAGAACTCATACAGTACAATACAGGGTGTTTAAAAAAGAGCATTTGAAGAACCAGAATTTGTTCTTCTTGCCCCTAAAGGTCCTGTGTTGAGGCCGTTTGTGTTAAGAGCGCTCACAGTCAAGCTGTTCCCACTGAGAAGCTGGTAATCAGTTAGAATGCAATTAGATGAACTGTTGCTTAGAAACAAGGAAAGGACTAAACAGCACGAGCACATGCCAAACAACACTGCCTTAGTAAATACACACACACACAGGAAATAGAAATATTCCAAGATGTAACAAATTATTTGGAGAGACATGTGTCTGACAGAAGCAGAATTGATTTATTCCGTGAAGTGCACGTTCCACATGCCGCAGTGCTGCCTGTTTGGTTTTTTTTTTACATCTGTATTTACTTTCTAATTCACATAAACCATGGTTCAAGTGCCTGTGTCTTTGGTGTCCAAAATGATATTGTATTCCACAATGGTAATTTTAACGGAGAGGAACTTTGCAGCATTTGTTTGGGTCCATCTATGGTGAAATTTTCACACAGTGTAGAATCACATTGGCCACTGCCTTGTGCCCAATTATTCTGAGTAGACTCACCAGGAACCTGAACATGATGAAGGGTTTACAGAAGATGAATGAAAGAATATAAAGCCAAACAAAAATGTGTGTGTGTGTAATTTATTTACTTTTATTACTTTTGATGGCTGTGCAATACATATTTTTTTAGTTTTTGGGACAAACTATACATGACATAACATTTACATGACAATTTTCCAAACTCTCACTTTATCCCTGAGAATTAAGGGTGGGGGGTGTCAGGGAGGAATTCTGGGAGGCTTTGCTCTTTGCACAGTAGCCTGACACCCCCAGCATTCAGCAGGAGAATGCAGCCATAGAAGAGAGGATGGTGATAGGGTGGTGATAGGTTGCAAAATTTTCCATCTCAGGAAACTGAAGGCAGGAGAAGGATTTATAGACTATGAAATATTTAGTAGGAGGAGTTTTGAGTGTGGTCCGTCACCCAAACATAATTTATTTTATAAATCCGTGAATAACTCCAGTGTGAAAATATGAGTCAAACAGGTGATTGTGCTGACTCCTGTGACAGCACAGAAACAGTGAAATCAAAGCAGACGGTATATACAGCTCAGTTTTGCGCTAAGATATATGGACTGGTCAGTGGTGGACAAGGTACACAAAAGTATGAACTTGAGGTAAAGTAGGGATACTCAAGGTAAGTGTCACTCTTAGTTAACCAATCCTTTAACAGAATGTCATGAATTAGTCTGACACAGATGTCTATTAAAATGACGATAATGACATAAGGTCGAAGCGTCCATTAGGTAGGACCAAGAGGCTAGGAAATAATTGAGTAAAATGGGGGGGTGAGGGATGGGCTCACACTTAAATGATGGAGCATTGTTTCAAAAGAGCACATATAGTCTAAGAGTTGTTACATATGTTTATATTTAATTTGGGTGCTTTTTGTTTGTTTGTGGTTTTTGAGAAGTGAATTACATTATACTACAACTTTGTAGTGTCTAATAGAAGTTTTGTGAATTGTATGAATTGATATACTCCTAACGTTAACCAGCAGAATTTTTATAAAATGAGAAGGTAAACAATACTACATGGGCACATAAAATACCAAAAGGGCTAATAACACAGTAGAAATAGCCAAATGTTAAATAGAATGCATTATCCATAAAACATGTAATATGAATGAATAGTACATTTCAAATCTAAGTAACTGTACCATTTACTGCTGACAAAATTTAACTAAACACATCAATTTGGTTCTAAGAACTGAAACGAGGATTACTTACAATGTCATATGTGCAACACAGTTGATAAAATAACAAGGTTGCCTTTGCCTTTTTTTTTTTTTTGTCAGAGAAACATTTTATTAGTCTTATCTTAAAGCTCAGACTGTGTCTGTGTGTCTCCACCACTGCGCCTGGTATAACAGTCTTTATAGTTTACATTATTTAATTTCCAGAAAAAAAAAGAAGTTTTTTTTAATGGGTCCTTTAAACTGAAACTGTAAGTGACTGATGCTATAGTCTTCATAGAAGAATAACAAAGAGTTTGATATCTGGAACAAACCAGTGTTTTAAAGGGCATATTCTTCTCCAGTAGTACTGTGAAGTCCTCTAATCAGTGGGCTGATAAATCTGGCACATATAGATCTCTTCCTCCAGCTTTTTGCATTTGCTGGGAGTGGTTTCCTCTGGAGTCAGTGGGGAGCGTTTCCTGAAACCTGGGTCCTGCAATTCCTCAGAGACCAAAGCAGAATTCTTTGCTGTTTTCATACTATACAACTGGGCTGGAACTTAAGGAATAGGTGTATTAGCTGAAATAAGAAACCCTTTATTAAAACATCAAGCACCATTAAAATATAGCTGCAAAGAACCTTGTGTGCAAAAAGAGATTGTACTTAGCCTTTGGTACCTGTTTCAGGCACACATACTAGCCTAAACCTTCAGTATATAATTCATACGCGTGGAAATGCCCAGAACGCTAATAGACTAATAGACATTTGAGATATAGCTGAGGAAAACCCAAGGATTGTACAAAAAAGTGAGTAGATGTATTATGTTGTGCTCAATTTACCAAACTTTGAGCAGCTCACAGTTTCCCATCAAGGTAACACTTCAAATTACAGCCCGCTAATTACTGGAAGTACAGAGAATATACCTGGTATATTACTTATATATATATACTTATATATGGTTATTACTTGGTATATCTTACAAACACTTCACAAATAAGGCACGCAGCTATGTTTCGAATCCATTGTACTTCTAAGTCTAATTATAGATTATAAATTAAATTAAAAGTATGACCATTTATGCAAGTGACTATTACTGTCATTTTATATATAAGAAATGCATCCACTATTTTGAATTCATTGTAGTTCTGAATGTAATTATAGATCCATTAAAATTATTTACAGTGCACATAAAGGACACACAAAAAAGGACTCGGCTACTTTCATTACAGGTGGTAGCAGAGTTGCTTTGTACTCATTAGGTTCAGGACATGTGATTTACCAAAATAATCATCATCACATACTTAGAGGATATTTTACACTGTTTAGCTTATATGTATTGAGGCATTATATGTACATAGCTGACTAATGAGGAAATGATTAAATGAATTGAAAGATGCCCAGTAATAACCACATATTTCTAGTATCATGCCATTTACTTAGTACTTATTTTATCTTACGGCTTACTTAACATGTACGTACTCTGTACTTACCCAGTAATTAGCGGGCTGTATTTTGAAGTGTTACCAATGGCAATGCTTTTGTGCTAGGATTTTAAAAGACATTGCTGAGGGATTTCCTCAATTATCAACAGCAGACAGAAGTTTGACAGAAGCACAAAGATGTGTTGGAATAATATTTACCACTGAAATCACACTGTTTAACTCTAAAGACCAGTCTGGATTGTATAAGAACATGCCAAGCGTTACATACTGTAATGGCGCTAAGGTGAATGTCCGCATTTGTGTTTCACAAATTTAGTTTTCTGTGCTTAAGTAAAATAAATGTGTTGTAGTGTAAAGGAACTTGACCCTTTAATTTATTTATTCACTTCATTATAACTCTCCTCTGGTGTTAACTCCTGCAGAAAAAGAAAACAGAATAATGAAGGTAAGCTGGTGAATATTGAGCTCATGTGAATGTAACGCTAAATGCACTCTTGACTTATGAGTGGGGTTTTAGCATTAGCTCATTCTAAGATACAGAAGAGTTGTGTTTAAAGATTATTTCTGATATTTTCTTCACTTTTTATACATATTAACTGTGGACCAAATTTAAGACTTCGTGAGGGTTTGGTGACATCGATACGCATGACTCAAGTTCCTTTTGTACAGACTCTGCAGACACCTACATACAGTTACCCTATCACAGATACACAGGGCTTAAACTACATTTCAGGAAAATGTGGGGATGGTAGATTACCCAAATAGACTTAAAGTGCCATTCATGCATGCAAACCATTACAGTAAAATAACTAGACATACTACTAAAAATGTATTAACAATAGTAAATAAATAATAATGTTAAGACAAGTTGGTTACGTAAGTTTGTCTCTTTTGGATATGTTGAGGTCACTTGTGTTGTTGCTGCGTTGAAGTCAATCTGCTAGATTGCCGCTTCACCACGTCGTAACTAATTTGCATAAAGTTGAGAAAATCTCTTAATTTGTTGCTTGTCGCTGAATCGTGGGTACAAATCGGATTGTTCCACAGTAAATGACTGGATGCTTGTCGCTTTGTCGCCTGCTAGGGTAAGGAGGCCTCTTGGGAATTACTCTGTGTAGTCCACCCCTTTAAAACCCAAGCAACGGGAAGGGACAGTGGAAGACCCAGCATCATTTTAAGGGTATTCAACCTACACCAGAAATAAATAACAAAATAAAGTAATGGTTTATGCAAGTCATTCATTCATTCATTCATTCATTCATTCATTGTCTGTAACCACTTATCAAGTCCAGGGTCGTGGTGGATCCAGAGCCTACCCAGAATCACTGTTGCACAAGGTGGGAACACACCCTGGAGGAGGCACCAGTCCTTCACAAAGCAAGGTCATAAATCAGTGATTTTTAATTGAAGTTGACATGCCGAAAATCATCTAGTGGGGTATAATGCCTTCGGAGTGTTTATGATCTAGAACTAATCAATCATCAGATTGTAATCATCAAACCCTGACATCAGTAATACTTTTCTGATACGGATGTGTGAATGCAAACAAATCCTAACACCAATGTTCCTATGTGCAAACATTTTCCAAAAAAACAGAGATTGTCACTACAGCGAAAGGGAGACAAACTACCTATAAATACCTTTGATTTCAGAAAAAAAATTTTGAATGAGCAGGTTTTTGCATTCTAATGCTTTCAATGTTGAAATGCAATGTATTTAATTTTCAGTTTAAATTCAAGGTTAAATTCACAGAGTGTGGTTATTGCAGGTGGTACACAATCCTTTTAGTCACACTTGGATAATCCATTACATCAGTGGAGAACAGACTTACACCTCTGTTCATATTCCTGCTCTGAGCCAAGGTGGATCCAGTTGCAAGTAGCAGGTTCAGCCAAAGTTTGAGCAGTTAGAAATGCTGAGATTTTTTTAATGCATGCAACACACAACTCAGTGGAAGTGAAGCATGGTGTGTAATGGGGTCTGAAACGTGCACGGCACTAAAGCCTGATGTTGTGTACCAATGAAATATAGAAGCACTTCACATTCCAGCTCTCCTATTCTGTATTTGTTTCTGCCACGTACCCCTCAAGGCTGGCTGGTGCTTGTTTTCCAGCCTTTGCACATCTTGTTTTAAATATTTCTCAGAACAACAAGATATGATCTAAGCCAGGCAGCGAATCATGGTCATAAGATCATTCAGACCATGCATTACAAAACTTGGAACAAAGACGAAAACATCAGTGTGACAAAATGAATGGATTTAGGCATTCCTGTGGGTTTACAGGACTATGTTAGCACGAAGCTAAATGCAATTCACATGTACATTTTTGGTCATTCTGCATAACACCGACATTTGAAAACACTAACTGACATAAATGTAATTTACCTTGCAACAAATACATATTTGCTCCCGTTACTTCCCCAGTCATTGATATGATGACATCCAGGAGGTTTAGATGGGGGTTTTTCCCAAATTGGTCCTACTCATTACAAGCCAAAAACATGACTGGGTAATTCCACTGTCCCTTTTTAAATTAAGCAGTGATTAATTTGATGTGTAAGGCCTTCTGTTCAGATCCTGAGGTCCTACAGAACATGAGCGTTAACTTAAATTCACATTACGTTCCTGGAATCAAGAGAGAACAATTTTTTTTGATTGGTTAATTTTCTGTTGGGTATTGAAAACAAATGAACAACTAGAAAGTTTACAGAGATTAAATGTGACAAACTTTATTAAGGTGAACTTAAAAATGCTACAATAATTTAGTTAAATTTAATTTGCATATACATTCACAGAATCCATGGGAATTATGCTGAAAATGATCAAAGGCCTATGAGCTGGATTTGAAATGGAATCTGTGTTGATTTCTTGCCAATCTATACACAATATTTAACAATGAATAAATGAAAAATTATCTTCAGTGTCTCATGGTTATTTATTTTTCCTGCACCAGTGTGGAATTACAGCAGTTACATTGCTAGACTGAAAAATTCTCTTTAGTATGGACATCCTGTCTGCAAGCACAGATAGAGAACAGAGATATCAGCATGGGCTCCAAAACCTCCCAAAACAACTTTGGCACAGAATTTTGGAACAGTGCACATCAGATGAAGGGAAGATTTCCAGGAGATACCACAGTGCACCTTTAAGTCTACCACAAAAATTTAAAATCACATGGCATCCCCCATATTCTGCCAAAACCTGGGTATCCACAAAAACATAAACCCTGTTTTCAACATGTTGGACTATGTAGTAAAATGCAATGAGGCAATAATTTGTCATTTGTTTTTCATAATTTCCTGGAACATCATTTTTTAATAATAACAGAAAATATTTCCAATATTTAGGATGAGCAAGTTGATATTATTTTGTAAATATATACATATTTCGAATTTGATGCCTGCAACACACTCCAAAAAAGCTGGGAGAGAGGAATGTTGACTGCCATATTACATTTTATTATCTTTTAATTGCACTGCTTATTTGTTTGAGTAATAAAAGTTAAATTTTTTTGCAGTTTGACAAAGGGAACATGTCCATTCTTGCATGATACAAAACCTCAGCTGCTCAAAAGTGCGTGGTCCCCTTTGTTTGATTATCCTCTTCATGATGTGCCATAGAAGAGGGATCTGGACTGCAGACAGGCCAATCAAAAACATTCATTCTCTGTCTGTGAAACTGCACTGTTGTATCACATACAGAACGGAGTCTGGCATTGTCTAGTTGAAATAAACATTGGTTTTCCAGGAAAAGATGATGTCTTGATGGCAACATATGTCTCTGTCAAAACCAATTATACCACTGCAAATCACACAGAAAATAAGTCAAACATGCTGTGGAGAATGATACATCCACAGATTATGAGAGATGTAAGTTTTTGCACCTGACAATAATAACCAAATCATCCCTTTCTTCTTTGCACAGACAAGTAGACACCCATTGATCATCTTTCAAGAAGAATCATGAATTCATCAGACCACAGCCAATATTTTCACTGTCCTTTGGACCATCTGAGATGATCTTGGGACCCAGAGAAATCAGTAGCATTTGTGTACAAACTTAATGTACGGCTGTCTCAGAGTACATTAGAGTTCTAAGATGCATGCATGCGGCAGCATCAAGTACAGCACCTGAAGGGAAGTAGATCAAAAATATTGCATATGTTTGGATTGTATATAGAGGAATGGCAAGAAGAAAGACAATTCTCCAAAATTTTAATTTGATGTCACATTTGAAGTTTCCACAGAAACACCTGAAGTATTTCTACAAACCTGTGGAGGGATTGGTGGTCAGATGTATGCCAAAAATTACATTTGGACAAAATCCTACACAACTCATTGCCAAAACAACACCAGCCCAACTGTGAAGCATGGTGGTAGAAGCAGCATGTTCTAAACCCTAATGAAAATGCATCAAATGACATTAAAATTTCAGTCAATCAGTGAAAAACACATAATAACTCCTACTTTGAACATCTACATGAATGACAGAAAGAAGATTCAAATCCAGGGGTTTGTATATTGTGGTGAACTGTATAAGCGGTTACAGACAATGAATGAATAAATGTATCTATTGTATTATTTATTAGCCGCATGGCAGCTCTGCATGTAGTGTCAGTTCTACTCAGCTCCAGGATCAAAGTGTTGTGGGTTCAGTTCCCACTGCAGGTCACTATCTGTAAGGAGTTTGGTATGTCCTCCCCATGTAGGTTTCCTCTGGGTGTTCCACTTTCCTCCCACAATCCAGAAACACATGCTGGTAAGTGGATTGGTTCTAATAAAGTGTCAACAAGTGTGAGTGTGTGATATCCTGTGATGGACACACTGTCCAGCGTGTGCTATTTATTGTCCCAGTGATTCCAGGTAGGCTCAATGTTAATCAGAACATTGTGACCCTGAACATGATGAAGGAGTCTTTAAGTTCCCTCAGCACCGTACTGAACTGTGCATGTGTTCAGTTTCATCTACAGAGACAATTTAACATAAGGGTGCCCTGCTAGTAGTCAAATATTTAAATATATAAACAAAGATCTAGCATAAAAAATCCAATGATTGCAATGCATTACACTGAAATATATCACAAGCTGGCATTAGCTCTATTCACAGAGACTGGGGAGGGGGATGTAAACACTGACGTAATTATCTTTACCTTTAAACAAATATCCCCATAACTCATCTACCCTCAAGTTCACTTTTCTATGTGGAGGTTATTGCTGCTCCAAAGCACTCCACGTGGATGTCCTACAAAGCATGTCTCCTACAGAAGCACTTGAGAAGCCTTAATATTAACAAACATTTTAATTTAATACCAGTTTAAACCAGTTCTGACCAGCTTTTAAGTTATACTCTCAAACAAGAGGTTTTACTGTAATTTGCATAAGTAATAATAAGTCATTTGGACTTCAACAAAAAGTTATTAGCTTCAGTGTCATCCCCTTTTTACAGACAAACCCAAAAATTTTAAATACTTAACATCAATTGCAACATGGTTTTGCTTCAAAAATGCATCTGGAAGAACTCTGGAAGAAACCGGAGCATCCAGAGGAAACATCTCGCAGATACAAGGCGACTACATCAAACTCCTCTATGACAGTGACTGAGACAGGGTTCAGACAACGACACTACCAGCCACTTGACCATAACATCCCAGGGTTATATTTAATCAACATTAAGTAATTAGGTCTGAACTCTACCCTAATATGGAAGCACTGACAGATACTCTAACTCTCATGTTTTAAGGAAATATGAGCCAATACTTTAGTTGTTAGTCAAGGGCATAGTCAGAGTGAATTCTTTGAGAAATGTATAGTCAATACCATATAATTCTGGTTCAAAATTAGCCGTTTGACAACTTAATTCTTTCACAGTAATGACAATAATTATGCACCTAGGAACGACTGAAAAAATTTACTTGCACTCGAGTTCAAGGGTATAGCTCTAACAAGAACGAGTCAAACCTGCCTGAGCAGCAGATAGACCCATCTCTCCTCTGCCCTCATCCATGAGAAAAAATAAAAGCTTTATTACAAAAGCAGTGTAGGCTTTCATCTCATACATACTTCTACTGTCAGAATCCTGTTAGGAACGGCAAGTATATCCACTAGAACCTTGGCGGTCCAGTTCAGACCAGATCTATTACAATAGGATTTCTGCTGTGTTCCAGCACTCTCCTGCCTTTTGTTTGGTTTGAAGTAGGCTTACGTTATGCTTTTTACTGCTAAGTGAAATGCTTGCCTCATGACATATGAAGAATAAAGCCTAGCAATTGCACAAAATATTTGCTGTGTGGAAGCTCCAAGCTGCTTCCTGTCCATGCATGAGTGGAAATGATTATTGTGTGCTCGGTGCGCTTGTCAGTCCAAAGGGGAATATGTTGAAAGAGTATAAGCAGAAAATATATTTTCGTCTCTTGGTTTTTCTTTCTGTCCACGACTCCTGCTTTTTTGCTTTCTTTGGCTGGTGTAGAGTTTGATGTGCCTTTGTGTTGGAGGATGATGTCAGTGAGGTTATTGGGAACACCTGCTGGATTTACGCACAGGGCTGCTGGACAGGGAAGAGGAGGTCAAGACCTGCACTTCTGACAGCGCATCTGAAAGTGTGTGTGTGTGTGTGTGGCTTTGGTTTTTGGACTTATCCTGAGAGAGATGCAGTGTTCTTCCTGCTCTTTGTGGACCTGCCGGCCATCCTGAAGCCTCCACTCCTCCTGCTTGTAATCAGTGAAGCCTATACTCCAGGCTGACAGCTTTCATTTCAACAGGAAACTCCCTCTATTGTTCCTGCTGGGCAGCTCTGGGCGGTGATAGTGTCAGTAAAAACCAACTGCAAGTCTCAGATGACCACCCCATGCTTCCAAGAACTCCCAACACACACTTACCACACTTTGGAAGTCTTAGCTACTAAAAATGTCTATTCAAAAATGCAAATGCTGTGTATGTTAAGATTTCACACAGTGGTTCCTATTAAATTATTTCCGTATTATACAGTGGTGACATTATACAATCATGATCACATGAAATAAAAAACAGCATTAACTGTTCAACTTATTCACAAAGCTAGGAACCTTCATGCTTCATGAGGAATCATGAATAGATTAATAGAATTTTTTCTATACAGTATTACCAATGAAGTGACAACTCTACAGATATTTAAATGCAATTTTGATTTTAGTAAAATTTTGGTAAATCTGAAAATCTAACATTGTGAAAAGTTGTCTAATCACAGAGTAATCTCTATGTTCCTGGTGCTTTAAGGGGTAGAGGCTATGGAGTGCTCCTGTGATACACAGCTTTCAAACATGACTTAGGAGACTGACCCTGCATTTCAATTCTGACTTTAATTTGCCCCTGCCCACTTTGCCATCTTAAGTGTGTTAAATGAGCCCTTGGAGGGGCGAAGGTCCTGTGAGTGGACACTTGTGTTACATAGGTGCTTGTTTCTTTGCTCAAGAAAACTCAGTCAGAAAGTGAGTGGAGCTGACACGAGAGCTGTTGTGTTGGCTAAAAGGAGCCCTGTCAGTCCTCTCTTTATTCACTGAGCCCACTACAAACCAAACTTTATCAGCGAGGGAGATCTTACATGGATTAAATGCCTGTTTTTCTATATCTGAGCATTAATTACATGCAGAAGGTTTAACATTTTTGTGAAATTCTTGTTTTTTGTTACTTCAAATCAAGCTCTAGCCATTATTGCAGAGAAATAATATATATACTATGAATTCTATGCAGATCTAACACTTGTTTACTCTATAATAGTTAGGTGTTCCCAACAAACCATCTACATTTTGGAAGAGGTCATCATTTGCTGAAAGTTATATTACTGTAGCCATTCATTCATTTATTCATTCATTCATATTCTGTAACCACTTCATCCTGTTCAGGGTCATGGTGTGTCCAGAGCCTACCTGGAAACACAAGGCATGAACACAACCTGGATGGGGCGCTAGTCTATCAAAGGGCTTCTATTAGTATTTTCACCTTGGCTCACAGAAAACCTTAACTGATAATATCTGTCTGCCCTAATCAGAAAAAGACCTTCTCTCACCTTTGTGGCATTCATTAAACTTTCATCCTTTAAATTGGCCATATATTTCTAAATGGTTTTATCAGGGGATTTCTCCTAATTTTCAGTTATTCATCACTCAGCTTTACCTTTGTTTCCCATCAACAGTTCACCCATATGAGATCAACCCTCAGAGGGATTTGTTCACACTTAAGGATGAAGCCTGAAAGATCATAGGGAGAAGATAATTCTATCTGAGCTGGAGATCTTATTGTGTCTGGACCAGGTGGCAGAAGAGGGTAGGAGGGTAAAACAGAGTAGAAGAAAGTAAGAGTATTGTTATAAATAGTGACACAAAACAACTGGAGCTGAAATGATCAAATATCAAGTCTTTTTCTGATTTTGGCTTTGCTATTTGCTCCATATCTGCGCACACTTTGGTAAGGTTAATGCAGATCTACAGCTCTGCATTGACACTATCTTCCTTGAAAGGATTTCTCTAATTTCTTCGAACTGTGCTCCTCACTGATAAGTGATGAGGTGTTGCTGCTGATATTAGTGTTAGCCAATAACAAAACATCAAACATCAAATATATTCAAAGTGAAATGTCTATCTAGTTCACTCCAAAAAGGAATGATCCTCTGAATTTAACGGTGTTAGTACAAAGATTGTTCCACTTTTGCAGCAGTAACACTTACTTCAAGGAACCCTGTACACTTTATGGTGGGAATATTTTCTTCATATTTGATTGCATTCTACAATGAGAACATAAGTAAGGTCAGGCACTGATGTTGTATGATTAGTTCTGGATCACAAATAACACACCAACTCATCCCAAATATAGAGGACTGTGTTCCTCCCTCCAGAGAAGCCACATTTCCTGTTTCTTTTTTTACATTTCTCCAGCTGACACTTGGCAATGACAATTGTGGTCTTGTTTTCGAGAGCGCCCAAGTCCATTTCATGCTTTCACATGTAGTCTATACAACCGTAAAGAAGCCTAAAGTCCTTATTAAATTTCATTAAGGTACAGATTATCAGTATCTTTATGCAATATGTGATTTTACTGTTATTTGTTGTTAAAGCTAGATTTCACACTTGAGCATCGGTCAAGACAAAAGGTGTATACTGCTAGAGACTCACTCATATTTGATAATGCCTCACCCACCTTCAGCCATGCTGATACCTATCAGGAAAGAGAGTACATTAACAGAAAAAGCCCACAACACAGCAGCCACAGAAAAGAGAAGAAGGCAGCAGTTATAGGATAGTTTTGTCTAGTGGGCTGCAGCAACCCTGCTTTTTCTAAATGCAGGAGTCTTTCTCGTGTGGAGTTCAAGGCACTTCAGCCCCAGGCTCAGAAGGGAAGCCTTTGTTTTGACATTCTGGGAAGGATGACTTTGTTCTTACTTATCTCTCTTTTTTCAGAGCCCAAGTGTAGCCTCCTATTACACACACACACACACACGTATATATACTGGAAAAGTAAATGATCCCTCACAGGTACTAACCTTTCTAGAAACCCCCTCTAATTAGTGATTTCAGCTATTTGTGCACCCATCACTGACACAGGTACTCAGTTGTGCATAAGACAACATTAAAAATATATGAAACTGGGGCATCATTAACTCAAATTTATTGGTAAAATATTGCTGTGCCCCACTAAAATCACATAAGTAAAATGTCCTTTTTATCCAGGTATTCTGAGCAGAACTACAGGACATGCCATGCAAATTCACTACAGACACTACATTTCCCAAAATGCATCATATATTTCCAAAAGATTGAACAGCTAATGCTTTCAGTCAGAGGCAGTTTATTTTAGGTTTTGACATTAATAAATATTAAAAAGAAAGTACATCAGTTGAGATCTCATAGCTACTTTAAATCATCATCTGCCCTGATATATATTTGTGTATCATTTGGATTGTGTTTCCAATGACAAACTTTATGCTTAGAGTCTGACTCATAGCCTGGATTGCTTTTCATGTCCTCCTGGGTAAGTGAAAGGGATGGAAAGAAGAAGAAAAGGATTGCAATCGTGTCAAGAATATATGTCTGTAGAGTGGGGTTAATAATGGCCAACATCTTCTGATTAACAGTTCATGATTCCTGACTAAGGGCGATTCTCTGGTTTTGCAAATAAGATTCTAAACAAGATATCTACATTTTAAAATCCTCTCTTACTCATCAACATAGTATTAAGACCCGCTCAGTGCAGGTTTCAGAGACTTGTATAATTCACGCTTCATAACTGCACAGAGTTTTTTCAGCTTCCCCTGAGATTCCCTCCAAAGATGCACTGAAGCATGCTGAAGTCTCATCATACGTGAAGCAGAGGGTGGGCTGGGTGTTTCTCTTATTTATTTTTAACCCACAGGATGTGTGCTTCAGCCTTTCTAAATGTTTTACACCTCAGGCAAAAAAAAAAAACATTAGCTTCCAGCTACAGCATCTACAACTGTAAATCTCTGCAGAGCTGATGTGAAGCATTGTTTTAACGCACGACTGCCACTCACAAATGGTTTCCAGGGGCTTATTACTTACAGCTTATTAGGAACCCAAGAAAGCTATGGTTCCCTGAATGGATAAATTGGCCTTAAGCGGAAGGATCACAGCAAACAATTACAGAGTGCTGCCTATGCTTAGAGACAAAACAACAAAACACTCACACTCCATCTTGAGACACCATGAATAAAGTTGATTTCTCTGGAAATCAAGGATATTAATATATTGTCCACATTTTGTCGTAATAAAAGCCTCTCTTGTACTAAAAATACTTCAGACCACATATTTTAAATCAGCTGCAAGACCAGCAGCAAGGTACTGATGTTCAGATGATAGGTTCTCGATTACAAACTGTCCAACTTATCCCAAATGTATTGGATGGAGCTCCGAAGAACAATTACATTGCTCCACAGCACAGTGCTTGAGGACTGATTACCTCTCTAACCAGCTCATGACACTGAGCATGCTCCAGAGCATCCCACTTCTCTACATGCATTTTTTAAACAAGCGTTAGATGAATAAAAGCTCATTGCATGGAGCGTCCACAAAAAACAATAAATATATAAGGTGAATCCCATTTGACCCTTTAGCCCTTACCCATTCAGGGTCTCATTCATATTTGGGAAAGTGTCTCAATTCATGTAGAGCTATTACAATGGAGTTTTAGGGCCATGACATTGAAAAAAAAATAATACGATTCTGAGAATAAGTCAGAATTCTGAGAATAAATTCTGAAAAATTCGCTGTACGTATAATGGGGCAGACACAACCACAGTGTAATTAAGGAATGCAATGTATTGCTGAAGTCATACTATGGTAGCTATGGATTTCAGAAATAAATACTTAGTCTTCTGGCACATCAGGATCAGATTGTGATTAGTATTTAAATGCTGAATTGGTTGTGCAAGAACAAGTTTATTCAGAAGAGGGCATGTAGTTTCACAAGATACAATTAATGATCATGAAAATAATTGATCCAGAGATAGTGGAACTGGTGTGCTCCGGTGTTCTCCATCACATTACAGCTTATGGACTCGTACAATAAACTGCAGCCATATGCATTGACTGCTCTGACGGGGTTAGTTATCGTGTGGAAACGTTTAATAAATACTTCTGTTCACTTTGTTTACTGCTTCTTTCACAACAAAAATGGCTCACAGACTGTGACTCTGTCTGTCTACATATTATAATAAATAATACATTCATTCATTCATTGTCTGTACCCAGAATCATCTGGCACAAGGCAGGAACACATCCTGGAGGGGGTGCCAGTCCTTCACAAGGCAACACACACTCACACATTCACTCACACACTCGCACCTATGGACACTTCTTTTAGTTGCAAATTCACCTACTAATGTGTGTTTTTGGACTGTGGAAGGAAACTGGAGCACCTGAAGGAAACCCATGCAGACATGGGGAGAACACACTAAACATCTCAGACAGTCCCCTTGAGAGCCCATAACCTCCAGGTCCCTGGAGCTGTGTGACTGTAACACTACCTGCTGTGCCACTGTACCGCCTTGGATTTATTTATTTTTTTTAACAATGCTGTGGCCCCTATAACTCCATTGTAGGCTGTAGCCCTTGAAACTGAGATGTTTTCAGTGGTGCAATTCAAATGCAGGTATAATGCCTTGTGATTCACTGACAAAATGGGTGCACAAGTGACCCAAGAAACAGATAAATGTTCATATTTTCTGCTTGATAACCACTGTATTACTGTAGTTTAATGTTGTTTGTCAATGTATGTCAATGTCCCTTTACTTCATAACAAGCATAAAACATCGCTAACGGTATGCCTCAGTAGTAAATCTCAGTTCCACCTTAAATGGTGAAGCAAATACATTCTAATGCCTGTGGCCACTGCAACATGTCAAGAGCAACTGTAAGGTTCAAAATAAAAGCTGCAGAAAAAGGAGCTGAATTCAGCTTCATTTCAAGGAGATTTAGGAGAGGGTGATAATATAGGATTGTAGAAGGCTTTTGAATGCATATGATGCCCTGAATTTTACTATATGAAAGTCCAGCAATACTTCTCATATATCACTTCAGATGTTGTGTTCTAAAGTGTGTGTGTATTTTTATTTCTTTTTTTTTATTCATTTTTTTTTATTTGGCGGTAGCAGGCCCTTAAAGGGTCATCCCATTTCAGAAGGAAATAATTTAAATACTACACCTTGTAACTCAGATACAAGGGGCAAAATAACACTTGAAAACAAGTGGTAAGGGCAAGATTAAGAAGGATTTGTCTGTATTGTACAGCCATGAGAGGTGTATTTGCTGGTTATGTGTTTGAACATTTCGAATGTCTTTCATCAGTTCAAATGGAAAAAGAGGACCACATTTCTTCCTCAGACTTTTAGACTTGATGAAATGCTAATAATATGAAATGATAATCTGGTTAGTAGATCATCTTTCCTGAGACAACTCTATTTTCAGAAGCATGTGCTTGCTCTTGTCAGCTGCTGATTTCATTCCATCCTCCATGTAGATCACCTCTATACAATACATTGGACATTAGTTTGATTTATGATTTGTTGTTTTGGTGAGACAATGCCATTACCACAGTGGGTTTATCTGAGCAGTGCCTGTTCCTGCATGAAATAATGAGCACTAAACATGAATGAACACCAACAATAGCCTCCATGTTGCAGTCAATCAATAGAAGATGCCAGCTCTTTGAGAAGAAAAGGCCATTTGGCTAGTGAATAATTCATAGCCAAGAGAAGGGTCAATTCCCTTCTTCTGTTTGGGGACTACAGCTGTTGACAAACGTTCATAAATGAATACACTCATGATGAATCTAATGAGCTTGTTTAGCCAAGCATGGATTCAAAGGTCTTCACTCAGCAAGTCCACCTAACATGTTGGTTGTGGATTTTTTTTTCTTGGTGTAACTCAAATGCTCTGAAACCAATTAAGACCACCTTTAGCTTTTGTTGATCCACTGTGTTTCATTCAGGACTTCTTTTTCTTTCGGCTGTTCCCTTAAGGGGTCGCCACAGCAGATCATCCTAGAAACTCTTGTTTGTGATCTGCATTATTGATTGTGCATAGTTTTTATGCCGGATGCCCTTCCTGGTACAACCCACCCTATTTATCTGGGCTTGGGACCGGCACTACAATGCGATGCATTCCAGTGGCTAGACTGTTTCATTCACAACTTAAGCAACACAAATTTAGAAAGACTATATCCTAGGGTGACCAGGCGTCCTCTTTTTGCCGGACATGTCCACTTTTCGGGACCTAAAAAAATGTGTCTGGCCGGGATTTCTAAATTGCCAAAAATGTCTGGGATTTTGCTGTCCACAGACTTCCCCCTGTCCCAATTCCTACAATAAGCCCTTATCCCTTCCTTGAAGTTTGCACTTTAATGACGTGTGATGATGTTGTTGTAGGTGAGCAAAAGATCATGATCATGAGTTTTCTGGTGTAAATAAGTCACTTTAATACAGGACTTCAGTTTTGAAATATACGGGTTAGAAAATAACGGGTTTCAATGATAATAAACTGTCAAGAAATTACAAAAATATTAGTTTATTAGGAATCTATCCAAAAAGGCATTTGTTATTTATCTTGTTAAAGAGTATCTGTTTATGTATTAAATTTCAGCAGCATAGTTACATGGTTATGGAAACATTTGTGCTGCCTGTCTACTCCTGTGTGTCCTCTTTTTTGAAAACCCAATATGGTCACCCTACTAAACCCCCCTCCCCCACCGACCAAAAAGCCACTAAACCAAAGACACAGAGCAATAAACAAATGAAACAAGCCCAGTTTCACTTTTCCACAACTCTGCGCTCTAGGGAATTTAAAGGCAACCTCAACAAATCTGGAAAACTGCTGTTCTTTGATTTTTTTAAAGGTAACTATTGGCTGGTGTGGCATCTTAGAACCAAAACTAGTTATCCAACATAATTGACCTCACAGAAATCTTCCAAAACATACGGTAAATATTTTCCAGGAAAGTATGTGACACCACCACATAGGGGGGCCTGTGGAATGCCTATTTTTTAATGATAGATACTAACAAGTACTTCAGGTAGTGTTATTTAGGTTACCCAACAGAAATTAAAGCCTCTAAATTCCTTTATGACTTTTCAGTGGGATAATCAGATAAGGGTTGAGGCCTCTTCCTATTTTCTATAACACTTGCTCGGGAACAGAAAGGGGTAGCATGGCAGCCATTTTTCAAGGAGGATCCACAGCTGTGTCTGAAATCGCACCATATTCACTGATTAGTGTACTGTTTAGTGTGTCGGCCATTTTGTAGTGTTGTCCGAATTCTTAGTGAGCAATCTGACTCCATATATAGTACACTAGATCATTACTCACAATGCACCGTAAATCCAGTGAACAACCGATGTACACTACTTATAGACTAATGTTGCATTCGAGTGATGTCTGAAACTGGCAAATACCAATTTTCTGACTTGTAAACTGCAACCAAGTCGTATTTACCACTGGTAAACTCGGGATTCTAAATGATACACGGGTTTATGAGATGTGATGTATATCGCGACATTTTACCCCAGGAGAAAATGGTAAATATGCATTTGAATAGTTCTATTATGCATGTTTTCTGTAATTTCTTTTGGGGACATGCTGTGTACAGTGGGTGGATCTTTAGCCAAGCTCCTGAACGCAGTGAAGTCATATTTACTACTTAACCACCCGGATATACTACCTTCCGATGAGCACTCAGATTCAGCATTATATCCCACAGTACATATCGGTTTAATAATATACAGATGTCCAGTTTGTCTTTCTTGTGGTACAGTGATATGAGTTTTATTTCTAAAAGGTAGGTTAACAGTATGTGTACTGTTTTAGTAATAGTTAATGAGATTAAATTTGTTTGAGTATAAAACATCTGTTAATAATTGTTGCTTACTGTAAAATAAGTAATAATATAAAAATAGTAGTATACACAATTCTAGATAAGTTTGTACTTGATAAAAAAAAACCTGTGTATTTTAATTATTTGAATTTGGTAACTATAAAGCTAATATTTAGCATTGGGATTTCTGAGGTAATGACAAGCCCTTTTGCAAGTCTCTGAATGAAAGCGTAGTCTTGTGGCCACAGCAGGAAGTTAACTAACACAGCTCGCCTCAGGTGAGCTCTGTCTTAGGGTTACATTTTTTACTAAAACCAACAGGAGTGCAAGTATGATGGACATTTTGATTAATACTGAATTCTACAGCCAACTGTAGTTCTAGGTGGACTATACTTTGTAAGTGTAGAATTACAAAGTGCTCCTGCATTATAATTAGAATCACTTTAATTGGCCAATGCACTTGCACACAGAGGAATTTGTTCTATGCATTTAACCCATTCCGTGCAGTGAAACACATATTTACACAGAACACTAGGGGCAGTGAGCACACACCTAGCCACAGAGCAGTTGGGGGTTAAGTGCCTTGCTCAAGAGCACTTCAGTAATGACCTGCCAGCTCTGGGGATCGAACCGGAAACCTTCCTGTTACAAGCCCAGTTCCCTAACCACCAGGCCAAGGTGCCAGAGCCCAGTGGACCTAATTGACCAGTGACCGTCAGTGTAAAAATCTTAGTAATACAGTGACTGAAACAGTTTGTTTGCTTCAAATGTATAAAGCATGTTATAAAAAAAAAATGTTAAAGTCATGTAAAAATGAATAAAGTGGATGTTATTGTTGCATAAACCCAGACAAAATTTTAAAAGTGGTCTCTGGGAGAGAATAAAATACAAGACATCTATAGGCTGTGTGCTGTTTAAAATCTTCATAGCAGTTAATGTGCCTGCATGTTTTCCTCAGGAGTGTGCTGGGAAATCCATAACACATTATGAAGCCTGGTGTTTTGTGCTTGGATCACTATCTTCTTGAAAATGAATGTTTGACAGGTTTTGTGTCATTACCAATAAGGAGCGACCTCTCAGCCTTTTCCATCCACTTGATATGGACTTTGCTTCGTGGTGCTTTAATGATTCAGTCATGATGTCACGGAAATGCCATTTACTGCTGCTTTTACTAATTATTATGTTTAACTCACAAGCATATGAACCACCAAGCAATATCCAATAATGGGACAATTACATCTGAAGCAAGGTCTGGGTTTTTGTCCTCCAGACATGTTGATGATCCAGACCAAACGATGATACACCATTAGAGCATTTTCCCTTTAATCGTGGTGCTGCTGGTCCCTTCACATCTATTATCCAGGGGCTAATAACCCTTGCGGCAGAGCATAATGCTGTACTCACTAATATAATGCAACCGATGAACACATGTTTTTGAATTTTAGAAAGGGCGCAGACATTTCAAGCCATTTCATTTTAGCAAATTGACATTATAGTTAATAAATCATATTTCCACAACCTTAATAAGCATCTAGACGTACTAAAAGGTTGTGGATGCCCAATGTTCAATCCTCAATGACAATATAACATCATCTAGACCAACAAAGCCACTGGTGTGGAATCAATTCTCCTTCCTGAGGGATGTCACTCCTTTTATTTAGGAAAATCACAGCCACACAGGCCATAGGAAAACTGAGGCATCTGGTGAATCACAAAGGTTAGACGGGACTGGTCTCACAATTAAATATAAATAAATGTGGTTAGGACCACAATAAAAAGTTTAGCTCTAGTGATGGGACGTCTTTGAAAAAAAAAAACAAAGGGTCAGGTACAAAGAACAAATATACAATATTGTAACTGAGAAAAATACACCATGTGGCTAAAAGTCTGGGGACCTGCTTTTTCCACATTTCTCTTCACAGGAGATGTATTAATAGGTAGTTTATACACAGGGAAGATTTAGGCACAGGCGACATACTGCAAGAATGAACAAAATGGAATTTTCACATCAATAAATTAACACAATTATGTAACGTGCTGGGAAGCTCAGTGGTGCAGCAGGTAGCATTGCAGTCACACAGCTCCAGGGACCTGTAGGTCGTGGGTTCAAGTCCTGCTAGGGGTGACTGTCTTTGAGGAGTTTGGTGTGTTCTCTCTGTGTCTGCGTGTATTTCCTCCGGTTTCCTCCCAAGGTCCAAAATCACACATTTGTAGGTGGATTAGCGACTAAGAAAAGTGTCTCTAGGTAAGTTTGTGGGTGAATGTGTGAGTATGTGTTGCCCTGTGAAGGACTGTCGCCCCCTCCAGGGTATGTTCCTGCCTTGCGCCCAGTGATTCCAGGTAGGCTCCGGACCCACCGTGACCCTGAACTGGAAAAGCAGTTACAGACGATGAATGAATTAATGTGGTTCAGTTACATTTTTCGGAGTGGGCGCCCTGTGTCTTGTTCCTATGTACTGCCCCTGTTGCTTGTTTTCCATCATGTGCTTCTGTTTATGTTATAAACCCACATTGGTCCACATTGCCCTTGATTTTGAGAAGAAATTACCCCTTTCACCAGTGATCAAGTTTGAGGCTTTTATCTCTGTAAGTATAATCATATGTTGTTGACTTCTTGTATCAAAGTTGTATTTTTTTACAATTTGTCAGCTGAAAGCTGCAATTAACATCATAATTCCAAGTTATGCAAATAAACTCCTATCAGCGCCAAAGGCCCAATCAGGAATCAGCAATCTAGAACTGAACACATCAGAACAAAATCTGCCTCTGTATGACTCACCGTAGCCAAAGACTGCTCTAAATAAAGAACTAACAAAAGCATTTATTTATATGCTATTACTTCTACACCAAATAGTCCAAATATATGGAGCAGTTGATTTTAAACACCTGTGTCCTACTTGCTGCCAATCCTTGTGTAATGTTGTGATTTGCAATCCCCTGTCCACTTTACACAGGGCCACGTGTCTGGATTTTAATAGCAGTTAAGTAGTGTGCGACTGAGGAGATTAGATTCATTAAATGGCACAGCTGTGAGTTATGAGAGATGTTACAAGCAATTTATGGTAATACTGGCAGCATCCTAAAGGGAGTGGAGTGAGGCACACAGCATGATTACTGTAATTTTCCAATTGTGTGAGGAAGACAAAGACATTGACTTGCTAATCTGTGAGAGAAGCAAGCACTGGGTCTTCATTCTTGTCCGTTAAAAACTCTCCTTGAGGAAAACAACTGTTAGCCATAAATCGGATAAATCACTGTTATCGGTCTTACCTATAGGTTTAGGTAACATTTGCATTTATTTTATTATGGTTACATAAAGAATAGTGGCCCAAGTAAGAGAAGATTGTAATCACTTTTTGATTTTTTTGTATAATAAAATTCTCTAAATGAAAATACAGTGATTTGCCAGCTGCTCATATTTGTTATTTTGGTCAATCCAGCTTGTTTAGTAAAAATCTTTCATACATTATTTTGTATTGCTCAAAATCTCCCAGATCTCCATTGTTTATGACCATTTCCATGGACTTCTTAGTCTGCCGATTTAACCCCATTGAAAACCTGGAATTTATTGAAGAGGGTAGTACACAAGCCAAGACCTGATAATATCAAGGAACTGGATCATGGACGAGTGGTCCAACATCCTAAAACAATGTTCTAACCTTGTAAATCATTATGAGTTGCATTTGCATGTAAATACTTGATAAATGTTTTAAAGTAAATTCATATGTGCTCTGCAGTGGAACTTCACATCTGTCCGAATAGGAACTGATGTTTGAATAGCTCCATTTCTCTCTTGTAAACTCTGTATTGTTCTAAAATGCCATGTTAAATGTCAAGTCATATATGTGGCCAATCACAGAGCAGTAAAGATGCTGCCATCAAAGCAACATTGACAATAAACCCCAAATTCTAAATGTGAATAACTAAAATGTAACAAAAAATGGTTGTGAGTTCGATTCTCGCTCCGGGTGACTGTGAGGAGTTTGGTGTGTTCTCCCCATGTCCGCGTGGGTTTCCTCCGGGTGCTCCGGTTTCCTCCACAGTCCAAAAACACACGTTGGTAGGTGGATTGGCGACTCAAAAGTGTCCGTAGGTGTGAGTGTGTGAGTGAATGTGTGAGTGTGCGTCTGTGTTCCTCTTTGAAGGATTGGCACCCCCTCCAGGGTGTGTTACCGCCTTGCGCCCAATGATTTCAGGTAGGCTCTGGACTCACCGCGACCCTGAACTGGATAAGCGGTTACAGATAATGAATGAATGAATGAATGAATGAATGAATGAATGAACTGTTTTCATATTTGTAATTTGTTATTAATTAATGTAATTTCAAAATACCTTTTGTTTTTGTGACTTAAACCAGTGTAATATTACTGTAAATTTCAGTGAATAAATGAAGCAGACAGCTTATATAAGAAACCTATCTAAAACCTATATGAGAAATTCCAATCTATTTCTCCAGCAAATAGATCAGCAAAGAGTGTTCTCATGAATAAAATACCTGGTCATATCAATCAAAATTAAATGTATGGGCTGACTATACGTACCGCCCTGTAAGATCTACTACTGCCTTTTAACAGACATTTTGGACAGGTATTGCAGTTAGTTGTTATATTAAATATTTTTAACATTAAAAAATGGTGTGGTCAAAATCTGTCATTTCAAAAAGTGGTGAGGACATGTCCCCAGCTTAAACTGCATCTATTTTATTTGGTCAAAAATATACTGAATCCATACTATTCAGTATGCACAATACAGGCCAAATGCCCTTCACAAAGCTTGGGCTTTGCCTTTGTTCCTTTGAGAATAAGTTAGCAAGGTTTCTCACAATGCCTCAGTAAAAAAAAAAAAAAAAAAATAACCCAGATGGGTGCCAGGAAACAGGGCCTGACTGTTTTTAGATTTGCTTCCATTATCATGCTCAATAAGAGTGGAGTGATTTCCAAGGAGCTCACAAAAAAAAGCACTTTATAAATCTGTATGTGAATGCAGCTTCTCCTTCACTCTGATCTTCCATCTCTGGCTGAATGACTTGCCTTGACACACAAAAAAGAGAAAGACCAACCTGGAGCTTCTCTTTATAACACACTGATTCAAACCACTCCCAGCAGCTCCACTGTGTTTGATGCCTCACACTGACTGATAGCTTATCTACATGTGGAGCACAGACTTAAATAAGAGCCAGCTGAAGAGACAGAACGCCCATACACGCACTTCAAACTACTACTGCTTTCCTAAAATCCCTCTAATTAACTCACTGTGGTTCTCTAAATGGGAACCCTTAATTCATATGACTTACATGATTCCAAAGTTTGTTTTTTTTCATATGCACAAAAAAAAAAAAACAGTTGCACTCCACAACCCTACTTCACAAAATATAGGACAGTGTGCAATGTCAATGAAAACAAAACATAAAATTTAATAGCGAGTGTATATAGTTGTGCAATTCAAGCAAAATTCAACACTGAAGCATAACCGATTGAGATCTAAAAACATTCAGAGTGATCTGGTGATATGAATTGTAGAAAAACATTTTTGTTTACACTGGTGGTGATCACAAGGGTCACAAGGGCTACAATTCAAACACAGCCATAGTTCTACTACTCAGACAAAAGAACTTACTTTTTATATGAGGTTAACATGTAATATTTCTAATGATAAATTAGTGCTAACTAAGAAAAAATAAGTATATTTTACATTATAACATTAAATGGCCAAAACATTTGTGGACCCATTGAAAATGTGCTCTGAAATGAAAAGTATTGATAGGGCATTTTTCCCACTTTGCTGCAGTAGAAACCTCTACACTTCGGGAAATATTTTTCACTAAGCATTTGAACATTTCTGTGAGGATTAGATTTCATTCAGCCACATGAACATTTGTAAGGTTGTGTACCCACAATTCATCCCAACTCCTTCACTCCCTTAAAGGTCAGGACCCATACACAATAACAACAGAGCGGTTATTAGGTGGTTGATCATTCTCAACACTGCAGTTACACTAATGTGGCGGTGTTAGTGTTACACTGATAGGAGTGGATCAGACACAGCAGTGACCTTAGTGACCAACAGTCCACCAACCTATCAAAATGTCTAGAAACTATGTAGATGTGTGTAAAATATTGACCATTGAGTGGGCACAATATTGAAAATGTAGTTTCAGCAAGACAACAATCACAAATATACAGACAAAATAAAGATTGTGGTGACGATACTTCCCTGAATCCCATTTCTACATGTCTGAATCCTTGGCTTCTCACACTGTATGAGATACTGAAGACACACAAATGCTGAAAGTTACCCTTAAGCTCAGCACAACAGGGTGAGTCCAAACAGGCCCAGAAAAAGACTCATTCAAACTACTCTCATGGAAAACACCCCCTCCAAACGCCCCCTCCTGGCTCTGTTGTAGCTGAACAGCCGGGGAATACTGCGGAGCCTCTGCCAATCATCCACGCTGTCTGGGAGGCCTGAGAAGTGGAGGATGGATGGTATCAGCAGGCAGCAAACAGAGAAGAGACCGAGGCGCTGGTGCCGTGACTACTGCAGCAGTGAGGAGTCCATTATCCGCTCAGCAGATAAGGTTAATGCTGAGGCAGGAGCTCAGAGCAAGCCCCTGTCATGAATCTCCCAGAAAGGTCAATCACATTCCGGGATGCTTTTGATATTTTATACAGATTGCTCACTGTTCAATCGAAGGGTGGGCACTCAGACCCCAGGCCAGTGCATCTTTATTCTAAAACAGGGGAAAAGAAAGAAGCAGCGCATATTAGGTGTGTGTGTGTTTGCAAAGACTGAGCATCCCAATGTCAAAAATAAGCTATAGGTTCTATGTAGACTTGAGGCTGCGTTAAATGCAGAGGAGAGAAGAGTAGCCTAAATCCAAACTTCAACATTTCCTCTCAAAAGGTATTCACAGGTTTGTCCACTACTTTGATGGAGGAACTGGTTTTGGATTTCTGGGAAGGCTTTATACTAGGCTTCAGAACATTGCTGTGAGGGTTTGATAGCATTCAGTGAGCTTTTGTGCTGATGTCCTGGGTCACTCTTCCCACAGCAATTGGATTGTTCCTTACTTCAGCTTTAAACATCCCCACTTCAGAAAACACAGTTCCACTGCTCCACAACAAAATACTGGAGTCCCATTGGCCCAGATGTGGCATTCCGCTTGGTAATTTAAGCTTATGATTAAACAAATGTTTTCATTAAACCATAGGGAAAAGCCTATATTTATCTTATTTACATCTATGCAGTGGTACACTTTAAAGCTATTCTATGGTATTAATATATTTATATATTATATGCAATTTGAAGCTAAAGAGGTTATGTGTTCACTGCTGTTTTAAAGTCGTTCAGTACTGATTTGCATCTTCGTGTTCTGCTCATACTGCGATTGATTAAAAGAGCAGTGCTCTTGGGAAATGTAGTGTGATTGTTCTGTTAGTTTGGCCCTGTCAACATGTCTTTGAGTCACATCCACATAGTACAACATACTGATCTGTGATGTCACCACAGAGATTATGAGCAGTGTGCTCTCAGTCTCTGATTCTCCAGAGACAGCCTAAGTTGATTCTATTCATTACTGACGGAAAAGCAATGTGCAGTATATTATGCCTGGCCAGGTCTGCTCGCTCTCGCTCTCTCTCTCTCTCTCTCTCTCTCTCTCTCTCTCTCTCTCTCTCTCTCTCTCTCTCTCTCTCTTCTCTCTCTCTCTCTCTGTGTGTTTGTGAATCATCTAGACCCAGGTTACCTAGACAGACAGGAGCTTATGAAGTTAATTTGGTGTAAAAAATGTTAAAGAAACAACCAACACCCCCCCACCCCCACCCCCCACCAAAAAAAACAAACAAACTACTACTACTGTTTTCTGCTACTGATTTTCATTTGCATTTTGTCAGTTATGCGTGTTTATGTGTGTGTTTTGCTGTTGCTGCTCTCCTTTTCTTCTTCTTCTTATAACATTGGGTCTCAGAAAAGCAAACCAACCTAAAGTCTTAAGTCTCACCTCAACATTTCCTCAGTGCACATGCACAATAATTTAGGCACCTGGGTTGATTTCCTACACATAAACTGTAAAATAAAATGACTCAATTTCTTGTAGGCTGCCTACATGGGTTAAACGTGGGTTTCAACAAACCATTCTGATTTGCTCCACTTCAGATGTAATAAGGTGAGAATTTTACCACCCCCTCATTTATAAATCTAATCACAGTGTATTTATTTGAGAGCACAAAGGCAAGGTTAAAATGCATAAACAGACACAAGAGTGGAGGAATAAGAGAACCTAGCCAAAGGGTGAAATAATAGAGCATGTGCTCTCACACGTATTGCCACTTCACACTGAAGGCTGTGGTGAGCTGGGCTTTATTTAATGGAACAATTTCTTAAACTGGCTATTCAGAAAAAAACAATGCAGACAGGAATAAAATGTTGCTGTGGTGCTTGATCCTTGTGGTATATTGACCAAAGCATGTTACATACGTTTCATTAACTTCTGGAAAAGGGGTATAATGCATCACCTTTAAAGTTTAAAAGCTTTCTGCATTAGCTCTGTTAAAATGTTTCTGACAAAATGCAAACGAGCATTAGATCACTTGCAGAAAAAAAGTATATAACAATCTTTTGAGAATATATATTGGATTTAATATTCTAAAGTAAGCTTTGACTCTTAATATTTTGCTGGTGACATTAGTTGTGTAATTGTAAGACTTTTGGCACAAAATAAGAAGAAGAAGAAGAAGAAGAAGAAGAAGAAGAAAAGTGTATGAGTGTGAAAAACTCCATATGAAATAAAGGTTCAAGGATGAAACATACATTAGCTGCTGCATTAAATTACATGATGTGGATGTTATCACAAACACAAATCTCTTTTTCAGCCATGTATATATAGGGAAGCAAAGTGGCTAATTTGTTTGACCCTTACAAACATTAATTGCTTTGTTTAAAAAATGTTTGACCAAGAAACATTGACAGATCTTTCCTAACACTGCGCTTTATTAATGATACTGTGGAGTCTACATGTGTACAGAATACAAGTACATATGTGCGATAAATATCCTTCTACAATCTGTTTTTTTCTGTGCTACAATATCTCAGCATGAATTTATATTTACCTCTTCATCCTGCCTATTAAGGTTAGACTTTATTATGATCCATTTAAACATTTTAGACACTAACGTTAGCGTTGGGAGAGGAATGGAACTCTAGGTCCATTAGCTGCAGAGGTTAACAATCACAGGCGAGTAGTCAAGTCTGTAATTACAGCTCAGAGCACCAGCCCAAAATATCAGCAACCAACTGAACAATCATTAACAAAGAGAGCAACCTACTCATTCTTGACTAAACACCACTGGCCTGACAACCACTCAGGAATGTGAAGAATGTTCAAGTTTCCAATGCTGAAAAATCAGTGAAGTGCAGAGGACAAACCTGAGTGAGTCACAGAAAAGTCCACCTTAAATCAGTTACAGCTTCCTGCATAAATACATTAAATTCTGCTTTGGGAAGCAGGTGAGTCATAAAAACCCAATGCGTCAGTCAAGACGGAATGTGAATTCCAACCCAGATCTCAAAAACCTAGCTCAATATTTTGTGTGAAACTGGATATTTTTTGAGAGGTGTGTGATGAATAGAGATTTAAATAAATAAATAAATAAATAAATAAATAATGGAAAGTGCTCACAAGTCCCTCCAGGGTGTATTCCTGCCTTGCGCCCAATGATTCCAGGTAGGCTCTGGACCCACCGCGACCCTGAACTGGATAAGCAGTTACAGATAATGAATGAATGAATGAATGGATGAATGAAGTACTCACAATAATTAAATATGTAAAATAAATTCTGGTTTTCATCAAGCTTTCCATTATTTTTTATCCACCTTAAATAGGCAGTTACATTCTGGTGACTAAGCTTGTTCTGTTAGTTTGGCCCTGTTTCACTTTATGGTGAAGCAGTTGCATTCTTGTCACTAAGCTTCATAACAGAATATTATTTCCACCTTAAATGGTGCTGCAGTTATGACACTTAAGATATTGCATCCTCATTAAATTGTGCAACAGAAAACGTTATATTCTGGCAACTAATAGATTTTTTTGTTCCACCTGAAATGTTGCAGAAGTTACATTCAGGGAGATGAGCTAGGGTTAGGGTTAGGATTAGAATCATTTTAAGTATTTTGAACTTTTTATGTTTGCACATTGGTTTTGAAATGTTGAGGTTCTGTAACTGCCGTTTTCTAATGATGTAAAAGAAATAAACACAATAGTGTTCTGTCAGTGATGATACAGATGGAAGATGGGAAAATATCACTGCTTAAAGCTACCTGAAAAGACCAAGGTTGTTGTGTTTTGATGTGAACATTTGTGCTGTTGTCGCTATCAGCCAAACATTCATTCATTTATTCATTCTCTGTAACTTATCCAGCTCAGGGTTATGGTGGGTCCGGAGCCTACCCAGAATCATTGGGTGCAAGGCATCAGCCAAACATGATAATAAAATTTAGAATGAAATCATGAAAACTAACTTACTCTTTGTTTGTTATTTTGGTACTCACATTTAACTTTGTAATGTATTTACATGTCCAGAAACTGACATGCCAGATCCCAGTTAAAAACTAGTTTTGGAATAGCAACAAGTTCAGAAAATTCAGTTTTGCAGCTGTTTTTATTTGTGAAAATGATCGTAAACCCGACCATGTACTCATTACGCAAATGCTACAAAACCATCAAATCCTACACACCGTGACTCTTCCACCAAGCCCCAGCAGTTCCTGAAGGCAAATATTGCCATTCATTGATTTTGCTGCCCAAAGAGCATGTGGCTTTGCATCATAGATGAAGGCTTAAAAACAGAGGAGCATACGAGCCACTGATGAGTCCAAAGTAGTGGTGACCATGTTGAATACTGATAAGCTGATATCTGGAAAGGTGTGCCCATACGGAGCAGCCCCTGCGGGACCCCCTCTTTACGCAATTCTCAGATATACTTTGGCAAGTCCCTCGGAACACATCTCCTCATCTGACCTAATTAGACACGTTTACAGGAATATTCCAGTGTTTTTCAAACTTTTTGCCATCTGCTATATCAATCAGTTCAACACATTTCTATATTCATAAAAAACTGAAATGCATTGACTCAAAACTAATATTAACAAACTTTAACTCACTTTGCTTAAAATAATAATGAAAAGTCTGAGCTGTTAATGAATTCTGTGAATAAACATTTGATATGTTTGACAGTATAACCTGAGAACGTCTTCCTCAAGACTGGCGCCCCACCGTCGAAAACGAAAGGTCTGTCAATGCTCCAACTCAACGTTTAGGGCCTTACTATTGCCAAACTCAGAGTCATCAGACATCTTGCTGATTCCAATAAAGTGGCAGCTGTTCTCCTCCAAGAGACACACTGGGTGTCTGACAACAACCTCAAGCTGGCTGGGTTCCTTCTCGCTGGATCTATCCACACCAAGATATATGGAATAGCAACCTTTGTCTGGAAAGGACTAAGCTGGTCAGTAACCAGCCACTATCCAACGGGCTGCAACATGGAATGGCTGGTCACCAAAATCCAAGAAACATCTGTTGTGAATGTTCCTGCTCCAACCATCTATGCAGGAGACTTCAACTGCCAACATACAGATTGGGGATACAAACACACATCACATGACAGTGAATCGCTGAGTGAGTGGGCTTCTAACGTTGATGCACTGTTGCTCTTCGCTCCAAAAGAGACCCCAAGCTTCTTTTCTGCATGCTGAAACTCTTAAACCAACTCAGACCTTCACCATATGCTGTAGTAACAACTTGAAACCAGATAGATGTGGCTTGGACAGGTTCCCTTGTTCACATCACTGACCGTCCATCTTCGAAGTACCATCGCTGGTACAGCAGGTAGTTGGCAAACCAGTCAGGAGGTAGAATTTCAGGAAGGCAAAATAGCAGTTCTTTATAGCAGAAATGGAAGGAATAACTCTCTCCGTTGATAACTTCCCTGGTTTGTAATCTGGGTGTCGTTCTGGACTCAACTCGTTCATTTAGTGCTCACATTAGTTCTATAATCAAAACATATTTCCATCTGCGTAATATTGCCAAAATCAAGCCATCTCTCTCTCAGTCTGCTACTGAAATCCTTCTTCATGCCTTCATCTCCACCGGTTTGGACTACTGCAAAACTCTTCTCTTTGGCATCAGCTCTTCCTCTGTTCACAGACTTCAGATTGTTTTTGATCGCCTACTCACCTCTCCAACATCTTCACTGGCTTCCCATTAAGTACAGGATTCAGTTCAGAATAATTCTTCTCACTTACAAAGCACTAAATAAACTTGCTCCCTAATAGCTCTCTGCTCTTCTCCATCCCTACAAACCCATTCACACTCTCAGGTCTTCCTCAGCCGGGCTGCTCATTGTCAGCTACAGCTATGGTGATCTTGCCTTCTCTAGATCTGCTCCGTGACTCTGGAACTCTTTCCCCACTCTGGTTCAACATTCTCTGACTCTCTCTATATTCAAATCAAACCTCAAAAAAATAGCTTTTCTCCCTTGCTTATAATACTTCTCGAACTTAATCTATTCATGCTGGTTCTGTACAGTTTGTTAATGTTTTGTACTGTTTAATGTATGACTATTGTAAGTGTCTTTGAGTTTTTAAAAAGCGCTATATAAATATAATGTATTATTATTATTATTATTAAGAACTGATGGACCCAGAAGTAGCTGATGTGGACGCTGCATTCACAGCCTACTGTGAGGTCCTCCTAAGTGCAGCAAAGCACAATATCCCCTGTGGCTACAACAAGAACTATATCCCGGGTTGGGATGAGGATGAGCTCCACAGAAGAAATGGATGCAACAGCAACAGTCTTACTGCTGGATGACATGCGAAGGACCATGTAGGCTGAAGTAGTGGAATCTATCAACTAACACTGGAACAAGACGGCTTTCACCAAGGCAAGTCAACGGTGGATCAGGTAATCCTACTGACTTAGAACATCAAAGCACTTTCAGGATAATGGGAAAACTGGAGTAGTATTCCTAGACCTGACAGCCGCTTATGACACCATGTGGTATCATGGACTACATCTGAAACTATTTAGGATAATCCAGGACAGGCATATGGTGAAGATGATTATGGAGATACTATTGAAACCTAGCTTCATCGTACAGAACATATGATGGCCAGACCACCTCTCACCAATGCTGTTCAACATTTATATTCACAACCTGCCAGCTACAACATATACCAAGTATGGCTATGCAATCATCTGGCCATCATGCCTCAACACTCAACATGGAAGGTGGTGGAAGATAGTCTAAACTGAGACATGAGCATCCTGGCAGACTACGACCAGAAGTGTAGTCTGCCAGGACACTGTCCTATAAGCAACACCTGGTTAAAGTGAAGGCCAAGGTAACAGAAGGGTTTCGCTCATCCGCTGACCTGGTGGGTTCGGCTTGGGGAGCTTTCCAGCAGACCCTTCACATATCCACGCAAGCTCTTGTCCTACCCATAGCCTAATACTGTGCCCCTGCTTGGAGTAGAAGTCCACATATTAACAAGGTAGATACTGCCTTCAACCGCACCGTCTGGAATCACCCTGGCCAGTCTCAGGCGGGATGCAGCTACACTCACCCTGGCAAGATAAGCCCAGAGGTGTGATTGGCACATCCTGCACAAAGTCACAACAACACCGGCTCCACCAGGCAGGCTCAAGCCTCACCATCTCTATAATAAGGCAGCACAAGAGCCACTGTGGTCTATCCCTGAGGACTTGTCCAGGGACACCTGGCAGGCAACATCCTGGAAACAGACGTGGTAGACAGCTGGGCCCTCCCGTATCCAACAATACATCAGGAAACCAGGAGGAGGTGGGGTCGGCCGCTTCAAGTCATCTCTTAAAAAGTGGGGCCTGTCAGACACTGCAGCATGCAAGTGCGGTAAACAGATCAGACTGTTGAGCACATAATTACCGGCTGCGCCCTATACAGCCCACCCTCAGAAGCTGGTCTATTTGACCTAGGACCAGAGATGAGGATGTGACTGCATGACTCTGGGTTGACCATCTGATGATATACAAAAGACCTGAAACCTCCACCCAAAAACTTTAAAAAAATAAATGAGCCATGTACCAGTGGTAGCCATACATGTTCAGGCCGTAACACTCCCACCACCATGCTTCACAGATAAAGTGGTATGCTTTGAATCTTGTGCTACCTCCATACTGTGCTGTTGCCATCGCTCTGATACAAGTTAATCTTGCTATCATCTGACTACAAATCCATTTTCCAGACTCTGCCTCCATCCACACCTTTCTCCAGAATTGTTTATGATCTGTTGGACCAATGTATAGGGATTTTTCATAATTATGGTCAGAATTCTTGTGTCATAAGCTATAGAAGTCTTCTTTGGTTTGCCATTCCCTTAAGGTTATTAAGCAGACCAGTGCTTTTTTTCTTAATTATACTCCAAACATTTAATTTTGTAAGCCGGAAGTTGGGCAAATAACACTTTTAGCTGTTCATGGTTTCCATTTCTTTCAGTGGCACAGCCCTGGTCCTTCTGTTATTCAAATCTAACAATGCACATTTTAAACATTTTAATCAAAAAATTTAATAGTCCAGTGATTAGAGGCAAATAGATGAGATGCCTTTGTCCCAAACATTATGAAGGTCAATGTATGACTGTGACCTAAATGTTCAACTGCCCATTGGCTTCTACTAGAATTATTTTAGAAGTCAATGTGCTTTTTGTCCTTTTCTAAATAGGAAAGGGAAGCAGACTGAAATTATTGCCTGTTATAATTAACCATATGCTACCGATGCAGCAGATAGAGATTAGGCAGGAAATTGGTGGTATATTTCTTTAATGGAACATAAGCTGTGTGGTACGCATTGACTCCTCCCTGAAGACCTGAGGAGATAAATTCCCACTCCAAGAGTACAAAAGTAATCCTGAGTAAGCAGCTGGGAAAGCAGTGCTATACACAGTGTCACACAATAGCAGGGAGGATAGAGAATGTTGATGTGCATTGACTCAAAGGTGGACATTAGCTAGTGAAGTGAAAAAAAAAAATCAGGACGTGTGTCATAATGATTCTTTTCGTCTCCTCGCCAGCTTGTTTACACGTGTCCATATATTCAGCCCACAGCATTCTTGTCCTGTCCATTCATGATGAAGTCTTAAAGACTCAGGTATAAAGGGATAAAATATATCTGGGTAATAGTGTTTTTTTATGTTTAAAACCTACTGAAGGTCATAAGATAACTTTCCAGAAGTGGCATAAGAAACATAAAATACAAAAAATGTATAACTAATCTAAACTAATGTAAGACTCTCACTCACTCACGAGCAACAATAGTAGCCCAGAGCTGTACAGGGTGTTACACAAATGCAGAGAGGATGCAGTATTTTTTTTTTTTTTTTTTTTGGTGTGTGTATTGACTTATAGGGTGACATTTTACTGGTGGAGTAAAGGTTTGGGGTCAGAGTGATGTACTGTTCTTTCTTTGTTTCTCACCTTTTCTTTAGTATGATGTGAGGTGGGTGAGATCTCAAATGGATGGTGTATGTTATAATGAGGGGCTGTATGTGGTTCTACATATCACCTTACACACTCCCACAGTCCCTGCCAGTGTTGACACACACTACTTTTGAACTGAACACTCACGCTTATCTTCAGTTTCATCTGAGTGTTAAATCTATAAGAGCTGAACAAGATGAGGGCATTCATACATCATTGCTATTTTGTACTGAACCTACTGCCTCTTCTTACGCTTCCTCTTAGATGTTTCCTTTTAAAGGGTCACAGTCAAAATGAATAGAGCAAAAGCAGTCACTGTTACTTTTTAGTACATGTTATGCTTTAATTATTTCCTTATTGTTTACTATAATTTTTCATTATGCTTTATGTTGCATGTGTATGGCCTGAACCTGTCTAATAAATGCTCACGGGGGGAAAAAATCATTGCTTATGAACATACTGTACTGCTTTTGACCATTTTTACTGCATATTAAATGATTGTGTGGATATGTGCCTTTTAATGCCCTGCAATAGACTATTGCTCTGTCCAGGGTGTGTTCCCAATGATTCTGGGTAGGTTCTGGAATCAACACGTGATCCTGATAAGAAGTTCTGCATGAAAAACTTTACAGTCAAAAGGGTGTTTTAGTGGGGCATTTGTTTGTTTCAGAGATCTCTTAACATATGCAACATCAACAGTAGTAGTCTGATGGGAAAAAATATAATATGAACATAATATTCCAAGACTAGATGGCAGAAAGTCAAAGACTGTGAAAAATCTGTCTGATTCTATACAATGTGTGCAACAGAGCGGCATAAAGCATTGGTGTGATTGATGTTTATAAAGTGCTCTCATTGTATCTGAATTTATAGCCATTTTTAAAAAGTTACTGATTTCTAAAAGGCAGGAAACTCCGTATATGCCTAACTATACTTTAACCAAGTCAGATGATTCAAGGCAGAGGTTCAGTCGCTAGTCTTTGGAGTCACTGTAACACTGCCACCTTCTGGTAGCTTTATTTTTTGCAACCATTACATATTTTGATGATTGATGTTTTTAACATAAAACGCTAGACTTTGTCTGATTTATACAATTACTAATGTAAAACATTTACCTGGGTTAAAATGTAATCGCATGACTGAAGTTAGTTTATTTTAATAATAATTTAATTTCTTACCACTGTACACCAACACCACTTGTAAACACAGGTGGGTATTAATTAATTGCAGTAAATAATTAATAATTACTAAGGTATTTATATAAAATGCTGAGGGATTTGTACTTTCTTAGGCAGTTTTCAAACAAAATACTAACAAAAAAAATAATAATAAAATAAACATATTGTAGTCAATATTAGTGCATATTTAATTTGCTTTGTCATTTTGTTTTAGAACAAATTGTCCAAAAATAAAAAACTGGCCCTACAAACGTCCAATTAGTGACATATAGACTATATTAATGTCTTTTTAATGTCTATAAATATATATATATATATATATATATATATATGTGTATATATATATATATAGACATTTTTTTCCATGTAGGCCACTTATTGTTTACCATAATTCCAATTCATTAAAGCTGCTTCACAGAAGTGGCCCACATCTGCATGCACTCTGTGTAATTTTGGATATAATACAAACTAAGAATATCTTGTTATCTCCTGACCCAGACCATTACTTTAGCTGAAAACTGATAAACCTGATCCCACTTTACTGAATGATCTGTAGACCTGTCTTATTGTCATGACTCTGGTGACTAACCTTCTTCAGCTCAGATTGTTCCATTACTGAGCTGTTTAAAAATGAACTTCTTTTCTGTCTGAGTAATTTCTTAGAAAAGCACTTTTACTTCTGCTTCAGTACGACTCCACAGAGGAATAAATAGAAAGAAAACAAGAGCTGTAGATGAGGTGACTTAGTGAAGCTAAAGTGCTCCAGTTTGTCTCAAGTTAAAGTGCTTCAGCTGTCTCTTGCTCCTCATTAGCAGTGCCTCAGTACACAGGAACATTTCTTTCTCTCTCTCTCTCTCACACACACACACACACTTATTTCTGGCAGCTTTTGAATCAGATGCCTGCTCATTCATGGAAAAATAATGATAATGATGAATCACAGTCAACAACCTAAATGTATGTACTGCAAAATTACAGAGATACCACCTACACACACACAGTCACACAAAGAGAGAGAAAGAAAGAGAGAATTCAAATCGTATAAAATTATAAACATGATGATAACCATTTCCCTTCAGTTTAACAATCCAAGTTCAACACATTTTATCTAATTCAGTTGCTTATATATAGAACTGCATACAGCTCATTCCCAACACAAACCTATATAGAGACATTACTGATGGAAACATCAATACATTTACTAGAATATATATATATTTTTTTTGTTACAGGTGCCCTGCTTCATTGCTTATGAACATTCATTCATTCATTATCTGTAACCACTTATCCAGTTCAGGGTCGGGGTGGGTCCAGAGCCTACCTGGAATCACTGGGTGCAAGGCAGGAATACACCCTGGAGGGGGTGCCAGTCCTTCACAGGGCAACACACACACACACACACTTTTGAGTCGCCAATCCACCTACCAACATGTGTTTTTGGACTGTGGGAGGAAACCGGAGCACCTGGAGAAAACCCATGCGGACACCAACTCCTCACAGACAGTCACCCAGAGCGGGAATCAAACGCACAACCTGCAGGCCCCTGGAGCTGTGTGACTGCGACACAACCTGCTGCGCCACCGTGCCACCCACTTATGAACATGTTGGACTTTAATTTTCAGAACCTGCAACGATTGCAGATTGCACATCATTTCATCTGTTTTTTTTTAAAACCAATATAGGGACAATTTGAGGTATTATTTAAACTGAAAACAGATATGCTCAAGAATCCTATACAATAAATGTACAACTACAGCCTGTAACTCATCTGATGCCATACAAAGTGCGCAAATCACTTCAGTTTGTCAATTTCTGACAAAAGCACAACTGTTGGTCAGAATAGTTGTGTGGTGGACCATTATGAATGGTATTAAGAGAAAAACTCTATGATTTATAAAACAATTTTTCTTTTCTTTCTTTTCTTTTCCTGCAAACGCAACAGTTAAATTATTGAAACATTGCTGGTTCACAAACAATTGTGTGGAAACTCTGTTGTCTGGTTTGTTAATGTTCAGAAGTTCCAGTTCTTTTAAGGTGTAAAGGTATGTTTGAGAGGGGGAAATGGTGTTTGTACATGGCTAAAGTTAAACTTTTTTGTATGTTTTTGTTTTCAATGTTTAAATTGTCACAGAAACACTTTGTAATTCAAGTTGTTTGATTTGTAGTACTTTCGCTCTGTTTTTATTTTCATGCAGTTAGCACTCTGTCTGTATTTTTTTAAATATTACAGAAACACAGAGGTTTAATCCCAAAGCACTCAGTATGTTCTATGAATTACACTACGCAAGTGTAATACCGCATAATTTATATTTTGTATTCTAATACCTAAATACATCATTTATATTTATTCATATACAGGAATATGAAATCTAGTGCTAGCTGCATGTGTACATTGTAGGTTTATGACGTATGTAGTTCAGTATACAGGGAGTGAGGAACTATTTGCATTTCAGCAAGAGAGAGTGACATCAGCTGTGTGAAGCCAGCATTTCTGAAAATATCCCTTTTCCTCGTCCACACTAGAACACTCACAATGGGTTTTTCAAAAACCTCCCCCTTAGAGATTTTTTGAAAACACATTTTCAATTATTTAAAATGCTGTTTTTGTGTGGACATGGCCTTAGGGTCAGGTCTACCTACAACAAAAATATATTACCCACATATGGAGCAGGAATAATATCTTTATCTTGGTTCATGTCTTTGTTGCCCTAAAATCTCCAAAATGCTATTTTACTGAGCAGAGAGGGAAAGAGAGAAAGCCCAGCATGACATCACAAATGTGGCATTTATCAAAGCGTGTGTATTTCTTATTCATTCAAACTTTTATCATGAATGTCCTCAGTCAAACTCAGTTGGTCAGGTGCAATTTGAACAATTAAATAACCTTAAACACATTTATAAAATAGTATAATCACAATGTTAGCTTCATATATTTAAGTTTAAACAATAACATTTTTCGATATATATTAAAATTGATCTCTTTGGGCTTGTAATAAAATGTATCCATAGATCTATGTCTATAAGCAAACAATTATTTTGGAGCCTTTATTTTGAAATGTGTAACGAGTGAATGTGATCCTATTTTGTGCACAAGGTGGCGCTCGAGGCTGGAGTTTCTAATAAAATGGCCTATTGTACACAAGCTATTGAAACGTATAAAATAAAAATATGATTCAGGAAGGAGCTGAAATATGTTTAAGTTATCCAGGAGTGGCTGGTGTGAAGGCCTGGCTATTTGTAGAAGGCAAAAACATATTGTTTTGTTTTGTTTTTGTTTTTTAATAAAGGTATTGATTGAAGGTTTATATCGTTATGTCACTGAGAAGATAGATGTCTAGGTTGGTGTTGCTGTATAAAAAGAGGAAATGAAGACCTAAAGAAACTGGAAAAGACGTTAGACCCTTGCCGGTGAAGTCTCTGATTGGATGGGGGCCAGCTTTATTTTGAAGTCGGTATGCAAGTAGTTTAAACACACACACACTTTATGACCGTTTTTTCTCTAGGCTACCAGTGATTCAGTTCAACCCCTTTTTTTATTGGTATGTAGTGGTATTATTCGACTCTAACCTGTCCAGTTGTGCAGTTTATTCTCCATCTTGATGTGGCACATTCTTGACATTGTAGATTGGCGATGGCAGCTCTGCTCCTCAGTCTGATGAAGGTTTCCGTTCTTAAGCGAACCGCTCAGCAGGCCAAATGAATGGTAATGGGAAGCTTGCAGTAACATTGCACAGACAGCGTGAAAGTAGTTCTGAGTCCGAGCAAATTCAATCAAATTGCGCTTTGGTCCGGGAGCACCCTTCACCTGCAGAGGGCGCACTGCTGCACACAGAGTTTACTTCATGTGAGCAGTTTCTGCACTAAGAGGATAGAGCTTTCATTTCAGTGTTCTTCTCTGAGGATTTGAAGGCATTCATCCATTAATTAGACTAAATCAGGTATGTTAATGATTTGTTGTTTATTACAAATTCATCTCATCATACTCATACTCCAGTTTATAGATTCACTACTCCACAAACCAAAGCTTGGTTCATCTGTCAGGTTAGACTTTCTGCTTATTGCCAGAAATCCTAAACATTGGGAAAGTGTGGCATCATCTACAGATACCACAGAGAAAAAGGTTTCTGATTACTCTTTGACCGTTTTGTTTCTAAAATCTCTTTTTGAGTTTAAATACAACAAACAAAAATGTAAGTGAACAACAGTTACAAACATGGAAGGCAAGCCAAATTTGGGACACAATGGCAATTCAAAGTGATTTACAGAGCGATACAGAAAAATTACATTCATTCATTCATTCATTATCTGTAACCGCTTATCCAGTTCAGGGTCACGGTGGGTCCAGAGCCTACCTGGAATCATTGGGCGCAAGGTGGGAATACACCCTGGAGGGGGCGCCAGTCCTTCGCAGGGCAACACACACACACACACCTCCGGACACTTTTGAGTCACCAATCCACCTACCAACGTGTGTTTTTGGAACGTGGGTGGAAACTGGAGCTCCCGGAGTAAACCCACGCGGACACGGGGAGAACACACCAAACTCCTCACAGACAGTCACCCGGAGCGGGATGAACCTACAAACTCCAGGTCCCTGGAGCTGTGTGACTGTGACACTACCTGCTGCACCCATTTAAAACAATTAAAGAATATTAAAATAGAATTAAAACAGAATATATAAAAAAATAAAATAAAAATGATTAAATGTATATAATACATGATGAGTATATAATGATTAAATGCATATATATATATATATATATATATATATATATATATATATATATATATATATATATATATATATATATATATATATATTTTTTTTTTTTTTTTTTTTTTTCACAGCAATCAATTCCGGTTTCACCAAATCTATATAGTGTAAAAACTGCTTGCAAACAAATGCTAAGGAAAATATTATCTTACCCAACATTTTATTGAAATATAAGTAAACAAATACCTTGAAATTACTTTAAAAATGTACTGTTATTGCCTGGCCCTGTGAAGGACTGGCGTCCCCTCCAGGGTGTATTCCCGCCTTGCGCCCGATGATTCCAGGTAGGCTCTGGACCCCCCACGACCCTAAATTGGATAAGCGGTTACAGATAATGGATGGATGGATGGATGGATGTTATTGTCTTAGTTCATTATATTAAAAAAAGGAAAATCATGTAACTCCTGTTCCAGTAGATTCCCAGAGAATAATCAGTGTTAGAAAAACTCCTTCACTGGTTGAATCATGCTCCCATGCTTCCAAGGGAGATTCCCTCAGGTTAAGCCTGAATCCTCAGGCTTGTCTAATTATCAGAGATGGTGGCTTATAGTGAAGAGGATTCCCTCCAACTCCAGGCCTGATTAGAGGCACCCAGTGGTGGGCTAGAGCTGCCTCCTGCAGTCTAGTGTTTGCTATGGTCCCCGATGCTAGGCTCAGTGACACAAACCCTTTTACAGTAAGATCTGTTAAAGCAACAGTGTCACCCAAGTGAGGTCCAAACACCATCAGTCAACAGCTGATTACAGCCCTGATTAGCAGACCAGGGCACACAGAATATTCTTATCCCTTTCTTCGGCCTAAAACAAAAGTCTAACACTACTAATGCCTAACCCCATCACTTCCAGTGAAAATATAAAAAGTATAAAGACGTGTATACAAACAGCACACATGAAGCATGAACAAAATTAAGTGAAAATGATACGTAAAATGATAAAACCTGATATTTTAACCCAAAGCTGTTGTACGATTATTCAGTAATTAATTTTCAGCTCTGGCTTTTGTAAATTTGTTATTGTTTTCTAACACAAAATAAAGGTAAGAAAATATTACATGCATGAGACTGAGCAATTGAAATGTGGTCCCATATAGTCTTAAAAATAAAGAAGTTATCCTTTCCTTGCACAGTTCTAGAAAAAAAGCTTTAATTCCTTCATTTAAGCCCATGTTTTACTAGATTATATCTATTTTTACTAGATTATATAATTTTAAGTATTTGCAGGATTTCTTCCCAATCAAAAGTTCTCACAGGTTTCACCCCCACAGGTTTCACAGTGCCACAACCTGGGGCGGTGTGGGCATGCATTTGGTTCCTCCACAACATGTGACTCCAACCACTACTTCTTTTTGAACTGCTGTGAATATAAAAGACAGTTCAACATGCTGGAGGAGAATGCCAGCTACCCAGTGTGTGACTACCCAGACAACTGTGCCACCTAGTGCTGTGCATGCTATGAGGTGAGTTGATGAGCACACAGTGGGATAAATCATTTTTATTGTTTTGTCGCTGAAGACATCTAATAAATAGAAGTGAGTATTAAAAGTTAGCATACAGATATCCTGACCATTCAAGAGGGTTTACAAGCTTTTGTTTTAATGAACTATTCACTGAAAATATGTTAGAAAACCAAAGTTTCTTCTATTTCATCCCCTTTTCATTTTAAATATGTACTAATCCCTGCAGCTCACCATAGACCAGTTCACAAGAGAACCAAAATGCTCTGCTTAGAGTTAGACAATCCCATATGAAAAGGCTGAACAATGTCATAATGAGTTATTATGTTACCTCTAGTTATATTTTCAGTAACTGTGATAACATCTTGATGAATCAATTGCAAAATCAAACTCAAAATGTGTATCAAGACATGGGCTTGTGTCTGGTGAACAGAAGAACAAGCTGTTGATATCTCCCTATCTATTGTGACTAGCCTGAACTGTTCATTTTGATTTTGTGTGAATCATGTGGCTAATCTAGTCTCTGAGTGTTTCCTTCAGTCTTTCTTCACTCCAGTGAAGATTAATGAGGAGATTAGGGTCCAGATTGCAGACAATGTGCAGATGAGTTCACTCTAGTCTTTAATCACTGCTGTATCCCAGCTTTCACTAGGTGTCCTACTGGTCACGGAACACCTCTGTGATAGTACAGAGTCAGAGAGGTTTATATACATAAGAGTAACAGTGAACATAAGGCAACATACTTGTGAACATGCCTTATATTTTACTATCCCAAGGCTAAACAAAGGTTATGTCAGAAAAGTAGATGTAGTGCTATATCAACTTAATGCCATCATTTGGTTCATTAATCATATTCAACTTTAGAATCTAAAAATGCCCAGAAGAATTGTGGGAGGACGGTATAAAAGAAAAATTGTTGCTTGGCTCATGAAATCTTAATGAATTGATAACACTACCTAGCTAAATTCACACAAAAGTAATCAGTCAGAGCTTTGCATCATAAATCCATGACAGTTATTGTGTTCTTTGCTCTCAAGAAGTTTCCACAAGATCTCAGTAAAATATTATTGCTCAAATGTTGCTCAACGATGGCTCGGGAGACTTACTAGTGATCCACTTGAAGTTCCTTTGGAGAAAAAGCATTAGACAAAAATGAACAATTACATATTTCTGACCCAGATAAAAACAGTGTTATCAACACTGAAAAGGTTCTTAGTCATAAATGAGAAATGCTCAATCTCCTTTTTTAAATTGGATTGCAGCTAAACGTATGTATTATGATCTCATCACATAATCCAAGCAGAGTGTTTGACTTTACTGAGATCTCTACTAAAACTCAAGAGGAGACACGTAAGATTCCTGGGACCGTTTTCTCAGGACAAATATCTGAGCAGCAGGAGACTTGAGATAAAGTCTTCTTTGCCTCTCCATCTGATCATGTAGTTGTCTAGGAGAAACTACGGCAATGCAAAGATCCCTTTGTTGTTCATTCTCTCCTATGGGAAAGGGAAATGAACTTCAAAGCCTTTTGGTTGAAGACGCAACTTGACAAAGTAGATCGGCCTCAAATGCCCACAGGGTCAGCCAATCACATCAATATACGTGATAAGAAATGAACAAGACTCCCATTAGTTCATGAGATTGTGACTGGGTGATATGTCACTGTCCGACGTCCAGAGATTACTTGAAATGGGAGGCTCCAAATGCACATCAAAGGACGGGTCGCATTCTCCATCAACACACAGCGTTCATCACTCAGTCACAACTATGTGTTACACCACCGAAATGTGACTGTGTACATTGCTTGTTGCTGCACAGCAGGATTTACAGCACTTTCAGCCTAATCTTTATCTGTAGCATATGAATGATTACCTCAGATAATGATGTCCCTGTACTTAGAAATGTAAAGAAAAGTTGCTGACTTGCAATATAAACTAATTGAAAGGTGTTTTAGCACCTATTGTACATTTATTTAAACAAATGCCAAAGAAAAAGATTATGGTTAATTATTCTTTAAATACTTTCATTTGTAATGTTGGGTTGTTTACTGAAAAAAACTATTTCAAGATATGTAATGTTCCTGCTCACTACATTTATTTACTATATGTCATTATGTAAATAAATTAGAATCGAAAAGAATGGCAGTGCATGCATTGTAAGGCCAGTTGCAAACCTGGCTAGCAAACATTTCTTCTGAAATGAAGAGTACTAATAGATGGTGTATCCACTTGGCTGCGGTAACTATTTCTGCTCTTCTGGGAAGGGTTTCAACACTAAGTGTTGGAGCACTCCTGTAAGAATTTGATGGCATTCAGCCATAGGAACATTAGTGAGGTAAGGTACTCATGTTGGATAATTAGTTCTGGGTCACAAAAGCCACTCATGCTTATCTCAAATGTACTGGACGGTGCTTTATTATTCCAGAGGATGCAGTTCCACTTTTTCACAGCCCAGTAATAAGGGTTTTCTATCCCTCTAGCCCTTCACATTATTTATGGTGATTTCAGACTTGTGTGCAGCAGTTCCAGTGTGTCCAATGTCATTTTCTGGGGTTTTATTTATTTTTATTTTTACTTAAAACCTGTGTATGTGCAGTTAAGTATCTGTTTTCTAAAAAAGATGGGTGCTCCTTGACGTTCAATATTGTAATCAAAAAACACTTTTTTTTATTATTCTGAGGATGTTTCCTCACCATTTGATAGCTCTCAGTTCTGTCTACATGCTCAAAACTGGTCTAATACATTCATGAAGCCCTGGTGTCAGTAAATGACTGAAAAAACAAATTGTCTCAGCCAGATATGTTAGGCTTCTTTTCTCTCTGCTCACAGCAGATTCAGAGTTTCAAAAGTACAAACCAAGGTGAAAATATTGCTCTATTTCTGCTCCATAGGTGGATAATATTAACATATTGACTCTCCAAATTCAATAGACAGCTAACTACATTACTAAAACTTACTACAAAACCAAACCACTCGAGTTACAAATGAGTTTCTGTGGCAATTCAAACAGTGGATAAAAACTTACAGACAAGTTCAACTACAGCCACATAAAAACAGTCATATTTGTTTCCTCAAACATACCACTCCACCCTAAAAGATGCAGAGCCTCTGAACGTTAACAAACCAGAGAGAACAGTGTTTTGCCACAATCGTAGATGTCCCCTTTAAGGTAGCTGAACTCACTGGTTATAATAGGTGTCTTCAAAGTTTCTCCTATACAGTCTATATCTCACTGTGCATGCCCCTTGTTCTTTGTGCTATATGTTTATGCACATGTTAAGTAGAGAACAACATGGCCAGTTGTGGCAGTAAAGCAGATGAGCTGGTGCAGATGATGGGGATTGGAGGCTTTAAAGCTGAGCTTCAGAAGAGAGAGGTCCTGCTGAGAACTCTGCTGGAGCCTGATTACAGGGGAGGGGGTCACTCATCTGTCATCTGATATGGGATTTTAATGTAGAGAAAATATTGGGTGATCTCTCCAACAGTTGAGTAAACTGATCTTAAACAGGGGTTTAGTGCACAGTGAAAGTCATTTTAATTACTGATATTCATTTGTACTCTATCAGTGATCGTTATCTAGTCAAACAGTTTGCGGAAATGTAGCCACTGAACCCTGCAAATATACTACAATGGCTACTACTGCTTCTACCATGTATTACTGTTTGTATCTCAGAACATTCTTCCATTGCACATTCAAAAGCCAGATGTGACCCAAACATCATCCAAGTGAAATATGGTTTCTAGCTGTAGTTAATTCTCAAATTACATAGTTTGAACTCCTATAATGAAATAGATTATTAAGCTAATAATATTCTATTCATGTGTGGTCAATGCATGCTACTCTAAAGTGTTTTTATAACCCTCTATGAATAGCACTTGCTTTGGGCATGGAGTACGTACACTGAACATCCCTGGATTAGGAAAACCTACCTTCAATCACTCTACATTCTCTCAGCTCCACTGACCACATACAAGCACTTTGTAGTTCTACAGTTACAGAATAGTCCACCTGTTTCTCTGCATACTTTCTTATCCCCATTTCATCCTGTTATTCAATTATCAGGACCCCCCACTGGACCACCACAGAGCAAGTATGATCTGGATTGTGGATAATTCTCAGCAATGCATTGACACTGGCATTGTGTCGGTGTGGTGTGCTGGTTAGTATGAGTGGATCAGACACTGCAGTGCGCCCAACAAAGCTCTGTGTAACGTGTCTCACCTATGTCAGAAGCATTCCTGAATGCAAATTGCTGGAAATCACTGGCATATCAAGGCAAGGTGACATTCACGTCTGATGTGATGATCAGGTGTGGAGTAGTGCTTATGAAAGTTGGTGGTTTTTGCTGGATTCTGTGAGACAGTGGCCCATGCATAAACGTCACGGCAAAATCTGGCACGCGATGTGTTTGTTTTTTGCACATAATTAATTGTGTGTTTATTGTTTCTGTTTGTCGTGGCATCGGCAAACATCGTTATCTCAGCAGGGAGCTGCTTCAACTATTCATGAGCACACTGCTTATCACACACACACACACACAGTCTGACTCACCACTCTCTGCAGAAGGTGGTGCTGACTGCATTCTGTGGGTGAGAGAGAGTGTGTGTGTGTGCATACTTCACCGTAATGGAAATCTTGGGACTCATCCCTCTTAAAATTAGTTCTCTATACTGTCATGAGCTCATCTTGTCTGCTGACAGCTCATGTATAATGTCCTGTTCTCATTAGAGGGTAGTGTATAGACCCCTGTGTAACACACACAACTCAGCACCCATCCCCCCCTACCCTGCACACACACACACTTTTTCATCTCATTCATGACCAGAGGTCAATTGAAATCAAATCAAGCAGGATTATATTTTCAGGAAAAGCAGGTGCTTTTCTATTTCTCATTTGGAGAGTTATGAGCTTCAGAATTGTGAAACCTGCTCAGACATGCTTTCAACAAAGGTGAGAGCTGTTAAAACTAATGTAATTATGCCCTGATTAGAGATGCCAGTTACAGTATAATTCATAACAAAAAGTGCATTCAAAAGGACACTGCGCTGCAGAACATGACTTCCCAAAGTACAGTATTGGATGCGGATGGTCATTTACCTAACCATTTACTGAGACAATATTTGTATTCAAAGTTTTTATATTTGTAACATAACTATATTAAATTACTGAATAACTTCAGCTGACCTCTGACTAAACCAGGGAAACCAGAACCCACACAGAAACAGTCCAAAGAATGTGTAAATTACAACTATGGATTCTGAACGTGCAAATTCTTAGATGAGACGAGAAGGATAATGAAAATCCACAGACAACGTAGGGGCTGGAGTTAGCAGGAAAAAGTGGAAGCTTGTGGAGACCAAACACAATCTGCTACGTACAGTAAAATGACTGCTAATAGGCCCAGGGATGTAGCAAAAAATAAAAGATTCTTTTGTAATGCTGTTTTATAGTAATGCACTATTTTATTTCAAGTCATGGAACAGTGGGCATGTTTTGTATTTGCTTTTTCAAACTGGTCATATCTCAAAAACCTAGAATGGCATTTCTAGTATTAAAGCCAAGACAATATGTGAAAATGCTTAAAGGAACACTTTGTAGTATTATTTACTTCAATTTTGTCTTTAAACAGAGCCCCTGTTGTTTCTGTTCTGGGCTCAGAACTGCAGCAACTGTACTATGTAATGTATATTACCCCCTATAAAAAATTTTAATATTTATTTATTTATTTATTTATTTACCCTTTGAAGAAAGACCACCACAAGCATTACATTCTGGCTCCAGAAAATACTTTTCAGTTTCATTGAACCAATTTTGTGAATGAGTTGTGGGCAAGTGTGAGGAACCAGTGTTTCCATACACATCACATTGTTACACACGTTTTCAAGTGTGTAACAAGAAAATTCACCACATTCAGTTTGTTTTTGACACGTTCAGCTCTTGCTGCAGATATTTTTCGTTACCACTGTCCACATACATCTTCAACACAAGCGTTATGGCTTCTCAGTGTGATCTATATGATTTCATACCGCCCTCAATATGTGGCCTGACTCTGTGTGAGAAGCCAATAAAAAAATCACTTCACACACAATAACTCACTCGGCTTGTATCGCATGGGAGAAGGTTCTGGGAATTCTTTCATAAATCATGACGCTCAGGGCTGCAGCTCGCAGCACTGCTCCTACTGAACACACCAAACTGTCTGAAGAGTAAAGAGCGATCACCGGCCCCACACTCACCAGGCTCTGAAAACACCACAGCCCACTGCATGCTGGGAGTTTTCCTAAATGATGGGACCCGGCTGAAACGTCCATCACAGAGTGTACACGGCATCCAGATTGAAAGAAAACAAGGCAGGCAAGATGCCCACAAAGAGTCCTGTATATTTGGCCTCGGACAGTTAGACAATGTTTCTAAGAGTGGACAGTTAGACCTGAAAATATTGTAAATATCTCACAATTTGTATCTACCTCACACGATGCCACAACCATTTTTGGTCCACTCTTTGGTGACTTGTTAGCTGGTGTACAGATTGACCAGTTAGTATTTTCTTCAGGTTCACTGAGCTGCCCAGTAATGATACATGAGCAGCAGTTTGATAAGACAAGGTGACTAGAGTCATGTGATGAAGTAAGCTTGTGCAACACTTCAGCCTCCCAGTTTTGGCAGCATTGTGGACATAGAGTGAGACCTATGTTCATTTAAAATGTCAAAATGTACAGCAACAAAATACTGATTTTGCTAAGACACTGTGACACTGACACAGACACTGTCTGGACACTGATGGATGGTCTGGACACTGATGGATGACTGTCGAGACCCTCCTCCACGCTTCAGACCAGCTGCCCACGCTCCAGCAACCACCAAGTGCCTTGAAGCTGTCCCTACACTGAAGTTCTCATGGACTACTAACTATCATCACCAGTAGATTGACCAGAGGAGGATGGGTCACCCCTTGTGAGCCTTGGTTCCTCCCAAGGTTTCTTCCTCAGCTGGGGGAATTTTTCCTTGCCTGGCTTGCTCACTTGAGGGTTTTACATTTGTTTTTACATTTCATGTCAAATCTTTTTTCTTACTGGAATTCTGTGAAGCTGCTTTGTGACAACATCAGTTGTGAAAAGTGCTATATAAATAAATTTGATTTGCTTTGATTTGACTGTGAGGCCGTGTCTTCTGTCTCTCTAAGTATATCACAAAGTCTATAAGACACAAGACAGAGCCATGGCAACATCCATATCAACAGGTTTCTCAAGCCACACCATGAACACCAGCTGGAACTCCAGTACGTAAACACACTGAACTTAAACAGCAAAAACCTAAAACTATTTTACGAGTAAAATTGACCTATAACCATCCCAACATTTAGTTATTATTGGAATAAAACTTGGGAATTCTTACATAAATCATGAAGCTCAGGGCTGTAGCTCGCAGCGCTGCTCTCACTGAACACACCAAATTGTCTGAAGCATCTGAACACTCACCAGGCTCTGCAAACACCACACCCCAATAAAGGGACCAATAGAAATGCTGTGAAATTTCTCATATAATACTGTCCCATTGACTCACATTCAAAGTGTGAGTTATCCTTCTGTAAAATTACCGCTCTGGAAACATGAGTCTTTGTTTGTAGACACTATTCTGTTGTAGAAAGTAGACTCCTTTCATCATAAACATTTTATCAGAGGTAAATTCTGCTTTACCATTTCTTGGGTAAATATCTACAACCACTCAGTGCTGTTGAACACCTAGTAAAACTCGCTCAGTGCTGCCTGTGAACACTTAAGCATCAGCAAGGCCACAGTAACTCTACACCTGCTGAGCCTTTTGGCTATTACTTGTGTGAATAGCCGCAGAAATGCAGCAGAGCAGACTGTCCCTTCCTAATTGAATTTGAGAGAGCCTTCCGGCTATTGTAATCCAATGAACTGATGTCAGGGCTCTCTGGCAGCATTCACCAGTGGTTTAGAAACTGGACCCTAGTGAAAGGCTTTTGGCTCATAGAATAATAATTATCTTGACATAACCAGAGTGCATGTCACTGCAGGCTTAAAACCCAGTATTTGTTTTTACATAAATTGCACCTAGGCTTCATCACTTACATTGTTTATAAATGTAAATTAGTGACTTGAAATAAGATTTGGTGACATTAAGTTTATTGGATACATTCCCGTTGTATTTTATTTTTCCCTAAGGGCCACTTGTAGCATTTGTGTAGATTTGGGTGCCAAGAAACAGTCATCATTCATTTTTACATGACTATATTTAAATCTCTCGTTATCCCACAAAATCAAACAGGCATTTCTTTTGTTACTGTATCTTTTCCCCTGTTCAGAAAGCTGAGGTTTCCCAAAACACAGGCCCTTTAAATGTTTTTTTTTGTTTTTCTTTTCTTAAGTTATATTAGGACAATTACAATATACTACTGATGGTGGGACTAGGGTGGATATTGCCCAGGTTATCTGATCATTTGTTTAGTAAACAATGCTTAAAGAACACACGACTCACAAATCTTTTCTTTAAAATGAATCTTTAAGAAACTAGATGTGGTTCTTTTGTAATATTGCTTAGAGCTTTCTGAGACCTGAGACGTTTTGGTGTTAGCCCAACGTAGGTTCGGATCTGGTTTCTTATGTTATCGTGGAGACTTCAGTGTGAAAATGCATTATGTACTTTCTGGCTGAAAATGTGATTCATGGTAATACATTTACAGTGCTTTGAAGACCATCTGGAACAGGCGCCTTCAGCACCATCTTTCAGTGGAGGAATCATGTCAAATCATGTAGAGCTATTTATTTAATGACCATCTACAAGACCAAATAAACCTCCAGTATAAATGATCTGTTCACAATGATGCCAAGAGGCTTATCTGAGGAGCAGAAACAAGGCAGAGACTGGAAAAAAAGAGACTCTTCTGGGACTGCTTCCACTGTAAAGACGAATCCAAACACTGATAGTTCAGACAGAGAAACTGGCACAGGAAAACTTTCCATAATCTGCAGAGTCCTGAGTTTTACCTAAAAACAACACAGAAAAAAATAGAAACTACATCTTTAAGCAGCTCATTCTGAGACAGGCTGTTTGAGATGTGTGTGTGTGTGTGTGTGTGTGTGTGTGTGTCCTGTCTCCCCCGCATGTGTGAGAGCTGCTGTATTAATGACTCAGGCTCACCCCACAGGGTCAAACCCATTCTGCCTCGCTGATAGATCTCGTCTGCAGTGGTCCACAGTGGGCTCCCACTCCTCACATGTGCCTCTTCATCCGTCTTATAGCTGAGGAACAAACTCAAACTCTCCTACTTCAGAAACACTGTGTGTGTGTGTGTCTGTGTGTGTGTGTGTGTAAGTGTTTGTTGGGAGGCAGTGGATCAGTAGCTTGAGCTTGGCAGAAGCAAACGGTGCCCATGAGGCAAAAGATAAGGACATTTATAAACAAACAACAGATACATACCCACACAAACAGCCTGAGCAGTTAAAGTAAAAAACAGTAGCATAATTCAGGCCAAATACCATAATCTCATTCTGATAACGTTCTAGTGTAAACACCTCCCAGAATGAGGCCTGAAGATGTAAACGCTTGGATTTCCTTTTTTTTTTTTTGTTTAATTTGTGTTTTGTAAAATATTTTCAAATTTAAAGTGTAAAACATACAAAGGCTTAGTGCTGGGCGCAGATCAATACCACGATTAAATGTACATTTTACCACAATAACGATTAATGAAGGATTATTTTGTTATTGTATTTTTGACCCTCATACTTCAGTGATGAGGCTTGTACTGTAAATATGCTCCAGTGTTAAAGCTGGGACATTTTTTTCCTAATGTTGCTAGGAGCTTGTTCCTCTCTTGTTTTTTGAGCACTGTTTATATTTGGTGTGTGATTGGGCTTTGGTCGCTGAAACTGTGTTTTTCTCAGCGTTTACGTTTGACTTCTTTTGTTCAGTGTCATTTTAAATATAGTCAAAACACAGCACATACAAACCACAGACGCTGTGTTTCTCTTTGGCACAAGTTGCTCGAGTTGCTTGGTCAGCCTCAGCGTTTAGGTTGCTTCCATGTGGCAGACAGTGGGGACAGAATTTTAAAAAACTGTTTTAAAAAATTCATATAATCGGTATAGACAAGATTATCTCGATTAGAAATTCTGAATGTCAATTTCAATTACTTTTTGAATAATTGCCCAGCCCTACTATCATTCACATAGTACTTCAAACAGACCGTGTTGTCTTTACTTTATATAATTATGTGATAAAAGTTTGAACTGCAAATTATTCCAACAGGCAGATAAGGGGGGCTTTGTTTTCTGGTGATATATATATATATTAATACATTAATGGAAGTCCTAGTAATTACAGACATATTTAAACAAGATTTTAACCATTTGTTATTTTGCGTATTTTAATCATATTGTTTCAAAATGCTATAAAACACATTTGAACCAGAAAAAAAATATTTTCAACAAAGGTGGAATTAAAAGAACAATCATAGTAAATGTCAAAGTATCAATCACTAATTTAATGAAATAAATTTTATTGCAATAATGGTACCACAGAGGACGACGTGCTCCTCTGATTGTGGCAGAGATCTGAGCTGTACACAGCTTTGCTTCAAAGCGCACAAACAAAATGTTAGTATTTCAGAGACATGGCCTCTGCTCCAAGTCCTGAGAACAGAATGCTGCTAGTCTTCTTTTGATCTGTGTGCCGCTGTTTCTACATCACTGTAAGTGCATCGGAAATAATAAGGCACACTGGTGAAGTTTCAAGTGTTTCTGGAGCGACTCATTTCCAACTACAGCTAACTTCTATTTCCAAGTAGTTCAGAGTGTGAGGGAGGATCATGCTGATGGGAATTTTGAGGATCTTGAACAGCATCATCCTTTTCAGTCAGTGAAGAGCAGGGAATCCTTCCATATCTGAGTCTCTGTCAATACATTATAGTTAATGTTTTAAGACTACTAGATATCAGAGTCTGACAGAGGGGGCTCACATGGCCCAGGAGATGTTGGCTGTGTGTTCTTTGGCTTTCATCCTGAGGACAGCGATGCTGGAGGAGCGCCGCTCAAACTCGGGCTTGCTCTCGAACGCTGCGTGGCCATTGGGTGCCGGAGCCAAGAGTGAATCAGCAAAGAAGTTGTTGAGGGAGACATGATTGACACCGAACTGGTTCTGCTGGTGGTTGGGGAAGCCCACGTAGCTGTGCTCAGGGGCTCGGGGAGAGTGCGGGTACGGAGAGGACACACAGGGTGGAGAACCTCTCGGGATCATGCAGGAAGACACCACGGAACCACCGGGGGACGGAGATGGCCACAAGTTGTTTGGGATCTGTGTAGTGTGAGAAAGGAAGAACTCGTCAAAACGCAGAGCTTCCAGAAGCGGAATAACATAAATGTTCCAGAATTTCTTCAAAAATCAAAAATAATTTCAAAAAGTAAAAGCCATTCACATTGGTTTTATGTGCAATGTTCTGTTTTAAAACATAATCAGAGCTGTTCACATTGAGGGTGACAGAAACTCTTATGAAGTATTTAATGCCTCTAAGGGACATTACAGTAAGGCACTGCATGTTTTAAGAAAACTGTTCTAAAACCTATATTTTCAAAGTAATTGACCCCTGGTTCCTATGACGGCTACTGTACAGAAATCTGAATTGGCGAGTTGCTTCACCGTTTGTGGAATTTCCGTTAAACAAAGCCTTTTTAGCAAAAGTCACAGCTTAATGGTCCTCTATAAGGTTATGACGGCCATTTATTAGTAGTAGTATGAATAACCTACATGATGGAGAATGGGCTTATTAAATCAGTTTTACATGGCAAAACAAAATTAATTCTGTTATATTTTCAAGCCATAGAACATATTTTGTTTTATTTCCCAATGTAACAGCACAAAGATTGTTAGGATCCAAAAATATCTTCATGAATTTGGATGAAAGATGATAGTCCAGAGCTGAGGCTAAGGTGGACAACAGATTAAGAGAAAAAAACTCTCCACAGAGGAGAAAATCTATCCAGACCATCATAAAGCAACACGTCTGAGCTGATTGATTAATTACGATTGCATAGAGATCATGACTTTTATGGCTTATCAGTTGTTTGACATTGGCTGTACATAATATTCTCTGAATATCAGATATGACCTCAGCTTTTAGGAAAATAATGACAGTCCAGCATTAAAGATAGTCCAGATGTTCTTTATGGTGCAGAGACCCTGTAGATGTTTCACTCCTTTGATCATTAACTAAATAGCTTCAAGCCTAGTAGATAAAGCAAGACTTGGTGTTTTATAGTGTTTCTTCCTTTAAAGTGTTACTAAGTGTTAATAAAGTATACACTGTCTCTCTATAAAAAAATCTATCATTTCAGTTTCAGTTACATAAGAGACATAGTTTTCTTTACAAAAAATTGCTATTTAAAAAGGTTACAATTTTTACTCTGGGTAAATTTTGCATCTTCATTATATTCTTTAGTGTGTGAAGTAGGTTTTGTTTAATACCTGGTGGGTGCATTATGTTCAAAATACGTATTGAAGAGCTGACTCTGTTTTTATGACAGAAATTGTCATTAAATGAAGGATTTGTATATGTTTTGACAGTTGTTTCTTAAGAAAAATCGCAATATTTAAACAGGTGGTTTGCTTGTGTTAAGACACTTCAGATAAACAACGAAAACATGGCCTTTTTAAAAAGTTACAAAATGAATAGCCCCCATATTTCCAAAGAGTAGTATAAGTAATATTTCTATATAAAAATTAATGTTATGTTTGCTTTAAAAACAAATACACATTCTGGATCATGCTGATATATTTCTCCTGACATGGATTGTTGAAATGAAAGAAAATGATGTATGTTTTTTTAAATTTAAGATCCACAGCAGTTTCTGACCTGTGAGTACGTGTCTGTTCTCGGTAAAGCTGTGAGCTCGTACGTGTTGCTGTAAGGGCCTTTGGGCTGCTGCAAGTGTCCATAGCGCTCTCGCTTCCTCCACTTCGCTCTGCGGTTCTGAAACCAAACCTACACATCACAGTCAAACATTCAGATTTATTCATCAATAAAAGCTCCCAGTTATTCCTCTCACCCTAACAGTAAATTCAAATGCCACTGATTTGTCAACACTCATCCAGAATGATGATTTTTTTTTAAACAGTTACATTCTGAGGGCTCCAATGTGAACTACTTTTTTACCCAAATGTAACTAGTCCAAATGTTTCAGTGGCAGCGACAGGACCCAGACAGCCAAAGACTTTAATTTTAAATGTTCATCTAAAAATACAGATTAAAAAAATGAATTCAAGGCAGAGAAGTGATTGTAGGGCAAAAGAGATCCCAAAAACCAACTCACCAATATTTTACCTTTATTACTATTTTCAATAGTAAACATTAAATATTAGTTTATTTAAATTTATTTAAAAATACCTCTTACATCAGGCCACTCAAATTACCATATTTAGACAGCATCTCAGCAATGAGAAATTTTGAAGATTTGGTGGACTTCCCCTTTGACCATTGACGTTATAAATTGAGTAGCAGAAAGCAAAATGGGTTATGTACATGTCAGAGAAAAATGGAAATGAAATAAAGGGAAAAGAATTGCTGGGAATACTCTACACCCTAATATCTAATATCTGAGTAAAGAGAGAGGACAGGAAAAAGGATTAAGTGTTAGTAAGTTAAATTAGTCATTTCTGTGACCTACTAAAGGTGATGTCCATTTATCATGATAAATAAATCAAAGCCAGGCAGTCAGAAAGTAGTTCAGCTTCATTTATTAACACCCAACGATCTCAGCATCAGGAAAATGTGACTCGGAACTGCTGTACAATTAATGATAATATAAAGAAGAAAGGAGGCTGTTTGACTTACAAACTGAAACTATGTCCACATTAAACAAACTGCATTGTATTCTGAGTCAACAATGTCCAGATACCGTGATATGAAACAATAAAAAATGAAAGATGTACACATCCTCCACAACGAACACACTGCACTCTGCAGTTTATCACAGTCGTTGAGTACTTGCTGAAGTTAGTTCTTTACTCCGGCTGGTCACACTACTGCGTAGGTTCACTAACTGCCTCAATAAACAAACTGTTTTGTAGTTTGCAGGTCCCTTTGGCTCTTAACACTACATGCCCCTGTCTCTATAGCACTATTAAATATACATTTTAAGCTGCTGAGAAAATGGGACGCCAAAATAAATGGCATCTTTTTTTATTTTATATTTTATTTTCAACACCATATTATTTGTGTATACATTGGGTATAAAATTAGCAGAAAAGGGCTCATCGAAACTCAGCATGCAGTGGTAGATTATGTGGATTATTGCGCAATTTCAACAGGAGTGCCCAAACTTGTGGTTGTGCATTATGTAACTAAATGAAAATGTCCGTCTGTAACCACTTATCCTGTTCAGGGTTGCTGTGGGTCCGGAGCCTACCAGGAATCACACCCTGGACTGGGGCGCCTGTGCTTCGCAGGGCAACACACACTCATACATTCACACCTATGGCATCTACCAATGTGTGTTAGTATGATTGAATGGCCTAGCTACCAACCTCATACCGAGCTGCCACATGGAGTACTTCACATGGCTCCAGAAACTGCTAAAAGTTAGCGAGTTGCACAAGAATGTCTGAGAAAATTACAAATACCTACAACAGCTCAAGAAAATTAGAAAATGACATGTGGCCCTCCTCTCACCAACAATCTCTCTCTTATGGACTCCTCCAACTGTAGTCAGGCATTACCTGTTCACGTGTTTATGTACGCTCCAGAGCCTACCCATAGTCACTGGGCTGAAGGAAGGAACACACCCTTGACAGGGTGCCACAGTGCATCACACACACTCACACCAATGGGCAATTTCACATAGTCAATCCACATAATTGCGTGTTTTTAAATTGCAAGAGGAAACCCATATAGACAAAGGGAGAACACGTCAAACACCTCACAGTGACCTGAAGTGAAACCACAACCCCAGGATCATAAAACTGTGTAACAGCAGCACTATCAGTTGTGCCCCTTTGATTCCATTAACTAAATAAATGAATGCTGTCTCAATGGTATTGAAGGCGAACATAACTGTTTATTCACTAAAGGTACAGTATAAATATACCTTCAGTAGTACAAGTGGTCTTAAAGTTCAGTCAGTAGTGTTAAAGTACTCTACAACTCTGATGTGATCACGTTTTTAATTCAAGAGTTAAACTAAGTTATATGACCTTTAATAATAATAACTTTAACAAACACACACATTCCTGAGCTGCATTATTTGTAGTTATGATAATGACGTCATCCTATTAAAGCAGTGAGTAAGGTCTCTGACCTGAACTCTGGCCTCGGTCAGCTCTGTCCTCATGGCCAGCTGTTCGCGGACGTACACATCTGGATAGTGTGTTTTCTGGAAGACCTTCTCGAGCTCCTCGAGCTGCGCGCTGGTGAACGTTGTCCGGTGTCGCCGCTTCTTACTGCTGGACACGTTACTGTTACTGTCCGCGCTCTCCGTGAGCTCGTGCACGTCACTGCGCTCGCGACTCTCGGGGGCGCGCGCGTTCTCCTCCGCCGGATCTGCGCACAGACACACGCCCTTTAACACTGAGCCTCGTACTGACATCAACGTTTGTGTTGGTATTGTAACTGAAAATTCTGCTAATGTTAGTGCAGAATGTATTTTTTTTGTTAAGAATATTAGGCTACATATAATAAAAAAATCTGTCATTTCCTCTTAAATAAATGCACTTTATTTTACACTTGAACAAATAAAAATCAATGACGTGAACATTTGATTATTTCACGGTGTGTGCTGCAACACACGTTTCTCAAACGTTCGGGAACTTCTCACTAGTAATTAACTAGCGACACGTTAGTGTTAATATAAATGAAATGTAAAGGTCATTTTAAAGGTAATGCAGCTTAACAATCAAAAATTAACATTACTAAGTTATATTCGTTAGAGTTTTTTTTCTAAAAAATTGTGATATACTTTTTAACTTCCATTTTTAATATGCTTTTGAAACAAAAATTCCTTTCAGACTCGGTTGTTGAATTTAATTTACAGCGTACCTATACTGACCGATGGGTTAATGCACCTCGTTTCTCTGTGTCACTGCTTCTGACATCTGTTTATCATCCACTGCACAGATAATAACACTCGATAATCAAAAAGGATACTTTTTCAATTGAACAACAACAAAACCACGTGGAATAATCTCAAGAGCCGAAATGGCATAAAAGTCGAATCATTTAGCCAATAAAACGAGCGCAGTGTTTATACTGATAGTTGGAATACTGAAGTAAACACAGCTCCGTTAGTCTGCTGGCTCTAAATGCTCCAAGTCAAAACGTCTGCAGTTTGAAATGCTCACGCACGCTTTGTAACTAAATATGCTGTCAGTATCTACTGACAAATATAGCAGTGTTTTAGAGCACAACGAGTTATATATATTTACACTGTCCGTGACTCATGAGACGTTCTTTCACGTTTCTTTAGAGATTAGGTCTGGTTTATAAACTGCGTACAGACTCTCACTGAGGCCTTTATTCTCCAGCAGTGAACACTTTCAGAATTCATGTGACTGCGAAAACACAGTTTGAGTGTCCTTTGACACTGTTGTTCAATCCTGCGGAATTGACTGCAATATTCAAAATATATTACAGAAATGATTAATGCCAAATCAAACAGCACTGAGACTGAGTACAAAGTAAATTCTATTAAATGTATATTTCATACGAAAATCAGATATTTACAACCTATACACTACATTTAGAATACATTTCGACTAATACAACTGTAGTAACATCACATATTTTGTATTTGTATCTTATGGAGACTAACGTGCTGCGCTTAAATTTAAAGTTTACGTAAACTCCAGTTATATTAAACATTGGTTTACAATGGTTTGTAATTCATAAATAAACAATAAACAACATTTTTTATAACTTTATTCTAGCATGTTTATAACCCAATTATTTCTATATTAATAATAAACTATGTCATGTTTATAACCTATACAAAATAAAAATAAATAAATAAAAATCATAAGCTACGTTTCCTCAACAAGGTTATAAACATTGCTTAAAAATGATACAAATCTGGGCACCAATTACAGTGTTTATAACAAAGATGTTAATCAGTGTAGACTACAGTAGAATTAAAACTCCATATACTTATGTAAACAACAAAAATGTATGCTAAATGTTTATAATCATGTGCATTGTATTATTAAAACAGACTATATATTTATGCCCATTCTATCGTAAGATTGCCGGCTTCTTATGATGTATAGTCTTGACTAGTAATGATAAATATACTACCTATATTTTGTATTTCATTTACTATATTTGTATAATATGTTGACTGTCGTAATATTTATGTGGACTTTAATACAAGTATGTACTACATGTTTATAATACATGATATTAAGATCACAGGCTGTGTATTCAAAACAGACAGAGCAGCAAAGACCACATGTTTATAACATTATGACTATAGCTCATAAACTATATGTCTATAAGAGCACACAAGATAATAGACTAGAATATGTACATTACTGTTAACAAAACCCTTGACTGACTACATTTCTGTGTAGACTACAGAAGCTTACTGACTGCTTTATAACTAGAAAGACTAGAAAGATAAGTTTTAACCGTTAGTAAAACGGCATGGTTTATATTTAGAGGCTATTACTCAGAGCACAAACATGTTTAGAAGTAAAAGGCCACTCACTGCTGTGGTTGTCACATGGCGAGGCTCTGTCCACTCTGCTGGGCTGCTCACTGTTTTGGAGGGAGTAAGAGTGGACACATTTGGGTGAAGTCTTGTCGTAGTACTGCACGCTCTCTAAACTCTCCATCACCTGCTCCAGCGTGCTGCTGGCCGCCATGTAGAATTCACCGCCCTTCAGAGTCTCACTCTTCAGCGGGAACTTGTCCGTCATGTATTCCATCATCATCCTCGCCGCGGGCCTGTCTGTCTCTCTCAGCGCGCGCCACACTCTCACTGGGATCTGCGCGCGCGGCTCATTAGTCTCGTCTTAAAGGGACCTGAAGAGTCTCTCTCTATATATGTCGGGGAACAGGGGGCTTCCATGAGCCTTCCCACTGCGTAATATGGAGAACAGTAACTCCACCCACAGGCCTCAGACAGCAAACGTTCAGCATAGACACCAGTTAGCTGTTAGAAAAATCACAGCAAACTTCGTAATCTCCCAGTAAACCCTCATAACCTCAACTCCATGTAAATTCTTAGTAAACTCCCAACAAACTGCCAGTGAACTCCCAAATTCATGTAACTCTCAAACTCACCCAACTTCTCAACAAGCACTCAGACTCCTAATAAACTCCCATTTATCACCAGAGAGAAATAATCAGGTCTCTCAGCCCTCAGGTCCTGCGGGGACATCTTTACTAAAGCGCTTTTTAAAAGGAGGATGCGCGCCTTGTGAAGTCACTTGTAAAAGTAGCGTTCCGCAGTATGAATTCACTGGATTCAAGTTGTCCTCTGAATTATATTTCATCAGCGCCATCACAGTCGTTCATATTACACACTTTTGGTAAGAACTAATTGTTAAGTTATTGACTTTATTCACGAGGATGCTTTTGAACTACGTTCATTCAAAACATTTTTATTGTCGTGAATTAGAAACAATCTCTGAAAAAGTACCAGTAAAACGGTTGCAGCAAGTTTAAACAATATGCAATTTTATGCAAAACACCAATAATATAATAAAAAATGTATCTTGTTATTAATAATAATAATAATAATAATATTAATATTAATATTATTATTATCATCTAGTCCACAACTTACTTTGGCTACTTATTTTTTGTTTTCTGATACATGTGATATTAGTGCTGAGAATACCAACAAGAGTTTGGTTTAAATTGTAATAACAAATAATGCGGTTATGTTACACCTTAACAAAGAGCGATTCATAATTCATAACTAATTAAGACCAACTTATAAGCAACTTATATACCATGTTATAAGCAAACCCTGCATGAAATGACGTTATACGAAAAAAATATCGTTTAAAGTCCTCTGGACGGTTCAGACTGTTTTAACACGTTCTGATAATTACATTAAATTCTTACTATACCAGCAGATCATGCGATACTTTTTATGTCTCCATATATTCGTCGTTGGAATTAAAACAGTAGCACAAATAATACTTCACCTTGATGACTTTATAAATAATTGTATTATTTATTAACACGCTGCACACATGCTAGTAAAAGTAATCAGAATACATTTCTCAGATATTCTCCCTATCCATCGAGTATATGTAGAGAATTTAGAGTGCGGACATATTACAAATCAGTTAATATTCTGCGTCAATTTAGACAAAACTTGTTATTAAATTTTACTCTAATGGAGTGAGTCGTTACACGACATGAAAGTCGAAACCTCAATGACATTTTTCAAAATTAAATAATCTTCAGAAATACGGGTGCCTATACATTTGGACACGTCTGTACATTATTAACATCAGCCTGACAATACACAACTGGACAATATTCATATAGCTACAAACGCCTGCTGGCAGCATATTGGTCACGACACAGTTATTAGAGCATATAAAAGGCCCTCGGTAGGCTACAAAATGGATGACGCTTTGTCAGTTTTTCATTCTTGAGAGAGGCTTCACAAAGGCCACCTGAACGATAGGATTTCAAACACGAAGAGTGTCATCTGAGCAGCTTTTATAAAAGTAAGCGCATATCGAGAAGCCCTTTCTCATTTCTCAGAGAAGCCGTGTACCACCTGCCGGCGCCATCTCCACCTCGGAGCGCTGCATTTCTACGACAGAGCGCCGCTCCGCTCCCAAACCAAACAAACACAGCCGCGGGAGGCGGGGCCTCGCCGGCCGCCAACAGGCCTCACGCTGAGGAGAAAATGAGACAAAGTTCTGGGAGGTTCGCTTAAATTTGTGGTGCGAAATTTAGATTTAAAAAATCTAGAACATTATTGAGGCTCAACATTATAATCTAATTACCCACAAATAGAAAAGAAATTCATTTTGCGCACAGAAAGACAGCGCTTACCATCTGTGACCTTAATTATAAACTTGTAGGCCCAAAAAAGTCCTGGAAACCTTCAAGTCTAGAGAACACAACGAAAGGATTACAAATAAAACCACAAACATATGTTAATTTATGTGAAAGATACTTTTTAAAATTAATATAGCTGTACTGGCAATTCCAGAGCCCTTAGTGCAGCCTTAATGATAATGATGCATAAGAAGAAGAAGAAGAAGAAATACACAGTTGCCAGATTGACCCATATCATTGAAAATAATAAAGTAAGAGCCTATTTATACACCTTAAATATTTATGTAATTTGGCAAGGATTTACCAACAGGGAAAATAAAATACACCAGTTTCTGATGTGTTTAAGATAACCAATAATTTAAAGGCTGCATCTGCTCACATGGAGAATATCTAGATAAAATGAGTGTTTCATTTCCTTTTTTACACACCATTTTAGTCAGTTAAGTAATGAAAATGATAATAAACTACCTGGCCAGGCCTGTGCCTCTAGCTGTATAGACCAGCTGTGTCACTGCAGCCAGTGCTGAAAATGCACGTATCACAAAACCCCTGCCTCTTGTCAAAATGTCCATTGGTGGTAGAAAGAGCTTTAACTGATACGCATTTATTTCCCTTTAATGTGTTCTTTTATAATTAAATAAAATGTAGAGTATTAGAAATCCAAACAAACCTACAGAGGAATTTATTGCTTTAAAGCATCTTACTTAACCCCGTGCCGTTTTGCTCACTCCAGCAATTGTAAAGATTATCTTTCTTGGTTTGGCCCTTTAGTGGTTTTGGATAACAAGTGGTATGAATTATCTCCCTGGCATCACCCAATAACAGAGGTTAGCCCAGACTGTCAGTTTAATCTGATATACTGTGTTTTTTATAAGGGTACACGGAAACTGTCTGTTCAATCAAAAGTTGTACTGACATGAACTTTTAGAAAGAGAGAGTTAGTTAAAATAATCTCACTAGAGCATGAACTCAAGCTTGAATTCTTTATTTATGTACATACATATAATTTTAAGCAATAAATCCTCATCGTTTTTTTAATAGGTGTCCACTGGTTAAGTGCACATTTGTGAATTTTGGGTGAAAGTTTGGCAAGTATGATGATCTTGCAAATATGTTTCAGGTGCTAGTGTTTATCACTGCGGGTGCAGGAAACTGACACATGAGTAAAATTCTGTTACTGACTTTAAAGCCAAAACATAAGCATAGCTTATGAATATCGAGGGGAGAACATAAATAGTCTACATGCCTTTTGCTAATAGGGTGCCCTTCTTCTCTACTACTAGCTGTTTATTTTTACTCTAATTATCTTATCAGCCCTCGGTGGTCGTCCAGACAGTGCTTGCTCTAACCAGTGCATTTACAGCCAGACAGCTTTCTGATGTCCAACATTAAATACACAAACATGACCACTTCGATCTGAAACTAATAAAAGACAAAACACCAGACTAATCACAGTGCTAATGTTTACAGAGCAGTCTTTTATATCTTTGGGTTTGAGATATTTGGCAAAATGTCAAGGATTTCAGAGTATCTATCTCTAGATTTCTTTTAATGACATTATGCCACATGTATATCTCACGAGACATTTTTAAAATTTGCATATATTGTAATGACCCTGACTTTTGAACAAGTATTTTCTTTTTTATATTTGTGTGTGTGTGGCCCCGCATGGTCTGGCACCCCCTACAGGGTGTGTGTGTGCATGTGTGTGTGTTTAATGATGGGAATATATATATATATATCATTAAACGTGCAAATGTGTAAATATACCTTCAAAGCAGTGTTATTAATGTCCAGCAGTGCACCTTGAAGATACACTACATTCTGTTTTCTAGAAGGAAAGATGAACATTTGTAATTCAACACTTGGTATAAAATGAATGTGATGTAAAAAATCTACAATTATGTAATCACTGAGCCCTTGCATTGAAAAAATATGTCAGCCCTTTCAATTGTTTAATAGCACTGTTCGCGTGTGTAAACTGCTTTCAGTGTGAGCATGCATTTAAATGGAAAATAAAGCCTAATAAACAGAAGAAATGCCTAAGTGACTGCTTTCTTTTAAAAAGAGGATATCAAATCAAATATTTGGTTCTTTGTTGGAGGGGTTCAATCGCATTCCCTTATTAACAGGACTGAGAATGGCCCCTGAGGGTACCACCCAAGTGACAGCGAAAGGTACCACCACAGTGAGAGTGATATATCCCACAGATTTTCAGTCATCATATGTTTATTAATGGAAAAATAAGGGAGTAGGTTCAGTATAAAAAAGTCAGAAAGTACAAATATTTCAACAATGCCAAACATTAATTTCAACAAGAAATGAGCTAGTTTCCATTGCCGGCTATTGTTTGCATATTAACCATGTCATTTGAAAGTGGTTTCCTCCCATGGCTCACCATGGTCACATTAAATGGAATGATATTTGAGAATAACATTCATCCTGGGACTGCCTGCAGATATTTGGGCTATACCTCATCCATTGCTTTTAATTCATTTGTGAGGGAGGAAGCTGTGTTTCAGTGAAACAGCAGCTGCAGGGAATTTCAGCAGAGATCAAATGTGCATTGTAAGGCTTGTTAAAGGCTTATGTAAAAAAAAAAAAAAAAAACAGCCCATTACCTCCGGAAAATACACACACCCACATGTGTAAATAAAATATAAAGCAGCGCTGTATGAAACATTATTATCTCGTGGTTAAGATCATGGAAGTTTCTTTTTTTACTTGTTCACTTTGGCTCTCTTCTTCCCTCCGCCCCAGCCTCCACTCAGCCGCACTGGGTTGTCTCGGAAAGAGATCCGCTCTTTTTGAGATGGAGCTGAATTGACTCTTTTAGGAGATGGTACTCCTTTATCTGAGGAAACAGAGATAGAACTACCAATCAAAACGGCCTGCAGGAACTTGAAATATGTTTGTATCTGCAATGAAGTAGCAAGAAAAAAAAAGAAGTAATTTGCTCCATACGTTCTAATGTGTTAATGTACTCTTAACATCGTTTTCCATGTTTAAAGATGGGCATGCTTGCAGTGTCACAGTATTGATACACCTCTCTTTGTAAAGCTGAGCATCAGATGCCTCTGAGCAGCTTCCATTCCAGTGTGTTCTTAGTGTAGATCTTTTTAAACACAGGGAACAAAGCAAGCTCTTTTCTGAGGCTGATATGTTCCACGTGTACAGCCCATGGCCGCACTGGGCGAGAAGCCGCACATGGTGAGACACCACAGCGGGTGAGGACCTTCCACACACACACTGCAGGTACCACACACACACACACACCTTAAAACACTTCCAAAAATTCCACACACACAGTCAGCACAAGTTTAGCCATTTTAGTAGCTGATAGTGTAGTAATAACTTCTCCATAAATTAGTAAAGGAGCTCAGACAACAGACTATGGCATTTCTATCTTGCTTTTCCCCAAGCCACAGCAAATCCAATCAATTTTACCAATTTAAAACTTGCATTTAACAAATATAACATTTAATTACAGTTTTAGATATGTGTCTGATTTGCAGTAATTTAATCTAATTCCGATTGTTTTCAGCTTTTAAATCACACTTGAAGCACAATCCAAGAGTGAATAATTGCTTTAAAATAGACGTGTTGCTGCCCTGCCACACTGAGGAAGTCATTTATTGAAAAGGCCACATACTCAGCTAACCACTGTGAACAAACAAATAGGTTGCAGCCATTTTGTTTCTATTAGCTGTGGAAAGGGACAAAATAGAGACAGGTACATATGAAGAGAATTCCGCCATACGAGCAATGAAGATGTTTGTGAAAAGTGCAGTGAGCATCATGTTATATGAAGCTTATAGTGCATCGCTGTAACTGAATGTAGAGTTATGAGTTTTTTAATGTTGCTGAACAAGTGCGCGGGTAATTGATGTAAATGTTCATACCTAGATATACATTTTCCAACTTTCTATTGCCAATTTTATAAGTGTCTTTTGATGTAGGTAGAGAGAGGTCTATTCAAGACTTTTTCTGCTTTGCTGAACATTCCCATGTAAACAGTGGATGTACCTGTATGACACTCACACGTCAGCCCATCTACATCCTCGTGGGTTTCATTTTCGAAGCATCATCAGAATCTAATTTAGCCTCATTAGGAAGAACAGTGCTGTGCCTTTAGTGATGTGGATAAGTGTGTTAAAAGCGCTGAGCCCTGCTTGTGTCACTGAGTACTATCTTTGTCAGACTGAGGCCTTAACTTTAGTCTGTGTGACAGAGAAGCCACTCATTCAGGCTCTGTGAGACTTTTTGCTGGCTTGTTTCCTGCTGTGAGACACATACATACATACACACACATACACATCTCACTTTTGCCCCATTGACCCTGACATCTCCTTGTCTAGATTATCCCCCCAAATAATTCATTATCCTGACCTACTACTCAGCAGCAAATGCACAATACTGAAATATAATAAATCTTATTTCTAATGCCTGTCAGGTAATCCAATGATAATCTGCTAGGATTACTGTACTCTATCAGTTTTGTCCCCGTGTATGGTTACACACACACCCACTTGCTTCCTCACTGATGCTGTATTTATATTAGCACTTGACCCTCATGATTCAATCTCACAACATTGTGTGAAGTCTACCCTGGACAAAATAATCTTTCCTACAAAAGGATATTCCTACTTAATCTGCAATTCTTATTTTACACTGGGACTGATTACCAGGGTGCTATGCTGAATACTACCTAGGTTAGGTGCAAATACTTCTTTAGCCCCCAAACCAATACTGTATGGTCAAAACAGGGAAGCTAGTCAAGGTAAGTCAAGTAGTGATATCTCTGTGTATTTTTAAATGCCACTTTTACATTATATATATATATATAATCTTCCTTCAAACCAAAAAAACCCTGCTTATTCAGTCATATTTGCACCTAGCAAATAGCTAAGTCAACAAAGCCACAGGCTTAAAATAACGGGCAAGTGTATGAATGTGCAACTGTAGAAACTGTTGCTGAGTTCATGTAGATGATTAGGAAAATGTAATATTAAAAAAATAATAATAAATAACACAGTGCTATGCAAAGTCAGAGATCAGCCCATTATTTTCCTTAACATGGCAATTAAGTTCCAAGTTAAATGAAATCATGCCAAGTATTAAATTATTAATTACAAAATTAAAACCAGAGCTGGTAATACATTTACTTGGTGTTTCAGCATTTACCTTTGTCTGCAGGATTGTTTTTTGCAGCAAGTTACAATTTATTTTTGTATTTTTTAAACTTTTCATTTTACAATTCTTACTGTAAGTGTATTCTGTTATATCAAATATACCTTTTAACCAGTTTAGATTCACATTCACATCTATAATGTGTTCAGCTAATTGTTTGCGTTAATGTTAATTTTTCTTCAATGGGGCAATACAATAAAAAATAGGAGATAATATTGTTGGACTTTTTTTTTCTTGGACATTTTGCACAGTTCTGTTAAATGTTGCATTTCTTTGTTCTGTTAATGAGAAATTCTAAATTTGTACACATTTGCTGTTTAGATTAAAATGTGAAAAACTAAAATCTATTCATTAGAATTACTTATTGAGTAGAATTACTTGTTTAGTAAAACAAAAAAATGCAGTTCATATTCAAAATTCAAAAGCTGTTCAAAAATCTGTTCAGATTCACTTCAGTTGAGTTTACTTTATAATCAGTTTACTCTATAATAAAATAAAAAATAAAAAACGGTAGTTCATCAATGCAACTTATCCCATAAAACACACAATTTTAAATTAACGTACAAAAGTTGTCAGAGACAGCAGATCCATATACACAGGTCAATAAAAATTGAATATCAAATCAAATCAAATCAAATTTATTTATATAGCTCTTTTCACAACTGATGTTGTCACAAAGCAGCTTCACAGAATTCCAGTAAGACAAAGATTTGACATGAAATGTAAAAACAAATGTAAAACCCTCAAGTGAGCAAGCCAGGCAAGGAAAAACTCCCCCAGCTGAGGAAGAAACCTTGGGAGGAACCAAGGCTCACAAGGGGTGACCCATCCTCCTCTGGTCAATCTACTGGTGATAATAGTTAGTAGTCCGTGAGAACTTCAGTGTAGAATAGTGGCTTCAGAATAGTGGCTTAGATATATACGGAGGGATTTTTTTTGACAATATAATATAATTAAATGAATAAAGAAATAATGAATTAAAAGGAGAATTAATTGATTAAACGTTTCATTTCATAATTAAACTTTGAAATAAAAGCTTAAATAATTGTATGTGATTTGATCGTTATTTAAATGTGCATTTTAAATATTTTAGAACTGTATTATGTGTATCATGTGATTCTTTATATAACAATTTATATATTTATTTAATGCGACTTGCACTATGAAATAATTAAATCCAGTCCAGTCAGACTGATTGGCTAGATTGAGCAGTAAGGCAAGACAGATTGATCACGTGCATTAGATTCATATTTCTATCTACTAATGCTAGTTTTAAGAGGGCAAAATGTTGAAAGTAAAAGTTCAGGATGAAAATTTTTAAGGGAATTCTTAAGGGAGGCTACAAATTTAATTGAAGAGGCATTAAGAACACCCGTGCTGCTCCATTATCTTCAACTCCATCAGGTTCCACCCCAGCACCTGACAGACAGCTTGTAGTTAATGCTAGCTAGGTAGGAAAATATCCTAGTGTTAGCCAACAGCAGCATATCAATCAGACTGGATTGGAGTTAGGTCTGCCCACTGACGGATGATGGATGATGTCCATTCATTGTCTGTAAGCGCTTATCCAGTTCAGAGTCGCGGTGGGTCCGGAACCTACCTGGAATCATTGGGCACAAGGCAGGAACACACCCTGGAGGGGGTGCCAGTCCTTCACAGGGTGACACACACTCATACATTCACTCATACCTATGAACAATTTTGAGTCGGCAATTCACCTACCAACATGTGTTTTTGGACCGTGGGAGGAAAGCGGAGCACCCGGAGGAAACCCACACGGACACCGGGAGAAAACACCAAACTAACAACCAAACAACCTAATTGGCTAATTTTGCTCATGATACATATTCTAGCATATAATCAACACCATAAGAACATGTTAATCTTGAAACCATGATTTTCATTTGAGTGGGTGTTCGAAAAGGACAAAAATTAAGAAGAAAGAAAAAAAAGAAGAAAAACACAGCACTAAAGTTATCGTAAATACACAAATGGCACAGTGTACATGTAAAATTAGTCAACATTATTAAACATTTTAGAGCTCTAAATTAATGTCTATATGAAATACTTTTTATATATATAGGAAATGTCACTTGTCACACATTGTTATCCAAATCAAAGTTTGTATTATTAATTATATGATTGGAAGGAGGTGGTTATTGAGCAGTTGTTACAGTTAAAAAGTCTTGAGACTTACTTGCATATTCAGTGGAGTGTCTGCGAATGTGAGTTTGCTGGTTATGAGGTGGAAAAAAGCCAGTGGCATCAGACCACAACCCTGCAGCTGAATCTGGACTTTCTCTGTACTTTGTTCCAGCCTGAGGAAAGACCAATAAACACACACATACAGCATTGCCATCTTGAAAAATCTGCTTAGTATATGTTTTTATGACTCACTACAGTTTATATTGTTTTGCAGCAGTGCCCCTTAAATGTTAAAATGAATGAATGTCCTTACCACAAGTTGGACCCTCCCACCGTTCAGAATATCAGGGTCAATCTCTGGCAGAAAATGCTCCCTAGAAACATTTAAGTAAAATTACAAGGCTAATCGTATTACACACTTTCAGTGCACCTATCTTTGCTGTCATGAAAAGAGAGTGAGACGCTCTAAAGAGGCATCTGCAGTTAGTCTGCAGATTTTTTGATTATTTAATAGTATAATTATTTTGAATAAAACATTTCAGAGGTGTGACATACATAAAACAAAATTTACCGGTGTTAGCTTTAAGGTTGACACACTCACCTTATAGGATTGGCAGGACTACTCTGCGTCTGAATGGATTGTGTATTAAGCCACTGGTAGGTTCTGTGCTGCTGAATTCGGCTTTTCTCTTCACTCAAAGTGTCCTCAGCACTTACTCCTGCTCGGCCAACTACGCTTGACATCAAAAATCAAACAAAATGTCCAGTGAGATTATTTGTTTTTGTCATGGACACTGAGACAATTACCATGAAGGAGCCACAGAATTCTTCAATGAGCTTTATAAAGGATGTAAAGGATTAAGGACAAAGGATACAATAATAGATTTTGAGAGGACTAATGCAGAAAACAAAATATCAAAGTGGAAAATAAAATTTTCATCCAAACCAGAAAAAGCTGTATGTTTGACAGGCAGTTAAAGCTGTTGAGTTAACCAAGCCATGAGAGATCAGCGCACACTACATGGGCCGTTTACATTTGAGCTTAGGAGGCCATTTGTTTTGGACAGCTTAGAGAGGTATTACTATAATGCTCCAGCAGCGGGTCGTTGAGGCAAATGAAGATGTTTGCTTTCAGTAGGTTTTGTGGTCTCCTCTTAAATCTACATCACTGTGATATGAACTTAGACTGAACATCCAGAGAGAAAGTGGGCACTTGATTTACAGCCAGTGTTGAGACGTGCCACCAGAAAGCCATAATTCAAAGCAAACACGAGCACTCAGCAGAGAGCAATGCAGCCTGGGAGGAGTGTGAATCGATAACAACTTCTGACAGCCAAGTGCTGGAACTAATGAGCCATTTATTTAAGTCATTCTCATGGTTTTGCGAAGATGTAAAGAACAGATGATGTTTATGGGTTACAGTTGTCATGGGTTAATTGAAACTGCACTAAAAATGTCAAGTGATTCACTCCTCACATACAGTTCAAACAGAAGTAATAGGTAGCACTTACAGGTGTTGAAAAGTAGCAAAATGTCTATTGTCAATGACATTAGACAACATAAAGAGAAAGCTTATATAATCTAAATTTAATATTATGCACTGTTACATATCCAGAATGACCTCATTACTCAACATCAATGAAAATAGAGATAATAACACACACACACATTATATATATATGTGTATTTATTTTCTGTTTGTAATCTCCAGACAATTAAAAAAAGATTCATTCATTCATTCATCGTCTCTAACAACTCATCCAGTCCAGGGTTGTGAATCCAGAGCCTACCCGGAATCACTGGGCATAAGTATTTCAAATGTGACTTAAAAATATAAAAATATTCCAGATACTGCATAAGGGTCAATGTATTGTGAGTTGACAGAATGTTGTAGGCCTAGGACCTGGAGCTCTCTGGTCCCCATGTGGCCACTGTTCGCCCCTCCCTCAGGACGTAGGGAGGCCCCAGGAGTCACGCCTGTTAAGGGGGGCCTATAAGCACATTATGTGATATGGAAGGGGCTATGGCAGCAGTTGTAAGAGACATGTCACCATATCAGAGAATCAGCTCTTTCAGGCACTGAGCTGCCAGACTGAACCTGGGCTGCTTGGGGGGGGGGGGGACAGGGACAGGTCATAACCTCCTCGCACTAACCCCTCAAAGAGCAATGGACAGGTATCTTAGACAACCCTGTCTACCCTAGAACAATGAGACAAGGTCAAATATAGTTTAGTCAGACTTACAAGTAAATCAATTCTGGTTGGTGTCTTAAACACAAAAAGTGTTTAATTATTTTTGGCGAATCAGCCAAACAAGAAATCCTAACAGGGCCTTATTATGTTCCAAATGATAGCAAGAAAAATAACTTCATAAACAGATCTGTTGCCTTTGCTGGGTTATGATCTGCAAGAATGGTAAGAATTCACAGGCAAGGTCTGGATTATAAGACAGTGAAAGTGAAATGGTGGTCAAGTTTTAAGGCATTTTTAGGCCTTGACTCATTAAACTGGAATTCAGACCTCCAATGCCACATCAAGTTGAGCACAGTGAAGCCATGGGTCAGCAAAAGTCATGCTCACACACGCACAAACACAGCAAATAAGAAATGGTCTCTTGTCCTACAAGTATGCACGAATCTGCATATGTGAGCCTATATGAGAGTGCAAGTAAGTGTGTGCATGTGTGTTTGTGTCTGACATACCCATGGGGCTTTAAGTGTTTGGGAGTTCTCTTGGCAGACTCAAAGGAGGAGGTCAGGTCTTTTATCGTGAGGTTCTGTCTCCTACTTTCTTTTGCCCTAGGTCAAGCCTTCACCTCCAGAGAGCAGACCACAGGCGGTCAACCAGCGGTCAACATCCACACGCACACACGCGCGCACAAACACACCACTGCATACTACTCAGTCCAAAAGTGTACAAAACTCTGACCACCATCAGATCAACTAAAAAAAGAACACTATATGCTCCTTATCTACATATGGTTTAAATATCTTCATTATAGAATGGCAAGAATAAATCATGAATGCTAACACAGATTTTGCAAGTTTAACTTTTACTTAAAATAAAAATTCTGCAGAAAAGCTAAAGACCACCCTTCATTTAATTTCCTGACAAACTGGGCAGTAGATATAACTAATTATTAATTTTCAATATTAAATAAAAAGAATACCCATCAATAGAAAATTACTTAAAAGCTTCAAGCTACATTTTTACAGCATTTAACTGAGTCCACTCTGTTCTTTTATTAGAGCGTCCATTCTTTTCAGGAGACTTGCTTTCAGATTTTCCAAGAAATCAGAAGTGATTCTTTTTCAAGGTTCATTCGTAGCATTTCCTGCTTTTCTCATGCCAAGTAACTTCTCGGCCTGGTAGCTTCATTTTAGCTGAAATTCCTTTATTTGTAAGTTTTCTTTCCTCTAAAATGGCTTTACATCTACACATCCTTTCAGACCCCCAAAGTTGAGTTCTTCACAGAGTGGAAAAATTGATAGAAACAAGTGAGACTTGATATTCACCTAGATATATCTATTTGTCTGGTGGAGACAAAATGGTGGTCTACCAGGTCTTTATATTTGTAAGTTGTCATTAAATGTTCTTAATGAGTTTTACTCATTTCTTGAATGTTTTCCACATATTTATTAGACTGGAAATAAGAATGAAGCATGGTCTCTGACGTTTGCAGGGTACTATATGTGTTACAATGTGAAAAGTGATAATAACAAACACGTGTGCTCATTCCCACTATACTGATTCATCACCGGAATATTTAGGATTTGTTATTTATTTGACTTACCTTGTACTAAAAATGATCTCAATGAATAGCTATCATGCTTATCTATAATGGCATGAACATCACACAAATCATGTTATGTACAAATAGGAAACACAGGAAACAAATCCAAGGTGTCTGTGGCCAAATAAGGCTTGCAAAACTTTAAACAACTAAAAAACAATAAATAAAACTCTAAAAACACAGTGCACATTACCTTACATAGTCAAGGGTGTTAAAATGTTGCCTTGGAGTGATCATGGAGCAATCTGTTTAAGCCATACTGTAAAACCTAGTTACAATTGCTTTCATTTGTTACAAAAAGCAACTGTCCTTACTGAAATGATTTTAATTTTTCTTTTTCTAAGTGTAGAATTATTGCTTACAGCAGACAAGGTGTGTTAGTGCAGTTCAAAGGATTTAAGATTAACCAAAAAATGCCAATGAATTATCCTCAGCTAAAGAGCCCAAGTCCTCATCATCTCTCTGCTGAGTGCTTTGAGCTACATTATTTTAGGAGGCTCCTTTCTACAACAAAAGTGTGGAGTTGAGCAGATGAAAACCAGATGTGGCTACTAACTAGTAACGTTTACTAGTAAAAATGTCATTAACTTTTCTGAGTCTTTTCAGATGATAATATATTTATTTTAGCACGAGCATATTTCTCAAGAAAGGTATTTAATTTCTAATCGGTTGCATCTTGTTGCTTTGGAGAGAAAACCTGTATTTTTTGTGATCAGACAAATTTTAGTATGGCTTTAGGCCTCACTAACCAACTCTGATGAAGACACAGGAGGTCAGAATATTGGGCACAGGATTTATGTGTATCCCCTGAACACACACTCACAAAACGACAGCATTTCACTGGTGTGTAAATCAAATCCTGTGGACTTGGGTGAACAAAATACTAGTGAAAGAGTGGTGTTAAAGACAGTTCCCTGGCTGAGTTAAAACAGTGCTAAGCCCCTGGAGAGATATATACAGGAATGCACACTTCAGTCAAATAGCTTATATTAGCTATAACAAATGTCTAGTGAAATCTTCAGTAACAATGAATAATAGTCTAAACTGTGAAGAGCTGATCTCTGTTCTGTACATGTGCCAAATTCATTCATTTAGAATGATCAATTCTCAGAAATTTATCTTTCGATTGGAGAAAATAAAAAGTATGATTTAAATTTCTCATGTTTCTTTATGTTTAATAAATAAATAAATATGATAGGTTATATGGGATCTACATCAACACGGTACTAAACAAATACAAGCCAGAGCACAGCAGGTTTGATACATCAATCCAATACATTTTCATTTAAAAAGAAACCCATTTCCAAGAAAATCAGGTGGAGAGGATTAATAGTAAAAAACAATTTCTCATAATTATTTTTAACAATGCAGATATGTTAAATGAGGCCTACTTTAAAACAATGAAAACTAATTGAATGTCATCCAGCCAGACACGATTGGAGCACTAAACTCCTATCTGATACATCTGAGGCAAATTTATATTTATTTGTTTTTTTAAAAAACAGTTGTAAAAGATTAAACAATATAAAGCTATTTCTACAGTCGTAATATGTTAAATGTGATCTACTTAAAAAACAATGAATACAAATCACCAGCCGTTTTAGTACTTTTTTCCAAGATAATATTAATACTTTCTGAAGGAGGACTACACTGGTGTATGGCAGCTTAAGCGCTCTTTCAGTATATGGTGGACTTTAGGGTGCATGGTCAGCTTACGTATCCAGCTTTCTTCCAGCGCTGACCTGTGGAACGCACCAGTGCCACCCCCCTAGGGACGCCCTTGTGCCTCGGGCCACAGGCCGCCTGCCTCTCCCCTACACTCCCCCGGCAGGAGCTTGCATTTCAGCCCCCTGCTCCAAGCCCCCTTCTGGAGGTGATTAGCCCCCCGAAGCCGTGACAGATTCTTTCCGAGATATTCGACTCGTGCGTGTTTATTTTATCCAGGCTCTCTTTTGTGGATGTGCTGGACATGAAGTAACCCACTTGAAAATGGGGATCAGCTTACATACGCCAGGGGACCGGTGGAGGAATCGCAACAACAAAAAAAAAAAAAGAAGAAAGGAAGGAAGGAAAGAAAGAAAGCCGTCTCATGAAAATAGGAAATATTTCGCTTTTACTCATATTGACTTTAACTTGTAAAAGGAGAGAAGGCAAGGGAGAGAGAGAGAGAGAGAGAGAGAGAAATTTAGGAGGATAAAGAGAGTAGGAAGCAAGATCATACACTAAAAAACCTTCCTCTAAGCACCTATATCTTCTGACACTCCTGTCAAATCCTCCCTCAAAGTCTCCCTCATCCCCATGCACCAGCACCCCCAGCTGAAGGGGCATCCCCCCAGTGGTGCGGCACTAGGCTACAGACAGATCTCTCTCTCTGAGGGGTCTGGAACCCCTCAGTGGTCTACCTCCTCTGCACTTAACTCAATTTCACACTTCAGGTCTGCTACAAAGTCTTCTTGAAATACAATCATCTTGTTTATTTTCCATCATCCCAAACAACTTAATGGCTGGCTATTTACAACCACGTCATATGCCTTCAATTTGATCAAGTGATGGGTGTGTTTCTGTGTATTACACGCAAGGTAGGATCTACACACGTTCCCCAGTGTTTCTCTACCCACATGATCCAAACAGATCCAAACACTTTCCTCAAAAATGCTAATGTGGCCAAACATAGATTAAGAATAATGTCATTAAGGAGTCAGTATGTCCAATCTGCATGATGCTAATATTCCCGGCATGCTTCCATTTAATAGTAGCAGAGTATATATGCCTGTGTATATGGACAGCTTAATGGCTGTTCTGACTTTTAATTAAGTAAATGAAGTGGAGTAGTCTTTGACATTTGCACTGTATTGTACACATCAGACTTTTTAACTTTAACCATACAAATCAAGAATAAGCCCATAGCAATGTGAATTCTGGTCTGAATTTGTGTGCATGCTTGTACGTCCAACAAAAAGCTTGGATTCATATGCAGGTAGATTTATCTTTGGATAGTGTAGACATGCATTTTAACATTTCCTTTTTGCAGAGGTCAGTAAGTTAAAATGGGACAGTGTCAGAATGTATTACAATGATATGATAGGAAAGATGGCAAGATATTGCTTTCCATGACAATGATCTTGGAGTAGCAATGTCACTTGAGAATTGAGGCTCCAGTCCTACCTTTAACATGACCCCTGCATTCAGGCTGGCATCGTTTTGGGGACTTTATAGGCACAGGCTGCTTGCTGTTGTTGTTGAAAAGGGCCAGACGCACCGCTTGGTCTGCAGCACCAGAACATAAAGAGGAACACAGCCAAAGTGAGTTTACATGAAATGCAGCATGGCCCTGTGCCCTGACACGCACAGACATACATGGACACAAACCGCACCTTCACTTTCCATTAAGACATTGTGTAGCTTCAGAAGCAGCAGGGGCTTTTGTGTGCTTCATATAGGTCCTCATTTCATGAGCCCATGATTGGATTTGTGGCATTAAGAGTCACGCTCTTCTGACCCTGATCAAAGCCAGCCTTAGGCCAGGCTTCAAGGCCCAAGATCTAGGACTCGACTACTGTCTTTGCTGTTACTCTCACGCTTATAGTCCCATGAAGTAACCTTAAGACCAGAGACGATCCAACAGCTCCCGGTAATAAAAACTGGCCTGGGCACTCAGAGGGGAGCTTGGGACACAGCACTCTATGAAATAGCCCCTTCCTGCGAGTGCTCTTAAGTTCAGGCGAATCGAACATGACGTGGAACAGGCAGAGCAGAGGGGAGCTGCTTGCTGTTACTTTGCATTAAGCTGCACTAAGAGGAAAGGCTCCATGCTAGCGTGGCACGACTGCTAGCCAGAGACGTGTAGAAGAAAAACAATAACAAACTCTTAGAGACAGACACTGTTTTGGGAAGTGGTCTTTTTTCTATTAAGTGTTTTTTTTTTCTTTCCTAGTATAGGCCAGTGCTCCTCCTCCTCCTCACTCCAGCTGATCCCTGAAGGCATTCCCAATGGAGCTGTCATGGGCGGGGGTCCAGCTAAATATGGGCATATACAGTGCTTCTAATACTTTCTAACCTGTAGTTCCATGTTCACACAAATACAGATTTCCATAAGGATGAAAATATAGCAAGGCTGAAAATGCTGTATAAAGTTATATGACTGTGCTCTAAACTCTTGGCAAAAAGGAAAACTGGAATAAGTACTGTGCAATATTTCCATTCCATAAACAACAGTTTGGAGAGATATTAAGTCCATTATAGTGATGTAATGAATAAATAAAAACCATGTTAACAAAAGACCGAAACATAAACATTACTAATATTGGGTTTACCCTGTAATCTTCTCTGGTGCTGCTTCTTGGGCTTCATCTTCTGGGCCCTTTTTAGCATGAGGAGAGCAGTGGAGCTGCTGCTGAGGCCCCTGAAAAGGCAGCAATAACATCTGATTAACTGGATGGACAAAACAGTCCTTCTTTCTGATGGTGGATACTTAAAAACACTGACGAGTTATATGTTTTATTATGACAACATCACATTAGGTTTTGTTAAATGGATTTAGAATACCCCAAGATTAATTTTAGTAAACATCACTGGATTTGTTTTTTTTACAGTATTCTTACAAATATGGCATTACTGCATTCTCTCCCAGTGTACACTAGTCTGTTAGTCTGCATTTTCACAGCCCAGGTCCTCAGCATTTGTCATAATCAAATGTCTTTTTTTAATTTCTAACATTTTTGCATTTGTATAAAACTGAGTGACCCAAAACCATACCATTCTTCAAGAATTTTCTCTGATCTTTCCGATAAAGCTGGTGCTGTTGTTGATGGTGGAGACTGAATCCTATAAAAATACAACACACACTTCACTTAATCAATATCTTCTCAATATTACCAGCATTTAGAAGACATGTAATCTATCATACTACCTATTCAGTATCAGTACAGTTCTTACTTAGAGTTGGGGTCAGGTGATAGGTGTTCTGATGGCACAACCATCTCGCTGCCAATCCAGGCCTGTTTTAGTTTCCATGGCAACACATGTGTATTCTCATTTGGTTCAGAGACAGGAAGAGGAGGCTAAAAAGCCCAACAAAGAAAAACATTATGCAGATCCTTAAAAAAAAAAGCTCATTCATAAAATGATCTATACTCCTATACATAGCTGATAAGGAAATCGTAACTATAGACAGGATAAAATGTAAAAAAAATATCCTATGCCAATCCAGTAGGGCTTATATCCTTAGGGCATATATCACCCAGCCCACTCTTTTCCTACCAGTAACAAAAAAAATATTGCTAGCTCTCCTCAGTAATCATCATATGCACCTTAAATAAATAAATAGTATAGCCCACAACATCACTGGAATGCTCAACAGTAAGGTCTAGTTTCCCAGACCCACCCCAACTTCTAGCTAGGTTTACAGACATATCATGCTCTTAAATGTAGATCCACATCAGCTTTTCTGGTGACTAAAGATATACTAAGCCCCACTGGTACCAATAATGCATGCACAGTGCCGCCAGTTCCATGTGGACTCTCGGCATCCCCAACCTTACACAAACCACGCCTGTGTTCCCTCAATAACCATTAACCCACACTGGTCTACCTGGTCTACATAAGTGGGGCTTAAGCCTGTACCAAGGCCGACTGGCACTGTTAATGTGTGCTCAGTACCTTCGGTTTCATGTGCATTACTTCAGCTGTCTACATCACCATCAACATCTGTAAATTCACACTAGCCAACCCTAGTGACTAAGGCTGTGCCCAGCCCTTCTGACACAGTTAAAGGAAAGAAAAAGTCCAGATTTTGATTATTTAGATTAGAACTGGATGTAAAAATGCTAACACTGCAAAAGCTCAAGAATCGCATATAGCATATATCTTCACTGAATATAAATAACCTAAAGACTCAACCCACATCCACATGCTAAATTAAAGCTGCATAGACATAAACTATTAAAAAACTATTAACTATTAAAAAAATAAAATAAATAAAAATTCTGTAAATTCCCAAACCAACTCAAGGTATAGAGTGCTATGTTTTTGTCACAATGACCATCATAAAGAATTTGAGCCTAGGGCAGTACTTTAATGTACAGCTGCTTTGTGAATATCAGCCATGTTATCTGAAATGGCTGCATAAAAACACTGATTAGTTTATGCAACCATAAGTTTTGAAGAACATTTTTTAAAGAAAGAACATTTTGTATTTAAATGACAGTTATGTTTTTGTGTGTTAGCAACATTCGCCTCACAGTTCTAAACTTTAAAAAAATGTTTAGAATATCTCCAGTCTAAACAATATTTGCTAATTGATTACATCTTGAACAAGTGTAGACAACTGTGTATAATATCCTTTTATAAGTCTGTAATATATATATATATATATATATATATATATATATATATATATATATATATATATATATAATCCCAAATTTTACACTATAAAAACAAATGCTCAATATATCTCATGGTTCCAGCATTATATTTTAAATTCAAAATGAGAAGAACAATAAAATCTGACCGTAACACCCAGTTAAAGTCCTTCTTCGTGTACCTATTTTATTCGTCTCCATCTTTGATCTGTGCATTACAGGTCCTTTGCATATACTACATCTCTGTTTCAGCAGCTGCACTGCATCAAGGCCTAGCTACTGTGATGGAGACAGTCTATCTCAAGGCTTCCTCTAAAAAAAGCCCTGCTTTGAAAAATGACATCTGCTGATTCGAAGGAAGTTTGCGACCTAGAAAGTAATTGTGTTTTTGGAGGTAATAAATTTGATGATTAATCACTCAGAAAAGCTCAGATTGGGCCGGCCCACAGACAGAGGGAGGGTTTTCCTGCCTGTTACCTTTGGCAGCAGAAGCTGTTCTGAATATGGCTGCAGTACGGACGATGAGGCATTGGAATGCATAGTTATCCAGTCACTCTCCATCGCCTCCTGTTCAACCCCCAGAAGAGATGCACATCTTGAGAGAACTGAAATAAAAAAACTTGTCCCTCTGAAAATTAGCCAACATCTCAAGATTTGTACCGCTGATGAAGTGCATCCTGTTGTTGTGGTTATTTGCTTCAAAGTAAGTGGCAAATCACATTAGCCTAAAAGCAATGAACTGACATCCATGTGTTCTCTGAGTGCACACAATCATTCGAGCCCTTTATGACATACTCACTTCAAAACAGGAAATGAGGAGTCGACGATGTTTATATTTGCATTTACTAAATTGAAACATCAGAGTTATTTTATCCTCGGTTTTATCAGAATTAGACACTCAGAAAAGCTCAAAAATAACTTCAAAATCATATACACTGATCAGCCATAAGACTAAAACCACTGATATATAAAGGGAATAACAGTGATATTCTCAGCATTGATAACAATAGTATATACTAAGCAGCAAGTGAACAGTCAGTTCTTTTAGTTCAGATGTTGGAATCAGGAAAAGTGTAAGCATCTGAGCAACATTCACAAAAGCCTAACCGTCATAATATTTTGTTCAGAACATCTTCAAAACAGCAGGTCTTAAGGGGGTGTCCCATGTAGTGGATAGATAGTACCTACCAAAATTGGCTCAAGAAAAGCAAACCAGTGAAACAGCAACAGGACTCTGACGCACAAAGCTCATTGATGTGCACAGGGAGTAAAAGCTAGTCCATTTGTGCTGATCCCAGAAAGCTTGCTGATAACAGTTAATGTTGGCTCTGACAGAAACTTGTCAAAACACATGGTGCATCACAGCTTGTGTTACAGTAGCTCTTTTGTGGGATCGGACTAGACAGGCTAGTTTTCGATCCCCACACGCATCACTCAGCCTTGAGTGACAATCACCACGTGGCCAGTTCTAGTCATCACTGCATACCTTGAACAATCTACAGGACCTGTTGTTTGGAGAAAACATTATGACCATATTTGACCCTCAAAATGGCGGATAACCTTTATGATTTCGTAATAAATAATGTTATTCACTTCATCTGTTAATAACTTTAATGCTGTGGTTGAAATCACCAAGAATAGTATCTTTACAGGTGAAGAAAAGTAAAACTTCATAAATGTCAATGTAACTCAGTGTAAAAAGATTTTATTCCAGGTCCTTTTGGAATAAAATATACACACACTCACATATACACTTGTTATGTTGCTCCACATATCCGATATTCTGTTCTATGACTTTGATCAATTGGAAGGAAACAAAAAGCATTCAGGCAGAAAACTCTGAATGACAAGTCTCAGAGATGTGATTTTCTGTGAGGCAGTGGAGTTTGTTCCCACACGTTGATTGCTATACTGTGTCTATAGATATTCACTTGTGACAACTTCTCACCCCTGCTAATTCTGCGAGTGTGCTAGCTGTCAGCACAGCAGTGTAGCCTTCAAGTGTAGCAATTACAACAATGACAGGGCTAGAGTAAGCACCACGTGTCTGCTCCTACCTCATCAAAAACGAATTCGTTCATGTCCACCTCCTCAAAGGCCTCGTCCCCCTCAGAGACCTGGACGAGCGCAAGAGCACGAGCCAGTCTTTTCCGTAACGTGTAGCCCCTCCATACTGCCTGTGGGGGCAAACACATGAAACTATGAATCACTTACAAATGTAAATATTGTGTGTTATCCCATTAGGAAGATAAAACATGTTAACCTCTGTTTAATTGCCTCGCGGTCTGCTGTTTGAACTTTCTGTGACTTTGTCACTATAAGACAAATGGAAGGCCAGGATGCCCTTAAATCTCCATATTCCCCATGGGGGGTTGGGGGGACTTCACAACAGTACAGATCAGAATTCAAGTGCTCCAACTTCTGTGAAACATTGGAATTCAATTCATCTTATTTTTTTTCTCTCTCTCTGTCAAAGCCTTGGGGACTCATCAACATCAAGTATGGGAGAGAAAATCTCTCTCAAACATTGTATGTAAAAAGAATGGCCTGTTTTCAAACGTATTGTCTGCCTACTCAAAACAAGCCTGTGGCAGTAATAGTGCAATGAAGATGATTTAATTTTTTTATTGCCCTCATAAAAGGAGGAATGAAAAAATATTGAAAGAGGTTTATTGCTGTGACCAGATGCATTTGTGAACCAAAGCAACTCTTTTTGGTCCAATAAAAGTTGCATTTTTCTCAAAAAGTAAATCGTACTTGAATAACAGTGGCTGCCTTGTTCCTGTTAGGAGGCTGAGAGCTATTTTCATTAGATAACTCTCTCCTTTGAGGACTCCATCTCTTGGTCTTTGCTGGTACGGATGGACTAGTTTGTCTCCGCAGTCTGTGCTTCCGCCAGCAGTTCTGGATGACCATGGCTGCCATGCTGAATGATAGCAAAGAAACATATTCATCAGTGTTTTAAAAAAAAAAAGTTGGGTGAGTACAGTTCAAGGTCATATAAGAATAATGTAGATTTAGTGGATAAAGGAATAATTAATTTGTGTAATGAGTGTAAACCATAACAGATTATTTGTTCTATAGCTGAAAAACTTCAGTCAGAAACCATCCTGTGCACTTTTTAGGTTCTAATGTAATTTTTTTGTTTTTCAATAAAATTGAATACACAATTTTGTTCGATGCCAATGACAATAAAATTTCATTGAACCTTGAAAAGATTTTCAACAATGTTTAATTCTGAATAATTAATATTGTTGATGTCTCAAAGGTGGTCATATGATTAGTTAATCCTTCATTTGATCTGCAAATTTATTGCTTTATATTTTTTAAAAATTTATTTAATCAACGCCAGCTTCTTGACAGCTACATGTTCTTTCAGACACATTTTCTTAAGCTGTCTACTCACTGTGAAAGAACGGCCACAAATCTGTTGGTTTCTATATCCAAAGCATGCTTTCACCGTGAAGCCTTTCAAATTCTTTTTCTGATGGTAACAATTTTAGCAGTCTGCTAAATTGTGGATGATTGATTATAGTTTTCTCAGTCTTGGACATTTCAGTAGAAAACAATGGCACATATATATATATGGCTTCTTTATGGTCCTTTTTTATTTAAACTTAATTTAAATAAATATCATTATTCAACTTAGTACTCTAAAAACTACACAGCAAAGAGAAAACAATTACTGTTATCCGTACGTTTTTAAGTCCATCCTGGATGCATCAGTGGTTCGTCTGCTCTGCTTTGATTGTTCTTCACTGAATTGCTGAGGTGGATTTAAGCAGCCACCTGCACAACCAGTTGAGAAGTCAGCAGCTGGAGGCTCAGGCTGACTTCTGTGAACATTCTCTGGTGGAAGTGCTCCTGGTTGGCTCTGCATCTCCTGTTCTGCTGGATGTTGCTGGTTGCTCTGATCCTTTTTGAGGTACCCATCAAATACACCCTCAAGGCAGCTGGAGGTAGCAAGTTTTTGGATGGTTGTCTCAGAGGCACTGCTGTCACCATACTCATGAGCATAGCGCTGCTCTTCAGCCAGTCGGAAAAGCTCTGCATCATGTTTACAGGCCAGCAGCTGAGCATCCAGCACTGAGGGAGCCAAGCTGTGTAATACACAAAACACATATATTCACATAGAAAGAGGAACCCAATGTAGACACAGGGAGAACACACTAAACTCCTTAAAGAAGTGAGCTAAGGTAGCAATTGAACCCACAACTACAACACGATATGAAGTGCTACAGTACTGCATCTGCTTTAAATATTTAAACATTTATCTAAGCTTCAGTATGTTATTAAAGGAATTTTTCTCAATGTTATTTAAGTATACTCAAGTTATCTCCCCTACTGTATAGGCTGTCAGGGGCTGGACTGAGGACTAAGCATCTTTACTGAAAGAGTCACTGTAAATTTGATGTAATTATATCTGTCATAATCTTCATTAAAAATATTTATGTATATCTGTGTTGAATAAAGGGCAGCATGGTGGTGCAGCAGGCAGTGTCGCAGTCACACAGCTCCAGGGACCTGGAAGTTGTGGGTTCAATTCCCGCTCTGGGTGACTTTGAGGAGTTTGGTGTGTTGTCTGCACGGGCTTCCTCCGGGTGCTCTGGTTTCCTGCCACCGTCCAAAAACACGCATTGGTAGGTGGATTGGCTACTTAAGTGTGTGTGTGTGTGTGTTTGGCGCCCCCCCCCCCCCCCCCCCCACACACACCCCCAGGGTGTGTCCCTGCCTTGCGGCCAGTGTTTCCGGGTGGGCTACAGACCCACCATGACCCTGAACTGCATTAGCGGTTACAGATAATGAATGAATGAATGTGTTGAATAAAGAACAGTCCAAAATATAAAAAAAGGCGCTAATATAAAAAAGTGCTAACTTCCATAGCTGCTTTTAATAACTTTCTTTATTTACATTTACATGAAAACTGAGTATTTACAATTGTAAATTAACCTGCTACTTTATGTGAAAGAAGCATAGGAAATGCCATAAACTAATTTCATTATACCTCAAGGTTTAAAATAAAAACTGAATACAATGAGATAAAAGCAGTTTTGTCAATTACGGCATATAAGCAAAATATGTTAAGACATATTACATATTTTGTGAGGCTTTTTTGTTTATGATAATTTTGCATTTCTGATGTAGTTTTGCCTGTAATTTGTGTTTTATGCAATTAACATAAAACACAGAATGGCATCATTTTGGCTTTATGATTCAAGAAGTTGCACCAGGCCTGCAATGTCACACTGTCACATAATGAGGCTTTTTATGTTGGGGATTAAGTGTACACAAAGGCATCTCAATCTCACGCTAATTATTCTATTAGCAACGGCTGCTTCTCTCCCTCCTAATCTTGCCCTCTGAGATCTTCACTACTCTAACCCTCTGTAACCAGCTCAAGCCAAACAGGACACTAGCTATTCCAATCCTTAGACAGGGGTCAGAAGCCTCTGAAGACACACATGCACACACTCACACTCACACACACACACACACACCACACACACACACACACACTTTCTCTCTCCTTCAAGCACCCTAGTGTCATAGAGAAAAAAATCTTAAAGAACAAATTTCCTGGAAATGTTGGGAGTGCTAGAATAAATAAGAAAATGACTAATATGATTCCCTCATTTTACAAATTAGAGTCAGATTGATATGATCTGAAGTCTGGGTTGGACCTGCAGAATATAACACAATGCTATAAGCAGTATATTCCAAGACAAATTAAAATTACCACTGACCTCACCACTTGAAAAAACTTCCTAAAATCTATAGCCAAGTCAGAAGGCGCTCTCCATTTATTATTGAGGTACTGCTGCAAAAGAAATTAACTTAAACTGAGCTAATTCCAGTTACAAATGTGATAATAGTGACTAAAAGATGAATCAATTGGTGATACCAACCCCTGTGGAGTTCAGCTGGTAACTTTGTGTCTGCTAATCAACCCAGTGCAGCTAAGTCACGCAGCCAGAGAGCTCTTCACCTTCGTCAGAGCTGGGGATTGACACCAGGTCAGGGCAGGCTGTGGTAGTCCCTATGGGGGCCCAAAAGAAGCTTTGTGCACTGTGCATAGCGGAAGGGTTAGAGGGCTATCGTTATTGCTCCCAGCTATAAGAGACCTCTGCCTGATCCATAACGGACACTGGCCCCTGTCTCTTGCCCTTCAAGGAATATCTTTGCACAGGGAACCAGCCCCCTGTCATATACACTGGCCAGTGACCACTGACCTATCTGTATGTGGGCAGTATGAGAAGGATTAGTGTTGAAAAAAGAGAACCATGTTTGCCGAGGCATGTACATCCAAAACAATACGGGAATGCTTGATTTGCACTCGCACTAACACAAACAAATTCTTGTCTTTACCTAAATAGCAACATGTTGTTTATAAATGATGAACAGATGTGCTCATCTTTCTCCTTCACTTCTGCATTCAAATAAGTCTGTGTACTGGTTTGTTTGTTTTGTTTGCAGTAAATTTAGTCATCGTTGTGTGATGTCTCATATTATGCACTGTGTCTGAGTTTCAGTCCTCGAATGTCACGGAGCAGCTCAGTTTGATAATAATGTTTTATAATGAATATAAAAGGTTTGAGAGTCATTTTTTCTCAGACGGCAACTGTAATCTGAATAAAGCCTAGCTGAATGAAGCCTAAATTAGGTAGTGTCACAGTCAGACAGACCAAGGGACCTGGAGGTTGTGGGTTCAAGTCCCGCTCCGGGTGACTGTCTGTGAGAAGTTTGGTGTGTGTTCCCAGTGTCCGCGTGGGTTTCCTCCGGGTGCTCTGGTTTCCTCCCACAGTCCAAAAAACACATGTTGTTAGGTGTATTGGCGACTCAAAAGTGTCCATAGGTGTGAGTGTGTGAATGAATGTGTGTGTGTGTCTGTGTTGCCCTGTGAAGGGCTGGCGCCCCCTCCAGGTTGTATTCCCGCCTTGCGCCCAATGATTCCAGGTAGGCTCTGGACCCACCGCAACCCTGAATTGGATAAGCGGTTACAGATAATGAATGAATGAATGAATGAAGCCTAAATTAGGTAGTGTCACTGTCAGACAGACCAAGGGACCTGGAGGTTGTGGGTTCAAGTCCCGCTCCGGGTGACTGTCTGTGAGAAGTTTGGTGTGTTCTCCCAGTGTTCGCGTGGGTTTCCTCCGGGTCCTCCGGTATCCTCCCACAGTCCAAAAAACACATGTTGGTAGGTGGATTGGTGACTCAAAGTGTCCATATGTGTGAGTGTGTGTCACCCTGCGAAGGAATGGCGCCTTCTCCAGGGTTTGCTCCGGACCAATGAATGAATAAAAGTGTTTTTCACCTACTTAAATAGAAATTTAAAATGTGCTGAATTACTGCCACTAAATAAAAATATCTATCAATATTATTTTGTCAGTCATTCCAGTCACCTACCTGATCCCCATGCTATGCCTCTGCAGTACTAAGTCCAGCTGATCTTGATGTGCCTGGCACAGGGCCCGGAAGCTCCATGGCTGTGTTGATCCCGCAGAAAGCTCTACAGTGGCTCCAGTTGGGTCACCATTTAGTTTAATCAAGCTTGGTCTTGTTGCCAGAACAGAGGACCTGGGAGAAAATCAGAGATCAGAGATTAATTCACTTGATCCAAACAAATAGCCCTGCAAAAGCTTCAGAGTGGTGCTTCATTACATTTAAAACAATTACAAAATAAGAGTGCTCATTTACAGAAACTCTTAACAGCTTAGAAAAAATAAAAAGCATCTAGACTGAACAGCTAGTACGATTGCATCAGAATATATTCTCGCACTTCCTCACGCTCTCCCTGTCTCTTGCTCCTTCCCTGCCCCACTCTCTCTATGGGCTTGCCTTGGAGAATATTTAAACTGAGCAGATGAAGTCAGTTAGAAAATGCAGATGAAACATTTAATGAGTTTGACATTTCAGACCCAGGAGAGTCAACATGCCGTCTGCATGCAGGAGAAAGAGCTTTAGTCAAAGTCTGCTTCTCCTGGGAAAGTGTGTGATGACACTCAGCTTGGATTAGAAGCGAAAAAGGCTCTCTTGGCCTCAGTCCAGCGATGTGGCTGCCACTCAAGTGAAGTTTGTTTTCCTTTCTTTCCCAACATGATACAGCTTCAGGCTAAAGTGGTTTGGCAAGTGACAATATGTGTGTGTATGTGTAGGACAAAGCTCTATGTTGTGTAGGTACAAAGTATTTACTCATAAAATATTAGTACACATATTAGTAAAAGTTCCTCAAAGAACAGTTCTTTCCAAACAGACTAACACAAACATATACGACTTTACAAATTCTAGCACTGGCCCAGTCATCAGGATAGTGCCAGTTAATTTCCATCAGTGTCACAGCCATCCATAACCAGAATCCAGAAGATCACACCTAGCTACTCTCCCACTACTTTATCATTCAGCATAGCTTCAGCAAACTAAGTTCAGCATATGGTCGTTAATGTACTCCTCTAAGCATCTTTCCAGTGATGTTCTTTTTGCAGCAGTGGCACTTCAGGTGATTTTTACCTTTTAATTCTTCCCTGGGATAACATCACATCAAATAAATATACTTTGATAATCTATACTAGAACAGTGAATGTACAAATAATATAGAGCTCATTTTATGTTTAACACAATGAAATGGCCCATTTCAGAAGCTGTAATTGCATTTGCAAATAAAAAATGTGCTGTGGTATGCTTTGTTATGTAGCTTTGATGCATCAGCACAATTTAATATACTTGATGCCTGAACTAAATCCAGCAGGATTGAAGACCATTCACTGGCATGATCATGTGATGAGTGGCTGTTCTTCTTGGCCTGCGATGCGCTTATGCGCACAGCTCCCACCACTACTGTAAAAGCGGCTCTCAATATATCACTTAGTGAAAACTTCCCTGCAAACACGGGCTCATGCAGCAGAGAGATTTATCAAGCTAAAGTCCCTCTACTCTCCCGGCTCAAGCCACTCCCGCTCAGCGTAATTCTTCGAGATATCCTTTGGTTCTTTAATTTAGCTGCTGTTATCATTGGCTGAGGATGAAAGAGCCTGAGGAAAGTGAGCAAAACACAGGGTCTAATTCCATTGTTGGCACTGAGGGTTACACAAAGTTCACCCCAACACTGAGCAGTGCACACAAGCCGCTTCTCCACCAAATAAAACAGATGTAGAGACGCAACAGACTTCTCACTTCGTATTCTTATCTGAGCGCCTTGATAGTGCACAGCTTGCATGCAGGATTCAAAATAAACAAAAGTGTATAGTGGAACAGCAGGAGTGCGTGGTTCAGTGGCCTTGAGTTATTGAGACGACTGAAAATCAATGTTCAAAACTGTTAAATGCATTCCTACTTTAAATTACTGAGAGTCAGGCTGAAGTGTAACGTCAGTGTGAAGTCAGACTGCTTGTCTTGTTAAAACTGCTTGTATTTACAACAATACAGACAAGCATTTTATCAAAGTAAATGCATATTCCAACCTTCAGTCAATTTAAACACTTCAAGCTATTTCAATAATAATAAAAAGTTCAACTATGCAAATGTGGTTTTAGTATTTTGTTCATAAATGATCAGACCCTCAATGAACAACAGTGTGAAAATATTTTAGATATAATAAACATATATATTCATATATATATTTATATTTTTATAAAATTATTGAACATTTTTCTAGTGTTTACTTATTAAACATTTACTCAGTGAAAAGATCTCATCTATTACATTTTTTATTTCTTATTACAAAACGTAAGGCAAGATAAACTATGTCATACGTCAACAAAAATACAGATACTTTTGTTTGTTTCAAGAAATAATGCGTGAAACAACAAAATAGTATGCCTATAGAATAAGACAACTTCACTGACTTATGCTAATAGGCTTTAATATGACTATTATATTCTGCAATAATTTCAATGAGAGATGATGATTTTACCAGTGCACCAGCTGTCCATCATTATGCTCCAGTCTCATCAACCACGGTACTTCATTGAAATTAAAAATAAATGTCCCTCCACATGTCTGCCATTGTACGACCAAAATACATTTTCTTTAAAAACGTTCTTTTCTGTGTAAATATTTTCAGAATTACAAGCACTTAGGTCCATGTGCAGACAGATGTCACTGGGTAATCCAATAGCGGACGCTGATACTCTGCCCGGCCCAGTGATTCAGCCCGGAAACTCTGTGTTGAAATGGAATGTTTACTCAACGTTCTGCTCCTGATCCATCTCAAGCAATGTCTCCATTCACATTAGAATCACACTCTGGGACAAGCATGAAACGCTGGTGGCTTTTGCTGGAATGCACACATGGCTGTGTTTGCCCAGTCCAAGACAAATCTTTCCATCAAAACAGGAGGTACTGCATCTCCTCATTTATTAAGGAGGCAGAGCCCTCTGATCTAGCTCCTTAGCAACAGTATATATATATATAGTTGACCTCAGTCTGGCAATGAATATGTTATAAGGACTTGGAGAGTTTGTAGTCTGAATTTGTTGTTGGATGACTGCAAACAAGTCCTACCTTACCTCCAGTTGTTATCCAATTGAAGAGGGTTGTCGTTTAAGCTAAGCTCCAAGAGACGACTGCATCCCTGAAGACTCAGACAAAGGTTGCTCAGGTCTAGAAGGAATGTAGAGCAGCAGAAAGTGTTAGTATTCTCCCTCACGGCACGGACAGTGTTAGTTAATCCTGTTATGGATACAAAAGTAATCCATAGACAGTTGATGCTAATCTTTTAGAAATAAAGCCACACTGCTCTCAGATAATGTGATTTCATTAACAATTTCCTTGCACAGTTTTATCATTGTACATTTATGTGAGAAAAGCAACATAATGCCTGTTAATCTAAGAAAATAAAAACTACACATTTTTAAGCGGTGAAGATGGATAAGGCCATAATCCAGTGTATTTTCCATCCAAATTATTTTTGTCTAAAACACTTGTCAAGGCCTAAGCCTCAAAACGTACCAAGCAAATTGGAAAACCACATACAGAAGGCTAGTTCCTCCTCTTTTCCAGCAAAGAAGCCATAAGTTGCACAGTTGTTTTCCTACCTGACAGACAGTTTTTACTGACGTTGAGTGTCCCCAGTGAAAGCAAGTCCACTAACAAAGGAAGCTGAGTAATACTGAGGAAAAAGAAAATGCAGCATATTCAGTTCATCCGTTGGATCTATGCATCTGTAAATGTATCTCTGTATCTATTAAACCTGCACTGAACAGCAAAAAAATCAGTATTCATTATTCCATAATTCTACACAATTTCACAAAATCAGTACAATAAGACAAAACAACAAATGATACAGTCCCTAAGTATTAGGACACATACCTGTTTTGAGCCACAGAGAGACAGCGCAGCAGCGGCAGCCAGCAGGAGTCCAGGCCTTGCAGGGAGGATATGCTATTATCATCCAGATACAGCTCCCTCAGCAATACATGGTTCTTCAGTACCGGGGACTAGGCCCCAGACAAAAAGGAAATAAACACAACCTAAGTAACTGTATGACCAACCTGCCAAAATACAAACCTGCCCAAGTCAGCCATTAAAAACGTCCCATGAGCTGGGGAACACAAGCCTCACCCTAAATATGAGACTTCAATAGCACACGTCTGTGCACTTAGGCTGACTGGCAGTGGGAATATAATTACAGTGACGGCAGATAATAAAAGGACTCTAATGGATGAGCAAGTCTTAATGTGAGGGCGATGTAAACAATGCCTGTCATCATCATGGCTGTCTTCTTCGTGGCCAGCGCTGTTAGCATTCTGAATGCTATCAAGTTCCTTAAGTCCTAAACCGAGTGAAGAAACTTATAAAAAGAGACCACACTGATGTGGTTGTTCATTTTATTACGTAAATATTGAAATGACACAAAACAGTATATTGAAACCAAACCTACGCAAGTCACTTGGCAATTTATGATTATGAGAAGTCACTAGACATTACTCTGTACTACAAATTCTTCAGAATGACCTCAATGTCCTAATTTTTTCTGTGGTTTTTGTGATGATGTGGTTGCATTGTTTGGGTATGCCATGCCTCAGTGTCATTGTTTTGGTATGGCTTACCTCAGCAAGGATTGTTTATGGTTTACCTCAGTCAGACTGTTTCCTCTCAGGTCCAGTGTGTTGAGAAGAACACAATGCTCAAGGCCTTCCACATGGCTGAGGTGGTTATATGAACAGTCCAGATACAACAGAGTGAATGCATCACAGAGGCCTCTGGTGCTGATCAACTGATTGTGATCAACTGACAGTCGCTGAAGTCTTTTCAGAGATCCCAAACCACCTGACAGAAACAAACATCAGTCACATGAAGCTGCAGAAATGAGTTGAAACCGTGTGCAGACCACAAGAGGATAGCAAGAGAAAATCGAATAGCAGCCAAAGAGTAACTTAATCTCAAGACTGGGCTAAGGGCAGGTTTCATAACAACCACAGAAAGTAAATACCCTTTAAGGACATTTAACCTCTTCTTTATTAAATATATATTCATGACTGTTTAATACACAAATAAATTTGAGGTAAATGGTTCATATTTGAATACATATTGTTTGTCAGGGATGGAGCAGGTACAGAGAAAAGACCATGGTGGGACACTGCTTCCCTCTAGTGGACACGAAGAAGAAATCAATTTTGAACTAAGTCATGTAGCTACAGATATAGTTTGATGCAGTATTATCACTCACAGACGAACACAGTCTGCACCTTAAAATAGATAAATGCATCTAATTCAGGTCATAAACATAGAAATAAATTATGGGCAATATATGGTTGTCATAAATTGTGCAAATGAAGACTTGTATGATTGAAGAATTGTTAAAGATTTAGCTTTCACCACAAAATCAATCTGTGTCTGGAAACGTGATGTAACTCAATGGTGAACTCAATTCAGTCCCAATATATCTGAAATATGTTACAGGTATCAAATTTGGAATGAAAGTATATTTCATATATTTCATTCATTCATTCATTCATTGTCTGTAACTACTTATCGAGTTCAGTGTTGCTGTACAGTATATTTAGAAAAAAAACACGCAAATCTGATCTTTAAAATATCACCAAGTTTTAAAATAAACCTTCATTGTACTGAACAGTGGAGGGAATCTTAAATGATGTACAGTAATAACTGGAAAATCAAAAGACTGTGGTATGGCATATACGGCAAAAAGTCTTAACGCACTCACTGAGGTGGGAGATGAAGTTGTAGGACAGCTGAAGCACAGTCAGGTTAACAGCACCGTCCAGACCATGAATGCTCGTCAGCTGGTTCCTACCCAAGAGAAGGACCTCAAGTCTGTCCAAACTCCCAAGGTCAATGATTGTGATGCTGTTTTCCTTGATAATAGGAGTAAAGACATTTGACAGTGAAAGCTTGTGTTATTATGAGACTTTTGGCCAGAAATTTAAGTGCCATTTCTAAACAAAAAGTACATACCTGTACATCAATATGCCTAAGGTCACCACACTGCTGAAGTCCTTCCAGGGCTTGAAGTCCACAGCGCCTGAGAGTCAAAGACTGCAGACTGCTGCATTCAGACAGAGTGGAGAGACTGCAGCCAGGTAAGTCTTCCAGATTTACTGTGGTTACCTGGTTTTTAGAATCATAAAAAAACACATTAAAATTTGCTAGTATCTGCAAAAATGGCCAACACAGTAAACACTCGATGAGGGCAATACTGCAAAAAAAATGTATTTTCAAATCACAGAATTGAGACAGAATGAGACACATATTTCTTTTTTTTCAGTACATAACTCTGTAGTAAAGATTGGCATGAACAGCCAACCACCAATCACAATCATTCTTGATTCTTGAATAATATTATAGAAATACAATGATAGTATGAGTGGAAACAGTGTATTTAACTCCCTAATGTCCCTGTGTGTGTTTAATATATACATATGTATACACTGTATGTATGTATGTATGTATATCATATATGCATATATCATTTTCATCATCTTTTCCCCTTAATCCATTTCAGGGTCACGTTATATATACAGCAATGTCACTTTTTTAAATATCATGAAGTCGTATGAAAATATTAATTTAAATAATTTATACTCAGTTAATATAGTTCATTTCAATCACTCACTATATGAGATTGAATTACATAGACTTGTTACATAACTTTTTAATATATTAAACAAATTCCTTTTACTGGGAAATTTGTGGAGGGGGTTTAGCTTTAACCCTTTTTTGGGAAACTTCAAATCAAACAAATCTGATTTGTCTGAAAGGTGCTATATAAATAAAATTTGATTTGTAAAATGTTTGATTTGTAAGGGCCAGAATTTTTTTCTCAAAGAAAAAGTAAAGTGCATATTTAAATATATACCTTTCAAATTATAAACAGGCAACTCAGCAATTATTTTACAAACTAAATAAAGCTATTCAGAATTAAGAGTATCTATAATTATTACCCTAGGAAATGCTGGTAAATACAGAACACAGAAAAGTCTGACTAGTATTACTAGAAAAGTGAAACTGACAATATATTTTAACCAGAGTATATCACGTGTCACTGGTATTTTTAGCTCTACCTGTCTAAGAGCACTCCAAGGCCCAGTCTTGAGAAGAGTATCCATGGGTATAGGTGGCAGGTTAGCTGTTCTTCTGATGCCCCTCTTCTTGGGTGGAGCTGTGGGTCCCTTCCTCTTGTTCAACATGGACAGTTTAGACCAGGGTGTGCAGCTCATAATCCAGGCCAGCCGCTTCTGCTCTGTGCTGTCCGGTAGGCATGAGGAGCTGGAATCTGCAGTTTCTGAATCTTCAGCACAGTTCTGAGTTGAGTTGATTGTTTCACGCGAGTGTTCTCCAGTGTCTTTTGCAGATTTCTTGCCATGCACTTCAAACTCAGGACATGCTTTGTCTACACCCGGTGTCACTATGGAACTTTTGCTTTCAGTGGGAACTGTTAAACACATGGCATATTGACTATTGCTAGAGGATTGAGCGCTGGATAGAATACCATTTTGGGATTTTTTTGACTGAGAAAGACATGGCTGAGGGCCAGGATCAGGCTCTGCATTTTCCTCTACATTCCTCATCCTTTCACTACACTTCACGGCATCTCCAGCCTTTGAAGAACATCTCTGATCACCCAGTCCTATTACATCTTCCTTAACTTCCTTTAATACACTTCTGTCCTCTATTTCCTGCTTATCCATTTCCTCGTTTCGTTTCATCGTTTGTTTTTTCCCTTTGCTCTCCTTTTGTACCGTTTCTTTACTTTCCCCTTCCTGCTTTTGCTTGCTTTCTCCTTTTTGTTTCTCTCCCTCTATCTTCTTTTCCATGCTTTTCCTTCTCTTCTCTTCTACTTTCTCCACATTTCTTTCCTCTTCCATTCCTTTACTTTCATCCTCCCTCATTTTCCTCTCCTCCATCTCATTTTTCTTTATAATCTTTCTCTCAGCTTTACCGCCATTTTCCTCTAGTTGCTTTTTTTCTCTATGTGTTTGCTTGCTTTCAGGTTCATTTGTCTTGTTCTCCGCCCCTTCTTCTCCCCTTATTTCCTCATCCACTCTTTCCTCATGCATACTTTTCCTTCTTTCTTCCTCCCTCCTTCTGATCTCCTCCACTATTGGTCCCTCTTGCTCCTCACTTCTTTTATTCACTTTCTCATCCTCCCTTCTTCTCTCATGTTTTTGAATTTGCTTGCTTGCAAGAGCTTTCTCTTTCTTCTCCTCCTCCTTGCTTTTCCTCTCCTCTTCCTGTACTCTTCTCTTTTCCTCTTCCATTTGCACTTCCTCAATGCTTCTCCTCCTTTCCTCATCCTCTTTTTTTTTCCTCTCATCCTCCCTTTTTGCTTCTTCCTCTTGTCTTCTTTGTTCTTCTATCTTGCGCTCCATCTCCAGGCGATGGCGCTCTCGTTCCTTGGCTCTCTCATACTCAGCTTTTCTTTTCGCTAATTCCTCTTTCTGACGCTGCTCCTTTTCTTCTTTTCTCTTTCTCTTCTCCTCCAATTCCCTCTTCATTCTTTCCTCCCTCTCTCTCCTTCTTTCCCTCTCTTTCTCTTCTTCCTGTCTCTTTCTCTCCTCTTCTCTTCTCTTGATCAGTTCATTCTTGCTCCAAAAGCGAACAAGTGCTCCTCTGAAAGCTGCTTGAAGCTTTGTGGCTGCCCCACAGCGCCGCTCCTCAATTCTCCTCTTTTCTTCCTGCTTCATCTCCTCATATAAATGCCTCTCCTTTTCCAGCTGCTCTTCTAATATCTTGATCTCCTCCTGAGATATCACACACAAAGAAAGTGGAATATTCACACTTATCCGGGTAGTTTACCTGAAAATTCTAAACGTAATTATGTAATTTTCCCTTCTTAACTCACTTTATGTTTGGCCTCTTCAACCTGAAGGCTTTCTTCTGTGTGGTTGTCTCCTACCAGATCGTCAAGATGCTCACACTATGGATAAAAAAAAGTCACGATATTCTTTTCAACAGCACTAAACAGCAAGCAACACCTTCTAACAATTTCTTAGAGAAAATTCAGAAATCACTCTTTCAATTCTTCAACATTTCAGTAAGTATTTCTCAAGATATTAGACTTGCATTAGGAAAGGAACTCAAATGAAAATAATGGATTTCAAAAATGTCAAGTAAAATAAAATAACTATTACAGAGGAACGGAAATAGACAAAAAAGGACATTAGTAAATCAAACAAATAAGTGTATTGGGTTTTCAGAACAACAGACCTACCACTCTACTGTACTGACCTCGGTATTTGGGAGTACTTGGACTATGAGAATGAGAAAACACAACTAGCTTAAAGGCTGAATTTTGCAAATTGAAGATTTGTTTGGAAGTTTAAAGAAAGTCTCCTCAAAGCTGTAATAAATGCAAAAGGTAGTCGTGCAGATTACTTAAGTTTATGTGTAATTTTCTGTTAACTACAGACTCTTATTTTGGGAGTGTCTAAAAAAAAGAAGTGTCTGAATGTATTGTATGCTACAGATAAACTTACAGGACATATGTTCTCTAACGTCCTCAGCTGCTTCTCAAATTCCTCAAGTCTAAACCTTTTTTTCTTCTCTTCCTCTCTCTTTGCGCTGAGATGGTTCTCCCTCTCAGCCTCCTGCTGTACCAATCTCTGCTCGTCTTCTTTCTTCAGTCTCTCCTCAAGCTCTTTCCATGCAAAAATGAGCTGCCTTTCATACTCTCTGTATCCATCACATTCACCATCTGAAATCAAAACTAATCTTCATGATACATAGTGATAAAAGGTTGCAAGTAAAAAGTCAATGTGAAATCTGTATGCAAAAACGTAAATGTTCCCTGTCATTAAGAGAAACTGTATCTTTCATAAGGGTGTCATCTAGTGGTAGAATGTAAAATGACATGATGGTATATATCTACATTTAAATAAATTTAAATACATTTCTAAATTATTTTTTTCTTTAAATTTATCTAAGAAGTGTAAAAATACAGATCAGATTTCAGTTATACAGATACCATCTATATGACATAGGGCAATGCAAAAGAAGTTATTAATGAGTTACACTTCCTATGATTTGTAAATAATAACCCTGAATACATAAGATTTTAGCTTTTAAAAACATTTGGGTCAAAGAGGTAGATTACTGTCTAGTTTTAAACTAATCATGAAATGAATGTGTGACTACAAGCGTGTGGAGTTTGACTGGCTTTCCAGGATGCAAACAAACCATTCTCTACATGTGATGTAGGCTTAGTATCTTCCAAGGAACTTTCACCAGCTTCATTTGGGTGTGTGACATGCTCCTCAATTTCACTAATGATCTGAGAAATGTATACATATACACATTTTACTTCTAAATATCTCATTATCTCATTAAAAACTTTTAAAACAATGTTTGAATTATTGACCATCATTATTAAAAGTAACCTCAATACATTTAATATAAACAATATTATCAGGAGTATCTCTGATTCATTTGGGCATCATTCTATGATGGCACATCAAGGACATTAAATAAATGTACTGGTCCTTTCCTGATCATGGACTCATCACATTAACAAGAGGATAGACTGACCTTTTCCTTCAGCTTCATGAGATCCTCCTCAGGGTCATGGGTAAGTTCATTTAGAAGGCTGTCTAAATCACTTTGGTGAGACAGCTCAGTACATGCTGTATCTGCAAACATAAATGAGAATATGCACCTTGTATAAACAGCTGATGAAAGATTACAAGTGACAATTTTCATCCTGTCTCACCCTTTTCCTCAAGATCTTCAAGAATCAGCTTTTCAAATGCATTCACTCTGTTTTGTGAAGCTTCAATGTAAGTGAGCACTGACTGAGGAAAGTCCTTTTCCAGCTGCATTTTTGAAAAGTGCAAAAAACATTGTCAGTTACAATGACTGGACAACTAATATTATTGCCTATTTCAAAAATGATTATAGAAGGCACATAAAACAATACACTATTAATAAAAAACATATTAAAAACCAACTTTATACACATTTAGCATGTTTCAAAGGACAAATGATACACACCATTTCATCAGAAGAACTAAAATCCTCCTCGGCTTCTGTTTCACCATCTGAATCCACATCTGAGTAATTAAGGTTCAGATTTTTCAGCTCCTCATCAATAGCTTGTTCTATGGCGTCAGGGTCCATCCTTAAAAAATTATAATGCACTACTTTCAGGATGCAGAATTATAAGTACACTTCAAATAGTTCAAAATGCTGCAGCCAGGGTCCTCACTAAAACTAGAAAATTTGAACATATCAGTCCAGTTCTATAATCATTTAATTGGCTACCTGTTATAAATTCCATATCGACAAAATTCTGTTATTAACATATAACGTGCTACATGGGCTTGCTCTTAAATACCTTCAAGATACTATTTCCTATGATGATCCTCCATGATTACTCAGATCACAGAGTACAGGACTTTTAATAGGTCCCAGAATTCAAAAGGCGTCAGCTGGGGGAAGAGCTTTTTCTTATAAAGCCTCCCAACTCTATAATGATCTTCCAGAAAATGTTCCGGACTCAAGACACAATTGCAATCTTCAAATCTAGGCTAAAAACTCTTTTGTTTAGTTTAGCTTTTGGTACTTAATGCTCCCCATAGATAAAGGAAGCAGATCTTTTTCCTAGTAAACGACTACCCACCTGCTCGGCTGGACACTGATGGATGACTGTCGAGCTCCTGCTCCAAGCTTCAGACCAGCTGCCCACACTCAAGCCACAACCAATTGCCTTGGAGCTGCCCGCCCTACACTGACGTTTTCATAGACTCCTAACTATTATTAACAATAGATTGACCAGAGGAGGATAGGTCCGCCCTTGTGAACCTTGGTTCCTCCAAAGTTTTTCCTTGGCTTGCTCACCTGGGGGATGTTTACATTCTTTACATTTTTAAATTTCATGTCAAAACTTTGTCTTAACTGGAATTCTGTGAAGCTGCTTTGTGACAACATTAGATGTAAAAAGCACTATACAAACAAATTAGTTTTGATTCAGTTTAATTTAAACACTGTTTTAAACATTTTGTGCTAATCTTCTAGTCCTTTATCGGTGGACATTGAATGCTGCCAATAGGACGTTTACAGCTGGATATTTTTTTATTGATGGACTAAAATCACCAGCAGCATCCACTTGTACCAGCACATTTTATATATCAAAAATGATAGGTTATAATACATATCATGCAGTGTTTAGAACGACCCACAACCAGTGGAGATCCACCCTGAAGAACATGGTGAAAGGGAACTAAAAATGTGTGAAGAGTGACTTATTGTAAAACTACAAAGTGCCGCTGTAGAGAAAGTAGAGCTGATCAAATGGACAGTGACTGTAGAAACAGGAAGATAATTTTAAAATTTTTGGCTGATGTTTGGCATAATGTTTATAGGTAACAAGCAATGTCTTCACCACTACTGTATATAATATCTCCATCCGAAATATAGTGCACTATTTGTTGCAGAGAATAAAGTGTATAAAGTGTAAATTAGTAACGTCACAGTGCCGTGAGATGGAGTCATTTGAGTTTCAGCCTATAAACGTTATAGCAAACACCAGCGGGTTTAGTGGAGGTCAGAGACTAACAACACAACGACGACCTGTCAAAAACTCAACTGTGCTTCAATTTAACTTAAACAAGAACAATAAAAATAAACGTATCTGACAAAATACCTTTCACTGGGTGGAGCCTGTAGTAAAAATTGTAGTGAAGACATTTATTCCCCCATTTATTCGTGTTTATTGTACCGTAGCGAGCTGAAGAGTCAGGCTGCCCTGCGCGTCTCTGTGCTGTGGTGTTGCTATAGAAACCAGCAGTACAGGGAGGCGCGAGGGACAGACGAGTTGCTTGTATTCGGCATAAAACATAGACACTTTTACAACGCAGGAGAGTATCCATACGCTAAACTTTGTTACAAACCCTTATTGATATGTAGATATATTCAAGGATGAATTTTCTGACTGACTGTAAGTGGACAAAACTTGTATGAAATTAAGGTATTGAAATTTCCTCGCTACTAAATATTCCACAGTCAACTGTCAGTGGTCTTATAACAACGTGGAAGGGGCTGGGAATGACAGGAACCGGCCACATAAAATAACAAAGTGAGTTCAGAGGATGTTGAGGTGCGTAGTGCACAGAGGTCGCCAACTTTTTGCAGAGTCAATCATTACAGACCTCCAAACGTCTTGTGGCTTTCAGATTAGCTCGAGAACGGTGCGTAGAGAGCTTCATGGATTGTGCAGCAGTTGCAGCCAAGCTTCACAACATCAAGCGCAATGCAAATCATTGGATGCAGTGTTGTGTAGCACACCCCCGTTGGACTCTATAGCAGTGGTATTCTGTGGAGTGGCGAATCACGCTTCTGGCAATCCGATGGACGAGTCTGGATTTGGCGGTTGCCAGGGGAACGGTATTTGACTGCATTGTGCCAAGTGTAAATTTTGACGGAGGGGGGGGGGGGATTATGGTGTGGGGTTGTTTTTTCAGGAGTTGGGCTTGGCCTCTAAGTTCCAGTGAAAAGACTTCTTAATGCTCCAGAATTCCAAGAGATTTTGGACAATTTCATGCTCCCAACTTTGTGGGAATAATTTGGGGATGGCCCATTCCCGTTCCAACTTGCCTTCTCGTCCAACATTTGTCCTCACAAATGCGCTTCTGGAAGAATGGTCAAATATTCCCAAAAAAACACTCCAAAACCTGTGGAGAGCTTTCACAGAAGAGTTAAAGCTGTTATAGCTGCAAAGGGTGGGCCAACATCACGTTAAACCCTATGGATATAGAATGGGATGTCACACAACTTCATAGGAGTGAGAAGGCAGACAAGTGAATAGTGTGTGACTTTTTGCTGACTACACATGTAATTTATTTGACCTAATAGTTTTCTACAGTTTTGACCATGTTGGTATGCCATACGTGTGATCAGGGTACAGGGGGACTCTATGGCTGTGGCTCTCTGTGGATGGCTCTCCTGTGTTGGCCTAAATAAGTTACATGCCACAGTACAGAGGAAGAAGTCAGAGCTGATTGTAGTTGTGTGGAATACATAAGGTAGCAGCTTCAATGCCTTACTGACCAAAAGTCAGTGCTTAAAAGGATTTTTAACATGTAACCAAATGACACTTAAGACACTCTTTGAATGCATCATTCTTTCATTTATTTATTGTCTGTAACTGTTTATCCAGTTCAGGGTCGTGGTGGGTCCGGAGCCTACCCAGAATCACTGGGCACAAGGTGGGAACACACCTGGGTGAGGACGCCAGTCCTTTGCAGGGTGATACACACTGTTCAGAATGCGTCACTCTAACTTGTGCCCAGCTGCGTAGCCCTTGTGTGGGTCGTGGATAATGTGCACTGTTCACGTGCTGAGCTGCTGGTCCGACGGTGCTCAGCTAGAGAACCAATCAGAACACTCTGTCGGTTGCCTAGTGACGGCGCCACCTGGACCTGCTGCTGCACGGAGTTGGGGATAGCGCAGCGGAGTAAAGGATATCAGCACAGCACTCTTAGATACAGCAAACTTTCTACCGTGCGTTCATGAGACTGTAAGTGTTAAGTTAACGTTGTTTACTCAGTTTAGCATTAATAATCACTGCTTTAGTTACTGGAAAGAGAAAGAGTGTCGGCTTAGTGTCTGTTAGACACTCGGTGCATCTGTCGCTGCAGGATGGTGCTTTGTGCGCCGTTAGAGAGGAGGTAGCCTCTGTGTGATTAATGTGACACAGAGGCACATGTAGTCTTAAATAGACAGTATCTGTTTTGGCCTCTGCCATGTTAAATTAGCACTCTAGTAATTGTAATAGTTACTTCTGTATTTCTAATTTCAATAATTTACTAATACAGATAATCTATATTAAGCTATTAGCAGTTAAGCTATTGTAGAGAGTGTTTAAAAATCTATTTGGTGTTAATGTCAGACTGTTTCATGCCTTGCACAGCATAATTAGATTCTAATTCAGAACTACATTAGTATGTGATGTGCACAATATTGTTTCCACATATTTGTTTATTGCAATGATTTGAAACTTGTGTAAATCCTGTTTATTTCTGTTCATAGAACCCACGGGTTTAGATTTAATCACAAAGCGGTCAAGCTAATATATGAGTGGCATGTATATGAGAGTGTGTTAATAACCCAACGGTTTGGAAAGTGGCATCTTCCTGTTCTTGTCGGACAACCTGAGGCAATTGCTAAATAATTACATCAGCACTAGTCTACATCAGTCACGTGTTGGACTCAATCACAACACTCTCTAGAACACACACTCACATATTCACTCACACATTCACACCTAGGGACACTTTTGAGTCACCAATCCACCTACCAACATAGCTGTTTCTCAATACGTGTTCTTGTCTGTACTTGTGTCCTCGTGTTCTTGTGAAACGTCATCAGTCTCAGCCCAAGTACTGTTCCATTTAAAAGTCCAGAATACAGTTCAAATACCCAGATGTGTTCTTCCTCCGCCCATAATAACAAGGATGTACTGGGAACTGGGACGTGACTTCTGTAGACTTGAGAGAGTCAGATATCCCATAAGGCATTTGGCCCCAACCCTCACAGAGATGGGCACTCATCAAGTACACCAGTGTTCCAAATACATAACTACCACAGCATTAAACTCACCAAGTTTGTACTACCAAGTACGACCAGGGGCGGAGCCAGGGGGTGGCCACCGCTTTGCCGGCAACTTTCTTGCAAAACCATTTCTGTATGGACGCAATTTAACAGCGCACCTCAAACAAGTAGTTCTCAGAGTAAAAATATGGTGGCTCTGTCCTCAATACCTTTATCAGTAAATGTGTGAATGATCAAGAAACACTATTAGATCAACAGCAACTTCACACAGAAAAAATAAGGTATAATTTTCTTTGCCATCCCTGTGTGGGTAAAGGTCTCAGTCTGGCCAACCCAATAAAAAATTGTCTGGCCCATCACTGAGTACAGCAGTTCAAAGTTGACGTACTTTGCATTGAGAAACAGCCCATGTGTTTTTGGACCGTGGGAGGAAACTGGAGCACCTGGAGGTAACCCACACGCACACAGGGAGAACACACCGAAGTCCTCACAGACAGTCACCCGGAGATGGGCCACATTAATAAACCACAAAGTTGCAAAGCTGTTAATTGCTAATTGATACGCTGAGCTATTAGAAAGTATGAATAATCACAGCAGAAAAAATAATGTGGGGGAAAAAAATATTAATTTATTTTTTTATATTGTAAAGAACTGTATAACTATTCAGCTCATGTCTCAGCAGTCTCTTCACTCAGAACTTTGGCTCAGTGTACAGCATTAAGGCGGTTGCAGACAACCTGCATTTTCCAGCATTTGTGAGCAAAATATTTTAGTTAAGTGTGGCAAAATGAAACTTTCCAAAACTCTGAAGCACTTATATGTGTCAGAAGTATTCATTAAGCTGGGCAGACCTTATCTAGCAAATTAATTTTATGCCTAGATGAAACGTGTTTGAATCGTTTCTCCTGTATGACTTTGGTTGGACTTTAAGATGGTTAAATTTTGGGAATCATTTGTGCTGGTTTTTCACAAGGCATTCATAGCCTTTCATGTGTTACCCCTGAAAAATCTCAGTTTCAAGGGGTATATAGATATACCCCTTAAAATATAAAAATTATGAAGATTATTGATCAAATAATACAGGCAAATAATAAAGGTAGAACAGGAAAACAGCAAGATTTTAATGAAGTTTGACATATTACTTCTTGCAGTTTTTGGACCTGGAGGACGTCAAATTTGTCACTATTTAGAAGAAGAAAGATGTGTGGCATCCAGAATTTCACTTCTTTTACACAGTGTTCAAGTTCCTTTAATCTAGGTTTGTTATTATGTCTAGCTAATATGTAATGCTGTGTATCATCTACATTAAAGTTAACGCCATGTTTGATTATAACTTTGCAGAGTGGCAACTTAAATGTGAATATTAATGGTCCTAAAACAAAGACTTGCATGATTCCATATCTCACTTTTGTATAATTAGAAGATACGTCATTTACATTTATGAAGGATTTAAACCATGATAGGGCTATTCATGAGATTCCAGCCATGCTCTCTAATTTTTCTAAAAGGAATGTCTGGTCTCTTGTATTAAAAAAATATATCTGTATAGGACTTTGACAGTTTGTATATATTAATTAATGAGATTGTGTTCTTATTTGTGATGGGATCATTTATGTTAGTGAAAAGCATTTCAAAGGAATAGAAGGTGTCACAGTGTTTCTGACTAATATCTAAAGTGTTCCGGTAAATTATGCATATTCCACCCTCTTTGCCTGATAATCTCAGCCTGTGAAGATTGCATGCAGGTGTGGCTTCATTTAGTGTTAAATATTAATCAGGTCTGATCTCCTGTTGTTCAATCACATGATGCAACAAATACAAAGCAGAGGCTGGCCCCTCATTCCAATTTTCTTTTCTTTTTTAAAATGTACAGAGAGCCAGAATTACAACTACATCCTTTTAGGTCAAATGGAAAAATTCTGACAAGGGGACAACCTCAACCCGGTGTGACATGGTGCAGTGGTCAAACTCAAATGCAGATATTTCAGAACAGCTCCACTGCATGTGCCATTCAGGAATGTGGAAGGATTTTGTTTTAGAAAACTAAAGGCAAAAATGTACAGAAATATTTTACTTCAGTTAAGTCTTTTATTAAAGCTTTAATCATAAGCCTGGGAGAGATTTTGATTTCCCTGTGTCTGTATTGGTTTCTTCCAGGTGCCCTGTTTTCGTCCCACAAACCTAAGCAGGTTTGTCGAAGTGAAATGTGTCTATAAGGTTGAGTGACTGGGTGCGATGGACTGCTGGCCTCTACAGGTGTGTTCCTGCCTTGCACATAATGATTCTGGGTGGGTTGTGGACCCAAAGCGAAACTGAACAGGATGAAGTGGTTACAGAAATGAATGAATACGCTTCAGACATTAGCGTATGTGTGCATGTCTGCAGACAGGACGTCTTCCTGTTTTCTGAGAACAGAGAACGTTTGGGGCCTCAAGTTTATCGATGTCTTCACAATTAAAATTTGCAAAAGTGCAGAGCTACTCTTAAGAAGAGCACTGGGTCAAATGTTCATACTTTTGTAAATTCCAGTAACAACAGCAAAAGTTTGCAGCCTCAGTACCTAGTCTTCACAACAAGCAGAGTCTCTGCTAACAATGGCATCAGGTAGTGTTGTTGTCACACAGCTCAGGGACCTGAGGTTGTGGGTTCAAGCCCAGCTCCGGGTGAGGAGTTTAGTGTGTTCTCTCAGTGTCTGTCTGGGTTTCCTCCAGGTCCTTCAATTCCCTCCCACAGTCCAAACATAAGTTGACAAAACTAGTGTTATGGTGGCAGGTCAACAACCAATCCTTAGATGTTGAAATAACACAGAGAAAAAGGTGGAGAGAGAACACCTATAAATACCCCACAGTTTTTATCTGACCTGGCTTATTAATATGTAAAACAGAAGCTGTCAAGAAAGCACAACAGTGACTGCAGGAACTACAGATGAATCAATTAGTGCATTCTTGCCAACTTCATCACAATGTGGTTTAGAAAAAACCCAGACCTGGACTGCAAGAGACTGCAGAGTGTGGTCAGACCATCTCAGGAATGGCCCTATCACCATTTGAGGATATCTGCCAGGATCGCCATAGTTGTCCAAAACATCATCATGGACAAAACTTTACACCCAATGGCCCTTACTCCAAGCCCTCCAACTTCACAAGCTTTTGGTCAGTGATTGTGATTGGTTTCTGATGTGTTCTCCACATTTCTGTTCGGTTTTCTTCCAGATGTTTCTTTGTACTATAAAGAACACATTGTGTACTCTGTTTCTTTGTGTATAAGACAATACAATTCTTGATTCTTAAAAATATATATTTCTGCTGCAGGCTAGTGGTATTTAAAATTCAGTAGCCATGTGGTTCTTAGATTTTAGCTAGGTGTGTTATGAATAGACCAGCAAGAAACCAGAGCAGCACCTTCCTTAAAGAGTGGATACCATCCAAATTCATTAGGCCAGGTTTGTAAGATACATACTGCTGCATGATACGTTTCAGAAATCATCTTTGAAGTGAACCTAAACTGGAAGAAGTATTATCTTGCCTCTGGGACTGTACCAAGTGTAGAGTCAAACTCATATCTGCAACCAAATATAACACCTTTACTTCCATTGTGTTGAAGTGGATATTGAATGATGTCTTTCTTTTTCTCCTCCACAAAAGAAAAACACCCCCTGGCAAAACTTCATCGGCTCATACTGATCAAGAAAGTTCTATGTTACAATGACAAATGCATCAAGTAAAATCACAAGAGGAATATATCACTATGTTTATATCAGGAGAGATTAAACGTAGGGATATAGCTTGCAAAAGCTCAGGTTCATACTTGGCTACACCCAACACTGATAAATCTGACAGAAAACTATAGACAAAAGTAAAAAGTATGACTGCTCAAATTGTGAGAAAAGTTGTAGTTATCACTATTCTTTGACAAACTACCAGCACATTCATATAATCATGAAGATAAAATATATTCCTGTTCAGAGTGTGGGCATAGTTTTACTAGACAAAATCATTTCCAAACACACCGCATTTCACATGGGAAAGAAACCATAATCCTGTTTACATTTTGGGAAGAGCTTTGAGATTTGGAGTTCACTCACAAAACACAAACACATTCACACAGGTGAGAAAATATATTTCTGTTCAGAATGTGCGAAGAGTTTTATCTCACTATGTAATCTACAAATACACTAGGGCATTGACATAGTTGAGAAACCGCATTACTGTTCAGAGTGTGGAAAGAGTTTTACTCTGCTTGTAAATCTCCATAAACATCAGCATATTCACACATGAGAGAAACCACCTCACTGCTCAGGGTATGCAAATGTTTTAATAGGATTCATACTCTCAAAAAACACTAGAGCATTTACACAATACAAAAACATATTCCTGTTCAAAGTGTGGGCAAAATTTTACCAAACTCAGTCATCTTCACACACACCAGCGCATTCACACTGGAGAAAAACTGTATCAGTGGGAAACCTGTTAATCAAAAGAGTTTTTCAAAAGAGGTTTTCAAAAACCTTAAAGCATTCAAATGGAAAACAATTTCAGAATCACTTCACAGAGGTGGATTTAAAGTGTAACACCCGCGGAAAAAAAAAGTAACAGAAACAGGATCTGTACATTTCTGTCTGTTCCTGTCAGAAGTGTCAGAAGTCTTTTCCAAATAATCTCTGTTTAATTTAAATAATGTTCCATGATGACACCGAGCTTTAGGGGCATGGCTAAAAACAGCAGTGAATCTCTGCTCAAAGCCTCTGGGAACATAAATCTGTGTTTTCTAATTAAGTTAATCTAGCTCATCATGGCACACAATGTAACTTTTTTTTTTTGTTTTTATCAACATCTTTTTTACCATATGTATTTGACCAGTATTGCTCTCCTCTTTGTGTAGAATGGGCTGTGAATACAACCAAGTTGTAGATTCTGATGAAATTGTGAGCTGAGGGAGTAAACTCTGAGGTGATTGTGATCTGTAGGAGTGAACGTTGAGGTGATTTTGTGAGCTGAGGAGGAAATTCTGAGGCAACTGTGACTTTGAGGGAGTAAACACTGAGGCCACTGAGCTGAGGAGAGTAAATTTTGAGATGACTATAAGCTGAGGGGAGCAAACCATGAGGTGGTTGTGGGATGAAGGAGTAAACTCTGAAAATATTGTGAGCTGAGGGGAGTAAACCCAGAACAATCTCTCTCTCTCTCACCCTCTACTTTCATTGGCTTCTGAACTGAATTTTACACATTATTTTACAAGCAAATATGTTTATTTAATTTTACCCTGAAAGTTTTTTTCAGTGAAAATTATACAGTAAATGAATTAATCAAAACATAACTCAAAAAATAACAACTCAAAGTACTATTAATTAAATCTACTCTAAGAAGTTCAGGTACAGGGAAAGTACTATTATGATTAAATGTCATTTATTATGGAGTCTCACAATATAATAATAATAATTATTATTATTTTTATTATTATTATTATTATTATTATTATATTTTATTTGTTGGTGCCTTTCATGTCAGTCAAGGTCACCTTACATTAACTGAAACAATAATTAAAACATACAACTAAGTTATTTCAGCTACAACAAACCAATGATCAAAACACACAGCATAGAACAAAATATATAAATATATTAAATTGAATAAGACAGTTTAAAAAGATGAGTTTTAAGAGCAGTTTTGAACTCTGTAATAGAATGCAATGTATGACTATGAGTGGATTGCCGTGTTCGGGTGCAACATAGGAGAAGGCCCTGGCACTCATTGTGCTAAGATTAATGGCTGGTTCTAGCAGAAGGCCTGCTGAGGAATGTCACAAAGAGCGGGAACGAGTGTAAAACTTAAGGAGGTATGTAAGATAGTCAGGGGATAGATTATGAAATGCCTTGAATATTCATAAAAATAAATTTCATTAATCTGATTACATTTTCATTATGTAAGTAACAATGGATGTTTCATCAGAATGCATTTGCATGACTTCCTGTGCAATGTGTGACTACAGAACAAGAACAGAAAGTGACACTTTTTTTGGAAGAACCCCTTTATTACACAAAATGCTCTTGAACTTACATCAGCCTAATCTTCTGACCTTAGTTTCTAAAGCAAGAGTACAGTAGTGAGGTTTTCATTTTGTTGATAACTGTGATAACCCTCTGCCACAAAATCTTTAATGAAACATTTGTTTATATCCTCCTCAGTCCCGAGAGAGGACACGTCAAAAACAAATGATGTTTTGCTAAGAAATATGTTTACTACAGCCATTTAAAAAGTCACAGTACAATTTTTTTTTTTTTAATTGCATGGAGACTTTAAGATATTCAGTGTCCAGTATACTGGACATTTGGAATTAAGGGCATAGACTCCGCATGAGTTTGAAAATTTCAAATATTTATTACTACTAACACAGTATCCAAAGCAAGTGTATTTTCTATGTTAAGTGTTAGGGGAATCATTTAATACATTTTTACAGTAAAAATTGCATACTAATATGGAAGTACATATAAACATTTTGCAGTACATTTCCTTTAGTTTAAAACAACTGAATTATCTTATTAATGTTCCTCATTTATCACTATTCAAGTCAACACATTAAGCATCTTGCTTCTATTTTTTTCTTTAATTTCTCTAAAAAATTATTTTCATATAATCCATGTATCTTTTTCATTTCATTATCTGTAACCGCTTATCCAATTCAGGGTCGTGGGGGGTCCAGAGCCTACCTGGATTTATAATCCATGTAGTATGTACTAAATTTATTTCATTCAAATTTGTTAATAAAAAATAGAATTACTAAAAACTTTGGTTAAAATATTCAGCATGTCAGTTTTGCTCACATTTGCCTTTCCCTTTCTATTTACACAATTTGTTTTAGAATACAAACATTTCTTCCACCAAAGCCTTTTAGAATTATTGAACACTACAAAGACATTCAACATGACAATGCAGCTAATGAATTATCCACATAAAACTCACATGAATTTCCTTTGCAAACACACATTATGTATAACTTATTATTTAAAAGTAGAACAGTCAGCATGTAACACTTGTTTTTGTAACTTGTTTTCTGTCACTTTCTTTAACGGGACATTTTGTGAAACCCATAAAAGCAGTTTCGGTCAGCTTGAATACACAGAAAAACATTGCATTCGGAGCATTTCATGCGTGATTTTTTTCTTGCAACCAGGGTTCCTGCACCTTTGAAAGCTAGTGCTTTCCTTACCCACCATTGGCAAATGCTCTGCCCCACTCTGTCTAACATCCCAGTTTGGCACAGGCTGACGTGCATTGTGCATGGGGACAGGAGGCAGAAGAGTAGCTGTGAGCACATCAGTGCTCCTCCTCTTTTGACCCCTACTGAACACCAGACATTCCCCAACATAAAGACGGAAATCCAACAAATCTAAGGTGTCTTTTTTGGCAATGCCAAAGTATTCACAATCCTGAACATATTCAACCCATGAATTCACAAGAGCCAAATCCACAAAATGAAAAAATACACGCACTGGCCACTTCTTGGTTCGAGTGCTAATCCTGTATAATGAAATCATTCGATCGCAGAGGTCTACTCCACCCATATTTTGGTTGTATGCACCAACAATGTGTGGCCTTTTAACATCTATGTAGGATTTGTCTTTTTTTGAGTAGCGCCTAATTGTCATGTTTGGTTGTGATCCATGGATTGTGGATGTCATTACAACAGACCTGTTGTCCATCCATTTTACAACACACAACGTTTCATTGTGCCTTACCAGTTCACAGTAGGAACCACGGCCTTCCTTTTTCAGTTTACTGTCAGCGGGCAGGTGTTGTCGTATTGGTAATCTGTTTGTCATGATGGTGCCTGTTGCTAACAGCCCTTTTTCTCTTAACTTGTCAAGCAGTGGGATGCTTGTGAAGTACCTGTCAAAGTACAACTCTGTACCCACAGGTAGAGTTTCCACAAGTTTCATGACAACTGAGCCACCTATGCCAATGGTTTTATCTGGGTTAGCATCGGGCCAGGTTGTTGCACCTTGATAGATAAAAAAATCAAGTACACATCCTCTGGGTGAAGCTAGAATATAATTCTTCAAGCCAACTGGGTTTGGCTTGCCTGGGACATATTGGCGAAGAGCTGTGGCCCCAGAGAAGGGAATCATTTGCTCATCTATTGCAACTTTTTTTGGCCTTGGTAACTTCAGGCAGGTTTCTCTAAATTTCTTTATAATTGGTGCAACTTTCCACAATCTGTTGTTTTTTTGCTCATCAACACAGACATCCAAATTGTTGACAAAATGCAAATTGTTTCTCAATTTGTAGACCCTGTCCCTTGGGATCTGAGTAACGGCTGGAATTTGTACTACTGGTTTGTAACACAATCTAATGCGCGGTAAACGCAAGCATCCCATTACAATGTGTGACCCAACCAGTTGTCTGATTTCAGACTGTGATGTTTTGAGCCGTGTACCATTTTGCAAAGCTTGTATGTTAGTTTGGTCACTAACTAGACCCCAAAATTCATCATCAAAGTACTGTTGAAAGTATTTCTGAGGTGTCCAGTGTTCTCTGTCTGCATCAGGTGTGTACTGTGGATCCACATATGCTGGAACATCAAAAGGTTTGAATGCTGCATGCTTGAATAAGTGCCTTGATTGTCCAGACTGTTCATCTTTCTGTAAAATAGTTCATAATGACCACCTTAATTTAAAAACAATATTTACAATTACAAATATACAGTGTACATACAAATTTGTTTCTCGTGATTTAAGTGCAGTCTTAGGTTAAATAAAAACATTTTAGACCAGGCTTGGTAATGTGGAGCTGATACCCCCTACGACATAATATGCTTACAATTAACAAAATTGGACAATATTTAAAATTACAATGCCTTTTATTTTAACATTAAGCTAAGTTTTATTTAAGTTACCTCTTCCTTTTCATCTGGCATGTCCTCAGAATCACTGGAGTCCCTATTACTTTCCCTGTCCTGTGTATATTCATCCTCACTACTCTCAACACTACAGTCACTATCATCTAGTAACTGAAGAACATCTTCTACTGTTAGGCCTAAACAGACATGAGAAGATAAGCATACCAGGAAATCTATGAACAATAATGTAATATCGATCATTAGATGCACGTACTCGCTATACATAGAATGTTAAAGTCAGCAACATTCCATAGACTAATTCCAAATGTCCATATAGCTGGACATATATGTTTCGCTCGAAATTTAAATATGTCTAAAATAACATATGTACAAAGACTTTTCAGTTATCAATGTGGAATAATGAAGAAAAACTTACGTTTTGTTCGGTCACGAAGGCGTGGTGCGTCTTTCTCAGGTGCTGCCATTTCCAGGACTATTTTCGACAACCAATCAAAAAAAACTAAACGTACTTGACCAACCAATAGAAAGCCGTAGTTGGGCAGAAACCCGTAAAAGTGGGTGGGACGTTGAAAAACTTGTTGTCGAGTTAAAAAAGCCAGAAAAAAAATGTCCAGCATACTGGACGTTTGGAATGAGGAGGATAAGCGAATATTTAATCTTTGAAACACAAAGAAACCTGCAATACAAGTTTGACTGTATCTTGGCCCATGTTTTCCCAAATGTCAAGAAAGTTATCTTTAAAAACAATGACATAATCATTAAAAATGCTCCATAGGTGTATTCTGTTTGACTGCACACTCTCTGTGCTAAGGTCTGTTGTTGAAGTCAAACCAACTGTCCATGTTTTATCAAATCTGTAAGAAGCATTCACCAAGTTCAATTGCTCAAAAAGGCTCCATCAGCAAGCCTTGTCCACTCTGATTAGGGGAGAGTAGAGTCCACCCCTTTGTCAATGGGCAAGGTGTCCAGAGCTTTTTGTCTGAGAGCACAGAACCCAGACAAGGACCAGACAGGCAGAGGCTGCAGATTTATTCTGCAGATTAGGCTCGTCAAAGGCAGCTTGGCTCAAAATGGAGCTCAAGTTTGGATAGTGTCTCTGTGTTTGCACTGCCAAGGGTTTTCTGTTACTGGTCTGTAGCCATTATATGGTCACCACTCTTCAGGCTGATCATTTTCATTCAACTTCCAGGCTGAAATACAGGTCACTATGCTGCTAGGTCTGGCTCCATGCAGGATAATGTACACTGATACAGCTAAAATATCCTTCAACAAATACTTGGCAGATAAAGCATAAAGAAATAGTTCTTTCTTTCTTTCTTACTTTTTTCATATAGATTTGTATTAGGAAAAACAATAAAAAATAAAGAATCTTCTTCCTTTCAGTGCAATTCTGCTTTTTTCTTAAATAAATAAAGAGCGTACTGTGTGTGTGTGTGTTGCCCTGTGAAGGACTGGCATCCCCTGCAGAGTGTATTCCCACTTTGCGCCCAATGATTCCAGGTAGGCTCTGGACCCACCATGACTCTGAACTGGATAAGTAGTTATAGATAATGGATGGATGGATGGATAAATAGAGCATAAAAAATAATCACTCAACACTTAAAACAACACTCTCTTGAGGTAGAGGGCTGACAAACCACAGTACAACAAAATTAACACACCACAACAAATACCGTAAACAGTTTCAAACTTATTCTGTTTTTCAAGTCGAACAATACAATAAAATAATACAAAAAATAAGGCATTTTTTTGTAACATGAATTCCTTTTGTTTGTCACTTAATGACTGACATCCAGTCTCTGAAACCCATGGTTAGTGTTTAATGGAATAAAAAAAAAATTGGAATGAATATTCAGAATGAAGGAATGTCTCTAAAAACCCTGTTTGGATGAACTCTAAAGAAGGATTAAGCTAGCAGCTTCTTGCAAAACACAGTTCCAGCTTGAGTTGGAAAGCATTACTAAGCTCTTTTGAGGGACGATCAAATTGATAATATTCTCAGGCAGCGAGTGTGACTTTTAACCTCAGCATTGCCTTTCTCACCAGACTTCTACATATGGCATTACAAATTCCAATAACTTCATCAGGATGATCAAACATGTCTAATAAAATATCTTACAGGTTCACTTTCCTCAAGTTCCACAGAGCTGAAGGTCCAGAGTCAAATGAGGGAGACATTTGAACATATCCTTAAATAAGCAGTTTCCATGAACAACTGTACTTTTCTGTGAACAGAGTCAACTTGAAGACACCATTTTAGTTTCTGGACATGATTTTAACCTACTTTCCTAACAAACCAACAGTGTGCTGAATTCAATAATTCCTGTGACTTTCTTGTCGGTCTGGAATCCACCTACTGAGACCTACTGAAACATTAACTATTCAGAATTTCCCGATTTTGTTATATGCATATGACAGATATATTCTGAATTTTGTAGCAGTCAAAAGAAAAATATGTATTTGAAACAATTAAAAATGCACACATTTTGAGAATATTTATAACACTAAGTGAACTTAGTAACACTGAAAAATAACCTCATCACACTGATTGTCAATTCATGTTTTGGGAGGAACTGCGATATTTCCAAAGAAACTGTTACTTGAGATCATGTTAAGATATTCTTGATTAACTGGGGTAGAGCTTTCTACTGGAATGAAAATTAATTAAAATATATTAAGTAATGAAGGAAAGGAAATTTTAGTTGATCTGTGTTTTGGTTTGTTATCTATGCATTACTTAACCTTGAATGTTAGGTTGCTGTGTCTAATTTAGCTTTTTCTGCTACTTATATATTTTCAATTAATATTGATTATGATATAACTGTATTTATTTTATTCCATAATTCCCTCTACTTTTTCATGCAGGGTCACTTGTATAAATCATAAATGTTTTCTGTATATCTGGTATTGTAAAGTTACGGTTATTGCTTTATTATATTAAAAAGAAACACAACTTTAGAAAAACTATTCTCTTACATTTTGTTCACTTCTAGAGAATCCTTTAAGGACAATGTTTTGGATTCTGTAGGTCCCATGACTGAAGTGACAATTCAGTTTTCCTGCAAAAAGAAACTTTAACATCATATTGCAAATTAGCCTTTCATTGACAAACATTTCCAAAATCAAAGATTTCTGAATAACTACTGCTGTCCACTCACAAATCTTCACAGTAACCTCATTATTTTCTTGGGCATAACATAGAAGATGACATTACGTATAGTATAATAGGAAACAAGGAGAAATAGAGAGATTGGGAGAGAGGACTAAAAAAGTATGTATTTTTTCAGATCTCAGAGCAGATTAAATCAATTTTCCAAACTTTGCACACACCCTGAAGGATTTCTGGTATTTTAAGATGCACCAGTTGCTGACATTGATGTTCAACTATGCACACAGCTTGTATAATCTTTACAGGAAAGCACTACACAATAGTATGCTCTGGAGAAGCACTACATGAATCTTCGGTTACCTAGTTTCGCATTGCCAGATTCTCTAGGGAAAGTCTTGGTGTTTTTCACCACTTAATGTGACCAAGAACTACCTACTTCTGCAGGAAAAGGAATATGACTGACACACAAATGACCAATCACAAGTCTATTTTGGCATTATATATAGAAGGAGGTGATTCACGTTGGACCAATACCAGAGCCAGTACAACAATTCATCGAAGTACATATGCAGATGTACAGAGAGTTCATCGGAATGCAACTAGCAGAATCCTGCTTCATGGGCAAAATAGAATAAAGCAAAACTTTATTTCTGCTGCTTATGATTTTTTTCATGAGGTGGAGTATAAAGAGATTTAGATTGGAGTATAAAGATAATTATTTCTCTAGAAAATCCATAACTCTTTCAGTGATATGGATACTTAGTCCTTTTTCTCATTATTTGGGGAATATCATACCTTTGTTTCATTATGAAATAAACCACGTATGAGCAGCTACTAGTGCTTAAAAGCTGGTCAGTAAAACCTGTGACAGCAGAGGAGCTTCAGATTACCAGAGTCAGGTTCAGAGGAAAGCATTAATCATTGAGCAGGTTCGGAACACAACCTGCCATCTGTGACCGACCGAGCGTTCGTCATCATGCCTCAGAACTATCCTTTAACTATTGTCCATAGAAAGAGGTTTGAGAATGGAAAACAAGGTAGTATTATCAAAGTGCGTCACAATTCATATGCGGTTACAATCATTTAAGGACTCCAAAGACAATAAGTTTCTTTTCCCTCATACTCTAATTCTAACATACCATGCTGGCCATCAGACTATGAGAGGACGAGAACAGTTGCATTCATGACTACAGACAAACAAACAAACAAAAGGACAACCACTTCTTTTCACCATCCTAAGTCATTTTATATGTAATATTATGTTGACATAAAAAATGTATATAGTCAAAGGGGTGTCACCTGTACTTACACAGTTCATCATGCTCCAACAGATGGCACTATCTGTGATTAGACAAAGAACAGCTGTGAGACAATACAATACTGTTAATTTTTTTATTGTTTAATTTTAATATATTTTCAGTGTGTTTTACTGTAGCTTCAGAGGCAATGAGAACAAATTGCCTGATCAGGAGACCAGAAATCCTGATTTTATCTTAATGGCAATGAACAGCAGCAGAAATGGTAAAAGCCAAGCAAAACCATGTTTTTTTTTTGTTTGTTTTTTTTTTTGTTTGTTTTTTGTTTTTTTTTTATACTAAATTAAACTACATATTTTAATTGCACTTATTCAGTAGACAAACTTGGATTAAGTGTGATTAAGATCAAATTGAAATTCAACTTTGTTTCCAAATTCATGCAACTACTAAAACCTGAATGATACAAAAGGCCAAGATTCGAAGAAACAAGCAAATATCGCAAAAAGAGTTTTACGCTCGGGTGGGAAAAGTAGAATATTGCTAATGCGCTAAAGATTGATGAAAAGGGGCTTTTCGAATAAACGATGACGTCTCAGCTGGTTTATACACACTGCGCATGCGGCACCGAGCGCGACGGAGCCCCGACTAATCACACGACCACGGTGTTTAAGGATTCCCCACGATTCTCCTTCTTCTCTCCTCCCCGCACTTTATCACTCAGTTTTCATACCATCGCCTCTTATTTCGGTGCATGTTTGTAATATTACAGACATTAACAGCACTGCGCAAAAGTCCGAGACCACACAGCATTTTACGTCCCTCTCAAAACATTGAGAAGCTCTATATCACAGAAAAGGCACAAACACATTAAATCAATAAATATTATATCAATTTTTGATATGAAGTGTTTTTTTTTTATATAAACGACCCACACAACTCTCGGTTTCCCTCGTTCCGATACCAACCCTAATCACTTACGTCATATGAAGTCTATTCGCTGAAGTGCAGTAGATGGAAACACGACTCATTTCGCATATTTCTAAATTTAAAATGTTGGGTAGAAACACAGAGAATAGATGGCTGGATTGACAAAAGAAAGAAAACCACAATCTGTGCGTATTTATCAGCTTTTATTAATTAGATTCTCAGAGATAATAACTGCAATGTTAATGATAGACAGTGCCAAGGACTCAAAGAGGTCATTGAAGTATTCTCTACATGGCGGAGAGAGTGCCCCAGATAGATCTGAAATGCACTGTCAGGCAAAATCAATATTGCCTACATAGGTTTTACTGATTGTCGGAGGCAACGGGGCGAAATGGTGTAAAAGCTGAAAAACCAAATGTAGGCCGGGAAGGCTCAAAATCCTGCCCCTCCAGTTTAGGCTATACATTAATACATATACGAACGACCACTCACTCTGAGTCTGTGAGATAAAGCACACGGGCATCCGCCGTGTGTGTGTGTGTGTGTGTGTGTGTGTGAGAGAGAGAGAGAGAGAGAGAGAGAGAGAGAGAGGGAGGGAGAGAGCACAACGGACAAAGAAAAGTGAATCTAATGCAGTTCGATTCCAGACATCTTTGAGTCGACACAATTTCTGAACCCAAGCGACATGAATCGATTCCGTACAACAATCTCGACTCCAAAATCTACAGACAAATGACTGTCGGATATCTGTCAAAAAATATTGTAACATACTGACAACATTTGACATTATAAAAACATGTGAAGAGCTAACAGATTCTATGTCCATCCCTTCGGTGTGGATATATGACTGTAAGATATATTTTTTAAAACATTTAACATTTGTCATTACATATTTTCCACTTTTTCTACAGTAAAATGCTGTGGAAATTTGATGCTCATCTGTGATTTTCAGGCCGTCTGTCTAAAGATGGACAGCAGAGTGCCTCATTCTCTGTCCGCGCGGCAAATGATGAGCATGAATTTGTGTGATTCCCAAGCTTTGGAGTCAACTCTGTTCGCCAAGGCCTGGAATCGAGGAATCGATTCTTTTGGGAAAAGGTACCACATCACATTCTGATTAAAGCTTTGCTAGAACCACAGATGACTGAGCATCTCTCTCGACCACAGACTGATACTAGACAGTCGGCTTCTTCATCAGCATCTCAGTGTAAAGTAAAAATACACGAATTAAACAGTTATATTTCACCATAAGGTTTAACCACAAAATTGATAAAGAGAAAGGCGGGTTCCAGCACATGGCCTCAAGAACGTTATCCGCCCACAGAAACAACATCTTAGCGTGCACACTGTAGTGGACTGAACCATTAGCTGAGTATGGGGGGGTGGGTCCCTTTTGATGTATCGCTTAAATCGTGAAAGTATTTATTTAAGTCATGTGCACGTATATATTTATCGAATTAAAATGTTCATGTATTCGGCTTGGAGCTTTATCGTAAAAGAAGAGCATGTTGATTTTAATATATTCGCTCCTGAGAACAGGGGCTCCCCCGCTGAGGGCTTGATGGATGTCAGTGAGGGTTTCGTCTTGTGAGCAGCGCCCGGCGGCAGCAGAATCCTCATCTGAATCAGAGACAGAGGAGAGATGCGCAATGAACACGAGCTGGGACCATCACAAATCACAGAATTAGGGACATCACTAAGACCTACAGGCAGGAAATAATTTTCATCCGTTTTTATTGACACGGTAAGAATAATTTTCCGTATTTGTGTGAATTTCGGAAGCCTGGTGTTTAAATGAATGATGCGCAGGCATGGGCTGGGTGCAGTGTATGATGAAATACCTCACATGGATGGCACACGGAATTTGGGCGGGGATCTAACGTTAGGTCAATTCTTTAGTAAATCCGATCGATAACTTAATTATTAACCATTGTTCTATAGCTTTACATTCAATACTCGTTATTTAATATCTTGTATACATCAGTGTATTCCGACCACATCTTATTTACTGTCGACACAAATCCATGCTTTTATTCGCCCAATCATTTATTAGATTCAGACAAATGTTCCGAATGGCCTGTCATTTCTTTGGACCATTACATTTCAGGAGCTAATGGGAATTTTAAGAAAATGCTTAGAAGAATGTTTGTCTAAATTGGTGCTTACATTGAGGACCCTGTTAAGGGGAGGATAATCTGGGTGAGTTGAGCTTTATTAATGGCCTAAGCCGTCGTGTAGGCTGCCGCATCACACCTTTCTGCCGCTGTGGAACATTTCATCGCCGTCAAACCCGAGTGTAACCCTGCTTTTATGCCCTACATTAAACAAATTCGATAGACTAGGCTTAGCGTACTGTGAATTGCCAAGTTGTCTTTTTAAAAGCGGCTTTTCCGTGAGTGAGAGCGAGGTTTTCTTTTAGCCGAGCTGGTGTTTGGGTTCTTATGCAAATGACCCCGTGCGCCGCGCGCTCCGGTATCAATGCGCAGAGAAACTCGAGATGCCCACCACTCTGTCACAACACTTCAGCCGGACAGAGCAGGGGTTTTGGTAGAGATTGCATAAACATAAACGACTGGGGTCTGGGCTTAGGCTCTGCCTGTGATGGAGATTGCAAACATATAAACTTGTGTGTGTGTGTGTGTGTGTGTGGGTGGGTGCTTTAGAGAGTTGTGTAGTGTTTGTCACATGAGTGGTTCTGTCACTGTTTTCAAGAACTGTGTGTCTCTACCCTGGTCCTGGAGGCATCATACCCTGCATATTTATGGCTTTGCCTCTTGCCCACACACCGACTAATCAGTTAATAAGTCCTTTCAGAGCTGTAGTGGGTGTGTAAAAGTAGGTAAATCACTAAAATATTCAGGACACACTGTTCTAGGCTAAACACCCCGCATCATTGACAGTCAATTTATCAATCTGCACACAACGTCAATTATGAAGTGTGTATGTGTATTTGAATAATAAATACAAACAAACAAACCACATTTAAAACATTTAAGAAAAAAAAACAGTGCCCTTCCCCATGTGGCCAAATATTTGTGCACACCTCATGCAATAGACTACATTTTGAAACATTTTGTGATCATTTTATGGCATTCAGCCAGATAACATGTAGGGTACTGGTGTTGGATGTTTAATAGTATTTACTCAACTCATCCCACAGAGACTGGGTGCTCCATCACTCCAGAGAACGCAGTGCCCTCGCACGTGGGGCTTAATGCACCTAGTGGCCTCGAGCTGATGTACAGCTGCTCTACAATGGCACCTAAGCTGAATATAGTGTATTATTATGATAATGTTATTAGGTGTATTATGAATGGTGTACTATTCCTGTCATTATATAGAAATAAAATAAGTTTTTAAGTACATTTTTTTGTAAAAAATTATTAGACTACTTAAAATGTTACAAATAAATGCGGCCATTTTTAATTAAATCCATTTAGCCACAAGTTAATATTTTACGTAACATAGTTACTCGGTATAAACAGAGCATCAATGATTGGAGGACATGTTCTTTTGCTCAGAAACAGGAGGTGAAACCAAAACGCTCATGTTTATTGTGTCTAATTCCGTCTTTCTTCTTCACAGCAGCTCGTACTGTGACAATGAAGCCATAACTGTCGGCACACGCCACACTCTCCATCCTCTCCGTCTTCAATTCTCCGCCGCTCTCCCTCAGACACTGCCCGCGAAGAGCTGCCGGTCCGGACAAGAGCTCGTTTCCCAGAGAGAAACCCGAGAGACAGACATTTTTACCCCATCCTCTCACCGCTAATCAAATGCCCAAAAACAGCAAAGCCGTCAAGAAAGGCGAACTCGACGACGACGATGTCACGGAGTCCGTTAAAGACCTGCTCTCCAATGAAGACGCGTGCGACGAGTCTCTGAAAAAGAACGCGCTGAGCGTGCGCGCCCCCGCGGCGGCGGATGAAGAGAGCGCGCGCGGGGCCGAAGAGCAGAGACCCGCGTGGAGCAGCAAGCTGCAGTACATCCTCGCGCAGGTGGGCTTCTCGGTGGGACTCGGCAACGTCTGGAGGTTCCCGTATCTGTGTCAGAAAAACGGTGGAGGTACGCATGATTTCTTATGTTGCTTTTATTAATTTGTCAAACAGTACAATTTTGTATATATATATTTTTTTTTGAGAGAGAGAGAGAGAGAGAGAGCATGTGCCTGGGTGTTGGGAAAATTAAGCAAGTTAACCTTTATGGAAACAGGCAGAAAATAAGAGGGCAAAAGAAGAGATAGACTAGGAGAGAGAAAGAGACAAAATGAACAGATTGAAGAGAAAGAGATAAGGACAGAGGCAGAAAGAGACAATTGCAGAAGAGAAACTGGAAAAGGAGAGAAATGGACAGGAACAAATAGAGGGAGAAGACAGAAAAAGTAAAGAGAAAGAAACAAAGGGAAAGAGAGAGAGAGAGGCTATTCATTTTTAACAGATTTTCATTTCCATAATAAGTTGTCTTTTTAGAGTCTAACGAAGAAGAACTGTACTCAGAGTTTTATAAAGAATAATAGGTATGCTCCAAAAGTTGGAATAAAATATTGTAATAAATTCCACAGAAAGGTTTAAATGTCTTTCACTCTCTTGAAATACTTACCTTTTTGGACAGCTACAATTGTGCGGAAACACTGTTCTCTCTGGTTTGTTTACATTCAGAAGGTCTGCTTTTTTTAAGCCGGAATGTTATGTTTAAGGAGATAAACAGCAGTTGTGTTTACGTGACTCGTCTGTAAGGTATTATTCGCTGTTTAAATACCACAGAAACCAATTTGCAACTCAAGTTGTTTAGTTTAGTAGCACTTTCAGTAATGCAGTTGTCTGCTGAATTCAGAAACATTTCCACCTTAAATAATCCTAGGCAGCAAAAGAACGATAGTATTAGCCACATAAGGGCAGCAAGAGCAATCCTCATCTCGGTTTGTGCTTTTCAAAGTTAGGAGTTCTCTCAGTTGTCTAAAAACCTCCAGATACCTTTTCTATGCCATGAGCAGAGAGAGAAAGAGCCTAGCCATCTGGACCAAGACATTTGTTTTTTACCCATTTACAGACACCAGGACTTCATAAACTCATTGGTTTTGAGCATGTAAACATACATGTTATGCTGTACATTCAGAACTACGAGAGCCTTGTTAGAGACATCACTCTAACAAAAGAATCGTTTCTCCTTCTCCTTGATTTATATGTAGGATGAATATATTGCTCCTCTGCAATTTAGGGGATGCCTTTGAGACCTGTTTGCTTTAAAAGGCAATTTTGTAGGAGCGGGCCTTTTCATCATGTAAGGTGCCATAGAGGAAGGATGGGAGCTGACTGTTTGCCTCTTTAAGCTACTGCCTATGTCAGGTGTCTTTGCACTCTGTTTATGAGTGAAGCAGAAGTGGTAAGCAATGACTTCTACATACCTACTTCAAGAGAGCCAGCACAAAAGGAGGACTGGGCTACTGATGTGCTTAGAGATATAGGGTTGAAAGGTACTTAAACAAATGTACCAAATACTGCTCTCAAAATAGAACAACACACTCTCTGTGACCCCGCGATAGTGAATGAGTGACCACATTTCTACTACAGCCAGTAAACCAGACAGTCTGTTTCAGTTCCTCTTTGCTGGGTAAAGTGAGAGACACAGTTCCTCATTTACAAGAAATGTTAATTAAACACTTTGCACTCACTGTAACATAACAACACATCTTGCATGCATCTTGCATGTGTCTTGCATGGGTCCTGTCATGTCTGGAGGATAATCATAGGTTACATTTCTACCCTGAGATTATACAAAGCCCTTCAGACTCCAGAGAAAGCTGATTATACTCTATTTACTTTAGTGGCTGTGATAGAGGTGGACTGTAGATGCAATATGCCTACTCATGCCCATCTACTTTGATCTAGATTTGGAGTGCACTCTCTATGTGTGAGTTAACTTGAGAATGGATCTATATTGGCTGAAGATGTCCTAATGGTAGTGCTGAGTATTGGTGTATTCATTACTCTTTCTGTATATTTGTGTGCGTGTGGGTGAGGAGGGTGATGGTTGTTTAGCTGTGGCCATATTTGGCAGGTGTGTGTGCTTGTGTCAGCAACCAGGTTTTTACCACCACAGTGGTTGTTTACCAGGTCATTATAAGTGAGTGGCTGCCCTGCAGTGCTGGTCTGTAATTAGATTAAAGGCTGACTGTGTGGTTGTGATTGAGCCTCTGCCTGTCTTCATGTCTGCTCGCTGCCTCTGCCTAAGTGGCCTCTTCCGAGACACACCGGACAGATGTGGCCTCTAACACGCACCCCAGGTCTTTGGCTGTACACCATAACCTTCTGCCTCAGTTCTCTCTACAATGGAAAAAAAATAATAATCAAATGAAGACCTTTTTTTTTGGTTATGTTTAGTTTTCTTTTACAAAACAAATGTGAGCATTAATTTCACTGTGGTTCAAGAAATGCTTGGTGGTTTCAAGAGAGTGTCACAAGGCCAAATGCCACTTCCACCCTCTGGTTATGTGCATTGCAAGCATGAGATGTACTATTCATTATTTTTATACTATTTATATTTTCAAACAATTTTTTCCCACTTTTAGACCCTGAGAATGAATGGAAAACTTTTTGAAACAAATGAAGGGATTCACACGCAGTTACACTGAACAATGAAATTCTTATTTTACATTCCTTATTAAAACATCATATAAATGCTAAAAAAAGAAGAAAAAGAAGCAGATTATAAAATTAATGTAATAACCAAATAATGTAATAAATAAATAAGCAAAAGAACATAATATATAACATATGCTAGGATGTATAAGGCATGTACAATAAAAGGCATTGAGAGTGTAATTAAATGTAACACGCTCCTTGAAATACAGTGTTTGAGGCTTTTTCATTTTTTAATTCTTAAAAAATAATAAAAATATGGAATTATAAAGGATAAGATATTAAACATAAACATGATATATCAACAATCAATGTATGTTCTGTCTTTAATTAAGACAATATCATGTCAATAAATCCAGACTGGATAACTCTTGGGATATAGGCTCCATTCTTATTGTAATTTGTAATTTGTAAAGTCATGAATGATCATGCACTAAATAGACTTCCCATTTTAGCTATTCCTTCCTTATACAAGCATTCTAGTAGTGATACCACATTGTGGCTGTGGTTAGGGCAGGTGGTTTGACACAAGAGTGTAGGGATATTAACCTGAGACTTTTGAAATCTGAGTCACTGTGTGTGTGTGTGTGTATGTGAGAGAGAGTGAGAGAGAGAGAGAGAGAGAGAGATGAAGCAGTGAGAGATAGTCTAACTGCCTCATGACACTAGCACATGTTTCTAGCCCCTGAGAGCTTAAAAACAAGCAAGTTCCATCCTTACTTATTTCAGTTTTCTACAATTTTATGCTCACTAGGTCTCCCTAAGATTATTGTGAAGGAATGTTCTTTTCTATGCTGTGATTTTAAAAAAATGACCAGAATAAAATGTTGCCTGGATCAAATGTATTTCCTCAAAATGCTCTAAGGATGATTAATAATCTAAAAGTTATACTGCTAGAGCTTAATGGACTCACTAAAGCATGTTGATTATATTCGTGAAGCAATGCTTAAGAATTGTTTTGGCCCCTGTAGGTGCATACCTGGTGCCTTACCTCATTCTTTTAGTGCTGATTGGCATCCCACTGTTTTTCCTGGAGCTTTCGGTGGGCCAGAGGATCCGCCGTGGGAGTATCGGTGTCTGGAACTACATCAGCCCTCGGCTGGGTGGCATTGGCGTTGCCAGTTGTGTGGTGAGTTTCATACAGAACTCCCATATGGGAACTCATACACAGGTTCCTTATTTCAGGTGCATTATGAAAATCACTAAAGACAGACATAGCAGTGGCCCAGGAGAAAGAGGGCTAATTGAGACTCCCATTAGCAGATGTGGATGATTTTAATTTGTGCTTGAGTGCTCCTGACCGTGGCAGCATATGGTACAATGTTTTACATGTGTTTTCTATCACTGCAGGTGTGCTTCTTTGTGGCCCTCTACTATAATGTCATCATTGGCTGGAGTCTCTTCTATTTCTCCCAGTCCTTCCAGCATCCTCTGCCCTGGCACGAATGTCCTCTTGTTAAAAACAAGACCAGCACATGTGAGCCAATATGCAGACTGTTTAAAAATTTCTATTTAAAAATACAGAATATTTACAGAAAATAAAATAAAAAAAATCCAAATTTGTTTTTCATTAACAATCTGCTTCTGCTCAAGCCACAACGCTCTGATTTTGTTATCCAGATGTGGTGCCTGAGTGTGAGAAGAGCTCTGCCACCACGTACTACTGGTATCGCGAGGCTCTGGACATTTCTGACTCAATCTCAGAGAGTGGAGGGCTCAATTGGAAGATGACTTTGTGCCTGCTGGCTGCCTGGGCCATGGTGTGTCTTGCCATGATTAAAGGCATCCAGTCCTCAGGGAAGGTAAGTGTGTAGAATGGTGAAAAATCTGCATTAGGATTACTCTTTAAAATAGCTTTAATACTGAAGTATATATATAATGAATTTGCTACAATAAAAGGAAATATTAAAGAGTGTATTTATTTGGCGGCACGGTGGAGCAGCAGGTAGTGTGTCGCAGTCACACAGCTCTAGGGACCTGGAGGTTGTGGGTTCTAGTCCTGCTCCTGGTGACTGTCTGTGAGGAGTTTGGTGTGTTCTCCCCGTGTCTGTGTGGGTTTTCTCCGGGCGCTCCAGTTTCCTTCCATGGACCAAAAACACACATTGGTAGGTGTGAGTGTGTGTTGCCCTGTGAAGGACCGGCGCCCCCTCCTGGGGTGTGTTTACGCATTGCGCCCAATGATTCCAGATTTCAGAAAATAAATGAATGAATATTTACATTTGTTATCTCAAAAACTCACTTTCCTGGCGACCTAAAATTGAAATTCTAGACAGCAACAGTTTCATATTCAGGTTTTTGCTGTGTGAGGTAGACTTATATAAGTACATAGTAGTCTTATATTAGTAGTAGGGATATTAGTTCATGTCAAGAGTTTGTTACATTGAAAAGAATGCACAATAACCACTAGTGCAAAAAAGACAGCACTATAATGAAAATGAGTAAAAACAATGTGAACTTAGTGCCTCCAGAAATGTTTTTAATAGCACTTAATACTGTCAGTCTGTCATGTGATTCCTGTTAGCATGTCTAAGCAAAGCATAGTCAGAATGTGAAATGACTTCCCAACAACTTAACCCTGGGTTCTTTTGACATCCATGAGCTCCTGACATCTCTCTTTTCCCTGTGTTGCTTTTCTTTGGTCTTGTTATAGGCATTAACTGGTGAAATGATATTCAGTACTGAGGATGTTAAAAAAAGAATTTCAAATTCCACCAGATGATTTACAAGTAATTTCAGTCTTATGCATTTTCATTGTTAGGTCTTTGCAGGGAAAATCTAAATTTATATTTAGGGCCTTTTATCCCAAACAACATGGCTTAATTTGAATAATGTCACAAGGTAGTCACACAGAGCACTAGAGGCCTAACACAAAGACTCTTGGTGTAATGTTATGTGAATGCCTGGGCATAAATTCACACCTCAGTCTGCTGAGTGAAACGTTAATGCATCCACTACCATCCACTACTCTATACCAACCACAAACATGAAACCAGGATTTACTCTCTTAACATTTGTGACCTTCATTTGGTTTTTATAGAGATTAAAGTTAAGGTGTTTACCTATAAAGATATTTTGGATTATTGCTTTCCTTCGTATCTAGATATACTTTACAGCATTAGGCTTTGTCTAATTTACCAGAATCCTACCAGCAGCTGGCCTCACTTTCTTCATTAGAATTGGGAATTGCAGGCTTTCATTCATCTACAGGATGTACTGGAACTTACCAAATTATTCACCAGTATGTAAAGTAAAATTCTTTGATCAGGCAAGCTTCATTAATGTGTGCTCAGTCTTACCCAGTGCTGGTGGGCTGATTACAGTGAGTGTGGCCTCTTTGCCTCTGTATGGGCCTCTGCCTGCCAGCATAGCAAAGGAGGATCAGGGATTGTCCTGGGTTAGAAACTGAAGGTGGGTGGGGGGGTGGGGGGGTTCAGGGAGGTCTTTGAAGCGTACCAACAAAAGAATATTAATGCCCCATTCACAGTTTCTACAAAAGCGTATTTCAGGAAAAAGAAATGCCACATGGACGTGGTCTTTTTCTGACATTTTTTTGTACAAGTGTGTATGTGTGTGTTCGTGTAAGTGAGTGCATATGTGTGCACGTGTTGAAAAGAGAACAAAAAGCCTTGCCTGTTGCCATGGTTATTCCCGCACTATTCTCACTGGCAAAGTGAACAATCTGTTGGCAAGGCAAACTGCTGCGTTTTAAGAGGTGTCCAAGCACTGTACGTCTGGAGTTGGAAATTGAGTGTTTAAAGACTTATCTAAAGACAGGGGATTAAAGTGGTTTGCTGTAAAACTACACCTCAGAAATGTATGATTCAACTACGGTGAACCACAAAGCGTCATAAAATCTTATCTTGTAATTTAGTGAAATCCTATCTTGTAATTTAGCCCTTTTGGTCTTTCTTACTAGAATGACTCAATTTATACAACTTTATAAAGAGGAATTTAAGAGAAGCCAGCTTCCCTCACCCCACTAATCATTCATTAACCTTAGCTGAACTTCTTAGCATCCTTCCTGTAGCTTGCCATACTCATTGCAGAGGCATATTTTAAAGACTCAAACGAGCATGTAACACTGAGCTCATAGTAAACAGAATATACAGTTGTAATGCATGGTCTAAGTGTTAAGAGTTCTTCTTATAATTTACTGGTAAAGTTGAAATGGACAAGAGAAAATGATAAATTTCAGTTAGCAATGAAAAAACATGCAATTCCTGTAATATACAAAACATGACATAATCTAGAAATGTAGGGCCTGAAGTCTACTAAATATTTGTTGAGTTATACTAATATACAAAGCTACATTTTGGGCCAGAACTCTTATTTTTCTTTTAGTATTAGACTGCAGTCAGTTTACCGCTTGCTATTTGTATGTGTGTCTGGTTAATATCCTGCATTATAGCTGTCTTCATTCTAAGCATCCATTAGAAAAGTCCAGTTCCCTTTAGTGGAGCTTCACAATTTTTCTAAATATTAATATCATTTTCTTGTGTAAATGCAAACACAGATATCGGAAATATGGGATTTTTACTGTGTATTTATTGCATCTGTAAAGCACACACAGAAAGCAGTTACATTAAAGTTTGGAGATTTTATTTTAGTTGTAAGAGTTTTAATACAATTTTATTTCATTTTTAATTTTTTTTATATTTACATATGGCAGAAAGATACATTCAAGCCCATTTTTCAGATTTATATTATCATGATTGATGTAACTTATAAAAGCCCACAATGTGTGTATAGATTCCATTTATAGAGAATAAAATTCATGTTACACTCACTGTAAAGAAGTTACTCCAGAATAAACTAGTTATTTCACAATTAAACCACTCTGAAATTGTTGCTTGTTTTTTTATTTTGTTTTAACATCCCAAGACTGGCATGATGTAGAAAATATGTAAAAAAAAAAAAAGTCAATGGAGAATAATGAAAGAACTTGAGTTCTGTGTGTGGAGAGCTACCAAAGCAGAGTGTGGTTTGCCACCTTAAGGCCAGGGTTGGTAGTACAGTAGTACAATCACAGCCTCTGAAGTGCTGTTACTGAGGTATTACGAATATGTGAAAGCATCTATGCACAAGTGACTGTATGTGACAATATGTGACTGTGTGGGGAGGAAGCCAACTTTAACCAGGGGGTTGTTAGTGGGCATAGCAGGTTAATACTGTTTTCTGTTTGTTTGTAGGTAATGTACTTCAGCTCCCTTTTTCCCTATGTGGTGTTGATCTGTTTCCTGGTGAGGGCCCTCCTGCTTAAGGGTTCTGTGGATGGCATTGCACACATGTTCACCCCAAAGGTGAGTGAGTAAGTGTGTGTATGTGTGTCTGTGTGTGTATGTGTACTAGTAATATATCATACTGGGAAGACCAAAACCCATTGGCAGACTATAATATCACACTTATTTCTGATACCACAAACTAGTCACAATGCAAATGCAAATAAATACATTAATATGTGAAGATATCTTTTACGTTTAGGGTAGAATTAAGATTAGTGTAAGGTTTACAATTAGGAAAGATGTAAAATTAGGAATGAAAGAAAATGTATAAGAGAGAAAGAGAGAGAGAGAGAGAGAGAGAGAGAGAGAGAGAGAGAGAGAGTAAGATAGACAGAGACATAGAGAGCAGTTCTTATTTCCTTAAATTTCATTACCATACACTTCCATATAGGTTTCATAGTAGTGATGAAATAATTTATAATTATTTATATTAAAAGCTACAATTAAAAACTGAGTAATAACCCTTTAAGGCATAATGGTGGTTATGAAGTCCTACACAGTAACCTAGCATCACCAAAACAAGGACAACTCTCACAACAACAGCTTAATGCAATTTATTTAGCATGCTTGACCACAAGCAGCGCATCTCATTCACTTCATCACTGTCAAATTGTTCATCAACAATTCCTCCATGAGCTCCTTCACTTACTCTAACAGAATTTGCAGAAATCAATGACAGTAACTATAGAAACAACAATGTCCTGTTCAGTCTCCCAGCATGCATCTGTGGCTGTAGCATGGCAGGTTCCGGGATCAAATTAATTCCTCTTTCATCAGACAGCCTGCTTCTCAGCAGCCTGTGTACCTCCGCCAACTACTTTACATACACACACACATACAAACAGAGGATGCTGTCACATGTCTGCTCTGTGCCTTAGATCACCATCTCTGCGCATATCAAAGATTCTCAAGATTTGTGACTCATGGACTGTGTGTGTGTGTGTGTCTTTGTCTTTCTTTGTGCCTCTGTAATTATTCATGTACAAAGTTAATCAAAGTGACTTTTGTGCTAAATTTGGTTCAGGAAAGAAGAAACTCAAGATCATGTGTTCCTTTATTTAATATAATATTTTTTCCCTTTTGATAAAAGAGGGATATTTCCCAACTCAGCCCGTCCCAACAGTCATGTAGTAATTTTAATGTGTAAGTAATTTGCACAAAATACTACTATTAAACTGTCTTGTAATATTTAGGGAACTCTAATATTTTTACACTGATTAAATTCAAAATCTTACTGATGCTTCAGTGACTTATAATAAGGAGTCTCAAGTCTTTGGCTTTGCTACTCTGGGCTTGGCACTGCAGAAACTATACTATGTAACCCTTATTGACTCCCCTTCCATACTGATTTCATAATATTTTGTTCGAATAGAATAGAGTCTTTACGGGGGTTTGCAGTCATGTGGGAACAATGTGAAAAGCATAGGGCTTAGCACACACCCCTGTGGTGTGCCTATGTTTAGGATGATGCTGGAGGACATATGGTTGCCCATTCGGACTTGTTGTGGCCGTCCCATAAGGAAGTCCATGACCCATGGGCCCATTGAGGAGTCAAGGCCCTGGTTCACTAGCTTCCTAAAAAGTTTACTGGAGATCATTGTGTGACGTAAGGATACATCCTCACGTAACTGTCCGGTTCCTTCAGATGTGTCCATGCAATGTGATGAGCAGTTGTGATGGCATCCTCTATGGAGTGATTTGATTTATAGGAGAACTGATGCTTATCAAGGTCAGGTGGGATGACTGTTCTAATATGTGAAAGCGCGAGTCTCTCGAATCATTTCATTTCGAAGCATTCATTTCATTCTTCAAATTGTTGTCTGTTTAGAGGACACTGCAGGATGAGTAATATAGAGTGTGTGCTGAATATGAAAAAAATATTTTGTCACTTTCATCTTTATCAAAAGGGCTCTCTATGGTGTCATTTCTGACTGAGATCTGCTTTAGTGTCGTCACCAGGTCACACCATGTGTTTCCATTTGTTCTTTCAGCTGGAGATCATGCTGGAGGCTAAAGTGTGGCGAGAGGCTGCTACTCAGGTTTTCTTCGCTCTAGGTCTGGGCTTCGGTGGAGTCATTGCCTTCTCCAGCTACAACAAACGAGACAACAACTGCCATTTTGACGCCGTGCTAGTCTCCTTCATCAATTTCTTCACTTCTGTGTTAGCCACACTGGTGGTGTTTGCTGTTCTGGGTTTTAAAGCTAACATCATGAACGCCAAGTGTGTCGAGATGTGAGTTCCACCTTCTAACAGAAGCTAATGCAGACAGTAGTTAAGTTGGGGTTATAGCAAAGTCCACGAAGGCCTTTTGTACATTATTAAGGCTAAGATTGCTGTAGCCTTCTTGATCACTGCTTACGTTGTTTTTAAGGTAGTGTAGTGGGTAACACTACTTTCTCTTAGTGTTTAAATCCTTGTGAAGCTTAGCACACCAAGCTACAACAAAGTGTCCTTGGGCAAGACTCCACTATCCGGTTCAATTGTACGATTGATTCAATTACTTTTGAATATTCATATACATATTCATAAACAGCCCTGTGAAGGACTGGCGCCCCCTCCAGGGTGTATTCCCGCCTTGCGCCCAATGATTCCAGGTTGGCTCTGGAGCCACCGCGGCCCTGAACTGGATAAGCGGTTACAGATAATGAATGAATGAATGAATGAATGAATGAATGAATATTCATAAATAATTACATTTATTGGTTGGGGGGACTTACACACTTCCAATGATGGTTCTACAAGGGTTCTTTATTTAAGAAAACGGTTCTGTGTAGAACCCCCAATACCTGAAGAATCTTTTGCATGATTAAAGGGTTTTTTGCATCCTGAAAGAGTTCTTCAGACTGATGGAGAATGGGCTATTGATGGTTCTATACAGCACCTTTTAGAAATGGGTTCTAGGTGGCAGCAAAAACGGTTACTTTATTACAGTGTCAAGCTTGTAACGATAGAAGAACCATTTTTGATGCCATATAGAACCCTTATCTAAAAGGTGCTGTACAGAACCATCTAAAGCACATTCTTCATCTGTCTGAAGAACTCTTTCATGATGCAAAGAACCCTTTAATCATGCACAATTTCCTTTAATAAAGAACCATCATTTTAAGTGTGTAGATTGATTGGGTTCTTATTAACAACTGTAAAGTTTTTGATTAAATATTTCTCTAAAAAACACTAATCCAGAACCCTGTTGTTTGTTCTAAATCTCAGAAACACAAAGAAGATTGTTGGTTACCTGGGTAACGAGATAAATCATAATTTGATCCCACATCACATCAACTTCAGTCATGTGAGCACCGAGGACTACCAGCAGATGACGGATATTATCCGTAAAGTGATGGAGAACGATTATTCTCGCCTGGGCCTGGACAATTGTGATATTAAAGAAGAGCTGAACAAGGTAAGGATCAGTCAGCAGATATTTATCAGAACACTCTATAGACAGTAACCCTGACAGGGTGAAGTCTTTATCTTGCTTAGTTTTATGTATAAGTGCTACTTTATTTGCCTTCATAATGGGTACTAATTTTAATGGACTGTTAAATATTTTTGTATTTAGCTTTTAAAAAGTTTTGCATTTTAAATGATCACTCAGATGGGTTTTGAGAACAAAACGTGGCATATCTTATACAGAACATTAATAAATGACCAAAAGCTTAGGATTTAACATTTTAGCAAACATTATTGATAATATTATTTAGTCAGGAATAGTCTATATATCAAAGAAAGTATTACCATCACTGGTATATAAACTATATCTTTTATTATATATAAATGTATTTATTTTATTTTCTGAAACAAGATATTAATTTTCTAATAATATTATGCTGAGTGATTATCTAGAAAAAAAAGTGTGTGTGTGTGTGTGTGTGTGTGTGTGTGTGTGTGAGAGAGAGAGAGAGAGATAGAGAGAGAGATAGAGAGAGAAGTACAGAGTGAGAGATTTTAAGCAGATGATGAGATCTGAAAAAGATGATGAAACAAACAGAAATAAAATGCAGTAGGAGTCAGCTGGGGTGATGCCATACCTTTCTTGGGGCATAGAATGAACCAAAACAGAGAGCATTCACTCTCATCACCTTAACTCTATTCATAGAAAAAGCTATCTGTGGTCCTGCTGTTTTACAGGACACACCTCCATGCCTTAGAGGACACTTATTTGCTTTTGTCCACATGGCTTAGTGTAATACCTCCAAATAAATCTCAGAATAAACATTCAGGGACCCCTATAATTAAAAAAATATGTCAACCACTTTGCACTGTCTATTTAATTACTCAGCAATAGTAATTAGCATTTAGTAAGCCTTGGGGCTTTAGGTTTTAATCCCTAATCTTGAATTACTGTAACATAGTTTCCCCAGCAGCAGCCCTAAGCTTACTGACAAAGCTGTGTGTTCTTCAGTGTGGTTACTGTACTGGTTTAGTTACTGTAAATGTGTCGTGGTGCTAATGCTTACAAAAAAAAGTGAGTTACAGTGAGTACACATGACACAAGGCTTCCTACAGACAAGACGAGTACCCACTCAATTCCTTGTATTCTCTCACACAGGCAGTGCAGGGCACAGGACTTGCCTTCATCGCCTTCACTGAAGCCATGACCCACTTCCCAGCCTCACCCTTCTGGTCAGTCATGTTTTTCCTCATGCTAGTGAACCTGGGCCTGGGCAGCATGTTTGGCACCATTGAGGGCATTCTCACACCCATCGTGGATACATTCAAAGTGCGCAAAGAGTTCCTCACAGGTCAGCCCACAGCCTATTTGCATGTTAACGTAATTTTTTTACATTTTGTACATTATCATTGTGTATTTTAAATTTGTGTTTAATGTCATGTTCATTCTGTCTCTTCCAAGGGAATTGAGTAAATATTATACTTAATTATCTTTCTTTATCTTAATAGCACTCTTATTAACATATTTGTCTTGCCCTTTACAGTTGGCTGCTGTTTGCTGGCTTTCAGTATTGGACTGATTTTTGTTCAGCGATCAGGCAACTATTTTGTGGCCATGTTTGATGACTATTCTGCTACGCTGCCCCTCCTCATCGTGGTCATTCTGGAAAACATAGCCGTGGCCTGGGTCTATGGCACTGAAAAGTATGTTGTATGATTATACTTACAGCATAGAGAAAGTTTAAAATCAGTAATATACAAACGCTGTTACCTGCAGATACATTATGTATAAATATAATAGAAAGGATGTTATTTTTCAGAGTCAGCACTGCCCTCTAGTGGCAGTAGTGCTGAATGTTTAGTATCATCATGCCATGTGCTGAGGTCTGTAATATTAGCCACAAAAGGAGCTGTGTAGGAGTAGGGCTGTGTTAAATTTTAGTAGAACAAATAACAGCAAATTACCGACCCTTCATCTCAGGAATGTTTCACAGAGCAATGGGATGTTGAGTCTTTTAGACTGTGCTGAATTAAAAAAATTAGTTGCCCATTTTCTAAATGTAAATCTAAATATTAATCAAGATAGTTTAACCCTTTGGTTATTTGTAATCCAGGTTTTCTGACATGTATCTATCTTGCTTTTAAAATCTCAGCCAGACCCTATATAAATATGCTACCTTCCATAAGTATTTTAATAAAAAAGTGGTTAAAAAAGGCACACCTGTGCAATAAGCTTGCTGTCTAATCAGCCTCTTGATATGCCACACCTGTGAGGTGGATGGATTATCTCAGCAAAGGAGAAGTGCTCACTAACACAGATTTGGACAGTCACGTGGGTTTGCTCCTGGTGAGGATTGGCGAATCAAAAGTGAGTGAATGAATGTGTGTTTGTCGCCCTGTGAAGGACTGGCGCCCCCTCCAGGGTGTGTTCCTGCCTTGCACCCAATGATTCCGGGTAGACTCCGGACCCACCACGACCCTGAACTGTATATGCCATTATAGACCATGACCATGTAAACAATATTTGAGGGAAAAAGACCTTTTGTGTACATAGAAAATGTCTCAGATCTTTGAGGTCAGCTCATGAAAAAATGGGAGCAAAAACAGTAGTGTTGTGTTTATGTTTTTGTTCAGTATAAGCATGGGTGATGCTCATCATATCATATACCCTTACAGTATATCAGTCAGAAAGGAGTTTATATATTTCTGTTAATATAAATTAAATTTTAATTAAATTTATGTTGTACAGTGTGCATTACTTTGAAAACCCTGTGTGATTTTCTTCAGGTTCTTTGAAGATTTAAAAGACATGCTGGGCTTCACTCCTTTCCGTTTCTATTACTACATGTGGAAGTATGTGACTCCTCTTCTACTCTTGGCTCTGCTGAGTGCCAGTATCATTCAGCTGGGCATGACCCCTCCCAGCTATAGTGCCTGGATTGAGGAACTGGTGAGTAAACAGAGCTTCTTTTGCCTTCTTTAAGAATTCAGATTAGGAGAATTACACTAAATCACCATCTGTTGTATCAGCAGAGCAGTCCGTAGCCTCAAAGCCATGGATCAACCAGACATGCCATTGTTAAGAACGATAGGAGGAAAATAACTACCAGTTACTTTAAAAGTTCACATCATAGTGACATTCACATTTTGAATGACATATTCCTTCCTGATTGGTTCCACTAAGTGTGTTCCATAGTCCCTAAAAGAAATGGACATTGGATGGCCCCAATTCAGGACTAAGTCCTTGGTATATTCCAGAATAATCCATTTGCGGTATGTGTGTGTGTCTAACTCAGGCTCAGGAGCAATCCCTCAGCTACCCGCCATGGGGCCTGGCTGTCTGCATCTCTCTGGTGGTGGCTGCCATCCTTCCAGTGCCCATAGTCTTTGTGCTGCGCTACTTTAACATCATTGATGAGAACGCTGGTGGCTTGTCTGCCATCTCCTACAAGAAGGGACGAATGATCAAGGAGAGCGTGCGCAGAACCAGCAGGACCAGGCTGGAGGATGAGGATGATGACACAAGTCTGATCCAAGGGAAGACCCCCAGCGAAGCTCCCTCGCCCATGCCTCCCACCCGCAAACAAAGTGGCTCCACACCAGCAGAGCCTGACACAAACGGGCACGTCAGCGTCGGCTACCTGATGGCTGACATGCCAGACATGCCCGAGTCAGACTTGTGAGGACAAACTGTGTTGTGTTACTCTCTGAGTTTGAGCTCGGTGCCTATGGTGAACTCGCACTTGCATCTTTGCCACACCATACACCTTTATCAACTCCATCTGTTGTCCCCACTGCAACCTAGGTCTATTGATGAACTATGTAATCATTTCAGAATCATACCATTTACTTCCCAGTACATATACGGACAATAAGCTGCAAAAACAGCCCATCCCGTAACGTCACAAAAAATCATGTGTACATTTACATTTAAGCATCCACCACCAGTCATGTAGTTACCCATTGTAATTGAAGTTATAAGGTGTATTGTTACTACTGTAATTGCAGCAGGAGGCTTGGCAGAAACTATTGAATGCTGTGTTATTTCTGGCTGATATTAAACAGATATGTTGTTACAGCCTTCCAAAAGAGGTCATTCCAAATGGAGTGTATATTTTTTATGATGTTCCTTGGGATTTCAGTCTGAATAGTATGTTAGGTACATTTTAGCCTGAAATAATTCTTGAAAATAGCCAATCAGAACAAATCGATTATCTTTCTAGAAATAAAACTGTTTATGAAACTAGCTAAAATAAAATTAATTAGGACTATATTTGTTCCACAAAAAACACGATCACGACCCAAACACAAAACATGCTCCACCTACTCATCCACCTAATCACAGTCCTCGCAATGGTATGACGTTAAAAACAGCACTTCATCTTGTATTATATTTGTAGATAAAATAAATGCACCCCGCACCCTTAAAAATCACCTGTGCGCACGTGAACACTCCCTCCCTCCCTGTGTGTCTGAGCGGGTGTGTAGCCTGTACCATAGAATGGCTGTAGATACTGATCATGTTGCAAGTAAGAGCAGTCATTCTCCATCACTAACAAGATTAGAAGCAGCTTAGCAGCTTTGGAAGACTTTAGATTGTATGGATTGTGTGACTTTTTAAAATAAAAGTACATGCAATACAACATCTCTTAGATTAGAATATTGCCATGACTTTGTGCACCGTATGGATGGCACTGACAAACCCAAGTGATTGTTCTAAAAATCTGTGCCTAAAAACTTCTCATAATTGTTTATAGAATACTTAGGGGAGGACGCTGTAAATTTAAGGTATTCTGTAAATATATATTATAAATATATTTATCTGACAATAGTTTGGATATCAGAACATGGTTTTTGGTAAAAAGTGCTTAAAAAGCTCAAATGCTAGTTTTTTGTTTGTTTGTTTTTTTATTCTATGTACGGTCACTATTGAATTCTGACTCTGCCTATTACTGTAAATATTTAATTTTCCATGAAAACGCTTTGAACTTTCTCTTCTCACTGAGATTAAGGATCAGATAAAAAAAATAAATAAACAAATCTTCCAAACAGGTCATTGTATTGTTTGTTTTATTGGTTCATGGCAGTCCTTTAGTAAGAATGGAAGTTTAAAATACAGTAATAACCAGTTTAGTGCCAAATGTTTGAACATTCCAGGTCACAATTACACTAACCCACAACCAAATTTATAAGAGTAGAGGGGGGAAGACAAAATTTCATGTTCGTTTCATCACCCAGCTGTGCTCAGACAATTACAGAGGTATTTTCAAAAAAGGCAAACATTAAAATTCAAAGAAGCTAAAATGATTGACATAAAATGTTTAAAAATAACTATACAACTCAAATATATTTGTAATTCTGTAGTACCTTTCCCTGATTCTCTTTGCCTTTAAGCCTGTAACGGAGTATTTTGACAAACTAGAAAAGCACAGTGCAAAACACAACATTATCATATCGCTATGAAGGTATTATTAAAGCAGCTGATATGATGTGGAGGGTTCTTAGAATCCTTCCTACTCTTATTTCAACTCTTTCCCTACTCATTGCTTTCAAGAAAAACTTTAAGGTAAGTTGGGTTTATACAGCCTTGGCAAAACCCACACGGTTGTTCTCGCGGTCAAACTCTGTGTAGTACTGCCCTATAAAGACATCGCCGAGAATCCACAGTGGCCCAGCAGGAGGAGGGATATCCAGAGCCATAAAACCACTCAGGCAGATTTGGTGACCAGCCTGGCTCTCCTGAGAAACACACAAGAACATGGGAAAGTTGTCTTTAAATGGGTCTTTGTGTCTTGATTGCCCTTTTCACAAACTGTCACATCAAGTGTTTTAATTAACAAATGCTTAAAACATGCCTTGCCACATTAGCCTGTCTACATAAGTACCATCAATTAGATTAACAAAACCAGCACAGCTTTCTACTCTCTGTGACTAACCTTCATAATGTATTGTTCTCCAGTCAAGGTGTAGGTCTGTCCACCCAAGGTGAAAGAGATGGTAGGAAGTGAGGGAACCTTGTTACAGTCGACCATATACTACAAGGAAACACATGAGAATCTTTAGCAACAGTGTATTTGAAAACATCCTTTTTATTTACATTCACATAAATGTATATTTCAATCTGAAAAAAAGTTATTTGCAATGATGTTATATATAAAAAAGTTCTTTTATAAAAAATAATAGCGCAGCACTGTCATTGATTCTGTAATAACTAAATGAAAATAAGATGGTGGTTACCTCTCCCTGGATGAGTGGGACAGCTCCAATGGCCTTCTGCAGAGCCTTAACCTCAGCTGCAGGGCCAGTGATCAGAGACGTTCCAGTGTCCACAATGGCTTCACAGCCTTTTTGACACAGGGTCAGCGTGCTGCCAATGCTCATACTAAAGAACAAATGAAAAAAGAAAAGAAAACCAGCTTGGTTAACAGCAACTTGATTCTGACCACACTCAGGGTACAAATCTGAAACTAAACTGAAGCTCCAGAGATTTTCAGATTATTGAAAAAATTCTAAAAATATCGGTAAATCAACTTAATGACTTAAGAGGGTGACCACTTTAATATACAACCAGGTCTATGAAACATCATGGGCAGTTTAAGGGTTTAACTGGATGGACCTAAACTCTTCATGTAGACTCTTAATTGTTACTGACATAAGAACATAAAAAATGTAAGGCATAGTGACCTGCTAAAGACTTCAACTTTCCATTATACAATAAATAACTTAAAGAAAACAACCATGTCAGTACAGATTACTGGCAACGTAAGAGGAAACTAATACTTGTGTAATACTTTTTGCAATAGCCGAGTAAAGGAAGTGAAACCATTCTCTGTCACATGAAGATTTTTTTGCTTAATTTGTATGAAATCAGCATGACTTTTACTGAATCAGCATTAACCTCTAAATAGGACATAACAAAAACCTGACTTTGAAAGTTAATATGAAACATCAGAGATGATTGCTCACCCATCCATGTGGATCTGCCAGTAAGCCTGTCTGCTGACATTGATATAGTGGAAGTCTCCAGTGTAGTATGTGGGGTCAGTGCCACCAAGTATTAGTTCACCTCCAGGCTGAGTATCGGGGTTCCTGGGGGTGGAGAAGTGAAAATACAAAACAATGACAACAAGATCATCCAGTCAACCCTTATGATTTGCATAACCACATCCTATACCATGACTGTGGAAAGCAATACATCCCTTTCTAGCTCCAGCAAATAAAATCTGTTATTTAAATTACTCTTTAATTTTATTTGATCAACATCTCGGTCAGTGATTTACTTCATAGTGCTAAACATTGACAAACATTATATCACCAAAACAGCATGTTCACTTTGAATTCAGCACTTTTTAATAAACGCCATGCTGATTTTGCTTTTCATTCAGTAATTTTATTCATATGACCATTTAATTATTAGCCATACAAAATGAATATTCACATGGGTCTCTGTGTGAAATAGACGTCACAATTCAGTGACCACAAATAAAAAACATAAACCTTAGAGAAATACACACACTGACCTGTTCAGATAAAAAGAAAAGACATTCTTCTCCACTTTCTTTTGGCTCATCATCATGTCAAAAACAGGAGGAACTCCATCCACAGCAATGCGAGGGTAGGCCATACCCAAAATCCCATCAAACTTTGCTGCAATGAAAGTGACTCCAGGCTGTTTGATGGCCTCTCCAAATATCTGTTTCTCAACAGCTATATCCCCAATCTAAAAGATAAAAGCTTCATTTTAGTCAGTACAGTCTCTCTAGAACCTAGGAAGTGAAACGCTGGCTTAAATAACCTCAAATTTAACTTCAGCAATCAATTAATATATATATATATATATATATATATATATATATATATATATATATATATATATATATATATATATACACACACACACACACACTTTACAGGAGCAGGAAATAACCTTATCTGTTAGTGTAAAGTTTTAGTCCAAGTTATTGTGGAGCATTTCTCCTTGTCCATTCATCAGAAAATTTTTATAAATGCTAATGTATATTCAAATGACATAGTAAAATAAAATTCCACAAAAATGGAAATAGAATGTTTTGGGGTTTTTTTGGACTACAACGATTCTTTTCTCTCTTTTACTTACTGTACAGGTGTCCTGACTAAGATAGCCAGAAAGACTCCCAGAGCCATACCGGATTGCAAATTCAGTGCCATTCTTCACATAGGTGCTGGACTTGGCCCCGTTATACTTGTGATGAAGTACTGCAAAAACAAAAATTCAGTCATGTTAAACAGAGATTATCCACTACATCATCCTGGCAAAGGGCTAAGAATACAATATGACAGCCAGAAGAGAGGTGGGGGGGGGAGAAGGAAAAAAAACCCAAATTTAAATATTTTACACTGAAAACTATTATATGCATGATAAAGTCCAAGGTATTTGTAATTGCTTTACATTGTTCAAATCCATAAAAAGTAATGAAAAGCATTCAAAAACTCAGCAAAAATAAATAAATAAATAAATAAAACAAACAAAAAAACAACCCTATGTTCTATACAGAGATAAAATTGTTACTTACAGCAAGCAATATCAGTGATGGAGCAGTGGATGGAAGGCACCCATAGATTGGAGGATCCAGTGTCAAAAATCACAGTAAAGGTTTGAACTGGAGTTCCAAGACCTATTTCACCATAGTATTGAGCCTTTTAAAAGGAAACAATAAAGGAAACCTTTCTTCAAAATAAGTGTCAAGACAGGTTTAAAAGAAAACAATAACAAAACCAAAGGCATTTTACAACAACAGAAAACTTTGATAACGGTTCTTGACGAAGTTTCTATTTGGCAATAAAATCACCAGGCCTTTGCCAAATCCGACTGTGTCAGTTCTCACAAGGTCAGCTCTTTTTTAGAGAAGCATGACAAACAGTCTCATGATAAGCAACCTTGTACAGAGCTTAACATTGGTGCCATGACAAAGAGGAATAAACCAACACTTCTTTAAAAAATAATAATAATAAATAAATAAAAACACCATGACAGCAAGTTTTGTATTCATTTTTGCTGTAGTCAACCATGCAGGACATGAGAAAGGTTTACTATTAAACTCATGACAAACAATGTGACCCATGTCACAGGACCACTGCTTTTAACCTATGTGGACTTCCTTCCTGTACAACATGTGGTCAGAGAGAGAGAGAGAGAGAAAAATTAACCCTAACAACCAGACCTATACACTCTACCTTATCTCAAAAGGATCTCACCAAGTCAAAACAACGTTGCAACAAACATGGCTCTAAACATGTCACTGATTAAGTAAATGATTTGCAGAACTGGAAAAAAACACTCAGTATAAGATGAATGTTATTTGCATGGACTCACACCAATTAGTAACTTGTCTAAATTTGTTAGAAAATTAGTTGTGCATGTGACAACTAAATAATAAGTGTTAGACATGCTGTGCAGTACCTGTGTTTAGAACACATTTAAGGACCTATATTGTGCACTAAACAGAACTGAGCCACATAGATGTAGGCCATAAAAGCTGTTTCAGGGACAGATCTGTTCATATAGCAGACAGATAGAGGTCACTTACATTTATAAGTGTGAACCAGCCCAAAAAAAATTATATATCATATATATATTTGATTAATGAGGCTTGTAATGTGAACCTATTTTTTAATTAAATTGGTGCGTTCCTGCCTTGCACCTAATGATTCCAGGTAGGCTCTGGACCTCCCGCGACCCTGAATTGGATAAGCAGTTACAGATAATGAATGAATGAATGAATGAATGCTGTGCCAATGTTGAAACACCATTGAACATTCAACTTTATTATACCTTAACCAGGCCCCTAAAGACATGTTGTTTATTAATTATTTTAATTATATCAGATAAGCTGGTGCTATAGACTGCTTTCCATGTAACTCAAGTGTTATACACTATTGTTCTACAATCACTCAACAAGATTAGAGAACCAGATCCAAATGAATACAAAACAGGCTAGTGTTGTACAGTTAAGACAGACCAGTTTAAAGGGCAGCACTCACATCCATGTAGTTCTTAAGGGTTTCAGGGGTAGGGCCTTTTCTGGCAGATAAACCCGGGTAATATTTTGATGACTGAGTCGTAACCAAGAGTTCCTCCACAGCTCGCCCCGAGTCTGTCATGGAGCGCCTCACAGAACGAAACTTCTTTAGAGGAACCCTGCAGAAGAACAAAAGACAAGTGTAAACATGTGCTTGATTTTATTTATTTTTTCCCTGTAGCAGCTGAGCACGCTACATCATTGTCAGCTTCAAAGCCACCTGCAGAAAACCAGGAACATTCCCTGCACTGCATTCCATTACACACTGCAGCAACGAAAGCACCTACAAATTAGCATTTAAGTGTTTTTTAAATTTGTCTGATCAGGGTGAACACCAGCACTTGTGGCTAAGAGCCTGCAGAGCAACTCCATTTGTAAACAGGGTAAATATACAACATAAGACCAATTTTGCTAACACGAAATTGAAATAACTTGTATTATATATTTCTGATTTGTTTTCCACTCTTATGTTTACTAGACCAAGTTCAAAATATTTTGGACAATTCTTTACATTACATATCAGTATAAGAACTGTATAAAAAGAAATAAGACTAAAAGAAGAGATACTTGATTAACTCCATTGGGGAAATTGAGACTTCTCATTTAACCCATCCATGGCAATGAACAGACATACACGCATACAAGCGACCTCACACCCTGAACAGTGGGCAGTCACAGCTGGAGCACCGGGAAACATTTGAGTACCATGAATATTGAGGGAAAAGAAAGCACTATTGCTCCACTCTTCAACCTCCATTGTTCCTGCTGGTCAAGGGGGTCTTACCTCCCGAACCAGTTTCTCTAACCTTTAGAGAACCTCTGGCTAGGACATGCACTTTCTAAGGTGCATTCTCAGAGTAGATAAAAAAAAAAACATTCTTTAACTTGCTCAGGATAAGACCATTTCCTAATGCAGGAAATGTAAGTGATGGATAAACAAAACAAGCTTGCGCAATTTTGTTGGGCCCAACAGCCAAAGATTTTACATATTAAAACAGGAAGAAGCAGTTACATTGGAGAAGGACACAGTTACATAAAGGTATTCCAAACTTTGATTTTGATTAACCATGTCACACAGATAAAAGTGTGTTTATATGTTATTTGTTTAACCCTTTATATGTCATACACCGATGTGATTTCTTACATTTTTTGCATGTTTGTCACCCTTAAATGTTTTAGATCAAACTAATTTAAATATTGGTCAAAGACAACAAGTAAACACAAAATGCTATTATTAAATAAAGGTTTTTATTATTAAGAGAGGGGAAAAAATCCAAACCTACATGACCCTGTGTGAAGAAGTTAAAAAGTAACTTGACTGTGGCTTATCACACCCGAGTTCAATTTCTCTATCCACAACCAGGCCTGATTACTTCCACACCTGTTCTGATCAAGAAATCACTTAAATAGGACCTGCCTGACAAAGCAAAGTAGACCAAAAGAGCCACAAAAGCTAGACATCAGGGCAAGATTCAAAGAAATATAGGAACAAATGAGAAAGAAAGTAATTGAGATATATCAGTCTGGAAAGGGTTTTAAAGCCATTTCTAAAGTTTCAGGACTTCAGCAAACCACAGTGAGAGCCGTTATCCACAAATGGCGAAAACGTGGAACAGTGGTGAACCTTCTCAGGAGTGGCCGGCCGACAAAAAAATTACACCAAGAGTGCAGCAAAAACTCATCCAAGAGGCCACAAAAGACCCCACAACAACATCCAAGGAATTGCTGGCCTCACTTGCTTCAGTTAAGGTCAACGTTCATGACTCCACCATAAGAAAAAAAAAAAAAAAATGGGCAAAACTGGCCTGCATGACAGAGTGCCAGGATTAAAACCACTGCTGAGCAAAAAGAACATTAAAGCTCATCTCAATTTTGCCAGAAAACATCTTGATAACCCTCCAAGACTTTTGGGAAAATACTTTGTGGACTGACGGGACAAAAGCTGAACCTTTTGGAAGGTGTGTGTCACATTACATATGGCGTAAAAATAACACCACCTTTCAGAAAAAGAACATCATACCTACAGTAAAATATGGTGGTGGTAGAGTGATGGTCTGTGGCTGTTTTGCTGCATAAGGACCTGGAAGACTTGCTGTGGTAAATGGAACCATGAATTCAGCTGCCTACCAAAAAGATCCTGAAGGAGAATGTCTGGCCGTCTGTTCATGACCTCAAGCCTAAACGAACTTTGGTTCTGCAGCAGGACAATAATCCAAAACACACCAGCAAGTCCATCTCTGAATGACTGAAGTAAAACAAAGTGAAGACTTTGGAGTGGCCTAGTCAAAGTCCTGACCTGAATCTTATTGAGACGTGAGGCGTACTGCGGCGTGACCTTAAAGTGGTTCATGCACGAACCCTCCAATGTGGCTGAATTACAACAATTCTGCAAAGATGAATAGGGCCAAAATTCCTCCACGGCACTGTGAAAGACACACTGCAAGTTACCGCAAACGCTTGATTGCAGCTGTTGCTGCTAAGGGTGGCCCCACCAGTTATTAGGTTTAGGGGCCAACACTTTCACAGAGGGCCATTAAGTTTGGATTTTATTAATCCCTTAATAATAAAAAACTTCATTTTAAAAACTGCCTTGTGTTTACTTGTGTTGTCTTTGACTAATAATTAAATTTGTTGATCTGAAATATTTAAGTGACAAACATGCAAAAAAAAATAAAAAAAAAAAAAATACATTTCACATCGCTGTTATGCACATGCTGAGAATATTAACCAATGTTTACTAAGTAAAATAAAATAATACAACAAAGTTTAACCGATTCTCAATTCCCATTTCTAAGGGTCTAAAAGTAGTAAACATGATCATGCAAGTAGACAGGCTAAACATTTCCTACTACTATGGCCCTTTAAAATGACCTTTAAAGGTTTGCTAGTTTACACTTGTGCACGTACGCAACATGACTTTTAAAAAATGGCTCATTCAGGAAGTATACATCTTAAAAACACACCTTAATCAAAGTTTGTGTTAAGCCTCACAGAATGAACACTTCCCACTGCCATCTGTATGAGAAGGTATTTCTATGCTGTGACTAATGTGGACTTTGAGAATGTTACACACCGCGGAAACAAAGAAACAGCGCCGAAACGCTGATATGAGAACTTGTGGTCAAATGACCGGAATTAATGTTGCATAGGACTGTATATAAACTAGGCTTTCAGAAGAACTAGGTTATCGACAGCTTGAACACTGAGTCTGTTTTTCACCAGTACTTGAAATCACTCTTTAAGCCCCTAACCCGGGTCGCTCGTTATTTGAGAGCAACAGGACCTCGATAAATCCTTCTGAAATGTTAATGCTTCATATTTATTTGAAGCTCAGCTGTGCAAATAATACACATCTTTGTGGTTTTATACAGATAACGCTGCTTTACAAAGGCAGTCCTTGTTTTCCTGAGCTGGACGAGTCCTTTGCCAAATAAAGAGATATAGGGCAGGCTCTTGCTGAGTCACGAGATAGGAGAAAAACACAATAAACTTAACTGGAGCTAGCCTGTGTACAGCTACAGAACAACACACTCACAACAACTCGGTCAAGTTGTTTAGGTTAAGCTTACACTAACCGTAAGCTAACACAAGAGCCTGGTCACACCATCTCAGGCTAACTTGGCTATCATTAGCACTGGATCCCGTTTTAAGTGCATTAAAATCTGTGTTCAAAACAGCAGCGCTGCCTTTCTGTATTTTACCGAACCACGGCGTCCGTCGTCCAGGAGACGAGGGCCAGCAGCAGCAGAGCGGCGAACTTCATGCTGTTGTCTTCAGCAGGACACGACGGTAGAGCGGTTTCAGCGGCGGGTTCAGGACTTGGTATATTACCCCTCTCTCTGCTCTTGGATTTGGGGACAACAGCGCTATCAGCTGACTGCACGGAGACTTATTTTTCGCGATCACGTGAACGTGCTCACGCGCTCCCTCTCTCTATCTACTCGGGTGACGTCGTCGCCAGTGTGATTCAAATTTCACAACAAATGCAACCAGTCGTTTGAGTCATCATTTTCGTTTTACCTTCTTCTTTTTAATAAATTGCAATGACTCGACAAAAACAGTCACTCTCAGTGTTTATCTGCTCTACTTAACATAGAGGTAGTCTATGTGTTGCTCTGCATACAATGTTGAGCCTCTTTCTGTCTGCAGTGAAATTAATGTGGTGTTTGGGTGTATAAGACACCACAGTGCTACTGAAGTTATTAAACCCCTCTGTCACGGCTGGACTAAGAATACTCCACCAAACAAAACCTTCTATAAGCTTACTGTGGCCAGCATCCAGTCACCAGCCTGAAAGATGACCAACAAAAATTGAAGTAAACAATGGGCTAATCCTGTGTGGCATTTTTGTTGTGTTATGTGTGGATCAGATGCAGTGTTGCTGAATGGTTTAAAAACTGCTCACACTGGTCATTTTGTAAGGCACACACATTTTTGATCCCCATAGATGTAAAGTCACAAACATCTGTTGTTGCATAGTCTGTGTTGGTTGTCCCTTAGTCCACCATCAGTGACGATAACACTGCCCACAGGACACTGCTGGCTGGATGTCTATGGTTGTGAAATAATCTCATTTTATTAATGACACTGCTGTGTTTATAAACTCCAGCAGCACTGCTGTGTCTGATCCACTCAGGCCAGTACAAAACACTAATGTCAGCACCATGTCAGTGTCAAGAATGAACTACCACCCAAATAATACCTCTACCATCTAGGTATAAGTGGGCAACCCATGTATGCAGAACAACAAATGAACTATAGTGTGTATTTTTACACAAAGTGCACCTATATATTAAAGAGAGAGACTAAAAAGAAGAAAAATACATTACAGTTACTCCTTGAACACACATACACCAAAGTGCAAATATAACCTTGAGAAAATATTTTATATGTTTCATATTTAGGACATAAAAGAGGAACCTACTTGTGGAAAATGCCATATGTCTTAATTTATCTAACATTTATTTAACAGTACATCATAAAGAAACAAGAAAGGATGAGCAGCAAGGAATACATGGAAGTATTGGAGGAGGAAGTATTGAACACAAAGGAAATCAAACAGGGTAAAGACTTTTACTCTGATTTGTTCTTTCTGTGCAACATAATTTGTTTTAACTTTAATTTTAGCTTTCACCACTGACAGTTTCTTACTGCTGACAGTTGCCAAATCCTGTGTGTGTGTGTGTGTGTGTGTGTGTGTGTGTGTGTGTGTGTTTGTGTGTTTATGAGTGAGACGGATATTTATGTAGTTACTGATGCAATCCACTGAACAAGAGTAAGTGACCTGAAAAGTTCACAGTACAAACAGTACCAGATTTACTAGATTTACTCTAGTTTGTTATTTAAATTAAGCACATTAGGCTACAGTGAGATAAGAACTCATTCTAGTTTTGCAAGAATGCTGTGGGACAGCAAATTTCTAAATGGTCCAAGGAATTTTTCTATTGTATGAGTGATTTGTACAATAAAAACAAAATGGTTGGTGGATTGTCTGTACAAATATGTCCACAAATGTATGTGAACCCGTGAGTTTGAAGTGCCCTGTAATTGAATGGTGCCATCTCCAGGGTGTAATTGTGCCTTGTTTCCAATAATACTGGACTATTGACCTACAGTGACCCTTTTGAGGGTGAAGCTATTGAAAATAAATTAATGAATATAAATGTTATAATGGTCAGAACACATCGTTGATGCACTTTACGAAGAAAAAATGTTGGGGTGAGTTCCATGGTCTTGAAGGGATACTGTGGGTTGTGGGTATGCAAACAATTCCCATGATTACGTACACTCATAACAGGGTTGTTTTTTGTTGTTTTGGAAATTGTTCGGTTTAGTTTATCTCATGTTTTCTCATTTGTGATTTCTGTGTGTGAGAGTCATTTAAGTACATTACTTTTCTTTCAACCTCTTGCACTATTAGTGACCCTCTTTGTATAGGGGTGATAATTGCCTTCTCATCTTCTTTATTTGTATAGAAATTACCCTTTGTCACCCATCCCTAAGGTAATGACAACAATTCTTCCTTATCTCTTCCTTTCATGTCCTCATCTTCATCACCCTCTTTAAACTCCTCATCTTCCTGTTACTCCAGTTACCAGTTCCCAAAGCAAAAAAGGCCCTCCTGAAATATTATTTCAAACTTGAAGATGGAAAATTTTGGATGAAAATTAGGTAGATTTGTTTGTAATTGACATATTTTTACTCATTTCAATAATCAATGTTTTCATACCCTAAGATATGAAACATACAAAAGATTATGAATATATATCTAGCTGACTACTGTATTTCTGTTTATGCATGAATACTAATCATAATAATATAATCATAATATCATAATGATTCTGGTCTATCGCAGGCCTCAACTGGATAAGCGGTTACAGACAATGAATATGACGTATTTGTTTGATTGAAAGTGGCACCCTGTTAATATAATCTCCAAAGAAATGCATGAAATGTGTGGAATGCTTTGGAGCAGCTGCACATTGCAGCCTTATGAAATTATGGTAAGTGACAAGAGCTGTAAAATGAAAAAAAAGATATACTATGGTCATCATTTTGAAGATGGACATTTGTGTATGAAAATGAGGGAGATTTGTTAGAAAAAGATTTGTACATATTCCTATGATTCATTTTCTCTGTTTTAAATAGTGTAAAGCAGGGTTCCCCAATAGTCGTCCCGCAATAGTTAAACTTTTAGCCCGCCGCCACAATCACAGTCGACACGTCACAAATGTGAACATGATACTGTTCTTAAATAAAAACACTGTAGCTGTATTCTTTCTTTATTTATACTTTCTTTATTTAATTTTCACTTATTGTTTTTATTTTTTTTTTAAGCCAGAAGTGCACTGAAAGGATTACATTTCTTATTCTTTGTATTATATTATTGTATTGTTCGACTTGAAAAACAGAACAAGTTTGAAACTGTTTACAGTATTTGTTGTGATGTGTTAATTTTGTTGTACTGTGGTTTGTCAGCCTTCTACTTCAGGAGATTTTGTTTTAAGTTGTGCTGAGTGATATTTTTTTACACTCTCTTTATTTAAGAAAAAACTTTCAGAATTGCACTGAAAGGAAGAAAATTCCTTATTTTTTTTATTGTTTTTCCGAAGAACAATTCTATTTGAAAAAAAAAAAGAAATAACTAGAAAAGATGTCTAGTGAGGGGAGAATTTTATTTTTGTAATGTGGTTTTTCCTTTTCTACCTCAACATTATTTTCCTAATGTTAAGGCAAACTTTGTTTTGTTACTGTTCCGTTGTTTCTAAACAAAATGTTGTGATAACAAAGTATTTTTGTTGTCACATACAATGTCTGGCGAAATTCTATCCTAGGTAAAAAAGTATCGGTATCTTTATTGACATCGGCGGTACTGGCCCTGCATTTACTTGGTATCGCTCGCCCACCTCTACCCGGATGTGTTCTTGTTTCGTCATTATTATCGAGAATGCACTGCGACGTGACTTATTTAGTCTTCTGAGAGTCAGATATTTCAGAATGTATTTCGCGCCAAACTCGCGCGATTTCGCAAATTTCGCGCGATTGCTTTCCCCCGCCACTGACGGTGACTCATCAAGTACAATTACAGAGCGACCATCCGGCGATCCTCGGAGCTTTGTACTCGCGAGTCCAATTTGCCAAGTTTGTGCTACAAAGTACGGTAGTTCGAACTTTTGTATTGAGAAACAGCCTAAGTGAAATGCAAAACCCAGTGTACTGGGACTTAACGCTACTGAAGAGAAAAAAGCAAACCAACTAATTAGCACCGCCCAATTTCGGGTCTCGTTTCAACCCAATGCTGTCATTTCTCTCATTGAACGGTGAGTAGAATCAAATAAATGTAGTTAGTTGGTCCTACCTATTTACATAGACATGATAATAATCATAATAATCAAAATAATAATATGATTACTGAAATATATACTGAAGTATAGTTAATGAGTACACAGGACAAATTATGAATATATTCTCATTTGATGACCTGAATACATAATTCTCAAAGATTTATAAACATGTTTAATGGCAGCACAGTGGTACAATTGTGTCGCTGCCACAGAACTGCAGAGTCTCAGGGTCCTGATTTGGATTCGTTCCTTGGCTCAGGGTCTATGAGGAGTTGATGTGTTCTTCCCTTTGCTGTCTGTGTGGGCTTCCGGTTTCTTCCCATAGTCCAAAAACATGTGCCTAGGTGGAGTGCTGATAATGCTGCCATAATATAAGCAGTACACTGGCAATTCATTAATTCATTCAATTTATTGCCTGTAGCCACTTATCCAGTTCAGGGTCACAGTGGGTCTGGAGTCTACCCAGAATCACTGGGCACAAGGCACACCTTCGATAGGGTGCCAAGGAGGCCAAACTGTGGAACACCTGGAGGAAACTAAAGCAGACACCAAAGGGGAGAACACACCAAATTCCTCACAGGAGGCAGGGCTCAAACCCACAGCCCCAGGACTGTGATAGCAACACAACCTGTTGTCCCACTGTGCTGCATAGTCTGGACTTTCAGATGTGAAAAATGGCCTAAGAAATGTTCAAGTCTTCATGGCTAGACTACTGTGAATTTCAGGCCTTTTAGAACAGACAGAAAGAAAAGGAGTAAAAAAAATCTCTTTGCCTTGCCTGTGTAAATATATGCTACTTAAAATGTGTACATGTTCAACATAACATTTGAATACTATTTCAAGTGTTTGTTTGCACTTTCATTCATCTTCTCCTTATTGTCTCCACCATTGTTGGTTCTGCTGCCTGGGCAGACTCCAACAGCTGAGACAAAATTAGAGTAAGATTGTAGCTTCACCTTTGACTTGGAGAGGAGCAAATAATGGCTGGTTCAAGACAGCAGCAGCAATCTTATCATTACTAAAGGTTACAGCAGCAAAAACAATGTGAGGTCACAAATTTGAACTTCTTCAAAACAAAAACAACACCATTTGGAAGTGCATTATTTGCCTCATTAAAATAAGCAACAGGGAAAAACACAATGCTAACGTATCTGGCTCTGCCCCAAGCATTATTTATTTATTTAGATATTTGTTAATTAATAACAAATACATGCCCAAATAAATTTCAGAATAGCCTTCATAAAGAAAGACGTGATCCGAAGAAAACAATGTCTTTTCACAATTGTTTTATAAATAAGCCAATAAATACATTTTAAATAGCCCCAGTACATAAATTAATAGAAGAAAAGCACAAATATATAAATTAAATATCTTCCTCCAGTGAGGAGACACGGTGGCGCAATACGAAGTGTTGCTGTCACACAGCTCCAGGGACCTGCTCCCATTTCCTCCAATGATCAATAAACACATGTTAGTAGGTGAATTGGCTGCTCTAAAGTGTACCTAGTTGTGAGTGTTTGAATGAATATGTGAGTGTATGTTGCCCTGTGAAGGACTGGCAGCCCCTCCAGGGTGTGTTCCTGCCTTGCGCCCAGTGATTCTGCGTAGGCTCTGGACCCACAGTGACCCTGGACTGAATAAGCGGTTACAGACAATGAATGAATGAATTTTCTCCAGTATGCTAATGAGGAATAAAATACGGACACACTATTGGTTAATCAGAGAATGCAATGTGTTCAGTTAGAACAGCACACACAATGTGTGCTAGTTGGTGGATGAACATGCACTGTTGGGGACAGCAGGTTGCTATGCAGATTCAGGTGTTAATGTGTCAGTATTCTCTGCAGGGTTCAAGGCTTCATCTGTGTTTTTCTGATGAACTAAGAGCCCACCAGAGCCGTCTAGACCTAGAACCAGAACTGTATATAAGCATGTAGGGCTGGAACAATAATTCCCTATAGTATGCAATATGGCCCTGAAGATTTGATATAGGAACTCAAACACTGGTATTAAATCAAACACCTATGTAGGTTAGTCCACTCAATACATATTTTGTATAATAAAAATTATGTAAAATTTTTAAAAATAAAACCCTATGTTGGGGTACCACTGGAGCTGGTAAAATACATTAAGTGTAGAAACTAGGAGATAATATTAATATTATGGCTGACCTGAGTATATTTGTACATTGAGCGAACCTATTGTCATTGGGCATTGAGTGACCATTGACAATTGCCCAAATGCACATGCACTTCTTATGAAGGCCACATTGGCCCCTTGTCAACTGAATGTAGGGCCACAAGGCTCTTAGCAAACAGAGTAGCAACAACAGTTCAGCCTAGAACACTTAAAGTCTGTGCTCAGTCCGGTTAATTCAGTGCGGTTAGCTAACTGTGCTTAGTTTGCTGTTAAGGAACAGTTCTATTAGGTGGGCTTTATGACACATGAATTCACTTATTGGAGATCCCATTGTTTAAGAGACACAAAGCTCTGAACATACTCGGTCCTGAGTTGGTCTTGGTAAAAACTGTCATTTTGTGAGCTGGGGTGTATGTTGCTGTGAGTGGGTTTGTGAGTGTATGGAGAGCACAGAGATATCCTAGTGATAGACTACATTTGGGTCCCCTTTGTCAGTCTTGGTTATTTTTCCTTGCTACTGTCACCTTTGGCTTGTTGCATGGGGCTTTCTGATCATCATTTCTATTTTAACACCAATTCTGTAAAGCTGCTTTGTGACAGCATCAGTTGTAAATCAAATCAAATCAAATCAAATTTATTTATATAGCGCTTTTCACAACTGATGTTGTCACAAAGCAGCTTCACAGAATTCCAGTAAGACAAGATTTGACATGAAATGTAAAGACAAATGTAAAACCCTCAAGTGAGCAAGCCAGGGGCGACAGTGGCAAGGAAAAACTCCCCCAGCTGAGGAAGAAACCTTGGGAGGAACCAAGGCTCACAAGGGGTGACCCATCCTCCTCTGGTCAATCTACTGGTGATGATAGTTAGTAGTCCATGAGAACTTCAGTGTAGGGACAGCTTCAAGGCACTTGGTGGTTGCTGGAGCGTGGGCAGCTGGTCTGAAGCGTGGAGGAGGATCTCGACAGTCATCCATCAGTGTCCAGACAGACAGGTGGGCAGTCGTTTACTCGGAAAGATGTAAAGGGATGGAATTAGTTTTGAACTGTTTTGTGTTTGTAAAGTAGAAAATATAAAAATTTCCAGAGTGTGGCTAATGACTCCGGCAGATCTGACTATGACAGCATTAACTAAAAGGAGAGAACCAGGAGGACACACAGACACGGGAGCATCCTGAAACACTGGCATCCCTCCGCTCCACCGTCAACAAACCTGAGTGATCGCGAGAAGCGGCGGGACGACAGCACCAGCGTCTCAGTTTACTATAATTCCCTGTGTCCATGCACCCCCCGGATCTGCCGCCTTTATCTATGGGGGAGCATTAGCTACCAAATGATAAACTAAACAAATGAGTTTTTAGCCTACATTTGAAGATTGCGACTGTGTCTGAGTCCCGAACATTTTTTGGAAGATCATTCCAGAGTTGGGGGGCTTTATAAGAAAAGGCTCTTCCCCCAGCTGAGGCCTTCTGAATTCTGGGAACATTTAAAAATCCAGTATTCTGTGATCTGAGTGAACGTGGAGGCTCATAATAGGAAATTGTATCTTGAAGATATTCAGGAGCAAGCCCATGTAGAGCTTTATATGTTAATAACAAAATTTTGTAGTCAATGCGGAATTTAACAGGCAGCCAATGAAGTGATGATAAAACTGGGCTGATATGTTCAAATTTTCTAGTTTTAGTGAGGACCCTAGCTGCAGCATTTTGAACTAGTTGAAGTTTTCTTAAATTGCTGCTGGTGCATCCTGACAGTAGTGCGTTACAGTAGTCAAGCCTTGAAGTAATAAAGGCATGTACTAATGTTTCTGCGTCCTGGAGGGATAAGGCATTTCTAATCTTAGCAATATTGCGAAGATGTAAAAAAGCTGTCCTAGTGATACTACCTATGTGTTGATCAAATGATAAATCCGGGTCAATTATGACACCAAGATTTTTTGCTGCTGAACCAGGTTTAACTGGAAAGTCAGCGAGATTTAAAATTAAATCTGATAATTTATTTCTTGTCACTTTTGGACCCAAAAGCAGGACCTCTGTTTTGTTGCTGTTTAGAAGGAGGAAGTTACGCAACATCCAGCCTTTCACGTCTTTTACACAGTCCTCTATTTTCTTTAATCTGTGTTTGTCATCGGGCTTGGCTGAAATATACAATTGTGTGTCGTCTGCGTAACAGTGAAAGTTAATGTCATGGTTTCTTATAACTGTGCCTAGCGGTAACATGTATAATGTAAATAATAATGGTCCTAAAATAGAGCCTTGTGGAATTCCAAATCTTACTTTAGAATAATTTGAAGTTAGATTGTTTACTTTTACGAATTGATAACGTTCCGTTAAGTAAGATTTAAACCATAATAGGGCTGTCCCTGTGATTCCAACCATGTTTTCTAACCTTTCTATGAGAATATTGTGGTCTATTGTATCGAAGGCTGCGCTTAGGTCAAGAAGCACCAACAGGGATACGTGGCCTTGATCAGAGGCAAGAAGAAGATCATTTGTTATCTTGACTAGAGCTGTCTCTGTACTATGATGTTGCCTGAATCCAGATTGGAATTTTTCATATATATGATTCTTATGTAGATATGAACTAAGTTGTTGGGCCACAGCTCTTTCTAAGATCTTAGACAGAAATGGCAAATTAGAAATAGGCCTGTAATTAGACAGTGTACTAGCATCAAGATTTGGTTTCTTGATCATAGGTTTAATAACTGCTAGTTTAAAAGCTTTGGGTACATGGCCCAGACTAAGCGATGAGTTTACTATAGTTAAAAGAGGATCAATAATAGCTGGTAGTACTTCTTTGAGCAACTTTGTGGGAATTGCGTCAAGTGTGCAAGTTGTACAGTTTGCGGAGGTGATAATCTTCTCTAGTTCTAATTGTGGGAGTGGGTAAAAGGTTTCAAGTCTTTCTTTTACAGTTATATTATGTTTTATTTCATTCACATCGGGTGGCAGCCAGGATGGATTTGATCCTGTGGCTAGAGTTTGTTGTCTAATATTCTCAATTTTATTATTAAAAAAGTCCATAAAATCTTTACTGGTGAGAGTTGCTGGAATTAGTTGTTCAGAACCTGCTTGATTTTTTGTAATTCTAGAAAACACACTAAACAGTGCTCTCGGATTATTTTTATTATTGGAGATCAGCGAGGCCAGATATGCTGAGCGAGCTTTAGTGAGGGCATTTCTATACTCTATAAGGCTGTCCTTCCAGGCAGAATGAAACACTTCAAGCTTGGTTGATCGCCATTTCCGCTCTAGTTTTCGTAATGTTTGTTTTAAAGTACGGGTCTTATCGTTATCGTTATCGTAAAAAACACTCTACATAAATGCATTATGATTTGAAAAGATGACCTAGATTAATATAATACATATATATTCTGATGACACATGTAAAAAGGTGTGTTTGTGTGAAACTAGTCTCCTGAACCATTTTATCAGTTCCACTGACCATACAGGTACAACCTGAACTTCTACGGTTAATGACAGTAGACCATCTGTTTCACTGCTTATGCTGTTAGCCCCTTTTCTCCCTGTTGCTCAATGCTCAGTACCGCCTCAGGGCAAATTTGGATTGCAATTAAAACAAAGCTATTACTTAAACCTCTATTCCAAATTGTTCCACGCTGCTATATTTTATATTTACAGTTAACTTTAGCATGAACTAGTGAGAGAAAAAAAAACATACATCTAGTATAGGGGGTATGTAAAAAAAGCAGTTTTTGACTGAAATAGCAAATTAATGTAATGATCTTATAAGGGATCAAGTGAGTGATTATGATTTTTTGTTGTGTTTTACGTCAGTGGGTCACTGCCCTGCATGTTTTATATTTCTCCTCACTTCACCTGAAATCACAGAGATGGACCTGCATTTATGTGAGAGCAGAAAAATGAGGTAACATCAAGCAGAACAAACACAACAAGCACAGGAATAGAACTGAAACTGGTCTTTCTGAACAGTGGATTGTTGTGGTATTTGAGTAAAACATGTCACAGACGTTTCATTACATGTGTGAACATGTGGAAAACAGGTACAACATAAAGGGCTGCCACCATTGCAGTATATATAAACTAGACCCAGTGATCCCGCTGTTTTATAATGTGTCCCTCCCTCCCAAACACACACACCAAAAAAAAAATTAATAATAATGCCCAGAATGGAGTTTTTTTCTGAGCCTTCTGTGACCAGCATTAGTTACCACCTTAACTGGAGAATATTTCTATTTTTGTCCTAAACTCTCTGTATAATATACATTCTATAACTCTCTAATTATGTATGATAATGTAAGTTATAGTTTCAATTATAAATAATAATCCGTTTATTTCTGGTTTATTCCAACAATGGGGATTTCTTCATACTAAGTTCACTTAGCAACTTTTTTATATTGGTTTCTTGAGCCGTTGATTGTACTCTTTCACAAATTTGGAGATATGTATCATTACATCATGTTTAGCGTTGTTGTGGAAAAACGTTCATTTTTTTTAAACTATGAACAGTTTAAGCTTGTGGATCAAATGACAGAAAGCCCATTCTCTGTAGAAGAGAACCTTTGTCGTGTCGTAGTCGGAAACGGCTCGGAAACGCTTATTGGTTCAAAGACAAGCCGAATTGAATTGGAGTGAATGGAGAGCTACTCTGAAACGGTCTTCTGGTAGCGCTTCCGCTTACTTCCTGTGGCAGGTTTTGGAAGGCAACCCCCCTCTAGTGGCTGGTTTATTTACTGTGCAGTTGCCTGTGTTTCTGTAGTAAAACCGCTAGATGACACTGTACTCTCGATAATGAAGGAAATTGACTGAGTTCCTGTTCGGGTATGCGTTTAGTGTTGTCACATTTTTCCTGAATAGAACATCGGATACTTAAAAAAACACTCTATTCTACATAATAATAGTAGTAGTAGTAATAAAAAGAACGTAAAAGTAAACGGTTTAAAGCTTACTTTAATCTTAATTGGATATTAGTAAGGCTGAAACATTACATTTAATTACGGTACGCTTGAATGTAACTATTATAGACATCCAGATATATTGTATATAGTTAAACCAAACAGTCTTTAACTTTTCATATGTAATTCATATATAATAGATATATAATAAAATGAGTACAATGTACTATATGTATATCCTTTGGTATCTGCAGGACAATAATTAGATTAACTTTAAGCATCTTGCGTTTCCTAATTTTTGACTCACTAGGTATACCCAGTAAAATTATTATTGCAGTAATATACATCTGCAACGATTTGTTTTCTTAGGGATATTGCATCTAAAGGCTTGTAATTATTAACCAACTGGGTTACATTACAAATTGTAATTGGGTTATTCAGGGTTTATGGAAAGATATTTGAGCTCACTTAAGGAACCAAATTATTTAAACTAAGTTAATATCTTTAGCCAATGTTATATACACTAATGTTAACATTCTGTATAACGTTGCTGTAAAGTGTACAGAGAGATATCAGAAATCCACCACTCATGCATTATTAATGTTGTTTTGCCTCTGCAGTGAAAAGTGAGCAATCCTGTCTATTTTTTAATCTCTCTCATATCACATGATAGCATCTAAACACTGGCTTACTGTACAGTCCATCTCAGTGACTCTCAGGTCAGCTGATTTGTCTCTCATATCAGGAATGACTATGTCGTGGTGCTCTTATACTCAACACCATTAAATATACTGTATTGTGACCATTAGCTGGTGTTCAATCACAAGGAACATGTATGATTTTTTTGCTTTTTCATTTTAACATTGTTACCAAGAATACATTGTAAACATTGTACCTGTCCTTCAGAGTCCGCACCCTTTTTTGTCTGGCCTATATACACAGTGTATCATGTATCTCTGGTTTCACTCAAATCCGGGTGTAACTCCAGCTCACAAGTGCGCTCTGTGTCTTCAAGTTAAGAAGAGTGTAATACTACTGTTCTTTCTAGACAACAGGTATTTCTCAAGAGGCAAACTAGAAGAAGATATAAACATAAGCATAGTTTTCCTAGATGCTGAAATGTATGAACACGTGTACAGTTAAAAAGTAGAAACAGGTGTGTATAAATAAGGAGACATCAAATAGTTTTGAGCTTATATTTATTTGACAACTGTGTGGCAATAATTTAGAACAGCAATAGTGTAAAGCGTTAAAGGAAATGTGCAACAGTTGTTCAGTTTTATCCTTTATAAAATCCATAGATTTCTCCTACAACATGAACATTGGACACTTAGCATATTCACAACCTATTTACATTACACATGCCGCTGCTTAGGCAAAGAGACAGTTGAGGCAAAAAGAAAAAAAAATGCTAAAAGGGATCTACAAAATGTGGTCTATGTAGAAGAATTCTCTTCCTTACAAATGTATAACAGTACCCTTCAAAACAACACATATTCACTCCAACAGGGAAGTTACTTGTTTCACTCCGTCTAGCATTGATCTTGTAGTAAAATCAATGGTTCTCTTCTTACATTCCTCCAGTCCCAAGGACATCTGCATTCTGATGTGTGCATGTGAAATGCAACATGCACTACGAATGTTACACAACACACAGTCCCAGTCAGCAAATGCAGGGCAGGTGCCACTGCTGCCACAAGTGCATCTCTTAGTTTAGTAACAGAGAATGTGGCATATGTGTACACACTGTATACTTGTTATTCAGAAAAATAAAAAAGAATCTACTGCAGTTTTTGTAACTGGCAGTTGTAATGTTTGCGCTGAGTGGGACTACAGCCTGTTATGGACAATGATTGTGCTGAATAAGGCAAAACACATTAGTTGCTAAATTGTTTAGTAGACTACTACTGAAATCAAAAGTGTTCAACATTAATCGAAAAGAATATTTTCTGCCTGACAAAGTCAGTTTTCAGAAAATGTCTAGGGAAATGTGTAGATAAAGACTCAGCTGTTATGTTGCCATTTATACATTTATTCAAGATATATTTTGTCAAGACTTGCATTTCTGTCAGTATATCTTTTAAGAAAATATATATTACAGTTGAGATACAAAGGGCAATGTGTTAGAAATAATAGGTGAGGAGTGTGTTGAAGGAACAGAGAAGGCATGAACAAGTGCACTTTACCTTGCGGATTAAAGATCTACTTTTATCAGAATATTTACAAACTTTCATATCTACCAAAAAACACAGAATTACATTCAGTATCAAAGTTCCGTAAGGTGCTAACATTTTCTGAACCGTTTTTTTTTGTTTGTTTGTTTGTTTTTGGCTGGAGATGCACATCAATTTCTCTCCATAAATTGAGATATCCTACCACAGGGTCCACATGGCCCATAGTAAACAGGAACCCCCACGGTTGGTGTAAGATATACACACATAACTGTGTCTAGAAAATTGAAGTAATTAAACTGTTGTCAAATCACAAGTCTTCTTTAGAGAGTCAAAGAGTACTTACAAGTGAAAAGCCCATTTTAAGCCTTGAATATTCAAAGTGAGATTTCACATCTCGCTAGAGTTTTAAAGGAGTTATTGGGGGAGAGAGCGGGGGCTGTCGTAACAGCAAGTCACAAGATTGTTACTCACAAATTTTTTTCTGATTAAAAAAAGGAAACCTCTCCCATCCTATGTAAGAAAGTCCAGGTCAGCGCACCACCCCTACCAGAGGAGCGTCTTTAGGAATGAAGGGAACCTGTTCTAAAAGGTCTAAATGCTGAAATATGTTGAGGTATTTAAGTAACTCTTTTCAAGCACTGAAGATTAAAACATGAAAAAGAACCTGACTACTAATGGCAAATCCAGTGGTTCTACCAAAAATAATGCTCTACGAAAACACTGCAGCAGTCGCTTCAGCTTGCATGAGGTCACTATCATACTATACATCCAAGAGGCCAATATGATTCCAAATCCTTGATAAGAGGTGCAGTTGGTTGTAGCTCACAGAGCATTAAGAAGTATTGCACTAGACTATGTTTCCTCTGCAAAAAAATAAAAAACATATTTTCACTTTAACACCATTTTTCGCTTAAGACTTACACCACTGACTTTTTTAAAAATGGCAATAATGACAGACATGTAGGCTCTTGTCAATCAGTGTCGATATCCATTCAAAATAGCTCAAGGATTGAGTGCAGAAGGCACTAGGTTGTTACAACGTCCCCCATTCATTCTCCCCACAGAAGCTAAAGACCAATTGGACGGTGAAACCCTGTTCTGCAAATACTTCAACTTAAAAACTTTCGGCGACAAATCTAATTTACATTTTTTAGACCTTAGCCCAAATTTAATTGACACGCCAAGACATGTTTGATGAACAAAATTGGGTTGGCACAGGAAATATAAAAAATATTAAGTTATCAATATTTATGTCACCCAAAATATTTTAATATTTCTGTTATGGGACTACTGCTATTACTAAAGAAACCCATGTCTGGCACCAAACATATGTTGGCTAATCTGTGCATTATATTTGGGATAACTGTAAATAAGATTTGTGCCAAGCTAGTCCTTTATAAAAAGAAGCGAATAAACAAAGAAAATACAGCGTTCATCAGGAAACTCCATAGAAACAACTACAGGAACACTCAACGACCATTAAATTAAGGAACGGATAAATAGGCTATGCGATTTTACAAGCCAGAAAATGAGGTGCAATGGTGCAGGTAACCTATGTACGCTCATTTTCCTTTCTTTGGCTCTGCTCTCCAATGTGTTCTGTCATTTCAGAGCAATGATCCGCATCCATTGGAGAGGACGCATCTTCCTGGTTCTCCAGGTCAGGAGAAGTAGAAGAATCTTCATCCTTGGATGGAGCCTCAAAACTTTTGGAGTTGAATGTGGCTGCTGCAGCAGGGAGCCCTGGATAGAGCCAAGGGAAAGGTGCAGCCAGTGGGTAAACCAGCTTCTCCATGTGGCTCTTATCCAGAAAGGGCACATAAGAAGCTGCCGCAGATGGGTTGATGAAGTAAAAGGGCATGCAGAAGGGAGCCTGCTGCCCCATTCCTGCCATTCCTGCCATGAGTGAGTTCATAAAAGCCATTTCTGGCCTGCTGGCTGCGTCCGTTCCCACAGTGCCACCTGCTGGCCAGCTCAGTTTGGGCTTCTTAGCCAGCCGCTGTTCATCACCCCCAAACTCCTGCTTGATTTTAAGTCCCTTGACAGCTCCGGTGTCACTCACTCTCTCCTGCCGCCCATCACTCTTTTCTGCCTCGCCGCCATAGCCGCTGTCAGTGTCTGTGTCGTTCTCATTCAGCTCTGGGTTCTGAGTCCTCTGTATGACTGGCACACAGTTGGCATGGCCATCTTTGGCAGCGTGTCCCTCATGCTCTCGCTCGTGACTGTCACCACTGGCCAGCGGGGGCTGGAGGAGCTGTGTGGACACTTTGTGCAGGTGCTCCACAAGCTGAGTGCAGCGCTGCTCGCGACTCGTCCACTTCTCCACTTTGCCGAGATACTGCACCACCTCTCTGGCACATGCCTGGAAGCCGGAGTGGAAAGCATCCAAATCTGCTTGGATTGAGGACTTCAACGACCGGTCACCTAATACACAGAGACAGAAAGAGAGAGAGAGAAAGAGAAATAAGCAAAAGAGAGAGAGTCATTGATGTGGGTTTATTCCCCTCATAGCAAAGTATATTTATGGTCTTGAAAAAGTTTTTATATTCTAAGTGTAAATTCGTAACACATGAAGCTACATGAAGTTTTTACACTGAATGTTGGTCTGGTAGCATTTTGTCTACCTCAACAGAAGAAAATGTAAATGAACATGTGCAACAACACAGAAATTCCCACTGAACTAATTCTTAGGCTGAATCTCAAAATCACTATCCTTCCTAGTGCAGTAAAGTCAGCAGATAATATTGCACCGTTTAGCTGTATAAGTAAAGTATAAGTTTTGGGACTATGCAGAAACCTAAAGAGTGAGTTCACAGCAAATTCACAAAAATTGTGTTAACTCTGGTGAATTTGCTGTGTATGCAATCATTTGAGATATACTTTCTGAGATTAAATTTACGAATTATCTTGTTTTGGAAGCTATTCCTTGGTGTTCATTCAAGTCCAGCTGCACTAGACTGTGCTGGCGTCCATTGAGCTGTGTTCCTCTGAGCTCAGATTCCCTGTTGTTTCTCGGTCCTTACCGTTTTGCAACGCGATGATCTTCTGGTGCTGCTGCTCCGTCACCGCTGTCAAAGCGTTTAAGTGTTTCAGAGTCAGCTCCAGGACCACGGCTTTCTCCAGGTGCCCCAGCGTCTACAACAATTTTATAGCCGTTACTCAAAGTGTTAAAACTTAATAAACATGTCCAGAGCTGTATCTCAGCCGTTGATAAAGCGCCTACCGTTAGCTTGAGATGCTCGGGTAATAAGTCCTTTAGTTGTCCGATACATTCGTTAATTCTGTCCCTCCTCTTCTTCTCTATCAGTCTGTGAGGTAACTTATACGCGTCCTGTGGTTAAAAAAAATGTCTTTAGAGGAAAAGAAGCTGCAGAAATTTCTAGAAATGCAGAAATATTACTTTAGCGGCTCTTTAAGGTAAAACACACATAAACTGTAAACATGGAAACTGCACAGAAAAAAATCTTACCTTTCCTTCCTCTCTTTTCACTCCTCTTTTTGATTTGCACATGTAAAGTGAGGAATACTCGACCCTAAAAAAACAAAATAGTCTTTTCAGAAGCACTCACACATTTCATAAACTCGTAGCTGTGAACAACAGTGTCTGTAAACGCCGAGTACAAAAAAAATAACAGTAATAAAACAATCTTTACCCTAGGAAATCCGCATGGTCCAGGAATGCTCTGTCCTGCAGTCGCGCTATTCTTTCATCCATAACTTTTCCACCTCTGTCATCCACTCCTTGGCTGTGTGGGGCTGGTTTGCGCTGTAATTCCGAGAGCGAAGAGGAGAGTTGTATATGTGCAGCAGTGCAGCACTTCCAGAATGACGCCTGCGCTCGCCTGAGCTCAGCCGACACTTTACCATGGCGGTGGGTTTTCCTTTGTTTTCCACCTGTTTTCGGACAATCCCCGCCCACACCGACTAGGATTGGCAGTTATTTAGACAGCCTAAAGAGGCCTTCGCAAGACTTCAACCTATCACAATGCAGGAAGGCGGGACATGTCGCAATATGGGTGTGGAGACGAACTGTATGTTACGAGTGTAGCCAGTCTTCACTCTGGGGGGCGGGGCGTGTCTGAATGCGGGTGGGCACGAAAGTCCAAACCCCATCAACGCTTCACGGCGCGCTCCGTGAGAGGAAGTGGAGCGCACGCGCGCGTGGCCACATCTCCTAAAGTCTCACGTGTAGGCTGCACCACCAGCGCTAATGAACGAGACGTTACGAGCCGTCGCCATAGACAACGACAGTCGCTAGCCCTGCGTGTATACTGAGGAATCAGAGACTTTACAGAACTTTAAAGACATTAGCAAACTTGCGCCCGGTTGCGGACGACCTCCATCGCAGTGCTCAAGCAAGTGAACGCCATTTGTACACAGAAACAATCGAAAACTCTCGGTTTAGCGAACACACACGTCTCGCTCGTGAGCGTGCTGGCGCTCTCCGGACATTCGCGCTGCGTGCCGTAACACGTGCACGGACCGAGACGCTGCGCGCGCACTAAAACTTGCATGGTGGTTTCGTGCAAATGTGCAGAGTCACGCGCGCATTGCGTGAACCCGTGAGTGACAGTGAAGCAGCGCGAGCCACACCAACGCTTAAATCACAAAACTTCAACACAATGCTCTTCTAACGGACAGCGCGCAGGGTTTAAAAAAGCCCCCATCTAGGACTCTTTTTCTCCCTCTCACACTCGCTCTCAGACTAAACCAGATTTTCCATAACGCCATAATAACAGACCAACCAATATGTCACCACTTAAAGGGCCAATTCTGTTTAATGTATGCAAATATATGCCCACACGTTTCATTCGTTTATGTAATGACTGTTACAAAACGTCTGCATTATTTTATTCTGAGGATGAATATCAGAGTTAATGTATAAACAACATTCTTTGTAAAAGTTTTTTATGAAATAGCAGCTTTTTGGTGTAGAACCATCCATTCTTTTTGTTTTAAGAAACACACACACATGTAATGTAGGACCTATAGGGAAAACCTTCAGCTGGTAAAGAGTTGTTACCTTGTGTGTCTGTGTGTGTATATATATATATATATATATATATATATATATATATATATATATATATATATATATATATATATATATATATATACATTACGTTCACACCTGAATTTTATGAAACCAATTTTTTTCCTGTATCATAGAACTTTTCTAAGTTCCGAAAAGGGTATAATATTGTTTTCCAAAAACATCATTTGATGAAATATTTTAAAGGGAGTTTGATTGGTAGAAAATGAGAAGTATATGAAGTTTTACTAGTTTAATATTCATTAATTATGTACATGCTTAGTATTTAAATATGGACAATTACTACACATTTATCATTGTTTTCACAAGAAACATATATCTCAATTTTTAGTTTTATGTTTCAAGTTTTAGGTTTATTACACAATTTGAACCCAGCAGCTGTCCTTCAGGTTGTGTGAAAATGTAATGATGAATGGATCTGTAAAAATACTCCAGAATTACTTAATTCCAAAAACTCCAAAATGAGTCAAATCTTTTTACATTGACTTCCATTAAACACTTAAGTTTAACTCCTGTAAAATTCATTTTTGGATGTATGTGTTTTTCTTTGGACAGCAACTATATGCAAATCATTTTCTAAATATTGTCATATACTCAGGGTCAGTTGTCACTTGAATTAAGATTTTAACGCCATTAAAGAGTGAGTATGTGAGTGAAGCCAGTTACATGAGGTGCTTTACATATAAAAAGAGTTCCTCCAGGCAATGATAATGTTCCAGACAATGATAATGTTTAGAGCTAACATCACCAGCAAGGATTCTGTTATGTTAAATGATTATCCTGTATGGTGGAAACCTGCATATGATCTTTTTGAGAGCAAATTAAGAGAAAGCTGTGGGTGTTAATCAAGCTTTGGTGGTTGTACTGGATTTTGTTCTTTCATTAGTCTTAGTCATTGTCTATTTTAGACACAAGTATTCATGTGTGATGACTGTACATCGCATTCTGAATAATAAGAGCTAAAACATTGTGAAATTTAAAAGTGCACTCATGCCATTATTTAATTAACTATTTTATACTGATATAAACATGCATGGGGCGGCACGGAGGCACAGCAGGTAGTGTCGCTGTCACACAGCTCCAGAGACCTGGGGGTTGCGGATTCGAGTCCCGCTCCGGGTGACTGTCTTTGAGGAGTTTGGTGTGTTTTCCCTGTGTCCGCATGGGTTTCCTCCGGGTGATCCAGTTTCATCCCACGGTCCAAAAACACACGTTGGTAGGTGTTCGTAGGTGTGAGTGTGTGATTATGTGTTTCGCCCTGTGAAGGACTGACGCCCCCTCCAGGGCGTGTTCCTGCCTTGCGCCCAGTGAATCCGGGTTGGCTCCAGACCCACCATGACCCTGAATTGGATAAGTGGTTACAGACAATGAATGAATGAATACAATTCATCTAGGCACAATAAGAAGTGAGTGAATCTACACATCAGTTATTAAATGTTCAAATAATGCACTTTAACATTTTTTGATTCATAATTTTAAAAATGGTATTATGTAAAATTATTAGTTGTAGGCATGTCTATATTAGGCACACAAAACATACAGTTGGTCATGTATAAGATATTAGGCTATAGATCTTATACGTTACATGATACTATGTACAATACGTCTATAGAATAAACCCAGCACAAATGAGAATATTTATAAGGGATTAGCTTTAACACTTTCACATGCCTGCAGGTCACATTACTTCTCCATGGGAATCATGTGACAGTTCCAGCATTGTTATGAAGAGATCACACAGTGTGTGTGTGTGTGGCGGCACTTGGCATAAGTCATGCATTAACCCACATGTCTGACAGTGATGTGGTATGTCATCAGCAGCCTTCCTCCCCTCTCACTTCTCCTCTTCCCCATTCTGCATGAGATCCGTTTCCCCAGCTGTGTTTGCTGGTGGCTGCTGTTTTTGTTGTTGTTGTTCTGATCGTGTGTTGGAGTCCCCCTTTCACAGTCTTCCCTCCTCTCTCACTCCCTCCCTCTGTTTCCTCTCCTCTGCTCTGTTCTGCTCTATATGTGGCTCTCAGGCAGCTCCGCTCCAAATGTTTTCCATATTAGTTCAAAGCCTTCTCCAATTCCAAATAGCAGGGCTTTGCTCAGAGAGCCCCTAGGAAGGCAGGGAAGGACAGAGAAGGGGGAAAGGAGGGCAGAGCGGGCAGCACAGTGGAAGGGTAGTGAAAGAGCAGAAGAAAACCCTAGGAGGGAAAGGAGAGGTGAAGGAAAAGAAACAAGAAAAGAGCCTCTAGTTGCCCTTTCAGAGGAAGAGTAAGCCAAGACAAAGAGGTCAGAAGGAAGCATGGGGGCAGAGAAAGGTCCAGCTGGGTCCGGTGGAGGAGAGAAGCCCACTGAGTCGAAGGACACTCACACATGCTGTGGTTGCCGCTTTCCACTGCTCATCGCCCTGCTACAGCTGCTGCTAGGCATCGCCACAGCCGTCGTGGCCTTCCTCATGGCCACCATCAGCCCCTCTCTGTTGACCAGGGAGACACCTCACTGGGCCGGGATCACCGTAAGCCCCCTCTTTCCTCTTCCTCTCCACCATCCTCTTCCTCAGCTCCCAGCATGCCTTTCAAACTGCTTGGGCCAAGCATGAGGCCAACACATCAGCCCTCCACAGCAAGCCAGTAAGCACTTCTCCATGCAGCACATATGCAACTTACTGCAGCCGGAATGGAGCCCAATATAACGTTACACTGTCCCTTTGTGCATGTATTACATGGCTGAGTAGTTCTATACACTTCACTGGAACTAAATGTATGGTTCACACACAAATGCACTTCTGGAAGGGAATTTTTTTTTGATGACTGGAAACATTGTATTGAGTGCTGTTCCATAGAAAAAAATGATATGCTAGTTTCTGAATATACATATTTAAAGGAGACATATTATGAAAAAAATCACTTTTTGAGTGCATTAGCAAATTTATTTGTGGATATAGAGCCTAACAACCTTCAAAATGTGAAATAAAACAACCCAGTCCATTTTTTCGTGGTCTGCCTAAAGCTCTGTTTGGATTGAATTAATTTTTCAGGGGGGTGTCTGTAATAAAATTTTTACATGCCTCCTCTGTGATAAAACCTTTGTATCCAGACTGCAATAAAAAAACTAGAGGATGTCCACATTTCCAGTTTCTATTATATCACACTATCACATGCATACAACCAAATTTCTAGCTTCCAAATAATATGAATATAAAATGAATGATGTTATATATATATATATATAATCTGAAGCTGCTATTATAATTACTCATTTTATCCACATTTGTGATCTTCCTATTAACATTCATTTGATTTGATTAGACTTTTTTCTTTCTTCTGATAATGCTTTAACACCTAGACCAAGTAACTGGTTCAGTTAGGCAGTAAGTCTTCCATTTTCGTATTTGTTTTTCTGTTCAGAAAAGACACAGCAATCACGAATGTGGAGAAATAAGTGTAATGTGTAAATATGGAACAGAGGAAAAAGAGAACTGAGTAAAAATGGCTAAAAAAACAGAGATTCTGTTCCTTGCTCCTCACTCCTGGACTCTCACACTGAACTGAGCCATGTGCAAGGTCTTTAGAAAGAACTACCCCGCTACCCTGAACTGGATAAACGGTTACAGAAGATGAATGAACATTCACTTTCTTTACATAGTTTTTCAAAACCAATCAATAGGAAGGCTTAATATTTTTAGCTGCGCCATGGACCACACATGTTTTTCAAAGGATAATTACTATTATACAGTAAATGATTTTAATTACAGGATATGCATACAGAGAGCATCTCCATAACAACCTACTCAGACCCTGTCCTATTTATCCTTGTTAAGCCAGAGACACTAGATAGAACAGAATAATTTACTGTTGCCAGTGGAAAGGTCCAGAAAATCACGGTAGCAGCTTCAGTACAGTAGAAAAGAAAGCAGAAGTTTTTTAGTGTCTGTATGATTCAATAAGTGGATTATAAGAATATGTCACAAGTGTTTGCTGTCCAAACCTTCTTCTGAACTCAGAAGTATGAGTAGGATGTTTCTTTCCATTTCCCTTTTTCTTCTGAGAAGGCTTTAAACGATGTATTGGAACATTGCTGTAAAGATTTGATTGTATTCAGCCACAAAAGCATTTGCGAGATCAGGAACTGATATTGGGTGATATATAACATGACTTTACCATATCCTAAAATAACTGTATATTTTAAAGTGGTGTTGATGTTATATGCCGTATTTATTTTCTCCCGGACATATTACTTTTTTTTATAAATAATGGTACACAATTCTATAAAGAAATATACACTGTTTACACGGCACTCACAATGGTATTCTTCTGTTAATTAGGCTTTATTTTTCTATTTAAATGCATACTCACACTAAAAAAGCAAGCAGTGCTACAAAAACAAAATACAAAAAGGTGTTATATGGTTGAGTGGCATGGTGTCGTAGCAGGTAGTGTCACAGTCACACTACACCTGGAGATTGTGAGTTCCACTCCGGGTGACTATCTGTGAGGAGTTTAACGTGTTCTCCCTGTGTCCACATGGGTTTCCTCCCATGGTCCAAAAAAACTCAAAAGTGTCCATAGGTGTGAGCCTGTGAGTGAATGTGTGTGTTGCCCTGTGAAGGACTGGCGCCCCCTCCAGGGTATGTTCCCGCCTTGCTCCCAATGATTCCAGGTAGGCTCTAGACCCACCGCGACCCTGAACTGGATAAGCGCTTACAGATAATGAACGAATGTTATATGGTTCTTCGTTCCAAGGACATTTCTAGATTTGTTAGATAGGGTTTCAAAGGTTTAAACGAAGCATGTGAAATACAATGTGTTGTGAAACCTTAACATAATAGAACTAATGTAATCTGATGTTGTCAGTCTGTATGTTGGCTGTTCTAAATTGCATGGTATTGATTAATACGCACCTTTATTGGAAGCTTAATAAGATTCCCCAGCCTGAATAGAGGCTTTGTAAAAGAGTTTGCAAAGTTAGGTGTAGTTTGTGGTATTCGATGTATGAGCTATTTTACAGTGATCATCTAATATTACTTCAGTCTTTAGCTATGGTTTTATTGCTTCCTCATGTGAGATGCTACAGCTGCCATTTACATTAACGCAAGTTGTTGTTGTTGTTCTCTCGGAGAGAGACAGTGCCCCCTTCTATTCACCCTCAAACACATCATCAGAGAGTCTCTGGACGCTGGAGTATCCCGAGTGCAGGCCTCACGAGACCATCGATGTTGGAGAAAAACACTGAGGTCACCCAGATTTCTCTGCTTCAGAACCTGGGAAAAACAATCAAATTAGATACTGCACGTTAGTCACAAGACTCCAATCTCACTGGGAAAGGGAGTGTTTTTGTAGGAAGGGGGAAAAACCTATTCAATTTGGCAAAGGCAGTGATTATACTATCAGATGACAACTCGGTGCTGAGTTGCACAATGCTGATTACAACAATCATGGTCAGCCTGGCAGAAGTGGAGAAATGAAGAGACAGTGTAACAGACCTGAAAATGAGATTAGGCCAATCCTTTAGGGTGGTATGTGTTTATAACATCGGATACAATGGTTGTGTGTGGATACATTTTTCAGCACCTGATTGTGAAGCACACATGGTCATTACGCTTTAAGAGGAAGACCAAAATAATAGAAATGATTCAGTCTGCACATAATTTATTTAAACATTTGTATTAAATTTGGAGAAGGGACAGAGTGTCAGATGCTGTATTAAAGCATTTTCTGTATGTTGTGTTGCAGCTGTGTGTGGTGGCTATACTGGGATTTATTCTCTACTTCATCACCTACCAGCCCGATGAGAGAAACTCCATGCAGTTCATTATAAAGGTGAGACATTTGTATTTAGAGGAATTATTTACATGTTGGGGCGATGATGCCAAAGAACACTAAACACTTTTAGAGGTTTAATTCTAGTTTCAGTGGTAACTGCCCCCCGCATCCTCCCAAAAAATATAAATAAATGTAAATAATTAGATGCAGTTTGAAGGTAATCGTTATAGCTTTGGTGCCTAAGTCATTCTGATTTATCACTTTAAACTGTGTGCATATTATTCAGAAATTATTCTGTCAAAAGTCTGTCAAATTCTGTCAGTAGGCGAAGATTTATTTCCAGTCAAAAATCTATTCAGAGTTTCTATATACTCATTTAAAAATAAATGTGGACATGTCAGCGCTGTAAAATGACATTAAAAATTATAATATCCTGTTGTTGTTTTTTTTTCTTTAATGTCAACTTCACATCCTTGGCATTTTCTTAAGCAGCTTCATCATGGGAGTCTTTAACAAAAGGCTTTTCTTTGTTTTAATAGGCTTTAAAAGGGACCTTGTTGGCTAAGTATTTTAGAAAGAATCAAATATATATAAAAAGTTCCGGTTTAAAATATAATTTATATAATTTAACAATAATTTATATTTGTTTAAGCAACTGATTTTACGCACAAATTTGTAACTACTGTGAAATGAGTATATAATAATGTAGGTAAGAGTGTGATTAATCAATGTATGCTATCAAACTTGCTATCAACGTCACAAGACCTGTCACTGGGGCTGTGTATGGCTAACAGTCTCTCCCTACCGCCCTCTTCCCTTGCTGCAGCTCCTCTACTTCCTCCTGTGTTCAGTTGGACTGGTCATCTCCATCCTGGTCATAGCCTTCCAGGGCCACCATTACTCCCTGATCAATGGTTTCACATGCAAGGAAATGAGTGAGGACTGCATGTGCACTCTGGAACCTGAGGACCCCATCGCCCGCACCTTCACCTATGCTGAGGTGAGCGACTGCTCGGCTGTCACCCAAACACTCATGCTGTATTACCTGCTGCAGATGGTGCTGAACCTGGCCCAAGCTATCGTCTGCCTTTTTGGGGCCTTCATCATGTGGAAACACCGCTACCAGGTGTTCTTCGTTGGTCTGCAGATGGGCTCCCCCACCAGCCAGCACTGGCAGAAGGTTTAGGAATGAGGAACGAAGGCCAGGCACCAGGGGGAATGAACAAGAAGTGAAAAAGAAGAAAAAAAGTCTTCTGGGGAGGAAATATGTAGAGTGGGTTGTGGGTTGTGTGCTGAGGGAAAAGTCAGAACTTGCCCTTTCTGAACAATGTGTGTGTGTGTGTGTGTGTGTCTGAAGTGTACTCTAAATGAATGGTGTGTGAGGGGGAGTATACCTACAAGCATTTTGCTTGGAGTGGTCTTGGCACACTCTGCTGTTGTGGCAAATGATACAGTCCATTTTTAGAGCTGTTGTATTTTTCTATATTGGTTTCTGCACATTTCCAATAATGTAAATGTATACTTGCCTTTGCCAGTGCCCAAGAGGATATTTTTATCTATCGAAGCTTAATATGAGCTGCAATAAGACAACATTCATTCTGGGAGGGTGATGTATTTTCTCCACTGTGGTAATTGTTTTGCATTGGACTTTTATTCTACTGATGGCCTTAAGCATTAGCACAGTTTAGTGACTAATCCCCACTGTTACCGTCTTGCAAAAAAAAAGAATTGTATACTTAAACATTGTAATCCATTTATTTTTCTAAAGGTATGTTAATACTGTAATTTGTTTCCATTTTACTACAAATTACTACTAATGTTGTGAAGACATAAGAATTTACAACAAATTTGTCAAATGTAGCCATTCTTTGTGTGGTTTTTGCCATTTCAAGGCCAATATAATACTGTTCTACTGACACTTCACTGATGTGTGTGCTTGATTAGGGATGCATACACATCTAATCACACTTCCTGTGATGGACAGAGGTTATTTAAGCTCAGTAGTGAAAACTGTAAATATCATATCACCAACAGGAATAGCAATGGACAGCACATACAGACAGGCGTCAGTCAGGGGCGTGAGGTATGTTCAGTAAAAGTACTAGCCAGGCCTGTGGTCAGAAGCCCTGACTCACACAGGCGGTAAACAGCAGCCGCCTGTTCAGAGGATGGAGGGGTTAGAGGGGGTACTGAGACGGGCTGCAGGGCAATGCAGGAACATTAGAAGACTGACTGTAACTGAAGCAATTTCTCTGTCTACAGTACTTTAAACACTACTGTAGGTTGAAGTGTTCTATTAAAATCAACACCTAAAGTCTGCACTCTGTTAGATTTGTAACACATGCTACAACCCAACACTTGGTAAAGGTTTATGTTAATATAACGTGGTCACAGTCCCCATCCAAGTTTGTGTTTAAAGGTCTTGAATGGCCTTAAATCTTTGGACAAACTCTCTTAGACTAGTGGTCAGAAAGGTTGCTTGAGTGAGAAAAAAAACACCCCTTAAATTCATCCATGACTCATCTTTCCTTCCAGCTCTTTTTCTAATAAAAGACATTTACGTAAGTCTTTCCTGCACCATCTCGATGGCTGTCTCCTAAAATAGCCATCTCTATTTCTCAGACAGTTCAGAAAAGATAGGCCAGTATGTGCGTATATTAGATACAGCCTTTGGAAGGTGAAAATGTAGAAAGGCAATTGAAAAACGTGCTGCCGTAGTCCAAATGTTTGTAGCCATCTTTTAGAATTAGTCACGTTGCCTCCCTTAAGATGCACCCATTTTGAACATAATGTACTCATATAATGTATAATGAAATGGGACACTGTGGAGCAGCTGCACGAGCTTAAGGTCTCCATGCCAAATAACATGGGTCTCCAGAGAGGCACAAAGCTGCCCAACATTGAGCTGTGGAGGAGTGGAACTGCATTCCCTGGAGTGTTGAAACTCCATTCAGTATTGCTGGGATTAGTTGGAGTGGTGTTTGGGATCCAAAACTAATCATCTACAGCAGTACCACACACACCCTTGTTATGGGGCGAATGCCATCAACTTCTAGCTTCATGCAATTCTGTGGCCAGTACACAAACTGTGGGGTCACACCTGAATGTCTGTGTAATTCATTAATTACAAGGTGATGCTGGGGGGGAGTCTAAACCTTTTAACCTTGTGTTGAAGTGTGTGTGTGTTACTCTACCTAGTTTGAGAATGTTTTCTGGATTCATGAAACCTAATAGCATAACTATCCTTGAAATGTAGGTGCAGGTGATGTGTTTGTAGAGGGAGCCTCAACACTCGGTTAGGATCTAGAAGGTATCAGTGAATTAATTCTGCTGGCTTCCCCCAAATGAGGATTTCTCAGTTGGCTAGGAACACAAGGTAAGGTAAGTTTTGGTATTTTTGCTCCTGGACTCCATCTATATTTGCTGAGCGTGATTCACTTTTACAGCGCTGTCCTGAAATCAAGGGGAAGTGGGAAGAAGGGAGTGGTGGCTTCCTCCAAACGTCACATTGTGCAGTTTTCGCAGTGCACAGGGTAGCAAAAACAAAAACTCTATTATATTAAATGTCAGTGGAGCATCACAGTGATTTTGAAGCTGGAATTATATGGTACAAATACAACTTAATGTTATTTTAAGTGTGTGAACTGTCCAATAGGAACACTCCATCTAATAAAGGCTTGACCTTTGGTTTAACCTTTAAAGCCAAATGTATCAAATGTGATACATGATCTTTGGAGGTGGCTCTTCATCATCTAATGAAAAGAAATACCTAAACACACTTCCAACCTTTTGGGGCAAGTTCTTTATACTGAACTGTGAATGAAGTTTCTTTTACCAAACCATTACAAAAGTTGCTCTCTTCATGAAAACACAGGAGAAAATTTCAAGAAAAGTTTTTGCTAAACTGAAAAAATTCCAGGTATGATCTGAATGATATTACTTTTAGTAAATCTAAGAATTTTTGTTCCATTTCATAGATGTAGTGTATTCTACCTGTGAACTGCTAATTAATTATAATAAATATTCAGAATTGGAATTCAGAATCAGAATTCAGAATATTCAGAAACTGTTCTTTACAGCAGCAAAACACATTTAGATCATTTAAATATTTTTTATGGTCGGCACGGTGGTGCAGCAGGTAGTGCCGCAGTCACACAGCTCCAGGGACCTGGAGGTTGTGGGTTCGATTCCTGCTCCGGGTGACTGTCTGTGAGGAGTTTGGTGTGTTCTCCCTGTGTCTGCGTGGGTTTCCTCTGGGTGCTCTGGTTTCCTCCCAAAAACACACGTTGGTAGGTGGATTGGCGACTGAAAAGTGTCCATAGGTGTGAGTGTGTGTGTGTGTCACCCTGTGAAGGACCGGCACCCCCTCCAGGGCGTGTTCCCGCCTTGCGCCCAGTGATTCTGTGTTGGTTTGGACCCACCACAACCCTGGATAAATGGTTACAGACAATGGATGAATGAATTAATTAATTAATTAAATAGTTTTCCGAAAGCCTTTGTGTGTTGGCTCTGGTGTCAACATTTAGAGGAAGATGATGATACAGGTGACTATGGGAGGTCTGTTGAATGACCTCATACCTCAAGCCAAGATTCAGACAGTAACAGAAACAACTGTAGTTTCTCTAAATATGGAACCACGGTTGTGCAGATCAACAAAAAAGAGCCTTTGTGGTTTTTGTGTTTTATTACCACCAGTATATGAAATGTAAAAAGGTCAGAGAGAAGAACAGCGTACTCACAGGTCAAAGACCTCTGGAGCAGTGTTTTTCATCAGCTCAATGTTATGTTTTCCTGAAAAGTTCTGAAGAACAGAGACAGTCATTTGCTATTCATTTGTTAATAGAAATCAATCAAATTAAGAATTGAGAAGTCTGAAGAACGTTTTTAACTGATTCAGTGAACTAAATGAATGAAAAACGAATATATATATATATATATATATATATATATATATATATATATATATATATATATATATATATATATATATATTTAAATGCCTAAATATGATGCATTCAGAAACGATATGATCCAAAATAATATAAAAAAAAACAACAAAAATTAGATTTTTGTTAAAGGGCCATACAATGTGTGATTAAAAAAATCTGTTTTACTGTATTATTATTTCCTGTGTTAGGCTTTAAAGGGTTAACATATCTGAAAAAAAAGCTCAGTAAAATAATTTTCCAGCCCACTTTTTGACAAAAGAATGTCCATCCGCAATCCTGGACAGCTATCTCAGGCGTTCATTTCTCTCTGCTCTCTATTATCAGATTAAGCTTGAACGCTGAGTCAAATGAGAAAAAAGTGGCTCGTGTTTTCTGCTGTGTTTTTAGGGAAGAGTGCCGCAGGGGTGTTCAGAAGCACTCTCATGTGACGCCCTGATCTGCTCCGCATCCTTCCAGCATGACACAAGACATCACATGCAGTCCATCACATGCAGCAGAGAAAGAGAGTGGGTGTGTTTAGATTAAGGCCTTTTTCTCTTGTGTGGTTTTCACTGATTATTATTTTTTTCTTCACTCTTGCTGTGACTAGAAGCACCTGCTGCAGTGAAGCAGGGTCTAATTCCACCTCAGAATCCTGCTAAACCAAATTTCATCTCAGAATATTTTACAGACAAAAAGTACAAGAAAAATTTAGAGATATTTAGTGTGAAGATATGGATTTGAAATACAAAGCAATACAGTTTGAAAGTGGACTGTAGTAGTTCTACATATCAACTTCAGATGTGTGTCAGTGAAAAAATAGAGCCCCAGAATGATCTTATGAATCTTTCAAACAAACACACAGTGTCTTTGATGTATAGCATTGAGTAGCACTCCCTTGTGGAGCACTTCCTAAACAAGTGAGCGAGTGTGTTACAATTCCATACAATTCTGGCTTGTCATCTAAAAAATACAGTGTGGGCCATTTATATGGATACACCTTAATAAAATGGGAATGGTTCGTGATATTAACTTCCTATTTGTGGCACATTAGTATATGTGAGGGGGGAAACTTTTCATGATGGGTGGTGACCACGGTGGCCATTTTGAAGTCAGCCATTTTGGATCCAACTTTTGTTTTTGTTTTTTCAATGTTAAAATGGTCATGTGACACATCAAACTTATTGGAAATTTCACAAAAAAAAAAAAAAACAAAAAAAAAACAATGCTGTACTACGGATACTGGAAGCCTGTGCCAGCATTTCTCCTGCGGTGTTGTTATCAGTGTGTGAAGAGTGGGAGAAGAGGGTTGCATTGACAATCCAACACAATGGGCATCACTTTCAACACATTTTATAAGTGGTCAGAAACTTGTAAATTTTAATTCCCAATCAGTTTGATGTGTCACATGACCCTCTTCCCATTGAAAAAAAACAAAAGTTGGATCCAAAATGGCCGACTTCAAAATGACTATTATGGTCACCACCCATCTTGAAAAGTTTCCCCCCTCCCATATACTAATGTGCCACAAAGAGGAAGTTAATATCACCAACCATTCCCATTTTATTAAGGTGTATCCATATAAATGGCTCACTGTGTATATAAATACATTTTAAAAAAGGCCCACAATGTTTATTTTTTACAATTCAAAAAAATGTCAGGTCACACCAAACAGACATTGTTAAAAACATTCATAAAATGTCCACCACTGATACCATATATAAAACACTCATGCCCCCTTATATAATTATTTGGGTCTTTTTATGGCGCAAAACCCTTCTCTCTTCTTCTCTCGTCATTTGTTGTAGAGGGTCTGGGGAACATTTACATTAAAAAAATAGCTTCAAATGTTAGCTCAAAATGTAACCGTTGGGTTTGTAATATTATTTAATATGCATAAATGATGGATGGCACTCTGGCACTACAAGGAGTCACTGCCACACAGCTCCAAGCTTCTACACGATGCCCTTCCAGGCTGTGGTTCTGCCTTGTGCCCAGTGGATCTAGGCAGGCTCTGTGCTCACCGTGACTCTGAACAGGATGAAGCCGTTACAGACGATTAATGAATGAATATTATTGTTATCTGGTCTGCATGTGTGGCTGTTTGGTTGGACAGTCTTACAAATATTGACTTCAGAGGACTAAAATTAGTGTGAGAAGATATTTGCATAGCATCATTCATATATTCATTGTCTGTTATGGCTTGCGTGACTGCACCACTGTATAGTATTATGACGTATGAAATATGCATTAAATATTTGAAAAGGAAAATAAGGAATGCTTCCTCAAAAGATTTGGTTGAGCTTTAACACAAGTGAAAATTCTGTATCTGAGATTGGATTTATTTATTTTTGATGATGATCCTTCAGTCTATTATCGAGTGTGTGCTAGTGTCTGGTCTTGTGTCACCTGCTGTCTCTGACTCTCAAATGGATCTTTCTAGAAATGCTAGACTTTCTCCTGTTCAACTGACAGCTGTTTGAGCTGGGCGCGCAGTCAGAGGCTATATTTAACTTGTGTTGCAGGGGCAACCGAGCCACCACAGGCCTCACGTAGCAAGCTGCCTTTGCTGGACACAGGCCAGAAACTTACCACACACAACACGTATCACACTACTAACCCCAAACACCTGATCCATGAAAAAAAGACCACTTTTCAAGACCCTCCAAGAACTTGCACATACAAAAACCTTGTTCCAGAACAGTCGGGGCCATGTGAAATGCTGATGAAGACTGAAAGAAGTGATTAATAAATTCTATTTAACTCATATGATTTTTTTCTTTCTTTTTATAAATATTGACTCATTTGAAATCTGATACCTTCAGCATGTTCTAAAAACAGCTGGGTCCGGAGCATGTTTACTGCTGTTACATCATCTCTGCTCTCTAACACCTAAACTATGAGTCTATTCTTTTAAAACCTGACCCTAACACATTCACCCTGGACTTTAACCCCTTAAACACTGACTCTAATCCATTCACCCTAGACTTTAACCCCTTAAACCCTGACTCTAATCCATTCACCCTAGACTTTAACCCCTTAAACCCTGACTCTAATCCATTCACCCTAGACTTTAACCCCTTAAACACTGACTCTAATCCATTCACCCTAGACTTTAACCCCTTAAACCCTGACTCTAATCCATAAACCCCAAATTCTACCCCGTCAATCAGGGCTCTAAAACCTTAAACTTAACCCCTAACATTTTTGGATATAGCATTGATTTCAGCTCAGGCAAACATCTGCTGCATATAATAAAGTTAATGTAAGAAGTGATGTCTGAAAAGGTATATTTTTTTAAATTAAAAAAAAAATTGCAACCCATTGTTTTCTTTATTATTTACATTTCAGATACGGTCCAAGTTTTTTGGTTCATATTTTTCATTCCTTTTCTGCTAATTTAGCTTAATCTAATTTTGGAAATTAAACAATTTCAATCCATGCAGCTATACATCAAAGAAGTGGTTACCCCAGGGTTGATTCCAAAATCTTAGACCTAAAATCATTTAGAGTAGCAAACATTTCTACTGGACGACTCACACATTGGGCTTTGGTTACGAGGCTAACTCTGCTTTGTGGATCTTAACTGGTGCTACTCACAGAACTTCACTTCAGAATATTCAGGTTTAATTTTACTGACGTTAATCATTCACCACAGTCTCCTGAGAGGAACTTGTGGCTATAAATACTTAGGAGGGGTGGGGGGGGGTGTCACATGCTAGAGTCTGGGTAAATTTGTAGGTGGTTTCACACGTGCACTCTACATGGCCAAATGTTTGTGGACAGAAGCTCATCCAACATTTCTCCTGACTCTAAGGGTGTTTAGAGGGAGTTTGTCACCATTATGCTGCAGAAACAGTTTATACCTTTCTGGGAAGGCTTTAGAATAGATGTTTGAACCTTGCTGTGATAGAATATTAATGAGGGACTGATGACAGAGGTGTATTTACAGTTCACAAGCCACACTAACTTAGCCAAAATGTACTGAATGATGCTCCATTACTGCAAATAAGACAGTTTTACTGCAGCAGAGAAAAAATGCAGAGTGCTTTACACCCCTTTAGCCAGGGCTTGACACTGGCATTGTCACCTGGGTGCACTTTAAAATAGCTGAAATCATAAAATATAAGAAGTGTCTACAAATCCTTGGACATACAGTGTACGTGAGTATGCAGTTTGTTTGTGTGTGTGTGTGGTTTGTGAAAGGTGCTCTGCGGAATGAAATAAAAGTCACACAAAAGTCATACACATTCATACATATTTATTACAGTATCTTGACCACATAAAATACTCCCTCCTTAGAGTGGACGATAACAAAGGGCTTTTCTTCTGAAGTACATATTACTCTCATTGCTAGAATGAGTCACTTGTGCAAATTCACCCAGAAAAAAAAAATAAAAAGCAGAAATAAGTTGACTTCTAATCTCTTTTTCATGTGATCTGGTAGTAGGTTTTCCCCTTGAAAAGCACGCTCAGATCTGACAGTGTGATAAAGGTTGTTCCTGTTCACCGACTGATTTTCAGATATCAATATTTAACAAGTTACACAAGCAGGATCTTTCAACCACACCTGCTTTTCCCTTTCACGAAAGTATACTGTACCAATCTAGTGATCCCACTTCAGTACATTCACCTAGTCATTAATTATAACAAATATAGCTTTGATCTATTATCTTCTGTACAAAGTTTGTTTTTATTAAAAAAAAAGAATAAGGTACTTCTGGTGCAGCGATTTGCATGGCAGGCACAGTGTAGTTTTTCAGAAAATATAGTTGTAAAAAAAACATACAAAAAAAAAAAGAAACGATGTGTCAGAGCAAATGTGCGCAGACAGCAGCACACGCTGGCTTCGACTGGGAGCTGAGATGAGATGTTTCTTTCTTTTCCAGTTCTACAGTCTCTTTCTGTCTAAAGGACATGAAGGACACTTTAGTCAGCAGTTCTAATAAGTATGAGACAGTGCTCCAAGGCACTTCTCAAACAACTCCAGCTCTACACTGAAGTTGACCTTGAGTTACTTTACTGCTCCAGTTACTGCAAACAGGTAAGAGTGCAATAAAACACAGTGACAGTAAAAACATGGCTAATACTTTATCCTTAAAATGTAACCAACACCATTTCTGCATGGGATCTGCTCTCATGTGAGGTCTCAGTGTACTCTGGAATACTGGGTGTATATATATATATGGTCATAGACAAAAGTATTGGCACACCTGCCCAGATTATGTTTGATTCTAAGTCAAAATAAGTGCACGTCCTCTACGTCCTCTGTTAATCTTAAAGCACAGCTGCTGTTTATTTCTGTTAAACATATTGGATAAATTTTAAACGCAAACTGTGGCTCGAGCAAGAGCCATGGCATTTATTGATGTTTAATTATATATGACTACACTGTCAGGGTTTGGCAAATATTCAAAAAAAGAAAACAAACTGTTTAAACTTTCAGTGGACGTCAACGTAAATGTTTTATGGATCATTTTTATTGGTCCATTCATTATTGGTTTTTCCAACAACGTAAATGACAGCTTTGCAAATGACAAAAGATGGAGACACAAGTATGTTTTCTGACATTTGTCAAAAATACAAAAGATTTCTCCCTTGTTGAGGATGTGTGCACTCACTTATTTTCTCTTTGAAAATCAACAAAACATAGACGGATACAGTGTTCTTTAACCAAGATGAAGGTTTTGAACCCCACTGACATATTCTTCTTCACATGCTGGAGAAGCTGAAGGTCAGAAGAGGGCAATGTTCAGCGTGTGATGCAAGCGGGATGAGAAGCCTCTTTGATGAGATGATGAGAGTAGTGCAGCTAATGCTGAGAATGTGTGTTTGTTTTGTTCATGGTAATGCTTCTCAGTGAGCAGGGGGTATATGATGGTTGACTTGTCCTGGGCTCAGGAAGCCCATCCTCTGCTTGTTTTTCCTCTGCTCCGTCATCTAAACACACAGACACAGACAGAGAGATGGAGAGAGAGAGAGAGAGAGAGAGAGAGAGAGAAAGAAAGGGCGAGATTTCTTTTAAATCTTTAGGTCTTTGAAGTGTGAAGACACAGTTCTTGCAGCATGTCCTTCATTACAGAGGAGGTAAGTTGTAATAACATTCCAGTAGCATGCCCAGAACACTGATCTCAGCCCAAGATCCATAAGCATCAAACTGAGGGTAAGAACAACTCACTGGAAAAATGATAAAAATAATCTAAGCTTAATAAGAACTCCATGTGTTGTAACACATTTAAAACATCAGCTGGCCTTTATGTAACCAGACGCTTCAAGGAATGTTTTTAGTTCATTCTTCACAGAACTGTTCACACAAAGTAAAGGGGCAGTTAGTATTTTTAAATGTTGGAATACAAAGATTACAGTTGTATGTGCACTGGAAATGTGTGTGTGTTGGTTATTTGGCTGCAGTAGTCTTTCGATGCTTTTCTCATTGAATCTTATCTCTTGGTTCTATACGAGAATGGCCATTACACATCGAAATTCTGATTTATCATTTGATTTTATCATGTTCTGTTTTGACTTTACAACTTAATCACTGTAGATATCACTAATCAAATTACATGTTGTTTTACATATTTACATAAAGACTATTTAAAATAGTTCAGCAGCTATCAAACTTCAAAGTAGGGCTGGACAATAAGGCCACAATTTACATAACAATATAAATCTTAATTTTGGTCAAACCGTATAAAACTGCTGGAAAACTTCCAAAAACAAACCAAAGAAACGTGACATCACCATCAAACATAAACCCATTGGCTTTGTCAACATTCATTCATTGTCTGTAACCACTTATCCAGTTCAGGGTTGCGGGTCCGGAGCTTACCTGGAATCTTTGGTGCGCCAGGCAGGAACACACACAGCGACACACACTCACACCTATGGACATTTTTCGAGTCGCCAATCCACCTACCAGCGTGTATTTTTGGACTGTAGGAGGAAACCGGAGCACCCGGAGGAAACCCACACAGACACTGGGAGAACACACCAAACTCCTCACAGACAGTCACCCGGGTTGAACCTACAATCCCAGGATCTTAGAGCTATGTGACCTGCTGTGCCACCCTTAAAATCAAGTGCCCTGTAATGAAGATCTGTCAGTGAACAATATTGAAATCTTGAAAATATGTTTAAAAACCATCGTTACTGAATCATTTGATATGATACTGAATTACTGTCCAGCCTTACTTCAGAGATTTAACTATATTCTTACACTTGTTATATTTGATAAAGTTCACAGTCAGAACCTGGCTTAAATCACAAAAAAGAAGGACAGTTATAGCTTATTCATACTGGTACAGGCCACAGCAGCTTTAATGATTTGGACTGCTGAAAAATGAAACAGAGCTTGAGCATGTTATGAAACATTGTTATAGTTGCAGATAGTCTTGCTACAGTTTCCACACAACACGTCTGATTACAGATTAATTTCTGTATCAGTGAAGTCAGGTAGCTCGCTGGTCTGACTAAATATTAATCAGACGTGCCTGAGGGATGTGTGAGCAGTGAGTAAACACTGCAGAGCTGTGCGGTGCTGGAATGCACAGTACGTGCGAGATGGAAAGAGCTGAGTGTTAACACTCTGCTGGACAAAGCCGCTGTCCAGCCTGTTCCGGTTCAGCTGTAATTCAGCAGGGCTGGAGCACAGAGGTGAGGAGGGTCTGTTTAATTAAGCCTGGCCTCTGAGAGAGAAATCGCTTTAATAAGTTACTTAACATTTCGAGTGGCCTGGGGAATTACAGTCAGCGCGTGACCATCAGGAATCAAAAGAGCTTCTCGGGGAAAGCAATATACACCTGACTTAAGAGCTCCACAAGACAAGAGCGCCACCACTTAGCAACAACTAGAGCTGCATAATTCACTTCCTGTCCAAATGTTAATGAATGAGCTCAGGGTGGGCTAGTGGGATATAAAGCCTCCCAGCCCAGGGATGTGGAGCAGTGGAACTGTGTTTCCAATTCCTTTGGGGTGAGTTGGAGTGAACCAGACCTTATATACCTGACTTGTAATGAAATGTCCTAATGCAGTCAAATCCATAAAGAGGCATCCCATAAGAAAACATGGTGCTACTGCTGGTGAGGGAGAACGTCGAATCAGAGTTTGTTGAATCAATATCCAATATACTGTAGAAGTAGAGGCATGTATACAGTTTTTCTATCACCACCGTTGAAACAGGGCAGCCCCACGGTGCTGGGGTCATGTGAACAAGGCCAGAGTTGTTTGTAAGGGATCACATGTGAGACAGGCAGGTGACTGAGGAGACAGAATACACACTGCAGGGCTTCCAGGTAGTGAGCAATTCGACTAAAAGTGTGCTTCGTACTCTTATACACCGTTTTCTTCCACTGCCTACTGAGGCCCATGGTTCTGGTAGGTTAGATTCTGTGCTGGACTAATGTGTCTGTACCTGTGCGTGTGCTTTACCTGCTCTTTCAGTTCAGCAAGCTGGGCAGAGAGCTGTGCTACCAGCGTGACTGTGGTGTCCAACTTCTCCTGCAGTGAGCGCATCTCATTCTGCTCACTTTCGCCCTCAATGCTCACCAGAGACATCGCCCGCATCCGTGGAAACCAGTCCAGATTCTTCTCCTGAGAAAGGGTGGAGGGGGTGTGAGGTTAAAGGGTGGAGAGTCGCAAGTTACATATTAATCAGAAAAAGTCAGGAATTGGTATTAATGAGTTAAAATCTTACAGTGAATTACGGTTTAACTCCTGAAACTCAGGTCTATTATTAATCATTTACTAATTTCTGATCCTGGTATACTGCTGATTCATTTCCTAATAAATGCTATGTAATAAAAGATTTAGAGCTGAAGGTGTGGCCCACACTGTAGAATTGTAGTCATCTATTCTTCCACCCTTTCACTGAATCTCCCCGGATCACACACAGAGGCACCAGCCTCATGAGGGTGTTCCTGAGCATATACTTCTTTCAAGACAAGTGAGGTCAGTCAACAAATTCTTTTTGAACTGACACTAATGCACCGCTGCTGAACAGTTTAATGCACTGCCTGAAAACTCAAACTGTCCAGATCTGTCACATTTTCAGACAGACACATTCAGACACAGAAGTGTCCACTGTACCCACCCAGAATGCGAGGGCAATTAGTCAGCTATGGTACTGGGTTTGAACATGTGATCTGTGCCACTTCAGAGCTTTACACTGCAGGATTGTTTAATTCTAACCAATGCTTTTAATCGGACCCTACACAAAAACGACAGATTTCAGTGTTTTTTTTTTTTTTTTGTCTTTAGTCATCCTCTAGTCATTAAAGCCCCCACATTACCAGATTTGCCAGGAACAACAACAACAAAAAAATAAAAGTACAAATACTTTCCTATTATGCTCATAAACTGAAATCCTGACTAACAGTTCTGACCCTCAGGACCTCAGATCTCAGCGAATTACTTGTGAACCAATGCGACTTCTGATAAAAACAAACAACTCCATGGCCAACGTTACTTTACTAGTTAATTTTGCACTTAGCAGCATAACAGCAAAGATGATGTTAGAGAGTTATCTATTGGCACATTATGGGAATTATGGAAGCATGCCAGTGTGTAATATTATTTTGCAAACATCTGCTAATAACAATAATGGCTGAAATCCATTGTAACATATTAAGATTGAAAATGTTGAAAAAATACAGGAAAATGCATATTCCATCCCTTGAAAATTAAAAAAAGTATATACAATTTTTTTAAATTAAAATGCTTTTATCCTTCCATTCATCTCAACTCCCATCTCAGCTTGATCTCACTGTTTAGTGGTCTTTCACATATCAACAGTGTGTTTCCTATAGGAGAATCAGCTTTCCCATCACCAAGGCCAGAACTAAGGTGTTTAACAACAGGAGCAATTAACTACAAACAACTAAATTTCCTTTTAATAGCAAAAATAACAGCAGTCTGACTTTCTACTTTAGCTCACAACGTTTATTTAATGTTTGTACAAATGTGTGTGTGTGTTTGTGTGTGTGTATATGAGAACAGTATGAGACATAAGGAGGCAACAGTGAGATGGCTGAGACACTCATCAGATGCAGTTATGTAAGGTGCTTTTCACAGGCAGGCTGATAGGAGCCCTGTAAAGGTGCTGTGAGTTCCAGGATGTGGCTATCCTCAGAGGTGGGAACACAGAGTTTTTCGCTTATGCAACCTCACAAACACATACACAAGCACACACACCCCTTCACACCTTTTGTCTCTAAACAAGCATGTTTCCCACACGCAGAAATGAGCTTCTGAGAAAGCCATGCTCCTTAAACATGATTTTCCTCATATCATCACAATTTTTCGCTAAGTTTTCAATTTTCCATGCCCTGCCCCCTTTATGACATATAAGTGGAAGGCATTGATAGCACACTTCCTTGAGCCCAGCATTTAAACCACACTGCCACAAGCCCACTCTCTTTTATGCATTTCAGTGTCGATTAATTGGAAAATTTACATTAGGCTTTCACATGAAAATTGCCTTTCATCAGTTTCAGGGCCATGTTGGATTGCTGGAAATGAACATTGGAGACACTGGGTGAGGAGGCCTCCAGGGCAGGGTTAAACAAGGACTGGCAAACAGAACGCAGACTATGACCAGTGACTCTAATGAATTGGCCCTTTCTGCAGCTCTCACATCCTCAAGATGCCCCAGGACTCAAGGGGGTGGGGATGAGGGAAAAAGAAAAGCATACAACTAAAAACAAAAGGCTTCTTTCTGCTGCCTCACGAAAGAAAATACGGAAACTGATGGTCGACAGAGCTCAATTGCATATCATTTAACATCATATCAGTTCTACAGAATTAATTTAGTAAGGAATACTACTGTGGCGGTTTGGGGGGAGATGTACAAAAGGCTGGGGGTGATATATAAATCTCCGACTCATGATGACAATCTTTCAGGGAAAAGCTGTCAAAGAAGAAAAATAAGGAAACAAGCATATCAAAATGTTTCATCAAGGTCACCATCCCATTATGAAGACACTAGCATGTTATATTCCACACATTGTAAACGCATAGCCTTCATTTGAGTAATATCACATTTACAGCTGACAAAACCGAGAAGCCTAATTTGAGCAGCCTGAAATATGAAAATAAGTACTGGGGACTTCTGAAGACTAACAGTAACACCACAGTTCTCCAACATACAAACTAAGGGTGTTAATCTGTTTATTTTAAGAGGTGGAAATGAAGGAAAAGTTCTTTTCTACTCCTTCAACACTCATCACTAAAGGGCCCATTGGGGGCAGCCGTGGACTTAAAGGCAAGGTCTACGATTGTGGGGAACTACAGTTCACACTGGTTTGTTTTTGTTCAGAAGCTCTGGGTCTTTTAAGGAGGGATGGTATGCTATTTGTACATGGCTAAAGGTGATCCTGTCTGTACGCTTTTATTCACTGTTTGAATTACCACAGAAACTTGTTTGTAACTCGTGTTGTTTAGTTTTGTAGCACTTTTGGTTTTTACATACATTCAGTTCCTGAATTTAGGGTGGATTCCTACTTAAATAATCAGAAAGAGCAAAAATAGGTCACAACAATATCCATATCTCTTTTCATGATTTTCAGTGTTTGGAGGGTTCTTTGCTGTGAGCAGAGAGAGGAAGCCTGACATGACTGAGCAAGACATTTTTTATTTTTTATTTTTAAGTCATTTACTGAGGAGTGAGTAAAATTTCTTCTCTCTGTGTATCCACTGTTGAAGTGCCCTTGAGCATAAGCCCCAACTGCTCCCTATCCACTATGGCTGGGAGCTCCCCTGCTCCGGGTGTGTGTTTGCTCACTGCCCATAATATATATATGTGTGTGTGTGTGTGAGAGAGAGAGAGAGAGAGAGAGAGAGAGAGAGAGAGAGAGAGAGAGAGAGAGAGAGAGAGAGAGAGAGAGAGAGAGAGAGAGAGAGAGAGAGAGAATTGCTCGCTACCACGGATGGGCTAAATGCAGAGACTCTGTTTCCCCAAGGAGATTAATAAAATAAAACTACTACTTCTTCCTTTGAGCAAGACACCTAACCCACAACTGCTGGTTCTGTGGGTGTGTGCTCAACCCTCAGTGACAGTTTTTTGTGTACGTGTGTTCACTGCTGAGTTGAATGCAGGTTCTACTTTTTATTGCACCTCAGTACAATGCTAATAAAAGGAAACATGATTTCACTTTTTTCACATTTAATTTGGTGTGACATTTTAATACAGCACAAAATGTAAAATGTATATGTACTGTCATATTTAAAAGAATATTTGTTTGCATTTAAGTGGTTTGCTTGATTAACTGATCGATTGTCCTTTGGCTGGGGATGGTGTAGAACTGGATTTTTAAAATACATCCTCATGTATGGAAAAAAATATATAGATTTGAGCAATGTAAACATTTGTGTTCTGTCACCTAGGCTACTAAACATGTGAGTGCAGGTACAGAACAATTTCCCCCCCCGAAAGGCACTAAATGCCATTGTACAACTGTCTGTGCACCTAAAGAACATACTGGAATCAGCTTCTTCTTATCTTAGAGTGAGGGTGTGGCATTGCTCGACTTTACAACCTGGCTGGTCTATATCTCTTAGGTGTTAATAAAGTAGTCAAGTGAAATTACATCAGTCTTTACTACATGAAATGACAAGACATATTGTGTGCAAATTTCACCAGATAACCATTTAAAAAGGGCGGCGGTGGTGCAGCAGATAGTGTCGCAGTCACACAGCTCCAGGGACCTGGAGGTTGTGGGTTTGATTCCTGCTCCGGGTGACTGTCTGTGAGGAGGTGTGTTGCCCTGTGAAGGACTTGCGTCCCCTCCAGGGTGTATTCCCACCTTGCGCCCAACGATTCCAGGTAGGCTCTGGACCCACCGCGACCCTGAACTGGATAAGCGCTTACAGATAATGAATGAATGAATGAACCATTAAAAAAAAAAAAAAAAAATCCCTGGTGGGCATAACTCTAACCCCACTAGTTAATGCTTAGCCTAGCCGTTTTTAAAAGGCCAATCACGTCCCTGACACAAAAATTGCTCTTTACTGCAGTATTTTCATATAGTCATTGGTCAAATTACATATGAAGTAAATACAAAAATAAAATGAACTACCTGACTGTGTTTACTAATTCTGTATTGTGTAGCTACACTGTCTTTGAGAACACAAACAACAAATTAGAGACTGTAAAAAGCACTTAACACAGATTACAAAATACTTGAACAGGACAGAGCAACAATACTTGAACAGGACATGCTTAATTGTTTAGTATGCGGCACACTATCTCTGCGGGATTGTCTGGGTTTTATCAGGGAGCTCACATGGTGCTATGCTGCTGTGAGAAACTGCTGCACAGACTACAATGCGAGGGCGAGGGACTGGAAGTCTTCATTAACTTTCACTCCGCTCCACTACTGCAGCAAGCCTGGGCTCTGGGGAGCAGCACAGGTATTGCAGAAAGCCCACTGAACGAACACACACACACACACACCACTCCTACCTGTGTGCACATGGGAAGTAGTTTGCAGCAGTTATAATAAGCCTTTGAACTATGCAACATCTGATAAGATCTTTTAACAGCAAGCCTTAAGATTTCAGCTACTCCTGCAGAGTTGCTGAAAATGACACTGTGCAGGCTCACCAGCATCTTAATTCAAGAGGCACAAGGCTGTTTGTTTAGTTTTTAATAATTCCAACAGAGCTGGCAGTCACTAACTTTAGACTGCCTCAGCATTTAGGAGTCATATAAACCCTGAAGGGCAGTAGGCTCACACTTAGGTTTTGCAGTTATATTCAAAACTAAAATACATTTTGTAAGAATAACATACAGGATTTATGGAATAATAAACTCTGCATTCCACGAGTGACACAGAAGTTCTTGCTTTTCCTTTTAGGTTCTTTGTAACTAGTTAAGGCTCAATGTTAAATTCGTATAGGGACGAAGTATTCAGTCCGTACTTTGCATTCATTTCGTACATAATTTGCACGTTTCCTGAAAACTTACGAATGCGGCTGGTTGGAGCAATACCACTGGAGACCATGGTGGCAGTGCAAGATGTGACCACTTCATATATATATATGGTGGCCATTTTAGGACATCATCAGAGATCGTCATCAAGTTTCATTTATTCATTCATTCATTCACCAATCCACCTACCAACGTGTGTTTTTGGACTGTGGGTGGAAAGAGGAGCACCTGGAGGAAACCCACGCGGACAAGGGAAGAACACAACAAACTCCTCATAGACAGTCACTCTGAGTGAGACTTCTCCAGGGACTTCTACACTATCTGCGACACTACTTTCTACAGAGACTGCGACACTACCTGCTGCGCCACCATGCCGCTCCATCGTCTTCAAGTTTCAGTCGTGATTAAACAAGTTGTCATATAACTAAATAAAAGTATCATGTTTCAGATTAAATTGAGTCGTGCCTCCTCTAGAAAAAGCATTTCCATGTTGTGAGTTCTCATGCGTGGCTTGTCGTTACCCGATTTGGACGCCACATGCGCTGACCTTCACACATATAGCTTATAGCAGCAAAGAGACCTTTCCAAAGCAAAGATAAGCTTTATCTTCAAGAGTGCTTAAACATGAGTTAGCCATTCCTGTCCTTTACAGTTTTAAACAACAGGAGAACCTTTTGTGTGTTTAATTACAACTGACAATATCCGTGTTGAGGTAGGCTTCTGTTTAAACAACACATGAGGAATAACGATGCGGGACGCACATGACATTCAACCAAAGAGCGCAGTGTCTCTTTAAAATTATACTCTTCTTCAGACAGTGGCCCAAATTGGGTAGCAACATGGCTACCCGGCAAAGCAAGTCCTTGAATGCCCTGGCGGACATCCGAAAGTATTTCCCTCATTGTTAAGACAAGTGAATAAAATTCTCCGTCCAAATGTCTCACAGTATGTAATGGCCTCACAGACTACCACTGTCTAGCATTTTTCTTTGCCGTTTTTGACCGCCATTGCCATGTTTGATTGTTATTCTGAACTGACCTCTACTGGATGTGATGGACAACAACCGTGTCAACGGAACTGATGCAAGGAAGTATGCAGGCAGTGACGGTTACAGAAACACGCGTATACATTTCTGTACGCAGAGGGAGTATAAATGAGCCTTTAGTGTGTTCACACAAGCACACAGAAAGTGGTGTTTGATATAGGTTTCATTTATGGGAGTAAATATGAAACCAAACTAAATGCTACAAGCGTCGTCCAGTAAATCAGGCTTGAAACTACCTGACACTTGTTCATTTAAAAATACTTTTTATAACATGCAAAGTAAAGTTAATGACTACTGTCAAACAGAACTTTTCCTGGAACTTTGCACATTGTTGGAGCAATGATATTGTTTTTATTTATGTTCTCTGTTCAGGAGGAATGTATACTATAATTGAGTAATGGCTGTGTGGTTGTGGCTATATGTTTAGCAACAGAGATCAACTGCATTTCCAACATGTATAATAAAGCTGAACTTGAAATCAGGTTTATGTGCAGTGACAGATTTGATCCAACTACGTAAAGTAAATATCCATGTTATTATTACTTGAAGACAGTAAAATAATTAAACACAATTCATTTTAAATATTACTAAGGAATTCAGTTACCTTTTATTGGTTTTGGTCATTGTTTCATCAAACTATGCCACAAATAGAAGGCATTTGGCTTCTGAGAAAATGGTCAGAAAAATGAGTCATATTTTGACAAGAATCAACAAATAATATGTCATATAATGCATAAATAATTAAATGAATAATAAAACACTAGCGTCTGGGCAACAAAGAGCATATATGCACATGCATACACAGAAACACATAGGTGTATTAGATGTCCGGTTGCTATTAAAATGTAATTAATCTCATGGGCCAGCCAAACAGAGAGACACTATAATCACAGTCACGTGCTGGCTCCTCTCAGCAGCATAAAGCTGCCTGGTAGAAACGGAAAAGCACCTACCGGGCACTGTCATCAGAGCAGCCCCGGAAATAGCAACATGATTGCCATAATCAGACTGATTAACAGATTCAGCCGCTGCATTTGCTCTAGCAGTCAACTGCATGCATGACTGCACGCACATAGACACTTGCAATGCACACTTCTGTTTTGATTACCAAATTCCAATAGTGAGAATAAAAGAGAGAGAGTGAGAGAGAGAGTGATCCCACTGGTAGTCAGTGACCTTTGCACTATGCGGGTGATCACGAGTCCAGGGGACCAGTGTCCTCCGCCCGCTTCCCCACCTTGTGCTGCCGCCAACAGAGCATGACGACCATGTTGCCTAGGAGATGCCTGACTCACTGTGTGATAATGAGTGGCTGGGCAGGGGGGGGGGTGTGAGTCTGTGTGTGAGAATGAATGTGTGTGTGTGAGTGAGAGAGAGAGAGAGAGAGAGAGAAAGACAGGAGAGCACGTGTGAGGAAGGGCTGAGCTATTAGTGGGCCACTTGAGATGGGTTACATAACACTGCTGTGGCTGCTGCAGTACCTGCTCACTCGCTCCAGTCTGTGTAATAATTAACACATACACACACCCCGCAATATCTCTTTATCTCTGTGTGTGTGCGTGCATTGAATAGAAAACATATACATACACATCCACAGCCATATATACTGGTTAAAGAATTATACACAGAAAAAAACTGAAATGGTGAGTTCACAGTTGAACAAAGTATTAATGTGTTTGTGTGAGATTATATCTAATGTATATTTAGATTATTGTATTACTGTGTTGTCCACATAGTCCACAAACTGAAAATCTGTTGTCAAACACTACATACAGCTCAGAAACTGCACATCATTCATATTATTACCCATCTATAAATACACAAAATACAGAAATTAATTTTCAGGATGGATTTTTGAGGAGAAAAGTCATAAAACAATCCACTTATGTTAGGGAAGAGAAAGTGAAAATATCAATTTGCTTCCACATCCACTGCTCCAAAGTGTCAAAAACATATAGAGTATCATTTATTCATTGATTGTCTGTAACAGCTTATCCAGTTCAGGGTTGCGGTGGGTCCGGAGCCTACCAGGAATCACTGGGTGCAGGCCAAGAACACACCCTGGAGGGGGCACCAGTCCTTCACACGGTGACACACACTCACACATTCACTCACACACACTATAGTGGAATCAGCACTACTAAAATCCTTGAAAAGCCTTGCAGACCACAAAAACGGTCTCTTTCAGATTAACACTGCATACTGCGTTCTTCTATAAAAGAGACCAAACCACATTCTTGCTTCAGAATTGACAAATCCACAGATGTTGCTGCCTGTTGTTCCACACTGAGAAAACAACACAGTGTGTGAAAGAATGTAGAGCTGGCAAAAACGAATACAGAAGATCAAGTGAGATCAAATAAAGAAGCTGTAGGTGCTGAATGTGTCTAAACTGTGAGAAGTATTCACAACTTCTGTGACTGAATTTTGGAGAATACAAATATCTCTGTTATCTCTGTTCTTTAAAAAACTGAAAGGAAGTTTAATAGAAAAATAACAGCTAATAAAGGCAAAGTGTGAACAAACTAAATACCACAAAACATTTGTGAAGCTTCTTGGTAATTATTAAATTTTTTTTTTTTTTGGATTACAATAAAAAAATAAATAAATTGGATTTAAAGGTTTGCCTGGAAATTAAAGTATTGATGGAGGGTCTCTGACTTTTCCACAACTCTTTTTAACTCTTGCACAAAGAATCAAATCAAAAAATCTAAAAAAAAAAGTATTTTCTCATATTCTGAATCCTTGAAATCTTTACTAGTGTAACCGCCATGACCAAAACTCACAGACACAGCATTGTAAATATGCAGTGAAAGCCGATATGAGAATTCTGTGCAGCATAGGCTCACTATTAAAGCATTAAATTAACACTGGTTCTTCAGTGTTCAGATCTGTGAATTCTTTTCAGCTGTAATCAAGCCTTACATTGTGAAGTAGTGACTGTTTATTTGTCACAATTACAACATGAGACCATTCATATCACCATGCATTCATGTTCCACATAAAATTGCTTTTCCTCTTATTTGCTCTCCTATAGTTACTTCTTAAAAAGTAAATGGCTTTCAAAAAAAAATCAAAAAAGAGAGGAAAATAGTCACATATCTATAAGAGAGGCTGAAGTCAACAAAGCAAAACAAAATTTGGTGCATGCACTGCTGATTCCCATAGAAACACATGCTCTTTATTTGATTATTGATTTGCTAATTGCTGTATCATTTCCTATGTCCAACTAATTAAACAAGCTGGGTAGCAGGAAAGTGTTTTTCATCCCTACAAATGCAGTTTTCAAAGGCAGCAACTAGTTAATAAATCAATGTGTAGCCTGGTTTCAAGGGGAAAAACAATGATTACTCCACTTATATTTCTATGGGACACATAATTCCATATGCCCAATTGTTAAAGGACAAGCTCAGCTAAACCTCCAAAATACAAACTGCTAAAACGTTAAAAGTGAGTAAATCAAATTTTTCTTACCACTCCAGTCATTAGCATAAGATCACTGGCCTCTGTAATGAGTGATAATTCACTATTTATGCACTTTGTGTCTATATGTACGTTAATTTCTGTAGCCCCTGCTCTCTCTCTCTCTCTCTCTCACACACACACACACACACACACACACACACACACACACACACACACACACACACACACACACACACACACACACACACACACACACACACACACACACACAAAATTTCACGCACATATATACACAACTTGAAATGTGCATGCATACTTGATGCTTGTGGAGTACCTCCTCCAGCTACCTGCAGAATTAATGGAAGTGCATTAATATGGAGAGACAGTGTCTAGTTCAGTCTGGTTCACTGCTGTAGACTGTTACACTAATGGAGAGAACACTCAAAAATCTCCTTGTCAGAGTCTGAAAGCACCATATACACTGCCCACGAAAGAAAATAACATTAATAAATTATCAATAATTTTTAATACTTGATATTAATATATTCAATATTTTGTACTGTATTAAAACTGACTAAAACCATTTGTGAATTGCAAAAGGGGATTTGGTGGATCTGAGTCTCCTGATAAAGACTAAATTACACTCCAAAGGTGGTATAATAACATCATTTTGGGGGATGGGATGGACAGATGCTCATTTTTCAAAAAACGAAAAAAAATAAATAAATGTGTTCCACCCAGAAGGGAGTGTTGAATTGCAATGCTATTTGGAAGGAAGATAAAGGTTACCATAATGATTAAAATAAATTATTAATATTATGATTAGACTGATATGGGCAATGTTTACTGAGCTAAACATACAAAAATACGGTCTCTAAGTGTGGCTTTAGGCTGCCATGTTTGCTAGAGCAACATGCCAGAAACCTTGGCGTGCGGTTTAGGTCCTAATGTTGTCCCATGGCTGTAATGAAGACCAAAGGTAATTTGGCATTTGGTACGAAATTGCACCCCACACCATGACTCCAGGCCTTGTGGACAACAACCTGTTCATCTTAGTGCTGAAAACGGTGCCTCTTTACACAGATTAGAAAAACTAATTGAATGGATGGATGAACAAACCGAACAACAAGATTGTTAACAAACAATCACAAGAAGATCATTTATACTTGTAGATTAGCTCTCACACTGTCATTTGCTTTGTCTATGCATTGGACAAGCCACATCTACATTGTGATAGATTATTTAGGATTAAGACTACTTAGCTTACATTCAGAGAAAGAAATGTGTAAAATATTCAGGTAATTTAGATGGTACATGTTTATTAAATGTGCACAAGAGCACCATAAAGAGGACTAAAATGTGGGTTTAGGTTCCCTGGGGTCTACTAACAAGAGTATTAATTGGTTGATGAATTTCAGAAGAAGGCATAGTGCATATGTGTATAAATGCAAATAATAATAATAATAATCAGTGACTAACCTTGATCATCTGGGCCACATAGCTCTCAGGGCCTGTGTATTCAGTGGGGTCCTTCACTCGCACCAACACCAGGAAGTATAAGTAGTGCCACATGTTGTGCTCAACCTTGATGTGCTCCTCGAAAGACACTGTTTTGTTGTCAAACTTGTCTCTCTCCAGCCCTGTTGGAGTGCACAAAATGTTATTAAAATACATCAGAAACCAGCTAATGCTGTAGGTTTTGTTCAGACACACAGCTCAAATCCAATTTCTAGGCATATCCAGTCCAAGCTGGACAGATATTCTGAAGTCTGAACAGTAATAAGTCACAATGAAATACGTTTTTTTTCAGTATAATTGAAGAAATTATTGTAGATGGTTTCTAAAGTGTTTCAAATCATATCTCTGCACATGTGATTAATTGCAAGTCTGACCAGAATATATATATAGGTCATGGTTCATGATTTCTTGCCTTTCTTCTAACAAAGTACGACTATAGGGTTTACAACTATAACAACCAATAAGGCTACCCAAAAAAATTGGACTACCCTCCTAAATTTGTATTTAAGGAACAAACCCTATTTGCCCGGCAATGGTGATGAAGCCATATATAGATTTTGTGGACATTCCGCACATAAAATGACCATGATTTACACATGCAACTTAAAACACTACGCAGCCAACCACAAGCAGCTCTAAAAAGATTTATTATACAGTACCCAGCAACATTTTGGACACATCTTCTCATTAGTCATTGGTGAAATAGGGCTAATCACAGGACTGTGTATCAGCCCTACATCTACACAACCCAAGTTATGGTCTCAAACACATTGAGAAGGCAAGCAGTTCTACAAATTAACTCCTGACAAGGCCACAGCTGTTCACCGAAAACCATTCCAGGTGACGACCTCATGAAGCTGACTGAGAGAATGCCAAGAGTGTGCAAAGCTGTCATCAAGGCAAAAGGTGACTACTTTGAAGAATCTAAAATATAAACCATATTCTGGGTTTGTTTAACACTTTCTTGTATGCTACATAATTCCATATGTGTTCCTTCATAGTTTTAATGTATTCCATATTCATTTTCAATGTAGAAAATAATAATAAAAAAAACTCCAAACTTATGACTGGTACTGTACATTCACAATATGTGGAAAATGGCCCAAAACAAAGAAAATCCCTACCAACTTTTGATGGGTACTGTACTGAAATACTGCTGTTTGCATAAGTAGTTACAGGGAATTATATTAACCACAAGAGGATGGGTCCCAGGTTAAGCCTCATGTTCTGAGGGAGTGTTGTTTGCTACTGTCACCTCTTCTTGCTTACATGGATCTAGGACCTGGAATTCTGTAAAGCTGCTTTGTTAAAACAGCAGTTGAATAAATACCTCTATAATGAACTGAATTGAACCCAGCTATTTACGCAATTAATTTTATTTAACTTCCAATTAAATCCTATACTCACAACTGCATTTTCAAAATTTCTGAATGTTTTTATTGATAAAAATAAGGAGAGAATTATAGCAAAAATCTAAAAATGTTTTATTGTTTGAGTGTAACTTCACATTTTTAACAGAATTCATTTGTGATAAGAGATGAAAAATAATTGAATACAAAATTACAACATGCTTTCTGTGACTGCCCTGAGTGTTTTTTTCAGTTAAGCAAGTCTTCGTACATTGATATCCTTTTAGCCTCCGGCTGCTGGAATGAAGTGTTTGTTTGTGTGTGTTTAACATACCACAGATGAAGCAGGTTGTTTTCAGGATCTCCTCTTTGCCCTGTTTCTCACTCCTCAGGTCAGCGAATGTGTCAATGATCACACCAAAGATGAGATTCAGCACGATGATAATGACGATGAAGAAGAACAGCAGATCATACACCACACGAGCTGCAAACATTGGCTCCTACAGAGGATGAGGGCATGATTTAGGGGGCAAGAGTAGGTGAGGTTCATTTTTATAGAGTTAAAAATTTAACCTGGAGCTTACATTACTCATACAATAATATCTAGGGAATGTTATCTCTTGAAGTATAGAAGAACAGCACACAAACTTTCCAAAATGTATTCTACACATAACAATATATTAGATGACATGTTAAGAGAAGGAGGGTTATAATCCTATATATAAAGTATACACAGATCAACCATAACATTATGACCATCACCTTGTTTCTACACTCACACGCCTTTGACCAGACAGGAGCACTTTGTAGTTCTAAAATTACAAAATTGTTAGTCTCCTGCCACCCTAAGCTAATACTAAGAATGATCCACCACCCAAATCATACCTGTGAGATGGATTACAGTCTGTAACTGTAGAACTTCAAAGTGCTTTTATGTCTCACAGTGAAGTTGCGAGAACGGACCGTGAGTGTGGAAGCAAGGAGGTCTTAATGATCAATGTAATTATGCATGCGTGTGTACTATGTATGTAATATGACAATATATCTATGTACAGTATGCTTACATTGTTTAATTCACTTTCTGAAACTGCTTCATCCTGTTCATGTTCACCAAAGATTTGGTACCTACCCTGAATCACTGTGCATAAAGCAGGAGCACACTCTGGACAGGGCACCAGTCCATCACAGTGTACAGTGTACAGTTTATAAATTCAATCTTTAGGTTCACACTATAGACCGTATTTAAAAGTGTATGTGTTAAAAAAGTCTATATTTTAAAACTGTTGCCTTACATCTTTGGAAGGCTTGCGAAGAGTGTCCGCAATACCTCCGCCATTCCGCAGGCCGTGGTTCAACACCGTCACAATACACATTAGCAGAGTGTCACACACTCTCTCCATAACCTCCTCATCCTCTTTCTCCCCTAGAGAATGAAAACACAAAAACTAAGGGTTTAAAAAGCAATTGTTTACACTTGTTTAAACTTCGAATGCGTAAGCAAAGTCAAACAAGGCAGTGTCATCTTTATCCTTAATGTGTCTGTTATATACAGGATGTAACACGTAAGTAATTAGAGCACACTGAACTGCAAGGCTTCATTTAACACTGAAATAATTTTACTATAATGTGTCCATTTGTTTTTATAACATCAAGTTCAAAGTGTAAGTGTCGAATGGAAATAAAAAAAAAAAATAAAAGACACAAATACTTGTGAAGTATGAAGTAAGATGAAGTAAAAAATGTGTGTGTGTGTGTGTGTGAGAGAGAGAGAGAGAGAGAGAGAGAGAGAGAGAGCACGTGTGGAAACCCAGTGGCACAGGTGACCTAGAGACTCACAGGACCTTAAAATATATAAGTGAGTCATCTCAAAATACACACAGTCACACACAGGACATCACCTCAGCAACAGGACAAAGTTTTGGACCAGGCAGCAGCTCTTCTTCAGGGTTACCAATCCACTAATATTATACATCACATGAATGTAATTCAGATTATCTTTAAGCTTTGACTTCAGACCAAGTTCAATACTTACTTTGGCCTGTGTTGACTCTTTTTGTTTTATTATGGCAGTGAACTGGGCTAAAATCCAGGTTGCAGCATGGTCTAATACTACGCCATTGTGTTTGGATCATGAAACGCATACCCACAGCTTCCTTAAATAGTATTATACCCACTTATTTACTAGTTTTAGTGCAAGCAAACTCAGTGTCTTATACTTACCCAAGTCAGAAGGAAAGGAGGGACCAGGGCACTCTTCCAGCAAACAGCTCATAGAGTCTGCAACATCACGCACCTTCACTCTCTCTGACACTAATCAGTGAGAAGCACAAGTGGTATTGTTCTTGAGAAACAGTTCCACCACCAAACTTCTCCACATAAGATTACACTGCTATAAACATATATACATTGTCCAACAAATGTCTGCTTGCAGCATTGTCTTTCCCCCTCTCTGAAAGCTTGCATTAAATACATGTACTATGTATCCAGAAAGCTTGTAGACATGCCCCATATTTTAAACTGACTTGTATTAAGTCCCCTGCATAGGACAGTGGTACATTTCTGGGGTGTGCCTACGATGTTTTAAATGGATTTTTGTAATTCTATTATGACTTTGGTTTTGCCAGTAATATCTGCAACTTCTAAACAACTAAAACAAGTAAGAACATTGTGGAGACAAAAATATCACAGGTATATAGCTGTCCTATTAACTGATAAAGAAAAAGGAAATCCACTTAGTTATAAAATTGCAGCACACATTTTGTCATATGGTCAATGTAAGTTAATTGTATTCAAAGTTGCACAGTTTGTTGTTATTGTTACGCATTTATTGTGCTATTGTATTCCTTAAACCAAACCTAATCTTGATTATACAAGTTGCTTTAAGCAGTAACAGATTATTTGTATTAATCACGTTTTAAAAAGCCTGATGTCCTAGTTCACAGAATATTTTCAATCTTTATGCAAACAGTTTATTTTTTCTTTTTGCTTGTGTACACATGGCCATGGTCACTGAGCAGGAAGTGGATAGTCCGGTTCATACACGGCCATGCATGTGCACAGTGTGTTTGCTCCTGCTGTCCTTATGCCAGAGCTATGGAGCACAGTGCACAGATGAGGAGATTACATAAGGCCGTGTGGACACTGATAGATTACACAACAGGTGCACATGTGCAGGTCTCTCTGGTCATAACCCAGCAATACACACACAAACGTGTGCCACAATAACATCCTTCCTTCCCGCTCTACTAAATAATCACATAATCACGCACAACCCATAGGATGTCATCAAAAACACGCAGCTACACAGAGTATTAAAAAGCTTTTACAGTACACTTACATAAACCTTATATCCATTGCTAATCTTAACCCTCATATGTCATATTTATCACATATAAACATCATTTTCTATTACTTATTTTGGTAACACTTTAGTGTACCAACACTTTCTATTACTACTACTATTCTATACTATTCTATAGCTTCTATTACTTCTTCATAAGGCTACATAAAAATATGATGCATAAACATCTAAAAAATGTATTCCATTAAGAGTCAGGTGGTCTAAAGGCTGTTTCAGTCAATGTCACCTTTATAGAAAATTCTGACAACTGACACTTGTAGGAATCTGCCTTTTTAGATGACCCTTTGGGTTATGTCAGTTGTCATGAAAGGCTTATGTCTCATGTAGCCTACATATAGTGGAGTGTTACAATTAGTTCTCACTCAAACAACATTGGAAAAACTTGATAAATATTGACAAAAGACTTGCAGAAAAACAAACAAACAAACAAAAACGGCATAGTGTAGATGGTTCATACCCAGTGATGGATGGCGTTCTACAGGCATAAGGAAATCATCTTTGAGGAAGAGGAATCCCACGATGGAGAAGAGGTAGACCAGTATAATGGCCAAGACAGCGGTGAGGAAGATGGAGCGTCCATTCTTTGTAACACTTCTCATTACATTCAGCAGCGTTTCCTCTCGTCGAACCAGATCAAACAACTAAAGAAAGAGAGAGAGAGAGAAAGAATATGCATTTGTGAAGGTATGAAAATGCTTTTAAATGATAAGAGAAAACTAAATAAAACTGGCAAAATTTGCATGAAACCTACAGTTTTGAAATTATTATGAGTTATGTGTGTAAGGCCTAATTATAAATTATAAACCTGTGGGTTTTTTTAAACCATTGAGAGGATTGCAAATGTTGCTAGTTATTTGAATAATCTTACTCATGCTATATTTCCAGCATAAGTGAACTGTGCAAAAGCAAAGTACAATGTCTGCAAAGAAAAAAGTTAGTCAGCAGTAGACTAACCTAGAATGCAGGAGAAGTTTTACAATTTTTATTGAAAACCAAAAAGTATGTTACATTTTTAAGGAGGTATTCAATATTTCACTGTGTGGTGTTTCTGCAAGAAGAGCTTGAATGAATACATATTTTGGACTCTGGATAAACATCCTATTCAGATGAAAGCAATGCCAAACTAAAAAAATATATAAATATATTACTGATTAAATATTGCTAAGTATAGCTGCAGATGTACATTAAAGATTGAGGTCTGTGTACCAGTATACTGTAGAAGAATTCATGCACGAACAAGCCGAGCATGCAGACGATCACGTAGGTGACGTGGAGAAGGAAAAAGACATCCATGATGACCGCCTTGTAGCCCCTGGTAAATGTGCCTTTGTTCCCCACAAAACTCACCAGGAACACAAACTTATTCAGGAGCTGAAATGAGAAATCGTGTTCAGAGGAGGGACACTCAGTCAAGATCAAGATGGGAAAAAAATCGGAGAAACAACATGGTGCTTAATCAGATATGAGACTCCTCTGTGCTCTGACAGCCTGATTGTACATTGTATCTATACGCAAAAGTTAAGACCCTTATGATGATTTTATTTTTAAAAATTGTATTCTAAATGAATATAAGCTAAAACAAAATTAAATAATGTATCCAGAAATTTAAATATAACTGGTATACATTTTTTTTATATAAATTTTAGTGCCCAATCACAGACAGGTAAAACTATATATGAGTGTGAACAACTGTCCAGCAACATGGCCACTGTGCGGACAGACTATCCTATTCCAAGTACTTGGGAGGAAAGCAATCTTACATTTGCTGCGCCAAGCAGCAGCAACGTTGGTCCTAAACCGATGGTGTATATGGATCGCAGGATGACTGTAACTAGGAAGGCCAGGATGCCCCCTCGTCTGGGCAGGATGAAGAGCATGGATGTGCTTACTGCCACTGCAATCCACAGTAGGACAGACAAGAAAGGTGGGAGGACACCTGGGAGACACAAAAATAGCCATCAGATTCCTGCAGCTTGGTGGAGAAATGCACAAAAGGCCACAAAATGTCTTATTTTAATGAACTCATCAATGTCTTTTCTGAAGAGTGAAGAAGCTTTTGGTGTTTGAATGAATAATTATCTAATTATATGCTGTAAACACTGGGGAAGTTTCATGCCCTGAAATGAACACTGAGCAAGATTATGCAGTTTTTGTCATCACCTACCTTCGGTGAAGTTAGGTTACAAGAGTCAAGTTGAGCTTGGGTGGTTAAAAGGTAATTAAGGAGAAACAAACCATACCTTCATCTTCATCATCACCGAAGGGGTAGAAGAGAGCTACAGCGAGGTTGATCAGCACAGCCAAGTTAAAGGAGATGCTACCCCAGAGAGAGATATGCTTTGATATCCAGAAGAGAGCTACATTATCTAGACACACATACAAACACATTACAAAATGAGTTAACTCTTTTTAACTACAGGGGTATTATAATGTTATTAAAAATATAATTGATCAATGAATATAATAAAGACATATTAATCAGTAACAAATATCTACAAATCATTTAAATTATGTTGTTAAAAAACTGAGGTATTCCAGCCTAGGGCAAACACTAGCTAATAATACAGTGGACAATGCATAACAATGCCTGCTACAATAAACAATGTTAGAGTACTTGGGCAAGACACCTACTACAGACTCCTAACAACATTTGCCTCATTTTTGTAAAGAAAAAAAACCGGAATTTGCTCTGGACAGCAGCACCTATCACATTTCATAAATTAACAAACATACACCTCTAGCGTGTAAAAAATAAAAACAAATAAATGACATACTCCTCATTTTCTTTTGCCACCACATCTCATTGTAGAGATCCTCAAACTGCTGGAAGAAGTGGTTGACCTTGCTGCCCTGGTCATCCCTTTCGGTAGTAGTGAAGACACGTACTTTGGACTCCTCGGTCAGGTACGCACAGATACTTGGCACTGGGAACACAATCTGCTCCATGCTGCGATCATGACGTACAATCTGGGAACAAACAACCAATTCCAACCAATCAGGAATTATGCAAAACACCTGAAATGACTGAGAATAGTACAGAGAGACTATTGACAATGTATAAAGAACTACTCCAACACTACTAGCTCAACATCTGGACTAAGCACAGCCATTTACAGCAGAATGAGTGACCATTTTTTAAACTGCCCACCTAAGAAAGCAAATTTATTGGAAATGTGTGTACCTCTATCTGAGCAGTGTGTGTGGCGTAGTATTTGAGCGGTTCATCTCCATCGGTGTCCGACTCTGTGGCAGGCTTCAGATTCTGCTGCAGTATCTTATTGTGCCGTGCCAGCTAGAAATCAACAACATTGATTTAACACACACTCCAGTCATAACACATTTCACCTCAGGCCAAACACACACATTCACTTTCCTAACACCCTATAAGGAATGTTAAACCAGTGGTTCACTAACCTGGCCCTGGAGTATCTTTATCCTTCACATTTTAGTGTTTTTATTGCACAGCATGCCTGCTATAACTCATGAAGTGCTTGCTAATAAGCCGATTATTTGGATAAAGGAAGGGTTACTTTACACTCTTAAAACTGATGCTACTGATAGGTCAGACAGTTTAAATAAGGTTTTTATACACTTACTTGGGAAGGAATTATTCACACCTTCAGGTACTGTATGGCACTGTGGCATTACTCTATATGAACAACTTAAAACTTATTAATACAAAGCTGAAAACATAGGATATAAAATGAAGATCATGAGATTGGAAGTTTGCATTCCAACCGATTTGTTACTGTGATCAGCAAGCATGAAGAAACTTCATGAAGTATAAGAAGTTCACAAAAATGTAGATTTTTCACCAATTAAAAGTTTTGTTTTTTTTCCAGGAACATATGTTCAAGTCTATAACCATTTGAAACATTATTTTTAAGGGTGCTAGAACTGAGACTCAATTAAAGTCTTGGTAGCACTGCATGCAACACCATAACTGATACACAAAAACTGGGACTTGAACTTGGACAAGAGTGCAAAATAGACTGAGAAAATATTGATTGTGTTGATGTTGTAGCAACAACATTGGTAATACCAGCACTCCTTGGCCTTGCATAACTGCAAGGGGAGAAGCTGGGGAAGAATAAACAAACACTAATCCAATTAATCCAATTAATCAAACAGAGAACTGAGCATTTCATCCTCTCCCAGAGCAGCACTGCTTGGCGGGCAGCCGTGACTGAGTGTGACTTCTAGGCTTGATCGCCACTCGCTTACACTGACAAAACAGTGAGCTCATCATTTCCAACAGGGCACGGAAACGGGCCAGGGAGAGATCAGTGATACCCAGAAAGAAGGATGAGCTTAGGCCTTAAGAAGACAGAAGAATGGGAAAAAAATACACAGGCTGTGGCAATACCTAATTTAAACACAGTTCCTTATCTAACTACAGACAGATCTAGCAGGACTGCTGTAGTGTAAACAGTGAGAGAGCAAGAGAGAGAGAGCGAAACAGACATGTCCTTGAGGCTGAAAAATGAGAAATCTTCACTCCAATCCAGCCACTCAGCTATTCATCCACTCATCCCACGCCACAATAACCACAATGAAACAAAGAGAGCAAAAAGAGGCATTTATATTCATAATCGTCACCACTGAATGTACTGAGTACATATGATGGATGTAAATGCGAGAAGAGTAAGCATCTGAAAAGGTGCAATTATAATTTCACTCTCTATCAAAGGTAGATGAGGACAAATGAAGCTGCTTTATCTATTCAGATCTTAGACATTATGAGAAGAGATGAGAAGACATTAGTCTGCATAAACCTGACCTAAAGAGAATGTAATAGTTACTGGTGAACAGTGACAAAAGCAGAGCTGAGGAATGGTCTATATACTTATGCAGACATATGTTTAATCTTAGGACGGTTCTGTCCTAAGCCATTACAGTAAATAAACAACACGCAACATATTAATATAGAATCTTATTCAGAATCAAGTCATAACTCTGGACATTTCTGAATTTCTTATCATTTTCAATTTTATTGGTTCATTCTATACAATTAATACCATTTAGCCTCTATTGCATGTATTTAATGTGCATAAGCTGAAAACAAGTTAAACTTGAGGCAATACGAGGTAATAATTATTTCTAGGCAAATATTTGTCCATTTCAAATGATTCGTAAAAAAAACAAAACTCTAACGCGGGTTTCTATTCAACTTTTGATACGGCACTGATTACATAGTATCTAAACCTGAGGGCAAATAAGCAACAGACACAACAAAACCATGAACAGAAATGTGACAAATTGAATGGAAAAGCAACATAAAGTGTGCTAGCTAGTGTGCTAGTGCTAGTGCACTGAGCCACCACAAGTCACGAGATGAGATATTGGTTCCACAAGTCTCTATAACTGTGCTGGTGGGATTGAACACAATTCTTCAAAAAGAAATACCCTCAGCTGGTGTTTACATAATGAAAGTTAAGGGTATTCTCCTAGATTTAGATTTGATTAATTATAACCCATAAGAACCCAAACTCAGTTCACCACAAAGCCAAATTATGAGAAAAATAAAACAGACCACAACATCAACACAGAACATATTTTTTTTAACATTCTTGCCATATTCTGTAATTATTTTGGGGTGAGGTTAAAAACCCAATCTAACAAACATCACAAGAACCATATTTATACTTGTATTTCTGTAGGATACTTTCCAGACCCTATGAAGTGTTTGTGACACATATGTCACCATGGGCTCTTATGGGTTAAGGTCATAACATGACTTAAATATTTTTCATATTCATTTATAAATTATTCTGTGGATGAGAACACTATTATCCTGGAAGAGACCACTCTTCCAGAAATGTTCCTTATATGACAAAGGTGGTGGTTCAGAATTCATTTTCATTGATTTTCAAAGCAACCCTAAGGTACTATACCTCTCTATGTGGATGAGGCTGGACTGTTCATTTTGATACAATCTGACAAGTTCTGCAGACATTTCCTGTCACTAAATATACTGTTACTGCTCTGTTATGTGTTGTCTCACATATCACACAAACATACAAGCTTCACAGCCACTGAATGTGTGCTTTCAAGCACAGTTCCAACTTCAGTTTCCAATTTTCTAATGTGTTTTCCACAGATCTACATTCAGTTGCCACTTTAGTCAGTTTCTACTCTAACTCTTGCCAAGTGAGCAGTCTTGTGACTGACCCTGTGCAAGCCCCAATAATAAACCTGTTTTCAGTGTCACTTATCTCTCCTTCTTGCCTTCTACATCCAAAATCAAGGGTTTTCTTAGCATTTTTATACATGCCACAGAGCAAGGTAAGATGTAAATGACTTAAGCCTTGGTATGTTGACTCGTTATACATAATATATGCTATGGTATATCACATGGTACATGTGGACATGTCAACAACCACTTATTGTTAAATGATATGATATTGTGATCGCATATGATATTGTGATATTAATGACAACAACTCCATAATGTTTACACTTTAAGTTCTAGAGTGTCACAAAATCAGGTCATTCCCTCTCTCTCTTACTCTAGGTATAGTGCTGACAAGGTGGAGACACCCAGGTCCCTAGGGCCATGTTTTGTTTACTTTCATGTGGAGGAGGATGTAGAAGGTGTATCCACAGCATCAACACCATTCCCACAGACAGAGAGAGAACAATACAGAGTGAGGAGAGAGAGAGAGAAAGAGAGATATGGTCTGATTCTCTGATCCTGTAATAGTTAAAGAGTAAAGTTTAGATCTTGCTGTCACTAATATCACTTCATCGTATAATTATTGTTATTATTAACTGATTATTGTGCAGGTGTAATGAAATAACAGTGTGCTGATATCAGATCAGCTACAGAATTTATGCATCTACTGTACACTGGATGTTGTTTACAGGTTTTATAAAGTTGGTCTAAATTGGCACTGGCTGCTTGTTTCCCCGCAGGTGGGGAAGGATGTAGAAAAATGAGCATGAAAAGCACTGTCTGCCTGATCTAGTTTAAACTGCACAAGACAGAGCATATGGCTACAGGCAGTGCCTGCATGACGGATAAATTTAACTCGAGCAAAACAAAGAGTCAACTATGCTCGCCTCCTCTTCTGTCATGTGAGGGTGTATGTATACATCTGAGCATGTGTGTGTTTATAAAAAAGGAAACAGAAAGAGAAGGGTTGAGACAGTGCTGGGTCATAACGAAAGCTGCCAGGAAGAGGGACAGAAATATTCTGTCTGATGGCGGGTTCAATAGTAACAAAAAACAGAAGCGAAACCTAGGACAGACAGACAGACAAACAGAAGGCACCAGCTGAAACAGTTCAGCTTCAGGGCATCTGAAAGAGCACTTCCACAAATGAGTAATCTGAAGCTGAAAAATAACAGAAGTTTTGCAAGTGATAAACTTGTGCAAAAAAAAAATTGACTGAATGGATAACAGCTATAAACCTGTTAAACCTGTTGAAGAAGCTGTGTGCTGTACCACATTTAATTTTGAGGATACTGTATTATGGGAATACGTCTAGATCCCAGAACAAATACAATTAATAGCAAAGAGATTTAGACCAACTTTATAAAGCCTGTAAATAACATTCAGTTAAATGCTGTAGCAAACTGTATGTATGATATCAGCATAGTATTTATTTTATTAATCTGACCATTTCAGTGGATTGAATTGTCCTACTGTTCCTCATTAAATCATTTATGCAAAGATTTGATTCAACCCACCCCACTGTACACACAGTTCTTATTCTTATTTTCATTCATTCATTATCTGTAACCGCTTATCCAATTCAGGGTCGCGGTGGTCCAGAGCCTACCTGGAATCATTGGGCGCAAGGTGGGAATACACCCTGGAGGGGGCGCCAGTCCTTCACAGGGCAACACACACACACACACACACACACACACATTCACTCACTCACTCACACCTACGGACACTTTTGAGTCACCAATCCACCTACCAACGTGTGTTTTTGGACTGTGGGAGGAAACCGGAGCACCCAGAGAACAGACCAAACTCCTCACAGACAGTCACCCGGAGCGGGAATCGAACCCACAACCTCCAGGCCCCTGGAGCTGTGTGACTGCGACACTACCTGCTGCGCCTGTGTCGCCCTTATTCTTATTTTATATTATTTTATTTTTAAATATGATACTACAATTTGCTGCTTCATTATGCCAGTTCCAAACCTCATGAAAATATATTAGTTACTATTTAAAAAAAAAAAAAACCTACATTTTAAAGTACTATGATATCATATTTCGGTTAATGATAGAGTTACAAATAATTCACAGGTGTAAGTGTATTACAAATAATAACCTAAATTAAGAGGTTAGGGCCCATCTTACCTGATGTGCTAAGATGTAGATGTTGTGGCCCACATCTTTAGGAGAGACCTGATCTCCTGCACCTTCCAAATCATCCACAATCGATGACCCTTGATTATAGGCAACCTTAATTACCTCCACCTTTACATAAACACAAACACAGCATTCATAAACACAGTTTATGCTTTGGGTAACATCTGGTTCAAAATATTTCAAGGGCACCATTTTAAAGTTGCTGGGCATATAACATCTTCCAAGTCAGCAAACAAAATATAACTCTTATCCTTTAATTACAAGGTGGAAAAATAGAGTTAGCTAGGGACATGCAACTTTTTTGTTGCTCTTGTTTGGTTGCACCGGTACTCTCCAGTTCAATGGCCCTTGGGGCATCATACCCACTGTCCCTATCCTCACTCACCAACTCAGTGACTCTCATCTTGTCCAGGATCTGCTCTGCATTCTCACTGTCACGACAGCTCTCCATAATGGCCAGCAGCAGTTTGGAGGCATTATTCTAGTGGGACAAGCATGTGGAGAAGCACAGAAGTAAAACTTTTAGAGGTTATCAAACTTAAACTTAGATTTACTTGTTGTATAGAACTGAAGGTCCGAATAATGTACAATCCATGGGCATACATTGGTAAACGCCTGCTCATCTAACATGTCTTAATGCAGAACCAGTAAGAAGGGTCTTCTAGAAAGGCTTTATACTTGATGCTGAAACAATGATATGGTCTTTGGTAATAAAGCCATGCACTGAGATTGGATCATTAGTTCTAGAATGCAAATGGTCATCAACTCCTCCCAAAGGTATATAATGAGGTAACGCAGGTCCTTAGCTCAGTGCTTGACATTTGACATGGTGAACATCCAATTCGACTATCTAATCCTTTTCTATAAAGATTTTACAAACTGTGTGTGAAACTGAAACGTATATCAGCAAAGCAGCTGAATTAGCTCATCAAAAGAATTGTTCACAAACTTTGGGTAACATAGGATAAATACATCTAAACAAACAAACTTTATGGTCACATTAGTACCACACAAATACATCTGTAAAAAGTATTTTAAATGATTTTTTGTGTGTATATAAACACTCCAGTACCTTCAGTTCTAATACAAGGTCCATTCTGTCCTTTTCCAGGGGCTCTATGGGGTTGACTATGAGGGCAATGATGATATCAATGCCATTGGATTCATGCTTGGCTATACATGACTGTGGAAACAATTGATTTTCATCAGGAAACATGATATTTTCAGGTAAAACCAATCCAAACCTCATCACGATTAGATAAGACCCACTACAGTCTGGGTTTACCTGGTTCTCATGGCAGGGACCCTGGCAGTACTCAGTGATGGTCTCTAGTGTCTGTCGGACCAAGCCCACGTTCCTCTCATTAATGTAGAGGCCCAGAAGCCCAAGGCCTCCTGTGGTGCTCCCACAGATACAGTCCAGGAACTGCAGCGTCTCACACACCAGGTTATAGTTTGTTTTGTTGTTCTGGTCCCGGAGGAAATTCTGTGTTGGGAAGAGGTCAGAACAGCTCACCATTGTTATTTTGCACCCAAGCTTTAATATCAAAGAGATCCTCTACTCAGACTAAAACACTGTGGCTATCACAATGCAACGTTCTTAACTGGTCAGTTTCCCGTGCAGATCTTGTTGGATGTCTGTTTAACTTTGTTGTACTCCAATATATACATGCCTTAAAAACTTTGCTTAAAACTTTCACACACTTGTGGAATACTTTGGACAACATGGACCACATTGGCGTCCCTGTCAAGAGAAAAATATGCATCTTCATGATTTTGTGAAAATTTCATAAAGAATGGACCATTAGAAAAGCTCCAAAATTATTTGGAATTAAATCTTTTCACATTTCTGTCCATTGAAGTATATGAAGGGTTCTTCCTTCTCCTATAAAGTTACTATTTTGGAGATGCAGATTTTTCTTTGGACATGTAATCAATATTACATTTATATTCTTAAGTGGAATTATACTTTTTATTGTGATTTAAATTAGGTGAAAATTCCTTTCGTATGGCCTTCTTTAAAAATGAATATATAATCTTGAATAAATGTAATTAATTATGTTACTATCTTTAAAATTACATAAAGTAGACTGACCATAAACACTTTCAGGGAAAAAAAAAGATGACAAATGTTACAGGAATAATATCCATTTCCTCAATGGAGTAGCACCTATAATGGTGACCTTTAATTCAGGAACATACAAATATACCATTTTTAAGGTGAACTGACTGATATGCTCTGTTTTGACAGGCTTTGTATTTTGTCTTTCTATTTAACAAAAGAAAGAAAAAACATGTTACGAATAAGTACAAATATCCCCTGAAAAACTGAAAGTACTGTAGCTTCTACCATAGCCAAGTGGACTTTAAGGATCACTACTATAACTTTGAGAAAACATTTAGAGTTTTTTCCATTTGGTGACTGCAAAAGTACCTACAGATCTACCTGTATGTTAGTTTTTTCCTGACAGCATAGAAAACCTGTGATGACTGTGATGAAAAAATTTAAAGATGGCTTTTGCTGTAAGTACCATAACTTCTACTGATACTTTAAGGACCTTGATTATTAGCCTCTCATTCTTACAGTACCTGTAAGTGTCTGTTGTGGTTTTCACACAACAGCTGTAGAAAACGCAGGATTGGATTCATAATAGTGATGGCCTGGGTCATCTGCACTTCCTCCATCTCCTCCTCTGTCTCCTCCTCCCCTGAGGCCCCCAGCTCCAGTTCAGGGTCTCCCTCCTTTCTGTACAAACTGTAAGCCTTGGAGGTGGCACAAGAGGCGTCTTTAAGCTGGCCTCGCATTTCCTCTTTCAGGTATAAAGTATCCCGGCCTACAGGAGAGCAAAGGACTAAATGTTTTAGCTATGTTGCTTTGTGCAGAAATGCAATTGGTAAAATTGATATTGCCATGGACATGCCATGAACAGACTGCATTCCCCACCGACAAAACAGAACTTTTTTTTAAGGTTGGATGCTATTCATTTACTGATTACAATGTAATGTATAAAATTGTAAAAGGTAGCCTAATAAATAGCTAATATAGCTTTCATTTGTGACAATGCTACATTTATATTTAAAAATATATCTTGTTTAAATATGGTAATTTTAGGGGTGAGCTTTCATTCCAGGACAATTTAATATTTTGAGCCTGTCATAAGCTTTAAACAGCCTTCCTATAAACATTCCAACTGAGACATTTTTGCACTATGAGGTGTCTTTCTCCTTAAGTAACATAAAAATACTCAAAGACGTGTAATTGCTCTCATTGTAATACATGCAAACATACATCATTAAGGGTGTAACACTACATTTTTTTACTAAACCTTCCTGGTATGGGTGTCACTGTTCTATGCACTGAGTCACATGGAGAATACACTGTACTCTTGGTGTGAATATAAGGGCAAATACAATAATTCCACAAGTGCACATGCCATGCAGAACACCTTAGGTTGTAAGCCATTGGATATGCACAGTGTTATGGAAACTGTAGTGATTTAGGAGTATTTTTACGGTTACTGTAATCTTGTTTGTCTCCCAACCCTCCTCCTCCTCTAATCTGTCTTTTCCTCACTTCATGTAGAGTATAGATAGTGACTTATAGACTCATTTTTAATCTTTCTTTGCTCTTTTTTATACACTGTTCTCACCTTTCGATTTGAAAGGATTGAATATCACAGATTGTCTCGCTTTTAACATCAACCATGATATCATGCTGGATTGGACAAGATGTGTGTGTGAATGTTTACAATATACGACTTAAATTAACCACTACAAGCTGTAATAACTACATTAGTGGGACTTACCAGCACTAGATGGAACAAACTGTAATATGTACAGCCATCTTTTTAAATTAAATGAAATGAAACCTGTATAGCATTTTCGCACAGAACCATGATGTCACACTCCTAATATATATATGCTCACATTGTTGGTGAACTACACAATTGCCATTCAAGCAGCTCGACTCACCAAGACAATACTTCTGCTTACGTACAAACAACCCTGTGACACAAGAGGAACTGGAATCCTGTTATTCATTTATGAGAAGTGATAAAGAGCACCTATTTAACAAAACCCACTTTTTTTCTTTTCATGCATCAGGCCCTCACATGACATCTCTGATGAAGGGCCATTTCTCCTTCACCCCACTTTCCCTGCTGACCATCAACCATCAAGCTTTAAAATGTTCAGCTGCAGTGCCTCAGGGCCACAATGCTCATGCATGACAAGCTCTATATCCTGGTACACTTATAAACAATTCACATGCTTACTGGTGGCTTTGAGGTGAAGCCATGTGTTGAGATTTGGATTTCAGATTTTAAACAAAAAATATATTGTACTTTATTCTAATGAATAACTAAATAAATGAATTAATTAATGAATAAATGCAATAAAAATCACCAGCAAAGAAAAAGTAAAAAAAAAAAAAATCTTGAAAAACAATGATTCAACAAAATCCACAAATACTTAAAAGAGAACATAAATTAATGAACACAGATAAACATATTGTTTCCACTATTTCAAACAAATTAAAAGCCCACTATCTAAAAGCATCTTTCTTGTAGTCGCACCTCCACTTTGCTAATGTATTACTGACGAAGTCAAGCACTTTGCTGATCACCTTATGCTTCATGAGCTGATGACTGACATCCTGATTAGTCACTTTGTTAGTCTCAGCATACGACGCAAAAAAAGCTGCTTAAACACATCACTGAGCAGCCACGCACAGTACCCAGTGCAATTCATGAGTAGGCCAATCTCCTTTCGGTAAATCCCTTCATCCAGAATCGAGTAATACTCTCATTGACTGGACATGCCAAAGAACTGATTAGCCCTTATGGAAAAAAATGCAAATATTGTCATACACACACTGTAGTACATAATAACACAATGGTGTGGCGGGAAGTAGCTACTGGACGGCTCAGATATTGTTCACCTTTCTTGTGTCTGACGTTGGACACTTCACCTTCTTCCTCTCGTTTTCGGCAGCTGATCTCGAACATGTTGACGGAGACAGTGGAGCGGATTTCCTTCTGAGCCAGCTGCATGTGGTCGTAGAACACCTTGAAGAACATCTCCGATTTCTTCTGCTTGTGGAGCTCATGGTAGAAGGAGTTCTGCAGGAAAGAGAGAGAAAGAGTGGGTGGAATGAATGCATAACAATAAATAAAGTTGCCCCATCTGTCCAAAAGTTTGTAGACAGCTCTACTAATAAGTGATTGCCATACTGTGCTGATACTGGAATTCAACTGTAAACCCAGGACTTGAATACATTTCATAGAAAGGCAAACAGTGGGATACTCTTGAGCCTACATAATCCTATGGGCTGTGAAGAAGTGGAACAACAGCTTCATCACATATTTGGAGTCACTTGGATTGGTGCTCCAAAATTAATATCCAATATCAGAAATTTGCATCATGTTTATGTGGCTGAATGGCATTAAAAATTTAAAGAAACATCACACTATTATGTATACATTCTTCCCAAAAAAGAGCAAAGGGGAAACACTATTAGCACCGTTACATTTAAAAGAAACTTTTGACCTTACCACATAATCCTTGTGAAAACTAAAACTTTTGTATTGAGAGAATTGTGTTGGCAGAGACCTGTATCTGTGTGTTTCCTCCCCGCAGTAGTGCAATACCCAACAGGATGCTCTCCTCAAACACACGGTCATTCTTGGTGTTGACGATGAGATCAATGACCAACTCGGTTGCTCCCACACTGTCCAACATACACTGTATATCAATCATTGTTGTGCTAGGCTTGTCTGAATCCTGCCCTAGGGAGCCAGCTGCACATAAACACACACACAGTATTACAATTCTGACAAACAAGCATTGTTCCAATGTCAATATTATTAACAATATTAATTCAAATATTAATGTAATTAAATTAACCGCAAACTGACCATGTACATGAAAAAGTGGATAAGATGCTTTGTTTCTCTACCATATTGTGGCAAAGGATGTTGTGAGTAGAAGGGCTATAAATGGGGCTTTAAAATCATTAAGCCCTGTAAAATGTAGATACAGTTTTAAATGTATATTAACTATAACTCCCAAAAAATAGGTGGAGATATAGATGGCAGTTATTTAATATTCTGATCAATTTACTAATACATGAGCAGTTTCTTTAGGAATCTTTTAAAAACAGATCCCATGTAGTATCACCCCTAACAGTAATGACCCTTTAGAAAAATGCTGGTGGTAAAGAAATGTAATTATTAAACTCATTATCTTTTCATCACTGTACTTTTACTCCCTGTTTTGTCTTAATTTGTTGTGGGTTTCATTTCACTTTCAACCAACCCCTCTGTGTGTCTTGTTTGTACTGATAGCAGAATCTGGGGTGAGTCTCCTGTTAGCCTAATTGCCTATTGTGTTTTCTTAAAGTATAATAATAAATGCAATCATGCTTATGTGCACACACCAAACATTACACTTACGTAATCTAATTTGTTTAATTCATTGGGATTTCCAGTGTGATGAGCTTATTCCTGGAGCTCTCAAATGCAGTAGACTGTGCGAACGCTCAGATACCACCCCTGCATATGAGTCACATATTTTCCAAGTGCATGAAATAAGGCAGTGCTGCCTTCTTTTCTGATCTGTTCTTTTAGTGCCTAGACTGGAGTTTCTTCCAGACTCTGTATCCTTGCTCTCTAAGCACAGGGAATATTACAGCATATTACATAACTCTGCATTGCACAGGGCCAACATACCCAGACAAACTGCTGAAAACTGCTGCATTTAGAATTGATTATGTATGTTTGAAAGGCTGTGTGCAATGCTAAAATTGCAAAAAATCCATAGTCATCCTTGCTATTACTTATATGAGTACATCCATTCCACGAAAAATGCCACAGGACATCCGCAGCAAAACCTCTGACCTTTGACTAGAGAATATAATGTATATTCAATATATACAAGATATTCAAGAATAGTACAAGCCAAAAGCATCAGCTGAACATAAGGGGATTGGGTTTGTACTGACTAACATGAAGTCTGAACCAAACGCAAGTGATGTACAGGCAGTGCTGGTGTCAAAAAGACGTGTGTGTTTATGCGTGTGTGTGTTACAGGGGGGTCCTATACCTCCTGGGGATGAGCCACCTCCACTGCCATATTCCAGAGCCTTGGAGGGCTGTCTACCTAAATAGTGCGTCAACAGAGTCTTCCTCAGTGCATTGCCCTACAGGGGAAAACAGGCATTATATCAAGACTGGCATACAGCATATCAGTATCATCAAGCTCTGAGCAAAGTTTCAACAGAATGTGTTTAAAAAACAGAAATAGACATAAACACTTATGTTCACATTTGCAAACACAGCTTCTGCAATTTCCACAGATCTTTGATGGAGCTGTAGAGCAGTGAAACTGCATTCTCTGGTAATGGAGCATCCCAACACCTTTTGCTGGATTAGATTGACTACTGAATTCCATAACTAATTATTCACCATGAGTACCTGACCTCAGTAATGTTCACAGAAGTGCCCAACGCAAGCAGAAAACTTCATTAATCTTCTTTACAATATCAGTTATATTTTTATACATACACATTTACATAGAGTTTGTTATCTATGAACCATTAAATAAATAGAGGAACTAACCCACAAATGAATGCTTTGCCCTGGCTGCTGATTCTATTCTCAGAGATCCAAAAGCTGTATTGTACATAATGCATCTTGAACATAAGCACAGATTCAGAAGACAGATGCACAGCAGTGAAGATGAGCTCTAATCTGTTGAGATGCATGGCATTCTCAAATGTCTTTTCGATGCCATAATGTGATGCTCTCCGCATAACACATGGCAGGGGTGTGAAGAAGTATAACAAGTCAGCAGAAGCTTGTCTGTTCCGGCAGCATACCCACCGTCTGAGCATATTCTCAATGCAACCCAAGCTTAAAGTGGACTGCAAGGCACTTAGACCAACCAGCAAATTCTGCACTGATTGATTATACTGCTGAAAACTGATTTGATTTGCTGTAAACAAACACCTAGATGCACATAGTAAATAAATCTGCTGAAGCAGTTAACTGCAAAAAAAAAGTCAAACTGTGCATTCTAATTTGTGATGTATTTTCTCAGATTCCCAAAAACCGTCTATTTGAATGTGTGTGTGTGTCCATATGTCATGCACTCAGTGTCATTTTTATATTTGTAGTTAACTACAGACTAAAGTCCATCTTTGCATACATCTTACCCACCTTTAACCCTGTTCAAGACACTACCACAATGCAGCTATTACAGGTAGTCACATTGAAATTGTGGTGGTGTGTTAGTCTGTGTCACTACTGGACTTAGAATAGCCCACAAGCCAAAAATACCCAGCCAAAAAGTTCTTATGACAAGGTCTTATGACCGTTTTTGAAGGACAAGTACATGACTAATTGAAGATCTACAATGTGCAGTGGAGCTAATAAATTGGACAATGATTGTAGTAACTGTGTAGAGGTGTATATACACACACACACACACACACACAGTCTTTAAACATCCTTATTTGCCCATTCATATCATTAGAAATGGAAAATATCGTATCAAAATCCTGAAAGAAACAGACCAATAGAAATGCTCCAAATCTAGTTTGAATAAAATGGTTTCACTCTAACCCCCACTAAAGCTTTGTGTTTCTTCCTTTTCCTCTAATGATACAGTTTTGTATATGATGTTTTGTTTCAGCAGCAAAGATATATGAAGAAGAAAAAAAACGAGAAAAAAAAAACACATAACCTTACATAAATATAATCACCTTACATAACTCGTTTAAACTGTCATAATCGCTCCAATTACACTCCAAGTACAACAAAAGCTTCAGGGAGACAGAGAGATGAGAGAGAAAGAGCGCAAGAGAATGAAGGTGGACCAGACAACTGCAGGCTACCCACTTCCCTGAGGTAGAGGTGACAAAACAGGAGGAAAAAAAAAAGATAGAGAGAGAGAGAGAAAGAGAGAGAGAGAAAGAGAGAGAGAGTTATTCAGGTGGGGGGAAGTAGATTGGCAAAGAGAGTGGGAGTGTGGAAGAGAAAGAGAGAGAGTTACATAACACCTAGTGGTGACTTGCTGAGAGAGCACGAGGAAGGCGAGCAGAGGGATAGAGAGCAGGAGAAAGAGCAGGGTGGAATAAATTCAACCCCACTAGTCCTCCTTCAGATTTTCTCATCCCTCTCTGCTGTGGTCTCCTCCGGTGGTCCACAGCTGCAGTCTTTCATTCGCAGTCTTAAGATATTCTGAGATAAATATCACAAAGATGAAAAATTAAAATATCATTTTAAGAATTTTTCTCTCTTCTAGTGATATGTTTAGCTACAGGTGTTTTTAGAATTAGTTTTTAGTTTTCCCTCTGTGTGATTACTGAGAAGCACTTTTAATTTTAATGTACACACCAATAGAAATATAGCATATAATTCTACTGCTAAAAAGGGATGTTTCTCTCTGGCCGGCCTTGCATAGTTGCCACTGAAGATATTGAGTGTGTGTGAGTGTGTGTGTGTACGGTGCAGTTCATGCGTGGCCATGTTGTGTAAGAGTCAGGGGGATGGAGTAACGCCCCCTCTGGAGCCCCTCATGGACATGGTCAGCATGTTACTATGGAGACTGGCAGGGAGGACGTGGCCCGGACAGCTAATGGACCCTCCTCCTCTCGGCCTCCATATAAAAAGAGTCCGAGCTGTATGGCAAACACCTGCAAAGTGGAAGGGCAGAGAGCCAATTTTCCTCCCTCTCTCTCCCCACTATTGCTTTCTCTCTCTCTCTCCCTTCATAGAGCACGTGCTGCTTATGTTCCCTCTCTCTTTCAGTAAACACTCCATCTCATCAGCAGTCAGCACAGACACGCGTCTGCTTCCACTGTCTGGAAGAGTCCACACACACACAGAGATAGAGAGAGAGAGAGAGAGAGAGAGAGAGAGTGAGAGTGAGAGTGAGAGGTGAAAACAGCTTTCTTCCTTCAGTCACTCAAGGGTAGTTTTTTGTAGATTTTATTTAAGGATCCTATTAGTTGTATTCGGGTTGAATTGGTCTGTAGCTACTATTTTTTTTTAAACTCACAAAAGTAGAACTTACAGGGAAAGTTTTGTAGAGGCCCCCACCCCCCTCCCCTGCCTCCTAGATGACACTCTCCTGCAGAAGATTTAAGCAGAGAGGGGGTAGAAAAGGGACAAAGGTAGCAGTGCCAGCTTGAATCATCTGTCTGTTCCCGCATGAAGTTAAAAAACTACTCAGGTGAAGTGAGGACAGAACGAAAGAGCAGACCGAATGGTACAGAGGGAGTGGGGGGGGGGGAGACAGAGAGAAAGAGAGAGAAGGTAGAGAGGTTTAAAATGTGCGTGGGCACGCCACACTGCGGCTGGCCTGGCCGTGCCTGGGATGCTCCAGTGAGCCCAGCCAACACACACACATACACACACACACACACACACACACTCTATCTGCAGACACCTTAGTGTTGAGAATGAAGAGATAAACCAATAGTGAGAGGACTAGAGAGTGAGCGAGGATGAGAGGAAGAAAGATGGGGGTTGGAGTTAGGCAGAGAGAGGGTGAGAGAGATAATCTGTCTCTTTATTGATGAGGTCAGCCCACTCTAGGGTCTGCCCTGATCTACAATGCGCACAGTATCACCTTGGGGGTAAAGGAATAGTATATATAAACCTGCAAATGTTAGTGATTTTAGCATAAAACACAAAGGAGAGGGAGAGAGAGAGAGAGAGAGAAAGAAAGAGATAGAGAGAGCGCTCTTGTTTCATCTTCTACCTTACTTAATTCCTCCAGATTTGAGCCTCAAGCTGTGCTCTAGTGTTAGTTTTGTCCTTTAAACTTGTGTCCGATGCTCAAGCTCTCCCTAAAAAATTGTACTCAGCAAATTAATAGACTCTATATGAAGCATCATAAAAAAAATTCAGTAGCCAGTTTTTTATGCATAAACAAACCAAAAAATACAAGAAAGAACAAGCATTTTATCTTCATTGTTTATTACTTTTTTTTAAATCAATAGACACTGATTAATAAATATAATAAACATGTAAGCTTTTCAATTTCAATAGCGTTCTACACAGTGTGTGCGTGAACCTTAATCTTGTTGATCATAAATTTTACATGTAAATATTCATTTTATATATAAGTTGTGTGCATTTCCCCCAGTATTTCATATTAATATTTATCATTGGAGCATATCTCATCTACACCACATGAATAAGGAAGGAAAAGGCTGTGTTCTTCGTCCTATGAAACCTGTCAGTGCTCTTTCAGATTCATACAGCAGCTCAATTGCTGAACGTGCACTTGACTGCAGCTCATGTAAACACAGACCTACAATCAGCTCATCACTTTATGGGCTTATAAGATATACACTCAGTTCCAGATATTTTACTGGGTTTTACTGGATGCAGTTCCCAGGGCTTACAACACAAACTCTGATATGGCAACTGCGTTAACCACAGAAAGAAAAAATGCTAAATTAAAACTGTTTAACAAACACTACCCACAGGGCTTCATTTACTGCATCAGACTGAGGAACATCCAGACTCAAATTTAAAAGCAGCCTCTTGATCTCACATATGCCTTATCAGAATATTGGACAGTGGCTACAGGCCAGCTATGGCTCTGCTTTGGTGAAATTGATTTTTATTGAAGAAAGGAATAGAAAAATCAATACACCTAAAATCTCACTGGCCTGTGTAGGCATGAACCACAAGACAACATCAAGTTGGTGTAGACGCTTATATAACACATATACACAAGGAAAGAGAGAGAGAGAGAACTGAAAGGAGTAGAGAAAAGTGAAAGAGGGACACAAACAATCTTTCTATGTTACTGGTTTCTCTCCCTCCCTCAGTGAAGATGTGAAGAGACAATCTTAATATCCTCAGAGTCCACCCCATCCAGAGGCCTGACCACTCCTTCATTGGCGGACCGCTGGGATTCAGGATGCTGCCCTCATAAAGAGCGCCGGCAGCAAAACAAATTAGCCTTGCATGTGAGAGCAATCTGTGGGCCTGTTGATTTTCAAGCTGGTCTAAGACAAACAACAGTGTAAGCAGCCGTTTTTCAACGCGCCTGACCCTGGGCTCATTTAGCAAGAGAGGCTAATGCAGTTAGGGGCTCAGGGTTGGATAAACAATACACTACATAAACCATAAGATCTTATGGAATCTGGAGTTCATATCCTTCATCAACACCAGTACACTACCACACCCCACACATAAGGAGCTATAAGCAAGATATTGGGCAAACAATGCTTTAATATTCATGCAGCATAAGGATAATTAATGAATACTTCATGTGTGAAAACACCTAGATTCTCAAAAGGTTTTAAATAATATTTGTAAACGTATAAATCAGAAATGTCTGGTACAGATTAATAATGGACCAAAACTAAACCTCTTGCCTAAACCCGAATTTCAGGATACAGAATAACAAGGGGGAAAAAAGTTAAAACATAAAAATTATTAAAAAAAAAAACAATTAACAAAAAAAATGAACATTTTCACTCTAATCATCAGACTCCTGCCTCAAACTTATTGTCCACTGTGGCAAAGACATATATCTCTGTAGATCTTTTATAGGAACATAAGTTTAGAAAACACACTTAAACAAAAATACTGAGATTTCTGTCCCTGGAAGTGTGTGGTGTGATGACTGATATTATCGGTGGCACGGGTTTATGGATATGTAGTTTGTGTTATAATGACCAAAAGAGCCGTCATTACTTAGCATTGGATTTATGTGCCCTATATTACAGGTTACTCCTGCAGAAGAACCATGTGTAATGTGGGGGGACTAAAGTGTTGCAGGTTTGATCCCTCCAACTGGCAGGAATACTGGAGACAGGAGGAGAGAAGGAACGGTGCTGTCTCAAACCTTAACATTCACAGCCTGAACAAGGCACCCCAAATGCTCTCCATGCACTGGGATGGCTGCCCACTGCTTGCTGCCCCTAGTGTACTTGTGTTAGCACGTGTATGTGTGAGTTTGTGTATTGACCGAGTGTGTTTCTCTGTAGGAGACCTAGATGTACCTGCTAGGCTTGCTCATCTCCATGGTGGCCATACAAATTAATCTGGATACCTAGCAGATTCAGAATGAATATTTATGAGCTTTGGACACACACACACACACACACACACACACACACACACCAAAGTGTTAAAGCTCTTAACTGGTGTTATTATTAAAACAAATTGATTTTCACCCTGTTCCTCAATCGTCAGAGCAGAAATAATGTGGCTGGTGGATCATTCTCAATGTTGCTGTGACACTGATGTGGTGGTGGTGTGGTATTGTGTTGGGCAGGTATGTGTGGATCAGACACAGCAGTGATTCTGGAGTTTTTAAACATTGCTCACTCACTGTCCACTCTGTTAGACACACCTACCTTGTTAGATGTAGGTGTAAATTCAAGGACAGCTGTTGCTGTTAAACATTACACTATATATATTTTTTTATTTAACGCAACACACTAAAATTCCTGAAAAAAAGAATATAACTGAATTTATAAAGGTGTTGGGTTGCATGATACCCTACATTAATTCAAAATGTATTGAGCCTAACATAGGTTGTTGAGCTGTTGAGCTGCACTGTTTAAACAAGCTGTAAGTCATATGTATATTATATTTTAGCAAACTATCAGACAACAGTGTAGGTTTTCAGACAAAACAGCCTCAGGTCTTGGAAAAAGCCATGTTTCAGCTCTTGTTTAACTGGCTAAAGGTACAATTTCAAAAATGGTCTCTGGGGATTCAGCAAACAAGATATCAGGCTATACATAGCAGCCACTAAATGTGTGCATGTGTACATATTATCACAGGGATTTCTCCCAAACAAGGTTAATTTTCAGAGAACAAGTGGCAATCGTTATTTGCGTATGTTTTCTAAATTTAATTTTGACACATGACACAGTTTGTTTTCCACACGCATATCCACTGCGTGGCTTTTCAAAATTCATGAAGACTAAAGCATTTCTCATCACATTAAAATGTATTGGCTATGTGTGTGGATGAGAGAGCAGGTGCTTGTGCATGTATGTGACTGTGTGTGACTCTGTGTGGAATCTCTCAGCAGTCTAGTCTATTTTTTTTGTGTGGGCTGGATTACAGTCATATACTGCTGTAGTTATCTGGGAGACCTGCTGGCATGGAACTTGTGTGTGTGTGTGTGTGTGTGTGTGTGTGTGTGTGTGTGTGTGTGTGTGTGTACGCATGTTTATGTGTCTCCGCATGTCAGCATGTGTGTGAGGGGCTTAGCAGTGAGAGGATGGTAATCTGTAAAGCTACTTTGCCTAAGGCTAGTGGTGTGAAACTTGGCTGAGAGAGAGAGAGAGAGAGAGAGAGAGAGAGAGAGAGAGAGAGAGAGAGAGAGAGAGAGAGAAAAAAAAGACAGAAACAGGGAAGTATTACATAATGAGGATTTTCTTTCTTTGTCAACAAAAAGGAGAGTCTGTTTACACACACACACACATACACACCCAAGTAACGTGAAACTCTTGGGGCATTATCAGTTGATCAGACCTGTGTAACATGGTTACACATGTAAAAACACATGATCTGTCCTATTCTGTAATAAAGGTCCAGGCACATTCTTAAGCTGAGAAAGAAAAATGAGGCTGATGGATTCTGACTGCTCTGGGAGATATAATGAAGCTGGCAGTGATACAGAGGGTTTTCACAGGTACATTGAGTGACTCTCTCTTTGCCTCTTTTTCTCTCTCTCTCTCTTTCTCTGACACACAAACATCTAATTATAGCTATCATTGAACTATAACAGCATATAATTCCATATCAAGCCAAAACAAACATACACCTCTCATCATCAGATCCCAGCCCCCTCTGACGACACTCAAAGTGCTCAACCTCTACCCAACACACAGTAATGCAAGCCCTCAGCACAGATATGCCACACCCACACTGAAACCTTAGCTCACCTCTCTGTACTCTGACCTCAGCTCAACCCTAAACAAAAACACCCACACGTGACGAACTAGAAAAACAGAGAGCAGAAGAAGAAGAAGAAGAAAAAAACCCCACAGTGGAAATGAAAAACAACGGTTTAACTGTAATTATAGTGCAAAACATCTGCAGTACTTTTGCACATAAACAATCCCAAGTTTAAACACTGATGTCATAGGTGTGCTTTTAAAAGGTGCGCTTTATTTATGAAGCAGCATCAACATCCCTATTCTACTGTCACTCACATCACCCTGTAAGTGGTTACTGAAAGGGAAATTAAGTCATTTAGAGCTAAAAGCTTAATCATGTATATTTCACTAGTTGCAAGAGCTGCCATTTTAATTACATCAACCAAGTTGTTTTTACAACCCTTAATTTGGGAGATTTTACTGAATCCAACAAAGCTTGGGAACTGGCTGTTGATGTATTAGACCAATCAGAAATTAAAAAACACACCGATTGTGACATCACATCTACACGCCAAACCCCCCCCCCCCATCCCCCCTGCCTCCTACACACTAAAAAGTGGTCCTTAACTTATAGAAAATAACCAGATAAGTCACAATAGCATTACCAGTCAAAAAAAATTTTAATCACCATTGGATCATTTCCCCAAGTTGTCCTGTGCTACTGCTGTCCTACACTGACCTGTTGCTGCAGAGGAAACAATAGATACTCTGACAGCAACAACAAGGATTCAGATTTAACAACACAGATATGTAACAGTAGGTTTTATAGTGTTACAAATGCAATAAAATAAAATAAAAATATAAACAAACAAATATAAGAAATGAACACTGGTCCAAATTGTATACTCTTAAAACGAATACATTTGTTGAAATACTGTTTGAATATACAGGCTAAATCTAAGTATCTATTTGATGTAGATGAATATACTGGTATTATAATTGAGGATTTCCACATAAAACATTTTAAAAACACATGTATGTACTTATACACACACCCACACACAGCGACATATGCCTAACATCAAGGAGAAGTGTCCCTTGGTCCAATTATACAGGCTCTTGAGTCATGACCTGCTGCTTGGCAACCAAGTCATATATAAATTGTGAGAGAGAGATTCTGACAGATGTACTTTGTAAGAAAAAAAGATGTATTAGAGCAATGGAGTTGTAAACAGCTTGAGAAAATAATGAGTCGAACACAAGCAGAAGTGAGAGCGAAGTGAACAGAGACAGCGAGAGCAGGTGACGGGGAGAGAAAATGTAAGTGAGAGAGAGAGAGAGAGAACGTGATGGGCCGCGTGAGGCTGGCTCAGACACTGCGGCTCAGTTACGTAAACACACCCCCCGCTCCGTCTCCTCATGGACTCAGCAGACGCCGCTCCCCTCCAATCCCTCACTCCGCTGCTGCATAGTGCTCAGCCCTCGCTCACATGGCTCCTCACATGCTCTATCTCTCTCTCTTTCTCTCTCTCACTCGCTCTGTGTCTGGAGGGATTGTGAAGTCAGCTCAAGGCTGAATGAGACTGCAGCACCACACTCAGGGCAACGAGGACACAGCACACACTGACACTGAAGAGTGCTGATACAAACACATAGATGTGTTCCCATAATCAAATATGAAAATCCATTTAATTTGGCAGGGAATATTTACTCAGAAAAAGCAATAATATTATATTTAAAAAAACGTTTATCTTTATAAATTATTAATAGAGTACCTAGTGTGTTCATTTGCCATTTGTGAACCTCCGCCTGTGGCAGGCTGGTATTATTTGTAGTCATCATTTTGTCGATTTGACTAATCAGTGGTTCATTCAAATGTTCAAGGATTTATTTGTTCTGTGGCGAGCTTGCATCATCTGAACTGCTATTCTGAAAAAGACGGACCGGTTCCACTATATTCATTGTTATGGATTTGTTTGCATTTATTAAATGATTTATTCAAAAACTGCTGAGAATATGTTTTTTTCAAAGAGTTCGCTCTGGTCATTTTTACACAGTAGTGTATATAACATACACAAGACATACAGGCATAAACAGACAAATGTCCAAATACCTGTGGATATCTCTACTATAATATTTCTGCTAATTTAATGTGCAAATCTTCCCACAAATATTTTATTATTGGATATGTCACCGCTGTTGTAACTGTGTCATCAATCTCTCAGTGTCCTTACTCGCACAATTTCAAAATGTTCCAATGTGATGATTTAAATGGGAACTGAAATACATCGGTTAAAAGCTTGTTTCTTAAACTTCTTTTGAACATTTCAGGAATGTTTTCCTTCCCTGTGAAGATGTATCTTTGGTCATACATGGCTTTCTTTTTCCATCAGCATGGAGATATTTACTCACACACTGACCCACAGACTCACACTTTTTATAAAATTATGGCTTGCTGCAAGACCCTATTTAAACAACTGGATTTAAATCCTGCCAAATTTACACCAAACCCTTCTTCTCAGTGCTGATGCAGGATGAGCTTCGGCCCTGTGCTGCAACTTTATGGCAGAGTGGGCATAATTAAACCTGCTCTAAATTACTCTTCCCTCTCTAATCTTGACCTCAAAGGTATAAGCAGCTGCTGCTAGAGAACAGAGCCTCTGGAAGGTATGGAGAAGAGGTGGGGCTGCAGCATTATTTCTGCTGTGTCAAAGCTTCAGTAACCCCTGATATCTCTCTGCCTCTATCTCTCTCTCTCTCTCTCTCTCTCTCTCTGGCTGCAGTCAGGGATCTCTGCAGTATTGATTTGTTGTGCTGGGTGTTTTTTGGCTGTTGGTGAACTCCTCCCCCCACCCCTCTTGCTCACATTCTCGCTCTCACTCTCGCTTGTTCTTTCTCCCTCTCCCTGTCCTCGCGTGCCTCTGGCTTATGCAACAACACACTGCTCTGTCCACTGAATACTGATTAGCTGTCTGGAGCTCCAAACCCCCAGCACTCATCCAACCGAACCCAAGAGCACCACTGAGGCCTGAGAGGAGGGCTTAGTTCATTCATTTTGAAAACACACACACACACACACACACACACACACACACACACACACACACACACCCCTCCCCTTAGCTTGCAGAGAATTGGCGGGGAGTACAGAAGTGCCTCGGGGTCAACAGGTTCAAACACAACTCCCAAAGTTTGCATGTCCCTCGAGCACCCTCTGCTGGTCGCAACCATGACTGTGACAACCACAGAGATCTGCAGACTGACCTCTGGAAATCCTTTCCACAGTCCTTCATAAAGCACACTGCTCTGACTCATCACAGTCAGCCTTCACCTCTTCACTGCAGAAAAGTTTACTTCCACATCACAGACTGTAATGGGATTTGCCAGCTACCATTCTACGCAATAGCCAAAGAGATAAGAAAAAGGGCAGGCTTCATAGCATGGTATTTTCCACAGTTTCTTGTGCAGTAGATGGACAGTGTCTGTACTTGCCTACTGAGCAAATTGTTATAATATATATATATATATATATATATATATATATATATATATATATATTGTATATATATATATATATATATGTTATATTATATATGTAGTGAGGAATTTTAAGAAAACAAAGGAGAAGCAGGATGAGAATTGAAATGAATAAATGCCACTGACCCGATCATCAAAGGCTTCTTTCTTGTCCAGCATCTCCCGGAGTGTCTGTAGGATCTTAATACACAGCTTGTCCTCCTTATCCATCAGTTTCTTTGTGTGCTTAATTAGCCTGAAGGCATACAATGGGAGCAAATCACTTAATCTGGACCATTTACAACATTTTACTAGTTGATTTTCTTCTCATTCCTTATAAGGGGAAAAAGTGGTGCTAACAATCTTAGCACACACACAATAAAAGTCCTTTTTCTTAAATATCTGAAAATGCCTGAAATATCTTATTGAACTTACATAAGAAAAGTAATACTGTAATCTGTGCAGTGCTACAGCAGGTGGGCTGCATGCTGGGGCTTTCAGTGTGAATCAGACTTGAGTGGTTATGCAATAGTATAGGCACATCATGCAGCCACAGACTCAGGTAAGTGCTGCTCTAAAATGCTGTCAGACAGACAGGCTCTCAGGAGAGCTGCTTCACCACCCACACAGAACCCAAATACAGCCATATAACCTAACCTGGGGCAAAAAAAAAAATCTCCTAGAGCTACATCGTCTGTGAATATGTGACATGAAAGAAAATGTTTAAAATGAATTATAATGTTTTGGCAAAGGTTTCTCACCATTATTTGGAAGTAAATAAGCGGAATTTTTTTTTTCCCAGGGGGCCATAAGAGGAAAAATCTAATTTGACGCGGATGCCATATGTACACACGATCTGTTTTATTTCCAAATTGTATTTCTTAGGCTGGAGAAGAAATATACTCCTGTGATAGAACTTCACCTAACACCTCAGTCCTGGGTGGAGTTTGTGTTCAGCTAAAGCCTATTATGTGTCAACTGAAAGTTCATTTGGAGGCATATTATGAGCGTGTTTTGCAGCAACATGAAAGCATGTGCTGAGCTGTGGCTGCTCACATAACTGTATGTGGCCCTCTGCATTATGCTAAGAAAAATGTCATCAGTGGGAAGCATAGGTGACAATGGAGGAGCCACATTTTAACAAGTTAATGTCCATGTGCTCTTCAAATATGAGTCTGGAAATACTGTACAAAAGTTAAAGTTTTTTTTTTTTTGGAGCTACATGTTACTAAAAGGCCAATGCATAAATAAAATTTGGACTTGAAGCTTAAAAATGTGCAGAATTTGGGATGTGTGTATAGTTAAATGCCAAATGAGCTTTTCTCCTTTGCATAAATATGTTTTGAATGAGAGCTATATATTTTGTAGAAGATCCGACAAAAATGGGCAGCGGTATATTACTGTGCTTTTACTACATATTCTGTTTGATTTACCAAAGGTTGAGCTACATAGCAAGTATATAGTACATCTGTTTACCAGCATTTTGTGGTTGCTCAATAAAATATAAAACAAATATTTAAACTAATATTTAAATAAATAAATAAAAATCAATGTTTGTGATTTGATACTCATTAGACCAGTGTATAGCACATCACAAACACGGATTTTATATACATATCTCAAATGACACTTACATATATAGCTTGTCTACTCAGCATCTGCAAATTAAAGCCAGGATTTCTTTCATGGAATAAGCTTTAGTTTCTGACAGACTCCTTTTTAAGTTACACTTGCGTTTAAGCTGTGTCTAGAAAACATAGCTAAAACTTTTCAAACAAATGCAAGCGCTTCCTACTTAGTCATGAAGGCTCCAGATTCACAGCGATGACGTGCTGGCTCTGGAAACAGTAGCTCTGGACTGTGAAAAACATCCACCAACACAGAGAACTCAGCTTGGACACGGGGGCTAAACTGGTCCTTTAAAAATGATACCACACTCTATACACACACACACAGACACACAGAACATTTCAGGATTATATATTCAAGGTTAAAGTTTAGACAGGTTGTTACATGCACTGCTTTTACTTTTTAATATAAAAAGGGTCTGTGAATATTAGAGTAGTTTTAGGCAATCAAACCCTTGATGCTGAAAATAATCCATGATACCTGTAGTTTCTCTATGATGTTCTTGTAGTCCAGAGTACCGAGGGGCTCTTTTCGGGGTCGAGAACGAGCAGAGAGCCTCCAGTCTTTAGCAGCACGCTGCACCATATTGGTGTGGGTCTTCAGAGACAGTGTGTTTACCTGACTGTCCAAGTCCACTGGGATAGCAATGTTCCGGTTCTTAGCTGAAAGGAAACAGAAATAAATTAATTAACTCATTTAGAAGAATTACTTTAATATTCCAGCACTCTTAGCAGCAAAGTGGATTAAGTTTGGTGTATTATAAAAGTGCATGTTTTTGCTGTCCAATTAAAAACATGTATCTTCATTTTTGTCAATTTTTAGTTAACTGCATCATTTGAACCCAGCGGCTCTCCTTCATATTGTGTGAAAATTTCATGATGAATGAACCAATAGAAATTTAGGTTAGAGCATCTAATAATGATGCCCCTGTAGACTTCCTGCTGGAGGTATTACCAGGCACGGTCAACCGGAAGGAGCCCTTAAGGTGTATTATATTTCCGGACTGGCCTTGGAATACCTGAGGATCCCCAAGGAAGAGCTGGTGGAAGTTCTGGGGGGACTTTGATGCATGGGATAATTGGAAAAGACGATGATGATGTTTCATTAAAGAGAGAATTAGGAATCACATAGAACAGAAAAGACAGCTCAGTTGCAATGTTCACATTGTTTTGTTATATCCTAATGTTTAAAAAAACAATAATAATTAAAAAAATCTGTAATGGCATGCCAATCAAAACTGATTCAAACCAAGTGTTTGCAGAAGAAGAAAGAAGAAACTAGGAACCCTGGTTATAGTTTAACATCAGAAGATATTTTGTATGCCGTAGTGTATCAAAGAAGATTCCAAAGAATAGAAAGATTTACAATAAAATATGAAGAAAGCACTAGGGGCTGTGCTTAAAATTTATTGAGAATGAGTAGTTTACAGGACTACAACTATAAGAAGAGGGAATTAAGGATGTTAATGATTATTTGGTTAACATGCTAATGGTTATTTGGAAAAGAAAATAGTGAGGACCATCTCATCATTCACTGTGACTAACTGCATACTTGTGACACTGTAACTCACTGAAGACACTGGAGCTTTTAACTTACCCACATCTGCAAGAGTCTTAATGCAGGCTTCAATGTTGGTCTTCTGTGAAGCATTCAACCAAGGGCAATTGTAGACTCTGAATGATGACTGAAGCAGCTTGATAAAGGTGGGCTGGTGGGTCTGCCAGTAAGACAGAGAGAAAGGGAGAAAAAGCAGATTTGATGATGAAATATGTGGCTGCTGAGATCGAGATCAAAGCACTGCTTCAGTTAGTGAAGGGGGATAAACTGATGTATGTGTGATGCCGGCAGTGCAGTTTGAGTTTCTCAAATGTAGTTAGGTGCCATCTACCTGTAGATTGGCGTTACTGACAGAAAACTGCGATCCGAAAAAGCCTTTGACAATAGACATGATGGTCTCAGTAACATATTTGTCCAGTGTGGCGTCAGCATGCTTTCGGTCTGAGGAGCTGCTACACACCTTTATATATATATATAAAAAAAAACAAAAAAAAAAAAAAACACACACATCATATAAGTCCGGTACATTTCATCATCATCCAGATTACACTGTCAGCAGCAATGGCTTAATACAGAGTTAAACATAGGAGGAGCTCAGCTGGACCTATGAACATTTTGTAGCATGTAAACATGAAATGGCAAAAAGCCAATTAAACAATATAAAGAATATAGTATTCTAAAATATCTTACTAGTTTGATCTTCTCGAATTGTATATACTGACACTTTTGTGGCATTCTTGTCATGTTTTTCCCCCAAAAATATTCAAATTAATTGATTAAAAAAAGTAATGATCAATAAAATGTTCAGTATTAGTAAAAATGTCACACTAATCTAACATTTATTATTTGAGTAAAACTAATATTTTTGCCATGTTTTGTTTATACCAAGGATTAACATCAACCACTGTATAAATTTCTAAATGTATAATAAAAATAAAAATTCCCAAGGTATATTAAATCAAACATGATGATAAGATGTTTGAAAATAACAGACATGATTAATACTGGTTTCCTTACTTTGGACATATCTTCGAGGAAGTTTTCAAAGAGGTTCCAGATATGGTTGCTGGTGTAGATCTCCTTCATCTCCACTTCCGTGTCCACATAACAATGATTCACAAAATTCACATAGGCAATCTTCACCTGTGGGTGATAAGCAGGTTCAGCGGTGCAACTATAGAATAACAACATTTCCCCAGTAGTGTGACATTAGCAATCTCTAGCTCAGTCACAATGTAAACATTAAACTAAAACAAATACAATTTAAACTGACATCGGGAATGCAGTCCTCATTGGTAACCACACTGACAATGTCATCCAAAGGCAGAAGTGAGTTGCATTTGATCTCAGTGTAGACATTCTTGCCCTCTGTGCAGGCAGCCAGTAACTCCACCAGGTTTATGTGGTAGGCCAGAGCACTGTTCTCATCATCACCATCCTTGGCCAAGTTCATCAGCTTCAGCAGTGTAGGGAACGAGGCGCGGTCATTGTAGAACAGCAGCACTTCCTCGCCTGCATTTACCAGCTGTGAAAACCACATGCAGAGGAGACAGAGGAGTTAGAGATATGTTGAACTGATCATCAGAGCATGAATTTAGATAATAATACAATAATACAAATACAACATTTTGCAGATGAATGTGTAAATTACGTAAAACAAAATATAAAATATTTTATATTTTCTTTGGAAAAACAGGACATGTGGAACGTGTTTCACTAGACTGTGAAAAAATGATTCAATGTTCTGTCGCTCTGTAGTAGTGAATGCATATTGTATTACAACAATGAACCAAACAAGATACACAAATATTTTTACTCATTAATAATGAAAATACTGAATAAAAAATATTAAAAAAAACATATAAAATAAAAAATGTTTTAATTAGGCAGTGATGAAGTTAAAACACTAAAGACTCAGTGTCAACAAAAAGTGATCACACTGCTGTAATTATATAATAATCACAAGATTTCTCTACCAATTATTAGTGTAATGTCAGCATAATGTGGTCTTAGATTTTTGATATTGTGCACTGCAGTGGTACAGAATGTTCCTCTCTCTCACCTCTGTCATCACTTTGTCCTGGCACTTCTTCACATACTTGCCATCTGATCTGACTATGGTCTGCAGGAATCGCAGGTAGTGGACTGAGCGACCATGTGTTTCGATGCAGTGGACAAAGTGGTGCACTACACGGTCACTGATTTCATTACACAGGTGATAGTTGTTTTGGAAGATGGAACGCATGGTCTTTGCCTCTAGGTGCTGTAAAAAGGGAGCAAAACAAAGCAAATATTCTCTTATAGACCTTCTACTGCATTCATCCATAAAGGGATTAACCTGGTCAAACCAATGTTGGGATATCAGTATCTGATTCCAAAAATCTGGTTACACGTTCTGACAAGAAATACCAACATACTCCAGGGGTGAGGAAGAGGTTGAGATGTTTATGAAGCAGAATCTGGTTTTGAGGATTATCACTGCAGAAGTTCTGCAGGAAGACGTGAGCCAGATTCATGATCTCCTGCATTTTCTGATCTCCCTGAAATCAGAAAACATGGAGATAGTAAAATAAGTTAAATCAGACAGACATCAATTATTCATTGAGAAAGGCTTTAATATTGTGGTTAGATTGGAAAGTTTCATTCTACTTCCATACACACTTTTTCATATGGGACCTGCAGCAAATCCAGCACCACATTATGAGCTCCCATGTTCTTTAGCAGTCGCTGATGTTGGATACGGTTCTTCTTAGAAGAAGAGAGCTTACTGAGACGCTGTAGTATCTACTGACCAAGACAAAGTAATTACCAACATTTGTCTGAGTGTATGCAATGGCACAATATCATAAGGGTTATGTCACTGGAATGTGAGAATGTACAATAATATTATTGATGGAAAAAAGTGGATAACTGCTACATAAGCTGTACCCACCTCTTTCACAATGTTGTAGTTGTTGGCTTTATTGCTATCTATCTTAATGTTGCCTTCCTGCACTGGACTGAGGACTAACTCCTATCAAACACATAAGACATTTTTAGCCCAAAAAATCAAGTTTACAAACATACCATAGACTGAGTATGACAAATATTATGTCCATTGTTTGTATATTTAGTTTTGGGGTGCGACTACAAATCTAAACACATATTAATCAATGACATGTGAACGATAACATATTATTCCTATTTTCCCTGCCTAAATAGTCCTGTTTGTATAGAAACAAAAAATGTACAAAACATAAAAAATAAATAAATAAATAAATTTACCATTTTGATCATTTCAATCAATTTCTATTAATTTCAGCTGTGTCATAAAGTCCAAGAATACTTCAATAGACTTTACTGAAATTGATAAAACATGACACAGGCAAGAGAACGGGACAATGCCCAATGCCAAGTGTGGGTTGGAAGGGTATAAATCTAATATCAATGGGTCATGGAGCGGTGGAACTGTGTTCATCCAACACCACTACCTGAATTCAATGACCTCACATGACCTGCTCATCTAGCTGAATGTAATTAAGACCTTACAGCAGAAAGCAGTAAAGGCTGTAACTGCAGCAAAAAGAGGATATGCTAAATATTATCTCCCTTAATTTTAGAACAAAGCTTTCAAATAAATAAATAAATAAATTTAAAAAAAAAAAAATAATTATATATATATATATACACACACACACACACACACACACACACACATACAAATTCACTTATTCCGGCCATTTAATAGCATTAAGATGGCCTCCAGGGCTCCAGGGGGCATACCTCCATGTTCTGTTCTTTGTTTTGGTTTTCAGCAGTGTCCTCATTGCCATAAGTACCACTCTTCTCCACCCAGAGCTCAGACTTCTCTACAGTCAGCCTCAGCTGGTCCAAATCTGCTTTTATCTGCTTATAGTTTTCCACATCGTGCTCAGAGACCAGCAGTTGGACCTATACACGTGCACATACAGCATCAGAATTGGATTTATGAGGGAAAATAAACATGAAGTGATTGTAATCAATGAGAGATGTTCTTCTCGCCTTTAATGTTCTTAATGATGGAACAGAAAAAGATGAAAAAAACCTGTTTAAAAGCCTGAAGGACTTCAGCTCTCTGGCTGAAGTGTTTGAAGATGAGCTGAAGGGAGCCAGAGACGAGAGGAGGGTAGTCCTGCATGATGAGGTGAATCAGCACTCTCAGAAACGTTCTGCCTCCTTCATCATCCAGATCCACTAAATCTTTCTCTTTACCACTGATTATTGTGTGAGCACACACACACAGACACAAATGTAATACCTTTAATTGTTTCATATAGGATGTAATACATAAATACTGTACATAAAGATGTATATCGAGGCTAATGAGAACCTATACATAATACAAAGATTTTTCTCTTTTTTCACTTTACCCAAAGAGCAATGGGCAAAAAATATTTCACACCCTATATTTTACAGTTACAGGCAAACTTGAGAAGTTATTTAGAGTTGCTTTATGGCTGAAGCCTGCAGAAGTTTCCTAATGAGTCAATTAAATGCCTGACTCACCTCCCAGCAAACATACTCTCTGCTGTTTCAGAGATCTCTTCTAGGTTGGGTTCTAAAGCACAAACAAACGACACACAGTGAGATAACAAGAGGCACAATACAATCTGTTCAATTATGAGTTATAGTCAGTGACATAGACAACAGTGCATCAATATTAAGAAAGTGCTCTTACCAGTCGGCACAGTCGGAGTGTATTCTACAACTGAAACAGTGCTGTCGTTCACATTCTGGTCTCCAAACTCTTTCTTATAGATTGAGAGGAGGTAAGTGATCCTGTAGTCCAGACGTACACTGAGAATGAACTATCACAGAAACACAAACACGCATAGGAATAACGTAAATCTTATGTAGTGTTGATTTATACAAATTAATTAAGACAAATTAGACTAAAGACTACACAGCTTTGGTTTGGTTATTCTGTTGTTTTGCTTATGTAAGTATAACCTGTGGAAAAAAAAAAAAGAAATACACATTTGACTAAGGGCTATAACACATTGACAAATAATTCTGCTTAGATCAAGGGTGATGAAAGGCAACATTTCAAAATGACCATGGGCCACAAAGACAAGTTTTGACTTTTGTATGGTTTTGTTGATTTATGAGCAAAGGTCCAGACTTACAGCCGTTTACATTGTATACGTGCATTACTTCCCTCTGGTGACCTTCACTGCACTGACAGGTACTGTTTATTCAGCGGTCTAAATCACAGTGAGAAACTCACCTGCAGAATCTCAATGATCCTGAGCTTAGTGTCCATCACCATCACATCCTGGTTGTCAAGGAGACAGAGTGGTTTTCCATGGCCTGTCATTGGCTCAGACTCAGAACCGCTATGAGGAGGCATGGAGCCTCGGCTGAGAACCATCTGAGTCATCATTTCACCCACGTCATGGATGGTGCGCAGGACATTATTACCTACATAACCACAAAAGCACAAGACTAAGCTCAAGGTAAATGTTGCCAATGAGTAAAGCCTTGTCAACTTTGAAGGAGAATAACAGAACAGGTTCAGAACAAACTTTTAGTACACTACTGAAAAATAAACCAAGGGTGGTCTGTTCCTATACATATGACCAAAGAGGCATTCTGATTTATTTTAAAATTTAACAGTGAACTTCTACAGTCAGTAAACTGCAAACTGAAATTAGAACACCAGATTAACCAATATGTTAAAACTAGTGGTGTCAATCGATTAAAAAAATGTATTTGCTTTAATAAAAATGACATTCTGTGATTAATTATGATTAAATACAAGTTACAATAGTTCTATTTCCTTGGGGTTTTTTGGAAAGGGAGATAAATACATGTATAGAGTGGAGGAAAATATTTTAAATTTATTATAACATTTCAGAGTAGTTTTTATTATATTTGAATTAGAATCTCTTAATTGGATAGAATCTTCTGAGTTTTCAGAGAGATAGTTAACATCTCATTAAACACAGTGAAGCTCTGTCTCGGCTTTAATTGAGAAATTAGCTACTTGCAGCTCAAAGGTCAGACAACAACACATCTCTATATTCCATTTCCATATTTCAGTGAGGCCTAAGAAAAAAACATGGAAATTCTCACAGCAGCTATGCATTTGTGTGCTCATGTGTGAGCAAGAGAGAGGGAGAGAGAGACTTATGAGATTAAATCCATATTTCAGCATAAAAAAATAGCCTACTTTCTGAGCTCTACAGTAGTGAAGCAGTTGAAAAAAATGATTAAATCTCATATGCTCTGTAAAATTAATTATAGAAGGAAGTTGTGCCCAAACTTTGTAAAATCATTTTCAAAGTTAAATTTTCCAGATTAATCAAATGCGCTAATGCATTTACATTGATAGAACTAGTTAAAAACTAAACAGTGATTCTCTGGCTGTGATGTGTGATTGCAGATTCTGTCTAAGAATGCCTGACCTCCCTCAGGACTCTTGAAGAGTTTGGGCATGATCGTGAATGGGTGCTCCACAATGTCCAGGATGGCCAGCAGGGTGCGCGTAAGACCTAGCAGCTCATTAAAGCTGTAGAAGCCAAAGTACACCAGGTTGCGTGCCAGGTTCACAACCTTGCAGGGGGAGAGTGAGAGAGGGGAAAAAAAAATAAAAAAATGTGTCATATATCTCATAACATCCTTCTCACATCTGATTTTATATATTCCATATTTTTAACTGAAAGAACCTATCCAAATAGTGTTGTTCTATTGGAAATTGGAGAGAAGCATGCAATTCAGAGAGATGCCTTAAAAAGTAGGCCTTCAAAAGAAATAGAGAGAAAGACTTGGCAAATTTAGTTTACATCTTTATACTTGCTTTTAGACAAAGAAGAGCTTTAAAAGACCCTACCTCTAGAGTAAGCTCATTCTTTTCCTCATCTCCAAAGGGGAAAGTCTGGTTCACCACATCTTTTAGGTAATCATCCACAAAATCCATTGTATGGGCAAACTTCTTCTGCATCTTCTTGTCTACATCTGTTGTGGATGTTAACTTGTACTCATAGCTGCAGAATATATGACATGTTTAAACCCCAAGAAACATGTCAAAGAGAATAACTGCTACACATTATTGTAACACATATATTTTGTCATTGCATACTGTGTACAAAAGCAACACCATTACAATATATGTGTCGAGTACAATGGGCAAAACAGTTACTAAGAAATACCCAAAATGGTGATTTCAATATTTGAATGCTGGCACTTAAAAAAAGATCAGTGGTCAACATTAGTAGTAGATAGTAGTAACAGTATTGTCTTTTATCATTAATGTTCAATCATGTCTCCTACACACATATCATGTAATTATACAGTGCTTGTGTTTATTATCTTAACAGCATGTTTTAGCTGTTTAAGGACTTGGTGTTAGTGGCAGTCTGAAATCACTTCAGTCACCAACTCTCAAACATTGTGTTGAAAAAGCAACTTTGTGTCAACAGGTTTTAGATTCACAACAGTAGTTTCCTTTATCATTAATGTTCAATCATGTCTCCTACTCTCATATCATGTAATAATAAGGTGCTTTTCCACTGCATGGAATCGGCTTGGCTCAACTCAACTTGCTTTTAGCTTGTCACTTTTCCATTAGCAAAGGTCCCCCGCAAAATGGAGCCAGGCTTTGTAAAGCACAACAATGAACGCTATGAATTTAGGTGCTGTTTATCCATTGTGTATTTGTGTGTTGTTTGTGTGTGTTTATTTTTTTTGGAATGAACATGAGTCCTCACAGATCCGTTTTCCTTGTTGTACACTCATCTTTCGCTGGAGAATTAAGATTTAAACATCTTCAAAACATGTGGAGGAAATGGTACGAGTTGCCATTGTGAGTCAGAAAAAAATAAAATGTCAAAGCTGATGTAAGTTCAGAGATTTTAAAATCAGCATTTGTGCTGGAGCTCTGCATTTCATGGTGATTGACAGATCTCTGTGGCCAATCAGCACTTGTGTAGGGTTTACATTCACGGTTGTCTACTCAACTTGGTTGGAATAGTAAGCAAGCAGGGTCTGGAATAGTACCTGGTTCCAGGGACCGTGTACCAGATTTGTCAAGTGGAAAATTAAAAAAAAGAGTTGAGCCGAGTCGAATCGGGCTGTGTAGATTCCATGCAGTGGAAAAGCGAAACAGCCTGGGAAACAGTCAAATGTCGTGTGTCAAAAATTGTGTCTTTAATCACCCACACTCTACCCTCATTCTATGCACTCACTCTGCAATAGAGGTCTTTTGGGGGATTTCAGTCCATAGACGAGCATAGCGTACAGGCACCACAGCCTCCTGGGGGTCCCGGTCCACGTGCATGTGCAGCATGAGACGGCAGAAGGAAGCACGCAGATTGTAGGGCAGGCAGTCATCAATCATGCAGCGGAGAATCAGATCTATGGACAGCTGGCCGGAAATCTGATTAATAGCCAAGTACTGGCGGTCCAGGCACATCTTAGCAAAGAGATTCAGTTGACACCTGTTTAAAAAAAAAAGAGCAAATAAGCTGACCTTATCTGGAGAATATGTCCAGAACTATTGGTGAAACATAAGTAGAAAGTGACCTGTAGTATGTGATGATATCAATGTCTGATTTGTGGCTGCCCTTGGCATCCTGGGCCAGGTGGCGTATGGACTTGCCGTAGGGTTCTCTATTGTTGTCAATCCAATAAATCCATACTTCTTCATCTTCGTTGTCATCGTGTGTAAGAGATGAATCCAAAGAGCCCTCAGTGTGTTGAATCAATCTAAGAGTTTAAACAAACAAGCAGTTTCACATTTAGACCCATGATGTGCAGCCACTGGATATTCTCACTGTATCCTATAGTAGTGCAGTGTCTTACTTGGTCTGGATGAGAATGTCTGCATTGGAAGGGTTGAGCATAAATTTGCATATGAGCTCCTGAGTCACAGGAATTGCTGTTTTATTGGAAACACACAGGTCTGAAAGGTAATCCAGAAATCTGAGAAATAATATGCAAGAAATCAATTATACTCCTATATATTTATTCCGTTTTTTTTTTTTCACATTGTCACATTTTTTCACATTAATCAGCCAAACTAACAATAAAAAGCAAAAAGTTTAAAACCTGGTCCACCATCTCATGTCTAAACCAAATTACTTAAAGCATAAATATCTTTTTAATGTTTAAAAATTGGGTTCTAGTTTCAAAATAATCTTCAGCAATAAAGACAGTGTTCTTTAGCATAAATATTTGAGCTTGTCTACAGTGTCTGCATACACATTAAATAAATAATAAATGTTGAAAGAACCAGACCTGGGCTCACGGTTTTTGCGCAGCAGCTTGACAAATGTTTCAATCTCTCGGGATGTGATATGCTTCTCCAGCAATTTGCGGTTGTTGTGCAGCAGGGCAGTGATGGTGTCTTCTGCTAGAATCTCATAACCAATCTGAGACTGCATGATGGAGAACTTTTTGGCAATGTACTCCTGTCAGAAAGAAGAAGAAGGTTGGAAAATCAAACACTTCCACAGATTCTATAAAAATGGGCATAATCTTACATTTGAACCTTCAGTCATGTATAAAGTTGAATAAGTACAAAGCTTGTCAACTGTCTTCTTTAGAAACTGATCATATAAATTTCAATCATTTTTACATCACAAATAGTACATTTCAATTTATGTCTGAAAAAAATTAATAAAAATAATATTTATATATGTAAATATAATTATATAATATTATACAGTTTATACACACACACACACACACACACACACAGAGGTGCTGGTCATAAAATTAGAATATCATGAAAAAGTTGATTTATTTCAGTAATTCCATTCAAAAAGTGAAACTTTTTAAACTGGTTCAAACACACCTAGAAATATAAATCTAAATCTAATAACCGAATACCAACATTCTGCAACACTATTCTGTTCCAATTTGTTGCTCACAAAGTAAGTAAATTGTATCTGCAAAATATTAAAATACAAGATTGTATTTCAAAATAATATTTGGTCTTATGTTATATGACATGTTGCTTATAAAATGTATATGATGTTTTTCCCCCAGAACTGTGTTTTTAAAAGCACACACTGAAAATCTGAAAAATGTTCCTACAAAATTACAGTTTTTTCAAAGTCAAATTAAAAACATTTTGAAAGGTAGTGACCCTAAACTGGATAAGCGGTTACAGACAATGAATGAGGTGCCCAAACATTTGGAATTATTTACACTTTATTTAGATGAACAGAGGGTGTGTTAAGTGAGGTTTAACAACACTGGTTCTTGCCTGGTTTTTGCGATAATCCTGCTGCGAGTGCCGCAAGATCCTATAGCATAGCTGCAGCATGTATTTAAAGGGAGCATAGCGTTGGTCACCCAAATCCTCCAGCTTCAGTACAGGCCCACCCACTGTTTCTGCAAACGGAACTTTCAAAATGCCAAAGATCTGGGACAGAGACACAAAGCACATAATACATTTTTAAAGCAATCATAGTATATAGGTCTACTCAAAGGTAACCAAATACAGTGTAGGTTTATGTACTGCACCATTGAAGTATATAATTGTAAAATGCAAATATATTGTGGTGAAAGCTCATTTTGATTCATCCTGTAAGAGCATGGTAATGTTTATGGAAATTTACAAATCAAAAATACAGATGTTACTGCAGAAGGTTTTATGGCATTTTAAGGGGCATTATTTTCCCCGTTCACAACAGTGTATAATAAAACAATTTTTAAAAAACTCCATATTATGATAATATCAATATTCTGACTTGTCTACATAATGACATTATGCAGTTACGTATAAAATAGCATGCATTTATTATCTGAGTCATTTAGGCTCTTCGGTATGTACAGAATGCAGTATGCGTTTCAAAAAAGGGAGTGACTTCAGATGTGTAGAGGTGGTTTGGCTACAATCAGATGTACAACAAATCACAGCAATAAGTAAGATTTGCAAAAAGGCTGTAACAACAAATAGGGCAAACACAACTAATCTGTTTCACCACCTCAAGCAGATTCACCCAGTTGAATATGAGAAATTATCATTTTGTTTTATTTACTGAGAGGCTTTAGGGGTATTTCTACATAATTGTTTACATTTGCTGTACATTTGTGCACTATACTTTCTGAACTTTAGTAAAGTAGATTAAAATGTACATTTTTTTATACTTTATATTCATTCTGGGTAACCCCTCTACCCTAAATCATATAACCTCTCCTGGTGTTTCAGAATAGACTCAGATAGCATTTATGTTGGGAGAGGACTACTTGTACAACATTGGAAAGCTAAGTGTACACCCTATAAAAGTGTTTCTGGCATCCAATTCAAAATTGGCCAATATTTTTTATAAAACTGTAACAATTTCTCAATTTAAACATTTACATTTTTTGGGTATTAATTTCTATTAAATATAGTGTTTAAATGATATGCACATCATTGTCTATGTTTTTCATTTTTAAGCATAATTTTAAACTACCAATATTACAATAAACTTTATTTTACAAATAGGAATGTTCCCAAATGACATTATTTAAAACATTATGTTAATTTTAAGTTGTAAGTATCTTTTTGGCAATATTTTGGAAGGGGACAAAACCATTCTGATAAATTGTGAATGTGTGGATATGGGTACCTGTGCAAGAATGTTTTGCTCTCTCATTAGCTTCTGTCTCTCTCGGTTGGGGTTGGAGATGACCACAGATAGCACATCCTGTCCATTGTTGGGCACTTCACACACAAAGAAAATCAAGTCCTCCAGCAGCTTAGTCACAAACCTACACAATACACATTAGATGGTATAATTTCACATGACACTGAGATCACAATCTGAATAAAAATATTCTCATTACATAATACATAAAACAAGCACACAGGGCATGACACCTACCTGCGTTCCGTCAGATAGATGTTGCTTTTCTCCAGATTCCGCACAAAGGCTTCCAGCACCTTGTTGGCATCGTTAGCAAAGTCTAGGTCCCTCACCTCGGACAAGGGCACAGAGATGATGGCAAACGCCTCTTTGTCCTCCTTGGCGGGGCATGTGCCAATCTGGAAGGGAAGTGAAAAATTAACATCTTGGAACTCTAGCTATGTTTAACACAGAATATGGCTGCATTCTTAAAAGACAAACTTCAAAATGGCCTTTATACATGTTTACAAACCTTAAGCATAACTGGTCTCTCTTCCTCAACATCGATGGGAATGTTGGTGCTGCTCACCCATGTGTTAGTACACAGGTGCCTAAGCCTGACATAGGAGTTTCTGAAAACACAGAACCAGATCAAACATTTCAGTGGAATAATGCTTAAATGAATAGGCAGACAGAAAAAAATACTTTATGTGTAGACATGTTCCTTTAGCCTAAATTTAGTCAACCAAACCTTGCCCTGAAAATCCACCACCCAAGAGCTCAGATCCAACTCTTATCTCTAATATGCAGGAACCCCTGAGATCCTTTCTTACCTGGAACATGTATGATAGATACTATAGTAGATCTCCATGAGAAGAAAATGGAAAACACTTTAAGTTGAAAATGGCTAAAGATAAAGAGTGGTGGAAAAGTATAAAACATTGTGTGGTTAATTAGAATAAAGGGTCACAGCAGCAATGCTGCTACAAATTACACCATATCCCAAATTCATTTTATTCAACACTTGTTGTGTTGATCAAGAATGGAGAATTAAAATGACCCTGAGTTCTGGATACCACTCATCCAGTGACAAATGACCACAGTGACTGGAAGCTGCTACTCATGATCTGTCATTTAAAGGGCAACTACGCTTCCTGAAAGTGCTCCCAGCAGCCTGGTCCTGTACAGCCCACAGCTCTGCAGCAGAGCAGAGCCCCATCTGCAATGCCACTCCCACTATGATCCTCCTACTTTTGAGCATTTTCAAAGTACACTTAGAGGTTAGCTGAAGCTAGGGGGCTGACATACCTCTTAAAAAGTAATAATATGTAATATATTTACTTTACTAAATCATAAAACATGCAGAATGTATTATCAGAGAATATCAAAATATGCTAAATCAAAGCACTGGCATCTCTGACAGCAGTGCTTCAGCCAGTATGTTTTTTGTGAAGTGTCTGTTCTCGAGCGGAACTCAGTTTGTGGTTTGGCCTATGATCCTGCCCACTGTTCAATCCCCAGAACACGGGTTGCCAGGTATAAAACACAATAGCAGTCAAACACAGTGATTCTATATTCTCTTAGATTTTATCAGATCTAAAAAAGCCCCAGTATCCTTCTAAAAAGTTCTATGACCAGAGACATAGTAAAACAATTGTAAATATTAAAGATGCATTTCAAAGACTGAGACAGCTTAGAGCCCAGTAAAACTACAAGATGGATGCAGAGTTTCGAACCATGAATGGGTACGCAAGTAATTTCTGAAAAAAACAAATACAGATGCCTATGTATGGACTAAAACCAGTTGTTTGTGTGTTTTAAAAAAAATAACATGTTTTAAATTTTAAAAGCTATTTTTAGCCACTTTAGTGTGGAACAGAAAATTACAATAAATTGGCAAATAGCTTCATATTCTGGCCTATTTACGCTGGAACTAAATAAGTTTGAATAAGAAAACTGCAACTAAGAAGCAAATGTCTGCCTCCCAAAATGCCAATAACGGTTTAAGGGAATAAGGACTACAACATCAGCCTTGCCTACAGACACATTTAATGTGGGGGGAAAAAAATAAAATCGCAGGCACTCATTCACTTTTTCTGCTAGCATCACGCCTTCCGCTAGCATTAAAAAAAAATAAATAAATAAAAAAATAAAATAAAATAAAATATATATATATATATATTTTTTTTTTTTGGTTAAATGCACTTTTCTGTGTAAATATGTTGATTATGGCACTTTTATTAGCTATGAAGGTCCAAAGTTTCACATCTGTGGAAAAGGTGGAGGGGGCAGAAAACTCTCACCAGTGCTATGAATTTGGACTGCAATGCCCATTGTAAATGCTTGCTGTCACTATTACAGGTTGCTCTTTTAAGGCCAGCTGCAGCTGCCACCAATACTGTGGGTTATGTGTGGGTCAAGAAGACAAACCTAGGCACCAGACAGTCAGCCCGCTGCAGGGTGGTGGCGTCCAGTTCAAACAAGGAGGCGATGTCATTTCCATGAGGAACAGACACTAGGATGTAGTTAATCTTCTCCACTGCCCGTTTCTTTTTGGAGTACAGGGATTCGGACTCAGTCTGGGATAAAAGAACAGTCATTGTCAGGGACACAATCCATTTACTGTTTAATTTTATGCAAAATTCTGTAAGCAAAATTGAAAAATAAATGCAGTATTTATTTTGGTCTGGATAAAAATAAAGGCTTACACAAGCACATTGGAAAAATATTAAACTATATGAAGAAGGACACCTTATAAAGAAATGATGTGTGAGTAAATTAAGAGAACAAAGTTTGAATTTAGTGATATTTTATAAGATTCTGTCAGTATTATTACAAATAACAGTCCAGAACTCAACATGAAATATCTCACCTGTAAATACATACATCACTAGGATGAAATACACTCATGCACAGTATGACCTAAAAATTATATATAAGTATCTACAATGAAAATGAAATCTCATGTGCCTGTTAGAATTTCTGAGGGAATTCTACAAGTCATTTCTAGTCAAGACCTGTTCTGAGCTCATGAACACTAATTGATGGTACCTTCTTTTCCATCTACCTTGCTTATTTTTTTCCATTCTCTCTGTATCTGCTTTTCTCTTACTCTTTTCCTGTTTATCCCATATTCCCATACGCTCTATCATTTTGTTTCCTTTTTTCCCCTCTTTTATACATTCTCTATTTCTTTATTTTCCTCCTTTTCTCTTTCTCCTCTCTCACACTCTTCTTCAACCCCCCCCCCCTCTCCCCCCACACTCTCTCTCTCATATCTCGCTGCTCCAGAGAGGAGGACAGCATGTCTGCCCAGCTCCCACAGGGCACACAGATTCAGACATTATGTAAGAAGCCCCCTCCGTGTGAGTGGAGTGAGTGGGTGTTTGTGCATGCATGCATCAGTATACGTTTGTGTGTGTGTGTGTGTGAGAGAGAGAGAGAGAGAGAGAGAGAGAGAGAGAGAGAGAGAGAGAGAGAGAGAGAGAGAAAGAGAGAGAGAGAAAGAGAGACAGAGAGAGAGAGACAGAGAGAGAGAGAGAGAGAGAGAGAGAGAGAGAGAGACAGAGAGAGAGACAGAGAGAGAGAGAGAGAGAGAGAGAGCCTTGAATATGCTGGGCTGAATACCAATAATGCATAACTGTGTAAAAGAAGATAGAACTCCAGAGAAATTCCCCAGAGAGCAGAGAACAGAAGCTGAGTGCAGCGTGCTGAAGCAGGCAAAAGGAGGGAGGAGATAGACACACACACACACACAGAGAGAGAGAGAGAGAGAGGAGAGAGAGAATTACATAATGGTGATGGTGTGAGAGAGTGGGCAGAGGAAGTGCTGAGACGCAGTGCTGTGAAACACTGCCAGTCAGGCGCCACCTTGGCATTTATACACAGACTTTGAAACAAAACTACACATACACACCCATACACACTCACGCACACATGCACACACCAGACCTTTCATACTCCATCAACCAGTCTCTGTAAATGCTCATTCCCACAACTGTAGTTAAAACACATTGGTGAATTGGCCATGCATAAGTGTCAATAGTGTGAGTGTGTGAGTGAATGTTTAAGTGTGTGGTGCCCTGTGATGGACTAGTGCACTGTTTAGGGGGTTTCTGCCTTGCGCCCATTGATTCCTTGTAGGTTTTGGACACACTGCAACCCTGAACTAGAAAAGCAGTTACGAACATTGAAGGAATTAATAAATTAATTACTTATTTTAATAAGACTAATGTGAATTTATGTGAAATAATGTCACTGCATAGAAACATTAAATGAAAGTGGCTAAAAAAGTGAACTGATGAAAAGCACAATGCGGGGCAGAACTCAAACAATAGAGGGAAATATCTGGTCTGCCATGGCACCTGATGGAAGGGGCCATTTTCAAAGAATGTCATACTTTAGCAGTTAGCTCTCAGAGTAGAAGCCAGTCATACCTCATTTTTGGAATCCACACTTTCGTCTCTGTAATCAGGATTCACCTGAAACAAACAAACATACAAACCCACACACTTGTAAACTTTATTAAAAGTCTCTGAAACCAAAGCTTAATATAAGAAAATAACCACTGCTATGAGATTGGTAAGACTGCCACCTACAGCTTGACACCTGAAATCTCACTCTTCAAATCAGGAAGGAAACTCTTCATGCTGCATTCCATAAGCCACTGGCTATATAAAACTCCAGAATAAAAGGGGAAAGAAAAGTCTCATACCTCTGCCGCCAAGTATTTGCCTGTGGCCAGGTGCTTGAAGCGGAAAAGGCTGTTCCACTGACCAGCTCCACCTCTACAGGGGTCATAATGCACCACCTTAAGAGAATAGATGAAGATAGTTAATACATCAAATGTTAGATTTTCAAGAAGATACTTTATATATATTTTTAATAATAGTATACAGAGAAATATGTAACTTCTGTTTTGTGTTTAATTCAGGTTTTTGGCAGAAAGGGTACAGTGGAACCTTATCTCTTTATACAGGTTAAAGTTATAGATAAAATTCACAGCAACCTATGTAATTCTCAAGTTTTTATTTGCAATATCTGCCTTCAAAATAGAAGATTCTTGTTCACACATAGTTTAAGTAGCAAACTAAATGTAACCTAGTGTTTCTGTGGGGTTCAGGTGAGATATGTTCAGGGTTTTATATTGTACCTGATTGTAATGTAAAACATTAATATGAACAAGAAATAAAAAGTATTTTAATATAAAATACCCTTTATCGTAAATTTTCATAATTGTGGATCTTTTTTGTAATTTTTAATCATGCCCAATCAATTTTTTGTTTAGCCCTGTTCAGATCATACCTCAATTTCCCAGAGTGCTTTGGAGCTGGTGGCTGAGGTGGCTGATTGGCGGAGAGTTGTCCTCAGGAAAACGTGCTGCTGACTCTTGTAGTCATCACAGGTCAGAAACTTCTCCTGCTCAGCATGGAACAACCTCACCACATCACCCTGGGAGAGTGAGAGACAGAGAGACAGGGATTAGAGAAAGATACAAGGAGATTCATATCCCTGTGGCAGTGTGCCTGCAGTTTTTAAAGAATAATAAACAGAAGACTCACCCCTTTAAGGACATCTTCTCTGTAATCACTGAACTTCATAAAGAGATTGACCTTCCAGCTGGTGTTACAGTTCACAGAATTTACCTGCAAAACACATGAATCACAGTAACACACCAATGTTTGGAGTGTGAAGGTACATCACACACACACACTTCACTCTTCTGACTTGTCCTTATTTACAAACTATACACTATATTGCCAAAAGTATTCACTCACACATCCAAATAATTTAATTCAGGTGTTCCAATCACTTCCATGGCCACAGGTATATAAAACCAAGCACCTAGACATGCAGACTGTTCTACAAACATTGTGAAAGTATGGGTCACTCTCAGGAGCTCAGTGAATTTCAGCATGGTACCGTAATAGGATGCCACCTGTGCAACAAGTCCAGTCGTGAAATTTTCTCACTACAAAATATTCTAGTCAACTGTCAGTAATATTATTACAAAGTGAAAGTGAATGACAGCAACTAAGCCACATAGTGGTAGGCCATGTAATTGACAAAGGCGGGGTCAGTGGATGCTGAGGTGCATAGTGCGCAGAAGTCGGCAACTTTCTGCAGTGTCAATCGCTACAGTCCCCCAAACTTCATGCATCTTTCAGATTAGCTCAAGAACAGTGTGTAGAGAGCTTCACAACCCCTTTCTGTTTCAACATGACTGCGCACCAGTGCACAAAGCAAGCTTCATAAAGACATGGATGAGCGAGTTTGGCACGTAAGAACTTTGACTGGTTTGCACGGAGTCCTGATTTCAACCTGATAGAACACTTTTGGGATGAATTAGAGATGAAACTGCTCATCCAACATCAGTGTCTGACCTCAGAGTGTCCTTCTGGAAGAATGGTCAAAAATTTCCATAAAATCTCCTAAAGCTTGAGGAAAAACTTCCCAGGAGAGTTGAAGCTCTAATAGCTGCAAAGTGGGGGCCTATGGATTAAGAATGGGATGTCACTCAAGTTCATATGAGTGTGAAGGCAGACGAGCGAATACTTTTGGCAATATGGTGTATGTGGTCAAACATAGGCTTTCTTTAAAAAACCAGGCAAGTATAAACAGTAGTATTAGGGGTAGAAGTAACTTGACTTCAAGCATTTTGGAAGTGTGTGATGTTTCATGCATACAGTTCATACAGTGCTAATTAATTGGTTTTTTTAACTTCCATTACACATTAACTACCTTAACCTTAACCTTTTAGCTCGAATGAAACAGCTGAAAAAATTATAAAAATTGTGCTGATCTAGTACAAACAGGGTTGGAACACAGCTGTTTGGATTTAATTTCCCTATGAACTACTACTTCAGTAGCACTGGAAACGACATGTGCTAGAGAAGCCAGTTGGAGCTTTTAGAGTTTCACAATGTAGTGACGAATGTACATGGCTAGGAATGTCTGACCTCATTGCAGCCGTGGTTGTCCAGTAGTTCAATGTTGCTGGCATGAAGAGGCTGACCAGCATTTACAGGCATCAGGACCACTTTATCTCCCACTACCACCTAATAATGCACACAAAGAAGACACATTGAAACATGCTTCATCTCCAACATGTTTAAGGGGACTTAATCTAATTAACAGGAAATAAAAACATTACGATTTATCAAAACCTGTGACATGCAAACGGTGGCACCTGTCTTAGAGAGATTATAACAGAGAACAGGTTCAGCACAAGTGAAGAAATTCATTGTGTAAGAAATGTCTGGAATGCTTTATGAAATATAGTGAGACTCCTTTTGATAACAGGGTGTGACTAGAAACAATGGAAGGACTTGAAGCCACAGAACCAGTCAGTCAGGCACACACACGTCAAAACTTTCTTAGACCATTGGTTAATGACTTTTTAAACGTGAGCAAAGAGCCTGCAACATGTGCCCTTAGACCTTGTAAATGCTTCTTTTTCTACTATAGTAAAGAAGATAAGAAGGGTTGATACTTGAATTATTTATTGATTTATTATCATAAATGCTTATTTTAATAATTCCCAGCTGTCATTAAGGTTATTTTAATCAGATACTCCCAACTGTAATATCAAGCAACACATCCTTGAAATAAGTTGTTATAGTGGTTTATGTAGGCTTATGTCAGCTCTCACATAGCTTTATGTATAAAATCATACAATCAATCAATCAATCAATCAATAAATAAATAAATAACAGCAATGAAGAAAACAAAGACATCCTAGCTCTGGGTTCATAGACTGTGGAAGAGTGCTCTGTGCTCATTAGATTTTCCTTCATAAGACATCTCCATTTCTATTTGACTTTTACATGTATCCATCCATATATGTTTCTAATGGTTGATGTGGTGTTACATCAGTATCCATTAATACAGCATCCTACTTAAACACGTAGCTGGAGCTTAGTTTTAGGATGCTCCATCAGCCTTCCTCAGTACTGTGAACACACTTAGGCAAAATCATTTATTTGTTAACTACTGAACCTGTTCTTTCTCTGACATGCAGTCCAGGAAAGGCCAAAAAGTGACATAATTATTCTCTCTGTGCGCTCGAAATATGAAGTCAAACAGAAGATCAATTTTCAGCACGTGTCAAATAATATTGTTCTCCTGCAGGCAAAAGCTACAAACAAGGCATGAGGAAGTGGGAAATCACAGCGTGTGAACATGCGAATGGAGTGGTGTATTGACTTAAAGCTCGCTCTCCTCCTCTCAGCATACAAACCTGCTGCCTAGATCAACAAATGCTTTGTGGAGAGGAAGACGACCATGACAACACCTGAAATCACAGTCTATCATTGACTATCAACAGCTAAACAAATGGTGTCTGTGAAATGTGAAAGTCATATTTGTCGCTACATCTGTACTCTGGATAAAAATGACTGCTTTTACATGCACACAATCTGATTTTTTTCCTATCATGAGATTTTGGTAATATTCCGTTCACCATATTTACAAGCATGTGAATTTGAAATCTGGTCCTTTCAAATTTTTACCAATGCAATTTAACTTGTAATCATTTGATTATTAGTGTTTGTGTCACCATTTCACTCTTTTAGTATTGAAATGTTTATTATTATGCCTATTCCTGAAAAATCATTAATTGTTGTTTCCCAGACAGTGCGTTTTAAATTTAATTAATTGGAGCAAGTGTAGAAATGACCTGGAAACCTGTCTCTACACTGAATTTCTTAAAATCTGATTTTAACACTGGTTAAAAAAATAAGTTTGATTAATTAGGTAACTGCAGATAATAATTACTGGTGGGCATATAAAAGCACTCAAAATTACAGATATATTATATTACTATATATATTATATAGAGTGATGAACAGTCAAACATTTGCATGAACAGGAATGCTCCTGGAGTAGGAGGTGAAGTGGTAGGACACATGCTGGGGAGCATGCTGCACACTTGTTCTGTGAAATAACTCTACAGTGAGGACACTACACACACATATGTGCAAGCACTTAGTGTGCGACAATCTGTTAATATACCTTCAGACTTTGGCTGCTGAAACGTCAACAGGAGAAAACAGAAGATTCCTGTACATTTACAGAAACATAAATTCTTACAATAAAACTTGCGTGTCTGAGTGTCAGTTGTTTGAGAGAGAAACAGAGAGAGGAGAGTATGATAGTTTAGGAGTGAATGAGCAAGAAGGATGAGTGAGGCAAGAGAGAATAGGATGGTTGGATTCTCCTTACATTGTCTCCCTCACTGCGGAGTTTCCAGAAAGGCTGAATGTAGAACCAAGAGCCCTCATTGCCTGATGGGTCGAGAGACACACGCATTGCATTTTTCTCCAACAGAGCAGGCAGACGCTTATTCACTGTCAGGTATTTATTACTCTTAATGTGCAGCAGCTGGAACACACACACAAACACAGATTCCCCCAAACAACATCATGAATTTAATGAACAAACACACAAGGAGTTACAAAAAAGACCAAGCTTCAACATGGACAGTTACTGTTAATAATTTATAATTAATTAAAGTTATACTATATTCATTTAATGAAATAATCCAGGGTTTTAAATGGATCACCTTTAGCTCTGAGATGGTATTTAAGGGGATGCTTCAGTGATTTAATATGAAGTAGATCTCATAAAATAAACTCTTCTCATAAATATCCATTTAAAATATGTTATGAGTCCAAGACAAAGCTGATGGAGACGACTATGAGGGCTATTTTGTTAAGTATTTTACAAATATGTTTAAAAAAAAAAAAAGCAACCTGTAAACCTCTTTCATCCATTCATCCATGTTTCATGATCTGTTTCATGATTTTCTCTCTTGCCCAGAGCTGAACAAATGACTGCAACTTTTGGTTTCACCCAAACAAACATTTTGCCATCTGAAGGTGTGAAAGGGACTGCGAGGTGAAAAGTGTACAAACACTTCAGCGCTTTGAAATGAGCTTGAAAGTCGTGTTCTTTTATAAGCAAGCAGGAAAATGTTATAAAGTAGCCAGCCCAACGCATACATCAAAGTGTCAAAGAATTGTTTCACCCTGTCCTTCTCTTTCTAACACAGTGCTCTTGCAGCCTTGGCTACAGAGCACAAACAAACAGAATGTTCCTGCATGCAAGGAGGAACAGAATAGTTGATAAGCAGAGAGGCTGGGCTGCACCTGTATAACTTGGCTGTATTTGACCACTTCACCGAGCAGCTTCTTGTTTTCTGTCTCATTCTGCTTCTGTTCCAGTTCTGCTGCATGCTGGGAAATGTAGGGGAAAAGCATATCAGCCATCAGACCAGAAATACACAAACAATGGTGTGACAGACCTGTGCACCACAAGCTTAATTTTTTTTTAATGAAATATTTTAACAATTACATTTTCATTTATTCCTCACAAAAATATAAAAGTCAGATTGATTCCTTAATTAAAGTTCATTGCTTACATTAAATTACATCTGATTATAATTCAACTTCTATAAAAGTTTACATAGTTCCCATTAATAGACTACCCATGATTTGTTATTCTAGAGTTCCTCTTAAAAATGTTTTTACTGATAATCACAATGCTTGATTGCTAATATAAATCAATAACAACAGATATTTCATTGCACCTAAATACAGGTGTTAAGGCTGTGTGACCACTGGAGGTGAACTTACAAACTGGTATTCAACATTAAACAAGTACCTGCAGTTTCTTAAAGAGGTCCCCCTCTGTGTTGGTTCCTTGCTTTCCCTGTTTGGCCTTCCAGAACTGTTTCTGTGCCGAGTACCGATTCATAGGACACACCTTGAATAGGCAGTCTGAAGAACATTGAGGAAATCATGAAGCATTTTAAAACCCAATAAACAAAATAACAGATTGTTTTGTTATACAAGCATGGGGTGTGATATAATTAGCAAATTGATATGACACTTAAATTGCAAGCAGTGTTTTGTACAAGTTTCGGTATAAAATGCATTCGAGATTGCAGCTGCTTTTTCCCAGGACAGTATCAGGCTGATGATTATATGCCTAAAATTGTACTGGTTACTTTTGTTTTTTAACTAAACAACTTCAATCTTCAAAATATCCACAGACAACCTGTGTGGAACTGTGTTTAATCGACATGCTCAGAGAACACGGTGAATGTTTAGAGTGCGTTTTTATATACTTTATAACAGCTATATATATATATATATATATATATATATATATATATATATATATATATATATATATATATATATATATATATATATATATATATATATATATATATATATTTATACAGCTTTATTTAAAACTAACAAACAGTGTATTGTATATTTCTACTGCACACAACTACCCAACTGAAAAGACAATGGGTCAAATTATTCTGCATTAATTAGTGGTTGTCTTTGGCTAAGTCAATGATATGAATCAGGTCCACAACTCCTTAATGATAGGACTTTAGATTCCACCACTCGTGCCAGCAGGACTTCCAACACAATTTTTTCCTTTTATTTGTTGACAGCAATACTGAACTAAACCAAAAACACAATGAACAAAAAATGGCAAATTTGCCTATGCCATCCCGCTCAGCATTAAAATGACACAATTATTATGAAGAAAATTATGATGAAAATGACCAGATGCAAAATATGAAAAAATATATACAAATATAAATTTATATATACAATTTATTTAAGTGATTATCACAATGTTCAGTTCCTCTGAATCAGCATCAGCCACTATTATTCCAGGTCAAACAGACCTTACCGCACACATGGGTGTTTCTCATATATTCTGCTGGAAGAAATTCCCTAAGGGACTTACCTCTGAATTTCTTTGGAGGATTTGCCAGGTCTCCAGCTGCAGGCTGTACCACACACCTATCATCTACCAACCTGTACGAAAAACACATGAACGTGTGTCACGTTTAATTTACAGACACATTAATTAAGCCATAAAAACACAGAAAATAATAAATGGCTGAAACAGGACAACAGATATAATCATCTCACAATGGGAGTTGTAAAACTTCAGTTCTTTGAGAAAGAGCCATTTCAGTAAGCAGAACCAAAACCAACACGGCATGAACCCCTACGTTTTGGCTTATAGCCCTGATTCAGCAAAAACCTTTAATGGTTGTTAAAATGAAAACTATAAAACATATTCCTCTTTCCAAAACATACCATAGTTTTCAATGCAAAAATGTCTTCTGGGTGTCAAAGATGGTAGAAAATTTCAGTAAACCTCAGCACAGAGTGGTTTTAACAGCTTATTTAAAGATCCTTTGTTGTTCTCCTTGATATTACCAACATATCAGCACACAGGGAAAAGAACACTAGCCCAGATCATCACCGCCTTCATGCCTAGAGCCAGCAGAGCAGACAGATGGTGACAGAGTACTTTCTAATCACACCATACACTTGGGCCTTTCTGTTTGAGACAGAGGAGCCCATTACACACTCATATACAACACGGGAAATTACTTGTGTCTGCGAAGACTTGATAAAGCAAAGAATTTTAACCCTGACCTCTCCAGCTGCTAAAGAAACGTTTCTCGCCTCTCAGTGACGGTGCCAAACCTGCCAGCTCATAAAAACAGGACATAAATGGTCATATAAAAAGACGTCCATTAAATTATTAGAAGCAATTAAATGACATTTATTAATAACATTTCTGAGCTACCAACAGTGAAAAGCCTGTCTGTCTGTCACTTCCATGTCTTACTTGGACAGCCTTGTTAACATAACACTGTAACACTGTATAACATTCATTCATTGTCTGTAACTGCTTATCCAGTTCAGGGTCGTGGTCACTGTGGAATAAATGGCTTATAAAATTCAGATAAATAAGGGCTCATATTAGTCATATTAAGTCACGCAGGAGTCTGAACTGGTCTAAATCTGTCCAACCTCTAGCATAAGTGGACAAAATGTTAATTGGCCAAAACATCTAATGATAACACCTGTTATAATTACATATAATCAAAAATTCTAATATTATTTTAAGGTTGTGTTTCCATGCTGCATTAAACATTGCCCATCCCTGTATTCCAGAGAAATTAAAGCATTATCATAATCATCACCATCACAACTGTTTTCATTAGCAGTCACCCACTCTTCTCCTGGTTAGGTAGTTCAGCATCTATATAGCATCATACGATTCAGGACTCCAAAACCACTTACAGCCCACTTACACAACCAGCCACAAAGCAGGAAGACACCAACAAGCAGTGAGGGGTTGACAAGCAAGAGTGTGATCTAGAAACACACCTTAACATACCCCCTTCAAATGGATCTCCAAGCTAGTAACTTCACAGAAGGCGGCAAAAAATCATTAAATGTTAAATCAAGTTAATATAAACAGCTTTTATTATATTTATTTGGACTGTTTTTAATTTTTTCCCTCAGTGTAAAGAACAGCTGCTGTGTTTACTTTGAGGAATGTGAAAACTGAAAAACATGGACATATATGGACGTTTTTAGGACAATACCAGTATCATAGGAACTGAATTGCTTACTAAAAAAGTGACAGATATGACCTCATTTCATAACTGGATGAAAAACAAATTAGACCTATTTTCCTAATTGCTTATAATACATTCCTCACAGTCTCACATACATCACTAGGGGTTTGAGTACGACGTGCTAGTTTCAAGTTATTTTTATACACAGCACACTCCCATGCCCTTGGCTGATATTTACATAGGAACACAGCTTATCCTAATTTGTCCCGTCATTCTCTGCCTAATATTGACCTCCAAGGGAAGGTTACTTACCTCCAATAGTAAAATTGGTACATATTAAATAGTACATATTAAATAGTACATATTAGATTTTCTCTGAAAAAAGGATAACAAAGTCTAGACAGAAAGAGTGAGCTCAGAAGCAAATTCTATCCAAAAATGCCAACTTATCCATTTACAATTCTGTACACTTCTGTTCCACACATTTTAACATACGCGATATGAAATTAAATTGACCTGTTAAGTTTAAAGGGACAAAAATGCAGCATTAAATCACCTTTACCAAAAAAGCTTTCATTTTTACTGCATTTTAGTTTGATACTTTGGAAACCTTAAACAATACATTAAAATAAATCTCTATAAAAAGTATAAATATGATAACTAATTCAGCATTGTGCACACAGCACTGCACACTAAAATCAGTTTAAGCATACAGATCTAAATGAATATTTAAAGTCAAAATGTCCTGTGGTATTAGTAATTTTATTACAGACATTACATTTTATTGTTTTATTTGGCAATGTTCAAACTTCCTGCATTTCCTCTATATGTGAGGCAACATCTTTAACAGAGGTAAAGGATGATAATAGGATGTGTAGTATTGTAGTGAGTACGAAAACAGGAAAAGTGCCAATAGACACACTTCATGAGCTCATAAACGACTAGCAATCTCCTCTTACATGTAAAGCAGTAGAGCTCTAAAACTCATTATGTTTTTTTAAATGAGTAATTGTACCTTTAGAGACTTGACCTAGCAGAACCGGTTAAATATGAACTAAATGTGGCACTTTTGTGGCACCAACACGTTCATTACAACTCCATTTTGTAGATGAAGGAGTAGATATGAGAAAACAACAGGTAACAACAGGTAAAAACTGGCAAGAGCAGAATTCTAGCAAATACAGATATCACCTTTAACATAAAAACAAACATGCATTATCTGTACATTATTAACATTTGTACTATTGTAAATATCATAAGGAACTCTAATTTACCATGAAATCTTGTGTCGTAACATTCCAATACGTGCCAAAACCAGGTTAGACATGTATCCTTACCACTTTTCTTGAAAACATTTTAAGTTCCACAGTAAAACATAGAACATTCTAAAAACTTACCACAAGTTCCACGGAAGCCCTAACCTCAAACAGATATCAGTGTAACTACACATTTAGACGTCTCTCCTTATGGATCTTTATTGTATGTTCTGGCACAGAAGCCCAAAATCTCATTTCTAGGGCAATGAACATAACTGGTGGCACTTCTCGCACACTGTACTCCCATATCCCGGCCCCTGTGTCATTCACTCACCATGCTCTGTCTGCAGTGTCCAGCATTTGAACAGTGCAACAAAGGTATAGAATAGTATAAAGAGTTATCCCTATTTAAAATTAATATTTAATAATTAATAAAATTTAATAATTAATCATTTAATACTTGATTCAATGTAAAACTCTTGATAATTCTTCAATAACCACAGCATCCACAGCAACTTAATTCCAAGCTACTGGGTAAATTCCCACAAACTACACTATGCAGTATCACCATTCTTCACCAAAGAAATAGACTTTTATTTCTGAAGCCACAGAGCAGTCGTTTCAACTGGTGCAGTCATGCTGCAACCTGCAAACTCCAAAACTGAAGCATCTCATGTTGAGTATGAGTCACGGCATTTGAAACGTTTACCATTAAGAAAAGGATTTGAAAGTTTAGGCTACTGCTTCTTCAGAAAATATAATTTGTGAGCATCACCAGAAGAATATGCAAATGGTTTTCCAAGCGTTACAGGCCATAAATATTTAAGATGTGAAACATTATGGTTTTTTTAATGGTTATACCTTTCTTTTTGTTATAGATATAAGCAGTGTTTAGAAAACACTACACAAGAGGACATTTCATTGCACTGGCAACATAAGGCTTTCATAATGTGCATTATATGGTAGATATGCCAGGGCATTTTTATTTTTAACAATGGCCTAATGTTGCATTAGCCTACATTTATATTTTAATAAAAATGTGGACACACCTGTGTGGGATTAGCAAATTAGCAAAAATATGTTTTAAATTAAACATGATTATAATATTATTAAGGCATAAGGCCTTAATTGACTCACTGAGACTAGTTACACAGTTCAAGGGCTGTCAACACATGATGAGAGTGCCAGAACTACTATACTGGCACAGGTAAGAAAATTAAGCTAAATGACAAATACAGAGCAGATCAAGGTCAGACAAACATAAGATTTTTGATTGCAATTTCCAGTCTGTAATATCACCAACGGTGCTTTTCCACTGTATGGCATCAACTTGACTCTGTGACCTTTTCTCTGATCCACTAGCGCAGTTCCCCCACAAAATGTAACCAGTGACCTCACTAAACCCAGTGTCTAACAGGAACACTGAAAACCATAACAACAGTGGCAGTAATGGGGTCCCGCTCTTGCTCTTGCCCCAGCCACCAATCCAAGTAGCTTTTGAACCTGTTCAAAACACCGTGGGGGAATTTTACCAGCTGCTGAAGTAAGTGGGATGAAACCAAATGTGACTGTTGCTGCAACTTTTTTTTTTTTAATTTACAAGTGGCTTGTGTGTGCTGGAGGTCTGCATGTCATGGTGACCGACAAGTCTCTCTGGCCAATCAGCACTCTGAAAAGTCTACATGTCACATTCAGTAACTACTCAGTTCGCTCTGTACCAGGAGCAAGCAGGGACTAAAAGAAGTACCAGGTTCCAGGGACCAGGCACCAGATTTGGCTTGTGGAAAAAGCCAAGCCAAGTAGGTTCTTTGCAGAGGAGAAGTGCCATAAGTGATGGCAGTTAGGGGGGAGTGCAGAAGCCAAGAAAAGGACTGGAAGAACAAGAATACATTGACTCTAACTGCACGTAACCTTGCCAAAAAGCCAAAGCAAATCCCAGTAAAAAACCTCCACAAAGCTGACACAGGAATGTCGGTGCAGTTTTCTACCGTGAAGGGCTGCTTGCACAAACATGATCTGCATGAAGAAGTCACCAGAAGAAAACCATACCTGTAACCTTATCAGTTCTTGAAAAAGAAAAAAAAACATCTCAACAAACTAGAGACATTTTGGAAGTGCTATGGACTGATAAAGGAAATATGGAAAACCTCTGACTACAAAGTTTGCAGACTGTTATATCTACCAAGTACTTACATTCACATATGCCACAATTTCTTCATAGGTTTTAAGTATAAAGTAGTTATGCATTAAACATGGGGGTGATAAAAAAAAAACCTAACTATTCTGCAGCAGAATTATGTTAACATGTATTTAGCCTACTTGAAAATAGATCATTATTTGGTCAAGGGTGCCTAAATTCAGTACCCATTATTTTAGCTGTCCTTGAGAAACGTCTCACCACTAGACATGGATTAAAGGTCATAAAGTGATTGTAAAGCAAGGTGCGTAAACAAACAGGCAACTTTGCATTCCTGTTATGTGATTTGAATGCACTTCACTCACTCAATGGCCCAGTTGAGTTCAGTGCTTCAGGCCCACTTCCTTATTCCAGTGCTAGATGCTACATGTCTTTTTCTGACTTCTCTGAGGTGTTGGACATTGTCATTTTGTTTTGGCAGAGGTCGTTTATTTTTAAGTGTTATTACATGTTAAGTGAGAGGTGAACGTACCCCAGTGTGCTGATGAATCCATTGACAGTACCCTCCGCGTACAGAGACACGATATCCCCAATGTGGAGGAAACTAGACCTGTGTTCTGACATGTTTCCAGCAGACGTTCCAGTGTAAGAACTAAAATCCTGTGGAGAAACTGGGTTTCAGTGCACTTCCAGCTGTCTGAAAGTCTCCCCTGTCGAGTCACAGGCTCAGTCCATTTAGCAGAGGGTGGACGTACTCTGTCTGACAGGAAAACATGGTTTATTTCTTTCTTTCTCTATCTTTCTTTCGCTCTCTCTCTCTCCCACTCACACACTTTCTCCTCTGAGTCTCTCTCTCAATCGGCGACTGAAAAGCTGCTGTAACTAAAGGTGTTCAGTGGCGGTTTTTCAACTGACGCTTTTCTTCATGTTACAAAGTTTCTTCCTGTGCGACAAACAGAACCCTTTTCTCCCCAGTTCAGCGGCTCTGTGGGGGAGGAGACTGCTGCCTTTCGGGGCTGAACTGCCTCCGAAATGAAGGAAGTGATGAGTCTGTTGTGGTGGTATGTGAGTGAACTGAACAAGCTTGAACTTCGGCAGTATGAGACATACTCTGGGTTAAAAGGGAATTGCACTTACTTTTTATGAATTTCTCTATAATTAACCCATTACGATGTACGCAACGCTGTTTCGAAAGATTTAATGTGTTGTAATCCATTCTAGAAATACTTATCAAATCCGAATGGTTTACAACAGGGGTGATAGAAACCCCTGAAGACCTCTGAAGCATTTTCTAAAAACATTACATATCTATTAGTCATAAAAGCAATTTTAAGCTAGAAGCGTTGTGTATAGTTTTCTAATGACGTGGACTAAAACTATTAAAAAATAATCATGGCAGGGATGTTCAGTCTAAGCAAATAGGGCCCAAATAATAATATGTAGTCTAATTCTATTGATGTACTCATGAAGGTTACCTGGTGATTTTTGACAGTATATAAAATGGCAATATTGTTTTGCATGGTTTTGCATTTCCAACAAAAAACCATTTCACATAACAGCTCTGGATAAATTTGCTTACATTACAGACATTTGGAAAATCCGTGGAATATCCTCTTTAAGTCGGAGGATCAAGCCCTTTAATAGCCCTTTTTTGTTGCTGATAACTAGTTGTGAGTGAAGGCAGAGATGTGCAGTGCAGAGTGCAATTATGAGTTGTGTGGGGGAGGAAGAGAGAGGGGAGTAATTTACAGCCGCCACAATTTTACAGTGGTTTTGTTTACTTCATCTATATGAATAAAAAAATAGTTCCCTGAGGAGGGTTTTTTAAAATGTCTCAAAGACTAAAAGCAACCCCACCCTGAGAAAATGAACAACAAAGCCATGAAGCCTGTTTATTCAGGTTACCACTTGGTTAATTTTATTCTGTCTGAAGATGACTTAAAACATTACTTAAAAACCTGAGCATTAGTTTTGACAGAAAGCATTAAATAAAGCGGTCAGTACATTATTTAAACCCATAGTTTAACCAATAAATCAGCCAATGTGGTGGTGGTTTTGTTTATGATATATAATTAATTCATTCATTTTCTGTAACTGCTTATCCCGTTCAGGGTCGTAGATCATATATAGTTATTAGCAATAAAGCAACAAAATGCCATCTCAACCCACTGAATTACTCTGTGACACACAATTGTTTAAGTTTGTATTTTCACAAGTGTCACCTTCCTCACTTTAGTTGAGGTATACGTACCTAAACACGTATACATGCTGCCATCTTGTGCACAGCAACATAACTACATCCAAACCACGTGGGTTCGTGATAATACATTATTTATTTTCCACAAGAAGGCTGACCACAACCTAATTAAGTAAATGCATTATCAGTTTTAAACGTATTTTCAACTTACTGATACATGTTTGACGTTCCACTGCATATTTACATGTTTCTGAGGATTTTTGGTATGCACTTTTACTAATCTAGTAATTGTTTTAAAGTGCTATTATAGTGTCACTGCAGTTTATGTACTCAGAATAAATTGCATTAGGTATGTAAAATAAGCTTCACCTATGCTTAAATTGAGATTTTATAATGTTCACTTTTATTACTAATACAGTTTTGTCTGATAAACACACAGCTTGACTGATTTACAAGATAATGGGCCCATTGAAAATTATATATTGGATCAAAAAAAATGCTAGAATACTACTCAAACATCATAGATTACTACAGCATCTTACATAGAGGTGATAAAAAATTAATATATGTTTTATAATAATTATAAAATGTTTAATATTAAGAGGATTCTATGATTGTGGTACCATTTCTAGTTAACTGATCTGATGTATGTAAATTTAAAATATGTTTTAAGGATAGGTAAGATGCCTATAACCACAATCTATGGTCATAAGTATTAATATACATTCATTCATTCATTATCTGTAACCGCTTATCCAATTCAGGGTCGCGGTGGGTCCAGAGCCTACCCGGAATCATTGGGCGCAAGGCAGCAAAACACCTTGGTGGGGGCGCCAGTCCTTCACAGGGCAACACAGACACACACACACACATTCACTCACACACGGACACTTTTGAGTCGCCAATCCACCTACAAACGTGTGTTTTTGGACTGTGGAGGAAACCGGAGAACCCGGAGGAAACCCACAAGGAAACGGGGAGAACACACCAAACTCCTCACAGACAGTTACCTGGAGCGGAAATTGAACCCACAACCTGCAGGTCCCTGCTGTGCCACCGTGCCTCCTAAGTATTAATAAAATAATATAAATATTACTAAACAATAAACATTAAGTATGGCAACGTGATCCTGCAAGTTGTGTTGCTATCTCCAAGGTTCAAACCCTACCTCAGGACATAGTCTGTGAGGAGTTTGTTGTACTCTATCCATGTTTGCATGGGTTTCATCTTGGTGCTGCAGTTTCCTCCCTCAATCCAGCAACACAGTTGATAATTTCAAACAGTCAATTGACTGTAAGAAATTGTCCACTGGTGTGAGTGTGATGCCCTGTAATGAACTGGCGCCCTGTCTAGTGTGTGTTCCTGCCTTGTGCCCAATGAATCCATGTAGACTATGAACCCACCACAACCCCGAACAGGAAGAAATGGTTCTGAAAATGAATGAAAAAAAATAATAATAAAAACGAACAAACAATAATGCATTATGAAATCAGTCCAGTGTAAATATTCATTCATTCATTCATTCATTATCTGTAATCGCTTATCCAATTCAGGGTTGCGGTGGGTCCAGAGCCTACCTGGAATCATTGGGCGCAAGGCAAGAATACACCCTGGAGGGGGCGCCAGTCCTTCACAGGGCAACACAGACACACACATTCACAACTACAGACACTTTGGAGTCACCAATCCACCTACCAACGTGTGTTTTTGGACTGTGGGAGGAAACTGGAGCACCCGGAGGAAACCCACGTGGACACGGGGAGAACACACCAACTCCTCCAGTGTAAATATTTGAAATATTATTATTTAAATTAGGGCGGCACGGTGGCGCAGCAGGTAGTGTCGCAGTCACACAGCTCCAGGGGCCTGGAGGTTGTGGATTCGATTCCCGCTCCAACTGTGAGGAGTTGGTGTGTTCTCCCCGTGTCCGCGTGGGTTTCCTCCGGGTGCTCCGGTTTCCTCCCACAGTCCAAAAACACACGTTTGCAGGTGGATTGGCGACTCAAAAGTGTCCGTAGGTGTGAGTGAATGTGTGTGTGTCTGTGTTGCCCTGTGAAGGACTGGCGCCTCCTCCAGGGTGTATTCCTGCCTTGTGCACAATGATTCCAGGTAGGCTCTGGACCCACCACGACCCTGAATTGGATAAGCGGTTACAGATAATGAATTAATGAATTGTTTCAATTAATATTTATGTGGGAACTAATTAAAGGTCTCATGCTAAAAACATCATATTTTATTAATCATTCTTCTTAGGTTCATGCTTAATTTGTCAGACAGCATTTATTCAATTATGTTAGCTGTACAAGCTCATCTCTAATATATATCTGGATTACTTTCCCTAATTTCAATATTGCATGAACCAAATTACCTGACAATCAAGAAATGAAGGAAAGGATGTTTCCCTAACATTTTTTATTTATTTACTTTTAGTAATATTGCTAATAGTTCAGGTGAGGTCACTTTGAATATTCAAAACTGTTCGCCAGATTATACATTTAAAATTTATTCTTTGCTTATTTTTACTACTATATATATATTCGAATTAATAAATATGCCTTTAATCTTCACCACTATATCTGCTTGCACCTCTGCTGGTCACCTGCAGCTCCAAAGCCCCAGGATTGGTTCCTTAGGTTTATGATGTAAGAGACCCTGGCTGTCCCAATCCATGTTTTTGAGACTGGCTTTGGAACCAATTTTAAAGGTTCAGCCATGGCACTGACTGCTTATTTCATGCAGGCCAAGTCTTCTAATATCCAAGAAACACACGGACATGTTAACAATGTAAAAAATCTTCATTTGGTCTTGAGGGGTCTTTTAAATGTGGCCACTTACACCGCTGTCTATGAAGAAAATAGTGAAGGAAGCAAGAAGGAAGGTCAACTAGTTACTCAGCAATACCCTCTGATGCAGTTCTGGAAACTGATTTAAAAAAAGAACTGCTGAATTTAACATACTAGGGAAAAATAAAACATGACACATGGATTGTGTGATAGCGTATATAATTTATTTATAAGTATTAAATTCTAGTAATACAGACATTAATCCAGAAGTGACCTTAACATCACTAAAAGAAAAAAAATTAAAGTTTGGTACACGACTTCCCCTTCAGCAGGTCACGGTAGAAGTGAATAGAGGAAACGTTGAGCTGCTGAAACGTTATATTGTGTCTCTGAGGTAAAATTTCATTCACAACACACGACGAGGGAAAAAGCCGAGAATAATCGCCCCGCCCTCTCTCTCTATTCTCCTGCTCTCCTCAGCTTCAGTCAACAAGGCAAAGAAGAGGTTTGGCAGAGAGCTGTGTGTTTTTGTATTAAACGCCGGTCAGTGTTACAGATTTCAGACTAGTGAACTGTTTGTTTCGTTTTCTCACTCTTCTGAGACGTTATTACACTTGGGCATGTTGCTTTAGCTCCCTGCTACTGGCTTTTTTGCTTGCTAAATGAACTGTGCCTGGTGAGAGGGAAGAGAGAAAGCTGATAGGACCGTTCTCTCTCTCTCTCTCTCTCTCTCTCTCTCTCTCTCTCTCTCTCGTACAGTAAAAAAGGGAAAGAAAAAACCGACTCAGCAAGCAGCCACATGGAAAACAGCCGCTAAGGTAGGTACCCAAACCTTTCCTTCTCACAGCACCTGCTACTTCCACTATTACAGCCCCTCGACGGTTGGGCTGCATTTTTAAAAGAAAGCGGAGTCCAGAAGACGGTGTGATTCGTCGTCCTAGTAAAATTAACTACGCTATTTGGTAATACGTGCTTTTTTATTCAGCCTTTCTTTTTTGGAATGCTGTAAACCTGATAATATTTCGTTTATGTAATTCAAGATTTCACTTTGCCTTCTTGTCGCCTAGTTGGCAGTGTTTGGGATCAGGTGCAGTAAGTCTCAGCCAGTTCTCATGCTCGCCTTTGTTTCTCACGATGGACTGCCCCACTCTGGTATTTAACTAAGCCGCAGTGCTTCCCTTCAGCACGTTTTATTGTTTTTATTATACATTTTTATCAGAGACGTTTCTTCTTCAATGAAACAGAAACTTACTGCCGCTTTTGTTGTTAACACGACCCCTGAGGCAAGACTTAGCTTTGTGTCCTGGTCTTCTGCGTTAAGACACATGGATAGGCGTCTACAATAAAACTCACCTACTGTCTTCATAAATACTTATTTACTTTTCAGAAGGCCTGCCCTTGCTATGGATAACCTGACTTGACCAACCTCACCTTCTCTGGGTTAGTATAATGCCCTTTCCCCCCAAGATGACAGAGGTGACTCATGCTTATATCAGTGAAAACAATAAGGATGTGGGTAAAACACTGGACTGGAGCTACATTGAGTGGAACCAGGATGATGATATGGCTAAAAAGACTGAAGCCCAGACACAGACTGATCACGGAACTACAGTACACAAGGAGACACAAACAAGTAATCCCTTTATAATGAGAATAGACCTGGCAAGAACACCCTCAAGACTGAGGTATGGTTCAGTCAGAGAAATGGAAACCATGCCCACGCCACTCTTTCAGTTTGATAGACAAGCACCGGCTCGAATCTCCACGTCTCCCACCCTGAGGAGGATGAGGAGTACCAGATTTTCTTCACGAGACCAAGGGAAGATGGACAGCCCTCAGGAGGAGTCTGGGACCAGTGAAACCTCCTCACCAAGGAGTCCTTTGTCACCAGTGCATCGGCAAAAGTCACCTCTCGCTGCCAGTCCAACCCAGGCCACTGGGGAGGGTCACCAGCGTGGTCACTTGGACTCCTCTTTGCCCCGTGGGAAAATCAGATCACACAGATCAAAGACAATTGATAGCAGTGGCATTTGCACAAGGCAGGAGTTCCTTTGTCTGAGCGAGAGTGTTGACTCAGACAGCACAACGGACGATGTTGAACAGGTAAATAAAATATCAACTCCCCGATGTACAAACAAGTTATAATACAAACATATTAATAAGGAAATAGTTTCTGAATGCTAATGGTTCAGAATCTTGTTTCTCTAGCATTCTTGCACTCAAGCATAAAGGTTTTTACTTGGCATAAATGCTATTGACCTATGGTTGTAGAAAACAAGAAGAGGATGTTATAGCACCTGTTTGTTATGTGAAATAATCTTTGGGAATTAAAAATGGTTCATCCGCAGCACTGCTCTGAAGAACATTTCTGGCACCTTTTTATTTTTAAGCCTTGCATGTTTTGGCATCGTTCATGCTCTACTGCACCTGGTCCAAACGAACAGCTAATTAGCAAGTACTTCCTGAGCTGCAAATATTGTTTCAGAGTAGTGAAAATTGGCAACATGCTTAAACTTTGGAATGGAGGCTCACTTTGTCATGTGACAGTGATAGTGTTCATTTTAATAGACTTCACATATTAAACTGCCATCAATCTAGATTTAATAATAATATCTGTTTATTTGTGGGTAATAAATCACTTAGAAAACTTCTGCATTCTTTCCAATTGGAACCTATTCTCTCATTCTGTTCAGCCTCCTGGGGTGGTGTTTCACAATGAGAGCTTTTGACAGCAAATGAATCAGCAGTTACATGCACTGACAGCTTCGGCAGAGCCCATGTCCCCAAACCCCTTAAGAAGGTGCCTCTGTCGGGCCCCATTCAACAGTCAGCAGCCACTGAATAATGGAGGGGTCAGAGAGTGATCAAAAGAATTAAAAGGAAAACCCCATTCCTTCAGTCTATGTATTCAACCAGGCACGACGTCTAAAGAGCCAGAACATCTCAGCAGATGAGAGGGCTTTATGGGGTCTTAAACCAGCACAATTATTTTAAAATAGCAATTTAAGGATGAGTGCCACTGAAACTGATATAACGTGTATGTACTGTGTGATGTTTTATGTGCAATGGTGCCATTCATTTGCTTGTGTTGAACTAGTTTAAGTCCACTGAGGCTGATCTTTCCCCATTACCCCTGTTCACGTTAACACTCTATCTGTTTTTGATTGCAGGTGAAGGATCCCAGTCATAAAAGGTAGGTGTGCTGCTCAACTGTCTCCACTGCTTTGCATGAACTATGGCACGGCCAGTTATATTTGAATGTGAGGCACATTGTCTTTCCATTTTAAGCTCATATTGAAAGTAGAGGTCATAGTATATGCAAAATGGTGTTGTGTCCCAGTCTCCCATCTACCTAGCAGGGCAGCACGCATAAAAATTTACTTCCCACCAAAGCCAAAAGTTTCTAATTCTTAAAACAGTTGTTCTCACTTGTTGCTGAACCTCTGTGTTCAATAGGATGGTTTCTTTAAACCTGGAATTTGTTTGTGTTTGTGCTGTCCTCGATAGTCAAACCAGCATATTTTTTCAGCAGGGAGACACCCGAATAGAGTGCGGAGAGCTGGACTGAGGAAGGTCCATTGTTCATTGTCCTGACACTTTGTTAGAAGCACATGAACTCAAAGTGGAGTTATTAGAGTCCCGTGGTTCTGTGTGGACTAGACAAACTCTCATTAGTGCTGTTTTCCTCCATCAGGACTGCTCTGTTAGCCTGCTGGACGATGGGCTTCTTTTCAGTGGCAGATAATTAGGCAGCTATTGTGGCCTTAATTACAGTATGGCACTGTCCGATAACAGAACACGTTGCGGGTCAGGGATTGGCCGAGACAGTTCTGTGATGGGGGCATCATTATTTAGTGGTGGTGCAAGGACAAAGCTCCCTTCTTCATGGCGGCTCCTGTGCTGGGAGTCTGTACAGAGGGGGCTTTCGGTCTGCCTTAGTAAAATGGGATGGCATTATGGATGTGCTTTGTAATGGACTGCAATTAGGAACGACCTGTTTTCTTTCATAGCCAGTTCTCATTCTTTCTCATACTTTTTATGAGTAAGTGTATTGAACGAAATTTTTCATGGCAGGCCTTGTAGCTCTGATCTCCGTGTGTGGTAGGAATATGAATTGGCTGGCACTAGCCGCTGAATCAAGGACATTAGCCCTTTGTAAATTGCCTAGCAGTTTGCAGATGGGCATGAATATATAAAACATAATATTTTAAAAAGGAAAAAAACTTTATGAAGGCTCCATCACAGAACAAACTGTGGTAGAGGCTGTTGCCTTTATAAGTTACAAAAATGTTTGTCTCATAGCAACTGCATATATGACATTAGTGTTTATCAGTATCTTGTTCATGGCCAGGTGCTGACAAACATATAAAGACTGATAACAAAGCTCCACGCTGGCCTTGCCATGATTCAGCTTTTTTTTTTTTATCTTGCAGAAAAAGGGCAGTTTTGCTCAATTTACTTACTTGCTTCATGCATTGTCATTCCCCTAAGATGTGTAATAAAAAGGGTCATGATTCTAATACACTGCTGACTAAATGACTGGAATTATTTTTTTTTTATATGAATAATTGCTGATGTTTTGTTTAATTATAATGAAGAGAGTTTGATTAATGTACTATAACTAATTATACACTACAAGCCATTTAAGGTGATTGTTGTATTAATTACATGTTTTTTATGAACTTTAAGAGGATTTATTTAACGATAACAATCTATTGTAATTAGGGTGGCACAGTGGTGCTGCAGATAGTGTCGATGTCACACAGCTCCAGGGTCATTGATTCATTCATTATCTGTAACAGCTTATCCAGTACAGGGTTGGGGTGGGTCCGGAGCCTATCCGGAATCACTGGGCGCAAGGCGGGAACACACCCTGGAGGGGGTGCCAGTCCCTCACAGGGCTCGAGCCCCACTCCGGATGACTGTCTGTGAGGAGTTTGGTGTGTTCTCCCAGTGTCCGTGTGGGTTTCTTCCGGATGCTCTGGTTTCCTCCCACGATCCAAAAACACAGGTTGGTAAGTGGATTGGCGACTTAAGTGTCCGTAGGTGTGAGTGAATGTGTGAGTGTGTGTCACCCTGTAAAGGACTGGTGCCCCCTCACACCTTGTGCCCAGTAATTCCGGGTAGTCTCCGGACACACCCCGACCCTGAACTGGATAAGTGGTTACAGACAGTGAATGAATGAAAGCATTGTCCATTGTCAGAAAGCATTGTCCATTTTCTATTTAAATCACTCAAATTATAAATTATTAATATAAATGATTAATTATTCATGAGAAATGTATGATAATCCACTTGTATACATTTAAAATAAGTGGAAAAACATGTTGTATTTATTTGGTTAAAAACATTATTAAATTGGGCAACTAACATTCATGCAAGACCTGATAGACCACCAAACAATCACCGTCAATATTACATGATACTTTTATGTTTTGAAGGATACAAGGAAAGGAAGATCCACTCTTGCTTCACATTAAAAAAAAACACATCACAAACGCTGTTGAATTTAAAGGATGTGTTGCAGTCAAGATGCATTTCCTAAGAAGTGGAAATAGTTGTAATAAATTCCAAGATTGGATGCATTAGGCAAAATGCTGAAAAACGTTATTATACTTCGATGTTTTGGCTTTGGTATAGTTTGTTTAATGTTTTCTGGGATTTTTTTGGCCACTAGAAATGCATGCATGAGAAAGTGGTTTCTGTCATCCTACCCACCCAGTCAGCCACAAATTTGTTTGGAAAATAAAGCAATGACATGTGCTCTTTGATTTTTGCACAATTATGTATACTGACACCAGATTGTTCCTATATTATTCTATTTTGAATTTTGATTCTAAACTCTTAAAAGGTGTGGGTGTATTGCTGTATTTATGGCTCACACATATTACCTTTCAATGTGAGGACAGAATCACAGCTGAGGGTGGAACCTGAAACCAGCCTGTCAAGTTGTTGTTGTTAATATGTCTGCCACCATTTACGAGTCAATGATTCTCAGCCACTCTTCAACATTTGGCAGGGTCAGTAGGGACCTGGTACTGAACATAATTCAGAGAATTATAATGAATGAATGTAAGAGAAAGAGACCAATGGTCCAAGTTTACTTAAATATGCAAAACTGTGTTGTCATGTTTGAAAAGTACACCTGGAGGATCCCAAGCAGAAGAAGCTTGTTTAGTAGTAGTCTGACATTCTGAATGCCAAAGAATAGCATTTTCCATTGTATTTTTACATCTTGAATTAGGCTGCATGTGTGTATCCTTAACAAAAGCCCAGGAAGCCAAAACAAACACGGGATCTAACTGGCAGTACTATGCAGGGCTCCCATAGCCGCAGGCTAAAAAAGCAGGGTGTTGATTTACCTGTCTGTCCTCTTCTTCTCCGTACTGGTTCCAGAAGAAATGGCTGTACCTTCTATGTTTTGTACTGTTAAGTTTTTTTTTGTTTTTTTTTTATGCTAAATATAAACAAACATTTACACTCTATAAAATCCATATCGATGGCTGGCAAATATAGAGAAATATTTCAGCCCTGAATTGCAGACATTGTAGCCCAATAATTATATCCTGAAAGCATTCTATACATATGGTATGAATCATTAGAAGCTGTTTAGGTTCAAATGTTTTATATATAAATATTTTTATATGAATAGCTGTACTGTTCAAATCACCCTTCATTTATTTAACTGTCAAAGCAGCGATAAAATATTTCCGCATGATAAACTTATAACAAAGGCCTCAGGAACAAAACATATCAAATTTCAGCCATGTAACTTGCTGAAATTATTTTCTTGTGATCAAAATACAAACCTTTTTTGGAAAGTTATTTTCTGGTATTTTTGTACAATGCAATAAACCCAAGGATCTTTTGGTTTGTTAATTTTCTTGAACCTTTAATTAACTGATAGGACAAAGAAAAACATTTGCAGTGTGTTGCAGTGGTTAAGGGACAATGATTTTCTGAAATAAACTTCAGCTTGTTTGCATATATTTAGCAAAGTAGCACAGTGATTTTTTTTTTATAAGGTGCGCACGCACACATTCAGTGGTTTTTGGCTTTGCCCTTCCAAATTCGTAGATGAAGAAATACCTACATTCTTTGAAACCTTGTTTTGAGAATTTTCTTTTTTTAACTAATCTTTTTTTTCCCTTCTCTTTCTCTCTCTCTCTCTCATATACTGTCTCAGAATGAGAGCAATGGTCCAGAGCCATTATTTATTTATTAATTTTATTAATTTTCAACCTTTTTTATTTACCTGCTTATAGTGAAAAATGTAATTTTCAAAGTTCATTCCCCCCCCTTTGCCCCTGCCCATGTCTTTTTGTGTGTGTTGCAGACATCAAAGTTTCTATTAAGGAAATGCAAACATGTTGATCAGTGAACATCCTGGAAATCTTTCTCTCATGCAGTTAGTGTTCTTGCATGGTCTCCTCTCCTAAAGTCTCCTAAAAGGCCCAAGTTTGTTTAAGATGACTTTAAATTATACATTTATTAATAATAAAAATCAGATAACAGAAAATTATTTCTATTTGACACTGTACATCAGTTTTGTACATCACGTCATTAACATAGTATCTTCATGACCTTTATGCAAATTAGATTATGTTTTTTGATTGTATCTTAACCACATATTCAGATATGTACGTACATACTGGTAGGGGGAAAATACCCAATCCATAAGGTTTCCTTAAACTCAACTGCAGCAAACATCTGTCACACTTTCGGTGTCTAGAAGACTCCAGTGCCAGAATGTCCTCTCAGTTTCCCCCAGTTCTCCTCTTCTCTTCTTAATTCCCCTCCCCTTGCTCTCCGCAGGTTGCAGGAGCGGAGGCGAAGCTCTGTAGTGGTGACTCTTCCAGGATTGGACAATTCCCCTGGCGACCTCTTTGTTTCTAATGGTGTTGCAGATATTTTAAACCGATCCACGTATTCAGGTTAGTCACATCGTTATCATCACGGAAGGAATTTACATATTATTCAAACCATAATCACAAATCATAATATCATGACGTTACACTTCCTCTATCTTAGTTATTACAGGGAAGTTCACCTTGTTACATTGGAGCCTTTTTAAACTGGCATAATAAATCCTCTAGTTGTTTTAACTGCCTTTGCATGCTTGAATCATACAAATGTTTTCAACAGCTGGGCACTGTTTGGATGTGTGTTCATATTTGGGTAGCTTTGCAATAAGTTGCTAAATGACTGATATTCACAAAATTGCTTCCTGTGCAGTCTGGTGATGCAGTCCCCTTTTATGAAACAAATCAATAACTGCAGTAGTTTGTCCTGCCCTAAAAATTATGAGCCACTAAAAAGAGAAAAGCACTAATCACAATGAGAATATACTGAACAGCAGATAGGGCTATTGTTTTTATTGTTAGGGCTATTAAATCTTTTTTCCTGGAAATTGATTGTGACTGTTCACTTAGCATTGTTTGAGACATAAATTCTTCTGATTATAATCTGTCTTGCCAAGCCATCATTTATTCATTCATTGTCTGTAATCCTGGACTGGTTGCCAGTCCTTCGCGGGGCGGCACACACTTACATGTTCGCTCACACTCTCACACCTATAGACACTCCACCTACCGACGTGTGATTTTTGGAGCGTGGAAGAATACCAGAGCACCTGGACAAAATTAATGCGGACACGGGTAGAACACACCAAACTTCTCACAGACAGTTAGGAGCAGTGTGATGGCAACATTACCTGTTGTGCCACTCCCAAACAAATCATTGTTAAATGTTAAGACTGCATATGAAAATATAAATAGTTTGAGGTGCTGGTAAATCACCCTATGCATATTAAGAAGGTTTCAGATATGAATTTCCTGTTTAAACATGATTATACTTAATTATTTACACAAAATTTCTGTCTTTCAGTAGTAAGTATAAATGTTACTAAATATTATGGGTTTTTTTTTCCACTGTGCTATACACATATACAATAACACTGCAGTTTTTTCTGTTCTGCTGTATAGAAACTAAGAAGTCCAAGTGGCCTTTTTCAAGACGTAGCACAGTAAGTGAAATGTTAGACCTTAATTTTCTATAATTGAACTAAAAAAACATCGACCTAGCATGGCTGGTTTGTAAAATGGGGCGATGGGGTGAAGCACCGCTAAAAAAGAATGGGCAGGAATTTTTTCTCTCATTTTACCACAGTATTAACCCACTGCCAAATGGTTTGTCCCTATCACAGTCCAATCAGCATTAGGTTTTGTACCCTCCTGCCTTAGAGCCTCTATTCTGAGTATCACAGTCCAATCAGTGTTAGGTATTGGTCCATACTGTCACGTCTCTTTTTGGGCAATTACAAGATGGTTGAAAATCACACTTGACCTCTTTCATTGACTCTCACATTAAGGCTCCCTTTATCTAGCTGCTGAGTATTTAGTTAATTCTCTATAGGTGAACCAACGTGAGGTGTGTGGCTTTAATAATCTGGATATTTCATGTAAAATTTTACAGAAAAGCTGTGGTGAAAGGCATTAGCAGTGCGTCCAGTGAGGATTATATAGGGAGTCGAGATGTGTTTGTTTTGGAAAAGAGCAGAAGGTACAAGCTTGTGGGTCACTGCCTCCACATATTTATAAGATATTATAATAAATTATCTCACGAACATTAAACATTTATGTTTTAGCATAGTGTTACATTCTGCCCCTAACGTTCCAACCTCTTGAACACTTGAACGTAGTGTAAACTTCACAATGCTCTTTATTTTAGGATCTCCTGCATGTAAATTAAAATATTAACTAGAAAAGAGTGGAAAAATGTATAGAATTTGATATGAGTAATGATAAAGTCAGTCTTTTGTTTGGAAGACTGTTTGGAAGGGTGACTAAATGACAATGTATTTGTTTAAGACCACAGCTGATTGTTCAGTCACTGTGGAGGTAAAGTAACTTTCATTGAATGAGAATTTATCATGAACTGGATATAGCCATCCACAAAAACTGTACAGTATGTAGATAAAGAGCACCTTTTTAAGCTTTTATGAATCTACTCTTCAATGTTGGATGACAGTGTCCAGTTAGTTTCCTAAATAGTTTGTACAATGCAATGTATTGTATTCTTAATTTACCCAATGAACAAGACATCATCGCAGCCATTATGCCCCAACTATGAGATGATTGGCAAGAGCTGCCACTGCTACCTAATCAGTTTTCTGATGTCCCTGTCATTCTATTGCTTGCTTTCTTGGAAAAACTGCCAATACTTTGGCCAGCTCAGCTGAGGTCAAGCACACATTGTTCACTGACCCACTTAGAGCTAAAGCAGATTTGCATGCCCCCACTTTTGTCCTATTTTTTTTTTTATTACTTTTTGCCACCCATCATAAAACAACCAAGCATCCAAACAGCACAGACAGTAGAGCATAGAGGTAAACACACAATGTTAGTTAACTGTTGGGTTATGCAGGCAAGCATAAAGCATAAACACTCAGTCAGTCACAAGGTTAAACAGCACCAGATTACCACAAAAAAATGCATAAACATTTCTGTTTCTGTTGCCATAGTTCCCTAACTTTCTTGTTGTCAAGAGTATGACCTGTCAGAGAGGGTTTTGAACATGCTATTGATCATACCTACACCTACAACATGGCCTTGTCCTTTGGTCATGCTGAGATCACTCAATAGCAAAAGTTACTGTCCTTTTCTTTGCATTACAGTGCTGTCTTCTCAGGCATCAAGCCATGCACATAATCCTTAATGTTCTCATACATTACATATCTGCATTAAAAAGTCATTTATCTAAAATAATAAAAAAATAAAAATAAAAAAAAGTACTTGCTAAATATTACACTTGTTGCTGGTGTTCTCTAACACTGAGCAGTTCCTCTCATTGAACTACATGGTACTTCTGAAATTAGCTTTATATCTCATTTCCCTTCCCAGCTGGTGAAAAGTGGAGATCAAATCCTGATTCTCTAAAACAACAAATTCTGTAACTTTGGCAATATTTTTGACAAAATGTAATAGAGGCTTCCTTTCATAGTGTAGATATTGTTCGTCACTCTGGTATTAAAACATTCTGTGTTAATATCCATCAGACTAAAGGCAAGACGCGCACCTCTGCAGACATTGAAAAATGTCTGGCATCTGTTCTGATCAAGGATTGGAGAGACACAGACTTCCAGGAGTATAAGGTACATAAATCCTTGCCATGTCTGATTTTACCACATTTAGCAAAAGTCTTTTCATGCGATGGAACTGATTATTTTCGAGTTCAATTAGGTTCTTGACTAAGGTTCTTGTAACTGGTGACTGGAAGTCCAGTAAATGTTGTTTAAACCTTCACAAATATAAGGTCCAGTGGTCCACCAACTGTAAACATTCACCAGTAAAAAGGCTCATTCTTGTTTAAGAAAATTATCAGTTCCCAATTTCTAAAAATAATGGCATTGCAGCTATGGTAGTAAATTATATGGGCTGTAGAATATGCAAATTACTTGTTATGGTGCACTTAAAAAAACTCATCTCTAAAATAGAAGGTTAAACTTAATAATAGTAGCCAATCTATTTACTTTAAAAGTCATTAATGTAACACTTTTTCCCAGATGATTTTAGGTCATTTCTGTTATTTGGTTTATGCAGAAACATTCACACAAAGTGTATCGTTTTAAATTGTTTAGAATATAAAAATTATGTTATTAGATGTTGTATGACATATCATCAGTACTTTTTACTTTGCCCTTCTCAGGATTTGACTCTGGAAGAGTTCCTGAAAGACCAGCCCCAGCTAAAATTATACAAGGACCCAAGAGCACATAAGAAACAGGAGAGCATCTGGGAACTCTTCACCAGTGAATGCATTTACTTTCTAGATCAGTTAATGGTGCTGAAAGAGGTATGAATTTGGGAAATGATGAATCAGTGTGCTAAAGCTGTGCTTTTATTTGACAGTCCAGCAGCAAAATATACTTCAGCTTATATTGACTGGCTGTGCTAGAAGTGCTAAAAGTGTTTTAATTATAGACTGTTGCTAATAAGAAGCTTGCCATAAAACTACACTTGATAGAAAGAATATCTGTAATTTATTGGTATGTGTTTTAAATCATATTTGCTTTAAGCAATAGCTTTATTTGCAACAATTTTCTTTAGATTTGACTTAGATTTTAAAATAGTTTTTTAAATAGTGTACAGATGTCTGCCAGTTTTTATACATACATGGAAAATACTTAATTTTAGCTTCAGGCTAATATCAGAATAATTCAAACACAAATAAACAATTCAGAATCAGAAGTATTTTCTTTTTAGAATCAAATCTGAACCCCTTTTTCTAACGGACTGAGACATATACAGTTAAATAATAAAAGCAACACCCAAAAAAAAAACAGGGTCCACTGGTGTGGGCCAAGAAAGGTATTTTTCTATTTAGATTAATTTTTTTTACATTTTAAATCACAGTCACTTATATGACAATTAATAACCCGCTGCAGGGTTATGATTATGAAAGGGTTAATTAACGTTTGCTCACAATGACATGCATTGCTAGTTTACTTAATTATAAAACAGTATGACTGAAATTAATTCTGAAATAGAAAATGAACATAAATGAATAAACTATTATTTTAAACATGAGTTATATTTTTGTGTGCAGGTTTTTGTAAACACACTGTCAGATCTGCAGCTGAGGGAGTGTTTAGAAGACATTGACTCTTGGAGGCTGTTTGCCAACCTCAATGAGCTCTGCTTGGTAAGAGGGAGAAAATAGGTCTGAATTAACATTTAAAGTAATTTTACAATATCTAATTTTTGTGTTTTCTTGCCTGATTGCAGGTTAGTTATGGCTTCCTGACTAGTCTGCTGCGTGTGATTAAAGAGTTGTGGGCAAATCCAGAAACGGACATCACACAGACCCTCCTGGCTCTCCTCAACAAGGTGACTGATTTTGATTACAAAGGATTACAGTCACATAATGCTGACTTAAATACCTTCCTTATGACCCCTAGAGAAAGTGTTTTTGTTTTTTTTTAAAGGCAGCTTTAATGGGGTTAAAATATGGTGAGTTATAGTAGACATACAGGGGTTGGACAATGAAACTGAAACACCTGTCATTTTAGTGTGGGAGGTTTCGTGGCTTTTGGACCAGCCTGGTGGCCAATCTTCATTAATTGCACATTGCACCAGTAAGAGCAGTGTGAGAAAGTTGAGTTAGCAGAGGGTAACTCAACTTTTTGCTCAAAAAAGCAAAACATTTTTGCTCAAAATATTGCAATGCACGCAACATTATGGGTGACATACCAGAGGTCAAAAGAGGACAAATTGTTGGTGCATGTCTTGGTGGCGCATCTGTGACCAAGACAGCAAGTCTTTGTGATGTATCAAGAGCCACGGTATCCAGGGTAATGTCAGCATACCACCAAGAAGGACGAAACACATCTAACAGGATTAACTGTGGACGTAAGAGGAAGCTGTCTGAAAGGGATGTTCGGGTGCTGACCCGGATTGTATCCAAAAAACATAAAACCACGGCTGCCCAAATCACGGCAGAATTAAATGTGCACCTCAACTCTCCTGTTTCCACCAGAACTGTCCTTTGGGAGCTCCGCAGGGTCAATATACACGGCCGGGCTGCTATAGCCAAACCTTTGGTCACTCATGCCAATGCCAACCGTCCGTTTCAATGGTGCAAGGAGAGCAAATCCTGGACTGTGGACAATGTGAAATATGTATTGTTCTCTGATGAGTCCACCTTTACTGTTTTCCCCACATCCGGGAGAGTTACAGTGTGGAGAAGCCCCAAAGAAGCGTACCACCCAGACTGTTGCATGCCCAGAGTGAAGCATGGGGGTGGATCAGTGATGCTTTGGGCTGCCATATCCTGGCATTCCCTTGGCCCAATACTTGTGCTAGATGGGCGCATCACTGCCAAGGACTACCGAACCATTCTGGAGGACCATGTGCATCCAAAGGTTCAAACATTGTATCCTGAAGCCGGTGCTGTGTATCAGGATGACAATGCACCAATACACACAGTAAGACTGGTGAAAGATTGGTTTGATGAACATGAAAGTGAAGTTGAACATCTCCCATGGCCTGCACAGTCACCAGATCTAAATATTTTTGAGCCACTTTGGGGTGTTTTGGAGGAGCGAGTCAGGAAACGTTTTCCTCCACCAGCATCACGTCGTGACCTGGCCACTATCCTGCAAGAAGAATGGCTTAAAATCCCTCTGACCACTGTGCAGGACTTGTATATGTCATTCCCAAGACGAATTGATGCTGTATAGGCCGCAAAAGGAGGCCCTACACCATACTAATAAATTATTTTGGTCTAAAACTAAAAGTTTCATTTTCATTGTCCACCCCCTGTAAGTATTTGTTTGCAGATATGGAAATACAAAGTTAGCTTATTTTTTTTCTTCTAAGAAACATCAAGGTACATTGTTGATTCAGTCCTAGAAAAGGAAAAGGGGAGAAACACACAAAGAGGAATAGCAAAGAGGCCACCACAGAGACAGGACCTCATTATTATTGAATGTTTTTGGGATTCCTTGAATCTTAAAAAGTATAAAATGCTACCAGTGTTTAACCCTAAATATTGGAGGTGTAGAATTTGTTGACACAAATACTGCAAATTGTTACTTTCCAATTAAAAAAACATATCTCCATTTTTATTTTACCACATCATTTGAACAGCTGTCCTTCACATTGTGTCAAAATGTATTGATGAATGAACAAATAGAAATGCTCCAAAATTACTTGAAATTAAATATTTGTAGATTCACTTCCATTGAATTTTGGGAAGGTTATTTCCTACTATTTTGGGACCATTTACTATTTAATTGGACTTGGAAAAAATCTGATACTCATTTTAGTTACTGGGACTATTGTAACTTCCCTGACGCTAAAAGTGAGTAACTTGTACTTATTACCTGTATTAATAGGAAATTAATCTAATTAAATCTGAATTTATATGTACACCTGCACCTCATATAGGATTGAATTCCATAAAGCAAACTAAAAACCATTTTGGGCCCCTCATTTATCCTTTTTGATGTGCAATAATCAGGGCCTTGACACACTTGTGTTTTTATTAAATGTGAAAATCTTTTTAATTTAACTTTTCTCACTTTACACATTCCACCTTTTGAATTTGCAGGCATTTGGAGAAAGCATTTGCCACTGTCTGCAGAAGTACTGCCTGAACTACACTACAGCCATTATTTATCTGGACAGCTTGAAAGCCAGGGAGGACTTTGGCTCCTATGTGAAGGTATGCTAGGTCAGTCTGCTGAGAGTTGGTTGATGAGGACTTGACCTGGACTCAGGGCCAGCCCTGGGGTTCAGTGCAGATCAAGACAACCATCAGAACGTGTCAGTATTCTCTTGCTCCTTGGAATGGAGATACAGGGTGTAGTATTTAAAATCTTCCCCTATGAAAAAGGAAGACACTTCAAGGGCCTGATGTGTCATCAGAAAACAATGAATAACACTTCAGCTGTGCTGTGCTGCCGATATGCAGAATCATGCCTTTTTAAAAGCATTTCACAATCATATTATCAACCACTCCCAACTCTCTCTGATATGAAACTAAATTCATCTGCTTATTTGTTGGGTTTTTAAACTTCCAGTTCCACCTTAAATGCTGTGGTAGCCAGATTTGTGTTGTTACTAGCCATGTTTCATGTTTGTTATGAAGCAAAGGGACAAAATGCCATTTCTGGCTTTATATGGTCCCTTGCACTGCCAGCTTGCTGGTGATTCACAAGGCATTCATAGCAATTCATTTGAAGTGTGCCCCTGAAAAGTCTGTTTCATTGGGTATAGAACCATACCCCTTGGCAATACTTGTCTTTGCCACCAAGAACTGAGCCACCCCTACCCCAAAGCAAAACGGAGAGGTAGGGCTAAGGGATGAAATAGAATTCACCCTAAGGTATTATGGCTTGGACAATGCAAGTGATACTTTTAAAATTCATAGTTTCTTTCTCTCTCTCTCTCTCTCCCTCTATTTGTCAGTGGTGTGAGAAGAAAGAGCAATGCCGAAGGCTGCAGTTGAGGGATCTGCTGGTGGTTCCTTTGCAGAGGTTCACTAGGTATCCTCTTCTTCTGAAGAATATAGAAAGGAGATGCTGCAGTGAAGCTGAAGAGTGCGCCTTGAAGGGTGTTGTGGAGCTTATTGACAGAGCCATACGTAAGCCTTTAATCTGTAACCATTAGCATTTAGAATTATTGCAGAAAGCATAGGGCAAAGCATTTTCATTACAACACTGGGTTTTTATTAAAAGCATGGTATGTATTTTATTGCTATGTGTTCACCATTATGTGTGTTTTTACAAGAGTAGACCAACGCCTGTACACAATAATTTTGTCATAGCCTTTTTTTCTGCAGGTTTATTTAGTTTTTCAGCAATATATCCCAGTATTTACTCTCATCTTCACTTTTCCATGATCCGAAACATCTAATTGCATGCTTTAGTTACTAAACAAGTCATGATTTTAAAATGGCTGTGTTAGAGAAGAATACATAAAAGCAACCATTGAAGACCACCTCCAGGTTTGGAAAACACCCTTATAGTATTCGCTTTCAAACCGTGTCGGTTCAACTTGATACAGTATATCAACCTGGTATCACAGCTGATAATCTCCTTGCATTATTTATCAACCAAGAACACTCAGATCTTGTCAGAGTAACATGCTTATGTCAGAGCAAGACTTACAACAATAAGTGTCAAAAAAGTGACAGCTCACCTTTCCTGTTGAAATGACATCACATTACAGATAATACCTGTATGACAGCTGTAGTGAGGAAAGTTTAGCCTGAATAGCAGTAACCAAATTCACAAGTGAGTCAATTTTTGACTAGATTCTGGAGTAGAGGAAACAACTGTGTTAGTTTACTTCAGAGAAGACTTTGCCCTGTATGAAAATGTGTGTCACTGATAGTTTGTCCACATGGCTCAAGTGTTAGTTCAAAGCTTAGATTACCTGGAAAAAATAACCTACAAACTCGTATAAACATCTATAAAGTGTTTATTCTTTTATCAATTTCACTGTAGAAATAATTACAGCAAATCATGGTTTTTGGAATAGCATATACTGTGTGTATGTGTGTGTATATATATATATATATATATATATATATATATATATATATATATATATATATATATATATAGAGACGTTTATGCTAATGTCATGCTTGTTTAGCTGTCATTCACCCTTATGGCTTGCTCCCTTGAGCTTAGACTAAGGACCTGTATGTGCACATACATTTCAGTTTCTCATGCTTATAAATAGTTTGTGCCTGACCCACACTACAGGCTTTAAAAATCCTTTTAGATGTTGAAAACCTGAGACACCCCTCATATAGTGACATTTTTAACAGATTTGTCTGTGCTTGATCATAATTGTCATGGGTAGTCCCCATGCTACCGAATCCGACTTGAATGAAACACCACAAACACACTAATTACACACACCAACGAGTGACTCTGCTCCTCAAAACCTTGAGATTGTTTCTGGCACACAGGGCTGTGTCTGAAACAGATATGGCGGATGGCAGTGAAACCCAGTCCTGCCCTCATTGGTGTACAGTCTTGCTGTAGCCCAGACTTAATCCAGAGTGATTTAAAGCAAGATCTATGTGGAAAGCAATTTCCTGATGATAAACAACTGAAGTCTGAGATAAATGATCAGAGGAAATAACATTTTTCAGGGATCAAACAAATGTATTGACATTAAGGGTGATTACATAGAAAATGAATTTCTTGTGTTTTACATACATACACACACACACACACACACACACACACACACAGATAAGGTATTGAATGGCAAACATAAGTTCCACAGTAGTAACAGATTAATTCACACAAAACAAAAGGATTAAGTCTTAAGATATGTAAGGATACAACAAAGGTTCAGGGGGTTAACAATCTTGGGCGTCATCTCTGAATGTAATGACGGTGTTGGCGGGGGTTCATGCTCATTAGAATTCACAGGTGTTTTCTAGCACCTGTCTAACTATACACTAACAATAGATTTCAGATGTTTTTGTTTGCCAAAGCATTTTACTGGTGCATGCGGTATGGTTCTGCCACACTCTATCGGCATGTCTTGACTTGTTGAGCAACTTGCGTTCAGAGATAGAACAAGCCAGGCAGGCTTTGATACGCAGGTCAGTTGTGAAATATTAAGGAAAAGTTCTTTCTACTGTAAGTGCTCTGAGGGTGTGTCTGCGCCATGATGTGACTTCAGGTAATTTCTGTGCATATGACCAAGACATGTCAAACCTCTACTGGGTGTGGGACCTCAAACTATTATCTCAAGCTTCCATGTCATAGAGTGATTAAAAGGTCTTTTGAAACCCACAGTTGGAGACTAATATGAAATGAAAATAGTGTTTATTGTCATTAAGGCAACACCTGAAAAGCAGTTTGTGTGAAAGGAGTAGAAGGACTTCATTAACTGCTCTGAAAGACTTCATAATTGTGGTCTCTCTCTCTTTTCTCTCTCTGTGTAGATGATCTGGAGGGCAAGGTGAAGTGGCTGGATAACTATCAGAAAGTTAAACTGCTGAAGGAGGCCTTGGTGTGGCTTCCAGTTTGGGAAAGAGACAAGAGAACACAAATTCCCGAGGTTGACATTTTAACACACGTCTTTCTGCTTTTGTGTCTAAGAAAACAGACCCATGAATAACGTTTAATTAGTGTAGAGTTAGATTGAGTCCAAAGTAATGTTTCATACGTGGTTCCCACTTGAGCCCATTGTCACTCTGCTCAGTGTTAAGCATCAGCTAGAGAGATGTAGATATAAAATAAACACTACATTGCTCCCAAAGTGAAATTACTTTTACAGCTGCTTAATTTCAAGGCAGACATAGAAGGCACACGAGGGTCAGACACAGCAGTGCTGCACCTCGTCCAACAATATTAGGATGTGTTGAAGTGATCTAGAACAAAACATATAAAATCAGTACCTCCATCTCTAATACTATTGAGTTTGAATGCAATCAGATCGTCACAGCAATGTTCCTAAATCTAGTGTAAACCAATCTACAGAAGCGTGCAGGCTGTGAGTGCATCAAAATTTGGACACATTAAGTATGAAAATCCCTGATTACAGAAGACATTGAGGTGTCTAAAATGTTTGAAATATTAAAGAAAATATGTCTCAAGAGAGTCTTTAGGTGTTTTTTTTTAGGGCTGGACTACTTTGCTTGGCCAAATCTGGTTCCTGGTTCCTGGATGATGCAAACTGAGTGTGACATGTAAATCTTGCAGAGTGCTGATTTGTTAGAGAGACTTTACACAGTGAACCTCCAGCACAAACTTGTCACTTCTTGTAAAATCTCCAGGTTACAGTAGTGGTCACATTTTTGTTTTTATTTGACTTACAACGACAGCTCGTAAAACTATGCCATGGTGTTTTGAAGAGGTTCAAACACTCCTTGGATCGGTGGCCAAAGAAAAACTCCAGCAAGAGCTGGACAAAACATTGTTGTGAGAAATGAGGCACACAGCCATTTCAGTCCAGCGTTACAGCTGCTATTGTGGTTTTCAAATCCCATGGTTCCCATTAGAGACTGGGTTTTGTGACCGGGAAAGCACATTGAGCCGAGTTGTTGCCATGCAATGAAAAAGCACCATTAGGTTTCAAGAGTTACACTTCTTAAATCATCACTCTGTAAATAACCACTGCAATTTGTCCTTTCTCACAGTCTCTGAAACACTTGTTAAAAGCAGCTTCTCTGGAAAACCTGGTCTCTAACCGCAGTCTGCTGCATGAGGGGAAGCTCATACTAACAGGTGAGGAACAGACACCAGTTCCACATTCACGAATCTCTGATAACATTATCTCTGTAACTGTTCCATCCGTGTTAATAACTTCATGTTAAATCAACGCTAGATAAGATTTTGCTTATGTGGTCCTCCTACAGTTAGAGGGGGACTTGGGGAACAGTTACCAGATTTGTTTAAGTCTAATCATGCAATTCTTCTTTGAGTCATTCTTCTTTGCCTTTATAAAATATAACTATAAAACTCCAAACTGTTAATAATGTCAATACTACTGTCAAATGTTTGTGTGTGAACAGAAAATGCAAAGCTGAATGAAGTTTACATGCTCCTATTTGATGAATTCCTCCTGATCACCAAGATCAAACGCAGTAAAAAGGTACAGCATTTCAAAGCTGCTCACTCATCACTGCACACTTTTCTTTTAAACAAGACGCTGTGGCTAAGAGTGACTATGATGCAGACTGCTGTTGTCTCTAGCGTTGAAAATCACAGAATTATGTAAAAAGTAATTTTGACTCTTGGTGGGTCCCCACCATTTGAAGGAGGATTCCACAATTTTTAAAATGAGGACACAGTGAGACTTGTGGTGGAGTCTTTAAATGTGAGGGAGTATGGGGAAACATAGCTTCCCTTGTGTTTTAAGCCTACCAGAAATATCAGAAAACAATGTCATGCTTCAGGCTTGTCTTCATACAATTGCAGGTAATACTTTCTGTGAGCATCTAGAGGCATTAAACCCTTCAGGCCTTCGATTCCAGTCTCTACCACTGTGAATGACATTTTGTAGAATGTAACATCACATCAAAAGCCTCTCAATTGCCTGTTGGCATCTTGGCTGTATAATTAGGCTGATGTTTTGGGGAAAATCCCCTTAATGAGGGGAAAAAGGAAAACTCCTACCTCACATTCTTTCTTACACTCTTAACCATGGCTCTCTGAAACATCTCTTAACAAATGTGAGACAAACGAATAAAGTGTGACTTAGTTTTTTCCTTGTAACAACATTTTCCTTTCATCGGTTCATCTTTGCAAATAGTCTCTTCGTATCTTTCTCTGTGAACATGGAAGTCCCAGTCTGAGTTTTATTGTGTTATTTTGGTGAGCAGAAGTCTGGGGGCGTGGAGACACACAATCTGCGTCCTGCAGTTGGACAGGAGCTGGAGCAGCTACTACAGGATGGCTGTAGCTTTACAGTGCTGGACCAGCCAATTTCACTGGACCGTCTGCAGCTCAGGAATATTGATCAGATCAACGCTGCAGGTGAGTGACCACATTACTGATTTCCTCTGTAACCCATAACAAAATAAGGGGCTTAAACACAATAATCAAGAATTGCATTATTATCAAGAGGTTCAGTCTAGTCTTGCACTGACCGGGGTTGTTCTCAACCTTCTAGCGTCTGGAATTCCCTATTCCTTCATTGTGATGCATCAGAACCGTTACCAGCAGTGTATCGGCGTTTTCGTTCTGCAGGCCCACAATGAAACTGCTAAGGTGAGGAGCATTGTTTCCTGCTGTAATTACACTCTCCACTGCTTCTCATCTTCTCTCACCCAGCTCACACGGCCTGACCCCAGCTGCCTTTTAACACTCGCCCTACGTCAGCTTTGTTTGTGTCCAGATCAAGTAACTCACTATTAATGTCATACACAAACACCCTACAGCCCAGAAAAGCTTTCTTAAAGCAGAAGATCAAATGTACATGGTTTTCCCCCTGACCCCACGTCTGACACAACCTGCTTTTTGCTGCTACAGAAAAATAAATAAATCAAATTAGCTATCATTGTATAACATTCAATAACTAACTCAAAACAGCTGATATATAGCTGTATACTATAGTGTGATTATATGGAGATTTTACAACCTGTGTGTGTTGCAGCTGTACACTTCCAGTAGCTGAATGCACCATTTAGGACATGCTGCAAACCTTTGGACTTGGTCTGCATCAGCCCTGACAGAAATGTATATATTCAGTGACGATACACTTGCACTTGGTATAAAGGGATAATTCCAATGGAAAAGTCTTATCCAAATGGGTTTTGCTAAGCTGCTCTTTTAAGTGTTTTTTTGCCATTTGTGTTTCAGAAAGTGTGGCTGTCTGAGATTGAAGAGGCAGTCAGTGCTGTGCTGAAGCAAGACTGTCAGCAGCCTCGGGTAAAGAACTCGGCTCTCTATCTGGAGTCCTCACAGATCTAACTCACAGTACCAGCACCGCTGTAGTGATCTGTCCTCTCCAATCCTGTTGCCTGTCACCCTTCCGCAAGACTAACCACTACTGAGGGCTGTCAGGATTGGAGTATTCAGCATTTTTTTTTTTTTTTTTTTTCCCTCCCTCCTGACAGAGGTCTTCACTGTAGGAACCTGTGTGGCACTGGTGTCACTGACAAACTGTTTTATGTCACAAGAGTGAGTTTAAAGAACAACGTCCATTCCAGTAATGGCACATTTCGTCTGTGTAACAAACTGGACAGGTTTTACCAGGACATTTCACTCGTTGTAGGTTAATCATGCCACAGAAGTGAAATACTTTGGTAAGCACCGCACTAATTACAGCCAATACTGGCTCTACCATACTGTACTACCACATCAAGGTTTAGCTCATGAAACCAACGGTTTTTTTTTTTTAATTAAAGTTTCTTTTGAAACTAAATCAGTATGTTGTTTTGAATTACAGAGGGCTTTTACAATAGATGTGTCATAGGTCATAGGTCATAGGGTGCCATCTTCAGAGACATTGAAGGGGACATCATCTTTCCAGTTCTGGGGTCTGAATGAAACATCTGTGATGTGCTTTGGTCAAAATGACACAACAGAGCTTTATTTTCCCAATCTAAATGTTAGGCCAGAGACGTTGCAGCACAATACATCTTGTTGTATCCTATGTTTTCTGACTTGGACCACAAAAATGGAGTGGGTGTCTTTTATTAGCATTTGAGAGTTTGTAGGTGTGCACTTCCCCCACCTCCATAATTCCCCTTTAAAATATGCACAAATACAACACAGCCAGTGAAAATAAACACCTAGTTTATTTACTTGTAAACATATTCATGAAAAATTAGAAATCAAATAATACCTCAACATAAATTATGGTCACGATCCTCTCTGACCTGATTTAACCATTCACAGAGCCTCCATACCAATTTTTAGTGGTGATCTATGAGCGTACAAGCTGTCAATTCAAAGGGACATGATGCAAGAAAGCGTGACTTAAGGCACACGCACGTGACCACAAAGAGTAACACCCTGCTATTCAGATGGAAGCCAGTTCACAACTCATGCACAATAACGTACATGATAAGCCTATTACAGTGTAGTGTCACTCCTAAAATGGACATTAGTGATGTGTTTTACATAAGCAATGACCTTTCTCCCCAAGCAAGCTTCCCCCCCCCCAGAAAGTAATGCAATATTTTGCTAATATAATTACAGCACTGCTTTAGTCTCCGGGAAAGAAAGCGTGTAGCTGTTGTTAGAAAGGGCGAGACTCAGGTCTGTGGAGATCTGTAAATCTGCAGTGTAATTAACATTCAAACTGTTAGTGGATTTTTTTAAACAGACTTCATTTTGTCTTTTATTACTTACAAAAGAGTGAGACTCAACACCCACATAGTGTTGCCAAGGCTGTGGTTGCAACAAAGTAAAAACTAATGTTGGGGCACAATGTCCAGAGGTAGATGGAAAAGGGGTGATTAAAAAATAAAAAAAGTAAAACCCACAAACTGAATCTCGGGTACACTGATGAACTTTTGAGAGGACACACACTGCTCCTGTTGCAACTTATTTTGTAGTCTGTGTTAGAGAATAAAGGACACTGCATTGTGTAAGCATGCACTTCAAAAGCAGGACCACCCTGCCACCTTAACACTGAGGCAAGTTCTGTACAGCAACGGAGCAGTGTGGCACAGCTATACAACAGAGTGCTGAGAGAACTGTACAGCAGAAACCCCCACAGTCAAGCTTGAGTGTGACAATCGATACTTATCATAATCAGCACATTGTGGATTCAGTTCATTCCTGTTGCTGGTAACAAAAAGCTAGAGATTAACAGCTTTAGCAGACTGGATATTTGCCTTTATCTGAAATGCTTTCTTTTTATATTTGATGCATAATGCTCCACACGCTTGCTGGAACTGTAAGTGAGAGATGAACTTGATAAGATGCCGGTAGAGTGAGTGGTGAGGCCTAAGAAATAAAGCCTGAGGAACACTTGCTTTCAGAAGTAGCCCACATTTTACACAATATACAATCAATATAGGCAAACAATACAGGACTGACACATCACTCTCTCTTACATTCTCTCACACACACACACACACACACAGACAGCAACAGCACCACACTTATTGCTTCAGAGCAGGTGTGCAAATAAAAGATTCTGTGAAAATCAAATAATCAGTTCATTATTAAAGGAATCTGCATACATGCAGTCACAATGCACCAGTAAACGATACAATAATGCAAAATTAAAAAAGACCTGTAATGGTGACGATATGAGCAGCATAGCAAGCATGTATGTTAAACTGACATCACTGAAGGGAAAAGAAGACATGCCTGGGAAAAAAAAAAAAAAAAAAAAAAAGATTTGAGCACAGCTTAAATACAATCCAGACAAGTCTTAACAGATGTTTCCACAGCTCAGTGTAACTTCATCTAAGTAGCTGACACCAACCCTGCTGTGTCCAACACTAATCCTGTTTACACCTGGTTCATTCATGAGTGAGATTAAATCCCGATCAGAGGTTTTCCGCACAAACGCAGGTGTAAATGCACCCAATACGCTTTAAAACTGATTTAATCTGGTTGCTACAGAAAGGGGTTTTGAGACACATTTTGCCACATGTCATACAAATGTGAATGTATTTAACTCTCCAATGACCAGGATGGAGCTAATTTTTATATACAATTTTTTGTTTTTTAATCTGACTGACCAGAGACATGAAATAACCAGATGTTAACAGGGTCTATGATGAAAGCACACTGTAACTGATCCATTTCCATTTGTTCTACTTTCCTCCTTCTGATGGAAAAAAAAAAAAAGAAAAAAAATTCCTGTGTCTGAACGCCTCTCAGGGAGATTCTCTACTGCTTACAGTAGACATCCACCAGCCTTGGCACCCAGAGCACAGAAGCTGTAAAAACTCCCATTTAAAATACCTTCCATTACAAATAAACATAGAAAAGAGAACAAATGCACAATGCTGCTCTCTCCCTTTTTTTGTGTTGATTTTTATCTGGAGCACTAAATGACCCCAGAAGTGACCAAGGCACTGTTCAAAGGAGGACTGCCCCAATGGTCCAGCTGCTGTGCTTTGTGCAGTCCCTCTCTCTGGCAGAATGGAGAGGCCACCTCAAGCCCAATCAGCAGATCAGAGCAGACTGCTCCTCTTCCCCATTAGTAGCCCTACTGCTCCACACCTGGAAATCCTGTGTGTGGAGCTGGGCTAAAGCTTCTCTTTTGTGGGAGGTGTTGGTGTAGAGCATGTGGAGGAGAAGCTGGAGAAGCAGTCGGCTAGAAGGATAGGGAGATGGACAACGGTCAGCCCTGCAGCTCCTCGTAACACGCCTCACACACCCTCACTGGCTTCTTAGAGGACGGCGTCAGAGCATTTTTAGCCGAGCACTCGGCACAGAAGATGTTGCCACAGTGACGACAATGATGCTGGAGGAGACAAGGTAGAGAGAGATGAGCGTTGCTTTAGACTTACAGTGTCAGGTTAGTCATAAATTGTCAGAAAATAAAGAATATATGCATACTACATACATGTAGTCGCTGTCTACATACATGTATCTCCCATATTACAGGAGAAGGAAAAAACCTTTTTAACTTTCAATGGAAGTGAATGTAAAAAGATTTTATTTATTAAAAAATGATTTATATATATATATATATATATATTCTTTTTTTTTTTTTTTAATAACCACAGGCACAAAAGCTTTACCTAGATAAGAAGACTCAGAAACAAAGGATGAGAGAGTGAGTGAGTTTTAGCGAGAGTTCAATCTAAAAAATACCTTCAACTGCAATAAAGGCCGCATAAAATTACAGCTGAAATATTCAGTGTTTTAAATGAAAATTGCCAATGGAAAGCATTCAATTTTTAAGTTTTCAAGAGCTATATCTTTTATGTCTAGACCAAAGACGGTTAACCCCAACACTGCACCGTGCGCACAACTGCCATTATATAACAGTCTGGTGCTAGAGCTAGATCTTCCTGCTTATGAAAACAGGCCTGGCCTTCACTGAATGAAAATAATAACAGAAAATCACTAATCACAATATTAGTCAGAAAAATTGCAATTAGACATTTCCCACAAATTGATCAAACCTTCATTAATGGCTCTAAATTAATGGTTTATTCTGTGAAATGTACAATCAATATTCCGCACAACGATTTAGCACCTGTACAAGGCAGAATGGACAATGTCGTCAGAAACTGGGACACAGCCTATGTGACCCAGAAATGGGTGTGAATAGTCAATGGATATGGACCTTACAACATAAAGAGCTATTCACTTTGTTCTGCTCTGAGGTTTTTATCCGGTTTCTCATTCAAACAGAGGTTTGAATTATTGCTTATCGGTCACCAGAGGACCATGATTAATTCAACTGCAGTGGTCTATGTGAGATCTACCCACTGATATGTGCAATAGAAACATCAGAGGCTGTGGCTGTTAGGGGCAACTAAGACATTTACAGCCTTCTGGACTTCAACAGTAACATTTTACCTACTCTCAGATGGAAGTTTTCGGCTTTACAATTCAGATTAGCTTTGTACTGCTCCAAGCTCAGGTATCAGATAACGCTGATTTAAGCTGAGATGTCTGCAGTGCTTGTAATTAATACTTTGTCGACTAATCACTTGCATTTTCACAAACATCTGACTGATTAAATCATGGTGCTCTCAAACTACAATGCCAAACTACCACTACTGGATTGCTTGGAGAACACCACCGATGCTTTGACTGGAGATTAAAGTGCTTCCACACAATGCTGCCTTTTCACAGAGAAAAAGAAAAAGAAAAAAAATCTAAGGACTTTAAATGGGTTCTCTATAAAAGTGGGTCCCTGTGGTAGACCATTAACATAGTATTGATTTGGTGCTTTGATGCTAAGAACAAGCAGCTCCATCAAACAAGAAACTGTGTCTGTGTGTGCATGCTTGTATGTGTGTGTGTGAGAGAGAGACAGAGTGGGGAGATATTGGGTGCGTCAACACAGCATGTAGGGAAGATGGGGGAGACAGGAAAGTGAAATCAATAAAGAGATAAAAGGGAGAGAACATTAAAATAAATTTTAAAAAGTCACCTTCCGGATGGTTACAGAAAAGCCTTTCCCACAGGCCATGCAGTTCTGCACCTCGTGGTCCTCCGCCCACTTCCGTGTGAGTGACTGCGACTGCTTTATCTGCAACAACAGACGCCAAACACCATGACAACCAAAACCAACCAGGTTGAACTAAAAGCACTTGCAGTAAGACCAGCCATGTGGGACAATGCATAATTTAACATAAGAATGAGCCAGTCCTTGGCTTTATACATTGTGTGCACTGCAGTTAATCTGATTGTAAAGACATTACTAACACCATGGAGCATTGTAGGTGTGACTACCTGAAGCTGAAAGAATGGGAACATTTTCAGTTTAGGGCTGCAATAATTAAAAACATTATAGTAATATAAAATAAATAAATATTTTTAAATACATGACAAAATATAGTTTAATGGGAAGTTAAAATGACAGCTTCAAAATCACTGTGAAGCTTCACAATGGGGAGAGTAAATGGCTTATGTTGTTGCTACTCTGGGCTCAGCACTGCAGATCTGCACTAATGTAACTTATTGAGGAGGTAAGGAAGCACTACAAATCCCCACTGATTTCAGTGCAGTGCTGTAAAGATGAATTACACCACCAGGTGTATTAAAAAAATCTTTCCTAGTGTTCCTTTAATTACAAGGAGTTAATTTATGTGCATTTATGAGAGCCACAGTGAGAGGGCGCTGTGGGAGCTCGCTGACTGATGTCACAGTCTGAAACTGGGTGGTGGAAAAATACAATCCCAGCAGCCCACAGTTGTGAGTTTAGCGCCGAGTTTGGGGTAAAAGAGCGAGGAATGAAGCTAAAAACAGAAAAAAATATTTAAAAGACTCAACATTATGCTCACAGATATGAGGCTTTATCCTTTAAATATGTGTGATTTCAGCTGGAGGTCATTGGAAAAACCATCTGCTGTGGTGTGCTAAACCACAAGTGCCTGTTAGCTGTCCAGCTGTGCTTCTAAACAGTGTAGAGCCTGTTTTATTTTGCTTATTTTCAAACTTTTCTCCTGCTCCAGCATCTGTTTGTTCTCTCAGAAACAGGTTTTTATTTTCAAAATATGCTGAAACCCTTCACTCAACACACACTCATACGAGGTGCTTGCAGCCTGACCTCGGTTTGATGTAATATGCTTAATGAAAATTAAGATTGTTCGGATTTCTCATGCTGCTAAAAGCTAGATCGCATATAGCAAGTAATGAGCAGATCGGTATCGACACACACATAAGGCTTCAATTTGTTATCGGAAAAGAAAAAGAGCATTGTGCCTCTCTTGGTGATCTCCTGGGGTGTGAGATGGACAGACAGATATATAGAGACCGATAAGCTCCACTGAATTCATAATATATCTTATATGCAGATGCTGTATAGGTACTGTACCTGTAACGATTGGTTCTCTCGGCCAAGCTCCTGCATGGCTGCTGTAGTGTCGTCTAGTTTTCGTCTCAACTCCACTACTTTTGCCTGCAGTTTCTCAATTTCGCCCTCACCCTTTACACACCTACAACACAGAAAACAGCGCCATGGAGCAGTCCAGTTGTGGCAAACATAGTAAAAAATACACCTAAGATAATTACAAATGAAGATGCAGCCTATGCTTTTTTATTTACTGGAATACTATACACAAAAATCCAGGACCATTTAAGGAATAATTATAATTATATTATATAAATAATATAATTATAAATTATAAATAAAGCACTATATTTAACAAATACATAACCTGTAAATAAAAGCTCACCAAATTAGTCCTACTAATTCTAAGTAACATTCTTACTGATCACTTACTGTTTTCCCTTAGGTTACTAATGCACGGTCATGGTTATCATCTTTTATGTAGGCTATTTATTAATTTGTTTGACTTTACTACATGTCATTGTTGCCCTGCTCACATTCAGTGGGTTTATTAAGCACCCACTCTTGCGCATGACATTGGAATTTAGTCCCACGTCGCAAGATACCGTGAAGGGACCTGAGAGTCCGGCAGAGTCCTGCATGAATGCAGACCTCTACTTTGGAGCTTTGAGGGTCATGTAATTGCACACCTTTCCAGCAAGGCGCGCCTCTCGTCCTGGTTGTTCTGCACGGTGGCCTCCAGCACAGCAATCTCTCCTCGCAGCTCGTCCGTCTGCTTCTCCAGCTCACCCACACGCCTCTGACTGCCCTGCCACTCTCGCTTAAGCGTGGCCACGTTCTCATTCAGCGCGGATACCTGCATTGAAAGCTTCGTCTCAGCCTCCTCTCTCCGCTTTTCCACCTCCTCTTTAGCCTTCAACTCCAAAGCCTAGAGGAAGAAACAAAAATGATTGAAATACAGAACATTAAAGAGGTGGCAGGTTAGACAGGTCAGCCTTAGTGTGATATATTATTCTTGGAATTAATTATACATAGCCTACAAATGAGCTTCTAAACATTTTTTAAATAAATGTATATAAATGACAGGAATTCCAACAGATGCAGCTGAATGTTAAGTACCAGTTGTTTATGGAGCTTGTCCATCTCTGCTTTGTGCTGTTGCTGTGTTTGTATGATGGAGTCACGTGTAGTTTTGTGCTCTCTCTGCTCCTTCTCTAGGGCTGCCTGAGTCACCTCCACTTTGCCCTGTAGATCCGCCTTCTGTTGGAGCAACAGCTGCTTTGCTGCCTGCAGCTCCTTCACCTCCTACATACATTGAAAACACTTTTCATAGAAACTGTTCTTCAAAAATACAATCCGTATTTAAGCAATGAAATATTTGTATTTGAATTGATTGTAAAATTTGAATCAATGTTGATCAACTATAGGGTGTTACAACAACATATGCAATTGGCTAAGGGAGACATCCCAAATCACCTGGAAGTTCTGGGAGTCTCCCGCATATTAAATGATATACAAAGTGACTCCCTGATGCCCACAAGCCAGTTAAAACCTTTTTAGCCTTTTTTTTGTTTTGGTGGGGGAGGTGTATGTCGGGGTCGGGGTCCAGGGGTACCTCCATGAAATTAATTTTTGCAACTTGGGACGTCTGCTAAGGAAGAGAAAGGCCTCCAGGTGCAGATTATTTGCTTACCTTCTCGCTCTTGTCTGACAGAGCTTTGATTTCAGCACCGAGTTTGCTTCGGTCCTTTTCTAGTGAAATCTGAGCCTCCCGTAGCTCCTTCATCTGAGCACGCTCCTTTTTTAGCTCCTCCTGTGTCAACCCCTATAAAAACATGCACAAACACGCAGAGAAACAATTATCAATGTTGTGGTCCCATGAGCTGGGCTTCAAATTACTGCCAGAAAGTCTGTCAGTTTAGTTGCCCAGTGCATGTTAAATGTTAAAAAATAAACCAACCACACACTGGGCAAAAAAGAAATAGAAAAACGCAGCTAAAGGCTTGAAAACCTTGATTTGTACAGTTTGCTGTGAATTGTCCCCAAACTACGTTCAATCTGTATCTATATCATGCTTGAAAACGTTTTATACTGTTTCATTTTGCAAACCCGTCGCTTGCCTCATGCTGGGAGCTAGCTATAATTGCATTATATTATAACATGATTCTGAGACTTGTGGCCATCTGGTATTGATGACTTCTCTCTCGCCCTCTGCCCCAGTCTAAAGCAACGTTGGGTATCCGATCGATTACAGATTCTGTGCTTGTCACTTTTACACTTGTCCACCCAATGAGGGCAGCAGCGGCACAAACACAGCCACAGATCCCTGTACGGACATGGTTTCGGATTGAGAGAAACACTGAAATGGAGAATATTTTTAGGCAAAAAGTGAATGAGAGCCGCTCATTTGACCGCTGTGACTGACTATGAGCACTGGGTTGGATCTGGTAGCCTATCTGAAGTCACAGCAGTAACGTTAGCCAGTCAGTCACAGTAAATAAACACATGGCTCTCAGCAATTCTACTGTTAACTGTGTCCCTTACATTGGATCTTGAAGACCCGCTTAATTCACCATTCAGTTCGGAAAACTGTTGACACTTTCTTTAAACGAACAATAAAAATAAAACCAAATTCTATACTTGAGCTTATGTTCTCTGGAGAAGGAATACAAATGTAAATCTTGTCATGAGCTCCCTTTTAACGACATTAACTTCAGAAATGCTAATGTATCCAATATTGAAAATGACAGGCAGTGTTGTCAGCCGTTATCAGTGGCATTGTTGTTGGATGTGGACTATAGTTGGATAATCTGAAAGAGTTTGGTCTGAAGCCTTTTTTCTGATGGCATTTTGTCTGACGGAGTTTGAGCTGAGGCCATTTCATCTGATATTTATTTTTCTGAGGGAGCTCAGGGTGAAGCCTTTTTTCTGAGGGAGTTTGGTCTGAAGCCTGATGTATAATAGACACATGATCTAAGACATGACGATTGTTTTCCTGAGACTTGAAGTCGTTTCGTCAGAGGATCGATGCCGTTCTGTTCAATGCCCGAGTACTGACTCTGAGGTTTGAGGATGTCCTAAAATGTACACCGTACACTAGACGAGATTGATGTTGTCTTCCTTATTGATTTTTTCCCCCTTCCACCATAAATTTAATTTTAAGCAGACCTCTGCTGCTTATTCTCAACTGTCGTATTCAAATGTTTATTTTCACCTTAAATGGGTCAGTTTACACGCAAAGTAAGCTGTGGAGTACCTGGTGAAATTATTATTTTTGGAAAATTAACAACATTGGTCTTTATTATATTTGGATATTTGTGAAAAGGAAATGTTTGTCATACAACCTAGCGCATATTTTATGTAGGAAATATCCATTAAAATAAAAGGTGATTTTTAATAATTCTTAGAAAGATAGGAAACATGCTAAAATCTGAATTTGCCTAAAAAAACAATAATACAATAGTAAATTTTTTTTTAAATAAACACATAAAAAACAAAAATCAGAATCAGCTAAAAAAATGCTATAAAGTGCATTTCTAGTATCAGAAAGGTACTATAGAAATGCAACTTATTGTTACTAAAAGAGAATTATTCCTGACAAATTTGCCTATAGAAAAGCAGTCATAAAAAGATGCAAAAAACCTGTTGTTTTTGGAGTTGTTGATGTGCCTCCTCCTGCTGCTTGAGTTTCTCATCCCTCTTGCTTAGGTCATTCTCCAAGGCAGCATGGCCTGCTTTTAGGTCTTGGATCTGGGCCTCACGGTTGTTCAGCTGGTTGGTGCTGGCTACCAACTCTTCCTGAGCCAAAGCCAACTTATCTTCACAAAGCTACAAAGTATAACACAAGCTCTGTGATTAATTAGATTCTATAAGGTTTTCACATTAAGCCCAGTGTCAATAGGACATGGTGACTCTAACTTTTAAGTTGTTGTAGTGTCACCTAAAAGCTTGTTGATGTTAATAATCTGTAACCATCAATAACAATGAAAAGCAATAATGCTTAGCCCCATCCATTTCAATTATTAATCTCTCTTTCAACACGCAGTGACCGTCTATCATGAGTCCATAGGAGGTTACTTGTAAGTCATCACTATCATCCTAGGCTCCAATTCCCCTGGTCTCTAATTTAAACTTTTTTAAAATTTATTTACTATGCTTTATAAATGTCACACCCACAAACCCACCTTAATGTCCTGACGCAAAGCAGAAACCTCAGACTCTTTGCCATAGAAGTCGGACTGTAGTTTGGACAGATTCTCTTTGGTGCTCTCACAAGTCTTCTGCACCTCTGCGCTATGACTTTTTTCTGAGATCAGCTCTTTGGACAGCCCAGCCATCTGCTCCTTCAGTTTAGTCAACTCCTCCACCTGAAACACACATACACAAACTTGGAATTTACAGGATGAATAAGTGACATGCCACAGATTTGGAAACAATAGGAAAAAAAAAACAAAAACAAGACAAAGTCAAAAACACAATGTACATACCTTTTGGGTTTGGGCAGTCTGGAGCTCTGCCAACTGTGTCTGTAGTTTCTTTATTTCCTGGTTGAAAGATCCTTGGGCTGTCTTCAGCTGGGCCTGCAGCTGCTGAAGCTCCTTCTCCTTCTCTTTCAGTGCATCCTGACTCTGTTTCAACTGGGAACTCAATGCTGCCACCTGGGCCTGTAGCCCCTTCTCTGCCTAAATTCAACATACGGCGGATATATTCAGACTTGGTTGTGTGTATCATGAAACAGTTACCTACATGTATATTTGACATTTGTAAGCATGTAAACATTTTTTGGCAGTTCTCACCTCTGTCATTTTTTCCAGCTGAGATTTAGCTGTGCTCAACTCTTTAGATTTAGATTCCACACTCTTCTGAAGCACCTCCTGAGCCTTATTGTGAGCTTTCTCCTGTCAAAGAGGAAGCAAGCAACACGTTTATCTCACCAATTATAAATTATTATTATTATAAAGCTCATTGTCTCAAGATCTAATCTAATACTTTATTTACATTGTAAATACAGTACACTGGTCCTTCTTTTAATAATTAACCATTTACAAATTTAAAATGTAACCAATGATATACTGACAAATGTTTCACAAATAATCCAAATAAAATTAATTTAGGCTTTCAGAGATAACTTGATTAATATATTGGCTGTAATATATCAGCAGCTGGCACAGAAAGACCTACAGAAAAACACTCCTCTGGGTAAATGTGTACCAGTACACACCTTCTCCTCTAAAGCTGCTGTGCTGCTCTTTTTCTCTTTATCCAGTTGGCTCTGGTTCTCTTTCAGAGCTGTTGATGCTTTGCTCAGAGCCTCCTTCACTGAACTGAGCTCTTTGGCCTGAGTGTCTCTCTCTTGCTGGGACTTAAGAAGCTCTGCATTCAGGCCCTGGATCTTCTTCTCTAACTCAGCCTGCCTTCCCTGCCCTTCCTTCTGAAGTTGGTCCAGGCTCGTCTTCAGGCCACTTCGCTCCTTCTCCACCTTCTCCAGGTCTTTCTGCAGGCCTACTAGAGCTGAGCTCTTCTTATGCACTTCCTCCTGCAGCACTGCAGCCCTGAGAATGAGGCAAGGACCAGCATGACACAGATAAAAGAGAAACAGGTCTTTTTATTATTACATAAAGCAATGGTTTCCAAATTGAGGAGTGCAGAGCAAATGCAAAGGGGGTGTGTGTGTGTGGGGGGGGGGGCATAGTCAAATCTCTGTGTGCAACACATACACATATCATCACAAACACCATTTCACAATCACAATATTGTGCCCTAGTGTGTAAAAGACATGCCTACCCCTGCTTCTCAGTGTCCAGTAGGTGGCTGAGCTCCTTGTTCTTTTTCTCCAAATCACTAATGGTCTGTTGTTGTGCCTGCTGCTTCTTCTGTGCCTGCTCCCTCCCAGAACGCAGCTCTGTCAACTCAGCATCCATTTTCTGCCACACAAAAAACATACATCTGGCATAAAACGTGATCTCAAAATGTAGAGACTGTAGGACAGACAATTGGAAGGGAGGGCTAAACTCTAATGAACCAGGTGTCAAGCCTGTAGCATGATGTATGTGATATGACTCAGCAGCAAATTGAGTCACATCACAGAGTGGAGTGCTGCTGACCTTGGACTGGCTCTCCAGGGTTTCGGTCCTCTGTTCTGCAGCCATCAGTTTGTCTCTGCTCTCCTTTAAACTGGCCTCAAGCTGAGAGCACTGTGACTGCTTCTCCGTCAGTCTACGGCCCTGCTCCTCTAGCTGCGTCTGGACCTTACACACTTCCTACACACACACATGCAGAGTAACTAAATACTTTGTGAAACTACTCAAAGAAATGTATATTGTTTGAGTATTTATGAGCTTCTGAGGTAGTTATGTTATGTCAGGCAACAATATGTTTGTTCTCTTTTCCAGATTTGTTTAAAATACATTCTTACACGAATGTTAATTTAAAAAAGTACAGAACACGTACCTGTTGCTTGTCCTGCAGTGCATGCTGGGCAGTTTCTAGATGATTTTCAAGGTCAGCTCTTTGGGCAGTCTTTGCAGCTTCAGCAGACAGCAGCATTTCCGTCTTGGCTTTTAACTGAAACAAAAAGGCACATAACTGAATGTAAACTGCTCAACAAGAACATGGCCAGATTGCATGCTTCTGTTTGTACTAGAACCAATTTAAATTGCATTCATAGCCTTTCAACTATGAACTTCAAAATGCCTTAGATAGCACTGTAAAGGCAACTACATTACCTGGGCATCAAGCTGAGCACTTTTCTCCTTGTTCTGGGTGAGCTGTGTAGTTAAATCAGTCACAGCACTTTCCAAGCTTTGGCAGCGGTCCTGTGCTGAGCGCAGCAGGCTCTTCTGCTCCTGCAACTGCTCATGGAGATTTTCTTGGGCCTGTTTATGGCTCTCAGACTGGTTTTTCAGCTTGTCTGTCAACTGAGTTATCTGTGCAAGGATAAAGCGATCAAAAAGGCTGACTTCTATCAAATATATATCAGAAATATATATATGGATCCTTTGCTGAAGGATTAGAGGAGTTTCCAGCACCTGTTCCTGAAGAGTATGGTTCTTCTCCTGAAGCTGGTTTAGTAGGGCAGCCTCTCCCTCTCCTGCCTGAATCTTGGCACACAAATCTTCTCTTTCGGCCTCCAGTTGGCTCAGGCTGGCCTTGCTCTTCTGCAGCAGTGCCTCCAGGTTCTGGATCTTCTGGTCTTTGTCTCCAATCTGACGTAGCACCTGCTCCAAGTCATTCTGCCGAATTTAAATCACTTGAGCTAAGAATATGTTTGAAGACTGACATTAAAATGTACAATTAAAATAATATAACCATCATTTCATATAAACCTTATGCATGGACTCATGGCCTCATATTGCAGTTTCATACTGTAGCCAGCTCAGATGCTGAAATGACCGAGTAGATTTGTAGACAATTTCTTAACATTTTGGTTGAATTAATTTTCCACCCGTTTTGCTAGAGGATTCTTAACATGCAATATACTGTATAAAGAAAACTCATAGATGAATTGTAAAATTTAAATACTTCATGTTATTTTTAAGTGAATGGAACATGTGTTGAGCGTTTTTTTTTTGTTCTGAACTTTATGTAGGTGCATGGGCTTTTCAAGGTTTTCAAGAGGTTTAGTCACCTGTGCTTCTCGCAGCTTGCCATTAGTGTTTTGCTGGACAGTTTGCAGCTCTTGGTGCTGTTGTTTTGATTTATCCAGCTGGTGTTGCAAATCTGTTGACTTAGTGGTGTTCTCTTTCAGCTGCAGAAAAAGACACAGGAATTAACACAGCTAATCATACATACAATTATTAGACACAATACCGCTATGTTCCCTTGCAAGCTTGAGTTTTATATAAGTTATCAAATGACAGGAATGTTGTGTAAATTATCGGTAGCTCTTCTACCAATATTTTATTTAGTTTATTAACACCTAGGGGTGTGACGAGATTTTGTGAGATTAAAACGTGACGATATTTCCTGCCTCATGGGGGGGTGGGAGGGGGAATCAGTTTCGGTATTGTGAACTTAACAGGGATCTGGCAGCACAGTTGCTATGGCGGTGAGTGCGACAGCTCAGCAGTCAGAACAACTCTCAGCAGAAGAGGTATAGCTTGTAATGCATTATCTTGTCAGTTTCAAAGAATCTTTGCTAGTAGCAGAAGGTGTAACGTCGGAGTTGGAGGAAATTCTCATAGAAGATGCTCCCACTACTTTTAAGTCGTATGTCTGGCTGCATTTTGGGTTCCAGTGGAAAATATAAACAGTAAGATAGTGACAGAAAAGACACAAACCAATTGTAAGAGCTGTAAAAACAAAAACAAAAAAAAAACCACATCGTACACCGCAGCTAATCCAACCACTATGCAAAAACACTTACAGCACCATCATGGCTCTCAACTTAAGCCAGTCGTGCCTGTATGATGAAAGAATAGACAATGCTTACAAATGCCTTTGGACCTCAACTTCCACAGTCAAGTGCTAGGGACAGGCATTTTCAATGCACCTGATTAGTGTTGCACAATATACCGATACTAGAAAAGTATCTCAATACTTTTTAAAAAAAAAAAAAAAAAGGTAAATACCCCATAAAATGAGTACCAGTGTTACATCAAATTCTGTGACCGTTCTGTGACCCTAGAGGGCACTGTTTCATGTCCAGCGTATGGTCACAATGGTCAGCTGCCGTCAGAATTTGTACTTAAACATGAATGTTTATAATGTTTATATGGAGATTCAATGGGGGTCGCAAATTCTGACGGCAGCTGTAAGAAATTGTGACCACCTATGCCAAGACTATGAAGTAGCGCCCTCTAGAGTCACAGAACTCGACGGTCACAGATTTTCATGTTAAGAATAAGATCGGTATTTCCAATGAGTGCCACAGGGGGGCAGTGTGCGCCCGCAGCGCTTTGCCTCCTCTCACTCCCTTAATGATTTTGCCGCTAGTTTTAGCGATTTTTCAGACCTCCTAGAGTTTTTTAAAAAACAAAAAACCCAACTAACACCAGTGACTTTCTGTACAAACCTTAGCTACTTGATATAAAAGAGAGTCGCTGGTAGCACAACTCGGTAGAACACCGGGACTGACCGTGAGCAGGAGAGACGGCGCTCTCTTCGCGTCTTCTCCGGGAGACACAGTTCCTCATCTGCTCCAGAGACAGAGCAGCGCAGTCAATGCGCACGGAAGCTCATTCAGATCAGAATGTGCTGCGAATGTGTAAACAGTGTTGCCAAACACGTTTGCTTCATTTTACGTTGAATTTATTCATTTTTATGAACTCCCTGAACTGACACGGGGCCAAAGGCGCGTCTGGACCCAGAAATGGCGAAACATCACGTGTGGCGTCACACAAGCAGATACCAGCGATTTTGCCGACCGCCCTCAACTTGTAGAGAAAGTACATTACTTTTCCTGACGTTTTTGCGGGTAGGTACATGAACTTTGCCTGACGTAAACAAGGACTACTGACGTGAAGACTGACCAATTAAATATTTACAGAGAAGGTTATCGACCAATAACGGTAGCTCTACAGTCAGACCGTTTTTAGGCTACTTCACCACTCCCCCTTCTCACTCAAGCGAACCAATCGGAGTAGGGGAGGGCGGGACTAGTTTGTGAACGAAACGCTTCTCGAAATTCTATGTAAGCTCTAGAAAAACAAAATCCCGGACGTTTGTGAAATTCTGCCCAGACATTTTTTTAAGTCTAAAAAAGTCTGGTCACCCTATTATATCAAAAGTCATAATTTTAGTATCCTGACAACACTTCACCTGACAGTACCAGTCTCTTAGCTCAGTATAGTGTTAAGAGGAAAACTTTAGACAGACTTGATATTTAATATGACTTTTTGTGGTTTGCACATATTTTTTGCACTATATAGGACTAAGAAAATGTGTATTTATTTTTGTTATTTATATTGTTGTTCTTTTTAATAACCTCAATTTGTGGAAAGTGGTTCTATTAAGTCACACATTGTTTCAATTAAAAGTTAGAAACTCCTGCATATTTCATACACAGTTTGAGTCTCAAGACTCGGTCATACAGGAGAGAAACCAGTCTGCTGAGCTTGCGTTTTTTGATAATTTTTCCAGACAAATTTTCCATTTTTGAAGTTTTCTTAAATATCTCGTCTCGTTCTCGTGAACCCAGTACCGTGTCTCATCACATCCCAATTAATATCTCATTAACATATTTCCATGCAGTACAAATCGGATGCCTTTTACTTTCTGTTTGATTGAGGTAACATTAAGCAAGGCTATGGCAGATGCTTAATAAAAAGTGGATAGAGGGTGCAAAGAGATAAAACGTGATATTCATCAAATTCATTATATTTCAAGAAAAATAATAAAACAATGCTTTGGACATATGCAGTTTGAGAATCCCTGTGACAATACGCAGCATGCCCTCAATCAATTCATTAATTTCAGTCATAATCCAACACAAGGCATACCTGCTCTTCCAAGCGGGAGAGTTTGAGCTGCAGGTCAGCAACTTGTTGCTCTCTGTCTTTGAGTTTTTCACCAGACAGCTGCCTTTGCTCCTTTAGCCGGCCCTGCACCTCTCCCAGCTGCCTCTCAGCCTCCAGCAACTTCGCATGCAACTACAGACAGGACAGAATAATCAGCTGCAACTTACTACAAAGTCAAACAGTGACAACAATAAAGTGTCTTTATATCTGCTTGTGTGGCTCACCTGGCTGATCTCGCTTTGCTGCTGCAGACCCTGGCTCTCTTTCTCTTCTCTCTGCTGCTGCAGTTGTTTGCGTTCAGCTTTCAGCTCCTGGTTGCTCTTCTCCAGCTCAGTAAGTTCCTGCTTTAAGCGGGCCACATCCTCCACACGCTCAGCTAACTCATTTTGGGCGCGGCTCAGAGAATTCTCTCCTGAAGAAGCTCGTGCCTGGACCTCCTGTAACTCCAGCTCTCTCTGGTGCAGACTTGCTTGGAGATTCTTTTTGGCAGCCTGCTCCTGTCCAACACGCTCCTCCAACTCCTGGTTTTCCTTATCCCTACGTGTCAGTTTCTCTGACAGCAACTGAGAAAGGAGGGAGATTACCAGAACAATTTATAAACTCTCCATAAATAATGACATGAGTTTTGATAAACAACTCAAATCAAACCACTTCTGAATTTATGCTTACAATGTTTGTAATCAACAAGCTACACTTTTCTCACAAAAGACCACGGTGAAAATAACAAACTCAAATTTTGTTTAGGTTTTTACACAATTTAAATTATACAGAGTGCAACAAAATAAACTGGACACTCTTATTTCAGAAATGAAAGGGAAATTACATATCTGAATACCCCAGCAAGTAATCTTTCCTAGGCTATGTCTGGAACATGGGTGTCTGCCATCTTGAAAGCTGAAATATTGAATCAAATTTTTTCAATGGGATGGTGGTCATGTAGCATATCAAAGAAGACTAGAATTGTCTCAGAAACTGATTGTCACAATCAGATTTATAATATCTTTTGTGGTTCAAAACTTTTGTTGTTTGTTACAGGTTTGTTACAGGCTCAACCAGACCCTAAATTCTCAGCGCTACCTGACAATGCTACAGGAAACCACGTTCCCATCCATCCTGACTGAAGATGGTGCTGAGCATAAAATCTTACTGGCAAGTTAAACTTCAGCCACGTACACACCGTTGTTTTTTCCCCCTCAAACATACCACTCCACCTTAAAAAATGCAGTGCTTCTAAATGTAGATGAACCAGAGAACAGTGTTTCTCCACAATCGTAGGTTTATCGTCACTGAAACAAATTATCATTTCAGAGACACATATCTTGCTACACCATAAATATGCTTTAAAGGTTAAGGCCAATGTGGACTTTTCAAGCAATATCTGCCAATAGACCAATATGGATACAATATTGTTGTGCATCTGTATAAAGACATTTAAAATAAATCTCACATCAAGGATCCAGATCTCCAACATGAATCTTTAACAATCATACTCTCAAAATCAAGCTCAAACCAGAGGCATCCTCCTGGACTTCCAATCTTGCAAATGAATGAGTGATGTGACATTTAAGAATGGGCAGATTAATGATGCCTGAACTGGGCACAAGGAGTGCCAGCTGGTGGGTGTGCTAACCTCTGGCTTGAGAGTGTTATAAAAGCCAGAGTAGATAACGACATGGTTGTGCGTGGTGACAGGCTAGTCTTCCATCGCAGACTGAGATTTTCCAAGTGCTGCTTATGCAGGAGACAGCTGGACTAGTGTTTATGACCAGCCCTCATTTTATTTTCTCCTTCTAGTCTTTTATAGTTTGTTCATCTTTTTGCAGTTACTCATACAGGCCTGTTCCTTCCACACCTGTTCTTTACACTTATTGTATAGGGTCCTTCCTCATGAAACTTCCTTTTTCTCCATTTTCCATTAATAATGATAAAGATGACTCATCTGGCCTATTTAGACTGCGGTGTACATTTCAGAGAAAAACTTCATGGCTTTCTCAGTAGTTATCTTTCAAGTGAAATTAACAGTGCATTCAGACTATAAATATTTGTATCATTCAAGCAAATTAAATTGGGTATACAGTAGGTAATTCAAGCAATACTGATGGCACGGATGGCTAAGGCATGTAGATATATAATCTGTGCTGTACCATGCATGTACAAGCATTCTTTTCATCTAGTCCAACCCACAGATCAGTCATTTTCACATTGTTATTGTATAATTAAAAAAAAATTCATTTAATTCATTTTTTATTTATGTTTTTAAAATATTTCCTTTTTTAAGAAGATGTCAAATGATGACTTTGGTCATCAATGCTGATTATTTCTGTCTGGCTGCCATAATATTCCATGCAACTGCTGTTATTTAAAGTCCCTATTACGGAAAAACATTTATCCCAAACTATTAAATGATAGAGTATACTTTTCTCCTTTCATCCAGATGATTCTGGGCTATTCTGTTGATGTTCCCATTTTTGATCCTGGATGCCCATCCTATTCCTCATCACCTATTTCGGAGAAGGAACATGTAACGTCCTAGAGATCTTTTGCCTTTAAAACCAGCCATTTTAATCCTCTCTGACAGCTTTCACAAAAGCGGTGGTCATTCAAGACGGCCTGAACCCGTATATCACCCTAAAGAACAGTTCTGGCACTGCACACATCACACCCTGCTGGTTTAATTATAGCAAAGGTGTCAGCACAAACTGACAGCCGATGGACAATGTGCCGTGCTGACAAGGTTATGGGGTCATCCTGGACAAACCATGCCCAACAAGTAGTAAAAAGGGACTTAAAGTAAAATTGTATTGCTTTGTTCCCTATAAGAGAGCGGAAAACAGTACTCTACATTTAATTTTGGAAACTGGTTTAAAGGACAGGAGTTATGGGTTGCATGCTCTCATCACAGCTGGTTACTGAGCATGTGGAGGTTGTGGGATCATAAAGCAAGTTGTTAAAATTTTGTTGTTGAGGTCAAGGTTACTGTTCTGTATTTTGTAAACACTACAATGAATGAGTCAAAAAACACTGTCCATAGCTGAAAATGAGTAATCACAAATGAGTTTAAAAAACTGTCAAAAATACAGACTTTAAATCTGTCACAGTCACAAGCTCCAGGGACCACGCTTTGCGTGACTGTGTGATGTGTTCTCCACATGGGTTTCCTCCGGGTGCTCCGGTTTCCTCCCAAAAACACACATTGTTAGGTGAATTGGGGACTCAAATGTGTCCATAGGTGTGAGTCGGTGAGTGACTCCGTGTGTTGCCCTGTGAAGGACTAGGGCCCCCCACCAGGGTGTGTTCCTGCCTTGCGCTCCCAATGATTCCAGGTAGGCTCCGGACCCACCGCAACCCTGAACATGATAAGCGTTTACAGTTAATGAATGAATGGATGGAGGTCTGTGGTGACCACTGACAATTTAACTTACAGTCTGGTAGCAATATTAGCTATGTAACTCTAACTCTAAACTAAAAAAGTCAAATACATGAACCATGGGTGATCAACCAGGATAAGTGCAAAACTGAGTAAAATAAATTCTATAATGAACTACTTTTTCAAACCTAGTTAGAGTATTTTGAGGTGATGGGTTTCTGTGTGTTTTTGAGAGAGTGTGTGTGTGTGTGTGTGTGTGGTGAAGTTTTGTACCTGGCTCTGTTGCTGGAGGTTGTTCAAGTTGCTCTGTAGTTGATGAATCTGTTGTGTGTAAACAGCAGCTTCTTGGGGACCTTTCTCCAGTTCGGCCTTCAGCTGGGCGATTGTTGTCTACAAAGAAAAAGTCAAAATTTCACATCACTTTCACTATTCATTAACAACTGATCATGATCTGCAAGCATGAATATTCCTACGAAAAGGACCAAAATAAATAAGGCATGCAGGACCAAAATAAATAAGTGAGGAGGTTCCCATTTTCTGGTTTTCTCTAAATGAAGTTAGAACTCTATGTTGAAACTAAAAATGTAGTAGTATGGATAACATCAAAACCAAGCTGAAAGTTTATAGAGTTACCTCAAATTTACGAATCTCCAAGACAGAGCAAAGTGGGTATGATGTGAGCAAGGGTAGAGACAGAGAAAGGAAGGAGAGACACACAAACACAGCACACAGGTGAGTGAAAATCACAAACACAACGGGGTTTCCTTCAGAGAATGGCACTCAGGTAAATCAACATACGCATGTTGACCGTTTTAGCCACTTACAAACTCAGGTTATGCACATACACAGCATTACACAGTTTCAACAGTGCTTATGCTTAACAGCATTCACACAATTTCAAAATCAGCCAGTAGAGGGCAGGCCATGCTCTGAAGTGGCTATAAGGGTCACCTGAAAACCAATGTTTAAAAAGTGGAATGAAAAGCATGTTTGTGTGCAGACACGGGATCCATAACCTGGCTTTAGAAGCTTTACATAATCAGAACTGGGGTCAGATGGTGCAAAGGTTTTGCAGGAAGGGATTACAAGCTTGTTTACAGGAAGCACTGTGCTAGTAAGACCTGCAAGTAGTCAGCCAGTTAATGGTTAACCTGTGGAATCAGGCTAAGTACACTGAATATTGACATAAAATTCTCACTAACTAAAGACAAATACTAGGGATATAATTTAAAAGGGAAAAATATTTATAGAAAGTAACAGGACTGAATAACAGCAAAACATTGAAAATATGAATCATCTTTAAATTCATCGAATTTCTTTACAATTTGAGTTTTTATAGTGACGTTAAATGCAAGTTAATTGCAAAAATTCATATCTCAGATGTACACTAATATATATATATATATCTGAGCATTATGACACAGCATTATGGGCCTTACCTCTGAGGTAGTAAAGTTAGCCTGCAGCTGTTCATACTGGGTCTTGAGTCGCTCTGACTCTTCTTCTCTCTCGCGTGTCATGTTGTCCATCAGTGTTTGCACCTGCACCAACTCCCTCTTTAACACCTCCACATCCTCCACTCCGGGCCTCTGAAGCTGAAATGGAGCACACAAAATGTTCATCAGCACAGAAAAGTGTTTCACTGAGGCCTTTACCAGCCTTTATCACTCTACTGTACTATCTAGTGCCTGGGTTTTGGCAGATTATTACAGCCTCCATTCAAACTCTTCAAGGAATGCAATCTGAAGCGTTTGGAATGGCCCTCAGAGTACTTTGAAAAAAGCATATTTGAAAGCCTGGGGACAGATCTTAAACAGTGTTGGGAGGATTACAGTTCAAATGTACTCAGAATAAAAAATACATGCTCGAAAATTAAATTTTACACTCAATGCGAGTAACATATTCTGAATACTCTGGAATCACACCATTCTAATTTAAAAATATTATTCTGTGTTCTAGTATAGCAACTAGTTCAGTATATTCCTGAAAGAGTTTTCCTGAATGTATACAACATTTGCTGCAAAGACTATAAAATATGTAAATCCAAAGTTATTAAATGATTTGTCTGAGCACCATTTCAAGTGGAGAGAGGCTCTTCACCATTTAGATAGGAGAAAACAAACACTCAAATACAATTACACCAACATTTAAGGTGGATCGAAGAGCCGGAATATAGATAAATACACCATTTAAAGTGGAGTGGAGACATGTAAGAGACATGAAAAAACCATCACATTTGTACAACATGTGTGTATAAGAACATCAGCTAACCCATTTTAGCTTACTACTTCAGGTTAAGGTTCTTTAGATTATTACATGAACGGTTTGAATGAATCAACTGATTTAAACATAAAAAACACCCAGTCAATGAAACATGTTTTTCAACATTTTTTAGATGCTAAAAGCAAGTTATTAGCTCGTAAACAGAGGTAGCACTTTTATGTTCTGGTTTTTTCTTGCTGAAATGTGAAATACTGTTCTCTCTCCTGACTGTGCCATGACCTCGAGTGAACAGGTGGCTAATGGAAGTGCAAACATGCTGCATGTTATATTTCAGGGATCTCTAGGAAATACACCATCATTCTGTGTTGAAGACACAAATTAAATTAGATTTCAGATTAAATTACAGTGATTTTGTATTTCCTAGAAATCCCTGAAAAAAATAAATAAATGCAACATTTGCAGTTCCATTAGCCGCCTGCTCATTTAAGGTGAGCTAGATCATGTTATATGGCTAGATTGGCTATATTTATGCTGTAAACTGTCTGTAGCTATTAAAAGATCTCATGTAATGTTCAATATTTCACACTTCATATTTCATGTTAACTGTACACATCACCTGAGAATTTAACATACACTACACCCCATTTCATTTCCTAGTGCGAACACATTACTTGAACTAAAAGTGACTGGTACACCACATAAGCCCTACATTTGAGAGACAGCTAATAAAATAAAAAAAATTAAAACAAATAACTAAATACATTGGTTTTATTTTTTTAAATTAAGGATAGCAATCGTTTACCAGTTCCATGGACAGCTTTTCTTTATCCTGCCTCTCTTTCTGAAGGTCCTGCTGCAGACTCGCCACTCTATGCTCTGCCACCTCTCTGAGGCTCTTCTCCTCATCATAGCGAGACTTGATATCTGGGATTAAACATACATGTTCATGACTCAATCAATACACCTGGAAAATAAATTAATCCAAATACACTTCAGACAATCTTTTCTGACTTTTTAGACTTTGACGTTACAAGGAAGACAGACTGCAGTTTCTCTTACCTACTATCTCAGTGGCCAGCTGGGCAGCCTTCTGTTCAAACAGGTCTTTCATCTGTTTGATGTTGAACTTCTCTGTCTCTGCCTCGTGCAGCTTCATCTCCAACTCTGAGAACACACACACAAGATGTTCAAAGCATAAATTTCCATTTCAAAGCTTTATCATTAACATCATTTTATATCCTCTGCATGTTAATATATCTGCACCAAGCAGTGAGTGAGCGCTAGAGGTAACTTGCCTGATTCCTCCATGCCCTCCTGGCCATCATTCTGCTGCCCCTGGTATAGAAAAGAACAAACACATCATAAAACGTAGTATTACGCTGAGGTGTCATTGTATTTAGACAGGCGTATTAGACCCCCCCTTCGACAATGTTTCAGCTTTGAGGAAAGCAGCTTCACCTCAGAGAGCATGACAAAAATCATCTGATTAATATGTGAAAGAAATTACTTGCTTCAGTTGTCCTTGAACTTTGTCTAGTTCTTTTTTCAGTTCCCCTGAAAACCATCGTTCTTCCTGTAACACGTACAAAAAGAAAGTTGTGGATTTACAGCCAGAGACATGTGATTAATTAACACACAGGAAAACAGCTAGTAATTTTAATATTTTAAACTTGTAGCCAAAAGAGGGAATAGTGGGCACCTTCAAAGAAGCCTGGAGATCCGTCACTTCCTGCCGCAAGAGTGTTAGGTCATCCCTAAAGAAAAGACAAATTTCATAAATAAATAAATGTGGAAGGTGTTTATTTTGCATGTAGGTCAAAAGATCTGAAAATTAGTTTGGTTGGTAGTACTTCATCATTAGGCAGTAATACAGTAGATATTAAATTAACCTATTTTTACAATCTTAAACCACAATGCAAAACACTAAATGTTAAACAATTTCTTGTACAAAAATTCATAACTAAGTTCACCACGTTACAATGATTCAATACACAATATACTTTACAACACATACAATATACCAGTGGTTCACAAACATTTTCTGCAGTGCCCGGCATTTGTAGATCTAAATATTTTCAAGTCACCACAAAATGTGAATAAGCTGTTAAACAAATAAACATTTAACAACAGAATTCTTTAGTGAGCTAGCTAAACAGCAGTGTGAAACCAACACTTACCAGATAAAATATATATGATGTAACAAAAACACAAACTTTAGTTGGGCACTTGGTCTAGACTTTCAGGTGTGCAAACATCTGTTCTTCATCTCAGAAAATTCAGATTTTTGTCTTGTCCCCTATGTCACAGGCATTGTAGCAGATTTTTTTTTTTCATACAATAAATATCTCTGTTGCGCAGATCCTGTTTCAGCATATGCCACTGCTCACTTCCCAACCTCAAGCATGCAGAGGCAAATAGTCAGGCACAAAGGCTCTCACTTTTTCATATTCAGTAATTTTCATTAATGGAAAAAAAGAGTTTTGTTATGGTATGAACCCTGTATTATGAAACAATCAGTAACATCAACTTGAAACTGTCTTGTGTTTCATATGCAGCTATGAATTGAAGTCACTGTCCCATGTGCACTCATACAATTTGTTTATCACAAAAGTTAGTTGGCATGGGTGCACACAGGAGTTCATGAGGAGCTAGGGATAGTGAACAGATGAGAGGGTACGGAATATTTTTTCTACTCTCAATAATTAGATCAAGTATCAGTAACAAAGTAAAAAATTCTCAATCGATGAATTTTACCTGGTAGTGCTGAGGTGAGAGGGCTGCTCCTGGGTCTCATGATAAACTTCATAATGCTTGAAAAGCTCTTCAGCAGAGTTATGGGATTTCATACACTGTGGACAAATAAAGCCCTACACACACAAAAAAAAAAAAAGAGAGAAGAGACCATATGAGCACCTTGAACTGAAAATAGGATTTAACCCCATTTTGGTTGAGCATAAAACTTAAAACACTAAATATTTAACATAATTTCTAATCATTAACGTTACCTCTGAAGTCTCGTTGTTCATATCAGCAGAGGGCTGCTCAGCGTCAGATGTCTGAGAGCCTCCTTTTCCAGGAGTCTGTTAAGGACATGGAAAAGAAAGAAAGAAAGAAAGAGAGAGAGAGAGAGAGAGATAGAGAGGGGTCAGATCAGATCAGATCAGTTTAGATATCTCTCTCCATCACTCGTGCTATCACTTTTTTGTTTTGGCACAGCTTAGCATGCCTGACTCTACTGTATCCAGGGCTAGGATCCATGCTGTATACTGGGCCAGTGACTGAGCATTCGGTTTGGCCTTGGCATTACATTCCACACACTAGGAACCACCAGGATTAGCTGATGCTATTCTCTGATAACTTTTAAAAATAAATCATTGTGACATATCAGTGTGTTCAGCCATTCCCAGCAGCAGACTTCTTGTGGGCAAATAAAAAAGGAATGCATAAGGAACATTAAGGGGACACATTATACCCCTATTCCACAAGTTAACAGCGCTCCCTGGGGTGTAATGACATGTCTGCAACATGCTTTAGTCAAAAAACCACAAGAATAAAACAACACAGCACTATTCTCCCCCGTCTAACAACCCTGTTCAGAACGACTAATTTCAGTGCCTGTTCCTTCAAATGTGAATAAGCCACAGCTCCTTTCATTGCAATGTGTGAGGAACAAAAGCCCTGGTTTGAAGTCATTTTCACTTCTCTCCTTATCTGTACATTTTAATACACCTATTTCTCAGTGCTCGTTTCTTTTTTGCGCTATTTAAACCTGTCTGTGCAGTCCCACAGAAACACATGTCCAGTGCTGCGATGGGAGAGTCTTAGAAGGGGAGGCCAGACAATTCTGAAGTGGCACTTATAGAAGATGCAGAACAAAATCAGTAGGACTTCTTTTATCATGTTTTGAAACATAGGCAGACCACACTGACTGGTTGTTTTAGTCCACTTTTGTAGGCTGGTAGGAAATCACCCCACCATTAAACCTGCAGAAACAAGAAGCAATGATCTTGTTGATCTTGTTATTCCTCTTCATTCTCTGTTTGGTCTGGTTCTGTTATTTCTCCATGTTCATTGTACCTATTTTACAAGGTTTTACTTTGATTTTCCACTCTCGCGTAAGTGTGGGTTCAGCACACTGTGATTGGAAACATTCAGATGAGGGGGCAGTGCAATACTAAAATCTACTCTCCCTAATGTCAGGAGGGGAGTAAATCCAGAATGGCATGACTTACATAGGCAGCCCAAAAAAAAAAAAAACACTCCAGTTACACAAATTAATGTGCAAAATACTCTGAGAAGGAGATATATTCATAATAAAACCCCTTTATATCTGGGGGGTCGGTGGGGGGTAACATATTTAAGAAAACAAAAGAATAATTAACAATGTGAAAGCAATGTGAAATTAGCTCACTATGAGGCTCCACTGAGCACAGCTTTCAGTCAGGGTCAGCTGAGGACTTGCATGTTAGTGAACCCCAACTCAGCTTTAGAGAAGTGTTGAACATAGCCTTTACTAAATGTTGACCCTGGCAACCAGAAAACAGCATGCAGTACTGATTCAAACAATACTACAAAACATCACAAGGCACAACACTCACACTTTCCAACCAGCCTAAATCAAAGTCAGTGACAGTAACAGGAAGTTGCATTAAAATTGTTAGACTGATGCAACTGCTGGACAGACGTTTTCCATGGCAAATGAGTCATCTGCCTGGTTAAAGTCAGTGTATCACTATTATATCTCTAACATTAGCATTACTATTATATTAGACTAACACTACATATGTACATATGTTATACCTTAAATGGGACATTATTAAAAAAAAACCTTTTCATTGTTATTAGCATATTAATTTGAGGATCTGGATCCTACCATCCCACAAACTGTAAAGTGAAACCAGACATCCTGCTCAATCTCATTTAAAGAAACGGCTGCTAAAACTGATTGTTCTGAACAAGGTTGTGGACACAGGGTGAAAAGAGTGTTGTGGTGTTGGGTCCTTGTGGTATATTGACCAAAGCATGACAGGTGGTTCCTTAGGAGCCCAGGAAGAGAACTACAGGCTAAAAAAGGCTAAAATATGACACATTTAAAGGCTGTAGAGGTAACAAATACTTTGCAAATTTATGTTATGCTATTAATCTCAAACAATATCACAGTGTGAACAATGTCTTACATAAAGAGTGTGATGAAGCCAACAGTATAGATCTACAAAGCAGCTTAAAAAGATTTTCTCTAGGTAGAATAACAGAAGAAAATGACAATGCTCCCAATATCAGTTCAGCTGCTTGCTCCATGTCAGCATTGAGACGTCTGCACAATGCGTGCATGGTGACATTCATTCATCTTTGTAACCACTTCATGTGGATCAGGGTCACAATGGGTCCGGAGCCTACACAGAAACATTGAGCGCAAGGTACACCTTGGACAAGAAAATCAGACCATCGCTGGGCACTACCTGAGGATAATTACAAGAGTAGTTTATTTTCAGTTTATTTTTCCATAATCCTGCATTGTTTGCTCCATAATTTGATCTAAATACATGGCCCTAGTAATAAACTGAGCCTTTTTAATATTTTCTGTCAATTAATATCTTTAGATCCACTAATATTTAAGTTGATTCAGATAACTCTCAAAATACAATGAAAATGAGGGTAAAGTCAAGTAAAGAAAAAGGTCATAATCATGGGTGCACAGTGCTCTCTCTTTTTGGTTCCTGGTTACAAACTGGATACAAAATCAATTCAATTAAGCCTATTCCAAATGTAATCAGAAACTAAATTATATGTACAAATGTTTGTAGACACCCATAATCAATTAATTCAGCTACTTCGCAGAGCAACCATTGCTGGCTGTATATATTCATAAGAATGACATATTGATTTATTGATTTAAGTTATTTCCAAGAAATTATTCCTTAAAAATGACACTGATATCAATTTACACTTTTACCTTCATTCAGTACACTCAGTTCTATAAAATATGCAATTAGTCCCCAACTCGGTCACTCACCCACAGCTTGAAACCCCTGCCTAACAGGATTGGTTCCTTAAAGGAGCAATCTGTAAGATATTTACTGTACCTAGTCATAAAATGTCCAGTGTGTGTGATCACAGATTAACACTCAAAGCTAAAACACTGCTGTTTCTCATAGCTTTGCTGAAGCAGTATATCCTCTTTGAGAAGTGCCCAGTCCGCAGTGAAGCCCCTGTGATCCCGCCCTCTAAGGTCCTGCCTGTGATCCCGCCCTCTGGCCAATCATTTTACAGTTCAACGTGTGGAGAGGTCTACAGGGATATAAACATAGCTACCCTAGCCATGAAATGATTAAGTGAACAAATATTATATTTTACCAGACCCAAAAAGCACCATTACCCTTTTTAAAAAATCTCCATGACCAGAGACGGAGTGAAATGAGAGGAAACATTGGCCTTGTGTTTGAAATACGGAGGCAGTTTAGAAGCAGCAACACTACAGATAGATCAAGAACTGGCTAATTATTTTTTTTATCCTGAACAGGTAACAGCAGATAATTTCTGAAAAAAAAAAATAATAAAAAAAAAATTATATATATATATATATATATATGTATATATATATAAGTACAGATGCTTATGTATAGATTAAAAGGAGTAAACACCATAGGTTACATATGTCGTATAAAAAATGTGAGGACTGTGAAAGGTGTCAGGAATGTGTTTTGTGTGTTTTATATAAAGAAGCTGAATAACATGATCAAAAGATGTAAATAACATTGTTTGTTTCTTTTAAAGAAATTGTATACAGATTCACGTGTGTTTCTCCGTGGTTTGTGTGTTTAAAACAAATTATGGAACAAGAATAGTTTTTTAAAAGCCGACATTTACTGTCAAAATATTTAAGGAATGTCTTGTAAATGCTGGGAAATTGCGGCTGCTCATTCACTTTTTTTGTCTTTTTCTTGCGTAGGTAGATATTTTAATGAAATCATGAATACTTTTCTGTGTAAGTATGTTGATTATGGCACATTCTTCTTAGCTATTATGGTCCATAATTCTTAAAACTCATCTCTTGCTTGTTTGTTCAGTTTTCCTCAAACTGGCAACCTGCTCACGCTTCACGTCTGGGGGGAGGAGGCAAACAGCTCTCTCCACTGTTTTGAAACTGTATTATAGTTCCGAATTTAAACGCTTGGGGTCAGTACTACATATTGCTCCTTTAAGTTTATGAGGTAAACCCTGACTGTCTGAATTTTATTGTGAGACGGTTCTTTTTTTAATATTGGATTTTCAAAACTAAGGCCCAGCATGGCTTTGGCTGCTTACTGCTCTCATAATACGTTTTCTAAAGTGTAGCATATATATTTATATAAAGCACACTGACATGTTAATGTCACCACTCGTATTTGATTGGATGGGGTCTTTAAGACGCTCATTCACTCCGTGATAAACAGAGACCTGTGACAGAACGCCACAGCACCACGTCGTAAAATAAGCAGGGTACGCGATAACTGGTAGAAATAAACAAATGACCTACATTAAAATCAGGACAGGATCATATGGCCAGCCTTAGCCCAGTCACCAGGCTACAGCTAACCGAGCTGTGTTAATTCACAGAGCCGCTGTGTGGTAAACACTCGACGCTTTAATGATAATTTGTTCTGGTTGTACTTCACACCAACAACATAGCTACAACTCTCCCCGACAGTATGAATAATATACACACGGGTCTTCGTCTCATTTTATTAGTTCACAGTTTACAACACGAAGGTTGATATTACATTCTCTCCCCTGTTGGAATTTTCGGTCCCACCTTAAACAAAACAAGTCACAGTTCATCGCTGCACCATTTAAGGTGGAACGGAAAATTCCAGTAAGCAGCGCCAGGCCGCCAAAAGCCTCCAGCGAGGAGAGTAAAGGTTAAAGGATAAATATTAGCTCCCCTACTCCGTTTAGCGAGCTAACGTTAGCTTACCACTGAGATACAGAGCAATGTGAACGTTAAGGTTTTCTTACCAATTGTAATATTCGTCTGAACATTTTTCTCCGTGTTTTTGCAGTAGTCAAAACAGGTCAGACGTCAGTCCGCGGTTTCCCCTCTCTGGAATATTATATAAATATAATGTTAATCTGCGGTGCTGAGTGCGCCCAGTCAGCTGCACATGAACGGGAAGGCGGGCGGGTCTGAGGAGACGCGGGGAGGAGGGTCTCACACAGAGATAACACCGTATTTTAAGATATAACTCGATGTTTAAATCATGACAGCTCAAATACCCTGACACTAACCACCTCCAAACCCGCTCCTGTTTACAATCGACACATTCTCTGTCCACTTTTAGACCAAATTCACTCATCACACGATGGTATTTTCCATTTACACCACACGACACATGTCTACCACCTACTGGCCCGGAGGGAGGAGGTGGAGAAACTGGGTACAATTGTTGACAGTATTCAATTCCGGTGATTTAGAGCTGAGGGGAAACAACACGCAATCTTCATAAAGACCACAAACACGAAGCCCACCCTTCCCTCTCTGCACTGTGCATCCAACAGGATAACTTCTACTGAGAAGAAGAAAGCTGCGTCGAAAAACGTCATACTCCCATACTAAACAGTGTGAAAACAACATTGCACCAGCATTAAATGTACATTCTTGACTATATTATGCGATTTTGTACACACCCATGCATTTTAAATACGTAGTCTATTTTCAAACTTTGTTCATACATAAATTAATATGTAAATTCTCAGAGAGGTTTGTGCTACAGAAATTTTCAGATCAAGAACTATTTACAGTGGTGGTGATAGGAACCAGTCATCAGGAGCATTAATGCTTCCAAGTGCTTCCTTATACAAAGGTATTACCCAAGTTTAAAATACAATTATAGATAATAAAAATAAATAATATAAATCGTTCTATGCATGCACTAAAAATGTAACTCTCGGATGTACCATTGTTTTATCATTAACAGCATTTTACTGTATTACACTGAAAATGCAGAAGACACATAGGTTCATTGCTTATTTTGGACAGTAAGTAAATGCCTGTATTTGTATTGTAAGCATCACAGCTGCTAGTCAACACCACTGTAAAGAAAACTAACATTAACAAGGTGCTTCATATAATATCCAATCAGAAAACTCTAAATCAGTGTTTATATATTAATTTCTTTATACAGCAGTTTTGAGAAAACAATACCAAAAACAAACATTATACCATACCTTCTTAATCTATAGGAAACTGTCTGCAAACAGCCTTCTATCATTCAGATAAAATTCTGTGTGCAGACGGTTTCCTATAAATTAGGGAGGAATGGTACACAACATATGTACCATTTATTATAGCATGTTTTTATGTACTTTACTTTTTTATATTTATTATGTACCATTTATTAAAGCTAAATAACTTAAGCCCGGACCTAAAACATAATTTAAGCCAGGTTTAATGCATTGCAAACCAATACGATATCATGTTTGTATGCTTCAAACATACAATATTAGTTTTACAGTTTATACTGGAGATGTGTCATAAATGAATGTGTGTGTGAGAGAGAGAGAACTACAGCAAGCCAAATATAGCAATGGAATAGAAAATAAATAATGAGCATTTAGAAGTGCACAAAGGAATTGTTCTTTTGCTTGCTGTTTTAAAGTATCATATTTCAAAAGTTTAAACACTTGTAGGCTTCACCACCTTATAACAAATAAGCAAGGTCTCAAACAAATCTTCTGGGATTTTAGCTAAATAGCACCAAATGTTGAAACAAGGCTTGTTTACATTAACAAGTTTCAAAATATGTTGATGAAATATCATATGAGAATGAGCTTATTTGAAGTTTAAGTGCACAGAGAATAAGGAGTATACTGAGTTTACACTGTTTAATAAGTTGAGTTCACATTTAGCAACATGTGAACACAACCTGAATGTTCACAGCATGTTAGACCTATAGTATAGGCATAAACTTACATCAAAGTCCTCTAAAGCAATCAAAAGCACATCCCAATCAACCTAAGGATTATTAAAAGTATTTAGTATTGTCAAAAGGCACCCAACTCCATTTCAGGTCGATATATTTTGACGTTTAAGAAAATATAATTTAATTATTTTTTTTTTTTTTTTGCATTTGGTTGTGAATTTTTACATCAAAAACTTGGAACAGCTTCATGAACCTGTAACCATCTAAAGAAGATTTAGATTCCTTTTCCCAACAATCTTTAAACCATCACACAAAACCATGAATAAATAACACCAAACCAGCAGTTGTTTATCAGGTCTCCTCCTCCTCTTTGTAATAATATCAAAGGGAGTAACCACATAATCACACTCAAAAATGTCCACCAGTTGAAAAACAGCCTTCACTGTCTAAGTCATTCCAACATAACCTTGTTTGGCTGTAGCAAAGGGTTTGCAAAAAAATCTACAGACACTACAAGCTTGACCCAAGAGTCAAAGGCAGGTTCTCCTCGAGCCTTTGGTTTCTCAGCAGTTTAAAAACATATGAAATAGTAAACATGGAAATGACACATGCAAAAATAGTCTTTTCTAGTCCAAGGAGAATTTCCATTTTGTGGAACACAGCTGCCCCCTGTTGGCAGTTCTATCTGTGTAAGTGGGGAAGACTGCAGTCCTGTGAGGTGCTTTGGTGGAGGGGGGCGTTATCGTCCAGAGTGGTGGGCTCCTGACTGTTGCCATTAGTGGGGCCACAGCGGGGAGAGAGTCTGCGGAGGTACTCAGCGTGGACTGGTTTGTGGCACTGCAGCACCCGGATAGCCTCATCGATCTTAAACCACTTTCTCTTGCGACCTAACAAAAGCATTGAAAACAGAGAAATGTTATTTTGTATCTCAGCTCAAGCCAGTGTGTCAGATGTTGATGACAGCGTTACTGCTCATTCTTTTTTAACTGAGTTATGAATCCATTATAGCTGTTACCACACAAGTCACTGTGTTCATTTATAAATAGCATGATAACGTGTCACACACTTGTAGTATCATTGAAATTAGCTAAATATGGATGTTGTAATCACTTAGATGTTATTAGGAACCCAAAGTACATGTTCGGTAAAAGAATGTTCCACAATTTATGTTTTTATAAATATATCTATTTTTAAGGTGTTGGCATCGTTTACATTGAAATGATGTAAAATTGTGTTTTAGAGAATCTTGCCAAGTACTTTCCTTACAACACCAGTTATGAGGAGTGGGCAATAGGAAGCAGGATTTATGATGCCTGTTTTGTCTATTAACCATTACTGACCATGTGTCCTGCACATCCCTCTCCACCTTGCATGTAATGTAAAACTTTAGATCCTCCATTAGCTTCCCTGACCATGATATAAACTATGTATATAAAAAACTGTTAGACAAGAAACTGCTTGGCAGCACTGGTTCCATTACTTATGTTCCCTCACACTGGAAAAATATATACAGAGGGCTTTGAGCCTAATATGGTTTAACCAGGGTAAATGTAAACACATATTAAGCTGCCATATTAACCTCACAGTCTCTTCTTAGTTTCAGCAAAACCTCTTAAGAACTGTGCCACTGTCAAATATCAGCACACTGCTCTGCATATTTGTTAAATAATATGCATGTGTCACACACACTGACTTTTCTTTCCTCTGCATGCAAAGATAGCCTCCCTGAGTGTACTGAGGTTATGGTGCCCTATTTGGCAGCCATAAGTCCAGGCAGAGAGAGAGAGGAGAGAGAGAGGAGAGAGAGAGAGAGAGAGAGAGGAGAGAGGGAGAGAGAGAGAGAGAGAGAGAGAGAGAGAGAGAGAGAGAGAGATTGAGAGTGGGGGAGGCCAGTGAGAGGGGGAGTGAGGAAAGTGGAGTGCAATGACGCTGACTGGAAAACAACTGTGGCACGCCTCCCGGCAAACAAACTCTAGGCTATTTTTACAGCAGCAGCAAGTGAAGGATTACCAGGTTTTCTCTTTCCACACCATCTACAAATAGTTCAAGTTTTGAATTACACAGTCTGTAGGCAAACCACTATATTTAGTGCGTCACACTAATAGCAAAAATGTAAAACAGTATTGATTGCCTGGCCCAAAGCACATGATCACAAAGGGATTTCAACAATGGTGTAAAATATCCCTAAGCATACAGGTGTCTGACTGTTGCCTGACCAGAAGGTACTTTTTGCTGGTTCATCCCACACATTACGCTCCAGTCCCCAAACCAGCAAAACTTTATATTTGCCAAACAATCACTTGGTGGTGCAGGTGGCTGTTTTACTTTCAATGAAAGGTCCATTTTCACATTATTTTATAAAAAATGAAATAAAAACTTAGAAGTTAGAAATAATGATATAAATTAAAAGTAGAAGTAGTTTAAATGGCACAAGATTTGCACTGCATGAAAATGCAGTTGATATTGGTGGCAAAGATGTGATGAATCAAAATTTCTAGTGCACAAGGTGGAATGCTTTTTTTATGATTGCATTCATAACTTTAGGTGCCATTGTCATGTGATATTTCTTTGGAATTACTACATGGCCCATGAAAAATCCAGATGGGAAATGAAAAGATCAGGGCCCCATTTCCTGAATGCTAGCAGGATATCAGCTATTGTTACATGTAAGAGGAAGGATCTAAAGTCAGGCTCACTTCAGCATACAACTGACTATAGTACTTCAAAAGCTTTGGGGTTCATGGTTCTGGAGAGATCTGACTTGCTGTTTGAAGATTTTTACATGCTGTTTGCACTTAATGAAATATCAAATACATACATTACTTTAATATTACAAAGGACTGACCTTTCTTTGCATTGAGAAAATATTAAATTCTTCTCATATCAACCTCAAGGATAATTACGTGATCACCTATTCAGCTGACCGTAGTTCAGCCACCATTCATGCTGAGGTGAAAATCAGGGCTGTTCCTGTAGACAGCTCCCACTTTATGGACAAAGGCATGAGGGCACCCGGCTATCACAGCTATGAGCTTATTCCTAACCTTACTGTAGGGACAGTAGTTTAATGACTACTGCTAACTTACCAATGTTCACAGAGTCCTCCCAGTCCTCCAGTGTTTCTGTGACAGTAAGCACATACACATATGTTCGATGTTTGCTGTCTTGGTTCTGCTGCAAGAATGGAAGACAGTCATAAGTGTGAAGAATTTCATCTTACATCTTACAATTCATCTTACAGAATTACTCATGTGGATAGATATAATATAGGATGGAATATATCAGTCTCTCAAGGCTTTGTGATTTTTTTTGTGTAATGTTGCATGTTAGCAGTGTCTAAAATAGCATCTGACTTTTTCCAATCAGTTTGGCATCTTACCTCAAAAACCCCTAGTAGCCGGCCAAGAGTGCCCCTTACACCAGCCTGTTTTATAAAAAAAAAACAGGGAAAAAATATAAGTATGATACATCCTCAGTAAGAGGAAGAAACATCTGCACGCTTCACTCCCTACAATGCAATGGGTTTGCATAAATATATTTAGCATTAAAATAAATATAAAAATAGGATTATATTGTTTTTGTCCAAAGAAAAACATGCATATGTAATAAAAGAGTATACTTTATAGGAGAAGGAAAATACCTTTCAATGGAAGCCAATGTAAAACCATTTAATACCAAGCAATTTATGGAGCATTTCTAATGGTCCAGTCATCATGAAATTTTCAGTGTGAAGGACAACAGCTGTGTTCAAATGATGTAGCAAACAAACAAACAAAAAAAACAACAACAAAAAACGTTTGTCTTAGGACAGCAACAATATAAAAATGCATACATCTCAACATAAAACTAATGGCCCCCATTCACATTCATGTTTGATTTACAAAACGTATCTGGGTGAAACACATGGCCCCATAGGAAGGAACCTGACCTTCAGGCCTGAGTTGTGCTACGTGTACCATAAAAAGAGTTACATGGACTGGCTCTGACATAACAAGTAAGAGGTTCAGCAGAAGTGTCTGTTCACCATGGCTTATAAATGGGAAGGGCACACAGACCTGCTGGAGCAGAGCCAGCCTCCTGACACAGGCAGCCGATGATTTGAGAAGCCTGGAGCTGTATATTTCCATAACACAGAGACAGGATTCCAGCATGCTTACATAAGCGTAGCATGTCAGCCCCTGAATACCGTGAAATAAGCTGACAAGTCTCTGGTTACCTTGTCTGTAGAGGTCCAGTCCTGCACTGCCAATCAGTCTGTGGCTTAGCTGACAGATTCACTGGACAACTCATTATCAAAACTGATGCTCCATGGTGTCATTTCTTACGTAAACTGCTGTGACTGTACAAATGTTTATTTACTGAAACTAAGCACGGACTTCAGTTCCCAGTCAGTGTCCTTTATACAGTTCAATAAATTTGAGCCAGACAAAGCAGGCAACCTCACCAGACCTCTAGCTGGTTAGGCTCTATGAACACTAATAGTATTCTGTCACAAATGATCACCACAAAACCAACTACTGGAAGAAGACCAAAATTCACAGAAGCCCCCACCCCAGTTCTTGTCCTTCTCTGTCCTTACATAATACAGATCTTTCCACAATCAGGCCATAGAGATGAAAGATGCAGTATATCAGAATGAAATTATACCTCACAAATAAGAATATTTCTTCAGCTGTAGGATATTTAAGAAGGTTGCTACTGTTCACAAGAACCCTGAGACATCCCAAATCTGCCAAAGCTTCAAGTGTGTAGTGCTTGGAATTCTTGAGACTTGCCGTGCCTGTCTAAATGCAGTGATTGGCAGGCAGGATTATAGACTGCTCGTGGATTTCTCAGAGTTTCTAACAGGTTAGATTACAGCTCTCCAAGCATTATGAGACAAACAGATCCTCGAATTTCGGACAGACATTACTAGGCCGAAAGCCAAATATGGAGTTTAATGGGACTGTCACTATCAATTACACTGGTAATCGAGTAATTAGGAGAACAGGGTAACCTACTAAGAAAGTATAAAATATTTTTTAATAAATAACACACTTTTAGGGTGAGGCTTTTAATTAGTGCGATGTTTCTAGAAGCAAAACAACTATAAAAAGTAATTTACAAAAAAAAAATCCATGTGACCACGTGTGCTTTTGACACCAAACTGCTTGTGTGACCAGGTCATTGATACAGATCAACATTACCTCATCACCTGGAAACCCAGATTGAGTAGAAATTAAACATGTTGCTTTCATGTTTTTGCATTTTAGCAAACCCCTTATGTGGAAATTTAGGCTATTTTGCAGTCAAATAATTCTGTTCAACCTTTATTTAACTGACAAATTTTCAGAGAAAAGGTTTCCAACACACTATGCTTTAAACAAATGAAAACTTTATATTTGATACCTGCAACATCCTACACCTTTGTTATATCACCTTTCCTGATAAGTACATTCTATTGTTTGTGAATTGATGATACTAAAAGTTTTGCAAGTGACATTTTTTGCCCATTCTTGCCCACTTAATACAAGACTTCAGCTACCCAATATTCCACAGTCACCATTGTCTGATTCTCTGCTAAATTAAGTGCTATAGTTCTGGATTGCAGGCAGGCCAATCAGGCGCACACAGTCTGTGTCTACAAAGTCACACTGTTGTAGCCTGTATGGAATAGTGCCTAACATTTTCTTGCTAAAATAATAGGAAAGGACTTTCACCTTAATGGCAGCATAAATCTCTCTTAAATACCCAAAACACCTGTAAAATATAAGGTACTTTCAGACACACGTAATTCATCCATGCTGTGAACACTGGTGCCCTTGGGTACCATGGGAGATTTTGGTTTGGTATTTTTCAATGATAGTCCATTTAATTTTTGGCATAGCGAACTTGACATTCTCCTTGAATGCTAAATTTCTCTGTGCATCACAGTGTTTCTGGATGTATTTCTTGATTTAGTGACAGACTGTTAAGTAGCAATGAAATTCTGAAATACAACCAAGCCAGTGTGGCTATATTTACAGTAGTAGCTTGATGTATTTTTTTATGCAATGTTATCTGGGGGCTTAAAGGTCATGCACATTCAACAGTAGTTTCTGCAATTGTGGTGAACCACAACCCATCTTTGCTTACAAAAGCTGAGGCAATCACGGAGGCTCCAGTTATACTTGTTATATTTTTGTGAATATTGTGGAATATTTAATAATGATTTTTATTTATTTGGTCTGCTGTGATACAGCTCTACACACAATTGCACATAAATCTTAACCTTCAAATTACTGCCCCATTAAGAACTACTGTATGGTCTCATGGCTAAATGAATTACAATTAAAAGAGATGTACAGTCTCCTGTCATCTTGTCTGACATTAATTGCACTGTCCTATTAAGTATGACATTTGTAGCTTTCACAGCAAGACAGACTTCTCATTTCTTTATATAGCCAAATATGTCCCATGTCTAGCCTTACTTTGAAAGTCATTACTCATGTGTAACAAGACCTCCGTAGATTAATGAAGCAAGAGGGGGGGGCCTTCAGCAGCAATTAAATGCATCAAATATCAGCGACAAATTCTCCACACAGAAAACTTGGCACTTTTCCTGAGCATATAAAAGATACAGCACTCAAATTAAAGCAATCATGAGCTTCCCGACATTAGGAGAGAGTCCTTCACTCTCATTCAGTGACACGTCTTTTTCCAAATTGAGGAGGCCAAGGGTAACTGGAAACTGCCTCCAAATGTCACTGCCATGTCTCACAGTTGTCAACAGCTGACCCCCTGGGGCAGTCTTAGCCAACCCTGGTCCAACACCATCCCAACTAAACTATACCCTTGTTAATCAACCACTAAACCATTAGCACTGCAACGTTCCGAGACATGATGAGTGTAGAGTTGAAGTCGTAAGTTAAGGTCTTAACTATTGGTCACTGATAATGATTACTGGTGGTTGGTGAACCCAGAGCACTCTGGCAATATCCAATGAGCATGATTCTCATTCCTAAAGATTCTATAACAGATCTGAAAGTGTAGGCAAAAGTTCACAGGAATGCAGCTTTGAACGAAAGGCATCCAATAAACGCAGCTCAGAGTAGTTTTGATGGTTGTGGTCAGTGCTGGAGTATTCTCTTACATATAGCACCCTTAAGAAAGCTAAGAGTACCAAGTTGCCAACAAGTGTGCGACATGGAATGAGTACAGTTTTTTATTCCTGGGAATATGATCACACAAATCTGAAGTGGAACATGAACAGTACTTTGCTTGAGACAAGTGCCTTAGCACTATTGTAAATGTCATGCATCAATAAATCAAAAGAAATGGCACAAAAATATGAAACTAATTAGATTAATTGGTCATGCTGAAATGGATTTAGAACAATGAAAAATTATTTCTGTGTTATGTTGTGTATGTATGTGTTTAACAACTGTTTGTGTTAAACAACTTTTACACCTTTCTTCGCCAAACTGAAGCAAAAGAGCTTTATCACTGGGTTTGAACTCACCTCCTCATAGACTTCCCTTACAGCAGCTCCACATGGCTCCTCCTCCGGCTCCATGCCCCCTCCTGGAACAATCCACTGATCTGGGTGCCGACTGCTACTCACAAGCAACACCTGCCCACAAGCATCACACCACATACAAAGAAGAAAATCTTGGTCAGCAAGCAGCCAAATCCATCATGAAAACTGATGGCATGTCTCACACATACCCCAGCTGTAGTCAGAACCTTAATATGTATGCAAATGTGTAACAATGATGACAGACTTTAATTTCAGATAACATACTCATGTACACGCAATTGTGATATATTCATTCATTCTTTCTGCCGTCTTCTGTAATTGCTTCATCCTGATCAGGGTTGCAGTTGGCACAGAGCCTGTCTGAAATCACTGGGTAAATGGCAGGAAAATACACTTGACAGGGTGGCAATGTTTCGTGAGGCATCACAAAATAAGGAAGACACACTCGCACTCATGCCTGTGAAAAATATTGCACAGCCAATCCAAATACCAACATGTGTTTTTGGATTGTAGGATTCCACTGTAGTACTGGGTTCAAATCCACACAAATATGAGGAGAACACACTGTTGCCCAAATTACATTGATAAAATTAGATGTTAAAATTTTATATTATGTTTACACTCTGTGGGCATTGCCCATTTCGTTTTTGATTTCAGCATCAAAACTAACGTCTGTGAAATTTATTTTTAGCTAAATAATACCAGTGTAAAAAAATAATACAGGTGTATATAATTGAGTAGGCCTAGGACGGTTAATGTCTTAATCTAGAGGAGGTCAAGTTTTTTTCTTTCAATTAATTATTACAGTTGTATAAATTAATATATTTGTTTGAGAAAATCTCATAGAATGGTTGTTTGTGTTATTATGTGCCTGTGAGTCAGGATAATGTCATTACCTGTTAATTAGTGAGATTTCTCATCATATCTATAGTTATCAGGGCTATGAGTAGGGAGTCTCTAAAACTCTTCAGACAAGGAGAGAAAAAAACAGAGCTAGAGAGACAGTAAAGAAACATTTAATTAATGTGATGCCTAAAAAGCAAGGTAGACATTACAGAAATTCAAAAATATCAAATTTCCTAAACTAAATGGCATCTTCCACATCTGACCAATTACTTGTTGACAATAGTCTGGTGCCTGTCGCCACTTAACGTGGCCTAGAACTACTGCGGCAAAAAAAAAATATTGACTGACTCCCAAAAGGACCAATAACAAGTCTGCGATTTTGGCATGACAAGTAGAAGAAGGGGTCCATGATTCATGTCGGATTAGTACCAGAGACAGTACAAAACGATATATGGAATTGTGGATGTAGCCATTCAGAATGCAATTGGCAGAATTATGACAGTGAGGCCAGCTTAACACATTGAAGGACTCAGGTTAGCCACCTACTTGTGGCCGGATCATCCGTGGCTGACATGTTCCCCAACTTCACCAGGAGAAATATGTGACAAAGCTGGGGAGCCATATACTAGCTATATATATATATATATATATATATATATATATATACACACTTAGCATTGAGTGTGCTGACTTTAGGTTTGTGTGTACCTGCTTTTCCACTGAGATTATACAAACCTTGTTTACACAATCAAACATTTGTGTGCACAAAAGAGTTACCGTTAAAAGGCGATATTCAAGAATGTAGTAAAATAACTATAAAATTCAGGAGATGTTTTCTCACCATTTGCTAGCTCTTCAGTCTGTTTGTGTGCTGGAAACCATTCTAATGTATTTTACTGTCTCTGTCCAGTATGCTAGGCTTTCTCTCTGTGTCCTACCTATGGAGAGAACTCCAAACATTCAGAAGCACAAACCGAAATAAGCATATTGCTCTATTCCTTCTCCATAGATGGGTAATATTGTTTTTTCTGTTTCAGATTACTTAAGTTGGAAATGTCTCCAAATTCAGGAGATGACTGACTGCATTACAGAAAGTGCTACAAAACTAAACAGCTTGAGTTACAAATGTGTTTCTGTGGTAATTCAAACTGTGAATAAAAACTTACAGAAAAGTTCAACTTCGACCACTTTTTGTTTTTCTTCTCAAATATACCATTCCACCTTAAAAGATGCAGAGATCCTGAACATAAACAACCCAGAGAGAATTGTGTTTCTCCACAATCATAGAAGTCCCCTATAAGTAGTTAATTATATAGTATTTTTATAAACCTCTGAACATATAATTCAATTGTCATTATATTTCCTGTTAACTACGTTAAAACCCTAAAATAATCCTTGTCGTGGCGTCCTGATTAAAGTGACATAACCCCATTCCCCGGCCATCTTTAAACTTGCTTTTAGCTTTTGTTCTTACCACTGTTCATTTGAACATGGTATCACTGGTTAATTTGTATTTGACACACAGTGTCATCATGTAATATGTATTTTTACATGCACTCACCCAGAGGTTTAGCTTCCACCTATTTTATCCTAAGTGAGAAAAATGGGGAACACGTATGCACAGCTGAAAAACACACACTGCTCTTTAATCAATGTGAGTCAACTGAAGGCACGATTCTCTAATTTCAAACATCACTGTGACCTTGGGACACCCTCTTATATTTCTCTCTCCTCAAACAGATGCACTGATGTCCCTAAAGCATTTAAATATGATGTCTATCTATTCTATTCTCATCTCATCTCTCCACATGAGGCTGATCACATCAACTCCAGATCTAATGAGGAGCTAAAATCTCTCGTGTCAAGATGAAATTAGGACCTATAGCTACTCTACTATCGTTACACTTATATAGCGCCTTTCTAGATACCCAAGGACGCTTTACAATCTACACTGCTCAGAATGCTCAATCTACACACACACACAAACACACTACTGAGGTAAAGGATGTTATGCTAAACTATCTAAGAAGGTAACTTTTTATTGGGCAGTATGTTGGGCAGTATAAGAGTAAAACACTATAATGCTGTATTAAAAAATATTTCAAAATGAGGGTGGAATTTCAATAATTCATCCCCACATTATTTTTAACTGTGTGTGATTTGAGCCTTGGTTAGCTGGAACTAGGGCTGGACAAAAATTCAGACTCAATACATGTCTCATTATAAAATGTTTCAATAACAATTATAAGACTTATAAACACATTTTCAATGTTTCGATATTCGTTATTTACAGCATTTGTCACTAAGTGATGCCCAACTGGGTGCAAGGCTGGAATAGACTCTGGAGGGGTGCCCATCCTTCAGAGGTTGACACACACTCACACGTTCACTCACACCCAGGGACACTTGACTAGCCTGGAGGAAACCCACATGGACATGGGAAAAACACACCAAACTCCACCGTAAAGTTAATTAAAATATATTAATATCAAAAAAGCCAAGAGGTTTATGTTTGATGGTGATGTCATGCTTTGTACAGTTCTTGACAGTTTTCTGTGGCTTTTATAATGTTCATATCAATTTCAGAATCTTATCGTATCCACCGAAATTATTAAATATATTGTTTGGACATATCGTCCAGCAGTGGCTGGAATATGATCTATGCTGTGCCGTTTAACCTGCTGGCTCACTTATCTAAATGTTAATTTATGTTTCTGAGTCAAACCTACACTCATTAGGTCCCACATAGATGCAAACACTAGTGTAACCTGAATCACTCTTCTCTAGAAATTTATTTACGTTGCATTAACACAGACTACAACAACTGTGACTGGTCTGCATTCGGATAAACATGGTTCACGTTGAAACTAGCAATTCCAGCAGCAAATTCTTGGTGTGATTTCCTAAGACCTTGGTTTGGACATGATAAAATGAATTAAAAAGGTGGAATAAGGGAAAAATGAATGTCTCCAAAGCCTCCAAATAGTCTCCAAATAAGACAATGACATATACAACTAATTATACAATAACACTACATTTTGTACTACATAGCGTAGAGAAAGATGTTTGATATTCAGCCCTAGTGATTTGGTAATGTAAGTGCAAAGCAACAAACACATCAATAAAAAAAAAATAAATGCTTGCAACAGCATATGGCTCATACATAGTTTAAGGCATAGGCTCTGCTTTGTCAGTCAGTGCAGAAGCATAAATCTGCCTTAAGCCTAGCTGGACAGCTACTGTGTTGAGCTGAAATGGTTAAAAAGTTTGTTATCACCTGTACCCCACTCAATTGGTAAATGGTAGCAGTTTTTTCAGCCTAGCTGAAGATCAACAATAAGGATAACGCGTTGGCCAGGACCAGTGCAAAAGTAATTTTGGTTACATGCCATATCAGACACTCCAGGATTTCAGAGATATGAGTAACTATTTACATTTACTCAGATATATGCACTTTGTCAGGTCAATGCTCAATTGACTGAGAGATTGAGACTGAACTTGAAACTAATTACATGAACGCAGATTTTTTTCAGAAATTTCCACTGTAATTTTCCATCGCATGATGTTAGCCAAGTACACTTCTTTACATCGCTGGTCATTTCTTTATTACCTGTCATTATAGCTGTGTGTGTCTGTCTGATTAAAAAAACATAATAAAAATTAGCAACACAGTCTTAATTTGGCTATAAGTCTCAATAGATTTAGTGGCCCTAGTGGCGTCTGGCCACCTACTTCCATTGCTCCAAGGTACTCTTCTGTTGATTATGTGTTCAATAAAAACACTTCTGGTGGTAAACAGGGGTCAACTTAGGCAGTCTGACTGTACTGTCGCTATGGTCCAGATGCCCAGCAATTTGTGACAGCTAGCATTAACTTAAATTTGTGCTACAGTTACTTTTGTTAGATATGACCAGCCTGCAAAGCCTTTGATCCCCTATGCAACATCACTGAGCCCTGGGAGCCCACTGTTTCCCTCAGTGTCTATTCTTAGGCCAATTTTAATAGGTACAAAACACAGCATAACAGGAACACTCCATAAAACATGTTATTTCTAAGATGCTTTGACCAAGTATTCATTACAATTTGGCCCTTGACAAAAGTTGCTCAGTTCCTTAAGCTAGTCTAATTTTCTGCTTCCATCACATCAACTTCAAGAACTGACTGTTTACTTGCTGCCAAATATATCATTTAACAGGCACCTAAGGAATTATATAATCAATGTTAATCACAGTTTTAATCAATGGATTTATCAGTTGATCAGTTGAATGATCAGTGTTCGTGGTTATAATGCCTCATTAGAATGCAATTATGTACATGTAGGAGTTTGAAGCAATCCAAACTGGAGGCCTACTACAAGAGGGGTGGAGGCAATAATAGTATGTCCTGCAGTATGTTTCCCATATTCTACAAACCTGAAACAGCACACAGAGAGGTTGTAAAGCAGTTAATTATTTGAATTAGTCATGTGAGACTGGAAAAATGTGTAAACTTCGGATTTACCTGGGTCTGAACGGGGGATTTAAAAGCTGCAACACTTGCTTATTCAACAAAGCAGAATGTTCGGTAATTCCATCTTTATTCAGCATAAAATGAGCTATTCATTGTATGCAACTACTAAAAGGAACAAGCCTAATATATCCAGACTGGCCGACCTAATAATCCTGATCGGCTCAAATAATTGAGCAAATGATTATGCAATAACTAAGCTCTTGCTACGCAGAAGTATATCAGCCACTTGTGTTTTTTAGTAGCAATGCTGACTTGTCAAGTTTTGGCAGTAGAAATTACTAGTTGTTCCATGTGAACATATATTTCAATGTAAGAATAAAGCCTAATAAACAGAATAAATGTTTTAGTGACTGCTTTATTCTCATTCTCATTCCAGCCCAGTAGGAGGCCAGAGTATTTCAGAATATGAAATCTAGTGCTAGCTACATGAATATTGTAGATAAATATGTACTTCACTATTTAGGGAGTGAGTCATTTGTGTTTTAACCAGAGACCGGCACGATTCGTGAAATATGAATTTTCTTTTGCCCACATGAGAGTGTAGACAACAGCATTTTCAGAATATTTAAAAATAAACAGATGTGTGTGTATGGGGCCTTAGGCAATTGTTAGTGACGTTAGCTATTTTTGGATGTTTTCCACTTTAAGTCAAGCTGAATCTAAACAACCAAAGACTTATAAGTGTAGATTTTATTACAGAGTGAGTAGAGACTAATTTGAGTGGAAAACTGTTATGCAGAAAAAACTACAGTATGTAAATTAACAATGTTTATCTGTAGCAATGACTGACATTATATGAAATATTAATGTTTATAAAAGAGTATATGTACATAATAGAAATGTACTAGATACAAAATGAGGGCCAGTGCTAGGAAAAATAAACCTGGCCAGTTTTAAAAGAAACAGTTTTGTTGAACTGCCAATGGCATATCTCCTGTAACACTGACCCAGTTCATGGATCTCGAAGCCAAATGTGTCACAGCTCTGGCCTAATGCATTTCGATTAACACTTTGGCTTTTATGTTTCCACAGGGAGCTACGATAAATTATTAGTTTACCTCATGCCATCATTAACAATACATTATCAACAAACACTCTGTACATCTGATTGTAAGTCAACATATGACTGAGCTACCAGACACCGTTTTGTGAACTGCCCCAACCATTAGCAAGTTATAAAGTTACAACTCAAAGGTTCAAAAGGAGAAGGTGTTTATGGTATGAAGTCAGGGGTAGAAATGTTCAAGGGAAAAGTATCACAGTGCGACATTCTCTCTGAAACAGCACTGATGACACTAAAAGAACCTACAGCACTGAAGAGAAATTAAGTAAAGCTGTAATTTCCAGTAAAGTTAACTGAAAAAACTAGGTTGTAGCCACAACAAGTTGCATCACCCACAGAATTCCTTAATTCCTTTGGGAAGGGCACTTTACAGTAAATATTCCAGCAATATAACACCCTCAGGCACTTTTTTTTGGGCTCCAATTCACAGACATGACTTGAAAACTTCAAAAACTGTAGTCAATTCAAATGAATGTTCCTATATGCTGTGTTTCAAAATATTTATTATGTATGGTCCACAAATTTTTCATGTTTCTCATTGTGGAGGATAGATTTAGGCCTATATTTCAGGTTTATTCACTGTCTGCAATATCTGCATCTCCGCAATGGCACTCACAAACATTATTTAAAAATTATTAAAAATGGACTACTTACTACCCATTTATATCTAGTTTTTTATATATTTTTTGTATAATTTGGACATTGTATAAAAGATATTCATTTTTTAAATAATGTAAGATAAATATATAAATGTATTCTTTATGACAATAGCAATATATATATTACAAAAATACATACTGCTCTCAACATCTCTCTGGTTTTGGGAGTATGATAATCAGGATGGCATTAGGCTGTATAGATGCTATAATTTCAACAAGTGCTTTTACAAAGAAAACTGGCACGCACGGCTGCCTTGTCTAGACCAGTGTGTCCCAGCCTAGTGTCAAACTACGCGCACAAGGTTTACAAAAGCACAGGATCAGCAGTTGTATTTCTGCATGAGTACAGAAAGCTTAACTGCACTGTGGTGTTGAGCACGTACACGCTGAGCCAATAGTAAACAAGAGAATTTAATTGAAGCTTTCCCCTGGTCACAGCTTGGTCAGGTATGCTCGTGTTGTCAATCAACATTTTTCAATATAGTTGCATATAGTTTAAAAAATATCAACTCTAACATCACAGATCTGTAAGGTTATTAAAAATTGTAATCTAATTTGTAATGAATGAATAATATGCATTGTGATATTAATCATTTAGTGTATGCAGCTATGGAGGATTGTGCAGAAAACATGGCCAAACTTAACCAGACATTAACTGATGATCATTTTAGCACCAAAAATATTAGATACAGCTCGAGTTCAAATAAACAAACATTTAAACATGTTGTTGCACTAGTTAAAGTCTAAGATTATTGTCGCATTTGTAAATGTGTTTTCTGCTTTCTTTTATTTACCTGTGTTTAAAACATCCAGTTCACCTTTAATTACTGTCAAACAAGACTGTAAAACTACAGACTGTACACCTAATGTTGTGGGTTCAAGCCCCACTCTCTGGGTTCTCCGGTTTCCTCCCATGGTCCAAAAACACATTGTGGTAGATGGATTGGCTAGTCAAAAGTGTCCACAGGTGAGTGTGTGTAAGTGAATGTGTGAGTGTGTGTCACCCTGCAAAGGACTGGCACCCACTCCAGAGTGTGTTGCCAACTTGCACCCAGTGATTCCAGTTAGGCTATGGACCCATCCTGAACTGAATAAGTGGTTACAGACAATGAATGAATTCATCAAATTATTACAAAGTCCTGCCAACATTGTGGGAGGCATCTTGAGGCATATTCTACTTAGCAAACGATTCTCAGGCAATTGTCAATGTTATGGTGTAACCCTGTAACAATACGGCTCATAATAATCAACTACTAACCTAAAGTGAACAAACAAGCGAACTATAAAAGGTGTTCGTCTGATATTGTTGACTTGCCTTAAATTTGTCACACTGGATATTTGTGACTTTGTTTGCCTTATAAAAATCTAGCTACATCTGTCTTCAAACAGGGTTCTGATAAACCATGTAATAGCATTTCCCAATTCATGAAACATACAATATTCTACTCCAATTTTTCCTTCTTTTCCAAGAGGAAAATTTGGTACAAATTTGATATATTTTAAGCATCTGTGTACTTGTGAGTCCAAGAGAGCCGAGTAGGAACCATAATGTGTAAACCTTGCAGGGCACTGGATTATAAAATCCATATATATATATATATATATATATATATATATATATATATATATATATATATATATATATATATATATATATATATATATATATATATATATATATATATACACACACATTGTGTGTTCATGTTGTTGTTGTATTTTGGAAATGAACACAACCCACATGAGTTCAGGCAGATCATTACTGATCTGCTTGAAGTCATGTGGGTTGTGCTCAGTTCCAAAAATACAACAACAACATGTGAATACACAATGTGTAAACAACGCTTAATGTTACATTTGCGTTTACTGTGATACCATGCAATGCAAAAGCATCATAAGAGAAAACGTATGGTTGCATATCGGGTTAATATTAATAATTTCTGCTTTGCTAAATAACATGAATGCAACATTATTTAAAAAAAAACACACAAGAAATGGACTGAGTAACATATTAAACCTATTCTGAATGGACCAGCGGCCCCTTCAATGTTTGATCCCGCCTTGTGCCCAGTGATTCCAGGTAGGCTCTGGACCCACCACAAACCTGAACGGTTACAGACAAAGAATGAATGAACAAATAAAAGGACCATTTGTCTGAGAAAAAGTGGGATTCAGTGTTTTCCTCCTACTGGTGTAAGGAGAAGAGACAATGACACTGAGATCAGATAAGATCAGAAGGCAAAACAACAGAAGATACAATATGAGATGAAAATGGAAAAAGAGCCCACAAAGTGAAAGAAAAAGTCAAGAAAATTGTGAAGGGACAAGAAGAAGATGAGAAGGGAAAAAAAAAGACAAACAAAAAAGAAATAATCAGAAGACAGCAGATGATGAGAGATGACTGACACACAAGGTGGAAACGAGAATCTGTCAGGGGACAGCCAGTGGCTTCATTACACTTCTATAAATTGCTGCTGATATGTCACTTGGTGCTTTAGCACATAGTGTAACTTGTTTCTCCACTGCCCCCACCTCTGCCCCAATCACACGCAGGGACCTGGAGGATTGTGCCCTTTTGCTATGCTGAGTATTCAGGCACCAAGGCTCCCATACCACCAGAAGCCCCCTTGAGTCTTCCATCATGGATTTTCATGTCGGCAATGGGACACCTTAGAAGGTTTACCATTAAAACTGAACAACTGCATGCTTTCATAACTTCATCTGTGATCTTTTTTTTCTTTTTTGCATTTTGTCTGAATTTTAAACATAAGCATAAAACATAAAAGTGGAACTGACCTTGTGTGAGTCAGACAACATAACAGAACACACAGCTGTGAAGTCCTCACATATAACAGCCAAATCCTCAAACGCCTTTTCAGCTATTTTGTCTGTGGGATGATTACTTATGCCTATATGGGTATTAATTTCATGTTTCTAAACTAAGGAGAAAACACATTTCTTGCACCTAAATTCAGAATTTAAATTTATTTTCCCCATGAAGAAATGAACTTTCCCAATGAATAGCTTAACAAAACTGTCTTGTGGAAGTATTTAGTAAAGACAACTGTAAAAGATGTAAACATTTAAATGATAAAGAAATCTTTACTTAGCAAGAATAGTTTTCTAAGTTTAAAAATACCTTACTGTAAATCTGTCACTTGCTTAGGCCACTAACTCTTCTCACTGATGGCTTTCTCATCAACACTAGACAGTTATATTTACTATTTTACAGACAGGCTTCAAATATATGAGTTGTATTATTTATTGCTCACTATTTATGATAAAAGAATGTATTATTACAAAAAACAGCTGAATGGCTGACTGAAAAGGACCATTATTCGGTCATGAGTGTTGTGCTATATTTTTTTTAAGGGTAAGGGAGGGCTGTTTAGTTAGATAAATAGTGGGGAAAACACACAAATCAATAGAACAACTTGGACTCGTTCTCACAATTAGCTCAAAAATCACGTGTCAATATTCTCCATCTGCATACAAAAACTGACATTACTTGCCTGAATAAGGCTGAAGTGGAGTTCTCATTCACAACTGTAGATAACATTTTAATGTTTTGAAAATAACAGGAGGACAAAGACAATGAATTTTTGGGCCCTGACTGCAGTATCCTTTAAAAGTGTATTTCCCTAAAAAAAATAAATCTGCAATACCGTTCAGTCAAAAACAATGGGCATAATATATTTACTGTGTACAGTGCAGCATAATTTTGATCTGCCAGCCAACAGCCTGATAAATGTTCATTAAAATGACACTCCTGTGTCTATGATTAAGTAAAGTCTGACAGAGTTATAGGGCCTCAACACTGAAGAAAAAAAAGTTTAAATGATTCAGAATATATAGTCCAAATATTCTGAGAATAATGTCAGAATTATTCTGAGACTAAAGTCAGAAAAAAAGGTCTGAATTTTACAGAGAATAAAAGTTTGAATATTTGGAGATTAAAGTCTGAAATTTTGATATAAAAATAGTAGAATATTGTGTATGATTGAAATTATACTCTCTTACAGGCTTTAGGAACAGGCAGCAGGACCAGAGTGTTATTCATATTTGAATGCTGAATCTGCTGTGGTTATTCAAAAGAGGTCATGTTTCACAGGATACAATTAGAATTATCATGAAATTGATCAATCCAGAGGGAGTGCAACTACATCACCCAGTGTCTGTGCAGCAAATGAAGCTCCATCGCATTATGGCTTATGGACACGTACAGTAAATTAAAGGCATATGCACCACAGTCAGTAGCTGCACTGACAGATTTCATGTGATGTGAATGGAAGCGTATAATAGATCATTCTGTTAACTTCACTTGATTCCTCTTTCTACTCCTACATTATTGTTGCTCAAAGGCACAAACATTGCAAATGTACCTTTAAAACTACAACAGCAGTTTGAGAGTCCAGTTTTGTTACCTAAAGGTATATTACACTCTGTTCTCCAGAAAGAAAGGATAATATTTAAGATCTTTCATATTGGAACTGTGTAAAATAGTACAACATACATCCTGGAGATTAAATGGGCTGTGTGAAATCAACGCAATATTAAAATTTACAGTTTATGTATAATATGGTACAATTATGCTAATTTCCTAAATGAAGGCACAGAAATGTACCCTTGAGTGACATTAATATGTACCACCATAGTAACAGTTTTTCTAACAGTATATGCTGCACACTCTGGCGGTTTAATTTATATAAATCTCATAATCTAAACTTTCATTCAATGTCTGTAACCACTTATCTAGTTCAGGGTTGCAGTGGGTCCGGGGGCTACCCAGAATCACTGGGCGCAATCCAAACAGTGTTTCTCTAAATATTCTGACATTACTCTCAGAATTTTTTTTGACTTTACAAAAGCAATATACTTATATTTACTTTGGACACTTCTTACTGTTAACGGGTTTGAAAAAAATATTCTAAAATAATCTAGACATGTCAAGTATATGTAGCCTATCAAAAATGTGTTATAGCACAACGAGTGTGATTTTCGAAATTATAATGTATGCACCCTTTAAGCAAACTGACTGGAAATTCATGTGAGTGTACTCTCAGGACACAATTGTATTATCATGTTGTACTTTGTTACTGATGAGATGAAATACACGTGCTGACGGCAGAGAAAAAAAAAAGGTTGGTGGCGCAGGACTGTCACTAATACTATATTTAGGACTCAACACATTACGATTGGCAGCACATATAAAGCAAAAATAAAGTTGCCCTATGGACTGCTACACTGAGTTGTTAAATTTTCTATTTGGAACCCCTGAACATTACAACATTTTACATTTCACCTTCATTAACTTTCAATGGAAGCCAGGAAGATTTAATACCAAGTAATACTGGAGCAATTCTATAGGTCCATTCATCATGATCCTTCAAATGATGTAGTAAAATATAATTTGACAAAAATGGAGATACATGTTTTTCATTGGACAGCAACAATATTTTATATTTTATTTTTTGCTAAATGTAGGCTATTAAGGATGAATTTTCATTTTCCTGTAAAGTTACTAGTTTCTGAGACACATGTTTTTAATTAGGAAGTGACGATATGTTAATCTCAAAATTAAAGACCAAACACCTGCCCAATGAACAAATATCCGTGAATAATTGAATATTCAGGTTCAGTCCTAGAGCTGTCACTCAAATACTTACTAGCCAATGGGGACAAACCCCCCCAAAATAAACCCACCCCTGCAAGGAGCTTGTGTCAAAACAGCACACAAAGTAAGAAACATGCAGAGAGAACTGTCAGCAAAAGTATATTATCAAATTAGTGAAAGTCCAAATATTTATACAATTAGTGTAAGATGTAATGACTTTTTTTGCTTCAGTATATTTTGTCTTTTTTGTTGTTTTATTGTCTCAATTATTATTTATTTATTATTATTGTTTTGTTTTGTTTTTCTTTCAAAAATCTGTTTCCTTAGATTGGCCTCCTGGCAGTGATCACATGTATCGTGACATATCGTACTAGGCAGAGATTTGTAGCTGAATTTGGAGATGGATGCATTTATACATTTCACTACAAGATTCTCAAACAGAACAAATCAGATTTAAATGTGCCCTATGTGCACTTACACATATATTTTTATAGAGATAATCCCAATCTGAACGTGATCCTTACCCTCAAGACAGATGAACCAACCAGTTATAAAGACAGTCTTTGGAGCCAAAAACTGAAGCTGGTGAAAGCCAGGTCTAGGGCCCTACATAGTCAGGAGGAGACTAAAGACATTAACTGAACCAAAACACAAAAAAACACCTACTTGTATCCAATTATGGTGGGTCTGAAACCTACCCAGAAACACTGGGCGCAAGGCAGGAACCCACCCTGTACAGGGCTTCATACACTTACACCTATGGACACTTTTGTATTGCTAATCCAGTTACTATCATGTGTTTTTGGAAAGTGAGAGAAAACCAGAGCACCTGGAAAAAACCCATGCAGACACAGGGAGAACACATCAAACTCCTCACAGACAGTGACCAGTTGTGCCATCGCACTGCTCCCAATTTGACAAAAGCTAGCAAACTCGCACACGCACAAACACTTACAGACACTTGAGTCACCAATCCACCTACTGACGTGTGTTTTTGGATCGTAGGTGGAAAAAGGAGCACCCAGTAAAAACCCACACAGACACAGGGAGAACACGCCAAACTCCTCACAGACAGTCACCCAGAGTGGGGCTCGAACCCACAACTCCAGGGCCCTGTGTGACAACGACACTACCTGCTCTTTCTCAAGGCAGTGTATTGTTCATTAAATAAAATAATGACTTAATAAGAAGTAAAAACAGGTAACAAAACCAACTGATATTTGAGAAAATCAAACCATCAAGCAAACACTTCCCTATGAACTTCAGCATAGATTCCAGCATCTTACAGCACAGCAAATTAGGTTTCACACTATTCTTGTATTTTTACATGACCTTTACATACCTTTTGATCTAAAATACACAGATATTGCAACAGGAACACAGGCCACATCAGTACTCAAATTTAAAAAGCAGCTCAGCCCAGTGAATACAGTTTGCTAAGTGAAATGAAAGCCGAACCAAAAGAAATCTGCACTTTCAGCTCACCTAAACAAGCCTATTGTCTCTATCTGACAGCCTTGTATTGATGTAAACGCATGGTCATTTTGGTATATAAAGGGGAATTACACTGGCTTTCTACATCTCTGTATGATTAAATAATTAAGATGCAAGTCATGCACTGTGGTTTGAGGTGAAAAAATCATGCCAGAATTGTTCACAGCGGTAGTCAAAATAAAATAAACAGACCTCTGCATTGTTTCGTGTCTAAAACTCTCTAAAATCTCATTTAGTTTCCCTCCCGCTTTAAGAAAGTAAAACGAATGGCTGTAATTTCGTGTTCGAAACTGTAATCCCTGCTTACAGCCACCACTATTAGCTTTATACAACTGGAGAAGGTTATTGTCCTCAATGAATCACTTCACTTAACGGCGCTGACTGATTTTGCTTATATTTTAGTGAGTGATTTATGCGTATCTTTAAAATAATTAGCCCACGTAAAGTAAGCCATTTTGTAAATACATGGACTTGTCTCTAGAGCAGGTGATGGGTGATATGTGGGGTTACAGGGTATGAAGATCTGGGTCTTGGCTCTGTTCTCTCCTGCACATGTTGTTGGCTGAAGGTTCACTAGTGAAGTCTCCTGCCCCAAGGTTGAATGGGATTCCAGTGGTAAGACTTCTGTGCCAAAACAACTTGACCAATGCCTGACACGCGTCTATAAAAATGACAGACAGCTGTTAAACCTTTGTTTAGACGCTTTCTATCAGATCAAGCATTTATTCTTTGAGAAAAGTTTGGCAGCTGCCCTAGTTTGTTTTGAGCTCTGGGAGTTGTGGGAAGACTAGAGGCCATGTCACGAGCCGCGATATACTCACAGAAGTGTGATGGGGCTAAAGTATGAAAAAAAAAAGTGCTGAGCACAACACACCTCGTCTTCGCGGTCGTTCTTGAAGCAGAGACATGCGGCCCGTTTTTTGAAGCCTTCGCCGTCGTACGTCCGTGTCTGGTTGGGCTTAAATTTCATCATATATTCCAGATTTTGAGGTTCTCCACAGATGGAGGCGAGGAACAGAAAGTGTTTCTGATTGCAGGACTGTGCGGGTTCCCACTCACTCACTGCCCCGAGATGGTCGTGCTCCGGTTCTCCGCACTATTCTTTATTTTAAAGCTGGAGTGCGGTGTCGTACCGGCTCTCTCTTTCTCTCCATGGCTCCTCTATCTCTCGTTTCTTCACTCACTCTCCTCTCCGCAGGCTCCAGCGGGGTTAAACGGCCGAGGGCTGACTGATGAGGGAGGAGAAACCCCTGTAAAGTGAAGCACGCCTCTCTTCCTCTGCGCCGGGGCCTGGTGTTCAGCCGCAGTGTGGAGACACCGGGGACACGCGGCAGGGTTCACTGCGCTGCGCGGCTCTGGCGCCCTCCAGCGGCTCAACAGAACTGTCACTGCGCCGGATAAGGGAATGTAAACTGCTCCAGTCAACATTATTTTTTTTTTCCTTCGTAACATGTCCGTGTGATGTTTAGACGCTAGAACATAAGTGTAAAAATAAGCAGTTTATGTCACGGCTAAGCATTTCTGTTTTTTAACTTGTGTTCAATAGTCTCACAACGGGCGAATTCAACCAGCGCTTCATTTATATCTAATCAGCCAATCACATCAGCTCGTGTTAGAGGGGCGTTTGAGTGCTGGAGGTGAAGAGAGCGACCCAGGAACTCCGTCCACGCACAACGAATACATCATTTTTGTTAAACTTTAGTGAGCATTAAGGCATACGTGTTTTTAAATCATTTTTATAAATGTATATTTTATTTAAAATGTGTAATTCTGATTAACAGGGGAGAGTAATCAAGTACCGATAGGGAACATAGCTGATTAATGAGACGCATAGAGACAAAGTTCACAGCAGAAAAAAATAAAAATAAAAAAAGTTAGGGCTTAAAAATATTTCCTTGAAACATTCCCGAATTAATAATTCATTTTCTCAGTTTAATAAGTCAGGCTCCCAGTTTAAGCAGTTTCAGAATGATTCTTTGTAATATATAGATTAATACATTACAAGGGACATCAACCGAGAGTGATTTATTAAGTTGTGGAAACACTTTGAAATGACTTAATTAAAATTGTTAATTTCCTTGAAGGGTTTTGGAAATTGATATTGTTTCTAATTATAAGCAAAAACTGACAATTGTTCACAAAAAAAAACAAAACACAGTTTAATTGTTGAACCACTACACAAATATGGTAACAAAAACACCACTCCTCTTATTAATCAACAGATTTTATTTACAGAAAGAACAAAAGTATGTGGACTGTTTTCATGTCATTCAGAAAGCAGGAAATCATTCTCCCCTTTAGAAAGAAGGAATTTACATACAGTGAATCGAGACATGTCAAACCAAAGACCAATCATGGAAATGGAGATAAAGCATTCATTGATCGCAGTTTGCTCCTGCACACCCCACCCCCCCAAAAAAAAGACCTCGCCATTTGCACACCACCAGTCCCAACGCAACCTACATTTTGCAAAATAAAGGCTAAAGGGAAGAAACAGGCAAATGAATCTCGATGCACTGGACACAGGAGAAAGCGCACACCAATGATGGGAGTTTAGAGAGTGCAATTAGTACAGCAATGGCAAGAAAGATAAAAAATAAAATACTAACACCGAATACAGTAACAGAATTGTTAAACTAAAACTTGTGGTACAATCTCGCTTCTCGTCTGCAGTCAAAATAGAAAGAAAAAGAAAAGAGAGAAGAGTAAAAGCCTATGTTAGGAGTCTACACGATCAGCGGTCACAACAGTTAAACGTGATGGTGGAAGGCTATTCCGTATTAATTTAGTCTAACCATTGCCAAAGTCATCATTGATTTTGAGTCATGTGTCAGAATAGTTTTATTTTTTCCCCTCAAAAAAACATTGCAATGTATTTTCCTTCTAGGCCTTCTAAAAGGGGAGGAGTTTGTAGTTTGCCACAAAGGGTGTCTAATTAGGGGCTAATCTGCTGCTTCTCATAGACAAACAGCAGCATGAGAGGAACATAACAAAACCGAGGTTAAAAGAAAAATGTAAAAGTTACCCGCCACCCTCCCCCACCCTTATCTTCCGTATGAAGGGACAAGCGAATGACAGCCAGTTTTTTTTCTTTTAAACTACACACTCCTTACAGCAGAGGTCTCCTACAGCCTCCCAGATCAATGGAAAAAGATAGCCATGTGAGTAGATCTAAATCCTCTGCCCATGCATCTTAACAGTAGTGAATCAGGACAAAGACATTTACTTTTTTTTTGTTTCCTGTTAATGTGTCTTAAAATCACAAATTGTATGCAAATGCCATTCTTTTTTTCTCTCTTTTCTTTAATATATTCTTTGACAGTTATTATAACATTTGTTTCCCTAAGACTGTGTCCTTTAAATGCAAATGAATAGGTCTTGGCAGAACATGGAGTTGTGTTCACACATGACTTCCACTTTTTCTTTTTCCTCTTTTCCACCCTCTTTCTCTAGACTTCAATATTGTTCCCAGCATAAAGCCTGGTCCATGTCCGGGCTGAAATAGAAACAGCAGAAGCGTTAAACACCTCAAACACTAACCTTATTTGGAACATGAATTCAATGGAACAATTCTCTGTAAAACAGGATGTGGTGATAGAAAGATGATCATAATTAGATACTCAACTCAAATTCCCAAACTTTTTACTGAAAGCCTCAAACCTGAGCAAAACCAAATCCAAAATTTAAGGGTGTGTTCAGACTTCTTGTTCGATTCCCTTGGTCCAGACCAAACAAGAAAATGATACATTGTTACATTTTAGTCCTGGTTTGGTTTAAGTTCACACTGTCACTTTTACAATCGAAACAAAACAATAAAAAGTGACATATGACGTACACATGAATTTAATTTTGAGAGCAAGTTGTTGCATAATGTCCTGTGTTTGGTTTGTTTTGATTCATACTTGAAAAGAACTGCACCAGAGACTGTTAAGTTTTTGGTGCACACCCGTGTTTGTAAGGGAGCATTCACACTTGCCCTAATAAATCGCACTTACAGAGTTCATTTTAATTGAACCAAAACTGACAAGTCTGAACACACCCTAAGCAAGGCCAAATCGCAGAAGACATCTGGCTTAGAAAACTTAATCACTGTGGTGTGGGGTCCCTCTTTTAAGAAGCAGTATGACCGAGTCCAAAAAGGTTTTAAAATGTATTCCTAAAACCACATTGTTTAAAAATGTAAATTGAGTAAAACAAATAAAAAAAAATTAAAAATTAATGCAATTTCCCAGCATTCTGTGACAGCAACCAATGCATTTGCCCAAGAGCCTCTAAACCTTAAAACAGTAGTTACTGAATTACAACAATTCTGTAATCCTCATGAAACGCAAGGGCTTTCAGATAAACAGCAACACAAATTAGAGTGGTTACATTTACTCATTCACTTGAAGGGAAAGCCATCAATATGAATCCAAAACAACCTATGAATGAAAATCCCAGTATACATGTATTGGAATGATGTTGGGCCACCACAAACTGCCTTAAGATTTTCAATGTAATTTATTATAGACGGTGTGTATATATGGATAGGTGGACATAAATGGAAAAGCATTTGGTTGCCTTGTACTGAGCATGGACAATAAAGTTGAATCAATCTATCTATCTATATAAAGAGTTCAGTGACCGCATGTGATTGATAACATGTTCTTTTAACTACTCCCTTCAGCAGAGGAATGATTTTATTATAGTATAAAGGTGATACATCCCAACGCATTCCATCAAGCATATGACACGTCATACATTCTCAACATACAGAGCACAAATGCTCTTACCCAAATTGTGAATGTGTAAAAGTGACTTGTCTGAATATATAACATTTATATGCTGATGCTATTGTTCCCAATTCATAATCCTCCAATTTTGTTCATTTACCTCAGTAATCCATGCAGATGAGAGAAACATTGTACTGTCTGGAGTAAATGCCTAAATGTTCACTAGTGTCCAGATCCATTAAGACAACTGTTAAGAGGTAAAACAAGGCCCAAACCGCTGAGTAAGGACTGTTGTACTTACTGACATAGTACAATAGCCCCCTGCCCTTTTCAGTCATCCGATTAACATTCTTATTTATTTAAAATATTGCATTGCATCGCACAGGTAGGCTTGCAGACACACCATGACCCTGGCTAGGATGGAAGGGTTGCAGAAGGTATATTAAATGAATGACTGACTCACTGTATTAATTGATAAAAGCATCAGAGTCACTGTGCACTTAAGAACACAGTGTCCTTTTAATACCTACATCTACTCCCTTCATTTACATAATGTACATTATAAAGTTCTTAAGACATTTGTTATCTTAAACATTTTATTACCCTGCACAGTTAGATTCCCCACAACACACCTGTTTCTATGGCTTGAGCTTCGTTGGTCTTCCACTGCTCTGCAACATCGTTTGCTAGAGGATCATCAGGGTTGGGAGCACTTAGTAATGCCTGGATTGATAGCAGGACTGTGCGGATCTGCAAGGCTGGGGACCACTTATCTGTAAAATATATTATGGCAGCGAAAGAGAGACAGAATGAGGGGAAAAGTAGCAGCTTTTCTATTTCTAGCGCAATATACAGTGGCATGTTTCAACTACGTGGGAGAGAGAAAAAGAGCACTGTAGTGAAGGTCTGTTGCTCACTGAGTTCAAAAGTGTAATCAGAGGCTCTTTATTATTTGAGCGAGATAAAGGTAAATCCCTCACTGCCTCCTTAGGTCAAGCATGACAGAAAGGGGGACAAAACATCCTAAAATACAAACACAGTGAGCCACAAAATCACTTTCCCACCCTAAGCTCTCAGCAATTCTGCACTGTATGAGTCACATCAAATGGAAATTCTAAATCACTCATCTGTGTCAAGTTTTTCTCTCAGTAGTGGAAAGGGGCACCCTGGGATTCAGGTTTGCATCCTAGCTGCGCTGTGTGACTGAATACCTAACTGGCCATGGACTGAAATGATAAATTTGAGAAGTGCAGTGCTGTTTCCTCTCCTATGTTCATGTTAACAAAGAGTGAGGTGACATTATATATCTCACACTTTGCAAGGAAATTTAACAGATTCACCAGATTGTTTGGGTTGTTTTTTTTTTAAGTCACGAAACTCACAAGTACTATATCAAGTTGGGGAATTAGCTGTAAGCACACAACAAAAGATTGCTGGCATTTTCAAATGTAGATAGAATGGAAGCTCTGCAACATATATGTCCTCGATCTGGCAATTCATTTACACTGCAGTTAAAGAACATCCATCAGAGCTACTTCAGTTACCAAGGTCACAGCAGGTGACGTATAAAATGTACACACACTGTAGTGGTTTCAGAGCCCCAACAAGCAAACAACAAACAGAACACTGGCCAAAAAGGAAAAAAAATGAAGCTCACCATAATTTTATTTTTTTAAAGGGAATCTGTAGTTTTATAAATATCAAGATCAATATATTGAATGTCTTTACCTTTCAAAATGTCTAGACATATTCTTCCCAGCTTGTCTACGTTGGGGTGATATATTTTGGTCATGAAGCGTACTTTAGGAGCTGCCATGGGGTATTCTTCTGGAAGAAAGAGTTCAAGTTTAAAAGTCCCTCCCTCAAAGGGGGAGTCCTGAGGTCCAGCGATGACCACATGAAAGTAGCGAGCATTCCCCTCATCTGGCTCCGCTTTAATGCCTGGCACTGGCTCTGCCAACAAACGCTGAGTTTCCTACACAAAACACACATACATACACACACACACAATGGAAGAGGGTGAGAAGACAGGTTGGAACAGGAGGTTGCTCACTCATGATGCCATGTACTCAAGTAATTACAAACGAGGATGCTTGCTCAGATGTTAATGCACTAACAAAATACATGCAGATGCTTTTGCACTGATGAAGGTTTTGTACCAACAGCTCACATGCAGCATAAAGAGACATTTCATTGAAACAAATTTAACTGATCACATGTAACTCAATGCTTAAGACTTCATGCTGTATTCACAGCTTATGGTTTCTCATCTGTTGCTTTGAAACAATTTTTCTGACAATTTTTTTGGACTGAGTTATAATTGGCATATTTGCACGTGTTCTTACACCTGTTTTAACATTTATCAGTAAAATTATAGCTAATGTTTTTGGGATAAAATGGGATTCTTAAAAAAATAAGCCAATTCCAGTGAATCTCAGGGGGAATGAATAATGAATGAATAAACTGCATGCTTATCCCACAGATCCAAATATCACACCAAAGATGTGGCAAACATTTAAAGACACTGTATAAAAGACATTTGTTTATTGAGGGGAAAAAAAAAAAAAAAACCCACACCCTTTTGTATTGCTAATAAGTTGCTACAAAGCATGTTGAACAAGTTACATTTTTCTGTTACCAGCTTTAGCACCTTTTTCTTAACTACTGAAGATTTTTTCAGGGGAAAAAAAAAAAGATACTGGACAAATATGTCAAATATTTTCTCTCAATGTATAAAGTGATTTTAATGATTTCTCTTGAATAAATACATCAATACGCTTTTTATTTTAACTTTGCTGAACATTTAATAACACCCAAGTAAAATGATAAAAATTATATATATATATATATATATATAAAAAATTCTAAATGGGTTTCCAGGGGCTTTAAGGGGTTCCTTTACAGGAACTAAGGGGGCGAGCCCAAATCTTGAAGAACAACCCCACATCATACACTGCCTTCCACTAAACTTTACACTTGGCACAATGCAATCAGACAAGTACAGTTCTCCTGGCCAATGCCAAACCCAGATTCGCAGTGGTTCTCAACCTGTGGTACGTAAAGCAGCAAGAGGTGTTATGCCAAATATCCTCGAAAAATGTGAGCATTTTGGATTTTATTATAAAAAGTGCAAAGCAGAAACCAAGAAAAACAAGCTGACACAAACCCCAGGAATAATTTGAAGCCCAGAAGGACTAAATCCGGAGGCAAAAATAGAGAAAACTGTACACGAGAAGTCAGAATAGAAGAAAACACTCGGCTGAAGGAAAACGTGGTCACTCTTCGATTCATTACAGCCCTAAAACAAGGTTTAACAGTGTCGCCCGACCTTCAAGTGCGGAGAACCGCTGTGCTCACCTGCCCCAAGCACTGCACTGTTTTTGCGCTGTTGTTGTAGCCTATTAAAGCACATAACTGATTTAATTAACCTCTTCTCATTTTTATTTATTTCAAATAAATATTATTGACCATAAATTTCAAGTAAATAAAAAGCAACAAAAACTCAAGCAAGATTTTGCCTTATTCCCCCAGAAGACAGGAAGAACCAGGGATGCCCATGTTTCTGTGGTGTAAAAAGTGGAGAGAGGAAAAAATAAATTTTTTAAAGTCTAAAAAGTTTGAGAACTACTGACCTATTGGACTGTCAGACAGAAGTATGATTCTTCAGAGAACACATCTCCATTGCTCTAGAGTCCAGTGGTGGCATGCTTGACTCGAGTTAAACACAGTTACAGAAAACACAAACATAGCATTTCCCTGTTTCTTATTTTCTTGAATTTTTCTTTTGTTTACAAATCAGAAAGCAGAAAACAGGTCCACGGCACCGTAACTCTGCACTATTCAAAACAAGGAGCAGTTTATATAATAAAAAATAAATAAATAAGAACCCCCTTGCTGTCTTGTCTGGTGTCATTGCTAGATTGCATGTATTTTGCAGAGTAATAACTGAAAATCTTCAGTCAGAGTACCATTATCATGAAATAATGTCACTCCTGGAACTTCAGGTTTGGAACCAACTGTGGTATAATTAAGCAGTATTACTTCGGTTAGAGTGCAATTACTGTGTAAATATGGCACTCCTAGAATGTCTTCCTCACACACACACACACACTTTTTCAGTATAACTCACAGCTTCTGGATACTAAACTAATCTTGATGTCAATCAGCATGCTACAATTTTTCTCAATGAAATGAAAAACATAATGAAAAACAAAGTATGCCTTTTTCTAATTTATCCACTCACACAAACAATTCACAGTAGTTTGCTCCTGTTAACACACTGTTAGAACTTTTCATGTATAGACACACAAGTCCAGAACTGCTCTACTGTTGAATGTTGAATAGGATAGATAAAAAATAGGATTAATGTATCAGATCAAGAACATACGTACTACGGTATCACAGTTAGTTCCAAGTATGCAATGTGATTGGCTGAAATATGTTCCAATAGTGCCAATATTGCATGCTAATTGCACTCTGACTGAAGCTCAAGAATTACTCCACAAAATATATTTAATCCAACAATTTTTAAACTGGAGAACAGGACTAGGGATGTGGTGAGTCACTTTTTTTTATTTAACATGTATAACTACTTGGCAGCATATTCCTCCAAAAGAAAGAATTGAATTGGATGCTCCATCTATGCAAACTAAGACCTGTCCCCCATTTAAAAAACAACCAACACAGCCAAATGCATCAGTTGTCAAATAAATAGGAGGTTGGCTCCAGAAAAGCACTAAGCACTATCAGAAAGAATATTAGAAATTAAATAGATCACCCACAATGTGTGATTTGGTGTGATGTTCTGGCAAATGAGAATTTAAAACAATCAAATAGAATAGGCATCAATAAAATACAAAAAGGTTAAGAACTAACGACGAACCCTAGCAAGGACCCCAGCACTTACACGACAGGGTGTAGGGTGCCTGATAGCGCTTTTCCTGTAAGGTGGAACAGGTTTGGTTCCCATTTAGTCACCTCATTTTAAACTGTTCGCCGCCTTTCCACCAACATGAATAGATTGTGGAACATGAAAGTTTCCTTTCCAGTTGAAATCAAACAATGGTAGATATTTCAGCGTGTACCGTGACAATGTCCGTTGCCATGCTGAGCTAAAGAAGCTCCAGAAAGAGCACATAGATTAAAGAGTTACAGCCCAGTGGAAGAGTTCTCTGGTGTCTATGATTCCTGGTGCTGTGGTCTCCAAAAATCAATCATTCACAAGATTGGCGGGATATGGAGCCACACTCCAAAATTCTCACTTTGAACATTTTTTTTTTTTAAACATGTAACATCTCATTCTGATCTGAACCAATTGTAAAGAGAGAATTAACCCTGACAATATCTGTTAATCTGTAGTTCTGGTTAATACAGACAAAATTATGCAGCCTTGGTTCCCATCAAAACAGACGGAAATGCAGACCGGTTTGTTGGATAGCACCAAGGACCAGAAGCCCTGAACCAGTTCAAGACCTTGGCTGAAATTGCTAGAAGGAATGTTTGATGGAATGGAACTATTTTACCTTGTGGAATTTTGATAACTAAATTGCTTTTTGGCACCTTTATCTAAAAAACTCACAATAAACAGTGATAAACTGTGTTATAATCACAATAATATGCTCAAGGTACGGGCTACGATGTGAAATATTGGCACTGGTACTGATCCCCCAAGCATCATTTCTAAATTGATCTTGGAAATAACCAGTCAGATTTTGATATGTAATGGGTGGAACCAGGACCTGGAGGTTGTGGGTTCAAGTCCCACTCTGGGTGACTGACTGTGAGGAGTGTGGTGTGTTTCCCAGTGTCCGCATGGGATTCCTCCAGGTGCTCCTCTTTCCCCCCACGGTCCAAAAATACATGTTGTTAGGTCGACTGGCGACTCAAAAAAGTGTCCATAGGTGTGAGTGAATGTGTCGCCCTGTGAAGTTCCTGCCTTGCTCTGGACCCACTGAAGCCCTGAACTGATTTACAGACAATGAATGAATGAATTAATGGGAAGAAACCAATTTAACAAGTAAAAACATCAAACCAGTATGTCTGGGTCTACATCTCTTTAAAGCTAGGTAAAATGTAGTAATGTCTATGAGAAAATAAAAATAATATATATATATATATATATATGGAATTTGTTTTACAAGCAGCAAATATATCGATATTTAAATTAGAATGACAAAAATGTCAAAGTGCACGGCTGGTAGCTAAGTGCTACAAAGAGGCATTAGTGCAAACTGATTTTTTTTATTTTTTTTATTAAAGAAATAGGAATCCTGGCTTTAAAACTTAAAACTTCTCAATGCTATGTGAAAAACATTTCAACACTTAAGTGATATGGTCAATCACCAATTTTTTTTACAGATCTACATAAAAGAGCAAAATTCTATCTATATTTCCTGCAGTTATTCATTCATGAAGTTTAGAAAGCACTACAAAAACTTCCTATTTTCACAGTACTGCAGCCAGTTTTCGTGGTCATATGCAGATATTTACATTCTTAAGCTACTAGTATTAGCCAAATATTGTATATTGTTTATAATTATATGGTAAATTCACTTACTTAAAGGAACAGGAAAAGAAAAAACTAAATGCAGAAAAATTATGCTGCAGTTAGGTTTCATTAAGCCTACTTTCTATTTAAGACACTTTGCGGTCAAAAAAGAAAGCTTGACGTGGCCATTTTTTACAGCCCACAGGTGCAAAGTCAGCCCGCTTCCTGCAATCGTTTTGATTTGTAGTACCACTATACAGAGAGATGATAGCCATTATTAGGAGAGAGAGAGACTTTAACCTTCAGGGCCTTTGGAACCACACACCCACACAAGTAATGAGAGAGTGAATCTGATATCACCTGTGGAATGCATAGTCTGGAGACGTGACACATCTGAGAATTGCACAGCTTGACTAACCACTCTTCACTATTCTATTGTGTAACCAGCCCACAACAGGCAGAGCACCTCTGCATTCCTCTGGATCAACTGCTTCTTAATGGCCCTCAGTCTAATTAGCTTTTATATAAAATTCCATTTAAAAATGTTCATTAAAAAATCAATTTGTAAAGCATACAAATACATTTTCAAGATGGATGTAGAAGATGCCAAGAGAAATTTCACGATGTATATTTCCAGCAAAAGTGATGGAACTAAATCTATCTTAAGAGAAAAAAAAAAAAAAGAAAATACTGCCAAATTTGTAAGAGGATGTTTGGCTGAAGATTATCCAGACATGACATGATTTTGTGTAGCTACCATCTATCGTTGTAATTAACTAGTCTGAAAATTAAATTGGGCTGACAATTATCATTTTTAAAATAACTGTCATCAGTCAAAGCCTGTTTCACAAGGCCGGTAAACAAAATGAAAATATAGCATTGTTAGTGCAGTTGCTCTGTGTCAAGTCTGTAACCTACATTATATCTTGCAGCTCATAAACTGGAAATAATGAGTGACTAACAAAGGCGCCAAGACAATTATCAGTGTGGACGGGGCCATTTATGAAATAATGATATACAGGCAAATTAAAAGATGCATCAGAGCAACTACCTGTATCCTAGAAAGTCAAAATTATCTGCTCATGAGTATGCAACCTATTTCTGCTGCTTTGCTACTAAGCTCAGCAGGGGTACCAGGTTTCACAAGGACGTTAGCTAAATTCCTTAGGCCTAGCTTTAAGGCTGTCAAAAGATTTTAACATTTATGACAATGAAGATTTCTCAGTAACTGAAATACCCAGGTTCAACTTCAGTTCATTAGACATATTCAAATACTTGAGTGTTCAAGTGAATAATTAATTAGTGTTACATAATTTTTTACTGAGACCAAAAACACCTGGGTGCTATGATACACGTTAGGGCTGTACCATATCGTATCGTTTGCAATAAAATCAATTTTTAAAACATTAAAAAAATAATTTAAGAATCAATATTGTGATATTCAGACTTGTTTACACAATGTCGTGCCGTTATCCATAATACAGCATATATATTTTTACATGAGTCATTTAGCCACAGTGAAGTACGGTGGAAAGTGGCTCTGAGGTGGAGGAATTTGCTCCAAAATAATAAATATATATTTTTTAAATACATATACATAAAAATATACATATTAATATAACATGGATTTGATTTTGTTGCAATAGTCTGTTTTTGAAATTAATACAAGTATTTTTCTGTTTTGTGTCATATTGCCAAGAAACCCTGAAATATTGTGTTATTTTAGGGCCTATTGCCCAATACTAACACACATTTACATTATTTTAATTTTTATTCATATATTTATTATGCAAGTTTACATTTTCATTTTCTCTCGTGAACAAGGAACTGCTGCTATCTGCTGATAAATCTTTCAGTCATAAATGTTACAATGTACAGTGTTACCACCTCTGAACATTTGCTTAGTTAAAATAAGTGCACTGCTGACTGAGTGCACACCAACTTCAACAACCAGAGAAAATGTGGACAGTGTTAAATAGGTGTTCTCAAGTCGATTTGTTTTTTTTTTACTACTGTATTATAATCAGCTCACACCACATTTTTTAATAATAGCTATCATACTTGTATACTGAGCACCCTACTCTCTAAATATCAGCATTGGCAATAAAAACCCCATAAGGCTCTTCCATTAATCATCCAAGTATTTTTTTTTGTGCTTTTGGTATAAAATGTTTTGTCAGTGATAAGCCCCTCCATTAAAGTGGGAAGCTACTCGACTGAATGTTGAAAAGAACCGTTTGGGTAAACTCTAAGCCAACGCAAAAATAAGCTTTCACTCTATCATTCAGCCAAATTACACAATACCAGCCAATGAAAATGAAAAGGATCATGATGGGTGCAGACCTCTCACTCCTTCATTCAAAATATCACTTAGAGAACAAAATTCCTGAAATATTTCAGATAGTCCATGGACAAAACATGCAGAGAAAACACAGACAAGAGAGGGGCTCCCAAACTCAGTCTCACGCTTAAGAGTTTCTCTCAGGCGTGTGTTCCCAGCCTCCCACACCCAACGGACCCCACTGATGCTCAGCGCATACACAATATCTAGTTACTTTAGACTGCATAAGTATGGGCTTGCAATTATTCCAGTTCTGTTAAATACATAGGTTTTAATGCTAACAAGGGAACGATTGCTGGAGATACCCTTAAGTGATCCATGCATGTGCCTATGTTGCTACAATTTCAGCTACACTGTCAGAATAAATTACTCACCCTACTTACAATCATGGGATTTCTAAATTATTTTAAAGATAGAATATTCTATGAAAACTTTATTTTGGAGGGCTGCATAAGAGAAGTTTTTCAGAACAGAAAATCAATGGCAACTTGCCTGAAATTTGTGTTGATTTTTCAGGCGGAAGCTTAAACGCAAAAAAATTAACAATTAATGTTGTTGCCTTAAACTTCCCCTTCCCTTAAAAGTGCTGTGTAACATCTTTACAACACATTTTTTTGTGTTTTGTAAAGATGGGAGGAAATATTTTCACTGTTAGAAGCTATAGCACGTCAGCTTTCTCCTTTTGCTCAAATTGTCATTTAATGCTTCATCCTCCTCAAGGTGTTTTATATCATCGCCCACGGCCTAGTGACACATGGGTGTGAGGAACAGCTTCAGGATACGCCTATTTATTAAACCCCCTTTTTTTTTTGTTACACGAAACACCTAAAATGACAATTCAAGGAAATGTTGTGATACCACGACATCTCTTCTCATAATATGAATCCGGAATAAGAGCTGAGAGTTGAGCAGCAAACAAATCTGCGGGTTTTATGCAGACTGTGTGCGCTGGCTCGGTGTGCGGTTACAGGGCGCTGCCTGGAAACTTAATTTTACCATAAAAATATTGAGTGCCGTTTCCCTGCCCAAATTAGCAGTGGGCAAACGTTGCCACCTTTGAGATTTAAAGTGTGTAATGTGTATTAAAGCTTATCCGGAATGTCACTCTGCTAGTTTTAGCTGCTAGTTGTAGGCCTCGTATGGAAAATACCTGCAACACAGCCCAAAACGCGGCTAAGCTAGCGGCGCACGGTGCGGGGCTTTATCACTGTCTGTTTGAATTATGCGACAGTGGTGTGTATACATTATGTTCTTTAAAAAAACATACATTAAGCGACATTAAACACGATTAAACTATTATTGTGATATGTTTCGTTTCTCTGCTCAGACTCCGATAATGTGCAGTCGATGAATGGCAGCTGAAGTTAACGTTAGCTTCGTCTTCAATTTTTCCGGTCTACCTTAAATAATGCTGCATCCCCATTCTGTCGAGCGCGGAACTACTGCACCATTTAAGGTGGACCGTAAATTTCGAAGAAGAAGCGGGTGGATAAGAGGACATTTCAGCTTCATTGAATGGCAGCATTCAACGATTCGCTAGCACTTCATTAGCCTGTCCGCCACCATTTACCAGTGTGTGCTTAATGTCGCCTTTCATTGATCATTTCAGACGTGTATGCACAGGAGACGGGCCCTCCGCCATTTTCACCGCCTCTAGCCCAGCGTGCATGTATTTTTAACCCACCCATATTCGGGTTAAGAAAGAACGGAGAGCTGAACGGAAGTGACTGGCTAACAAACACTAGCAGGCGCAAAAAAGCGCCAGTCGCTTCTCTTCTCCCCATGATCTCTCTCACTTTCTCTGGTTTCTGACTCTCTAACCCGGGCGGCTGAAGCGGGCTGTGCGAAAGAAATCTCGCTTCACTAGTTACCTTGATGATTCTGCGGGGCAATCCTGCCATCTTGTCTTGAATGCGGGTTTTTTAGCTTCGTCTCTCGGTGCCTCTTCCTCTCAGAGACGCAGTGAACACGCCCCCCGCCGCTGCGTCACTCTCTCTCTCTCTCTCTCTCTCTCTCTCTCTCTCTCTTCCCCACCACCAGCACCCCCCACCTCCACTCTGGGCATGTAGTTTACCACCCAGGATCGCGCCATTTGGGCATTATTTGCTGTTCATTGTTCCCATTTCCACCACAACAATACAGAGCCAATTAGTTAGTCGTAATAACGCACAGGTTTACAAAAATTATTACCTCAAATAAGTCATTGTCAATTTTATCATCTCCACACTTGCACACCATGTAGGTTCACTTTGTAGACAGGTTTTCATCTGTCGTTCTGCTTACTTTATCTCAATTTCAGACTGTTCTTCAAAGCTCAGAACATTATCTGGACCAACACGCAGTTGCAGCATGTACTGTATTTGGGTGGTGCACCCTTCTGAGGACGGTAGTGACACTGTGTCTGCAGTGTTGAGAATGATACCTGCTCTGCGGTGGTTCTGGGTCCTGACCACTGAGGGATTTCAGTCTCTAGGCTAATTTTAGAGCTACAAAGTGCATCTAGTGAGTGGAACTGATAAAATGGGAAAGAAATATAGAATATAATGATATGAAAATTAGTGTAGGATATTAGATTATTTAACATTTTCTCAAAGTTGTGTATATTATACCTCATTTAGTATATCATATCACTATTAATTCCACAATTCAAACTTAATATGTAAATTAAGACTTAATATTTCAATGTTATTGACTTTCTTTGTCATGGTAGAGAAATTCTATAAACACAAAGTATCGTACTATTTCAAAATAATGACTTACTGTGACATAATTAGGACTTTATATTTAAAAGTAAGGACTTAGCGTCTCATAATTAAGAGAATGTTTTCAATATTACCATTCAATAATACCATTATGGGATCTTCAAGCGACAAAAGAGAGAAGGAAAAAACAGGTTTCCATAAAAAAAAACTAAGTGCATGTTTTATATAATATAAGCATGTAGATACTTTAATCAATAACATGAATTACAAATACTTTTGATGTGTCTGAATGTGACATTTTAGAAATGTTAGGCCTACTTTTGTCTGGTTCTAGCTGAACATGGAAGACCAAGGCATAGTGAATGCAACTCAGTGAACTCTTTTGCAGGGTGGGGGCACTGGACCTTGTGTGAGCAGATCATGCAACAGAGTATTTGACCAGTTGTTGGCCAGTCCAGTGACTGAGTGGCTGAGAGTCTCGCAGGAGAGAAGCTTATGAGTGAAATGAACCCTCTGAAACGGCTTAGAACTGGTATGTACAACAGGTATTCTTATTTCTACTTCTTAGGAAAGGAAAATATTCACACTGTATTCAAATCCATGTGAATTATTATTTCATGTCAGCATCAGAATTTGTCAAATTGTTCTGAATTGGTCAGTGTAAATAATGTTTTTTTTTCCTGAAAATATTTTGCTACAGATTATTGTTAAAATGTTTTATATCTTAAGTACATGCTTTCCTTATTATTTAATAGTAAAGGGGCAGGTTAACTAATACATAATTGCCTAAATAATAATTAATAATTATAGATACAATTATATAATTTGCCATTTATCATCAGTTATAGTTCTGTTCCATTTTTTTCAGTAATGTCACATTTAAATATTTCAAATAGTAAATGTTAGGTTCCTTCATGATGTACATGAATTTATTTATAAAAATACAATTTTATGTAGCTATTGAGAATGTCTTACAGTGACTAATACCCTTACTATAAAAAGTAGAATAAGGAGAAGATTAAATTGATTATATAAATGATTAATGTGCCAATAATAGACTTATACTTTCTCTTTATATTCTTTGAGGCATAAGGACATTTTATATGTGACAAAATGACATTTTCCTTTAACTGATCCTCTGCATCTTCATGTGGCATTTACTTTAACCCTTTTTCTGTTAGACAAGGTCTTTGATTAATACAAAAAAAAAAATCCTTTTTGGCCACATGCCTCACCTCAGCCCTTCCAAAATAAGCCATTATTCCAGGACAGAGAAGCAGATGAACCAGATCCTAATCTATTGCTTTCTCCCAGTGCACAGAGTGAACAGACAATACCAGCTGAATTAGAGGGTTTACTGATTCCACTGAGCATTTGATATGAAAGGCAGAATGTATTCTGACAAGGCTAAACCTGACTTCCTAACTCTTTCCTATGGTATTTTAAACAGTTTGTTTTTCTTGTCAAGGGCAGATGTAAGATGATTAAAGAAAGTTTTTCAGTTTTGTGTATCTGAATGTCACTTTATTTTTAGTTTGTTTTTTGAAGTTTTACTGTGAAATTAAAGGTGTACTATGTCTATTCATTCATTCACTGTCTGCAACCACTTATCCAGTTCAGGGTCGCGGTGGGTCTGGGGCTTACCTGGAATCACTGGGTGCAACACACCCTGTAGGGGGTGCCATTCTTCACAGGGCCACACACACACACACATATTCACTCACAACTATGGACACTTTTGAGTCACCAATCCACCAACCAACGTGGTTTTTTTTTTTTGGTCCGTGGGAGGAAACCGGATCACCCGGAGGAAACCCATGCGGACACGGGGAGAACACACCAAACTCCTCACAGACAGTCACCCGGAGTGGGACTGCGACACTACCTGCTGCACCATCGTGCTGCATTTTTATCATGTATATACCTCAACATATTCATTGATCACAGGTTCAGGTTCACAGGACTGTAACAAAAACAATCAAAACATAATTGATTTGTTATTAAAACGTTGAACTGTTACTAACCATACAAGGATTTTCTGCTACTGTATGTACTGGTTTCTTTTTAATTTGTAAATGCATTGACTAATCAATATATTCAAATGTCACTGGTTTGCAGCTTATCTTCCTTATATGAATGATAATATAAGGGCTTAAACGTGAAAGCTCTGGAACTTTAACATTTTGTACATAATAAAACCAATCTATGTTTTATTAATAAAGCTGGGAATATTGAGTTTTCATATATTACATTTCATAACATATCCTTGAGTAGTTCATTGGTAGCAGCTACAGTGTAGCTGATAAAAATTCTTTAAATCTAAAATAATACAGGTGCAAAAATGTGTCATTAAAAATGCTGACTTCCTATTTTCTGTAGATTTGTTCAGCGTATGTATTTTATATATTATTATTATTTTTAAAAATAATTTTAAAATACTCAAAAGACTGTGGATAAAGCTCTGTGCTGATTATGTCTTTATATTCAGGTGTGGCCTTCTGGAGCTCATGCAGAAGCATGTTCTGCCTCGCGGTTCTTCTCGCTTGCCTGGGCAACATCACACCTTTCCACATTGGTCCCATAATGCCAGGCTTGAGCTCAGCCTTCTCCGCCACACGTACCAGCAGTGTGTTGGGGGGATCTCAGCGATCTATTACATTTGACCGCCTTATTGTCAACGTGGGCAATGACTTCAATCCAGACACAGGCCGTTTCCGCTGCAGAGTCCCAGGCATATATTATTTTGCCTTCACAGTGGGCAAGTACCCCAAAAAGCTGCTGTCAGTGATGTTGGTGAAGAATGGGCAGGAAGTGCAGGCCATGGTTTATAATGATTTCAGAAAAAAAGCCAGGAAGATGCAGAGCCAGAGTGCCATGATTAACCTAAAACCCCTGGATACAGTATGGCTGCTGATGCAAGAAAGCCCAGATTATGCTCTTTACAGCAACGTTGGAGCTTATATCACTTTCACTGGTTATTTAGTATACCCAGAATCAACATCTTCTATGGGCTACCTCAACAACCACTTGTCCCCATCAGAAATTCGACCTAACTGCCCTCCCTCTGTGGACGCAAGCTACAGCTGGAGAAGAATAGAAGCCTCTGAGGAGTATAGGTCTGCTTTTTCAGTAGCTAGGACCTTTTCCATTCTGGGTGAAAGCACAAGGCAGCATAAGAGAGAAGCTCTAAATTTTGACGTGGAGTATGTCAATATTGGAGGCCATTTTAACAAGACATCAGGCCACTTCACATGCCAGGTACCAGGGGTGTACTTTTTTGCTTTCACTGTGGGGAAGCACCCCAGGAGGGCTGTGTCGGTGAAGCTGATGACAGGAAGGGGAGAGGTCCAGGCCATGGTGTTCGATGAGGACATGTCACACAAGAGAGAAGTGCAGAGCCAGAGTGTGTTGCTTCCTCTGAAAACAGGAGATGTTGTGTGGCTGTACAGCCAGCAGGATGAGCGCTACGCAGTCTACAGCAACCAGGGACGCTACACAACTTTCACTGGCTTCCTCATTTACCCCGAGGTAGATTTCATGGACCTAGACAGAACTTTACACTGAAGCATTTTGTTTCTTCTAGGTTACCCAGAGGGAAATTGTATTGTTCAAAGTTTTCTCATTTATGGCTCTGCAAACTTAACAGACTTAAAGGACAAAAATCACTGAAGAGTACCCCATGTGGAGCAATGCCTGAGCTTGAGCAAGTATGTATCTGAATGAGTGAATTATAAGCTAAATCCATGAGGTGTTTCTCATCTACAAAGGAGACATGAGATACTAATTGCCCATGAAATAAAATGTTATTACTCACAGCAAAACCTATAATCTTAAGGGAGAAATGGTTAAGCTCCTGTCTTTAGTTCAGTTGCTTATAAACACAAGTGTTATTATCTCAGCAAATCTGGGCACAATGGGCTCAAGAAACTCAAGAGGAAATACACATAATTTTCCTGGGCTCATTTTCTCTGGATAAATAGCATTGGGAGACTTAAAAAAACTCTCCCTTGTCTTTCCATCTGATCTTCTTCTTGTTTTCTTGTTTTCTTGTTATCTACAGGCACTAACCCATTTCTGTTTAATAGTACACACTAATATCAAATATCTTTTCATTTACTGAATATCATTGCTGATGTATTATTTACCAAATTATCACTTTATTAAAACCATTGTGTAAATACTGTACAATATGTATCAATATGTGTATAGATACCTAAGCATGTATCTATAATTTACTGTATGTCTTTTAGATACGATATGACACTTGTGTTTATGAAAATAATGACGTGTTTTGTAAGTTTAATACTTTATTTTAATGAACTGTAATTTTAGGAAGCATTATTGTGTGTTAATAGTGATTAGAATATTGAGGACAAATAGGAGTACATGCATATTATACATGAATGTAAGTATATGAAAAACATTTAAATAAATTATGTACGTTTGAGCATGTGTCTCAGATATTGTGTTTTAATGGCATACCATTTCATAGTTGATATCGCTGTTTTCCAAATACAAAAATTATGTCAATGGAAGTGAGCATTTCTGCTGGTCCATTCATCACTAAATTTTCACACGATATCTAGGACAGCTGCTGTGTTCAAATGATGTAGTAAACTAAAAATTGACAAAAAATGGATATAGAAATACGACAATATACAAATGACTTAGAGAATATGAACTACTTGGATATTTGCTGTTTTTAAGCAACACCTTTGAAAATCTGATGTCCAAATTCCTAAGGCCACACCTGTAGCTAATGTAAGCATGTTTTCAAATTTGCACTGCATTTGTGTTTCCTTTTATTAGCAGATGGGTTCTCTAAGCATGCTGCAAGTTTATCCCATATGCAGAGTCTTCGGGAGTCTATAGAAACAAAGCAGTCACAAATATCAATCACTATTTCTCTTATATTTGAAATATATTCAATTTACTCTTTATTGACTTGACAATATACCTCTTGATCATATATATGACTCTCAATATGCAGTTCAAGTTTCCTTTTAGCCTTAGTCTCTGTGTTGATATAGGCCACAAAATGGATTAACGTGTAGATTCTGAAACAATAGATTAGTAGATAGATCATAACTTTGTCAAGACAAACAAGACACTACTGGCTGTAATGAAGATTTTTGGTTAGATTTTATAACAAATATTACAAGCTATAATGAGATTACATTGGGTAACATGGTTATTTCTGAAATGCTGTCTTAAATGTTTCTAGGTTGTTTTCCACTTATTGCCTGGTCTTAATCCTGTATCTACAGAAATATATTGAGTTACCTGTGGTAAAGCATTGCAAAAAATTGCATAACCAGCAGTAAAGCAAAGCCCAGGAGAAACATCAGTGATACTGGATCGATGGAAAATGATTCACGCAGAGCAAAAGACCCATTGGGGTAGATTTTTGGAATCGTCAGGGTAACGGCACTGCCAATGGTCTGAAGGAACAAGGTAGCCACCAACCAAAGAGCATTGCAGAAGAAGAAGCCAAAGGTCCCCTGGTTAGACCAGAACTTTGTCAGTTTCCATAACATCTAGAGTAACACAAATAACAAAGTTTGTATATGGAGATATAAGCATGTGTCCCTCATGCACACTCACCTTGTTTCTGAGATCTTTGAGGTCTTTTGCAATTTTTTCCTGTTGTTCTTTGTCCTCTTTAAGAGGTTCTAAATACTTTATCTGAAGATCTTTCCAAAACTCAGTTTCATCCTAAAAATAAGAGTAAATTTATTCAAATTAAGTTAAAGCACAACAAGCAAAGTATGTGAATAATTTAAACTTCCCAAAGCTTTTTAAATCTACCTCTGACAGGGTTGCCTTCTTTAATGAGTCGTAAGATTTTATTTGCAAATCTTCAATCCAACCTTTAGAAAATATGTGTACATTTGGAAGAAATGTCAGTTATGGGACACAACAAAGAAAATGTATTATTACATTCAATATATTGTATATAGGTGTAAATTCTACAGGGTCATGTGTAATACTCACCTTCAGGACATTCATGTGAGCTGGGGTAAGTAGAAAATTAAAAGAGAAAATCTTTAATCATAGTCATATGACGGCTCTAGTCGATAATTAATATGTAACACAGATATAAATAAAAACAGCAATTATAGTTATCAGTATCATGAGTACTGAGAATTATACGTAAGTAGTAGTGCACCTATATTAAGTAAACCAACAAATTTGGACACTCTAGCATACAAATAGAAATTTTGTTGTTGGACCTTTGAATAGAGACATACATTAAAATGATTACCAGATTAAGTAACTAGAAACTTAAATAAAAAAAGTGCCCTCAGGACTGCAGTTACAACCAAAGAAAAAAAGGCGCAAGGTAACAACATGCATGTTTACCTTTTTGTCTCTTCAGAATCCCTGTGGACTTTAGGATCTTGCTCATTAGAGACATTAGATTCCAGCAGTGGTTCTATCTCTTCTATCACAGACTGATTATTTTCTGAAGTGTTCCAGCATGGACACTTACAGCATGTAGCTTTTATGAGTTGCTGACTGATAACACTCACATCTCTAGTCTTAGCTTTACCACCAGCCTCTCTGGTACCCCATGTGACATTGTTCATATTAACAATTGAGTAAATGGAAAGCAGGAGGTAGCCACTGGGGATACACAGGAAGTACAAGATCCCATAGACGATCAGGGGGAACTCCTGAGGGTGAAGAGCTGCCGTAATGAGGAACAGTAAGGTCATGCTAATGGCAAACAGGCCACTGGGGGTCATGAATGTCTGCTCCTTCACTATGTCACCTAAAAAGGAAGTAGTAAGTACAAGTCAAGGTCAAGCATTCTGAGCCAAAACATAAATTTACTATGTAAACCATTAGCATAATTTGTAACCGATTCTAGAAAAATGTTTTTATTTGTGCACAATATCCTCATTAATAACTTGACAGAAAATAAAATGTGTGTGGTTTCTGAATTTTGGTTAACACAAACAGAAACCATTACAGCATATGAATCTTAAAATAAAATAAAATGTACCAATTATGGCGAGAATAGTTCCAGTCATGAGGAAAGCATACAGAATGCTCATGACACCTGCAATCTGAATCTGCCTATCCGACTTCAGTTTGAAGCACAGAATCAGGTAGATCATGGGTGGCACTGTGGCTAGAACAAGGGCTGTTTTCGTGTCAATATTTGAAATAAATGTAAAGCTTGCTGCAAGAGAATCAAACATTGCAGGAGAATAATTAAATGTTAATATACACATTCGGGCATTTATTATTTGGTACAAAAACAAGTCTAAGGCAAATACTTCATGTTACTTAAGAATAATATTAATATGAGCCAACAATTACATTAAATGCTATTATTTGTTCCAATTTTCACCTGCGATCATCAGGCAGATGTTGGCAGGGCCCAGGATGGAGGCGCCCATGCTGATGACCTGGTACACAATATAGGGTTTGGAGATGGAGCAGTTCCTTTCAGAGGTCAGGCTTCCTGAACTCAGTAGGCTGATGGTGTTGGCCATGGTGGAGGGCCCCCAGCGCCGCCGTTGGTTGTAGAACTCTTTAAAGTCTTGCGGAGCATTGGTGTATGCGTCTGAGGCAGCATTATACTCCACTCTCCAGCCCTGCTGCAGCAAGAGTGTGCACAGCCAGCGGTCCTCTCCTGGAATTTAACAGCATACCAAACGCATGGTACTCCTGCTTTTCCAGTGTAAGGAGAAGTGTTTAGTCGACCTTCTTTGAATAAAGTATGCATAACACTTTTTTGTTCTGTCATAATTTGTCCTATTATTTTATTGTTTATTTATTTACTTATTGAGGTCATATCCTATTGTGATTTTCCTGAGCAATACTGAAATCATGATTTAAACATTATTTATATTATACAACATAAAAAACTACAGAAAATCAGAAAAAAATGTTTGACCAAGAAGACGAACCTATTAATTTCACCAAGTTGAGGACAAATGAAATGTACAATATAATTATTAATCCAGAATTGCAGACTCCAAGTTTAATCATGTATTTCATAAAATGTGTAAGTGTTTATTAATGCTCGTGTAGAGGCTAAAGATGTTAATACCTTGATCATACTGTATGTGGTGGCTAGCTTCTGTCGCTTTGGTGGTGTATCTTTTCATAACGTTGTCATCCATGAGGGCAGCACATCTGAAGAGACTAAAGCAGCCAGGGCTGCAGAGCACACAGCCAAATACATGCTCCGCTGTCTTCTGCAGCCAATGACCCACTGCATATTCAAACTTCTGATACCACACCATGGGCCCTTTATGTACCATCATAACAGGTAATAAAAGGTTACTGAGTTTATCAGCTGTTTTCCTTCACTAAATATTCTCTCTCTCTCATGCACTTAATGATCTAAACTGTGAAACATTTCTCGTCTATAATTAGGGCTTGACAATATTGATTTAATGGGGTTTTTATACAATGCACTGCTAGGCACAAATATATGGATTTTAATTAGCATCAGTAGCGGGCTATAAATATAGCCAGTCCTACCTGTGCCAGTGGGATGAATCCTGCCACAAGCAGCACCTACTTCGGGATAGAGCTTCAGTCTGTCAATCAGCAACATCACAGCAGAGGGCTGGAAATCTGTGTCTCCATCCAACGCCAGAATGTATGTATTTTCTTTCTCTGTCTGTAGGAGTTCAGAGATTGTTATGTAATTTCCCCTAAAATAATAGAATAATTAAAAAAATGTCTAAGCATAACTGAGCAGCTACAATGTCTTTGGCGTGTCAAAACTTTTTGCCCTTGTGTTGTGCTGAGCTGTGCTAAAGTAATATAACCTGGCCAGCAACCATCTTCGTGAATTACTTATGTGAGTGTTTGGCCTTTAGGTGGTGCTGTGTGATAAGCATTTTTTAAAATTCTGTCGAAGGAGAGTCTCACATTTTTCCTATTGTGACCCAAGGAAGTTAAACATTGTAAACACTTTGGTCACAATTCAGGTCACAGTTCAGGGTGCGGTTTTCTAACAGATTCTGAAACAGAAATAGGTCCACAGTATATTGCACTTTATTTCTTCCAGAGACATTTCTGACACTCAGAGCAGACAAAATATGAGACAAGGCAGAGCTTTTCTGGTTTATGGAGGTATTTGAAAATCTCTGCCCAATCCATTTTTACCAATCACATTCACCAGATATTTTCCTTCTGCCTCAAAGGCAGCAATGACTTCCGAACCATTTTGAGTACTGCTTTTGCACATGAACTGACAGACCTTTACCTTCAAATTCTTCTTCAGTTTGTTCACATCATTGCCCTCTTGGAACATCTTAAAGTACTTTCTGTTGAGCCTCCAGCCACAGAGGTAATATAAGTACATGATCTGTTTGAAGCCACATAAACTTTTACATTAATTGTTAAATTCTTTATTTTATAAATATGGCTTAAATGTACATTTATTTAGCTATTTACATACCTGAGACCATCTCTTTTTGTGTCGAATTAATCGTTTGTCTTTAAGATGAACCATCATCGTGTTCCCCTTAGGAAGTGTGTATTCCAGACGACCTCCATACGGAGTGCTGATGATCTTCTGCTCAGGGAGACAGGCTTTCTTCTTGAAGATGCATGAATCATCCTCACTAAAAATGCTAAAATGGGACCCAAAAATGTTTTAGACCATCCCTCTAGTTTAAATAAAGACTAGAGTAGTCATAGAAACGTGCTTACGTGTACACTTCTCTGATAACTTGTACCAGGATCTCAGCATATTCATTTACATGTCGCGCTCTGCCATTATGCACATCCATGAAGGCATCATCAAAGTAAATGTGGAATTCAAAGGTGGCATCATTCCAAGTGTTTCTTTTTGGCCGGTATTTGTCCAGCCTGGTTAAACACACGTTTTTGTTAAATGAGATTTAATACATGTAACTTCATACCATATACATGTGTATAGTTACCTGAACATTGAGATGATTATTTTCATCATTTCGTCATATGTCTCATGCCACATTGTTGCACACAAGTAGACTGTCACAGTTTCACTTCTTTTGAGGAGAAACAAAAAGGATATGGTCCAAATTTTACTCCTCTATTAGCATTTCTTTGTACATTACTCATTGTACATTGCTATTGCAACAAAACCCTGTATTTCTTCTTCTAGGAAAGGAAAAACATTGCTAAATTTTTTTCCAAGGCACTGTTCACCATAATATTTTAACACATTGTAAAGAGAAAAAGTGGTTTGCTTCCAATAACAGCAATGTATTGCTCATTATCTATCAGTATTTATTTACTCTTTTCTGTAATAAGATCATATTTACCCTTCCTCCTTGATATTCGTCCTAATCCTGAAACGCGTGTTGAGCAGCAAGGATTGATCCAGAAAAGCTCCCTCATACATCCGCTTCGGGAACAGATCCTGAGTCCTCTCAATGCGCTGGATCGTCAGAAATGAGATGTAAACTGTGCTCAGCACGAGTCCCAGCCACCAGAACAGGGCATACAGCCCCAAGATCACCAGTCCTTCAGCTTTCATATTTGACACAAAATGGCGAGTGCAAAGAGTGCCTGTGACATCAGTTAACAATGATGTAAGCCACTCAGTCCTGGAGTCCTGGGCTACAGAAAGCCTGCTCCCACAGAAAGTACTGTTTGAATTAGACAGATGCTGGACTGTGCCAACTGGAACCAAGAACATGACCAACGTGGCCACTGAGGCCATGTACATGGGCAGAACAAAGCAGCGATGTAGGACATGCATCTTACAAGCCACCACTACAAACCAGTGGCACATTGCAGAAGATAAAATCTGGACAGCCATCAAACCGAAGACTGTGGTGCTTGTTTTCTCAGGGACTGAGTTTAAGGACTGCCACTCTGGCCAAGGGATGCAAACTACTACCATAATGCCAGTAATAAGAACTTTAACAAAAGAAGACAAAATGCAGACCACATTGCGAGCTCTGCCTATGTCTGTGGAGAGCTCTTTTAGAAACGAGATATCGAAGAGTGTGCTGTAGTTCTCCCACCAGTTCAGGGAAACACAAATGGTTCCTAAAATGGCCAGGCCAACAGCTTTCTTCACATGAGAGGGGCTGTCCTCTATCACTAGGTAGCTGACTATAAAGAGGATATAGCCCAGTAAAATAAGGATGGTGGCGATCACTGGTAAGATTACTTTCTTTTTGACACTATACTGAGCAAGCACCTGTAATACTGCGGACAGAATGCTCACGCTGTTCAAGATCACAATGTTAGTGACAATGTCAAAATGTGGCATGGCAAACACTGTGAGGAGCACCTCCCCAAATGCCACCGTTGATTCAACACACAGCACCTAGAAGACAAATAAGCAGGTCTATAATTAACAGGTCACATACACATATTTATGAACAATACACACCAGGACAATTGTATGAATTTTTGTTTGGTTGGTGTATTAGATAAAGGGTTTGATTCCTTGCTTTGGCTTTGGCAAGCATACCACAGTACACCGTAGCATATTTAGAACAATATCAAACGTCTTAAAAATTATTAAAATCCCATTTGTTATTTTAATTTCACCTCTAGTGTTATCTTGCCCCTTGGAACTGCAAGGCATTGGAGTTACAAGGTAATGTTTTAAATCCTCCCCTACAAAACAGAACGAACCTTCAAGAGCCTGATACATCAAAACAGAAAAGAGCAGAGCTTTATCGATGACCCGCTGCGACATCAGAGAAGTGCTGCTGAATTTGATCATGCCGTCAAAATCTCCAACAGGAGCTGCAGCCAAAATGTTACTGTGCTGTGCCCTTTTGTCCTGTCACACTAACACTATGGTCACGGCAACATTTAACCCAATTACTAGAACGTATTGCTTCACCATTTTGGTGGAACTGGAAATCCTAAGATATCGTTATACTATCAGTGTTGTATGCTTCAAGTCTTTTGTCAAAAAAGAAAGTATACTTAAGTAATGTTATTTGGGATCCACTAATTTGTACTAAATCCCTGCTGATATGTAATTTAAATTATATTAAAATACACTTAACATATACTGACAATGTTGATTTAATGCTTTTTCTTGATGGTAATTCAATGTTGAATGAGTGTTGATTTTGTGTTGGTTTTGGGGGACCACTAAAAATATCTGCTTTTTATCCTGCAGTGGAGACTTCAAGAGCTTGAGAAAAGCAGTTACAAATAAATAGTTAATATGACAAAACAGAGTAAGTAAACTATTCACATCCGTGGTCTTTTGGAGCCTCCAAATAAATGCACTTACCCACAGAATGGTTTTCTTGCATGGTTTGTCTGCACTTTTGAAAAAAAACTTCCAAACACTCTTGAGCAGAAGCAGAACGTTTGGTCCAGCCAGCACACAGCCGATACTCAGCAGAGCGCTAGGTTTGTGTTCTGCAGGGACGAGTGTAGTGCTGTTGCTCATCAGTGTTACCAGCATCAGAAAGGATGACTACACAAAAACAAGCATGCAATACTGTGAACATATAGTTTCCAGAGGATTTGAATTTATGAGAGTGATACACTTGTGACTTTCTGCATTACATTACAGAGCTCACCTTGCTGAATAGTGCAAAACCAAACACAAGGAAGCCCACAATGCTACAACTTAACCATCTCATAAATCTTAGCCGTTTCCTGGGTTTTTGCTCATCTTGAATGATCGGAACATGTCTGCAAGCATCCCATGACCATCTGTCGAACAATAACAGTAAGAAGATTCAAGAAGAAAGCAGGGACAACAATGTGAAATTTAGACAGACATATAAAGTATGTAATATTTTAATGAGCCTAGAACATGGTTTTAAGTGTTTTAACTAATAGTTATTTTATTCTTATGTCTGTCTGAAAAACCTAGAACACTGCACTGTCAGAAGGACTGTCACCTTGGTGGTACTCCCAGGGTATATATTCTGTACCTGTAATTAGGGAACATAATTACCTTATTTTATTAAAATTGTAGATTTTTATATTGTGTTGATTTCATACTCCCATTTTATCTCCATGATTCCAAGTTTTGTTTTACACAGTTCTGGACAATATTAACACAATTAATCTTTACAAATATTTATGTCTCCTTTGCTGGTAATTTGAGAAATCTGGCTAAAGAACTTTCACTTTTAAAATGACATGTCTAACAAGCTCCTTTTATTTGGGTGCTGAATAAAATCCATGACATTAATTACTTTAGTAATAAATGAATAAACCTTAAATCATATAGAGAATTAATATTCTAAGACAGGAAAAAAATAGCTCACACTGATGTGTAACTAAGTCATAAATACATTAATATGTTTTCTGAAAATTATATTGGGTGGTCAGAAAAGAGGATAAAATTATATTTAATTATCAGATACCTGTCTTCATTTTCTTTGCGTTCTTCCATGCTGATGCTTTAGGCTTTAAAATCAGATCTTCTTACTCAGCAGTGGTTACAGTCAGAGCTTATAAACCCATTAGGAAGGTTTGAATGGATGTAGAGGTGGCTGTTGTAGAGGTACTGGTATAAGAAACTTATCCCACCCTTAGAATCTGATTCTGTTTGCTTAGGTAATGGAGACAATATTTAATTGACACCTCAAACCAACAATACAAAAACAGGAGGAAGAAGGAAGAAGAAATATTGCTATTTAAAATTCCTTAAAAATAATGGTCACACATATCTGATGTCAGGGGAATGTCAATAGAAAGAATATTTAGCTTTTTTTTTACTAGGAAACTGAATACAACAGTAGGGTTCCCTGGTACCCAGAATAAAAGAAACAGGATATAAGGAATGGCACTTTTTTCCCCACTGCATTATAGAAGATTATAGGTTAGTCACCAGCCTTTTTATAAGATGGAGATTTGTTTGCTGTGTTTACCTAAGTGCAGATCATGCATAATTTACTGATCATGCACGGAATCTAAGGAACCAGTTCACAGGAAAATGACACTATTGCATTTTTCCAGCATTAAATAGACCTTTAAGTTTTTCTGGATTTTAGTGTAAAAGTATATATATTATAAAGAACATATTCTTAAACTGCTGAAACATTTTATTTTCCTCCGGGTGCTCCGGTTTCCTCCCACAGTCCAAAAACACACATTGGTAGGTGGATTGGCGACTCAAAAGTGTCCATAGGTGCGAGTGTGTGAGTAAATCCTCAGATGAGTAAGCAGTTACAGACAATGAATGGATGAATTAATAAACATTTTATTATTAACATTTTTATCTATTCCAACTAAAACAGTGGATTCCATATTTCAAACACCCAGACATCACATTACAGCAGTAGGTCTGTGTATGTAATTCTCACATTTATCTACATCATTTTAAAATACTTCACAGTTTTGTGATGTGATTTTTGAAAACTGAGCTGCTACATACCAATAAACACTTTATTCCCTATGTGCTGAGAGACCATGTTCCTATATGTTTTCTATGGAGAAATATGAATACATACTATGGAGATATTTTACACAAATATGAGTCTGAAAATGATCATTAGGTGTTATCTGTTTAAAAACAGGTCATTTTTACACTACACACTATATTCATTTGGGGCCACACAATCTTTGACCATGAGACAGCATGTACACTTCCCTCAGAACAAGCCTTAAGATTTGTGGGGATTGTAAGATTGCCTGCTCATCTCTCATGAAACCTTCTGCATGTGCCAGATGTCCCACATTTATGCCCACTGACAGACTGTTAGCTTTAAACAGCTCACTCATAACATGGCATTATGATACACTGTCTGCATAAGCTTGCTCACTTGGAGCTAGGACCCTGAGTTAACAACACTAGATAGATGTGGGTGGGTGTCGTTGGTGGTTTCCTGCCCACCTCCCATTTACATTTACATTTATGGTATTTAGCAGATGCTCATACACAGAATGAGTTACAAAAGTGCTTTGTGTTTGCTTGGAATTTGTATTTCAGTCTCCCAAGATTATAGTGCAGTTGCATTTATATTCATTCATTCATTATCTGTAACCGCTTATCCAATTCAGGGTCGCGGTGGGTCCAGAGCCTACCTGGAATCATTGGGCACAAGGCAGGAATACACCCTGGAGGGGGCGCCAGTCCTTCACAGGGCAACACAGACACACACACACACACACATTCACTCACACATTCATACCTACGGACACTTTTGAGTCGCCAATCCACCTACTAAGGTGTGTTTTTGTGTATTCATATTGCAAAAAACAAATGAATGAATGAATGAATAAAAAGTTTCCAGATCTAAAATTCTGACCTTACCTGAACCAGTTCATATGAAATAATTTCAACTCAATAAGCATGCCATATGAAACATTGATATTAGCAATATTCAATACTATGTACGTTTTTAGATTTCCCAGCTCAGTTTCATATAAGAACAGCATCCATGTTCTGCAATGTCAAGGTATTTCTTGAGCTTAAGCTTCTGTTTGCAGTCTATTTTCAACATATAATTTCTTGTGAATTTTACCTGCCCTCTACAGGGAACAGCCACTCTGATGTGACAAAAAAGCTTCCGTTCTCAGGTAAATTAAAGCTTTGATAACAGCTGTATTTAAGAACTGGTATTTACCAACCTTCCCAGGTGTTTACTGAGCTCATATGTCTGAATTTAGTAGAAAAATCTTCTAACACTTGTTTAATACAAAGAGCCTTTTCTAGAGTTACTTTATCTACAAAGAAGGTAAACAAGGTGCATGCTCTAAGTAAAAGGTAGTTAAAAATAGGTAATATTTTTGCAGTTAATATGCCGTGCAAAAAAGTGTTGGCCAAATATTTCATAGATACTGTAAACATAGACTTCATCTGGAACTTAAACCAGGTGCCTTTTATATCATGTTAATTTTAGGAATTGATGGAAATAAATTATACATTACATTCATGAACATTAAACACTACTCACCTTAATGTATCATTCTGGAGCTACAAGATTTTTACATGACAGCAAAAAAACACTAATAATAATTCATTCATTCATTAATTTATTGACTGTAACTGCTTATCCAGTTCAGGGTCACACTGAGTCCGGAGCCTACCTGGAATCACTGGGCGCATGGTGAGAACACACCCTGGAGAGGGCTAATAATAATAATAATACTTTAAAATTTGAGTTGGACCCAACACTTTGCTGAAATTTCCAGTCAAAAAAGGCCATTATGTATAAGTTATTCTTTTTTTCAATGGCTAGTGACTTGACAGACCACAAAGGTATCACCAACTGATAATTAAATAATAGACCATTCTTGCTTCAAATGTGAAAATATCAGGTGTTGTTGTTTCTGTCCATTGTTTCACTGATAAACTCAGCATGAATAGTCTGAAGGATGTGGAGCTGTAAAGAAGCTGTTCTGGAGAAAAGGAAATGAATAATAAAGAAATAGGAGCTTAGAGTAAGTTTTTTTTTTTTTGGGATTGTGGAACAGAAAATGCAACCAACTTCAAACAATGAACTGTGTAAAATCACTACTTAAAATGGTTCTGGAAACAGTGCTGTCTTCGAGGCACAAGGGATTTAAATAGGTACAAGCCATCAGGCAGGGATGTATGTGATTGGTTAAAACGGACTTGGCAAAGATGGTCAAATTCTGCGCCATATATCGGTAAAGCTCCACCTAGACCCTTGTGTTTGCCTGCTTTGACTCGCAGAAATGCCTCTGGAGGAATGGAAGTTACAACAGGGACAAAATGTGGACAAAACAATAAATAAATAATATAGACGATGATATTTAGTTGTTGATACTGTTGTGTCAACATGATATAATGAATATCTGCAAATAAATGGCCATTTAGACTGGAAATTACATAAATGAAGACCTCTGCAAAATATCTTGTGATAAGTGTCCTTCAAACTTTATGCTATGAATCCACAAATATATTAACAATGGCATTTTATTTCATAATAATTTCTCAAATCTCTAAAAGTCTTCTACAGGCTTCTTTATATCCACTGATGTAACTGAAATTTTATGACAGTCATTGCTTAATTCTATTGTGCAGGCTTGACAACATGCTCAGAGTCATGTTCAGAGCCACATTTTCAGTTTCAATATGTTATCTCTGTACTCTGTACACCGTACAGTTAAGCCTAAGGTATAAAGAATGTAAATGTACTCTCAAATGTAAACCAGCAGCCTTAAATTCCAGTTGTGTGCCTTAAAAAACACAACTGATTACTTTACATTCACTTGTCCAATGGAAAAGTGAATAGTTTTATCTTTACAAAATGAATCTAACTTAAATAGAAAAATGAAATAAAAACCCTGGGGTTGAAACAAGGCATGTCAATCAGTGCAACTTAAAAAGTACAATTGCAATTTAATTTAGTAAAGGTACTGAACATACCCTTTAAGGGACCCCAGTGGTGTGAAGTTACCACCCAAACTTTCCTGATTGTTCAGGAAATAATTCACTCTCTCTGACAACATGTGAAATCTTTGTTATGGACAAAGTCTTTTCGAATACTAATGTTACTGTACATCCCAGATTTCACAGAGTAGTGGGTTGAACTTGTGGTCACTCATGCGCCAAGACTCCAACATCTCTGCATGATGGTGGTTGAGGGTTCGCAGTTCTGTCAGTCGGCCCAATAGCCGGGCAAATTGCTGTGGCTCCTGAAGGTGCTGGAGCTTGCAGACCTTTCTCAGCACCTCCAGCATAGGTTCCTGCAGACGTTCCACTGCTTGCTGATCCTTCACATACGGTCTGTCTACAAGAAAACAACAACAATGCACCATAACTGTGTAGACGTCTACTTCACTTAAAATCCAGAACACACTGGGATGGCTCATTTTCATCCAAAATAACAACTGATGAATCAGAATATATGGGAAGAGAATATTCAGCCACAAGAACATCAGCAAGATTAGGTACTGAATTTGGATGGCTAGTTCCAGATCACAATTACGACATTTTCACAGCTCCACAGCAAAGTTTATAACTTTCTGGCTCATGATTGGTACTGTGTAGTGCTGGGCGATATGAGCGCAAAATAATATCACAATTAATTGTACATATTGCGATGATTACGATTAAGAAATGATTATTATGTTTTTGTATTTTTGACAGCCATAGTTCAGTGAAAAAGCTTGTACTTTAAATATGCTCCAGCATAAAATGGAAAGTTTTTATAATAATAATAATACATTATATTTATATAGTGCTTTTCAAAAACTCAAAGATGCTTATAATAGCCAATACATTAACAAACAGTACAAAATATCCATCCATCCATCCATTATCTGTAACCGCTTATCCAATTTAGGGTCGCGGGGGGTCCAGAGCCTACCTGGAATCATTGGGCGCAAGGCGGGAATACACCCTGGAGGGGACGCCAGTCCTTCACAGGGCAACACAGACACACACACATTCACTCACACACTCACACCTACGGACACTTTCGAGTCGCCAATCCACCTGCAACATGTGTTTTTGGACTGTGGGAGGAAACCGGAGCACCCGGAGGAAACCCACGCGGACACGGGGAGAACACACCAACTCCTCACAGACAGTCACACGGAGCGGGAATCGAACCCACAACCTCCAGGCCCCTGGAGCTGTGTGACTGCGACACTACCTGCTGCGCCACCGTGCCGCCCCAGTACAAAATATACAAAACATTAACAAACAGTACAGAACCAGCATGAATAGATTAAATTAGAGGAGTATCATAAGCAAGGGAGAAAAGCTATTTTTTTGAGGTTTAATTTGAATATAGAGAGAGTTGGAGAATGTTGAACCAGAGTGGGAAGAGAGTTCCAGAGTCACGGAGCACATCTAGAGAAGGCAAGATCACCATAGCTGTGGAGGCTGGAGGGAGGGACAGTGAGCAGCCCGGCTGAGGAAGACCTGAGAGTGTTAATGGGTTTGTAGGGATGGAGAAGAGCAGACAGCTAATAGTGAGCAAGGTTATTTAGCACTTTGTAAGTGAGATGAAGTATTTTGAATGGAATCCTGTATAGGAAGCCAGTGAAGATGTTGGAGAACAGGCTCGATGTGTTGGTGAGAGCGAGTGTGAGTGAGAAGGTGGGCAGCAGAGTTCTGAAACAATCTGAAGTCTGTGAACAGAGGAAGAGCTGATGCCAAAGAGAAGAGTTTTGCAGTAGTCCAAACAGGTGGAGATGAAGGCATGAATAAGAATTTCAGTGGAAGCTTGAGATAGAGATGGCCTCATTTTGGCAATATTACGCTCCTACTTTTTTAAGAATTTTTTTGGAACTTATTAGCAAGAGTTCTGTCTTGTCACTATTTAACATGAAAAAGTTGTAATCCATCCATTCCCGATGATAAACAGGTTTCTAAGTGATTAAGAGGTTGGTTTTTAATAGATTTAATACTAAAATATATCTGAATGTCATCTGCATATCAGTGTACAATGAAAATAAGGGTCCCAAGGACTGATCCTTGAGGTACCCCTTGAGTAACAGGAGAAATGTAAGATAATGGGAGCTTGTTCTTCTCGTTTTTTGAGCACTGTTTATATTTGGTCTGAGATTGTGTTTTGATTGCTTTTTTCTCAGCATTTACACTTGACTTCTTTCTGTTCAGTGTTGTATTAATTACAGTCAAAACACAGCACGTCCAAACCACAGGCGCTGTGTTTGTTTTGGCACAATCTGCTCAAGTAGCTCAGTTGGCCTCTGTGTTTAGGTTGCTTCTATGTGGCAGATAGTGTCAGAATCACTTGACACAGTTTGGTAGCATGATTTTAAACAGGACAATACATGAACACGCAGTGGGGACATACCAGAGTAAAAATAATCAATATAATCAGTATATACAAAATTATGTCGATTAGACACTCTGAATGTTGATTTCGACTCATTTTTGATTAATTGCCCAGCCCTAGTACTGAGCATGGTGACCTTAGACTCATTTGCAGCTGTTTCAGCTGTTTCTATCGATCAAGACTTTTATGTAGACACTATGAAAACTTGATTCAACAGCCATGTCATCAATGGAGGCATCTTAAAGTAGCAGAAATCACACATTGGATATGTGTACCTAAAAATATGGACATAGGGTTGGTGATTTTATACTAAACATTATTCCATTATGCATGTGTGCATCTCTTTCCATCTGGACATCCAGTGTAGCCATGACTCTTATTTCACTGGGATTGCATCAATGTAGCAGTGAACCTTTTCTCATGTTACACCACCTACTTGAGCTGTATTTAGTAGATTTTTGTCATGCCTAATAGTAAACAAACAACATTCTGACACTTCGTGAGTTTCTGTCTCAGTACAAACATAAAAATAATGCATTCTATCGTTAATGCTCACTTTCTGCATACACTTCAGTGCTTTGTGGTGAGCTGGATTAGTAAATCCACTCAGGGAAAACTAGCTACATACTTGAAACAATAGGCTCATTCAGATCAAAGTATAGATAATTAGGAAAAGAAAAATAATTTGTATCCTTCGATGTGGGTTAAACTTTTAGTACATACATATATATATATATATATATATAATAGTATAGGACACTATAACAATATTAAAAGATAATGAACTACATATTGGTTATACAGGACTTTAGGAAGTGTGCATTCAGATAAAAAGAATATTACAAAACCTAACATATGGAAACCTTTGTAAAGCACTTTGTCAAAAATGATCAAGCAATTGCTGATGTGATAAAGTGATGTGATGAAGAAAGAGAAAGGCTTGTCACTGTTTTGTCTGATGTGGCAGGGTTTATTTGTGTGATTACCTGGGGAGAGTATAGTGATGGCCGTAAGGAGAGCATGTTCCTCCTGCTTCATCTGCAGTTCACCAATACTCTTATAGAAGTTGAACATAGGGGTGATATACTCTTCTGAAATCCCTGTGGATGAAGGGGGAAAAAGTAGCGGGATTTACATCGAGGGGCTTTACTGTAAACACTAAGTGTTAATACATAAATCATAAGCATAATCCGTAAACGGAATCTCTGGAGTCCATGTGATGATTAGCAATACATTTATTAAAATATTATGGTTGGAAACCAAGGGATTGACATGATTTTAAAATGCCTGACAAATGTATTCAAAGAATATCCAGGATTTTTTTCCCCTTGGATACAGTGAAGCTGGTTCTCTTGTTAGACCTTTAGGTGCTGACCTTAGAGCCTTACACATCAGAATGACCATGAACACAGAAAAAAACTAAATCAAACAATCACAATAAATAGATAAATAAATCCTTTTTTTTAAGTCCTAGATACATTAGTGTGAATATGAAAGATTGAGTTTTACAGTAGAGGTGTAGTTATTATCTCTATATATAGAATGTAATTTATATATGTAATATGTAATTTACAAAAACATGACAAATTTTCTCCCAAAACAAACATATTCAGTGTTGAAACATGTTTCACGTTTTCACCAACTGTATTAAATTAATCTCAACTTAGGGTCACTGCATGTCTTCCTCATGGACATATAGTGCTCCTCATGCTATGAATTAAATTTAATATATTTTAAGCAATATTAAAATTAGGTAATATTCTGTTAGAGTAACTGTAGTTTTGAAACATGAAATTAGCTTACTTTTTATAATGAACTGAGTTTAATTTACATTAATGTGACTGTCCAAAGTCTGTATATATAAATCAGACCAGAGGTGACGCTCTGAAGAATACAGCCACTGGGAGGCGGTGTACTACACATTTAAATCACGCTTCCAGCACGCGCGTACACACACACACACACACACGCACGCACGCACGCACGCACGCACGCACACGCTTCTGTAGTAGTGAAACAATTCCTTTAATTTGCCTCATAGTAATATTCTTTCTGGAAGTGATGTGATGTAGCCGCTGAAGATTTGTGTGACTTCTAATCTGAATCACATACTAACCTGGTTATCAGAGAATGTAATGGCAAAACAAATATATAAGAGACAGAAACCTCTTAACATCTCTGACATCTCTGTTACTATTCCATCTGGATCTGTCCTAAGGCCTATGCTCCTCTGTGGTAAAACTACTTTTTTTTATTGGTCATTTTGAAATACATATGTTCTTTAATTTGTGTTATTCTTTTATTTGTTATATCTGTAATATTATTTTTAATAACATACTCCCTCTTGAATTCTGTTTCTTAAACACTGCTTACTACACCTGGAAAACCACACAGAACTGAATATAACTGCACTCTCAACTATGTTTTCTTTTTCCTATTTATTGGGATTCTGAGAAGCACACCTCCATTTGGAGCGTTTCTTTGAAAGGTCTGTGGGCTCTGTGAGAGCGCTTTGTCTTTATTATTATCACTGATATAATTATTTTTCTTTGTTTGTCTGAGAGAGCCGAGTGCTCTTTTCTGATGTTGATGTACAGCATTCAGTGTGAAGTGCCATGAGGTGAACTCACTTGTTGAAATCAGCCAATCAGGAGACACTCTCAGTGAAAGGTCACCAGACCCATTCCATTGAAACCCAGTTCATTCCAATTACACCCAGCAGTACTCTTTAAAGCACCCATATCATGCTATTTTTTGCGTTTGTTTGCTTGTTTGTAATTTTGTAAGTTTCAATTTCAATGCCAAGGCAACGTAAATAATTTTTCTCCATGCCCATGCTGTAACTTCCCTTTACATTTAATCTGTGTGCTGGTAAGACTGAATCATTTAAAAGATCTGTGTATATTCACTGGCTGATAACAACGTTCAAAACATCCATGCTTAAACACTCTGTATTACTTCAGCATAAATGAATGGGACACACTCATTAATTCATTCATTGTCTGTAACCACTTATCCAGTTCAGGGTCATGGTGGGTCTGGAGCCTACACGGAATCACAAGGCGCAAGGTAGGAACACAACCTGGAGGGGGCGCCAGTCCTTCACAGGGTAGCACACACACACACACACATTCACTCACACACTCACACCTATGGACACTTTTGAGTTGCCAATCCACCTACCAACGTGTGTTTTCGGACTGTGGGAGGAAACCGGAGAACCCGGAGGAAACACACACCGGGAGAACACACCAACTCCTCACAGAGAGGCACCCGGAGTGGGACTTGAACTCACAACCTCTAGGTCCCCTCGAGCTGTGCGACTGCGCCACTGTGCTGCCCATGGGACAAATTTCTAAGGGAAAAATAAGAGATATATGTATGTGTTGGTGTTTATTTGTTTGTTTGTTTTTGTTTTTTTTTGTTTTTGCTACATCATAAAAAGTATTCTTTCTGCATCTTAATTTCAATCATTTAAAAATCAAATAGGAAAATTTCTCAATGATATCTGCCCTTTAAATGAGCATCTTGCTAGAACTGTGATATACAAACGCCTAAAGTGACAGAGAAATGAAAACAAGCCTGGTGTTGGAAAGGGCAGATCTCTCTGTGGTTCAATACTGGTGTCAAACAGGTTGCACTGGGATGCTGGGAGTCCAGTATGTGTTTGGGAGAAGTTATTTATTTAATTAATTATTTAAATCAAACAGGAAGGCAGACACCTCTCAGATATGATTTCAGATCACTTCAGATGAAGGGATAACCTTTGTCACAAAATATTGGGGGGTGGGGGTGGTTAACCGAAGCCCGCACACACAAGTGCACAAACAGAGCCTTCAAAAAAAGCAGAGAAATGTCAGGACGGTTGAGAGGCCGAGTGAGGAGGACAATAGGCCTCTCGATGTTTAGATAGAGAACAATAGCCTCTTCAGACAGATGCTGTTCTTCTCTTTGTGCCTGGCCTTTTGGCGTGAATATTTGTGAGTGCTCACTGGGGGAAAGAGACAGTCAGAGCTTTCACAGTTGTGCGTGGGAATATGAAATGACTCTGCGCTGAGCTGACAGCACTCCATCACCCGTCACAGGGTGGAGAAAACCCCCCAACCATTTCAAATGCAGCTCAGGGGAATGCCTTAACCTTTGGAACTCACTTTCAGGTGAGTTTCAAAACAGGCTGTCCTTTCCTATACAGGGCTCATTAGACTGTGTTTATGAAAAGTGATATACCACAAGTCACATTAAGCCTTTAAACAAAAAAGTTAGCCTCCAACATTTTTCAATCTACTCATTATCAGCTGCATTTGTCAAAAATGGTTAGAGAATAAAAAGGAGGGATTCTTTATTCATTCACTTGGTAAAACTGAGACTCAGCATTTAGCACATTCATAGCGGTGAATACACATTAGTGAGCAATTTTTACACACACACACACACACACACACACACACACACACACACACACACACAAAGGCAAAGAGGCAGTCACAGTGCCTGTTTTAGTCACAGTTGTGGTTCAGGTGCCTCTAACATGAATGTTGAGGGAGGAGGAATTTTTTCTGCTGGTCAAGGAAACTGAACTGGCTTTCCTGTCACAAGTCCACTTCTAAAATATTTATGCAATGCCTTTGATGACCACAGACAGTACAAAAGTACATAAACCCGCAGACACCAAACATACCCAGTAGTAATCAATGGGCTTCAGATGCTTTAGTGTCAGTGAATTTATGTTCTATGTAGCCAATACGTCGTCTTTGTTCAATTAGCTACACTTCCTTACAGGCCCTGTTTCTAAACAGTGGGATCTTGGACATGTCACCCATGGATTTCAGCTTGATTTTCTAATGTCTTCCAAAGATGACAGCATTTTGCTGATTTACTCCTTTTTTCTACTAGGTTTTTATGGTTGTTACATGTTTCATTCTGCAAAGTCAATCTTTCCTTTGATTTCCTCCTTTATCTCGTATCATGTCTAATACCGTATCTTCAGAAAAGTCTGCAGAATATGATCAATTGTTTTATTGGTATTTGGACTGGAAATTCCACATAATTAAGGGTAGTTTGACATTTGTACAGTATTATAATTGTCCCTTGATACAGCAAAAATAAAACATATTGCTTACAGCACAACCATATACCAATATAAAGTTTTAAAACTTTTTGCTTAGTTTTTTTCAGAATTACTTTTCTATATAGAATCATACTTCATCACAGAGCACCTACCCTAAAACTGTGACTCGGTGACTGCGCGATATGAAAATCTGAATATCATCATTGAAAATGTATTAATTTGCCTATTGCTGAGTACATACTGTAGTTTATAGGGAGCCTGGATGTCCTTATGGAGACAGTCTGTGCTGTTTAGAGTTTGCGGAACTGAACACAGGATGCTGTAGTGTCTCTTTACAAGTGTAATCTACACCACTGGATAATCAGGACAAAGCAAATTTCTAAGGTCCTTATCTGTTGCAGACTAATGCATTATTTATTTCACTTTTCCCCTTACTAAGTTAAAGGTTATTGCTTTGTGAGGGTTACTTATTATCTGCTCTTGAATGAAGTATATCAAATCAAGTTAACATAAGCATTTATTTCCAAATGTGCTGACCATAAAAACACAGAGGCAGCTAGAGATCCTCTGTGATACAACATGGAAAGAAAACTCATTATGATTTCCAATCAGCCTCTAATTAGACTGACTGATGTTTCTTTGTTTCATTGTAAATATTCTTTGCTTTACTGTAGTCATAATCAAATTAACCCCCTGCATAAGTTCTTAAATTGCAGGCATATTATTACTACTCAGCCTGTTATTAAGTTTGTAACAAAACTGAGACAATACCATGTAAGAAGTGCAAATGTGATTGACTCCACTGAACTGTCCTTGATAACCCTATGGTGAAATATTTAGTAAAGGAGCCTTACCACTCTTCCGAATGCGCTCCTGCAGCACCTCTGCATGACCTTGAGGCTGTTTCTTGGTAAAGACTTGAGCAGAGCGTAGGAACATGGCCTCCACTGCTGAACCCTTCAGTAAAGCGATCTGATCCTCATGGTCCAAAGACTGGAAACCTGCTCACACATCAACAGCTAATCACTGCCAGGCTGTATCATCTCATTCAACTTTAACAGAAATTAGTTTAATTCAGTTGCCACCAATATGTAAAGTTGTGACGAGAGTAGGGCACTGAATTTAGGTGACTACATTTATTGAATAAAATATGTCACCTCGACAAAATAACTGCAATTGTTTTTAAACAATATACAGGAAGACAAAATTTTATATATGTTGTTTTTTTTTTGTTTTGAGAAATTTGTTGACTGATTTGTTGGAAATACGTAATTGCATGAAAGGTTGGACAGAACATTTTATAAGGTGGGTTGTGCTGCCAGGTGACTCAGCAGGAGAAACACAGTATGCATCCATCCATCCATCCATCCATCCATCCATTATCTGTAACCACTTATCCAATTCAGGGTCATGGTGGGTCTGGAGCCTACCTGGAATCATTGGGCACAGGGCAGGAATACACCCTGGAGGGGACGCCAGTCATTCACAGGGCAACACACACACACACACTCACACCTACGGACACTTTTTTTGAGTCGTGTGTTTTTGGACTTTGGGAGGAAACCGGAGCACCCGGAGGAAACCAACGCAGACACTGGGAGAACACACCAACTCCTCACAGATAGTCACCCGGAGCAGGAATCGAACCCACAACCTCCAGGTCCCTGGAGCTGTGTGACTGCAACACTACCTGCTGCGCCACAGTGCCACTCAACACAAGTGATATTACTTACTATTTGTTGGTATAATTATAAATTATTTTCAGAAGTTTACTGACCTGGAATATTTTTGGTGAACTCTACCAGAACCTGGACATGACTTGTGGCCATCTCGGTCAGCAGCAGAAAATTCTCCTCTGCATTAAATTGCTCCTGGAGCTGCAGAGACATGAGGAAACAGGTGAAATATTGTGTTCTAAAGCTGATCACTGCTGTGCATATTTTATGCTGTGAGGCTCTGATAACAGAATTTACACAACCATGTCTCGACCGAGGCCTGCCATTTACTAAGCTCATCTGTAGAACAGGTTAACAGGCATCACAGTTCAATATAATAAAAAATCTGATTAAATACTTCCCAAAGTGAAAAAAAAAGAATGAGATCTTCTTGAACAATCAGCCATTTTCTCCTCAGACTCTTTTTCATATTAAGAAATGGCCTATATAATAAGCTTATATAATGATATATAAATATATTGTGCTGTTTGCTCTGACCCTCTAATTCACTTCATATTTAAAATGGCTGCCTCCGGAGCATAAGCTTTTTCTTTTGGGACTACAAAGCAATTAAATTATTCATGTCTTGCTGAGCTATTATGTTCATTATAATTATTTGCTATATTTTGCTGGTAAAAATGGCTAATCAGTCCATTAAAGGTGCTGTATATTATTTTGTACATTGGAAAATGTCAGGTGTCCATACACATCCCTGTCTATGTAAATTGAAAAACTAACAGTGCCGCAAACCGAGAAAAACAACACTATTCCAGCCAATTGGCAACAGGACAGGGAAAGGGGAGGGGCAGGGGAGACTGTGCGTGGAGGAATTTGGGGAGGGCCTCTGAAAGGAGGAGTGTGTTTGTTTTGCTGCTGAGTTGAAATATCAACCGTTGCTCTCCAGAATCATATACAGCACCTTTAACCTCTCTGTAGTTTCTCCTAAACAACAATATGATCAGGTGTAAAAATGAAGGAGACTTCGTTTTAAATCTCTGTTGCTCAAAAATTTCTCTTGAGAAATGAAGCCCAGGAGACATATGTCTCCTCGTAAGTCACACTGTTCAGATTTGCTGAGATAATAATAATGTATATTTGCTACCTAACTAAAGACAGGTATTCAGCCATTTCTCGTTTAAGACTAAGAACCTTCTCCATTTTGATGTTGTAAAAAAGTTGTTGTTATCTGAACAAAGGGTCTCGGGTCTCCTTTTATATTTCCTGGGTAATCAATAAGCATCTTTTGAACAATTATAAATCTGTCAGAATCTTGTCTTTCCCAAATGTGTTAGTGTTTTATATCATGTTACATTCACATAAGAAAACACCTACCAGTTTCTTGGCCATATCCTGAGGGACTCTATGTTTGTTGTATGCATCAAGAATGCAATTTAGTAAAGCCTGCTGGTCTGGATTTAGCTCCACTTTTTCCTGAGTTTAAAAAAAGATATTAGTATATACATAATTCAACTGTGATTTTTATGTGCTTGTGCTTTTGTGTCTCTAGGACTGATGAATAAGCTTGTATCTATAAACTCTTGGACATACTCTACTATGTAAGTTTAATTTCTGTTATTTTATCATTATTTCATTTTGTCATGAAGCAGAAGATATTTCTGTTCTCTTCATGAATAGAAGCTTCCCACCGACTCTGTTAATCACAGCTATCAGGTCTCTAGAGGGACTATCAGTACTGGAGCTCATTACTGAATAACTAGGAAGCTTTTGGCCCAGAAAAAAACTACAATAATTTTATAACCGTTCTGCAACATTTAATCATATAAAACACAATTATAAATCATACGCAGCAGTGTCTAATCATTGCTACATGGAAATCAGACACTCATGTTGTCCTTGAACCACTTTGATGACTCAATAAATGTCATTGAAAACTTGTAAATGTATGTGCTGCTTGGACTAGAGAAGCTGCAGTGTACACCTCACAACACGGACAGATGACTTACATTTAAAGGAACACTAGGCAGTATTCAGCACTGCCGAAACTGCACTATGCAACATTTAGAGAAGGTTAGAAAACCACCCACCTTCCCTCCCCACCCTTGATTTCAGGAAAGTGCTGTAAATGTGAACAACACTCTGCAACCATAGGAGGAGACCAAGAGCAAAAACCCCAAATCTTACCTAGTGTTCCTTTAATATTGTCCAACACTTAGTTTCAAAGTTTTAAGTAATTAATATGCCCACTCTTTAATTTGTCCACCCTACATCCACTTTATAACCAAGTAAAATCTTTGACATCCCAACAACAGCAGCTCCTAAATGCTGTCTACTTTCTGATGTGTATCCAACATGACTAAATGATGTATAATGAGATAGAAGATAAGTCATTTGAATCCATGTGTAAATGCCTGTAAACGAATAACATATTTTAATTTATGAATTTTTAAAAGTTGTTCTTACTTTAAAGCTTTTGGTTGTTGATGTGACCTGTTTCACGTCCCCGCTGTCTCCTGTCTCTGTATCATCTACTGTACCATCTTCTGGTGAGGTCTTGGTGTTTTTCCTCAGCCTTTTGGATTTGCACTGAATCTCTGTTAGTAAACCTGTGTACACACAGTCAAACAAAACAAGAGATCATACACTGTAGAAACAAAGACTTGAAGCCACAAAATAGTCAATTTACACTATGTAGGAATTGACATTTTAAAATTATTATTACTTTTTTTTAATAACTCTTAATACAAGGGTTTACCCTTGGAACTATTCCAGACATTAATATAGCAGCAAATGAATATTTTCAATGTAAATGTGTAGTGGATTTAAGGCATAAGTGGATTTTAAATAGAGAATTTTCTCAGAGCCCTGTTTTCACCCTCAGGCTGGTTGATAGTCACGCCCTCTGTAAAACTGGGCCCTCCCCATGCTTGTTTTGCCCTCCCCAAGGAGACATTAACTGACCACAAATCTTTCTACTAGTGATGGGAATTTCGGCTCTTTTTGGGGAGCCGGCTCTTTTGGTTCTTTCGGCTCCTAAATGGCCCTTTGTTTTACCACTTTTTTCCACTGGTACAGAACAATATTACCTACATTTTACATGACTATATGGACAAAACATTATTGTTCAATATTAAAAATAATAAATAGTGTTGCAATGGCCAATTGTTTTTATGGCTGTCTTGTAATAACTCACTGATTGCACTCACACATTCAATTGTATAAATAACTGGATTTTTATTTAAACACCTTAATAAAAAATCACTTGTAAACTCTGAAGTATAGCCAGTGGAACCCAAAAAGTAGGTATTACAAAATAGCTTATTAAATTAAAATAATCATCCATTTCTGGGTAATAAAATAAACAAATACTCTGCAAAGTGCAAAACAGCAGCATTCAACGGTAGTGATAAAAAAAAAACACAACTGTCAACACACATTTAACTGATTTAACATTTTCTTCAACTATTTTTAGGAAGGCAGATTGGCATTCAGGAAAACCAAGTGTCTCAGCTCGGAGGGGGTGATCCGGTTTCTTCTCTCTGTCCTTATCTGCCCAGTTTTTGAAAATACTGCTTCTTTTCCTTTCGGTCATTTTTTTTTCTTCCTTCGGCTCTCCCTCTTCACTTTCCTCCTGTTTGCCACCCACCCCTCCCCTCCCTGCTTGGTGGTATAACCCTTCGCTGATTGGTACCTTTGCTTGTTGTTCTCTGATTGGTTGAATGACTATGGAATCAGATTTGTGCCAGAAAGAATCGCACAAAAAAATTATTTCAAACGTAAAACTTATAATTTTCAAACAAAATATCCAGCTTTGACCTTTGTGCTCCATGGTTTTAGTGCGTGAGCTCTGAGTTCTGCGCGTGCTCTCTGACTTTTGTGCGCCAGCTGCACGAGCTTTGTGCGCGAGCACTCTGAGTTTTGTGCGCCTGATCCCTGAGTTTTGCGAGCAGTTTTGGCACAAAGCTCTCGCGTGGGCGGGACTTCTCATTGGTGCCTTCCCATTGGCTAATGAGTTTTTGACTGACAACTCACGTCATTCGTTGCAGCTCAGCAGCGGAGAGACAGGAAAGATTTCAACATTAAAGAGTGAGTAATTTTACACAGACACGAATCCTCTTTGTACTTTACTGTTTAAAAACTATGAAATATCTGCAAACTCCGACAATAAATGTAGATATTGAGGTAATGTCCTGTCTAAAACAAAACATTAAAGATTTTACTGTGAAAACAAACCTGTTTGTCTCTCGTTACCAGATACTGACCTGAGGTGAATGCACACCGATGTCTGTTTACTCGGCGTGAAACAGAATAAATGAGCATTTATTTGTAAAATATTATTTATGAGTGCTTGATTTTCTGTTCAGAAAAATATCCTGTACTAACATAGAGGGTCTTCCCTTTCCCGTAATCACTGTTAGACGGTTTAAATGCTCAAATTTATTTTGAAGATCACAGTTAATCTGTTTTTAACAAATGCCTTATGTGCATTTTGTTACAGGAGTTCTCAGAGAAAAGAGAGACATCACACACAAGAGTGTGTGTGTAATGCGTTATATTCTGCAAAAGCGGAATCCCAAAGCCGAATACACACGCTTCCTGCACTCAGAGTCGTGAACAACGTTCAGGGCACTCAGTTGTCACTCAAAAACTCATTAGCCAATGGGAAGGCACCAATGAGAAGTCCCGCCCACGCGAGAGCTTTGTGCCAAAACTGCTCGCAAAACTCAGGGATCTGGCGCACAAAACGCAGAGCATGCGCACAAAACTCAGAGAGCACGCAGAACTCAGAGCTCACGCCCTAAAACCATGGAGCACAAAGGTCAGAGCTGGATATTTTGTTTGAAAATTATAAGTTTTACGTTTGAGATGAATTTTTTTGTGCGATTCTTTTTGGCACAAATCTGATTCCATAATATGACAAGCCTTAGAAAAAATTGCTCGGTCTTAGACGGGAACCGGCTCTCATCGTTCACTTACAAGAGTCGGCTCTTTGAACCGGTTCGTTCGCGACCGACACATCACTACTTTCTACCTAACTATCTGGGATCGTGTGCAAAATTACGATTCAAAATTGTCCTGGAGGCAGTGCTGCCTTTGAGGAAAGCGGGGAAGATTTTAAAATGTCGTACTGGTAAAGCTCCGCTTAGATACACGTTTGCCTTCTCTGACTGTCAGGGATGTGTTTGGAAGAAATAAATGTGCAATATAATTTCTGTAGACTAGAGATATTTTTTTAATAATTTGTTGAAAGTGCTGCAAAAGGAGGATAATGTAACAGCCCCCGTGGAAGCTGCAGAATGTTATAATGCTCTTCAGCAAAAGCAGATTTTAACAAAGCGCGAGACAAGAAAAGAAATTCATGGAAAAGACGGAGCAAACTAAGTGCTGCTGAAAGGCTCTAAATGGACTCTGAACACACAGTTGTTCTCCTAGTAACACTCTCCGGATTCAGTGACTCCTCTCCCAACTGATGTGGTGTGATGGCGCACTGGGAAAACCCGGTTACGCGTCCACTTCTTAATCTCTTTTCATCAGGTAAATTCTTGCTTCGTTTGCTGCTGTGTGGCTTCTGGGAGACTGGGAGAGTGGATTTTTCACATTCCACCATAAATGGTGCTGCAGTTACACACTGCAGAGCCTGAAGCTAGTTTCTAATTCTCAGTTTCATATGCAGATTTCCCATCCCACCTTAAAAGCTGCTCTGAATTACTTTTAACTGTGTTGTTCATTTATCCTTCAAGGCATTTGCACTGCGTTTTATTATGAACGTTTTTCTACATTAAAAGAAGGCTGAGGTTATAGTTTCTTTTTGGTATTTCCCACGTTAAACTTGTACAATCACCTTGTATTGTTTCTTTCCCATTCAGGGTGTTTACACAGCATTTTACTTTTCTCAGTGTTGTTTACATTTATCAAATTTAAACACAATTTTCAGGACCACCTAATAATGTGGAATGGAAAACTCGAATGAGACTCTAACTATTACAGTGAGGGAGAGCCTGAGTTAACTTCTGCTCATTTAGTTACGGTTATTCCTATGCTCTGGACCTGTAGGAGCCTTTTTTCTTTTTTGTTTATTGGCTGAGGGAGAATGTCTGCTTTTATGTATATGCGCCAGTGAGGAGAGTTGTTGCACTGCCTTCACACTGGACAATTAACATTACTGAGTACATTAACAAATCCTGTTCTCCTGGCATGTGTGTGTTGGTTTGTACCCTTTGTGTTGATGTTTTGTATGCACTCTGAGTGATGGAACACACCAAGTAAATATTTTTGTTTTTAGTATTATAATATCGGCGAGGAGTTGGTGTGTTCTCTCTGTGTCCGCGTGGGTTTGCTCCGGTTTCTTCCCACGGTCCAAAAAACACACGTTTTTAGATGGATTGCTCACTCAAAAGTGTCCGTAGGTGTGAGTGTGTGAGTGAATGTGTGTGTGTGTGTGTTGTCCTGTGAAGGACTGGTGCCCCCTCCAGGGCGTGTTCCTGCCTTGCGCCCAATGATTCCAGGTAGGCTCTGGAACCACCGCGACCCTGAACTGGATAAGCGGTTATCGATAATGAATGAATGAAAAGTATTATAATATTTTATGTCTGTTTTCATGAGTGACTGGCATGATAACATTAGCTGTCATGAATATTATGATTTTTATATTATTTTAGTGTTATAAGCTCATTTGGAGCGAGTCATTGTGACATTTCCAGCTGCTCCTGAGATGTGTGTGTGTATATATATATATATATTTTTTTTTTTTTTTTAGTGTGACAAAGTAGTAGTGACAAAATCTCAGATCGTGCATATTTAAATCATTCCTAATGAAAAGCAAAGTTCAAGATTGAATTCAAAAAACACTTTATGAAATTCAGCAGATGTTTCCTTGCCATTTGCTAGCTCTCTGGTCTGTTTTCATGCATGAAACCGGTCTAATGTGTTTATGAAGTTGTTCCCTTTAAGCTGCTTGTGCATTTCGTACACCAGGAGCACCAAAAAGTATAACCCCCTAACCCCTGGCCCCAAAAAACAAATAACCATTCTCATTTAAAATCAATAATAAAGGGGAAAACAGAAATCCCACAGCAGATCATTACAATGATATTAATATTTTAACTGATTCACTTTACTTATATGAATGGCACACATTCATATTTGGACTGATCTTCATGACATGTCGCTTATTGTCACAGTGATTATATTAAACACCTTAAAAGACCATCACAATTTGTAAATTAAGAAAGATACACAACAAATATCTCACAATGTAATGGAAACAACTGTTTCATATATAGCCTAGTTTAATGTAGGTGTGTGGCTTCGAGAGTGTGGTTTTTCTTATGGTTCCCAGACACCCTCAGATTATATACCCTAAGAGCCACCTCGAACTCCAGCTCAAATTTCTGAGTTCGCCCCCTTCTCCAACACTTCTCTGGGCATGTCCTATGGTAGTAAACTAACAGATACATGTACTTTGCTTGCATTGTGAAAAAATACTATGCTGTTATCAGATTTAATCTAATCGTGCAGTCAGAACTGTGTAATTTGAAATACAGTATGAGTGAACTTCAGGGAAATACCCCTCACTGAAAAGGAAAATACAGGAGGGTAAACCTTTGGAATATTTCCAGGCTGATTGAGGGTGTGTGTGTGTGTGTGTTTGGAAGTGCAGTGGGAACAGGCTGAAGACTGAATGCCTGCTGCCTGCAATATTTATATCAACGTTAATGCACTATTCATGAGCAACAGGAGCCGAATGCGGTCTACTCTTCACTCGACCTGACAACTCCACGCACAGCAGCTCCGCTAATTGTGTTTTATCACTGGGAAGCCCACAAGAATACATTCATCAAACGGATTGTGAAAACACACTTGTTCTCTCAACTCAGCCCCCTTTTCAATTAAATCAGGGGTTCTGTTTTTCAACTAAATAACTGCCTGACAAAATCCTTGTATCTTTTATATGGCAGTTTTTTTAAGAGATGGAAAAACTTTAAATGGAAGTCAATGTAAATATTGAAATATAATTTTGCACCGCTTCTATCTATCATTACATTTGCACTGTGTAAAGGATAGCGGGTGTTTTTAAATCTGGTGTTACAAAAAGGGGATATACAATGTTTTGTTCAAACAATGACTATGTATTTCCCACAGCAGAACCTTATTTTCTTTGTTCAGTTCTGTATGACACGCTATGTCTTGGCTGCATTTGAAATATTAGCTCCTGAATTCATGATAAAATCAGTTAGATCTCGGTCAGCGCGCATGTCTGACTATTGGTGTGTGATACAGAGGTGTTATTATGTGCTTTCCCAGGTCAGTATTATGAGGTTGAAGTGAGCAGTTATGCTGTTGCTGAAATGGTAGTAACTAAATAATTCAGAATAAATACTGTTTTTTGAAGTCCACATGAAATATTTTGTCATTTTTTTTAAATGTCTGAACCCTTGGGCGAGCTATAACTCTAAATACAATACACCAACTTCCCACCATCCCTTCTATTTCTAAAGATTTATGATGCTTTTTTTTTTATAATAAACACAAACAGGGTGTGTATGTTACTGTCTCTGTATATAAATGAATTATATCTAATCTCTCTTACCTATTGGATGGGATATTCTGCTGAATGAACATTTAGGATTTACTTAGTTATACAGTTACACAAGCCTCTGCATCTATTTGTCTGCACAGTTTAATTAAAGGAATACTAGGTAAGATTTGTGTTTTTTACTCCTGGAGCTTCCCCTACTGTAATTCATTTTTACCACACTACTGAAATCAATGGGCAGGGCGAGGGAGTTTAGGTTTCCTACCCTCCTTCACAAGTCACACAGTGAAGTTTCTACAGTGTTGAGCCCAGATTGGCAATGACAGAGCCTACTATAGTTCGTCAGTGACGAGTATAGGTTACGTCGGTCCAGAGTTACGATGTTTCGTGGTTACGACACATCTCCCATTTACTGTAAAGCCTTGTTTCGACCTAAGTGGTTTTGCGTCGTAAACGTCGTAATGCGAACTTCGTGTTTGTGCGCGGCGGAAGAATAAATACATGGTTACGCGGCTCGGGACCGAGGAAGATAGGTGTTAGGATAGGATAAGTGCTTACAGTATGTTTTTTACGTACAGTTCGACTTACACCGAAAATCGGTTTACGAGGCGACATAGGAACGGATCAACGTCATAAGTCGAGGACCCCCTGTATTTTGAAGCTGTAATTTTGAGGTAAACATATTACGCAGTGTTCCTTTAAGGCTTATCCTTTTATTTTAGACAAGGCCAAACTTCAATTCTTGTACTTATAGGTGTTGGACATTATAAAGCTATTTCATAGTTCTAAATTTTATTCAGTGTTTATGCAGTGCTGAGCAACTAAATTTCTACATATACTCAAGCTGTTCGTAGTTGCAGAGCACCCCTTAGACCTGGCTTATAAATCACTCACTCACACACTTTTGCACACTCCACAAGGGGCAGTATACAGTTGAATTGTATTCTGTTTGAATCAATATTTTATGGAGTTTGAGTTCAGGCAACTATTTTTATTTCCAGTGTATATGCTCACCATTAAAAAGAGCTGTGGGTTAATGAGGTGTGGTTACTTACACTCTGCAAGCATGCCCATCTCTTTGCACTTCCGCAGTCGACATTCTTGGCACTTTCTGCGCATATACATGTCCATCTCACAGTTCCCTCCACTCTTACACTTATACACAGCGTTCTTGGTTATGCTTCTTCTGAAAAACCCTGTAGAAATAATTGTATCATGTTATTTATATATATATATATTATTTTAAAAACAACACACTGTCATTGGGGCAGATCAGTAAATAATGCCACTTGAGGAGCATTTTGTTAAATGTGAGTGTATGTGACAGAGAATGTATATGAGTGAAAGACTGAGGAGTGTGTGGTTGAGAGAGTGGAAGTGAGGAAATAAATGAGTGATTGTAAGTGATTGTGAGATTTTGTGAGAGTGTATGATTGAATGTGTGAGTGTGTGATTTAAAAGCCAGCTGATCCTTTGTATCTAAAAACTGAGCATATATGCGAGAGACCTGTGAATGTTAATTACAGAAATGATTATAGGATATAGCTCTTGGTGTAATAACTGAGACAAAAGAGAGTATTGGAGAAGTATTATAAGTATCCTATTATTTTAAATTGAACAGAAAACAACTAGATGGGACAAATAAGCTCCACATCTGTTAGACCTTGAAATAGATTTGCTGTGCCTTTATATCACTAGTGCATTACATCAGAAGTTACACATGACACTGTAATGCAGATCCTGTTCTGTCCCTAGTTCCAGTGCGCAGACAGCTGGATGCGCATGCTTTTGGGACAGGTAATTACACATTCTAGCATGAGCTGATGAACACAATGACACACATTAACATTGCATGGCGGCACAAGGCTCTGGTTCCTTGCATCATTATTCAGCAGAAAGCTGAGAGGGAACCAAAGCTAGACTGGGCGTGAGGGAGCATCGAGCTTGGCCAAGACTCTGAGACTCTGAGCACATGGCCTAGCAGCTGCCCTTTGGGCTTTGTCCACGCTCAGGTGGAATTACACTTGCAGTCATTCAGTCATTCAATGATTTTCCAAAGAGCTAAAATTGGTCCATGGGTTTATATGTCATATACCACGCTAGAGTTAGTTAGACTGGGTTACTATGTCAAACACATAGTAGGCATAGTATCTAATTGTATTTGTATCTGTGAATTAAGGAGAATTATAGCTTGGAATTACTTAAAATAAACTTGAACCTCTAACCACATAGACATACAGGAAGAATCCCAGGTTTGTTTGAGTTACAGTCCTGATCCTTAACTTATAATCACACGCTCATCAAAATAAAACACTTTGGTACTTTGAGACATAGCATAGAAGATTCACATGTGATTTCCTAGAGATCCAGTTTGGTAAATATTTTTGTTTATGCACATGCAATAATAGCTTTTATTTTAATATACACTGTATTTAAATGTTCCTCCGGGTGCTCCGCATTTCCTCCCACAGTCCAAAAACACACGTTGATAGGTGGATTGGTGACTCAAAAGTGTCCGTAGGTGTGAGTGTGTGTGTGTGTGTGTCTCTGTTGCCCTGTGAAGGACTGGTGCCCCCTCCAGGGTGTATTCCCGCCTTGCGCCCAATGATTTCAGGTAGTCTCTGGACCCACCGCGACCCTGAATTGGATAAGTGGTTACAGATAATGAATGACTGCAGGGCGGCACAGTGGCGAAGTCACATAACTACAGGGACCTGGAGGTTGTGGGTTCGAGTCCTGTCTGTGAGGAGTTTGGTGTGTTCTCCCTGAGTCCGCGTGGTTTTCCTCCGGGAGCTCCGGTTTCTTCCCACGGTCTAAAAACACACGTTGGTAGGTGGATTGGTGACTCCCTAGGTGTGAGTGTGTGTCTTGCCCTGTGAAGGACTGGTGCCTCCTTCAGGGTGTCTTCCTGCCTTGCGCCCAATGATTCTGTTTTTTTTTTCTTTTGAAAATCAAGGACACAAAGTGACACGGATGAGGAACACAATAGCACCCACTTTTGGATCTGTCCCTAAAAGTAAGAATGTGAGCGGTTTCACAATTTGTGGTTCAATTCCCATCCTTGAGTGAGTGAATGAATAAGTATGTTTGAGTGAGTTAGTTTGAGTGTTTTTGTGTGCATATACCACTATGTACTCAATAATTATGTATGTGAGTGTGAGATATGTGAGAGTGAGATAATATATAGGTGAGTACGTATGTGACTGAATGAGTATATGCGACGAAGTGGGTGAGTTACAACATTCTTTGTCAATCTTCCGAATTTACCAAAGGTTTTGTAAACCCCTTAAAATGCAAAAATGTCTGCACCTGTATTGATAATTTGAAATAAACAATATAAATCATATTAGACCTTGAGTCTTTCTGTTTTCTTTTATATAAAAATACTGATTCCAGCTTTTAGAACACAAAAGCCCTGTGGTTTTCACCTTTACACCCCTCACATGTGAGAGCATTGTAGTGATATCCTGAGGCTTTGTCCCCACACACCACACACAGTTCCTCCCTTTTGACCCTTCCTGAGTGGGCGGTGTGTCTGGGTCTCTTAAACACTGTGGGGACAATAGGGGAGGGTTCTTCCATTACAGTTTCGAAGCCTCCCTCCAGTGGACTCTTCCTCAGCTCCAGCATAGATGATGGAGTGTACCACTCCTCCGGGCTGTACTGTGGGTAGTAGTTGTGGCTGGAGTAGTATGATGGGGAAGACATGGATGGCTCCACGCTAGAGTACTGCATACTGGGATAGCTGGTGAAAGGCAGAACCTCCTGGTCCTGAAGAAGAGGGCTGCTGTGCTCTGCCAGAATGTCTGAAAGGGAAGGAGAGGAGACAGCATCAGTGTGACAAGGCAGTCAGTTTACATGTGTCATGGAGTTAGGAAGCTCAAGTTAACCCAATGTTGGGCACACAGGGAGTTAATGGGCTCAATACCAAAGCAGCTATTAGAGAAACTACAACAAACAGTAATACTATTACCTGCCAGGCTAATAGCCACAACCCACCATGCGCTCTGTAATATACAGCTGCCAACAAAGGTACGCCATTGAAAAGCGATTTCTGTTTCCTTAAAGAAACTTTCAGCAAATGATTCTTCAAAGTGTCACTTCAATAAATATGCAAGTATGAAGAATACTTCAAATTTTACATTAAAATTTGTCCATTTTATCAGCTCCACTGACCATATATGTACATTTTGTGATTCTATAATTACAGAGGATAGTCTATTTGTTGCTCTGCATACTTTGTTACCACTTCAATGTTCTTCAATGGTCAGGACCCTCACAGTACCACTACAGACCAGGTATTATTTCAGTGGTGTATCGTTGTCAGTACTGCAGTAACACTAACGAGGTGGTAGCATGTTTGTGTTGCACTGGTATGAGTGGATCACAGCAGGGTTCCTGGAGAAATGCTGCCACGATCACATTAGAGAATCAAGACTATGTAACTACCCCCTCTTTGGCAGAATTATACTGCTACCGTAATGGCAAGAACATGACAATTAACAAAGATTACACACAAACCATTATAACATTTGATTTTAAGCCTAGTGCACTGGCGGAGCCAAAATTAATGTGTCAGTGTACCTGTGCTATATCAAGCTCAGGGCTGTTTGTCTGAGAATAATTTATACTAAGTTACATTTTGCTGCACCTGAAACAGGAGTCCACCACACCCTCAAATAAAGTCAGAAATTATTAACCCACACACACTTTGAGCTGATACTTCCAAGTACAGCAAGGACATTCTTCGCACTTACATATTCAGCATATAATAACAGGATATTACTCCAAGGCTCAAAGAGTGAACGTTATGTTTTGTTTTTGTCATCTGGCCCCAAACAGCAAGTGCAACTCATATTGATGTGAATGTTTTAATACAAATATATAACACACATACACAGTAAACAGAATCCACAGAATAAAACACTCTCCCTCACTGATCAGTAACCAAGGTACCAGATCTGTCAATTAAAAGACCAAGTTGCCAAATACATCAGTCAGAATTCAATTTATTCCTTCCATTTCTATTCAAGATACTGACCTGAAGTCTTCTCCTGCCCCATGGACATTTCAGCAGAACCCAGTATAAGTACAGGTAATGTGCCTCTGGTCCAAACACTGACCATCTACCATCATTCTTTTAGATCATCCACGTAAATTCCTGTTTCTCCCTGTTGCAAAGCTTCTGTCTTTTTGTAGAACCCAGTCACTCTGTGATGCCTTAAATCTTGCCTCAAGTGTGCCAAGGGGAACAAAGGTTGCTGCGGTTGTTTATTAACCTGACAGTCACATTTCTATGTCTCTATTACAGGTAGCTGGTTCGTAATGAGCAAAGTCACTTTCATGTATGCCATCCAGACATAGAACAGGTTGATAAACCTGCTGACCGCTAAAAGGGGATAATATGTTCATCCACTCTTCCACTAATGACCCTCTTTGACTAAAAAAAATAGTTACCCAAGTGTATAGGCTCAGTGGCTCTGAATTCAGTTTCAAATATATGAGAATAATATAGATCACATAACAAATGTTAGAGAATGTTCATTAAACAATTGTGATTTGTATTTACATAATTCAAACCTCCCAGGTGGCTGCACATGAAAAATGTGTGGAGTGACAAAACCTTGCCGAACACACACAGAGCCAATATCATATTAAATCCTCTCTCTGTTACAACTACCATTTATTTCAGGTTGCTTTCAGTTTTGCAAATACATTTACAATAATGTTTCTCCTGTCAAAATTCTGTCTTAAAGTAAGACTAAATAAAATTTTAACCATAAGCTACAAAATCACTGTGACACTCCACTGAGATATAATAAGTAGAAAAGAGCCTCTGTTGTTGCTATACTGGGTCTTAGCACTGCAGAAACTGTGCTATGTAACTTCTGGAGGAGGGTAGGAAATCGCTCCTCTCCCTTCCCCTCTTGATTGATTTCAGTACTGTGCTGTAATAAAAATCATTTAATTTAAAAAAGTGTTCCTTTTAAAGTTGTTTTTCTGATTCTCATATTCCACATAGTGCAAAATTCTTTGTTTAATTAAGTTTTTTGTTGATGTTATTTATTTTCTCAGTAAAGACGTCTTGACAGCTACACATTATTTCAGACCCATAGTGTTGATTGGTTATATAATAGTTCAGTCAAATATTTGATAGAGATTTGTGAATTGTTAATTTCAGAAGCAGGATTAGAGCTTGATTTGTCCTTTGTCTAAATGCTTATCTGATGGTGAATTTTACTTTAAGCATTATTTTAAAGGCCACCTCAATGAAAATCACATGTTTTATCTTGCTAACATGTCCATGTGGTATTGTTTATACACTGAAAGGCTTCATTCATTCATTAATTCATTCATTGTCCGTAACCACTTATCCAGTTCATGGTCACGGTGGGTCTGGAACCTGCCCGGAATCACTGGGCGCAGGGCAGGAACACACCCTGGAGGGGCGCCAGTCCTTCACAGGGCGACACACACACACTCACACCTACAGACACTTTTGAGCCACCAATTTACCTACCAACGTGTGTTTTTGAACAGTGGGAGGAAACCGGAGGGCCCGGAGGAAACCCATGCGGACACAGGGGGAACACACCAACTCCTCACAGACAGTCACCCGGAGCAGGACTTGAACCCACAACCTCCAGGTCCCTGGAGCTGTGTGACTGCGACACTACCTGCTGCACCACACATTGCTGAAAGACATATCATCAGCAAAATAAAAAATCAGTTCAATGCCTGAGCGTTTCAGCTTTGAAGCTGCAGTTGTTTAAAAAAAGTTGGATTTAGAGAGACACATTGTCTTACATTTTTAACCTAAGGAGCCAATTCTGTTAACCTAGGTGGTTGGCCATTTTAGCTGCAGGCTAGTAGTGGAGGGTTAGGTAGAGGTAGAGGTGGAGACTGATGGCATATTCATTAATCCACATGTACTGAACAAAGGCAACGTTTTAGATTTACATCTAAGCAATTTTTAAAGCCTTAGGATATTTTCTTTGGAATAACTTCAAAATATGTAACTCTGATGATTACTTTTTAGGGGGAATTCCTGTTTATTTTTTTTCACTTTGCTGCTTTTGACTTTCCCACCTTTATGAAGTTATGGATTGCTGTATATCATCACTATCCAAAGAAAACCTGTACCTTCATTCTTGTGGATTCTTGTGTACATCACTTTAACACAACACCGGTTCTTCACACAGTGTGAACATTTTATGATGAATGAACCATTAGAAATGCACCAACATTACTTGGAGTAAAATATAAATAGAGTCATTCAAAAGAGGACCCAAATATTGTGTTGTAAATCCTGTTAGGATGAAGCAATCTGAACCAAATATATGTGTAATCAATTGCATTACATATGATGTACATGTACGATATACATCCATTGGAAGGTAAGAAGGCTTTGTCTTTCTATTACCAAAAAACTGCTGTTTTGGAGATATGTGTTTTTGTCGAGATTATAGACATGTATAGTCTGTTATTTATATATATATATATATATATATAGCTATAGTATGCTGGTATTTTATTAAAAGGCAGTTGGCCGATTAATCTCAATCATATTCACAATTAAGAAATATTTTTTTCTGGATCGCTGAGATTGCTTTGTTTCAGTCAAATCAACCCTTACCGAAGAAGTGGGAACTCTCTGGCATGGGGAACCCATCGCTGGGTGGGATCTGTAAAGGTCCCACCACGTTGACATCAGGGCCCACCCACTCATTCATTCAGGCAATTATGAGTTGTCCCCAGGGTCCAGTTCAAATTACAGCTGATTCTTCTCTGCAGAATTAAAGGGATGGAATCACTCCTGAAAAAAAAGAAAAATGAATAACATTAATCCAAATTATTTAGAGACAGTAATTTCACATTTCTATAGCTAGTTATACATGTAATGCATACAAATGCATTCAAAATAGAATATGACTGTTTGGAGCAACACATCCAATGCCAACTCTCATCCAGAGGGGCATAAAGCCCTCCATTGCTGGACTCTGGAGCAGTGGAACCTCCTATACCCTTGCGATGGGTTGGAGTCATTGAGAACTAGTCATCAAATATCTATACCTGACTTAGCGAATACTCTTTGGGCTGAATTCAGATAAATCTTCACAGCAATGTTCCATAAAACCATTTGATATTAGTAGAGGCTGGTAGTGCAGCAGGGAGACAATTTACATCAATTTTAGAAGATGAGCAGGAGTCTACAAACCTCTGGATATGCAGAGCATGTCATGCCTGAGATATTTTGCAATACACAATAATACATTGTGATCAAGGAGACTTCTGTTGAAGCAATTAATGCATAATGCAAATAGAAAAATACTGGATGGCATGTTATATGTGCATCTGTTAATTGTTTCTTCATGTTTTTTGTGTCTTAGAAAAAGACACCTTCAGGATGTAATGGAACGTGGTGATGTGTAATGAATATTTTTGCTTGAGTTCATAGAACTGGTCTTTAGTGGCTTAAAGTCTCATAAAAGAAATACAAGCTCAGTCAATGAAAGTCTTGAGGTGCTAAAAATACCCTTTTGCCTTGTATTGATAGCTAGACTGCACCCATCTGAAGGATGTAAATCATACTCAATATAAGTGACCTTTCCTTTAGATAGAGTTAGAAACTGCATAACTAGAAGCCCTATCAACAGTGAAGATCATAACGGAGTCCCCTCCTTTACTGTCATTACGCTGCATGACCAAGCAATGCTCAGATGTCTTGTTCTATGTGTCATAAACGATTTTAAAACAAAGCTGATTGGCATTGTTCAAATAAACGTTTCTAGCACCTTATTTTTAAGAGTGTATACTTTTGTAAAAGGTTTAGTCTATAGCAACATTGCTGTTAACCACAAGAGAATAAATGAGTTCAACTAAATCACTCCAACTCACTCTAGTAGAACTCCTTCATACCAAATAATGAAGATACATTGCTCTGCAGCCCAGTGTTGGGGGGTTTTATACCTGATGTTTAGCATTGTGCATGGTGACATTAGGTTTATATAAACAATGTTTATAAAAGGAATATGTTAGCAGTGACCAGAAACACACTAAGTCAATTTAGAGGAATGTTTGAATACAATGATTTTTTATTTTATTATATTTTATAGTTATAATTTTTTTACATAAAGTAAATACATTTTACTGAAAATACAAATGTTTTTGGCCAGCAAATCATCCAACTTTCTTTGACAATTTTTACCTCTCATAAATATATTAATTACACTATATTAATCACTATAAACATTATACGAAAATGTTTTTGGAGAAATTATTGTAAAACATATTTAGATACCCGCGGTTACACTGGCTAATCTCCTCATTTAATGTAATCATCTTTATATATTTTTATAAATGATTTCTAAACAAGGCAAACTGTCAATTAAGGGTTTTTAAAAACTGCCACTTTATACTACATTTAACATAGAAATGCTAACAATTCATGTCTTCTGAAGTTTATTTACATCTTTTTGTATTATTCTGAATGATTGAATTGCTTATCAGGTCTTAAATAAAGACATTTAAGCTACAACATCTCCACATATGTCCAATGAACAGTGTTACTTCCCGAATATTCCTAAAACGTGGCAAATCCCACGTCGGCAGCATCGTCATTTGCTCTGGCCCCAGGCCCCAAACTGCAGTCACAGTCACATTTCTCATCACAGCAACATATGAGAAATTCCCTCGTAATTCAAAAGCACAAACTCACTTGTCAAGCCTGTTAATTTCCCACAGGTTTACAACATTATTCCCAGTATATACTGCCATTTCAATCCAGACCCCTTTATTATACTGTGGTTGACTTTTTGATACATTGGTGTTAAAAATCTTCAAAAGCTATATTCTTACCTACTTTCGACTCTGGTGGTTGATCTCTTCAAACTGTTTTGCACAACCTATGGCACTGTGGAGCTGGATATTTGAAATCATCAGTGTTTGGGTATAGACATATCAATTCTTCTGTGAGAAGTCTAGGCAAGACTGTGAGTGGATGGGGTCATAGGGAAAGGGGACAGTGGTTATTAATTAAACTCTCTCTCTCTCTCTCTCTCTCTCTCTCTCGCTCTCTCTCTCTCCACAAAGACTAATAGTCCTCCCCCTAGCCACTTTCCCAGCGTCTAAACTTTGGCTGACAGCTGTAGAGATACAGCAGTACTGTAACCTCCCTACTGCACAGATATCAGCCCAGAAATGATACTCCCAAACACATGCTTCACATTAAGGCACATACACGCACACTCATACATTAACATTCATGCTAACTGTTACATGCTAGTTTTTTACCTGTCATGAAGAGTGCTGAAAACAACAATTTTTCAGTTATGTCTCTTATGTTTTAATGACTTCAGTGGGTCATAGGGAACAAATGTAGTTACTGCTGTGCAATGTTCCATCCTATAAAAATATTGTTGTAAAATATTAGCAGCTTAGCTAAACAATAATGCCTATCACAATATTGTACTGTGCAGCATTTTACAATTAATTTTCTAGTTTACCATTATTACAGTACCACCAGTGATCTTGCATCAGAGACCAATTCATCTCAGGACACCAACCCAAAATCTGAGGGCCTCACATTATCTATACTTTAGCTATAGCTCCACCCACAACAACTAACTAAAACCTACTGATTTTCTGACCTCATATATATATATATATATATATATATATATATATATAGTTATACCTTTCTCTAATGGAAAGAGACACAAACTGTGATGAAGGCCAGTGTTGTTATAACTGCAAAGTGGTCTAAAAACAAACACTTAATCATTTACTGACTGTTGCTCCATCCAGAGTGCTCCATTCTGAGTCAACACAGAGTATTCTGAAATAAACAAAACCTTTGCCATTGGCTGTGTGCTGTTTATGGCGCTCCAATTTAGGGGCAAGGGTGATGGGTCAGTGGGTGGCCTTGGGAGAAGGACACATCCATAGCTAAAGAGTACTGTAATAGTGTTGTAATGAATTTCACTTACCAAAAATGGGACACTGTGTAAGAGATGGGCCCTGTCTTTCTCACATGGCACAAAGTAACTATAAATTGCCTGATGCTGTGTTAACTAATCAAAGCCAAGCTACCAAAAAAAGTCAAAATGTCAAAGACAAAAGCTGTTCCTTCAACAATTTGTTCTTTGTGTGTTAAACATTGACAGGCTTTTGTAGTATGTTCCCTACACAGCTTAATTAGTCTGTAATATAACACTTCATTTAAAGTTTGATCTCACATTAAAAATTAAAAAGGCTTTAGAACCACACCAAATAGTAAAAAAGCTGATGACAAGATAAGGCAATCAAACAACTCTAAACTGAGAGTAACCTGTCATCACAGTCCCCAAACACAAGTTGTCAAGACTACAATAAAAATCTACCAACAACTATAACAGGGTCCATGACCTTGAACTTAATCCAGGTTTATCTAAAGCAGACCAGTTAACACTCCAAAGCAGATAATGCCACCAGGCTTTGTCTGGCCTCAGTGACCAAACAATTTAGGACATTTCCTACTGTGATTGTGCCAGTTCTACACAGTTTGGTCTCTCTAGCTATCATAAAACTTCCAACTGAGAGGATGAGGACTAGCACAAGTTTTCTCATGGAGAAATTCAACCTGCCACTGCATTTACCTGTACTCTCGCTAATGCAATGCCATTGGACAATTGTAGGAGATACACTGTCAGATAAATTATGTGAGCTTGAGGATGCCCAATATACTATAATTCACATAAATGAGCTGATCAGTGGCTCAACAAACTGATATGTTTTGCAGTAAAAAAAAAAGCGTCATTCACTTTTTAATAGTTTAATCAAAAAATTAAAAAGGTGAAATTTTTAAAACATAGGAACTCTAGTTCCTGCTGTTAATGTTCAGTGTAGTGTGACAACTGATAAAGTGAAGGGTGTTTACTTCTACGTGACAGAAACCAGCAGAGATTTTTCATTTCTTAACAATGAGTGAGTGAGCCAATTTGAGGAAGTCTGCATAAACAAGCCACAGCCATTCTCAGCAGAACAACATGATAACATGAACAGCTTGAGAGATAGAAACTCCAGTTACTCCAGCATCACTCTTTCCACACTCAACTCATTAATAGTGTTAAAGAGACTAATAGCACAAATAGACCTTCTCTAAACAGTACCATGGTCAGTGATAGCCACACTGTAATACTCTAGGAATTTTGGCCAAAAAGACAACACGTGTAATCAAAGTACACCGATTAAGATGAGTCTCTGACATATTCATTCAAGATTGAAGCAGCAACTACAAAAACAAATTATGTGTAATCTACAGTGAAGTTACACATATATACTTAACTAGACATAAGGGCTTAAAACTTTAAACAGTGAGTAAAATAGCATTTGAAAACATTTATTCTTTTTAAATGAAACTTTAATACACACATTCATACCTACAACATAGCTATAACAGAAATAAATTACTTTACATCCATTTAATCAATATATATTTTTGACTTACTTAGATTGAAGCTGTGTTTAAAAAAAAAAAGAGGCACATTGCTGGTTTTGGACAAAGAAAGTGCTGCTGATGTATATTTCCGGGATATAATTCTGATGCGAAACCTAAAATGTCCACCTTTAATTATTCCTGTGGAATCAGTATTCCTTGTTCCCTGTTCCTTGTCCAGCCGGTGAAATAACATCCCAGTTCACAAAATACGAAACCATAACAAAGTCCAAGATTTGATGGTGGAGGAAATAATGCAAGTGATTTCATTCTTTTGCCAGGTTTGAAGGTCAGTTGATGTTGCTTAACTCCTTGCACATTAACCATGGCCCTAAAATATTTCAGATCCTTTAACACATTCCATATTTGCCTTTTATTGCATAGCTTACAACAATAGGCATAAAAAACTGCACAGAAATAATAAAAATACATGATGCATAACTTACTGCATTACCTGCAAATGATTACACTTATAAACTGTGCTGTTTCTGATCTGAATCAGTGTTACATTATAAAGCTTTCCTTTTTTTACATTTCTTTTCAGTTTCTGAAGGAATGCTCTGGGCATTTGCTAAAATTTTAAGCTTCCATCATCTCAAAATAAAGTCCTTCACACAGCAACAGACACTGATGTCCCACAAGCAGTTTTAACCTAATCAACTTTTTTACATAAGAGCCGTAATATCTGGGAGAGAGGATGTTAAGTTGAGGACAGTCAAATTATATTTCTATGGAAAAAAACTCTTGATATATTGCAGTCATGCGGTTGGTGTCTCTTGGGTTGGTGTTGTATTGGAGAATTTAATTCAACAGTTCAAAACCTCAAATGCACATCATCTCAGAAGCACACCAGGGAGCTGAGGGTAGTCCTGGGCTCACGAGGAATGCATCAAGTGTCATTGATAATGCTCCTGGTAGTCCCCATTTTCATAGTGGTGCGATTCAATCTCATCGTCCTCTTGCATGGTCACCCCTCTATTCTTTTTCCAGCCCCTTTTGCGGCCAGATGAGTTGTCTGTAGTGGTTCCGTAGGTCTTTTTCTTGTTGGTGGCGAGTGCACTGTCACAGCTGGGCTCCATCTCCTGTGCCAGTTCATCCTCCCCAATGATGCCACACTTCTCATCGCTGGTGCTCTCAGGATCTGCCCAGTCCTGCTTCTCACCGGATGCAAAGATGGCGTAAAAGATCACCCCACAGTAATGAACCATGGAGGCAATCAAAAAGACGTTCTGCCACTCCAGGCGTGTCTGGATAAGATAATGTAAATGATAAACGTAAGTTTTTCAGGACCTAAACGTAGGTGTAATATCATATTAAAAGAGGAACAAAAAACAACGCTTTCCTAGACATTCATTTTAAAGTGCTCACATAAATGAAAAACAATATACAGGAGGGAATTTCATGTATTATGCAAATGCAATTATAGTTTCCAGTACTAACATCCCTTATATGGGAAAAAGCTACAAAATTAGCCATATTTAAGTTATCCTGGTTTGACATCATTACGATGCTATGGATAAAACTAATAAACATTATAAATTAATACAATTATAAAGAGAAAAATTAATGCAGGATACGGACCCTTTCTGTAGAACTGTATTACAATACTTGAGTCTTGAAAATGAAGATAAATATCAGCACTCACTTTATGTTTGGTCAGTGCTCCCACGATGAGAGGACACACCATACCTGACAGAGTACCCACACCATTAGAGATGCCCATCAATATACTGGCATAGCGAGGAGCAATGTCCAGGTGATTCACATTGAAACCTGGGATTGCATTAACAAGCTTTAGGGAGGACAGGAATAAACCACAACACAGACACAGTTAGTATTTTCTGATAATTCACAGTGGCCACGTGTTGCTCTGACCCGATATGGCAAAGCCGCTGAAACCCACTGCCAGGACCAGAAATGAAATGGCTACTCCACGAGTGTGGGAGAACCCCACCACCAGTAGTAATGTGGCCTCCATTCCAAAACCTTAGACCACACAGACAGAAAGGTCAGTTTTTATTATCAGTATGTCTCTGAAAAAATCCTTTGCACTAACTCTGTGTTAATGTTCTGGACAAACCTCCACAGTTCATGATCTTGCGTACAGTGGTTGTTGAGAGTATTTTACGGCTCCTCAAGAAGTCAGCCAGCTGACCTCCAATCGGCACCACAATGGTCATCACCATGTGGGGCACAGCTGACAGGATGCCCACCTAAGAGATGGCACATAAAATGTTAAAATCCTTGTGAACATGGCTCCTAAATGCAGTGCATATAAATGTATCATACATAAGACACAACAGCTAGTGAATGATGAGGTTCTTTGGTAATTGTGGGCTCACTTTGCTGATGGGAAAACCAAAGACTTCTTCAAAGTAGGCTGGTTGGCTGATGAGAAGGAGGTAAAAGGTCCAGCTGCGGCAGAAGTTGGCCACGATGATGGCGTAGACTGGCATAGAGGTGAAGAACTGTCTCCATGGAGTCTTAAATTTCTGTAAAGACTGGATTTAATCAAACTCTAAAGCACATTGTGCATCTTTTATAATGTCTTAACTTTAGTGACAATTACATGTCATTCACGCAATAGCGGTTAGTAGATACTTAAGATAATTCTGCTGGTGTATCACATAAAATTGAACTAATCTTTACTTAATACAACCCATTTTACAGCGAATATTCAGACAGAGAAACTCTGCCAGAGAAGTCTGACAGTGTAAAAAACTGTTTAATAGAACAAAGAACCCGCTGGCCTCTGGTTGATACCAGATAGTGGACCAAATGTCTGTGCCTATTTAAAAGAATGTACACAGTAAATTGTGAGAGTGAGTTCTTGGTGCTGTACCTCAGTAGCACTCAGTAAGTTGGCCCCTTCTCCAATTGTGGTCTCAATGTAGGTTCTCTCCTCCTCGCTGATGGTAGGATGCTCAGCTGGGCTTTCATAGGCAAGTAGGAGCCAGAAAGTATACCATATGATTCCAAAAACACCTGAGCAAATACAAACAGGCCTGACATCAGTCCCATTGTCATTTGAAGCCTTTTTAGTGTGTTAGATATATGACACCTGCATGAGGAAAGTGGACAAAACTTGGAAAATGATTATAAGTAACTTAAAGTTAGGCAAAAATGTTACTCTCAAGAACCAATCAAGACCGCCATTTGTCACTATCAGAAAAACCCCCAATTGTTGTTAAGAGATCTAAGATTGAATTTTAGTTCAGATCTGTGAAAAATCAAAGCTTCTGTACATTCTTAACACTGTGTGTCTGAAAAAAATGTGTCACTGTAAAAAAGCTGTTACTGAGAAGAATATATAGACAAATTAGCAATAAATGATTGTTGATTAGTCAGTATTTGATAAATAGCATACCTTGTGATGCAAGTCCTAACCTTGAGTGAGGGAGTGAGTGAGTGAGACAATTTTCCAGTCAAAGAAAATAATTATTAGATGTGCTGGGAGTACTTGAAAAGGCAAGCAATTTCTGTGGCAGCAGGGGGTGTGGTTGTGCGGAAGAGAGACAGAGGTACAGTAAATTTGCTGGATTATTATGTCCCTCGCCTGTGTGTTTTTTAAAAGTCTACTGATATGTTTATTTTCACCTTAGAAGGCTGTCTAAGGCCAGAGAGAGAATGATTTGAAGATGCAGGGCCAAACAACAAAATAAAAGTGAATGAAAACAAAATAGTAAAGCTTTGACAGACATTCTATTGTTTTCTGAGTGAACTCACTGTATCTGCTGAATTATAAAATAAAAGAATCTTTGCTTCTCACACTTCTGTGTCCTTAGAGCTCACTCCCCATATATCCATCCAGAGTTTTACAACATCCCAAGACTTTCTTGAAAAACATTATATTAGGTTGTGGAGGCTTATACTTTGCCTAATGTTCTTTCTTTTTCCTGATGCCGAAAGAATCCTTATTTAGGGGCATTTTCACAAATTAACAGGTATATTTATACATTGCAATGTATAGTTCAATATACATTGCTAATGTGAGCTTTAGGGCGGCACGTGGTGCAGCAGGTAGTGTCGCATTCACACAGCTCCAGTGGACCTGGAGGTTGTGGGTTCGAGTCCCGCTCCAGGAGAGAGAGCTTTGTGAGTGTACTCTGTGAGGAGTGTGGCATGTTCCCCCCATGTCTGCGTGGGTTTCCTTCTGATGCTCCGGTTTCCTTCCACAGTCCAAAAAACACACGTTGGTATGTGGATTGGCAACTCAAAAGTGTCCATATGTGTGAATGTGTGAGTGTGTGTGATTGTGTGAGTGTGTGTGTCCAGTGATTCTGGGTAGGCTCCGGACCCACCCCAACCCTGAACTGGATAAATGGTTTCAGACAATGAATGAATGTGAGCTTCAGAGAGGTGATCTCACCATAGACGTAGAAGACGGAGGGCCAGCCCACATACTGAACCAACACTCCTGCCAGAGGCATGGCAATCACTGCTCCTGCATAGGACCCTGCCAAGCAGAACACACGTGGGAGTAGTCAGAATCAGTGTATCATGAAGTGGGAAAACAGAGATTAATTAATCTCAATTGTAATTACACTATGTGTCCCACACAATCATTTCCAGGCCCCCAGTGGTTATAATCATGCCTGATTTTTTTTTTATATGACATGGCAAAGCCCAGTATTTCATCTTAATGTTACAGAGAAAATTCTGTTAAAGGAAGTGTTACAGGGATGGTTTTGTAGCCTTTGAGGACATTAAAGGAATGCAGTAGCATATTTTCAGCCTAAACCCTATCTGTGTACCTGTAGTATGCGGGTGAAACCAATGGACAGACGCTTGAAATACATATCTAAATTATTGTACATGATGGTACACGGTCAGTACATGGTAACTAACTGACCATATGCTACAGATATCAGGTGAGGAAAATGCCTGTGTACATTCAACATCTGATCATGAAGCCAGAAATGCTGTACCCTGACCTTTTTTATATTCATCATCCACTGCTTTCAGTGATGAAATATCGGTCTGTGTCAGCCGTTGTTCAGATATAGGCAATTTGATTTTAATGAAAAGGTGTTTTTTTAATATATTTTTCATTAGCAGATACAACCACAAACACTTCAGCTTGGAGTAGAGTGGCATCTGTCCGAACGCTTTGGGACATGCAGAGTGTGCCACTTCATTTGTATCAATGGAGCAGAGCTCCTTCACATGCGGAAGGTGAGGCTGCATGCACACCATCTCTGTTCAGCAGCAATGTCAAGAGTGGTTTGAAGAATGGGTTGTCATGGTACCATTTTATTGAGAAAGGTGCCTATTTTTAATGCATTTGCCTATGGGGGGGGGGGTGTAATGAGTAGACAGACATCTGCAAAACAAAAGAGTCTCTCCCAGACATTCAACTGGCTTTAGCACTGGACACTGACCACATGTCTAAACCAAAGGCTTACACTCTGACTGGTCATCTGATATTCACTCAGATTTGTAAGCCTTTGGTGACTGACCAGATGACCAGCCAGAGTGTAAGCCTTTGGGTTAGAATCAGATAGAGGAGCATTAAAAACAACATTATATTGCAGGTAATGCTCACACAGGAAAGGACATAGATGAAAACCTTTTAATAAAGCTACTCATACACAATTGGTTGAGCTGCAAAAGCCTACATGCATAGATTTAACATTCATTAGTAAATGAGTAAAATCAGTTAACAACAGGTACACTCACCACAAAAAGAGGTGGTGGCCAGTCTGCTTCTTTCCAGTGGAGGAGCCCATTTGCTCCACATTCCATGGCAGGCTGGATATGTGACACCCTGGTGCACATAAACACATTATAAGCATGTTGTTTGTGATAATATTGACAAGTAACAATAATACTGCATGTTGTAAATAACATCTGAATGACTAGCCGTAGTTTAGTTTTGCTCAGCAGCTGTAAGTGTTGGAGTTGGCTAGTGTTGGAGGGCTACATTCTGGCACAATTTGGGGTGTATTCTGACAGTCTGAGAACTACTCAGTCACTTATTTGATTGAAAGTAAAAAAAAAACTGATTGATTACAAACGACTCTGATGTGTGAATATGGAGGCAGATAGAGTTGCAAAGTTTTTTACAGCACTGTCCTGAAATCAAGGAGGAGGGAGGGGATTTCCTGTCCTCCTCAAAAATGTACATAGTGCTGTCTCTAATCAACCCTCTGCCTTTCCCTCCCCATTGATTTCAGTAGATTGATGAAAATTGAATTAAACTAGGGAGAGCCCCACAAGCAAATAATAAATGAATAAATAGTGTTGATTCTCAGCTGCAGCAACTTAGTTTCTGCAGTTTTGTAAGCTATGTCATCCACAGATAAATAAAAAAAAACTGGGAGGGTGATATTCCCTTCTAAAATATGTGAAGCCAGCCATTGTTTGTTGTATAACTAAAACTAAGTCAGCATCAGTAAACAGCTTGGTACTGAATGATTGAGGAAGGCTATTCAAACAACTCTGAGAGACCAGTTATTGCTGTGGCTTCATCAGTTCCCTACCCTTACTACAGAGGAACAAAATAATGTGGACTCTCAGAAGAACAGAGTTAAGAACCTCATAACTCTGTATGACAAAGCTCTTTCGTAAGCATATTCTAGTGAAAAGTATCGGTTAAATGGAGAAGGGTATCTCTGCAGGCCGGAGGCACCTCCAAGTGGGAGGTACAGCTCCAAGAGTGAGGTACAACCTAACTCTAAACTTATCCTTAACCCAAACCCTAATCATAAACTCCCACTTGCTGGTATCCCCCTACTTATTGTGTTTGCCCCTCCCACTTGCTGGTCTCTAGCCTGCAGAGGAGTAATAATAATAATAATAATAATAATAATAATAATAATAATAAAACTTCAAGATATTTTGAAGGTAAAGTTAAACAATGGGAGGTCCCATTCACTGACCTCCACAAGCCCCTGCAAAATTCGAACAAACATGACACAGCCATAGTGCACTCTTGCAGCGGATGGAATGAACATATTCAACATTGACGTCAAGAAAATGGCCGCCCCAAATACCCTGAGGAAACATGGTGAGGAAAAAGGTGGGAAATAGAACATATTTCCTGTCACTGACTATTACCAAATGGCAAAATACTTTTTAATAGCTGGACAAACATGAAAATAAAATGACCTGAAATAGAGTTACAACTTTCACAACAGACCCGTGGCATCTCATGGTGAATTAGTGACACCTACAGTTCAGAATTGACATTTTGTGGAGTAACAAATATGGCAATGGCTATGATCAGGTGTTTTAAATATAGTGTAAATTAAATCTATATGTACAAAATTTTGGAAATATATTACAGTAAATGTATAGGGGAATACAAAATATTTGAATTAGACAGCCTTGTGAAATACATCCTGCTTAGTGAATTAGGTCCTGCTTTGTGTAGCAAATCTACAACACTGAATTTATTGGCAGGGAGCCATTTTTGATTCACTCACTTGGGGTTTATCACCATTAATTCATCCCTCTTTTTTTTCTTTCCAAAACTGTGTAAGTGACACTTGTAATATTCCAGGGGCTGGTGTTTCAGGGAGAAATCTGCAGCAGGATCTTTCATTATTAACTCTGTCAGCCTCATGTCCTCTTTTCCTGTGAGGCTTTTATTACAGGAGCTCTTATCACACCTCTCATCAACACACCACACTTCTTTAACCCCTTCAGGTCTGAACAAGAAGCTAGACTCATACTTAATGAACCCCGGCTGGACATTGTGCCCTAGGATAATATTTAATGGATGTTTTCTTTGGATAGTTTGTATTGTCCCTTCTGTCAGTGAAGACAATAAAACTTTTTTTATGGTTTTGTGATTATTTTTCTCTATATGACCTGTGGTTCTGTGTATTTAGTGGCATGTTAGCTCACCTGTTTGCTGCTAGTTTGTTGGAAATGAAGCCCCCTGGAATTTGAGTGACAATGTAACCCCAGAAAAAGGAGCCATGTATCAATCCAACCGTCTCAGGATCCCAGTTAAACTGAGCAGGCTGGAGAATCGGATATAAAGGACATGTCTTAAGAAATATATTCAGGTACAAAACCCAGATAATCTACTGAACAATATAGAATGCATGGATTATGTATTTGTAAGACTTTAGACTTTGGTATTAATGTACTATATTACTATACGTTTATAGAGAGATAGAGTAAGATGCATTTTTTTATTCATGCTTTCCCTCCTCCTGCCTTAAGCCACAGGAAATTGCAGCAGCTAACTACAAGAAGAATCACTGATGAGATTTTATTTTAAAATAAAAAAACAGAGATCATCTTTGATTTCATCACTTCAGCTGCAGTGGTTAATTACTGTGTCTTCTTCATGACGATGGCAGAGCTAATTCATTCTGAGGAATATCTGTGTTTATCCTTAAAAGAAACTGTGTTTGTTCTGATGAGGGAAAAATGCTATAAACAAAAATATAATAATTCATCATCATCGTCATCACCATCATCATCTTTTTTGCTGTTTAATCCATTTCAGGGTCATGGTACTATAATTACTGTTCATTAAAATATATAAATAAAAACCCCAAAAGCCTACTTGTTATTCACAAAAGGTAACTTAACAAGTTTACTTTTACTGTAAGTTTATGTGATGAAATGTTTTTTCCCCCAAGTAGCATTTCTATTTATCCATTAAACATATTTATATATAACAAATTGAAATACACAGAACAGAACTTCAGATCTTTCACGAAAATAAACATCCTTTTGTTTTTGGACCATAAGTATATACAGATTTGCAATCAAGGAGCACATTTACAACAGAAAGTTTATAATTGGCACATGTCCTTGATGTTTTTCCATTCACCTGCATGACTGCAGTCCCATTTATGTACACTGTGTTGTTGTTGACCATTTCCACGATGGCCACGCCCAGGTTGCAGCGGATACCAAAGGAGATACAGAAGCCCAGGCCACTGAGAATAGCAATGATGTAACGCTTGGGTAGACCAAAGCAGCCACAGTCCAGAAAAGGTGGGCTGCGCTGGGGAGCTACAACTGGCCGGCCATCCTCTGTCAGCTCTATCTGATCTTCATCAACATTGGTGCCATCAATCTTCCTGCAGAGAGACAGTTGGAAGGGTCATAATTTAGGCCAGTGGTCATCAGCACTTCCTCTGGACCTTAGTGCAGGTTTTCCTTTTAACCCAAATCTAACAGCTAGTCAAGGAGAACCATAAGAGAAGTACAATGGACTTGGTGCAGAGCAAAACTTCACAGAACAGCAGATCTCCAGGGCCAAGTATAATAACTACTAAAATACAACATGCATATTCATGAGGTCCTTAAACTATCTAAGTATATACATATGAACAAGTTCTGGAGGCTGACGAGTGATGCCCTTGCACAAGCTCACTGGATTCAACATGCTTTCTAAGGTAAACTACTATCTTTTGATCAGATTCTGTGTAGGTGAAGTTACTGTGTAAGTTAGCTGAGGCATCTTAAATTCCCTGGTTGACAAGAACTGGTGCTTTATTTTACAGTTTTTGTGGAGTCCTGTGGTTACCTACAGACATAGTCTAACTGCAATCAGAGAGGGACTCAAGAGGTGGTTCCAGAGAGGTCATGGAGCAGAGTGTTTGAAACTTACTCCCTCCTCCCACACACACACCTGCTCCATTACAGAACCTCCATCGCTTCTCTCATCCTCCATCTAATGGCAAAGACTTTCATCTTGTCAGCTCTCAAATGCACACCTGAGTTCCTGTGTCTCAGAGAATGAAGAGAAGGGAAAAATAGGAATACTGCAAAAAGACATTTCTTTTTATGTTGATTCAGAGCTCTCAGTTTTCTTTCACGATGTGAGTGAACAGGATGAACTTGCAGCTTTACTATCAGGCTCATGGGGTTTATTGCAGTGACTGAGAGACTTTGATGTTGTCTCAAAGGCTCCTCTTGTGAGATGCTGTAGACCACTGACAAATGACACACAAAGTTTAAGTCTGTATTTCCTATCATTCTTTAGTATTTCAGTTTGTTTGTTTGGGTGTTTGGATTATTTAGCATTCTGGTGAAATGCTCTACTAAACAGGCGCATGGCTGTTAAAGTCACTTTTGAAATAGACACACAAATTAGAGAAAAAGATCTTTTCAAAGACCTGACAATCAGTCCAGTGTTCATTAATGGAAATGATGTTTCAGTAGGTTTCAATAACACACTTTCCATCAAAAGCCGACATGACTTCCCCCACCCCAAACCCATTATACAGACACAGTCATAGAGTCACTTTTATCTCAGTTTTCTGCCCAGTCAATTATACATTCTTCTCTTTAATGAACAAACCCTAACAAGAGTGCACAGAGAATGCATCTTCACACAATTCCCAAAAAAATATATAATGTCATATGATATTCCATGGATATTCCAGTAGTAAGCTATAAACAGTAAATGTAAATTATCATTCTGGATAACACTGCACAACAGTTATGACATAAAACATCCTTGCTAAGTCAAAATGTGTAATATCACAGAACTAATAATTAAAGCTGTTCAAATAGGTACAATACGAACTGAACATCTGATCACCTGGTGAAATATTTAGCAATATTAATTCTTTTGCCCAATACCTTTTTAAAAAAACATCACCCACCTGAACCCTCCCTGCTGCAATATCACCCAGACACAGGAAATTATTCACTTTATCTCTTTTATCAATTTGTCATATTTTAGACTGAAATCCTGCAGGGATCCCTCCAGGATGTTATACTCTTATGAATATGTATCAGATAAGAATTATGTTTTAGTATCCTCTGATTAGAAAAAAAACATCTAAAATGAAAATGCAAATGCAAAAAACAAACAAACAAACAAACTAAAAACTGCGACATCATCAAAATACTCACTTGAAATAGCAAAGATTCAGATTAGTAATAATAATAATAATAATAATAAAAATCATTACAAATGTTCTGAGCAATCATTTTAAACCTTCTCATCTCCTTCCTGGAAGATGTTAAGTCAACAGTTTAATCTTTAAAGTTGAAGAAAAAAGAACCCTTAGAAATCATAGCTATTAAAAGTCCATAATTTCTCAGATTGTCAATAATTTTACAGAACAGCTTTAGGAAATAAAACCTCAGATCTAAATAATCAATAAACCACTCCCTGCACTTCAGCCTGTCAAAAACCTTAATGAACTGCTTTAACTACAACACAGACCTATTTAAAATGTTCAGTTGGACAAATAAATCTTTAACAAACCCCTACTAAACTATTAGTCAACCACCTACTCTTACCAGTAAATATAGCCCACTTATGAACAGCTGCAGCAGGTCAAAAGACACAAAACCCTCATGTAGTCAAAAACTCTGTTGAAAAGCATCAGCACAAGGACTGGAAAACAAAATCCAAATTAACTAGACCGGTCTGAGCTAGTCCAGCCCAGTTGGAATGCTTCAGCTAGACCTTACTCAACAACTACTACCTTGTGTTCAACACTCAACAGCTCTAAAGAAAAAAATAATGCCTGGTCACTTACTTTTGCAGGTTCCCTAAGGAGTCACCCACAGTGTTCTTCACCTCCTCCTTCCCTGGTTTCAGCACCTTCTCCTTCAGCCCTGAAAGTCCTCCAAACGGCATGTCTCCCCCTCCCTCTAGCTGCTCTTCTACAGACCTGGCTTTAGCTTTATCAAACAGGTGGGGTGCCCACTAGGCATTGATGCTCATCCTCCTCCTGACTGGGCTGTTGTGGGCTGAGGTGTGCTGGAAGGGGAGGTGAGATGCTGAGAAGAGGGGAGAGGAGGGACTTGCAGGAAGCACTGGAGATGGGGACGTAATGGGGTGTCCCTCTATTCTCCTTCACTTGGCTTGAGTGTAAAGAAGAGGCACAACCAAAAGGTCCAGATTTGGCAGCAAGTGAACAAAGGGGAGATTCAGGAGATGCCCAGTTTCTTCAGTCTTATTGAATTCTAATTGTACGGTCTAGACATACCAGCTGAGAAAAAATGCTGGTGTAGCCTTTCCTTCGCACAGTAGCCTGAACAGATACTGAGAATACATTCCTCCCCTTCAAAATCCCACCCTCCAGGTCCCATCCCATCTAAAGCAGGACAGTAAGACAGTCAGGCTCAGGTCATTAAAATTTGAAGGCGAAGTTAGTTCAGGCAGGCTCAGCGATATGAGCAGGTGTAACTAGAGATGGAGCTTTCTGCTCTCAGACTCCCTGCTGTCCTGAATTTGTGTAACAAGGCCATGAGGGTCAAAAGGGTCATCAGCAAACAATAATAATAATTTAAAAAAACAACTAAAAGGGGTTCTGTGCTTATGTGCAAGGTTGAAAAACTTGCTTCTGTTCAACTTAAAGAAGAAGATAGATTTTATGTTGTGAAGATATGAAAGTACTTGACCCCGATATTTGACAGTGATCAAAAATGTAGCATGTGTAAAAAATTCAAATACTGAGGTTTAAAAATTCATCAGTACTGTGCATGGTCGTAGGCTGAGATACATGCATTTCAGTACAGAGTTGTTTGGAGCTGTGCTTCATTCATATATTATTTTTTTATTATATTTTTTTAACATCACTGCATGTCAAATTCGGCTGCATCAGCACAAACCAGTTTGATTTTTAGGTAATTTTAACTGGCCTCCCAGCTTCTCTACTTATAATCCCAGTGCACCAAAATCTACATGAAAATCTAAAACAATTTACTTCGATTTGGATTGAGTTTATTGCCTTTATTACAGTGCATGATTCGTTCATATTCCACCTCACTTCATATGAAACAAAGCAACAGCCTGCGTCAGTAAACAGCGAACTGAATGTTCATAAGTGTTAATGTGACATCTAGTGGTTAACAAGGAAAATTGTACTCAATACCTTTTTTGGAACTGTATACCTGTTCCATATTTTATAACTTTATTACAATATATGGGAAAAAACACACAGAGACACAGAAATATTAGGGTGCCATGTACTGTGGTGCACCACACCCTCAAATACCAGCAGGAAGACAAAGCTGTCTTAATGTATTCCTCCAAACCTTAACAAAGTAATAAATAAATAAAAAAATACACATATCTGATCCATTGTAATCATGTAGTTTATTATTAACTTACTTAATGAACATGTCTGACAGTTAACCCTCATATACAGTTGGTTCTAGTCATATTTAAACAGTGACAAATAATGCAAATAATGCTAGGGTGACCAAATCTGAGTTTTCAAATATGAGGACACATGGGGCAGGTTGGGAGCACAAACCCTAACCATGCAATTATGCTGCTGAAATTTAATACATAAACATTCATTCATTCATTCATTCATTCATTCATTCTCTGTAAGCGCTTATCCAGTACAGGGTCGCGGTGGGTCCAGAGCCTACCTGGAATCACTGGGTGCAAGGCATGAATACCAGTCCTTCACAGGGCAACACACACATTCACACCTACAGACACTTTTGAGCCATCCACCTACCAACGTGTGTTTTTAGACTGTATGAGGAAACCGGAGCACCCGGAGGAAACCCACCCAGACACAGGGAGAACAAACCCACTCCTCACAGCTCAACCTGACTGTGACACTACCTCCTACTAAATAACAAATGCCTTTTTGGACAGATTCCTTTCCATTCAACATTTTGCCGCAAACACAAATAATAAACTAATATTTTTTGTCATTTCTTGACAGTTATTGAAACCTTTTCTGTTCACACCAAACTTCACTACTATATTAAAATGACTTGTTTACACCAGAAAAATCATGATCATGACAGAAACTGATGAGTTTATCTTTTAACTGTGTTTTTTAAACATTACTAAAACCAAGCACCACATTTTATCAACCAGAAGTAATATAGACTTGATAAATCACCAGAGCATCGCTGGGATCCAGACATTTATGTAAAAATACTTATATTTCATATTTTATAAGGTCTGACTGATAAAACATGCTGTATGTGGTAGCTATAATTCAGTATCTCCCCTGTTCCAGGTTTAATGATCCGGAGAGTTGGCCTGCCATCCAGACATCTTTGTCAGGGAAAGCATTATTTATTTCAGTGAGATGAGGTCGATTCACATTCTGCATGGATTACAACAGCATGGATCCTTAGTACAAGAGTCACTCACTGAATGTGACTGGTGCATTATGAAACAAAAAAACACTACACTCTCAGGGAAACTCACTGTGGTAGTAACTTTTCCTGTTACTGTGTTGGTACGCTCATAGGCACATATTCAGTGTCTTTTGTTAAGGAACAACTGTACTGTATTCTTTATTGTAGGTTTTAAGTTTTTCATACACTTAATTAATGTCCAGGACTTATTTTCTTTTATTTGACACAGATTTTAAATAAATGCTTATGAATATTCACCTCTCCTTTAGAAGAACAAACGTACCTTTAGGGAACACAACTGGATTCTAAAACCACTGTTGTACTTTTAAAAAATACATTTATGCTCTTTGTACATTTAGTGACAATAATGCACCTGTACTGTATCTTTTTTCTGCGTGTGTATAACCTTGATCCTGAGCTGTTGAGCAGCTGAAATCTTATTTCAAACATTCATTCATTCATTATCTGTAACCGCTTATCCAGTTCAGGGTCGCGGTGGGTCCAGAGCCATTGGGTGCAGGGTGGGAAAACACACATTCACTCACACCTACGGGCACTTTTGAGTTGCAAATCCACCTACCAATGTATGTTTTTGGACTGTGGGAGGAAACCGGAGCACCCAGAGGAAACCCATGCAGACATTGAGAGATGTCTCCCTTATTTCAGAAAGGAATAGAAAAAAGTTAACTTTAAAAAATACTGGGACTGGTCTCCTCAGTTCCCTAATGCCCCTGTCTCAAAGTTGTTTTTTTTTTGTTTTTTTTTTAAACATGTTGCTGGCATCAAATTAAAAAAGGACAAATATATTTCAAAAACCCTAAACGTTCTCAATTTCAACATTTAAAATATTGTCTTTGTACTATTTTAAATAAATTATTCATTCATTATCTGTGACCACTTATCCAGTTCAAGGTTGTGGTGGGTCTGGAGACTACCCGGAATCATTGGGTGCAAGGCAGGAACACACCTTGGAGTGGGTGAAACTCCTTCACAGGGCAATACACACACATTCACTCGCACCTTACGGACACTTTTTTTGAGTCGCCAATCTACCTAATAATGTGTGTTTATGGACTGTGAGAGGAAACCAGAACACCCAGAGGAAACCCACATGGTCAACACACCAAACTCCTCAAAGACAGTCACCCGGAATGGGACTTGAACCCACAACCTCCAGGTCCCTGGAGCTGTGTGACTGTGACACTACCTGCTTATTGCATTTTGTATTTATGCCCCACTTTTTAGAAATGCAGTTGTATTTAGCACATTATGATATGATAAAGAGAATAGTAATACATTTACATTAACTGTTTATATTGATGAGTATTTTGAAAGCAAAATTATCACTTTGTAGTAACATTCAACAAAATATAAATAATGAAAATAGATTTCAGCTTAAGAGATAATAGCAATAAGATTATTTAGATTAAAAACTAAACAACACTACCATAACAGTTAAAACCCAGATAGAACATAATGTTAATTAGAAATCATAAAATAACAAAGACAACTAAGAAAATATGAGGTAATATCACACTTTCTGAGAAGCCAGAAGTTACTGAAATGAGTTGCAAAGTTAATATTTTCTCAGATATTTTCCAGTTTGAGATGCTGCTATCAAATTATGCTTTTCCACTGCATGGTATCTGTTTGACTCAGCTCAGGTCTACTCTCTTGTTTGCTTTTCCATTAGACAAATTTGGTACATGGAAACTTGAACCAGGTTTTTTCGTTATTGACATATGGCAGCTGTCCAACAAGCAAGTTTCTACCTACATTCACATGTGTACAACATGCCTTTACCACTTGGAACACTAGGTGAGTACAGAATGTTTGATGGATCACAGCATGTGTGCTTGTATTGATTTTGTATTGATTGATCAATTGCTTGTTGGAAAGTTTCTATAAAGAGGAACTGTATTCCATTCATTGTTTGAATAATGTTGGAAGTAACGTGAACAAGCATTAAGTAGAGTAGAGCTTAATTAATTATGGTGTACATTTTTTACCACACTTTTTAACATTGCCTGCTATTTTGGATGAAGTTTTTTTTTTCCATGGGATTTTCATGTGTAGTCTCCTGGTGAAAAAACTGATTTTATTGAAAAAGCCCCATCCAGCTCTCCAAAAGCATCCAAACACAAGTGGGCACAAAAACAGGAAAAACATAAAGATAATGGATTACTACATATTAACAAAACAAAATAACAATTACACAAGATAAACAAACACAGTAAACATCAGTCACAGTGTGTCTTTCAGTCGAGGCACAGAGCACACCCGGAAACACTCTGCATGATTATTTTAATTGAACTTGTCACTGAGATATGTGCTTGTAATCTAAATTGAGCCAATACACAGTACCACACTAGCTCATTTAAACACAAACACAACCACAACCACAACCACAACAAGCAGCCTGCAGACACTACAAATGGCGTAAGTCTGTCCTAAATGCACGTTTGTTTCAATCAAACACACTTTTGCCCTATATGGCTACATGGTATTGACGTCACAAATATGTAGATTTTTAGGGGGACCGTGGTGCTTAGGGCTGCATTTGGGACAGGGCTTTAGAACGCAAGCGCGAATGTTGGACCACGGCCCAATGACCGCATTTTTCTCTGCTTGCATAACATATCGCGTGACTTCTTTGGGTGAGTAACGTGAGGGGAAGAGCGCGGTGGGCGGTGCTGACGGCGGTAGGAGGAGACACGTCGCCACCGTCTTCTTCCGCGTTTTCCCGGATCTCCTCCTCCGTGTCCTCGTTACGCCGCTCGCACGTTTCTTTTCTGTTTCTGTACTCAGCCCGGTCCCCTCCTCCCCCGACTCACTCAGTGGAAAGGGGGAAAATAATAAACTCAATTATACAACGTTTTTCTGTGCCCCCACCTCTCTTTTCCTCCTCCTCTTTCTCTCCCTTTCTCTCGCTCTCCTGTGTTTACTGCGCGCCCGCCGCCTCTCCACATGCGGCGGAGTGCAGGGCCCCGGCGGAGCGGCTCCAGCCATGTCGGCCGGCGGCGGTGACAGAACCTCAGCGGGGGAAGAGACAGGTAACCGACAACAGAGGGAACCGCGGAGGGAATCAGAACTGTCCGTTCCACCTTAAACGGCGCTGCAGCTAACGTTATATTCGGGCGCTCCACACGACGAGACTGTCTCTTGGATAAAACTGAAGATGAGTTTTTTTTTACGACTGTTCCTTTCCTGCTTAATGGAACTGCCGCACTGTTTAAGGTGGAACGAATAATTGGAACAAGAAACCAACTTCAGCCTTGAATGGAACTGCTGAAGCATTTAAGGTCGAGCGGACAATTCGAATAAGACATCGTCCCAGAGAGAGTTTGTGTGTATTTCTCTGGATGTATGTGTGTATTTCTGTGTATATTGGTTGTATTTGTGTCAGTATTATTGTGTGTATTTCCGTGTGTGTGAAGAGAGAGGGAGCTGCGCCGCTCCTCTCGGTGAAACTAGGTCAGTAGTTCAGTAGAGCAAACTCTCGTAGTCCAGGATTTCTCCGTAGACGTTGCCGGTAGAACCGACTTCGTTTGCCCGGTTTTAGGAAACCGAGCTCTGAGACACGCGTTGCTTTTATGAATTTAAGCCTCCCTCCGCCGTGTGTCTATAGTTGACTGTAAATTTTGTGTATATATGATAGCTATATTTGTGCAGTTTGTTTGTCGGTAAGGCCCGGTGCTGCAGCCCTAACGAAGTGACTTGCCGCTATGCTAACAAAATACGGCTTTGAGGAGGGGGTTTATTGTCTGTTGTGTTTTTTGGTCCGTCCTTGTCTAGTTAAGGCTGTGGAAGTTTTTAAAAGGAATCTAAATATAAACTATATGTTTATAGAGTTCAGTATTTATATAGATAAGACACATTGTTCTGCCTTTATATGCGCTCGAGAATTCTGACGAAAAAAATATAACAAGTCCCCATCCAGCAACATGAACGTTTCTCTTTAGCTGAATTTCGCCCACAACACCGTCATATATCCACACTTTCCTTCCACAGAATCGTTGGTTTAGTCAGTTAATGGTTGTTGTTTATTAACCTTTGATATTGGTCCATAACCTACATTAGCTTCGCTCTTACGAAACGTGACAGTGATGTTTGGCTTCAGCCCAAAGGCGCGCACACTGCCGTTAAACGGTCAGTTTAAAACAAGCCTTTCATTTTTAAAACCACTGTGAGCCACATTATACTGATAGAGGTTGTTTGTCGGCGATAAGCCAGACTGAAGTCACTCTTCGCTCATAAATAGGGGCTAGCTTTTCAGGCAACGGAAATAAAGAACGTTGCAAGGGGTTTGTAGTAAATAAAAAAAGCCTTATTTTCATTATTTCTGCGCAGTGTAAAGATAAGAATATAGAACGCTCTTCTTATGAGTGCTTACTGATGATATTAACACCAGCCTCTGGTGTGTGGGGGTTCGCTGAGCAGAAACGACTCCACTAAAACGAGTTAAATGTAAAATATGATCTAAGTGAGGCAGCCAGGACCTCTGGTTTTGTTTATGACTTGTTTCCCCCCCGAAACGCTGCCATATCTGGCGTGCTTTTAGTGCGTAAACGGGATCCTGCGCGGTGCCGGTTGTATAATATCTAGGTCAAACTCGGCACCCTTGTAGGCCATTGCTGTGATGCCCTCTTCATTTCCAGCGTCAGAAAATCAGCCTTCAAGTTCAGCCTAAATCCTATACAGGAATAACCACGATATAGAAACGTGATTTAAATTTTTTTAAGTAATTGATCTACAGAGCAAATATGAATCTTCAAACCGTTATTAGAATGGAAAAAAAAAACAACTATCAATTTAAACAATAGATTGTCACTCATTGAAAACCCCCTTAGCTCTTCATAAAAACTATATATTCAGATGTTATTTCAAATTTAAATTCCATATAATTCCAATTCCAATATAAATATTAGTTATTCCACACCCACTCCTCTGTTGGACAGCAGCTTGTAGTCTCCACCCCACAATTTGACATGACTGGGTCCTTGGGTTTATGACAAAACAAATACCCTGCCTGTCTGAATTTGCTCATTTTAGATTGTCTGTAGGACACTGCAGTCTTTGGAAATGCTCAGCCATGGTGTTGGCTTTTTCCATACATTATACAACTTATATAATAGAAATTGTAACACAACAAGTTAAGACTGAATTTTCACACTGCATGTTTTGAAATTGGGGTTAAGTGGTGTTGAAAATACCTGAAATAAGGAAACATGGCATTGACTGGGTTTTTTGGTGCTTTTGTGGTGGAATAACACTGTGTTGTGGAAAATACTCAGGTTGCACATGTTCTCAAGCTGTTTGTTTCTGAGGAAAGATGCCATCCATATTTCAGACATTGTCAGGAATTATAGGAATTTGTCAAACTGGAAGAGCACCAGTTTTCACAAAAAGGTTAATCAATCAATGAACACGAATAGCTTAATAAATATCAAAGGTTTTCTTGTACAGAGAAGGTTTCCTTGAAATCCTCTCTACTGCAATATTTTCTTTATTTGTGTGAATTTTATGTAAATAAAAAAATTTAATATTTGTAAAGACACTAAAGGAAATCAGCATCTATTATAATTTCACTAAGATTCAGAATGTTTGCAATGTTTTAAAGAATAGTAAATATGAAGATTTCTGTATTAATCAGGGCCTGTATATTGTATTGTTTTTATATGTAGCTTTGCATAACCCGCACATAATAAGAAGGAACTCTGCCTTCTGTTTTTTGTTTGTTGTGTTACAAATATGAAAAATATAAAATTTTGTTTAGCACTGCAGGGGTATTTTTCTTTTACATTTTTTTGTAAGGTGAAGCATTGCTGTTTTAGGTTAGAAAATTATTTGTGTTTATGCCTTTAAGTGCATAATTTGTTGCAGAAAATGAGTCATTTGAATGCCACGGGATTCTAGTAGCCACTAAGGAGTAATAGGCTTTAAATGGTAATGAAATTAGGGTGTTATTTGTTTTTGTTTCATTTTAAATCAAAAGTAGGTCATTTGAATTGGGATATATTACTATTTTGCATTTGTGTGTTTTTAGCAGCTTGCTTGTGCCTCACCATCTGCTTTGCTCCACATGAACACATACTGATGGTTAGAGCTGAAGGACAGGCTGGCACAACCTGATCACAAACTGCATGGTGCCAAATTTACCTTTTAAGTTCTGCCTCTTAAAGGCATCAAAGAAAAAGCCTTGCTTTTTTTAAAGGTTTAAGTTTATTCCAGACCCACTTTATTTAAAGTTGTTTCAGGAGTCAGCTGAGCTGCATTTGAGGGGAATATGTAGTCGTCTGATATGTCATGTTATTTTACCTCTGCACATTAGTATGTAGGATGGTCAGTGGATTAAATTATGCATGTGTTTAAAGAAAAATTACGCCACGTGAATTTTTCAAGATGGCAGTGGGTCACAAGCATGCTGTACTTGTATGTAAAGGGTGATATATGTAAATGACTGTCAATTTCATGGTCATTGACATTAAAGTGATTTGAGTAGAGACTGTAAAGGAGGCCATTCACATTACCATGTCAGTGTTGACACTGGCGCACTGCAGCTGTACATTTTCTAGACCATAGGTGCTGGAAAATTGTATTATGGCTAAGTCTCAACAATCAGACAGGAAATTAAATGACAGAATACACACTCCATATATGTCTTTCTATTTTCCTGTCTGACGCTGCATATCTGAAAACTCAGATTCTGTTCAACAATCAGAAGAACAAATTCTTTCCTCATTTTTTAAATTTTCCATTAAGAAGTGTTTGCTTGATTGGCGTTGAAGACATATTAGGCTAAGTTTGTTTTTGCTCATGTATGTCAGTGCCTTGCCTCATTAAAGGTGCTCTGTGTAAAAAGATTACTCAGTGCTGTTGTCACTGCAGTAGCAAATATTCATATAAGTTTTTTAAAATATTAAGACTTTTATAAGCGCCAATTAAGATTTTAAATTTACATATGGTCACTATATGTCTGCCATTAGAGTTGCATGTTAAAAATAGTTTGGAATCTTTTCAAGCCCTTTAATCTTTTTAATTTTAAGAAACATTTAATGTAAAATTATGCATTTTAAGTTTGTATAAATTAGGTATATGATGTATCCACATAAATGAACTAGAGGGTATGTTATGTGATTTTGCTAAATATACTTGCACATTTTGTAAAATTAACTTATATAGCAAAGTGTCTGTGTAGTTATGTTAGTGACATGGACATAGTGATCTGCTTTCAAAGAATAAGGGCCTAACAAAATTGGAGCAGCCTGGAAACAGTAAATTGGCCAGGACTTGCATAAAGCAGTGCCAACGTCAAGCTAGGTCATGACAAAAAGCCTTTGCTCCATACAAAAGTTATGAAAACAGTCCCACTTTTCACTTTTTGTTAGAGCAGTCTCTTCAAGTTTTTTTTTCTTTGGTACGAGTGCTTTCTTATGGTGTCTTGGTGTCATCTGAAGATTCACAGGTTGTTCTGCCCTATAAGCGTCCCATCTTATTTAATTTTGTGGAATGGTAAGTTCTTCTAATTGAAGTACTTTGCCAAAATAAAGATTCACCCATGAAAGCTCATAAATCATTCAAAATAAATCCCCAATAGCGTTACCATCCTCTTGCCAAAAATACTCTACTTTAGGACAGCTCCAAAAAAATTATAATGATATGCTATTTAGGCACCACACCTTCCCCAGCACATTCCACGATTACTTCCTTTATCCATCAGACCTCTTCTTTTAGGGGTATAAAAAAATCTTGCCATATATTTCCAATTCTCTTAACCTTGAATTTGAAGTTGAAACAAACAGTCTACAGAAGTTATCCCACATTACATCAGTGATTAATTATTTGTTTAAACATTACCTAAAGTTATTTCTAACTTTAAATTTTCCAGGCATTATCCATTTTTAAATCCTTTATCTAATTCAGCTGGTTTAAATTGTTGATCAAACCCAACCCATCTCAAAATGTTCTTTTTCTTTTAGTTGCAGTTTCTTAACCACTCTGAACCATATTTTTAAAGCCAAGTTAGTCCATCTCTTAAGCTTACTGCTATTTTCACCATCAGGACTATTGTATCCGAGTAATGAGTGTATGGGAATAGAGATCTGTTTTACTTAAGCTTTCTACCGAGATTCATATTCGGTGTCACACCAACAAGCTATATCTCTAAGTTGTGCTGCTGTATAATAATCCAGTAAACATGGAATGACACCTGATACTATTGTATCTAATCCTAGGTCTCATTCACCACCATATAAACCTTGATATCCATTTATCCCATTCCCTAAACTGATTTTGGGGGATATCGACCAGTAATGACTGAAATAAATATAGCAGGCGAGGCAGAATATTTATTTTTATAATTTCTATAAGATTGGACATAGCTAGGGGCAATACTGACCATCCATCTATGTCTGACTTAACTGCTTTATTTATGGGGCCACAGTTACTTTGATACAAATTTATAGTGTTCTTTAGTAAATTTATTCCTAAGTATTGAGTTAAAGTAGTGTTCCATTTAAATGTGTATTTTGTCTTTAATTTCTTTCACATATTGATAATTATATCTGAGGATTTGTGTTTTATTCATTCATTCATTATCTGTAACTGCTTATCCAATTCAGGGTCACGGTGGGTCCAGAGCCTACCTGGAATCATTGGGTGTAAAATTATATCCTGAGAAGCATCCCAATTTTTCTAGAACTGAAAAAAGTTCTGGAATACTGGAGTTGGGGTCTGCCAAAGATAGGAGCACATAATCTGCATATAAACATATTTTATAATCTTCCCCTTCAGCTAATATTCCCTTTATTTTAGTATTCTCCCTCACAGCCTGGGGCAAAGGTTCTATAAAAAGACAAAATAAAGCTGGTAATAACGGGCATCCTTGGTACGTTTCTATCTTAAATAAATAAATCTACACATAGAGAGCACCACGTTTCCTGATTGTTGGAAATGTGGTGCTCTCTAGCAAACCAGCCTGCATTTAAATCAGTTTTAATGGGAAACAAGGATAAGATGTCAATGCGGGGCATTGCTTGGTTCCAGAGTTGCTGTTCCAGAGAGCTCCTGAGCCTTAGATAAGCAGATGGGTTTATCCCATTTACAGTGGGTTCAGATCATACTGATGGGATTCACGTGTGCAAATGTTGAGGAGTGAATCTTTTCCTGTTATAAACTGTAGCTGGAGAAAGTCCTAAATTCAAGCTTGCATTGAAAATAAAAATTCAGTTTGAACTTGTAGACATTCATACACATTCACGGTCATTCATTTTTTGTTTGTAACTGCTTATTCAGTTCAGGGTCATAGTGGGTCCACAGCCTACCCAGTATTTTTCTTTCTCCCTTAAGTAGTACATAATTGTCTATTTAATAGTAGCCAAGTAGTAATAGTACAGGGACATCTGTATTTTAGGATATAATTTTGCATTTGAATAATAATAATAAATACATTATATTTGTATAGTGCTTTTCAGGAACTCGGAAGCTTACAGTATTCAGTACAGAGAAACATTGAATGATATACAAAATATTAACCAACAGTACAAATGAGCATGAATAGATTAAGGAGAAATATTATAAGCAAGGGATGGAAAGATGTATTTTTTTCAGGTTTGATTTAAACATAGAAATAGTTGGAGAATGAGGGTGAAGAAAGTTCTAGAGTTTCAGAGCAGACCTAGATAAAGCATGATCACCATAGCTGTGGAGGCTGGAAGGAGGGACAGTGAGCAGCCTGGTTGAAGAAGACCTGAGAGTGTGAGTGGGTTTGTAAGGTTGGAGAGGATCAGAAGGGTATAAAGGAACTAGGTAATTTAGAGCTTTGTAAGTGAGAAGCAATATTTTGACTTTATGGGAAGCCATCAAAGATGTTGGAGAACAGGCTTGACGTGTTGGTGAGAAGATGTGCAGTGGAATTCTGAACTATCTGAAGTCTGTGAACAGAGGAAGAGCTGATGCCAATAAGAAGAGATCAGTAGTAGTCCAAACAGGTGGAGATGAAGGCATGAATAAGGATTTCAGTGGCAGATGGTGAAAGAGATGGCCTCATTCTGGCACGATTACACCCAGATTACAAACCAGGGAAGAAGGAGATAAACTTGAATCATCAATAGAGAGAGGAGGGGAACCGGGGCTTTTTTTTTTTTTTTTTTTTTTATTTTTTTTTTTTTTTGAGAATTGATTTACAACTGATTAGCAGGAGTTCTGTCTTGTCGCTATTTAATATGAGAAGGTTATGATTCATCCGTTTTCTGATTTCTGATAAACAGGTTTCTACTTGGTCAAGAGGTGGGATTTTAATGGATTTAGTACTAAAATAATTCAGGAGGTCATCCGCATAGCAGTGAAAGTGATGACTAAAATGACACAATACATGTCCACAGGGAAGCATGTATACAATGAAGGACAGGGGCCCAAGGACTGATGTTTTAAGTACGCTTTGAATAACAGGAGAAATGGAAGAAGTTTGAGCAGAAAGTGTAATGAACTGATTTTGTCAGTTAAATACAGTGGTGGGCAAAGTACACAACCCATGTACTTGAGTAAAAGTACATATACTCAAGTTAAAATATTACTCCAGTAAATGTAGAAATCCTCGTTGTAGGTCTTCACTTGAGTAAAAGTACAAAAGTATTTACCTTAAAATATACTGAAGTATTAAAATTAAAAGTACCATGAAGTATTATGGCTCTAAAGTACTATTATAATTTTTGTAACAAGACTTATTGCAGGTTAAAACACTGTAGTGTCACTCCCCAGTCTTTAAATAGATTGTCATGAGATTGTCTGACATGGATGAACACAGCAGAAATGGCCAAAGATTATATACAATGAATTATGTTATATCAACTATTACATACACCCAAGGGGCTGCCCCTCCAAACCAACAGAGTTCACTGTCTTCGTATTAAGTATTAAGTCCAATTTAAGCTTCTGTGTTGAACCTATGCCGTTGGTAGCGTGGCCTAATGTGCACCTTTCCAGAAATGTATTTTGTCTCGTCTAGGCAGACCACAACTGTGATTGGTCTGCAGTCGGACAAACATAAGGTGCTTAAGTCAAGAAGTCCAGAAATATGAACTCCTCTTCACTACACTCTCTAAATAGTGCACTTTAAAGATTTGTAAAACTAATACCACTACAGCACTACATTCTGTACTATACAGGGTTAAAGATGATGTTTGAAATTCAGCCATAGTGGTTTGACAGTGTAACTCCAGTGTGACACAGACATGAACGCACAAGTATAAACCATCACAATGGCATAGGACACTTTAGTATATTTTTTTAGTCATTTAGGAACACTAGGCAAGATTTTTATTTATTTATATATTTTTAATTTTTATATTTTTTAACAGGCTACAATTTTGATTTTCTGACTTTTTGCCTGATATTTGTTGTTGTTTTTTGGACTAAACTGAGGTTTATCTCCCTGTACTGGTTTTTGTGTTTTGGAATATTTCTTCTGGCTTTAACCTCACTTCACATAATGTGTTTAATAAAGCTCCAAATGTCTCAACCTAAGTGAGTGATTTGTGAGGACAGATCTGTAAGCCATCTATATGAATGAATAGTAGTTACTGATGACTCAGATACAGCCAAATACTAAATGGGTCTAAGAACTGAGAGTAATTGCATAGTCTCAAATTCACAAAACAGATGATAAAAACAAAGACTGCCTTTGGTTTTATTGGTTATCACAATTAATTGTACATTTTACCACAATTACGATTAATGAACGATTATTTTGTTTTTGTATGAAATTTTTTTTTCTCTAATGTTGCTAGCAGCTTGTTCCTCTTGTTTTCTGAGCATTGTTTATATTTGGTGTGTTATTGTGGGTTTTTTTTTTTTTTTTTCCTCACTGTTTACATTTGTCCAGCGTTGTCTTAATTATAGACAAAGCAAATCACTATCCAAACCACAGACGTGTTTCTCTTTGTCATGATCTGCTCAAGTCACTGGGTCTGCCTTGGCATTTAGGTTGCTTTCATGGGGCAGAGTCACATGACTACAGCTTGCTAGCATGGTTTTCAAGTGGCAGTACATGAACACAGTGGGAATATAACAAAATAAAAATAATAGATATAATCGATATAGACAACATTATGTCGATTTGAAGTTCTGAATGTCCGTTTTGATTAATTTTCGATTAATTGGCCAGCCTTGGTTGGAGAAACATTTTCACTTGTTTTAGCATCTACTGTGTTTGTTTATCTCCTAGCAACAGAGCTGCTGTGTGTCAAGTGGAGAACTGAGTAGCAGGTAGATTTGTTCAGACACATTATATATATATATATATATATATATATATATATATATTGGTTTCATTCACAGACAAACCAAAAGGAACAGCATTTTTTCATAATGTAGTGGAGATATTTGACTTTGAAATGTAGTGGAGTAAAAGTAAAAAGATGCCCAAATCAGAAATACTTAAGTACAGATACACGAAAAAAAGTGCTTAAGTACAGTAACGACAGTAAAGTAAGTACACTTACTTTGTTACTGTCCACCACAGGTTAAATACGATTTGAACCAGTCCAGGGCGGAACATCAATGCCCTGCTCATGCAGCCTGGACAAAAGTCTGAGGTGGCTTATTGTGTCAAAAGCTGCACTTGGGTCTAGTAGTAAATGGATTCAGAGTGCACCAGAAACCAAAGCTAAAAGGAGATCATTAAATACTGAAGGTTAGACTGTACCTTTTTAATGTGTGTATTTAAATCTATAAAATAACTGCTTTAATATATCTATTTATTTTTAGCATTGGAGCTCATTTTGTTTTAGAGACTGACCTGTGAATTATTCGCCTGTAAACCGTTCCCTGATAATTCAGGTTTGACAAATGTTTAAATGATTTTTTTTTCCCCTGGAGCATTTCTCAGTTCATTGTTCAGTCTGTTATCAGCAGAATGGCTCTCCATAGAGCAAATGACGTCACTCGGTTATCATTGTGTGCCAGTGTTGAAATGCAAATCATATGTAAGTGACTTCTCTAACTGGGCAGAGAGGGAGAAGTAGATCATTGCATGATGTGTCCACAACATCCCCTCGTAAAGCTCAGTAATCCTGCTACACATCTTCACTCCAGAGCCCAGGATTAAAAATCAGGTTGTTGCTGATCTGTTAATGACTATTTAGGTCACTGGGCCTGTGGAACAGTTTTAAATATAGGAGTCAGGGACGTGAGCTGGGTTTGGCCTGGCCCACTGCATTGTGAATGAGCTTGTCCACTCTGACACACGTGCGCACACACACACACACACACACACACACATGTATACACATGGAGATGTGTAGGAGTAGTTCAGGGGTAAATCCACATGCTTAGAAGCTTAGAACATTCGGTGCTGCCTGGCCACATACACTGACCAGGTGAATGGCATTATTCATGAATGGGATTGGTGGCTCAGAGTGTTTTCCTGCATGGTGGCATCATGCAGGGAGCAGATTATAAGAATCTTCTCAAACAGACATAGAATGGTTTAAATTTAAAAGCAAAAAAAATCTAAAAATCTGGAACATGAATAAAAATGTTAAAGTAAGAAAGCACAATCTGGGTCTGAAATCATAATCAAACATTTTTTTTAGATAATTCTGGGCAGTTGGCAAATTTATTTTATTTACACTGGTCAGTGTGTTGCAACTTCATGCTTCATAATGAAAATCAGTTTTGTGTTTTGGCTGTGTATTTTAATGCTTCTTTTTATGTTAGATATTTGTCTAATAGGAACAACTGGGCAGTTTTATTTCCTTGTGACACAGTTTAAAAGAAACTGCAGCAAATTCAAAACTAGTTTGGCCAAAAAAGAAATGGGAACTTGAATGAAATGAAATCTTGTCATTATGCCATCCCAAGTGAAAAGGTTGTGAAAAAGGTTTTAACTTTAGTAAGTCTGCAAGTGTTCAGATCTCCACTTTATGAATGTAGCATAAATAAACAGAAGTTAAGGAGTATTAAGTACTTAAAAACAGTTAAAGGAAAATATAAATAATTGTTAAATGTTAGTTAAAATAACTGTTAAATGTTTGCATATTTTGTATCAGACGTAACTAAGAAAAACCAGATGTGCGTTTGAAGCCAGGGAGGTAAAGTGACAACTTGTAAGAACTTTTTTTTGTGTTTGAGTCATCTTCTAAAGTCCTTGTGCAAAACATGGTGTTGATTTAATAATAATAAAAAAAAAGTGGTCATTTTTCAGAAATAAATATTTGCAATATATTATTTAGACATGCAGAGTTATCTTAGCCTAATCGGAGATGACTTTTATGAAATTTCTGTAGTGCCCTGTTATTAACCTGGGCAAATCTTTATTAAAGTATTAATCTTACATTTTTCTGGTTTTAGGGTTTGTGAGATATTAATTTACCTGACATCTACTTTTGTCAGTTATTTTTAGTCTTATAATAAAGGGTTCTGATGGACTGCTTAGTACTATCTTTTTCAAAATGCATGTTCATGCTTGTGTATGTGTGAGACAAAACCACTGTAGATTGAATATAAAGATTGTTTTCCAAGACACTACCAAAAAAGTGATTTATCTGGCTGTTCTTTCATCTTAATTGACATGCGCAGTTTTTATGGAAAGTAGAGTAAACAAATCCAGTCTGAAACAGTCAGACACTGCATTAAACTTTATTCGTAAAAAAGCAAGGGAAATATTAGTTTGTACTCGTTGTGCCCTTTAATTTTACATACTTTTAAAAGTCAATTTATGCACAAACCCACAAAAACAAAAACAGTCCAACAGCTTGGGACTCTGTGTTTTGACCATATCAAGGCATGAGCGGACTCATGCCTTGTTTGGTATGCACTTCATACAGGTCTGTAATAAAATTTGTTCATTTGAAATTAGCTGGCTTATCATTGACGAATATTTAAAGCTCTCTCCAGATTAAAGGCTGAATTATGTAAACAAAATCCTAATTGAAATGGCTTTATTTATCAGAATAATTTTTATTTTGCCCCCTCAAGGATTCTAAAAGTTTAAAAGCCCTCATGGTAGTTGTATGTCTCTATTTCAGGGGACACATTGGAGGAGAAACTCCAGAGTCACTCTGTCTCTGTTTCCAGTTTGGTGACCCCCCCTTCAGCCGCTGGCATGGCCTCTGGCATGGAGCTGCCGAGGAAGAGAAAGGGCAGTATGGACAGCAAGTGAGTGCATGACTTGCATGTTTGAAATGCTTCATTGTGTGTAAACAGGAGTTAATGTATGTGTGATCGTGTTAGTGAGAACATTAACTGAATAAAAATTGATTAATTTATTTACATATTTATTATTATTTTTTTGTATTATTTTGGGTTGTGTACTCACAAAACCACTTCTACTTCTAGGGAAACAAAATCAGCATCAATGTTGGATGAAGATATTGAGGATGAACAAGAAAGGTATACTGTGCATAATGACCTTTAAAACCTTTCACATACATGCTTTTACTGGCTATTGTTTTAAAATCCTTTTTTAAAATTCCTTGTAGGTCGGAAGGGGATGATCAACATGTGAAAATTAAGTGTTTCAGGTAAACAAACCATTTTTCAGCTCTAAAATTGTCCTAATTAGTTTAACAGTACGTAAAGCTTTCGCCAGAGCATTAGTTAAAAAAAAAAAAAAAACTGTTGCTATTAAAAAAAACACTTTTGAATTTGAAGACAAATTCACACTGGGTATGAAAGAATGTGTAGCTGTTCAGAAACTTAAAAAAAAGAATTGTAACTCAAACAAAGCTGCTAATATGTTTCAGAAATTGAAAGCTTTTGGCAGAACAAAGAATAATAAAGCTGTAATAAAGGCATTGGAGGAACAAATTACTGAAAAAAAATTCATGTTTAGTTACTTAGACTTCTGTGTAATTCTCCATTAAAAATACTATTTTATAGTATTTTAAATGAATTCTACTATTCCTCAGAAAATACATAACTTGTAATGGCTCTAGGATTGAAATAAATGGGGGCGGCAGGGTGGCGCAGCAGTTGGTGTCGCAGTCAAACCGCTCCAGGGGGTGGGTTCAAGTCTCGCACTGGATGACTGCCTTTGAGGGGGTGTGTTCTCCCTGTGTCCGTGTGGGTTTCCGTGGGTGCTCCAGTTTCCTCCCACCTTCCAAAAACAAACATTGGTAGGTCAATTGACTACTCAAAATTGTCTGTAGGTGTTTGTGTGAATGAGTGTGTGTCGTCCTGCAAAAGGCTGGCACCCCCTTCAGGGTGTGTTCCCACCCAGTGATTCCAGGTAGGCTCCGGCACATCGTTACCCTGAAGTGGATAAATGGTTACAGACAATGAATGAATAAATAAATTAAATAAATGGATAGCCTCTGTTGTTTATACAATAATATACATACTTAGCAGGCAATGTTTGTTATTATTCATATATTATCATTCATTCATTAATTCATTTATGTTTTCAGATTTTATTCTCAGGGCAGATCAGGATAGTATGGTTTCAAGCCTTGCCTTATGTTCATGTTAAATCATGTGAGGTGTTGTTTCTTGCCATATGCAAAGTATATATTTTATGCTTGTAGGGAACCTCACAGCCAAATTGAGAAGAGGCGTCGGGACAAGATGAATAACCTTATTGATGAGCTGTCGGCTATGATTCCCACATGTAATCCCATGTCCCGCAAGCTTGACAAACTTACTGTGCTGCGCATGGCTGTGCAACATCTCAAATCACTCAAAGGTATATGAATGCAAGCAAACAAACACATAAATGCCACAGCTTTCAGAATCATAGCCTAACAACAATGCATCATTGCCTCAATGCAGATTTTCTTGTTTCACCAGGTGCAACCAGCTCTTTTGCAGAAGCCAATTACAAGCCTTCATTCCTCCCTGACGATGAACTCAAGCACCTTGTTCTCAGGGTAATCGTGCAAAATGTACTGCAGCTGGTCCAGCATGGTTGTTTAAAAGCTCTCACACTGAATGAAAGCACACAAGGTTTTACAACTACAGAATGCCAAGATCAGTTTAGGAAAATGCCAAGTGTATGTTGGCAGTGTGTCAATAGCGAAAAAGAAAGTGTTTTAAACACTTTTATCAACATTCTTCTCTCTGTGTCCATCTTTTAATGGACTGTGTAAACAGTGTGTTCTCAGTTCTGGAACAGCTGTATATTTTCATTCTTTTGACCTCCAGTGATCTTGTTGCTCTAGGCTGCAGATGGATTCCTGTTTGTTGTTGGCTGTGACAGAGGGAAAATTGTCTTTGTTTCAGAATCTGTCTCAAAAATACTTAACTACAGTCGGGTAAGTTGTTGGGTTTTAATTTTCCTCCCTTAAACAATTTAAACCCAGTGGCTAGGCCCCACTATTTTATATATATATATAAAATATTATTATTATTATTTATTTATTTATTTATTTTTTGAGAACAGTGTTTGTTGTTATTTACGAATCATAGACAATTATTAACTGGTCTTTGGCACATTTGAATTTTGTTTTGCTTTCTAGCCAGAGCTCATTGGTCAGAGTTTATTTGACTATGTTCATCCCAAGGACATTGGAAAAGTCAAGGAGCAACTCTCTTCCTCTGAGCTTTACCCACGGGAACGCCTTATAGATGCCAAAAGTAAACACTTTAAAGCTAGAGCTTATTCTTCTTTAAAGAGTGTTTCATTTTAATTATAGTGTTGAACTTTTAAAAGTCTAAATACAACCTCTATAACGTGTGTGTGTGTGTGTCTCTTTAAATTTATTTTATGTGTATTTGTTTGTAGCGGGACTGCAGGTGCAGGCAGATTTGCCCGTGGGAGCCGCTCGGCTCTGCTCAGGGGCTCGCCGATCATTTTTCTGCCGAATGAAGTACAACAAAGTCATTGTTAAAGAAGAGAAGGAATTCCAGGCAGGCTCCTCCAAAAAGAAAGGTATGTTGCACAAATATATGCTTCAGTCTCTTCTGAGCATTTAAGACTAGACATCTGCTTGCATCCTATTAGAACAAGTGGGCCTCTGGAGGATCTTAAATTATGCACCCCTGGTCAAATTAATTTTGCAAATCATAAGTTCAGTATACATGATTATTACAATATAATCATTCTAGAGGTTGAGGTCAGTGTAGATTATAAATGGGGATTTATAGAGTCAAGGCAAAATAGCAAATGTTGGATTGAATCATAACCTCAAAAATACCATTGAGCCTGACTATGTTAAACACGTTGTGTACATGCATGTAAGCTGTGTGCATTGTGCATCCATTTATTAATTTTGTAGTAACAGAAAATGTGTTATATTTAAAATTTGGTGTGTATTTGCACCCATGTTATTAATGTTAATTATACAATCTTGTGATTATTACAGGTGCAGAATTCAGAGGAAAGGTACTATAATCAGAGATGTGCAGTAATGACAGAATCATATCCATTTATGCACATGTGCTTAAAGAAATTATTTACACCAGACACCTTATTAGATTTGACAAACATGTGATGAGTTTGATATTGTTCCCCAGAAGTGCACAACTTTTAGGCAAGACTGGGCTTTACTGTCACCATTTTATGCATTGATAACTTTATTGACGTTGCCACATGTACATGGACAAGTATTGGCTTTTTCAACAATTCCCATTTCAATTCCCTGGTTATGAAATCTCCTTTTAATACAAATCCAGCTCAAACAATACTTCAGTTATGGTGGTATGGCTTCCAATGTGAGATTTCTTTCTCTTTCTCTTCTCAGAATCTCAGCGGTATTGCACGGTTCACTGCACTGGCTACATGCGTACCTGGCCTACGAGTCAGCTCGGCACAGAGGGTGAAGCTGAGGCTGACAAAGACAGCTCACATTTCAGTTGCCTCGTGGCCATAGGGCGTGTGCACCCCCATATTGTCCCCCAGGCCAACGGAGAAGTGAAGGTCAAGCCCACAGAATTTGTCACTCGCTGTGCCATAGATGGCAAATTCACATTTGTCGATCAGCGGTAAACATATTATAAAATTAATTTGTTTTTTTTTATTTATCTCTTTTGTTTAGTTTCTAAATTATACCGTAACATCCTGTTTATTTTTTTATAATTGCATTTTTTTTCTCAGAATGTCTGTACCTTTTTAAGCCAGAGATATTACCATATTTTTTTACTTTTATTTTGGCTGTTATTTTATATAAACTTAAATTTATCTCTTGTATATATGTGCATATGCTCATCCTGAATATCTGTATCTTTACCTGTTACAGAGCAACCACAATTCTGGGCTACCTGCCACAGGAACTACTTGGCACGTCCTGCTATGAATACTTCCATCAAGATGACTTGCCTCATTTGGCAGACAGGCACAGAAAAGGTCAGTGAGTAAAATTTAGAATGTTATAGATTAGTTTTACTAAAACACACAGATAATTAAAATTAAAAGCTAAAATAAATGCTAATCTGTTTCATGAAATTTGCTTGAAACTAATGTGTTTCTGGCTTTTCTTATCATACTGGCATCAAAATATGATTTGATTTGTCAAGGTTTGAAGCTTATCTGAGAAACCAGACACATTGATGCACAACATTAATTTATCACGTGGCAGCAGTGTGTGCCACCAGCAAATAACAAATCTTCATAAGAGATCAGATGTTTAAGCTCTTGACTGTAATTGAACAGACTATCTCTGTTAGATTGTATTTATCAGCATAAAGTTGCAAGAATTAATTTCATGCCTGGTCAATGTGGATGTTTAAATTGTGGATGTAATTTAAAATAAATTAAAAACAATGTAATTCAAAATCCAATTTATCCCTTGTTCTTTTGCAGTTCTCAGAAGTAAAGAGAAGATTGAGACAAACTGCTACAAGTTTAAAACGAAATATGGCTCTTTTGTCACCTTACAAAGTCAGTGGTTTAGTTTTATAAATCCCTGGACCAAAGAAGTAGAATACATAGTGTCAACAAATACAGTCATATTGTAAGTACAAGTAGCTGAACATTGCTTGTGAGGGACATATGAATACGTACACATTCTGATCTTAAATCTTTCGAATAATCTTTAGGATTGAATGTTTAAGGAGAGTAGTGAATTGTTATTTGGGCTGTGCTACCATTGCTAACAGTTTGTTGTGTAATACTTGTATTCTTACATAGTGGTAAGAGTAATCCAGGTGGATCAGGGGACAAGTCAGAACAGCCTGTTGATTCAAAAATCGCTGAAGGTAATAACTTTATTTAGTGTACTATTTCATGGCTTAATTTTTCTATAGGTCAAGAACTGATTCAATTTAATCACTATATGAAATGAAACATTCACTATGATCTCTGCAGATAATATTGTCTTAAATGTTTTTTGAATTTGAAAATATGCATAAACGTTTAACATTATTATTATTAACATTTTAATTTCTACTGCAAGTTATATTTTTGATAAACATGGAAAAACACTTTGCATTTGTCTGTTTGAAGTCAGTTTCTACTGTATTTGTTTGGTCAGATGATGGTAAAAAATCCTTACCCAACATCCCAGGGATCTCCAATGCCTCAGGCACAATGTTTTATGCTGGAAACATTGGGACCCAGATTGCTAATGAGATTCTGGATTTCAATAGGTAATGCTAGGAAATTTAGTGAATATTTCTGTTAGAAAAGCTAGAAAAGTATATGTAAATAATTTTTTTTTCTCCCCTCCTCTCACCACCCCCTTCCTTATTCTTGTCTTTAGGATGAACTCCTCCCCATCCAGTGGCAATGCCAGCCCATTCAGTCTGCTTCAGGACAAGTCTCCATTGGCTCTCACGCAAACCAACAGCAATGTGTGTCAGCTTTACAACGTATTCATTTTAGAGGCTGAGCCTGTGTACGAGTTTGGTTTTGTGGTGGCCTAATTCCTTGCTTTCTGTGTTGTCAAGGTGCCAAATGGGGAAGCGACAGATGTGGAGATCCCTGGCAAATCAAGCTCAGAGGATGATGCACGAAGTGGACCCTTTGCAACAGGCGAAAATGTCTTGGGTACCTTTTATTTCATTGCATAAGTTCACATTTTCTTAAGCTTTTATAAAACCTGTAATAGTGTGATTGCGCACACACACCCAAATTCAACATTGACTCTATACCTAAAAAAAAAAAGTGTTTGTGACTTAATTTCTGTTTTTATATATAACCATTATGCTCTTATCCATTACAAAGTATTTCTATTTGTCCCTGCTACAGAAGGAAGCTCTCAGTTGGATCTGGAGGGTGTCCCAGGCCTAGGAAACTTGAGCAGTGATGAAGCTGCAATGGCAGTCATCATGAGCCTGCTGGAGACTGATGCCAATTTGGGCGAGGCTGTGGACTTTGAAGAGATGCACTGGTCTCTCTAACCTCACGGCTTCAACGTCTTTATATTTTTCTTTTGTGGAAAGACCTTCTTATTTTATGAAGGTCTTTTTTTTTTTTTTTTAAACATACCTTCCATTGCTGGGCAGATCATCTACATTCTCTGGCTTTTAGACATTTTAATTTATTAGTTTTTTTGTATTCCTCCTGTAAGAGATACACAGCAAGTCCTCCGATGTTTCATCAGTGGAAGAAGTTGGGATCTGCAGTAAAGGACACCTCCAAACTCTGTTATCCTTTTTCTTATTCTGTCTATCTTCCAGCAGTATGAAAAGCAGGGGTCTGCATATGAGGAAGCTGAGTACCTTAAGCAAACGGATCAGGTTTTATTGGTCTGCTCTGCATTTCTCTTCTCCAGCTTTGAGGACAAAGTTGAAGGAGAGTTCTTGGCCCTGTTCTCCTGTGCTGAGAAAAGCATGCCTCAGTCAAGCCATAAAGCAAGTACCCAAACAGTTCACTATGCTCCAGTGGATTTAGAAACTTAAAAAAATGTCCTTTGGTATTCTACACTTGAACTACGTATGGATGTTTTTAAGGCAAAATCGCACTGAAAATTTTACAGGATTCCTACATCTTTAAGGATTCAAGGGAAACCTGATAGTTATTACTCTCTTATACAGACAGGGTTAAGGTGTGTATGTTTTTTTTTCTTTTCTTTTTAATGAAACAGAACAACATGGGGATGAAGAGGCAGGCTTGTGGTCATTTGTCAAAAAAGAAGGACTTTTTAAGGAGGTCTGAATTGGCACTGGGGCCTGAATATGTTTCTTTCCCTACTTTTGTCTCAAAACCTGCATGAGTTTGTTTCATTTAACCTTGGTTGATCCTTCCAGATATGTAATGCATTCAGTTATGTATTATGCTTTTTAAAAGCTAGTGATTTGGTCTGAGTGATTTTTAGTGAGGCTGTCCTAATATGAAGGTTTTTTTTTTCAGGAAACACTGACAGTCTTTTTCATGAAACAGTAGTGGAAAAGCAGTGAAAAAGTCTAAATATCATTCAAATCAGTCCAGAACTCTCAGGGAGCAACTGATCAGGAAGCCCTTTCCCACCCATCATGTACAGATCGTACTGATTTCCCAAGCTGGTATGCAGACGGTGTATGCTATATATAAAATATTTTCATTATACATAGTAAACGTTACCATCAAATAATTTTTTTTTTATTATTAATTTAAAAATGTCCATGAGTACAAGACTTTAAACTTTAATAGGAAGAAACCTACACAACTAAATTTAAATACAAAAAAGTGTCCATGCTTTTGCCTTTTTATTGGTTTTGTTTTAGTGGGTTTTTTTTTTCTCTCCCCCCTAATGAGGCCCCCTGGCCACCATTTTCTTATTTCCTCTGCTACTATTCCAACCACAACCCCCAGTGGAAGTGTATTTTCTCAAAAGCGTTTTCTGAAAAAAAGTATTACTAGTACTATTAAACATTTTTAAGGGGTGTACTTTTATACAGTACCAATGTCACTGAAAAATGTGAGTTGTCCAAACTCTTCATAAACTGAAATGTGTGGCATCTGAGCAAAAAATGTTAACTTAATATGACCATGTGCTACATTCAGCTGCATCCTCAGTGCTTCAGTTTTTACCATATTAGTTCCAGTTAAGATACCGCAAATCTTTGAAGCATATGCTGTGAATGTGCTCTGCGTCTATCAACTAAAACAAAGTACGCACAATAAGTAAGAAACTTCCACAGATTAAGCTATGGACTACATGCAATATCTGACTTGCAAAGTAATATTGCTAATGGCCAAACCACTTGGCTGCTATCAACTTTGTTAGAAACATTATGTAAAAGCTTTCTCATCTTCACGTATTAATAGTTAATTATCTGCAATCTATTTGTTTTCCCCCAGAGCCCTTTTCCTCAATGTGCAAAAAGTGAGTGTCTGATGGCCTTATGTGTTGGCATGTGTTTGACATTAACTGATATACCAAAGTCATTTCATGTGACGGGATAATTCAGGTTCTTGACCTCAGTGTATCCATAATGTACTAGAGCCATATCCTGTAATTCCTGTATTCGGTGTGCTTGTTTAAAAGATTTTAATTAATGTCCTTGTAAATGTTGATCTCAAATGCTATCAAGACTACTACTTGAAGGGAGGAAGGTCCCATCCCCAGTTCTGTAAGAGTCCACTGTATATTCTCCCTTAGTGTCCAGGAACTCCAACTGCCTGTTTCAGACATGATAAAGCTTGACCACAGTCCCTCTCCTCCCCATGCCTGACTGTACCAAACAGTGGTGAATATTTTTGGAAGGGCATTTTCCTGTAAGACCTTCTTGGTATTACATGAGATCAATTGGAAGTGCTTTTGTGACTAGGCCAACCTGCCATGTCACACTAATGGTTTGGAGTACTAGCCAGTTGGTAGCCTGGTATGGTGGCCAGTGAAGGCTTAGATTGGTCAGATGGGGCCTTAAGCACAGGAACAGCTGCTCTCCACCCAGACGAACAAGCAGTGAGCTGTGACACATGTGCCATAACAATTAGAGGCAAAAAAAATCATGATTTCTTTTGTCTTTTGAGTTGTTGTTTTTCTTTAGAATCTATGTACTGTTTGCATTCATGCCCTGGTATAGTGTCACTGGCTTTCAGTGTGAGTATGTACTATTTATGTCATCTGCTGCAGTGGCACCAAGCAAAAATTCAGTACTGTATTTAGGTTAGAACCACAAATCTTACCTTCTATTGCTTCAGCCCTAGTTAGAGGTATCTTAAATTAGCCTGCATAGAAATATGCTAGTGTTCTTTTTGTTGTTGTTCTTTGTTTTTCTTCTAGTGATATCCATGCATGCCGCCTTTTGTGTACCTGTTAATTTGACTTTTTTTTTTTTTTTTTCTACTTATTTTTTTCCTTAGTGCTAGATAAAGGTGTTGTTTGCCTTATGAAACATGAGACTGGGATTTTGGTTGGTTGTTTGTTTGTTATTCAGTTTCCTTTTTGTGTTTTTTTTTTTTTTTTGGTTTTTGTTTTTTTGGTCTTGGAGAGTGGTTGTTTGTATGCTGAAGACTGTTCATCCACTGGGGACTTCTTCTGCACTTGTGGTTCCCACAGCTCCTCACTTCCATGAACTTCTTGTGAGAGGAATGTGGGTTGGAAGTGAGCAGGACACAGTCCTGCATACACCATTCTGCCCAGGTGTTTGGCAAAGGCTGGTGGAAAACAGGAGAACTTCATCAAGGCCAGATCCATACAGCCTCTTCTTTCTTTATTTTTTTTTTCTCTCTCCCCTCTCCTCACATCCTTCTACCCTGTGTGTTATAAGGCACTATGACACCATCACTGCTGCTGTCAACAGGTCTGGTTCATGACAGTGAAGCTGTCTCTCTCCAGGCAATTCTGTATAAAATTCTTAAATAAACATTAGTTTCATTTAAATCTAATTGTCTTTTCACACTGCAGACATCTGTTTACATGCACAGACAGTTTAGCCAACCAAATTGCAGTTATGCATTGTTCAACTGAGATGGAGAGAGAAAAAAAGGTTTATTTAAATATGCACAATCATACTCTACAGTTAAGGCTCTATGGCCCTTTTTTAAATAAAAGATTTTTCTCTTTAAGATACACATAGCAATAGTCTCACATCTCTATTGGCCATAAGCCAGGTAGGGGGGCTAACTAAGAAATGTTTGTTTTTTAAATAATAATATAGTAAGGTATCAATTACAACTGTAAAATTCTATAGTTCATGTTTTATTTAAGAAATCTAATACTTCACCAAAGCCTATATATTAGTAATTATAAAATAGGCACAATATTACAATTTTAAAATCAATTTTGTAACATTAAGTACATTGTTTTCATTAAGTACATTTTCAGTTAAATGGGACTGTTAAACCAGTTGTACCTACTGAAAATTAGTGAAGTGCTGCATTTTTAAGAAATTGAGAAGAGGGCAGATTTTAACTATTGGTATAAATTAATTTAATAAGTAGTTCATAAGTTGTGCAGCATTCATGTTGTACCAGGTTTTTGTTTGTGTTCCATGCAGCACTATGTTTTTGAATATATACAAAAGTCATAATGTCAGTAAACTAATTTTATAGAATTATGCTTGTAACCAGCCACAGTTTCTGGTGAATGAGGCAAATGTTGGTGTTAAATGTAAATATTTAGCTGCAAGGGAAGTAAAAAAAAAAAAGATTCATGGGCCAGATTTAAGGGCAAGATTTAAATACGAGACTGTGCCACAGTACCTTGACATATTAAGATCCCTGATATACTTTTTGGATTGTATATACCAGTCATTAAATTTTACTAGAGTATTTTATAATCTGCATTTACCTCCTTAGAATGTAAGCATTTATGGGTAATGCTAAAATTTTAAATATTAATATATCTAGATGTATATAAACACAGTTACTTCAACAGGTTTAATCAGCAGGTTTAAAAAGGTGCTAGTATTCTGGAGTCATGTCTATTAGTACCTCAACACCCTTGCAGAGACCTTGATTACAGGCATAAGATTTATTTTAAATATATCTGAAATTCTGTCTTAGGGGTGGTAGGACTTAACCTGTGTGTGTTTATATATATATATATATATATATAAATTTTAATGAACATCTTCCTGTACCTATTCTTTATAAACTGAATGAAAGGATCAGTCCTCTGTTTTCATGTTTTCATCAATGTTTCCTCTTCGTGTTGTTATGCGAGCATTAGCCTGACACCTAGTGGCCTGGGTGGTCAGAGATTCTGTACTAAAACTATTATAAACATGGCTGATCAGTTTGGTGGATCCAAATTATGGAAAACAATGTGCATTAGGTGAACAATTCCCATTCAGAGACTAAAAAGAAATTTAATTCTTCTATGATTAAAAAAAAAAACCTTTCCTAAATATACTTTGCTGGTGGTGAATTGAGGTTAGATGTTGAGATTGAGCTACAGACTTAATGTATGTCTACATTTTGAGCATAAAGCTGGCTGCTGTTAATCAAATCACGTGTTTATCTGCTTGCATCTGTTGTGAATGCTGGCAGCTCATAAAAGCATACACTTTCTACAGCTGCAAATGTATGAAGTGCTTTTCCAAACTGGGTCACAGGGTTATGCAAACATGGTTGTGGGGTGGGCTGTTATCTTGGATACTTGCAGAGGTAAATTTAGTGTTCCAGTTTCTGTTCATAGTATGAGTTCATTTGGTCTAGTGGCCCAATGCTGTGTAGTCAAGAGTATATTAAAACACCTCACAGCTCTGCACACCCTTGAGTAGAGTTATTCTTGATTTAATTGCATTTGCATTAGCTCAAACTGCTTGATACCCCCTACTGGGAGATCACTACTGATTAATTGTACAGATGCAGAATGGCACTTGTAAGAGTGATTAAGCTCAGGGGGGGATAAACTGGGCTGTGGTATATTTGTGATTCTGTGGTTGATACAGAAGCATTGTTGAGAATGGGACAGACGGCAACCTTACCCAGCAGAAGTAGAGGCACATATGTCACAGGACTTTACGAGTGATTTAGGTAAGCTTAAATCTAGATTTAATTTGTGCTTGATTTGCACAATCATTCATTGTTCATTGTTTCATCATAGTTTTCTAGTTTACAGACTAATGACAGTGGGGGTTTTATCGTATTCCATAGAAATATTATGTTGAGGTGTACTGTGTACTTTTATACTCCTTTATGAACACTTTCTCATCATTAAGGAGTCTTGGCCATTTTGTTTCTTTAAGCAGTTATTTGATGGAAGACATTTAGCATTATTATATAAAGTTAATTAATATTTTTAGGGCCTTGTATGGTTATATATTGTATCTGGTTGCAGTGTACACCTAATCTGGCTGGTTGTGATTATTATAGATGTAATAATATCAGATCTAAATGAAACTATTTAGTTGTCATGAACCACTTCATATAGCCTGAACCAATAAAAGTTAACAAATGACTATATGGCTTTAATTGCTGGTGTCTCAACTGGCTAATATATGGACCAATTTCAGAAATAAATAATGCACTGCCTTCAAACACAGTATACCTCAATAAAAGTTTCTCTCATGTCCCAGTGGCCTGATCACTCTGCATGAGTTTAAGCAACACTTCTGCAATGGAACAGTGGGAACAGAGTCTGCAGTACATGCAGAGCAGATATTCCACACACTAGACAACATGAGGTACGGCAGTATTCAGTTGCATTTCATTTTCTTTCTAGTATGGATAGTGCAAAGCTTTGAGTCCACTTTTCATTTGGTTAACTTCCACACAGAAAAGAGATATTTGCTCAAACCTTGTGGATATTCAATGACCGCTTGTTTCCTTGAAAACTACAATGATTGATAAAACTGACATCCCTAACTTCATGCTTCACTTTGCACAAAGACAGATATCAGTATATTATTAACAGGATGGAGTTGTTGACTTCTGTGAGTATGTAACAGCCATCAGCATGCTGATAGAAAGCTCATGAGTGGACAAGTTTGCTGATCATTCAGGCTCTATGACAAGGACAAAGAAGGAGTTACACAATCTGAAATGCTTGAAATCATGCAGATGCACCTCTTGTTCGATATGTGTTAGTTTGTGGAAATGCCAAGGGGTCTTTTATGACCTTAGTTTTATGCCTCATCCGAAGGACAACACCACTTGTTCAGTAGTGTCCCAGTAACTGCGCTGGGGCATTTGGATCCACACAGATCGCTGCTACAATGTCCCCAGTTCGTCCTACCAACACCACTTGCTGCAGACACCTAAGATTTCCTATCCCAATACTGGCCAGGCCCAAACCTGCTTAGCCTCAATGGATGTGCATGTTCTGATGTTCAGGTGCTTGGTTTGCTGGTATTAATCCTCACAGCAGTGTTCCAAAACCTAGTATTAAGCTTTTCCATTAGAATGCAAGGTTTTATTGCAGCCAACCAATGATAAACCTTGACGCAGGAAGATATTTTGGATCCACAGGTGTCTTTTGGATATTTTAGCATCTTATGTTTGAGTGACAGTGGCATTTGCATCTTATGGACAGTGGAATATGCTATTAACAGGCATTTGTTTTTGTGACACTGGAATATATTCCATTGTGGAACATATCAGTAGAATACGCTTAACTAGCACGTGGATGTTTAGGCACCTAGCTAAACGTAGTGTGCCTTAACATCCATGTGCTAAACATAGAGGCCTTACATGCTAGTAAACAGACCTTAAAGCCAAGCAATCGGCATGTTACAAACATAGCATCCCATATTAGCACATAGCCCAATGTATCTATGTTCATGGACCATTGAACTAAGCTGTTCCCATGCTAATATCACAATAAATGTCTATGTCAGCACAAAAAGGCCAGAACTGAAAGTCATTAATAGGTGCCAGTACTACTGGAACAATTTACAACTTGAAAGGTTGAAAGCTGATATTTCAACCAAGACAATTATAACATATCACATGTTTTCCCTGAATATTTTTAAATATTTGTAAGTCTTATGCAAAGTTTGGACATGCTTGAATAAGTTGTCTTATTGATTTTGCAAGTGACAAATTAATAGTCTCTAGAGGGAACAAACATCCGCTCATTTTAACTTATTTAAATTGCAGGAAAAAAGAAAATTAAATGTTGCCAGTCACTTTTTTATTCTCAAAATAAATAAATAATTGTCACAGAACAAATTTTTGAAACTGCGTGCTGATCCGCTCTGAAAATACATTGAACTCTAAGGGAGCTGAAACCCTCCCTAGTGCCAAACAAAAATTAATAACTCAAGAACTGTATTTTCAAATGATCTCAAACATACAGATGCAAGAAAGGGGAAATTTCCCTACCATTTAAAATTTAAATTAAGTCTCTAGGTGAAAGTATAAGGAAGTTATGGGGAAATGTTCGGCTGAAAAGTGAAAAAAGGCTTTCCGGGCAGAGGACCTAGAGTGCGATGACATCAGGCACTCTAGCCATCCCCCATTCAAGTGAATGGAGAAGTTTTGAAGGAAGGATTAAACTAGACGGATGAGTGTGAGAGGTCCGATTTTTGACGTGCTTGGTCTCAGTGTGCCCGGGTCTGACTGTCTGAAATCTCGTGTATGACTGTGTGAAGTTTCATGGCTATAGCATGAAAACCCTAGGAGGAGTAGCATTTTACATTTCACGAATAGAATAATAATAAGAAGGAAGAAAAAAAAAATTGAATAATAAGATTTCGAAGAACAGTAAATTTGACAAGCCAAATTAATTAAAGTGGGAGGCACAGTGGCGCAGCGGGTAGTGTTACTACAGCTCCAGGAACCTGGAGTTTCTGGGTTAAAGTCCTGCTCTGGTGACAGTCTGAGCTGGTGTGTTCTCCCCGTGGGTTTCCTCCGTGTGCATGGGCCTGTGAAAACTTGCTCCCGATAATTCAGTGTAGGCTCCGGACCAACTGCGACTCTGAAGTGCATACGTCTTTACAGATAATTAATGGAATTAAAGTTAGAAGTGTGATGAAACAAATGGCTTTTATTTTTAAATGACTAAGAATGCCTTGATATTAAATTATTGACACATTCAGGTGGTGTATAATTTGTTGAAGCAATTCTTTTTTAATAAATTTAGTATAAAATCGATAGAAATATCATCATGAGCTTGTGAGGTGGGGCAGCAGGTAGTGTCGCAGTCACACAGCTCCAGGGACCTGGAGGTTGTGGGTTCAATTCCTGCTCCAGGTGACTGTGTTTGAGGAGTTGGTGTGTTCTACTCGTGTCCAGGTGGGTTTCATCCCGCAAAAAAAAACAAAACAAAAAAAAAAAACAACCTCTAAAGTGTCCGTAGGTGTGAGTGAATGTGTGAGTGTGTGTTGACCTGTGAAGAACTGGCGCCCCCTCCAGGGTGTTTTCCCATCTTACGCCCAATGATTCCAGGTAGGCTATGGACCCACCGCAACCCTGAACTGGATAAGCAGTTACAGATAATGAATGATTGAATGAACAATGTCTTGATATCTTCATGACTTGAGGCTTTTCTTTTGAAATCAGTTCACCTACACACTCCCTTTAAAATGGAAGGGAAAATTAGATGAATAAATCTTACCCTAATGTTTGAAAGAATAATTGAAAGAAGGTTGGCACTACATCTCTGCTCCATTAGAGGGCAATAGAGACTGGCTTTGCTGCTCCTGATTGATGGCTGGCAGTGTACAAGATGAGTGTTGCATCCTCTCTGAATAAACCTAATCCACTGACTGCTAAGGAATGCATCAACAAGATATTCATACGACTGGACAAAGACAACAATGGTAAGGTGATTTGTAATGCAGAGACCCTTAAATAACTGTAAATCTAGTTATATTTTTGTCCTTAACATAATTTGCATAATTACAGTTAATCTAGATGACTTTTGAATCAGAGTCTGTACTGAGACAGCTGGGTAATCTCTTCTTTTTTTTTCCCTTACATTTCCACAGCCATTATCAGTTTGGAGTAATTCATTGAGGGGGCACTGGACGAGGAATGGATAAGAGAGATTCTGCAGTGTGATCCAAACACAGAGAAGGATCACAACCTGTTTAGTGAGCTAGAAATTCAGGTTCATTCAAGCATACAGAAGGATGGATGTCCTATATAAAATACAAATTCCCTAAAATGACAATGTTTGATGTTTGAATTTACAGATATTTTTATTTTTGTTTGTTTTGGATTATACATTTCAATCAAAAATCGGATGCTGGCAACCTGTTCTTGGAACAGAAGCATATATGTTACTTTTTAACATTTTAAGATTTTTCACCCTGGTCTGAAATCTTAATTTCTTGTTTAAATATTCAGCTGTGGAAATGTTCATGCCACGTCATGTGCATTATTTTCACAGAATTACATGCTGAAATATATTGACAAAACACTGCATTTCATAATCTGTCCCAACTCCCAAGGAGATACCTACCTTGAAAAAAAAGGATGAGTTAGTCTATTTGCAATATGCCCATGGCAAACTTCTTTTTTCATGACGCACAGGATGCTCTCACAGAACAACCATGCGGTGAGAACAAAATTCACAGCCTGAAGACAAAACAATTAAAGACTGAACAAATATAAATGTATTAATTTGTGTTAGTTTTAATTAGTAATATTATCTTAATTTAGCCTAGCTGCTCCCTTTTTGAGTAATCAGGACTTGTGTTCTTGCACTTACCTTAAAGTATTCATATTAATAAGAAAATCACTGGAAAAATCTGCTGGACCATTTAAAATGGAAGGCAAAATTCGCTATACCTTTATACGCTATTGTTTTTAAGGCATTAAAAAATTAGTCTGTGTTTTGTTTCTGTTTGTGCTACGATTAGAAAATGTAGTACGACCACTGCTTGGCGGAATAATCTTCCTAAACAAAACCCTGCTGTTATCACAGACTGATATACGTGCCGGTAAAACACTTCGCCATCCAGTCTGCGGTCGGGAACTATGTTGTATAAGTTTAATCTCCAGCAGTTCTCGTGAACACTGAAAATTTGGCCCCGGTGGAAATGAAACAGCGCCTCGTCTCTGGTCAATCCCTGTGGGTTTGGGGCGGGCTCTTCCCGGTCAGTGACGCAGGCTCTTCCCCACCTCGGTGGTGAGTGTCGACATGGCGCTGGGAGAGGGGGCACACGGAGAGAGCTGCTGCGAGAAACAACTGTGTGAAAAATAAGAGAAAAGGACGATAAAAGTTCCAGAGAGACCACCACGTTCTCACAATTTCCCCGTGGACACAAGTTAAGCCTGTGGTGAGTTATTTTTGAATATTTTCTTGATAAATCAGCCGTGGACACTTCTAAGAATCCGCTTTCCAAACTTGCTTCGTGCAGAGTGGAGTGTAATCGGCGGAGAGTGGGGAATGTGTGTTATTAGCTTACCGTCGTATCACTGAATCGAAAAGTTGACCAATCCCCGTTAGGATAATTCTTTAAAACGTCTTTACCTTTAACTTGTATCATTAACGGTTAGTAATGACAGTATAGCTGGTCGTTTCCCCAAACTTCTAGGTTCTTCCCTGAAGAAAGATTTCAGAGACCATTGGCTGAGTTATTTTTTAACTTGCACAGAAAAGCTGCGGGTAATGTCTGATCTCTGCTTTAAATAACTGTAGAGATGTGAAGAGGTTATTCGTAATTAGTCGAATAAAATGTCGTTGGCAGAGCAGAGCTCTGTTCCACGTAATCACGACGGAAACAGACGGCTTTTCCCACTGGAAAAATGGAGAAATATGTCCAGGCCGACCGAGTTTCATTTACCTGCAGAGCCACGATGTTTTTTTTTTTGTTTGTTTGTTTTTTGTTTTGAAACTATACGTCCAAGATTAACCCGTTAAGTTTTGTTCGATTCCTCTTACCAGTATCACACTTTTAGTTTAACAGATACACACAATGTTTGCAACGTGATACATGGCTTTTATTGTAAGTAAATGCCACAGGAAAAGTAGCCTATATGCAGAAGAAACACTTTATATCACACACATTATACAACATTAAAGAATATTCATTTAGAAGGCTTACATTACTGTAGGAGCATATTTATCCCGATCAGACCAAACATTTATTTTGACCTCCGTATTTCTACATTCATTGTCCAATTTTACCACCTTTTGTTAGATTCTTTACAATGCTCTTTAATGATCTGGACCACCTCAAAGCTGGTATTTGAATAGTGGATGAGTCTGAGCACTGGTGTGAAATTGGTGTGTTGTGCTGGTAGGGGTGGATGAGGCACACCAGAGCTGCTGGAGTTTTTAAACACCTGTGTCACTGCTAAAGTGAGAATTAGTCCACCATCCAGAAATATGCAGCCATCAGCATCCTGGGTACACTGATAAGAACTATGGCATGACCAACACAAACTGTACCAAAACATACAAGCTTCTGTTTCTGTCTTTGCATCTACAATGTGGACCAACACGGTAGGTGTGTCTTACAGAGTGGACAGTGAGTGTAGACAGTTTTAAAAACTTTAGCAATGCTGCTGTCTGATCCACTTGTACTAGTACAATTACCCAAGTAGCACAGCATAGCGCTGAGAATGATCCACCACCCAAAACAATGCACAATACATGGACTACAGCATGTAATTGTAGAACTGCACATTGATCATGTATGGTAAGTGGAGTTGATAAAATGCACAAATGACAAATTTGATTATGTAAGAATCTTTGATTATTAAAGTAAAGACCTGAGCAGTGTCCGAAACTCATAATGATTAGATATTTCATCTTTAAATAATACAAGGTATAAAATGACCAGTTCTTTTTTTTTAAGTAGGCCATTATGCTCAGTCCACATAAACACTCTGCTAACCCACAGGAAGAAAAGCACAAGAGTGTAAATGTGTGTTATTTAAGAATAGATTTGCAGCAGCATTGGATCAAATTCTTTCTGCCCCTTTCAGGGCCCAGGGTATTATCTGCTTTTACTGGCCAGATGCCAACACTCATTGATATCACTTGAACATATCTGCTGTACAATTCAAGCAGTATAAAAAATTGCAGTGCCTAAAAATGGTTTTCATAGCACACTTGCAGTTGTGCAATCCTATCATTCACGAAATCTTGGAGAGATAATGTTAATGGTATTACAGGGACATGAGCAATATTTGTGCTTGTTTTTCAAGTCTCATCAAAGTATGTATGTTGTGAGGAATAGATTTATTTGAACGAGTACCTTGTTATATCCCCACACAAATGTGAATATGCACAGAGTAAATTCCAAAACATATAAATGATAGTCTTATCTGTCACTGCAGATTTGTTAACCTGTTACACATTGTGGGTGAGTATGAGCAAAGAGGTATGTTTACCTCAGCAGAGAAGATTTTACCTTTGTTTTTACAGCATACCATAGATAGCCAAGCAGACCATCTGCCTAAACTGCAGTTGTGTGGGGCTGAAAAAAAGTTTTCTTCCGTCAGACTTCCTTGGAATAGGAGACAATTATGTAAAATCAGCATCAGAGCTGACAGTCACTGTATTGGTTTGCTCCCCATGTTTGAAATATCTAGGCAACATTCTGAAGAATAGCTTAGTTATGAAATTTTAACTTATATATTCATTTTTCTGTGAGATTAAAAGCACTGCCCACTTAACTCTGAGTTCTCAGCTGTTCTGTATCATCTGTGTCTCGTCACTGGAAAAACTGTGCTGTGCTTTTGGGCTTACAGTGGTGCACTGTGCTAAAAACTGGAAATCAGAACAGCTTATGTTTCTCTCTATAAAGTGTGGCGCCAAGCCCAAACCAAAATAACACAGCAGTATAACCCTGAGTTAAAATTAAAAACATGACATTTGGGTACACATCACACAGCACGTATTTGAGCTTGTTAGTAAAAAGTATCCCCATGCTACATTTATGTTTGTTTTTCGACTGTCACATTGTACTTGATTAAGTTTTGATCGGGTGAAACCTGATGTGATTTATTTATTTATTATTTATATTATGATTATTATATATTTATAAATAATTATTTATAATACAATTATTTTCTTGACTGTGCACCTTGTTTCTTTTCGTGATTCAAAGTAAGCTTGCTGATCTGCGATTTTATGTCACAAGTACTGAAAAACCTGAAAGCTGGTATTCTTCCCCCAGCATGTGCCAGTGAAGGTTTGTTTCTGTCAGCCAGTTCGAGGTTCTGACTAGGACAGCAGAGCCAGTGGAGTGTAGCCCAGAGGCACCCAGCCTGATGGATCTCACAGGCCATTAGGGTTTCTTTTTTTTTTTCTTCTTCTTTCTTTTTCACGCTTGTTACTTTCCATTGCAAGAATGGCTGCATGTTGCTTTAGGGCATGCTTAAAGGGAGGGCAAAATTGAAGGAAATATATGCACTATGGATGTTGTTTCTTTTGAGTTAAAGAGAACTGAAATTACTGGTGTAGTGTATACGCTGCTCTATGTTGTAATACCAGCTGCAACATGTTACACCACTGAAGACATACTCCATTTAGTTCAGTCATGAATGAGCTATTTACATTCACATCCTTCACCATGTAGTTATTTGCTGAAGCAATAAGAGAAAAATCAATACATTGTAATAAAAACTATGTTGCTTTCAATCTACACCATTCCAAATGAACTGTGTTTAAATGGTAGACAGACTGCTCTTGCTATATATATATATTAATGTTCTGGTGAAATTCAGCGATTTCCTGTTTGGCCTCATTCTAATGTGAAATTCCTGTGACCACATGTATGTGGAATGCACAACATCCCAACATCCCCACATGCTCATAGCAGTGATTCCTAAATCGCATGCAGCTCTGTGCTGTTATTGTGATTGAGATGAACATCACAAAGAACTTGTGTTATCATTTGACTGGGCCGGGAGCCATTGTGTTCCAGCTATGAGAGGAAATTCCAGCGTTGCAAGAATCTGCAATGCAAAGCAATGTATGCTTATGTCTCTCTCTCTCTCTCTCTGTCTATGTAGCTTGATGTATTCCAGTTTTATTTGAATTTGTACCTAATGCCTTAGGAAGTTAATTTTTAAAGGTTAGCACCTGACTGCCTGACCTAATATTAAAATTGTTAGAAAACCTAATTACCGATTGAATAATTAGTCGCAATTAATGCAGTATGTTTTGGGTTTTTGAGGTAAGAATTGGTAACTGTTTCATGCTCATTGTTCTCATTAGGTTAAAGCAACTGTATTTTGGCACTTGGCTGAATGTTTTGTAGTTTTACAATACTCTTTGATCTGGTGTAGACAGCAGTTCAGCAGCCAGATTGAAGCTTTTTTGTAAGAACCTAGTAATCACTAACAGCGTATTTGCCCTGACCTTGAAGATTTCATGCCTTCTGAGCACTTTGTTTAGTCTATAGCAGCTGACTGTGGGCTTAGGGAACAATGCAACAAACCTTCTAGACTGAAACTATTTCATGCCGGCACAGAATATCATTTAATTATACTGCACATTTTCCCTAGGTAATCTGATTGATAGCACGTGTGACTTGCAGCAGTCAAAACCTTTTCATCACATCTTTCTTTATAGTTGTTTGATCTCAAGTATGACTGAGTTATGTTCTTGGCAGATATTTTTTCCCCTCTGCTTGTTTATTAATTCAACATATCAGGGCAAAACTGTTGCTTGCAAAACAAGTCTAACCATGCCTCTGTTTTTTACTCCATGATGCATTACATCATGGGTGTAAAATGTATTCTGCACCATTTGGTCAACAATGTTGTTGAAATGCTTTATATATGTGTTGCTTGGGGTGCAGAAAGGGCTCTGAATCCCATTTTATATCAGAGAAGTGTCATTGCTGCAGTACCAAAAAGTTTACAAATTCAAAACTTGCTTTAGAATTTGGAATTATGTTATTTGAACTTAAGGGGTTTTATGAAACAAGACACTTCTGGAAAGGATTTCTGTCAAACCAACTAACATAGATGAGCTAGACAGGCTTGACTGAACTAGTCTCTTGACAAATTAATGCTTTCTTTCTGCTCCTTTTTTGAGGAAGGGCCTGAAAATAGAAAATGTAATAAAACATTTGTTGTGTAATTAAGTACTGTTAACTATGGATTCACAGGGACTACTCTGTAGATGTTTTTTGTTGTAAAATACTCACAGTACTCCTTCCAACAAGGTCACATCAACGTATAAATCATCGATATGCCTAGACATTTTTATGACCACTAGATATTTTGTAATGGGTGTTAAAATAGTGGTTAAATTTGGGTGTTGTCTTGCAGATAGTCTGAGGTGCATTTTGTTTCCTTGATGTGGTGTGTGTTTGTGGGAGGTTTCTATAAAACTCCAAGAGCATAAAAGTGAAAACCACTGCCTGAATGCTGGGTGTCACCCATGTGTTAGACCAGCTGTTTAAATAAAGCTCACCATTTCAGCTGGATGATTAAATACTTTCTCCAACCTGGAAATCACAAACCAATATGTTACAATGAGTAATAGTGTACGACCTGTTCTGTGATTCCTCTTAGATAAATAGTTGTAAGTTTAAAACAAACAAACAAAACAAAAATAACAGGGTATAGATCAGTATCTACCTTAACTGTGCAGGAACCTTGCAGCTCTCCAAACCTGTCCCCTCCAAATCTGATAAGCGCAATTTAAAGCTTTCATATTTTAAAGTAAGGAGAAAAGCAGGCTCCTTCAAAGATGAGCACCTCTCCAGTAGCCATCACTGAGGTATAAAAAAAAAGTTAAGATTAGTCAGTTTTTAGACAAAGATATAAAGAGAAAGAGAGAGGTGTAGATTTTTCAGTTCTGATTGGGAAATTAAGCAAATGAAGGGTTGTTTCTGAAGTTATTGATATCCAGATGGACATTTGGGAATTCATCTGATGTGTTTGTACTAGTGTGAAGCACAGTGGTGGCCTCAGCTGTTTCGTGATTATTTCATTTTTTGGGAAATTTCATATATGGTGGGTATACATTGGTGGAGGGGATATGAGAACATGACAGAGTTGCTCTTCACTTGTTTGTTCTAACAAGTGAGACTAAGAGAAAGCCCTTCTGTGTTCTTGGGCGGTGGTCCAAACAGGACTCACTGTGTGTTGCCACTGGTCCCTTAACAGTGTGCCTTGTGTCCCAAGCAGCAGCATGTGAGCACTGTGCCAATAATTGAGGTAAATGGCTCAATTATGCTTTCTAATGTAAGGAAAGAGTGTTGTGTGCTAAAAGATCTATGTCGTAGACTGGTATTAATGTGAGGGCACAGAGATGAGATTAAAAAAAACGGGTACAAACAAATTAGAGCATTGAGCAAAAACTGCAAAAAAAAAGTAAAACCGAGGTATTTTGCTCACTCTTCATTGCTTGGTGTTTGGGTTAAAGTGAACTGTGCCGTATTGTCATTTAAAGGAACAGGGGCTAAAACAAGTTCTGAACAGAGCTGTGTTGTTTGATTCTTTTATGTCTTTTGAGTCCTTTTTGTTGGATGTCACAGATTCATAAACACCCCCTGGGGAAAAAAACGGGTAACATTTTCCTTAATTTCCCATCATTTCAGTTCAAAAACCCGCACTTGGTGTAAAATAATAATTGTATATATATTTAAAAAAAATTAAATGGTTCGCTTTAATCAGGCTGAATTCTCCAGCCTGGTGTTGTAGGAGTCGCCATTTATCTCTTAATTCTAGCAGTGCTTTTAATTGAAAAATTAAAAAGACAATATTTTAAAAGTGGGTACTGGGAAATTGTATTTATTGTTATATTTTTAAAAAAATATTTGCCCGTTTTGAATTTGATACCACTATCAAATTTCAGAACAATTGGGCCGGACAAACATCCCAAGTTGTGTAATGATTCAAAAATAATTTAATGAATTAATTATTGGTAAAAGATCAGTGACATTATTGGGTTTAATATGAATCCACAGGGAGTCTTTCAGAAGTAAAGGTGGGGAGAGTTTCAGTACTATGTGGAAGACTGCATGAGCAAATTGTAAAAATCCTAGAAAGATGTTTCTCACATTACAATAGCAGAGAACCTGGGGATTTGTTTCCCTCTAGAATATATATCATTCAAAGATTCAGAGAATCTGGAGAAATCTCTATATGCCAGGGATAAACCCCAAAACAAATTTTTGGTGGCTGTGATTTTCAGGCCCTCATATGTCACTGCATTAAAAATGGCCATGTTTCTCTAGTTGGGCGGCACGGTGGCGCAGCAGGTAGTGTCGCAGTCACACAGCTCCAGGGGCCTGGAGGTTGTGGGTTCGATTCCCGCTCCGGGTGACTGTCTGTGAGGAGTTGGTGTGTTCTCCCCGTGTCCGCGTGGGTTTCCTCCGGGTGCTCCGGTTTCCTCCCACAGTCCAAAAACACACGTTGCAGGTGGATTGGCGACTCGAAAGTGTCCGTAGGTGTGAGTGAATGTGTGTGTGTCTGTGTTGCCCTGTGAAGGACTGGCGTCCCCTCCAGGGCGTATTCCTGCCTTGCGCCCAATGATTCTCTGGACCCCCCGCGACCCTAAATTGGATAAGCGGTTACAGATAATGGATGGATGGATGTTTCTCTAGTTGAAATCCCTGCACAGGCTCAGAAACACTTCAGAAAAACATAGTTTTCAAAGTGTATGGTTAACATTACTGTGTTTAAAGAAAAGACTTTTAAAAGAGTGTGACACCCTATCACATCTAAGGACAATGTAAAAAGCTTTCTGTCAGAAACTATGATTTTTGTAACAACTAGGCCTGGGCAATTAATTGAAAACTAATCGAAATCAACTATCAGACATTCTAATTGACATAATCTTGTCTACATCAATTATATTGATTATTTTTATTCTGGTATGTCCCCACTGTGTGTTCATGTACTGGCTCTTTTAAAATCACGCTACCGACCTGTAGTTTCATGATTCTGTCGCTATCTGCCACATGGAAGCAACCTAAACTCAGAGGCCGACTGAGCGACTCAAGCAGCTGGTACAAAGAAAAAAATCAGTGTCTGTGGTTTGGACGTGTTGTGTTTTGAATATAATTAAAACGACACTGAACAAAAAGATGTCAAAATTAAACACTGAGAAAAACAGATTAAGCGACCAAAGCACAATCACACACCAAATATAAACAGTGCTCAAAACATAAGAGAGGAACAAGCTCCTAGCAACATTAGAAGAAATGTCTCTGCTTTAATACTAAAAATAGTATGAGGGTCAAAAATACAAAAAACAAAATAATCATTTATTAATCGTAATCATGGTAAAAAGTACAATTGATGAAGAAGACTGCAACTAGTTTTCTCTGTACACTCTTAGAAAAACTCTCACTGTGGTAATACCCTCAAGGGCACATATTACATTTAGTTAGGGAACATAACTTTGAAATGTTCTGTATTGTAGATTTTTAAGTTGCGTTGATTCAAATGCCCAATTTCATCTCCCTGACTTATTAATTATTATTCTATTTGGCACAGTACTATGAAGAACCACTTCATCCACCACAACACCGCCATGTTTTAGCAAATGCACATTTACCATCACATTCTAAGTATGCAGTTCAGAACAATATATACAGGTTTCGGAGAAACATGCTTCCATACAGACCTTGTTTTTTCATAGAAGACCTTGCGGTAACAGATGAGCAGCTGAAATCCTATTCAAACAAGCATGGGAAAATATTTCACTTACAAAACTACAGGAATTGGTTATCGCTTTTCCCAAACTTTTAAATTTTTCTTAAAAAGGTCATGCAGTACAGTAATAAACATGCCCCTGCACCAGCTTCTTTGAAACGTGTTGTGGGCATAAAATTTAATATGGGCAATATTTAAAAAATAAAAATAAATGAATAAAATATAAAAATAAATATTTAAAATTATAGTTAAGATACCGAAATCCTGTCTTTGTAATTCTTTTCAATGAACACTTCTGGAAGTTTGTATTTTTGTTAATTAAATTCTCATCATGTCACATGTTAAACAGTATGTTTAAAAAGACTTGCTTCTTTGATCCTCTTTCAAATTCTTTCAGGAAATGCTATTTGCTAAATCATCTTTGGTATATATGATGGAATAAATCCTTGATACTTAGTTTTTTTTCTTTTGCAGGCCTAATACAATAGACTAAAGATGATGTCTGATGCTAGTGACATGTTGGCAGCTGCCTTGGAACAAATGGATGGAATCATAGCAGGTAGGTCTTGTACATGAAATCGTAGAATTGGTAAAGGTCCTGACAGGAATCTAAAGAGTGAACTCAAAGGGATTGGTGTGGACGTTTACTGTTATATATACACACCTTTCACAGAACACATAGCCTCATGTTTACTGGAAAATTTATGTTTAAATCAGGGAGTATAAAAAGATACAACAGTCAAAAATTTTCTAAGCATCATCCACATCCACATCTATTATAATAATTAAATACACATTATTGGACAATTTAATTTCTATGATTTCTATAGAAATCTTTGTTGTTCAAACCTCCCTGAAATGTATCTAGGATTTAAACCCTGTTTGTACTAGAACTAAGGACCTAGAAAATTGTTTAAAAGGTTATGTTACTCTGCAACTCCCATAGTCATGGGATTTGACAGGCATTGTTGGTCAGTCTCAATGAACTGGCTTATGAAGTAATGCAATAAACTTTTTCAGCACTAGATAATTATAGGGCTGGCATTTTGAGTAGACGTAGCCTGTCACATCACATGATGCCCTGAGGCCTTGGCAACTATAGCCTTTATTCTGGTCTATTTCAGACTCTTTTTACCAGCCCTATATTCAGTGTTGCCCTTAAGGCTCAGTACAAGGGCACACTTTTTTGGTCCATGTTTGATACTCGGAATCTTTCCTGACTATGCCTTGAATCAGAAATCATCTTTCATATGTGGTATACTGTCAGTTGCTTGGCTGTGCTGCTGAAAAACATGATTTTAAGAATTATAATCTCCGTCTAATAATGAATATGCTTCTTTTGAGAATTGTTGCTTTTTTAAATTGTGTTATCACATTGTTTTAAAAGTCACTTTTTCATTCATTCTGCTTTAAAAACAGTTTTCAGTAGACTATGTGACATTCTGTCAATTGTCTGTCAGGCTCTAAGGCACTGGATTACTCCAATGGCATTTTTGACTGTCAGTCTCCAACCTCACCGTTCATGGGAAGCCTGCGGGCGCTGCACTTGCTGGAGGATCTCAGGGGGGTTTTGGAACTCATGGATTCGGAAGAGAGAGAGGGACTGCGTTGCCAAATCCCTGACACTACAGCAGACTGCTTAGTGGAGTGGCTGCAGGGCCACCTGGTATGTATTTTGCCTTCATAAGAGTGTCATGTTACTGCTGTTTGTTACTGCATATAGGCAAATAGTAATAAATAGTATGGTATTGCTATGCTGTAAATAGATCTGGAATTTATATTTGAGCTTTGCTGCATCCTAATGCTTTTGTTTGTTGCTTTTGGTAAAGCAGGTAATTTAACTGAAATTTGTTTGTCAGCATGCTGTCTCTGTCTATAATGATATCCAGTTTATGGTCATCTTAATTAACAACCCAGTTCTTACTGTATGCTGAGAGGGAGGTTTGGATGTCAGCCAAAGGAATGCCAAAGTCTGCATGTAATACCATAATAGAGTCTGTTTACTCTGAGATTTGTGTTGGTCTATTTGCCATTTAAGGTGGTGTTAGAAGAACAAAGAATTCATGCATAAACTAAGATTTAACACACAGCTTTTAAATCCTTCTTTGTGATATGTTAAAGAACATAGTGTACCCCTTTTTACAAAAGTTAGCACAGTTCCCTGGGGTAGTAATGAAATGTCTGCGACAAAATAACGCAAGGATCTAACAACACAACACCAGTCTCCCCATCTAACAATCCCTTTTCAGAATGACCAGTTTCAGCATCTGTTCCTTTAAACGGTAATGAGCAACAGTTCAGTTCAGCACAAGAGCCCAGAAGTGAGGAATAAAGAGCCTGCTTTCATGGGGCTCTCTTTCTTATGGTTCTTCTATTGACAATATTAAATCAGTTTGCATAGTGCTCTCATATAAACGAGGGTCCAGCACTGGAGATACTCAGACGAGGAGGCAGGATAACTCTAATTCCTGCACTCTGCATAAGATGCCTCACAAAATCAGAACGACTCATTTTATCCCATGTTTTCTCACTTCTGCTGAGCACAAAAAACCTTACTGGGTTGTGTTATTTCAAAGCTTTTGGGATGGTAGGAGCTATACATCCATAAAATTGGTGTACTAAGGCACTGAAAAAAATGTATTTGTCTTGTTATCCATTGTTTTCCTTTGTTTTTCTTGTGATTTCACTTTTAAATAATTTTGTATGCTCTTTATTTATGTTACAGTCCAATGGACATATATCTGTGACTGGTGACATTTATCAGGACAGACTTAATCGTCTTGAAAGCGACAAAGAATCCCTTGTTCTCCAGGTACCTGAAAAGCTTCTATATCAGGAGGACCTCTTTTAATATTTGCACGTATATGTGCATATGGGTTGCGTTAGTATTTTTTTCACATGGGTATATAAGAAGAACATCTTTTACTAAAAACAATTCATTGCAGGTGAGTGTTTTGACAGACCAAGTGGAGGCACAAGGAGAAAAGATAAGAGACCTTGACCTGTGCCTTGAGGAACACCGTGAGAAGCTTAATGCTACTGAGGAAATGTTACAGCAGGTAGGTTGCAAGGCTGGTTACTGTCAGTTATTTTGTAGCATAAATGAGACCAGAAATATAAAATTGCTTTCTTTAAATAGAACTGTTCAGGAGTCAGGTTGACCATGTGATCCAGCAAGATACCCTTGTCTTTATTTAATGTTAAACACAGATTTTACCATGCTGATCCATACAGAGCTCATCAGTTATCTTGGTTTATCTGCCATGGGAATTAATTAAATAACATTCCAAACTGAATTATGAAACCCTTTCAATGTTTTTATTTTATTTTAATGATATTTGAGACATAGAAAGATTTTCAATACAGTGTTATGACCATTAACACATTTATTGAGAAATAAAATGAAACACTGTGTCCAAAATATGTATGTAATGTATATCACAGATGTATTTTTGCTGAGGTACAGTCTAACAGTCCAACCTTGCTATTTCTTAAGACAACTTGTCGTTCGTATATTCCAACCATGTATCTGAATTCTTTGATCCTCTCTTTTTTTTGTTTGTTTGTTTGTTTTTAGGAGCTCATTCTCAGATCAGCCCTGGAGACCCAAAAACTGGAGCTGATGGCTGAGATTTCCAACCTGAATCTAAAGTTAACTGCCATGGATAATAACAGGATAGACTTTGATGAACGATACAGAGATAGTGAGGTTGAGAACATTCAATCAATTAATCAATCCCTGCATAAGGCGACCCGGCCTGCTTTTTGTTTTAGCATATATTTCTGGTAGAGTTGTAATGGCAGAGAAATAAATTATAAATACTTTTTGTAACCTTAATAGGTCTTCCAGTTAAACACTGTTTTGTTGCTGTACACAATTCTTTTCTGGCCCATTGGAATAGTGGGCTTTTTTCTATGCTTTACTTAGTTTGCTATCTGGACAAGGCTAAGGCAAACAAAAAAAAACTCTCTGCCAAAACCTACTTCCCCTTTAAAGTTGTTTTGGGTAGTTTGTTATCTCCCTGAAAATGAGTTGTTACTGTGGACGCTTTACTCCTACTCCTTACTCCTTGTGGGATGTACAAGTCTGGGAGTATAATGCAGAGTTTCCTGAGAGTGGGCGTTAAGCATAGACCTATAGGAAGGGTTTGTACCAGTGCTGTGGAAAGACACATTATGTGACTTTATGGAATCAGTAGGTCTTCCTGAGAAGAAGTGACGACTTCTTGTTTTCTGTAAGATGGTGAGATAATGAAGGTTTAAAATTACAAGATTTGTCAGCACATCTTTTGTGAGCTTAAGAAAGTGGAGCTTTGCCAGGTGCTTGTGTCTCTTTGGTCATAATGTAAGTTTGCAGTGCTTGTTATCCATTAATGCAAAAAGCAGATGGAGAACACTGAGCCTTAACAGATGCTCCATTTGAAGATGTTCTTCTCAGATTAGGGACTGAGTGGTCACCCTTCCCTTGCACCTGTGTTCATCAGTCACCTCCCACCAAAACTATTACAACACAGGGTTGGGTGATTATCTCATTGCTGACAAATGTATAACAGTGCACTTTTGAGCAACAAAACTTTTTGTTTTTTACTGGCTAGAAAAATATATTTGCATAAAATATGAAAGCTGTTTAGAAAAGAATAAGGTCAAACAAATTTCCTGTGTTTCCGTGCAGCCCTGTGATTTAATTGTTTACCAGCACTTCATGCTCTTCCTTTTAAAGATGCTATATTTATCTTCCAGCAACTGGACGCTTAAGCTAGAATTTTATTAAGGCATAAAGACACTTGTTTTGTAAAGAATGTTTAATATTACCATTTTAAATACAGAGGTCTGGTTTTATTTTGTGTGAAATTGACAGTGGTATAGAGTGTTTATGGCTTCAGGCAGTTCATGCTTGTTTACTGAAACATAAATCTCTGTCTGAATGCTGGACACTCTGACAAAGAGCTTGTCCCCAAAAGGCCCCACTGTTGAATGGAAGTGACTGTCACTGGATTCTTGTGTTTCTGCCTTAGAGACACTGAACAATGTATACCAAGTTTATATTTCAATTCAGATTAATGTACATTTAAAGATGTTATGCTGCTGGAGTGTATGGAAATATATCAGATCATATAAATATATACAGCATCATATAATGTTGTGTTGGGCTATACTGTATTTGTCATAATCCTTTAGGGTTAGGTTATTCTCTTAAGCATTGCAGGTAATTTGGATCTTTTCTGTTCAGGGCTTGATCCTGGAGCTTAATGAGCTGAGGTATAGAGTTTCTGATATGGAGAGTGAGCGGTTACAGTATGAAAAGAAGCTGAAGTCCACTAAGGTAAGCTTGATCATTAGCCTTTAGTTCAGTTACGTTCTTTTCTTCAATCTGTAACTTTTCTTTAGCACTTCCTCTTCATAGATATATTCTTCCTCTATATTGTTTTTTCAGTAATCTTTGTGATTAATTGTCTTCACTTTCATTCTTCTAGTGACTTTTCATCTGTTAAATTTCTCTTTTCTTCCTTCCTGGCTAATCTCTGTGCTGCTAGTCTCTAATGGCTAAGCTGTCTAGCCTGAAAATCAAAATGGGCCAGATGCAGTATGAAAAACAGAGGAAGGAACACAAAATCCAGGCACTCAAGGTTGGCGAACCACAGGGTGACTGCTTGATGTTGTGTTGTACCTTTAACAAGAAGTGTAGGTTTGTACACAAGTTTACCTTGCTAGTCAGTGTTTGTATATATTTACACTGAAAATAGAACTGATATGGCCAATATTTTGATCACAATATAATTTTTATACTTATTATGATATATTGTAACCCAGTTAGTTTTTAAAGGATATGCTTATTAAATGTAGACAGAATACACCAAATTTTCATTACCATGCAATATTTAAATTTTTATCAGAACACAATATACATGTACATAGTATGCAAATTACTCAAATCCACAAGGAAAGATTTAACTGGAATCAAAATAATTTTGATTCCACTCCCCAGATAATGAAAAAATCACTTCTAATATAATTCTCTTACCATAAAAATGTAAATACCTGTGTCTTGTGACATAACATTGAGACAAAACATCAAGATAAAGACGAAAAAAAAAACCCACTCCCAATACAATGTTTTGAACTGTAAACATATTGCGCTTAATCCATTAGAAGGCTTGTAACTAGAATGCTTGCTGCAGTATAAATAGGGTACATACAGGGTATATTCTAAATACAGGGTGAGTCAAAAGTCACAGGACACCCTTTTACCCCAGCAAGTAATGGATGAGGAGGCCTGTCTGAGGAACATGACCTGTAGCTTGAAAGCCACCATATGGATCATATGGAAAAGTATGGTAGCATTTCAAAGAAATAAAATGGTGCCCTGCGAATTTTGACTCACCCTGTATTTAGAATTTTTGTTGTAGAGAAGCAGGTCTATTTCAAAAATTGCAAGGGGGCAAAAAACATGTAAAAAGGCCTTATGTGACTGGGTAAATTGTGCATGTGATACTCAGATTTTTGCGCTCAAGTTCTGACGGGTTCACCGTACCCGATCACGTGGCACATGATCAGGAACAAATATGCTTGCTGTTAGGATAAATGAACATTTAATATATATGTACCTGATAAAGTAGAACCAAAATCAGGCTGCTTCCGTTGGTGGTGGTAACAGGGAAGTGTAACAAACTTTAATTGAACTCTCAAGGCTTATTGTTATCAAACAAAAAATTTGTCAAGAAGAAGTGTATCACTAATGTTTTATCGCCCAGTATTAAAGGATTTGTTCTCATAGGCCATATACCAGTCTGTGTATTACCAGTAATATAGGACAATATATTTAATATTTTTTGGTAGATATTTGTTCTTATTTATACAATATTTTCAGTTGTTTTATGCCTGAGTTGTTTAGACCGATATGCTTACCAGCTGTCAATGGTAATTTTTCTTCACATTATTAAATAATGTAAAGCAATATAGTAATAATAATGATGACTATATAATTTTGTGCTCCTCAATGGCATGAAGTATAAAATGATTGAGACACCAGTTTGATCTTGGATATGCTACTGTATTAGCATTTTTTAATTTATTTTATTTTTTATTTTTTTTGGCATGTGGTTAATAGGTAGATTAATCAGTGTTGTACACCCTATTGTACTCTTTGCATATTTTACTTTTGCCTTATAGTTCCTTGTTTGACCCCAGGTATGACAATAATATAATTCCTTTATCTGTCAGCAGCTGGTTAATATGCTTGTTACCTTTCACTGTGACATTGCTTTTAATTCACTAGCCATCTGCAGGCCTGCTTTAGTCATGGTAACAAAAACAAGTTAATGACTAAGGTTTAAATAAGTATAATTTCTTGTGTAAGCAGTGTATTTGCTGTTTTTAATCTGACCTAGAGAACCTCTTCCTGTCTAAAATCCGTTTGTTTATGGCACAGGCTATTTATTTATTTATTTATTGAAAGTCTATTAAAGAAAAAGAAATCAGTCAAAGAAAAACACTGGCACTGTTGTGCATTCAGGATTTGAGTGAAGTCAGCAAAACACAAATGCTTTGCTAAATGCAATAAATAAAAATCCCCTTTTTTATGTAATTCCAAGCTAGCCATGACTTGAGTTGATCTCTGAAGTTGTGGTCTCTGAGATCAGAATCCCTAAATAGAACTTAATTTATTGATCTTTCATACATGTTTCATGGTCCTGGGGAAAATGATTAGCAAAATTTGAAAATATGCTGAAGTTTGCTTTGAAGTTTGAAGGTTTTTTTGTATGCCCTATCTGACAAAACCTTGCTTTACAACCAAATAGTGCATGATGTTTTAGTTAGTTTTAATATATTGCTGTTTTAATTTAACCAAAAATATTTTGTAGCTTACTTAATGAAGTCTTTTTTTTTTTTCTTTGTAAAAATTAAATATATTCACTAATAGTGGCACTTTGGAAGTAAAATGTTATTCCACTACTTAAAAAGAACTAATTTCATTAACCACTAGTACACTTATGTCTTACTAAAAGAGAGGCTAAAATAATCCTTAAGTCATCCATAGTTTCAGCTTTTTTAAAAATTCCACCATCTTGAGGAGTCAGTTCCACATAAGTCTATAAAACAGAAATTTTTTGGTCTTTGCTATTTTACACTTCCGTTATTTCTGCTAATCATTGCTTCATCTGTCCATTAGTCACTGGTCCAGATTTGTAAAGGGTATGTTTAAGCAAATCTGAAGTTTGCCTTTTCTTTTCTTGTGACATGCTAGTGGTATTTCTTTGAAGTTCATGCTGGTGAATTCTGCTCTTTGGTGTTTGGCTAACCATTTGTCAGCTCTCTTGTACATGACTGATTTATACAATTACACACTGCTGGATAATAAACACTTAAAGTTATTGCACTTGAATAGGGCTGTCAAACCACTGTGCATAAAGAAGCAAGCAGAAAAGCAATCTGATCCAAAATTATGGTCATGTTTGTGCCTCAAAATCGACAGTGTTTTCCATGGTTTTAAATATTATTTGACCAGTGAAAAGAGCGAAATAGGCCAGTTGCTCTTGTGTTATGTTTGTGTTGCATCATGAGACTGCCTTAGCGGCTGAGGAAGGGTTTGATGCCTTAAAATTTGCACAGATTAAGGTATCTCACTAGGCAGCACGTTTAAGGTGTATAAGAATTGGAACAACCTACGTTATGGGAGCTTGCACACTATTATGTAAAATGCTCTCTATGTAGACAGCTCACTAGTTTTTGGGATAGACCCATGCTGTCCTCTTTTTGCTGACTGATCGATTTGTATAAGCAGCATTTACAAATATATAGGTCTAAAATATCTTTGCTATATAAATTAAAGTTTGTTGATTTTATTTAATTATTTATTTTTTGTTTTGGTTGTGCCATCAAGTGCATTAAAGTTATATCAGTCTCTCATGCTCTGCATATATTGGTATATGTGTGTTTTTAAGGAGGAGCTGGTTATGTTAAAAAGGCAGCTGGATGGCCGAGACGGAGAACTGCGGAGGCTGCAGGATGAAACAGGGTCTAGATCACCTACGCCTGCAGGCTTAGAAAGCCCCGAGAGAGGTGGGTCACACAAAGCTGCTGTTACTCACAGGAACATCACCTGCCCTGGCATGCTCTGGGAATTACCCTAGTCCAGGGCCAAGTTTTGACGTGTCAGTGTAATGTTACGGTACTAACATCTACCCCTTGGTGAGAAATACAAGGGGTTGTAATACAATTTGTTTTTGTATTTTACATTCTTCATATGGTTTTTTTTTTTTTTATATAAATGACTGCTGCATGTCTGTTTCCATTTACTAATGGACAGTGTTTCTACAGAAGCAGTAACAACAGATACTGTATTTCATTGCTCTGTCTTACACAGTTTACCATACAGAGGAAACATTTAAAAAGAGGCTCAAAGAGAAACGTAAGGGAGGTTTACTTTTTCGTATTTGTTTATGCCTACATATTATATTCTTGCTCAGTTCTACTCTTTTTTTTTCACAGTCTGCATGTGTGTATTTGTTATGCTTGCTTTTCTGTGAAGCAAAGAAGCATTCATATATCTGAGCTTGTTTAAGTTATTAAAGAAGAAAAATGTCAGGAAAAAAGGGCCATTGTCATGTAAAATCATTAGTCCATGCCATGAAAAAATATGTTTATATGTTTCTGTATATTGTTGTTGCCCTTGCAACAAACTGCCATGTGTGTGTGTATATATATATATATATATATATATATAATTTTTCCCCCTTCTGTTATATCTGAAATGACTTTGGTATTTATTCTTGCACTGACACTGAAAATCTCTTTATCTCCACTACTTAAACTGGACAAGCGAGCTGTGCTATTTAAAAATAAATAAATAAATAAAAATTGGTTAATATTCTTTGTTGCAAGGGCTCTAGGTTTTATTTACACTTTGTGAAAGTTACATATTGACAGATCTAGACAGCCCTAACATTTATAAAAGAATTTCGCAGTAACATCTATTTACCATTCAGACTTTTTTTTTTTTTCTCCTCCAAAAAATTTACCATTTGAAAGATACAAAATTTTGGTCTCATAGTGATATAAACTGAGAAATGGTCAGATTCCTAAGATTCTTGCTACATACATTTACAACAACCGTATCAAAAGTGGACTTCAGAGTGGATACTGGGCTTTATTTGACGAAAATATTAAAAGGTGTAAATCAGTTCCTGAGAAGTGAGTGTTTTTCTTTTAGCATGTTGGATGTGTCCTGTTCACACCCTTGTGTCCAACAAGAAGCCTTTATGTTCTTGCTTGTCTCCTTCTACAGTAACACCTCATTTACCCACTAGCTGTTTTCAGCACCACTCTCCGCTGTCACCTTTTTCTGTATGTTCTTTTTGTCACCTTGCCTCTATCATTAGCAGCAGCAATGTGACCTCTCAGGCTGGAGATCAGAACTGTCCACACTGGCTGTGTGCACTCTCACAGTAAACCCAATGGAGCACCTCCTCTATACACTGCACTGAGAGGCCACTGCTGGACCTCAGTTCTCTTGTAACAGATTTTTGTAATAATATGGTGTTGTCTGTCTCGCTTTTTTTGTGTCCACGTGTTGGTTTACCAGTCAGCATTCATGCTTTGCTCTTTAAATTTACTACATATCCTGTGATTTTCAGATATGGAAGTGCAGAGAATGAAGAAAGCAGTGGAATCCCTGATGGCAGCCAATGAAGAAAAGGTAAGTCTATCATACAGAGCTTTTATCCAAGTGTTTGCTTTCTGATTTTTATCTAAGTGTACCTACCCAATCCACAGGATCGCAAGATTGAGGAGCTTCGACAGTCACTTATGCGTTACAAGAAAGTGCAAGATATGGTCATGTCAGTGCAAGGGAGAAAAGGTGAAAAGACTTCATGTATGTACCAATCAGTGATTTAGCAATTTGCTTTGGATCTGCCCTGATAACAGTTCATGAGCTTTCTTGAGTTCACACACCGCCCAATTTGAGACATAATTAGGTGAATTATGAACTTGCAGTTAATGTGCAGTAATCGAAACTGATGTGTGATGTTAGACTCTGTAAATGAAATGTCCATGTTACAAACACTTGGCCCCAGTTAATGAGCGGGCCTCCCCTCACTGTCTTCTTTCTCTTCAGATAAAGTGAAAGAAGGTGAAAGTGATGAGAGCCACAGTGACAGCTCCCTCTCCATGTCAACTGCAATCTCAGTTTCCATGGACACTGAGAAGTCCATGCTGAGTTGTGCTGAGGAAGGGACTGGGACAAATCAGGATGAGGTACTTGAGCTCTTCACAAACCAGCTGAATCTTCTTTTATGTCCACACAAGAACACTTCACAAGCACTGACAGGGAACTTTCAAACCATACGTGTTTGAAAATCCTTTTGTGCCAATTATTTATTTTTTATCACATAGAGCAACTACCAGGGAGCATGGCATAACATTGCTCAACATGAGCAAATTAAACAACCATATTGTCTTTCTAAACTAAGTTATATTTATACTCTATACACCCAATAAAGCTGATGGGTATATAAAACATTTGTGTGTGAAATAACAAATCAGATGGCAGAAGCGATTCACAAACTGTCAATCCAAATATGGATGCTTTGTAGGTCCATGCAATATTTATTAAGGTACTAAAGTAATCTGCTAGTTTAGCTATGTGGCTTGGCTTTTTAAGCGTCTCAGGTACTTGTTTTTTTTCCCACCCTTACTATATCTAATGTGCTTGTGTTTTGGTTATCATTCCCTGACATGATAATCTTATGGATAGGTCATTGTCCAATATAAATCAGAGTATTCAAATATTTGACAAGAAATATGAAAAATTTAATTAGATTACTGATCCATTCTGACCACCTACACAAAGAGCCCTACACCACTGTGAGCATTTATACTTCTGTGATAGTGTCTGGGTCACTACGGCTGAATCTCAAACATCTTCCTTTACACTATGTAGTACAATGTAGTGGTGTAATAGTATTAGTTTTATAAGTCTTTAAATTGCACTATTTGGGGTAAGGTGCTGTTTGGAACAGAGCATAGTTTACATGAGATTTTCAGTAAAGAAACAAACACGAAGCCTTCATATTTTTCCCTTGTGGTCCTACTACTCTTTGCGTTTTTTTTTCGTGTTCAACTTTTTAGTCATTTTGTGATGTACAAGGAAATCTCTGGTAGTGAATTTATTGCTGTCTGCAGTTCTCTCAGTGGAGTAGAGGAGTCCATGTTTCTGGATTTCCTCAATTCGACTTGATCCATGTTTGTCTGACTGCGGATAAATCAGTCAGTGACGTCTGTGTTGACACGACATGTGCTTCAAGCCCAAGCTATGCTGTAGACTAAGGAATAAGGTTCATGCTGACACTTTGCCTACAGCATCGGTTTGACACAAGCATAAATTGGACTTTAGTCTTGATAAGCTTTTCTAAGCAAGTTTAAGATATAAAGAATGTTAGCATTGACAAACTGAATATTTCATTAAGAGGCTTACATGGCATAAATAACAAGTGACGTAGCTGTGAAACATTTTAGCAGATTGTAAGGAACCAAAGATCTTGAATCATGGCAATGAAAGGGCTTTACCTTGTCACTGGGACATTGTGTCAAAATGTCATGATACACAATATGTATCACATATGTGATTCGTAATATTATGTTTTACCATTTTTCCCAGCCATGGCTCTTATATAGATTTATTTTTGAATCGAAAGATAGACACACTAGATGAGCAGTTTTGATCCTGGTGCTTCTACCAAGCCTGAGGCTTGATCAAATACAGGCAGATGTTATTGCTTGTGAATTCTGAGCCACACTTTCCACTATAGTTTGTCCAGAGTTGATCCGTTGTCATGGTTAGGAACTGCAGATCACTGTTGTGATGAGGTAAACTATCAACATCATAAAATGTTGGATATTCGTTCTTGTTTTTGTCCTCTGTTTAGACTTCTTTTGTGAGCATGCTACAGGTGCCCGCCCTCACACCTCCACCACAAGACACTTGCAAAGACTTGGAGCAAATGCCGTCATCATTACAGAGGTGAGCTGAGCCTCAAACGGCTTTTGAAACTGCATTAGTATATTAGCAGTCACACCAAGACCAGCACTTGCAGGATTTTATGATTTCTGAATTTATAAGAAGAAAAATTGATAGCTTTGGTTCCAGACTTGACAAACACCTTAAACATTTCTTTCATATGCATATTACCATCATCACCATGTTCTCTGTGGTTGTTAAATCTTTCATTTTAGGTGTCATCACGTTCCATAAATCTTTTCCCATCTCACTCTTTGAGTCTTCCGTGTTAACAGAAAGCATGCTTGTGTCTTTCCATGATCAGAATAACCTGCTTTCTTTGTTCTTCATTACTGTACAGTATATATCACCATTTTGTCAGTGTTCTCTATTGTTTTAAGTGCTTTTTTCATTGCACGATATGAATTCACTTTTCTGTTATTTATTCTCTCTGTAGTTGTATCGATCAAACCATTGTCTAAACTCCATCTAGCTGTGTTTGCATCCCACTGCTTGTCCATCACCCTTTCCTCACATCCTAGCATTCCAATGTCTGTGTTTGTCCCCTGTAGTGATGCAGGGCATCAGGAGCCAAGTGAGTCACAGGAGCCTCCAATAGATACCAGTTTAGAGTGAGTATGTTTGCTAGAGTGAGATGCAGGGAAAAAAACGCCTTAAGGTTGTCACTAACTGTCACCAGTTTTGGTGTCAGTGTTTTCTGTTTTTTTGTATCTCTGAAGAACCTATCCTCCTAGCTTGGTAGCATAGAGTGCTGGGGTTGGGGGAGAACCAAATCTAGCAATGGCTAAAAGTTGTTTAGACAATTGGGGAAACAGTTATTATACCAGTGCAGCAGATGTTTTCATGTAGTGGTATTGGATGGATTATATAGATTTGACCAAATATTTTAAGCCTATATTTGAAAGTGTTTTATTGCACTTCAGAATGGCAGAACATTAGCCACAATGACGTGGCGTGAATGAATGGCGTCGTGGAACTTGTCAGCGGAAACTGGTTCTTGGTACGTGGAACATAACCTCACTGGGGGGGAAAGAGCCAGAGCTGGTGCGTGAGGTTGAGAGATACCAGCTAGATATAGTTGGTCTCACCTCTACACACAGTGTAGGCTCTGGAACCAAACTCCTCGATAGGGGTTGGTCTCTCTCTTACTCAGGAGTTGCACAGGGTGAGAGGCGCCGGGCGGGTGTGGGGATACTCACAAGTCCCCGGCTGGCGCCTGTACAGCTGGAGTTTGTCCCAGTAAACGAGAGGGTCGCCTCAATGCGGCTCCGGCTTGCAGAGAGGAAAACTTTGACTGTTGTGTGTGCGTATGCACCGAACAGCAGCTCAGAGTATTCGGCCTTCTTGGAGGCAGTGACTGGAGTTCTAGAGGGGATTCCATGCACTGACTCTGTTGTTTTGCTGGGGGACTTCAATGCTCACGTTGGCAATGACTGGGAAACCTGGAGAGGAGTGATTGGGAGGAACGGACTGCCTGATCTAAACCCGAGTGGTGTGATGTTGTTGGACTTCTGTGCTAGCCATGGTTTGTCCATAACGAACACCATGTTCGAACATAAGATTGCTCATAAGTGTACTTGGTACCAGAGCACTCTGGGCCAAAGGTCAATGATTGACTTTGTGGTTGTGTCTTCTGACCTGAGGCCGTATGTTTTGGACACTCGGGTAAAGAGAGGGGCTGAGCTGTCAACCGATCACCATCTGGTGGTGAGTTGGATTCGATGGCGGGGAAAGCTGCCGGACAGACCTGGTAAACCCAAACGTATTGTGAGGGTGTGCTGGGAAAAGCTGGCAGATGACTCTGTCCGGATGGATTTCAACTCTCACCTCCGAGAGAACTTCTCACATGTTCCGGAGGAGGTAGGGGGAATGGAGTCTGAATGGACACTGTTCCGGACCTCCATCGTGGAAGCGGCTGCATGTAGCTGTGGTCAAAAGCTTGTTGGTGCCTGTTATGGTGGCAACCCAAGAACCCGTTGGTGGACACCAGGGGTGAGGGAAGCTGTCAAGCAGAAGAAGGAGGCTTTTCGAGATTGGCTAGCTCGGGGAACTTCCGATTCTGCGGATGGGTACCGGCAGGCGAAAAAGGCTGCAGCTGTGGCAGTTGCTGAAGCAAAATCCAGAGCATGGGAGGAGTTTGGAGAGGTCATGGAGAATGACTTCCGGGCGGCCTCAAAGAGGTTCTGGAAAACACTCCGACAGCTCAGGAGGGGGAGGGGGGACACTGTCCAAGCTGTGCTCAGCAAGGATGGTGAAACTCTGAACTCGACTGAGCGTATTGTTGGGCGTTGGAAGGAGCACTTTGAGGAACTCCTTAACCCGAGAGACATGCCTCCTGTACAGGAGGTAGGGCTAGAAGTGTCTGGGGGGTCAGATTCCATTTCCTTGGCTGAAGTCACTGAGGTGGTGAAAAAGCTTCGCAGTGGCAAAGCTCCAGGAGTGGATGAGATTCGCCCAGAGTTACTGAAGGCACTCGATACTGTGGGGCTGTCTTGGATGACACGCCTATACAATATTGCATGGACCTCGGGAACGGTGCCTTTGGATTGGCAAACCGGGGTGGTGGTTCCTATTTTCAAAAAAGGGGACCGGAGAAAGTGTGCCAATTATCGTGGCATTACACTTCTCAGCCTCCCGGGGAAAGTCTATGCCAAGGTGCTGGAAAGGAGAATCCGTCCGATAGTCGAACCTAGGATATTGGAGGAACAATGCGGATTTCGTCCTGGCCGTGGAACTATGGACCAACTCTTTACTTTTGCACAGATGATTGAGGGGGCGTGGGAATTTGCTACTCCACTCTACACATGCTTTGTGGATTTGGAGAAGGCATATGACCGTGTTCCCCGAGAGATTCTGTGGGAGGTGCTCCAGGAGTATGGGGTGCCAGGGTCGCTCCGGCGAGCCGTACGGTCCTTGTACTCTCAGAGTTTGAGTTGTGTTCGCATCCTTGGTAGTAAGTCAGGCTTGTTCAGTGTGGGCATTGGACTCCGTCAGGGCTGTGCCTTATCTCCACTCCTGTTCCTGATATTCATGGACAGGGTGGCACGGCGTAGCCTGGGGCAGGAGGGCTTCCGTCGAGGATCTCGGGAGGTGGCATCGCTGCTTTTTGCGGACGATGTTGTTCTTCTGGCTTCTTCGCACGGAGGCCTCCAGCGTTCACTTGAGCAGTTTGCAGCCGAGTGTGAAGCGGTCGGTATGCGGATCAGCACCTCCAAGTCTGAGGCCATGGTTATCTCCCGGAAACAGATGGCATGCTCCCTTCAGGTAAAGGGTGAGAACCTGCCCCAAGTGAAGGAGTTCAAGTATCTCGGGTTCTTGTTCACGAGTGATGGGAAGAGGGATGGTGAGATTGACCGTAGGATAGGTGCAGCATCTGCAGTAATGCGGTCACTGTACCGCACCATTGTGGTGAAGAGAGAGCTGAGCCATAAAGCAAAGCTCTCAATTTACCGGTCAGTCTACGTTCCCACTCTCACCTATGGTCATGAGCTCTGGGTAATGACCGAAAGAACAAGATCGCGGATACAAGCGGCCGAAATGAGCTTTCTCCGACGGGTCGCTGGGCGTACTCTCCGTGATCGGGTGAGGAGCTCAGTGACTAGGGAGGAGCTCGGAGTAGAGTCGCTGCTCCTTCGCATTGAGAGAAGTCAGTTGAGGTGGTTTGGGCATTTGATCAGGATGCCTCCTGGACGCCTCCCACTGGAGGTATACCAGGCACGTCCAACTGGAAGGAGGCCCCGGGGTAGACCCAGGACACGCTGGAGGGATTATATCTCCCGGCTGTCCTGGGAACGCCTTGGGATCCCCCAGGAGGAATTGGTGGATGTTGCAAGGGACAGAGACGTCTGGGCTTCTTTGCTCGCCCTGTTGCCACCGCGACCCTGAAATGGAGAAGCGGAGAAGAAAATGATGATGATGATGATAGCCACAATGAACAAATCTGCTTATGTAATTTTAAGCATTTAAACACATTTGTAATCATATTCATCAAGATTTAATGTTCAACTTAAATCCCAGTTAATTTAGTCCTAGTATCTTTTTTTTTTTAAATAAATAAATGTTTGTTTATGGGCATGTGTAAACATTTACTGTAAATTTCCATTAAATGTGGATCCTCGTATAATTGCTCTGTTCTAAGAATTGTGTTTATTGTTAACAGAGAGTATGCTTCAGATGTTGTCCCTGGGAGTTTGGCTATTAATTGTGAATCTTCTTATTGCAGAGACACAGAAGTTCCCACATCTGAAAGCCAGAGCAACCTAGATAGCAGTCCTAGTGAAAAGGTACATTTCTGTCGTTTTAAAACACAATTGATCTGGGAGATATTTGAAGTTTTAAATTATATTATTTATTTTTAAAAAAACTATAAATACTGAGTAAATAACTGCTTTAAGGGTTTACATTTTTTTCTTAGAGACCTTTGGCAGTAGGACCAGCAGAAGTAAGATTCAACATTTTTGTGCTTATTTCTCTTTCTCTCTGCAGATTTTTGGAAATCTGTTTTTAGTCGTTATTTAATTTCTCATACTTTATTTGATTTTATAGAGCAGAGCTTTTGATGAACTCAACAAAATTACCACTTTGCCACCAAAGTCCCCCACGGTTTCCCACACTTCTGAAGATGATGCTTTTGGCACCAAAAAGGCCAGGTCCTCTTTTGGACGAGGTTTCTTCAAGCTCAAAGGGGGCAAGAGAACAGCCAGTGCACCAAATCTAGGTATGATATCATCCCTCTATATCTGCTTTTCATTCTGCCTCTCTGAGGGCTTTACTGTATGATGAAATGTTTGAAAAGTCTGTAATTATTGGCCCTTCAGAAAACTCTAAGGAGTATTTTCTTGAAACTGTTTGTGCTGTATGTGATGAGGCAGTCATCATATACAGTCGGTCTGTCCAGTGTGTTTGTATGTGTGTTGTGCCTAACATCTGCCCTCTATCTTCCATTGTGGCCATGGCTTGTTTATGATGTGTTGACCACAGGCCGTGTGTGAAAGCTGCAGTGCTAGGTTACAGGACATCTCCTCTGTAGCAGTGCTTGCTGCATGGCTTCTCTGGATAAACAAAGAAACAAATTGATGTTATTTTTCTCCCTGAACTTGTCTTAACACGCCCACGTTCAGATGGGTTTCCTCTTCCCTAGCCCACTCCCATTTTTCCCTTGTCCCTGTCGGCATATTAAAAGTGGTGGTTCTCACTGGATTTGTGATATCTCTGGTGTGTTTTGCATTCCACTCATTCCTTGTTACCAGAAGGAGCCCACTTGGATTCTGAATATGGAAATGAAGTGGCCTCTAATCACAGGTTGTTCTAGAACCACATAATTCCTCCAAACACCAGCTCTTGTGATGCTCACAGGATCTATGCTGCACATGTTTAGACCAGGGCTGTTGCAGTAGGATTACAAAACGTACACATGTTTAGCTTTGTATAATAATTTGTACTTTTTTATTGTCTTTGAGTGTGTGCACATGACTCTGGTCTTTCCTTCCTCAGTGTATTCATGACCTTTATCCAGTTTTATCCAAATGTCATCTGCAGACACAATGATTTATAGTTGTTTTTGAAGCAGACCAATAGCAAAGTTGTTTGTACAAGCGCTTCTGTTTTGCTTTAATTTTAATACATTTAATACATTTTCTGTTTTGTGATTTTTAATATGTGCTTTCCAACTGCAGTACCTCCAGGCTCTATTTTTTCTTTTCAATTTTATGTTATGTTCGTCTGCCGACAGCCGAGACTGAACGCGAAGGGACCGATCACCTTGACCTTGCAGGGATGCCGCAGAGGTCAGGAACCAGTGACAGCACACACACTCTCCCCACCTCCCCAGATGGCAAGAAGAAGTCTAAGGGAATCAAAGCTTTCATTGGAATGTGAGTAAGCAGTTGATGGTCTTCATCCCTTTTAACAGTATTTTAATATAAATTTGTTCTCTAATAATATTAATATAATGAATGAGAGAGGGATTAAAACTGTATTTTTGTTGGTTTCACTGTATGGGTTTTTAGAATAAACTTAAACCTTTCTCTGCACTGAAGGCTCAAAAGAAGCCAGTCCACAACTTTTAACTTGGATGACAACCTCTCAGAGGGTGAATTCAAACGGGGAGGAATCCGAGCCACAGCTGGGCCCAGACTGGGCTGGTCACGTGACCTTAACAACATCAACAGGTCAGTCATCAGAGACCTCGTGAGCGTGTGGTTCTGGTCAGTCTTGAAACTCAAAACACACACATTTGCCCAGTAACTTGTAGTCCATGGCGACAAAATCCTTATCAAGGCGATCCATGCATCCATCCATTATCTGTAACCACTTATCCAATTTAGGGTCGGGGGGGGGTCCAGAGCCTACCTGGAATCATCGGGCGCAAGGCGGGAATACACCCTGGAGGGGACGCCAGTCCTTCACAGGGCAATCAAGGCGATCCCTACTTTTATAATAAAGTATATATTGCTTCAAGCACAACAGACCATCCCTGTTGCAGAGCAATCAGTCTATTTCTTGATATATGTTGTCCATGTTTAATTTTCAGTCAATCTGTGTCAATAAAACAATTATTTTCATTTATTCTACTTTAATACATGCCATATTTTTGTGTAGTACATTGTTTTTCTCTGTTGAGGTCTCAGACATTTACACATATATAATACTCAATAATTATATATGTGTGTGGTTGTCAGTGAGCTGGACGCTCCATTTGCACGCTGGTCTCGGGAACAGGTGTGCGAGTGGCTGCAGGAGCAGGGATTAGGGTTGTATGTGAACCTGGCAAGGCAGTGGATCTCTTCAGGACACACCCTCCTACAAGCCTCTCAGCAGGACTTAGAAAAGGTGAGCAACAAATCTCAAACATTTGTGATTGGAGATGGCTTGGTAAAGCAGTACTCTAATTATATAAGTTGATTTCAGAATCTCAGCATGTTAACATAGTATTAGGCTGCTGTTTTTATTAATGGAGAGCACTTGGTTGAGCCATGCTTGTCCTTATATGAAGCTTATCCAGTTATCAATTAATAGTTTAATGAGATAATAGAAATGATAATAATTGCTATATAATGATGAGCTAGGGTTAGTAAAAATTAAAACTGTGAATGTAACAAAGCAGTGTTGGTGCTAACAGTGTTTGTTTGTATTTGTGAAGGAGCTGGGAATCAAGCACCCTCTCCACAGAAAGAAACTGCAGCTGGCCCTGCAAGCATTGGGTTCTGAGGAGGATGATAACAAAGGCAAACTGGACTACCACTGGGTGACAAGTGAGAAAAAGCCTTTTCCTGTTCTCAGCATCATAATTTTGTGCAAGTTTACATACAGGTTGGCAGGCAGATTAAATCTGTTGTTTCTTTTCCCTCACATTTTTATCCTGACCATTTCACTCAGGGTGGCTTGATGATATTGGCCTTCCACAGTACAAAACCCAGTTTGATGAGGGCAGAGTGGATGGGAGAATGCTTCACTACATGACTGTGGTGAGTCTTCTTTTTCCTCCATAAGTAATCGCAGATCAGTTACTTTTTGTTTTTCACTGACTTTCTACAGTTGCCCCTGATTTTGGTCACTGTCAGTTCAGCTATTGAATGTGTACTGTGCTTAACCAAAAAGCTTCTTGTGTTGACCAGGATGATTTATTGTCGCTAAAAGTGGGCAGTGTGCTGCATCACCTTAGCATTAAGAGAGCCATCCAGGTGCTGCGCCTGAACAACTATGAGCCCAACTGCCTGCGCCGCAGACCCTCGGACGAGGTATACACTGTTACTTCATTCTTTGCTGTATTATGGTGTTACAACCTAGTACTTATTGCTTAATGATTCAAACTGTGTTTCTCTGTTTCTTTACAGAACAACATTAGTCCAGCAGAGGTCTCCCAGTGGACCAATCACCGCGTGATGGAATGGCTACGTTCTGTAGATCTGGCAGAATATGCACCAAATCTGAGGGGCAGTGGAGTCCATGGAGGATTGATGGTAAGCAATGAGGGAAAAAATGCAATTATGGTGAAGTGTATGAGAATAAATTATATTTAATTAATTCATGTCTGTGTGTTCAGGTGTTGGAGCCTCGCTTTAATGTTGAGACCATGGCTTTGCTGCTGAACATTCCTCCCAACAAGACCCTGCTTCGGAGGCATTTGGCCACTCATTTTAATCTGTTGATAGGCTCAGAGGCCCAGCAGCTGAAGCAAGAGTGTCTGGAGAACCCTGACTATAATGTGCTTACTGCCACAGCCAAAGTCAAGGTACAGCCCAACACACCCGTCATTATTGTATAATTAACTCCACCACAGAACTTAAGTGATAGTATGCAAATTTGACAAAAGGCTGGGTTTAATTCATATTACAAATGGCAGCTACTACTGTGACAGACTGTGACTATATTATTTGTGCAATTTGCTGGGGTTATAAGCTTTCAGTATTTTTTGGTTACATCAGCATCAAAACAAGCTTCAAACAGCAAATGTATCTTGACCAATGGACAGCCTTTGGGGAAAGGATTAGACTGTAAATTCAATAAACATGTTTTTGCTTAACTGTTCCCTCAACCCCAGACCTCACCAGATGCTGGTTTTGCTAGAACATAACAGTGGGTTTGTTTTTTGTGCTTAATTCAAAAACAAATGTGGCTTTACACAGCAAGTATACTTTGGGCCACACAATTCCATTTTACCCCTTAGCCCTGCCACTTAGCTATATCTCTCCGTTTTACCTAGAGATATGTGTCTCTCACTTGGTGTTAAGAAAGAGGTGTAGGGCTGAGGGGAAGGTCTATATATCGCTTGAAACTGAGGGCTATTCCAAGGGCTATTAATCTCTTATGAATCTGCAGAAAAATGATGGGTCAAACAACTAAATAAAGCCACAGGTATTAGTATTTTCTCCTTTTAAAAACACATAATAATTGTATTATCTTAAATTAGTTTCAGTCTCTTCATAACAATCATAAAACCTCACTAAAATTTTCTCAATGTCTCTGAACATCCCGTTCAACCTTAAATGACAAAGCAGTTACATCCTAGCCACTGTGGCCGCTGCAAAATTTTAGGAGGAACTGGAAATTTACAATAAAAAATGTAGAATAGTGAGCTGAATTCAGCTTCATAACACAGAAAGTTGTATCACAGAGTGTGGAATGCTTTTGAAGACATTATGCCTTAAATTTAATTATGCTAAAATTCAGAAGCTCTGATATCACTGTACACTAGCAGCAGCACAGATGAAGCACTATTTTTTTGAGTTCTGACATATCAGGCTCATTTCATTTATTTTATCCACGACATCCTGTAACTCAGTTGCAAGGTGCAAAATAACATTGAAAACAAGAGTTAGAGAGACGTTGACTCTCTCTTAACATGAAATAACATTGTCTCTATGTTGATTGTTGTAATGAAAAGGGTTTGTAGGATGAGTTGGGGCTCAGGTGGGGCATAGGATGATCTCCGCTCTAGAAGTTTATTTTTGTGTTTTAGCCCCGGAAGCTGGCCTTTGGCAGCTTTGGGAGGAAGAAGAGGCAGGAAGAAAATGAGGAGTATGTGTGTCCCATGGATGTAGAGATGCCTAAAGGACGCAGCTTCCAGAAGGGCTACAGAGGCTTAGAGCTGCAAATCTATGAGGATGACTTGGACCGACTTGAGCAGGTAGAGGTGTATGGCCACACACTTTGTTCAGGAGGGAATACCTTATCATAGATCAGGTTTGTCCAGTCTTTTAGTCCACAAAGGGCTGGAATGGCTGCATTGAACAAGAGTATGTGTGTAGGAATGAAAATTTGCAGGATAAATTTGTGGATAAGACTACACACACCTGCTATATTAAGATTAATCATTACATCACAGTATAGCTTTTACCCTCTTTTGCTGACCACAATGACTAATTTGCTCTATTATTTATTTATTTTTCTTTCAAATTGTAAACACAGATGGAAGACTCAGAAGGAACTGTGAGACAAATTGGAGTGTTCTCAGAAGGCATCAACAACTTAACGGTAAAAAAGCACATCAACGTAACCATGTAGCTTTAATCAAATGCATTGTTCTATAATGAGTAATGTGAACGATTAATGTGTATATATATGTTTTTATTGTGGCTCAGAGCATGCTGAAAGACGATGAGCTTTTTAAAGGGATGTCGACGTCATCCCCCAACCCCAGTGTAACCGATGATGACTCCAATGTTTGAGGGTGCTTCATGGCCTTGCCTGTCCATAGTGCTGCTGCTGTGATCGGAACTGACTGTGCCAACACTTCTGCACACCCTTTTATTTCACCCTCTCTCTTTTGCTTGATGCCATACATACCTTATCAGTCTACACAGCTCAAGTAAACTTACTTAGTTGAACCACATTACAGTATTTTCCTTTAGCAGAGTAGGTGTCATACTGGTGTAAGCTGTAGAGGTTGAGAATATATTCCCATGAGCAGATGCAAAGTTTAAGCATTCATTTTGCCCAGTGTGTGGTTTAAATTATTTTTTTTATAGTAGTTATGCCTCAATGACATGTACTTTATGATATTTTAAAGGGAATAAGTTGCAGTCCTACTGTAGTTTGCCTCCCAGCTGGTCACTGGAGACTTATGCACACTTTTTCTACAGGCCTTCCACTCCTTTTTTTTATTTTTGATAGTAATTAGTGGGTTTTACGGTAGCAAACAGAGCACAGTGACACTTTTACCCTGTTTGAAACATAGAAATATTTTAGCAAATTAGATATTAAATATTACGTTACAAATAGAGCTGCCAAGCTTCAACACATTGAATACTCCTTAAAAGGATTGCCAGGTCTCTCAGTGCCCACAATGGATTTATTTGTATTTGTATTTGTATTAAAATAATTATCTTGATATACATCATCAGTCCCAATACTGTGTATGTTCATTGATGGATGTGAGTATTTTATGCAGTGTATTTAACACTATGAACCAACTCAGTTCAATGCATTTGATGGCCTATTTTTAAAGAAATTTCATCGCATGTTATTTAAGCCTTTTTTATTTTCAAATATATTGTGCATCAGTTAACATAATGTGCTACTCATAAATGCAGTGATTTTTTTGTGCCTCATTCAATTTAAGTGTGTTGTGTTCTGTCAACTGGTGTCCATTTAATAAATAAATAAATAAAAAATAGATAAATAAATAAAATAGGTACAACATGCAGGCTCATTTGGCAGTTCACTGTTTTTTTTCATTGTCTCATCAGGCAAACAAGTAAAATGCTCTACACACTCCCACAGTAAATAAAATAGGTCACCATTCCCCAGTGAAGCTCTCAGTCCCATAGTTCCATTGCGATATACTTGAGGTTATTTGAAACATTTTTCGAAACACAGTCGAATATCGTATGATATAACGACAAAAGTGTAGAGACTAGTATCACTTTCATAAATATTCTGAATAAAGCGATTATGATATTACTGTTTACATGGTAAAAGTAATGTAAATGTTACCAGGCCTTGTTTCTTGTATACAATGTTTAATTGAGTGCATTTCACCCGTCGGAGGCTGAGTCAGTTGAGTTGTGGGCGGAGTGGAAAGCAGCAGCCATTTGGGTGTGTTCAGCTAGACTCATTTAACTGTAACTCCGCTGGGCAGAGGCGTTAAACGGACCAAGATGGACAACAAGTATGTATGACATTTAAATCTGTCTAACAATATACTGACTGACTTAACATTTTATTTAAAAAACAAGAACAACCAGAACAAGTTTATATCTTTCAAAACGACTCTCACACTACAGTTGATCTTTCCCTGCAGGCGGGTCTGTGCCTTGTTCGTTCTGCTCCTGGCTCTGTCTTCATCAATTGAAGCGGCGAGGTGAGGATTTCGCTAATTTTCCTAGTTATTCCGCACAGTAACTCTCAACTAAAATTTAGTACACTCTGAATTCAAAAAGAGCTCCACAATAAACTTGTGCCGATCTTTAGCCAAGCCGTAAACAAGGAGTTGTCTGACCTTTTCAACGAGCTTTGGAAGCTGGATGTGAACCGCTTCAAACCAGGGACGGACTACACGATCTCACTGCAGGTAAACCTCCAGGTTTTTTTTAGCAAACTTAAACAATAGTTTTGTTGCTACTCCGGGCTGAGCACTGCCGAAACTGTACTATGTAACATTTGGAGAAGTGTTGGAAATCACCCCAGCTGTCTCCCTCTACCCCTTCATTTCTGCGGAGTGTTGTAAAAGTGAATTACACAATGCAACTCTAAGGGGAGCCCAGAAGCAAAAAATACCACATCTTAGAGTGTTGCATAAAAGTGGAACTTTCTAAAAGCTACTGAATATTTATGTCTTTGAAAACTAACCTTAAAAAAGTAATTCATTGTAATAATTGCAATGATACAGTTCAATATATCGACAGCACAAATAGAGCTATTTTATTTGATCAGATTTATGCTGCTAATGAAATCTGAAGGAAACTTGTTTTGATGGCTTTTTTGGCATTGTATCAGAATGTATGCATTATTGTGGTGTTTACATCAAAGTAGTGGCTTCATAGTGCTTTTTGTTGAACCAGCAAACTCTGGTCTTGGTTTTTTAAATGCTAGAACATAGCTGAGCATTTCTGCTTTTGTCTTCCAAGAAAAGGTCTTCTAAATACGCAAACATGAATTCAGACAGCCAGGGTTTCACATTTATAACTAAGGAATCAATCCTGTCCACTTGCAGAGCAGGGCTTAGTTGCAGGTTAGAGCATGTTAAGGAGTGGTGGAGGGGTAAGAAAGGGTTGGGCAATGACAAATTGCACTTTTATAGAACTGTACAAACTGAATTAGGGAATATATATATGTATCTACAAACAATGGTACTCATGCATAAACAATGACAAAACATGGAACTACACACAAATACACACTAGTAGAGTAACAACAACATTAAATTGTACACATTTTTAAAGAGCTCTATTCCCAAATGTCCCTACAGGGCCATTATCCACAGTACCGCCAATATACATTTAAAATGTTACACATAATCATCTTGAAATTATTACATAAGGGCTCACATGAGTTACATTTAATCTAAAAAATGTGTGATATCTCTTAAACAGCAGTAAAAAATTCAGAAGTCTGGTTCCTCTTACCACCACTGTCAATAGTTCTGACACTCATTTCAATTTTATTTAGAGCTTACTGTTTAATAAGGCACCGCGACCCTGAAATGGAGAAGCGGAAAAGAAAATGTATGTATGTATGTATGTAGTAATAAGGCAATAATATCAATAAATGAAAGGGTGGGATTTTCCATTAAGGTTCATATGATGGGAAGTGTGGACAAATCTGTCCTGCGCATTCGTTGATGCAAATAATTGGAACAGAAGAGGTTAACACAGAGTTTGAGTAAACAATCAAAACAGCTATTACACGGAATTCTGGGGAGAACAGTACATTCAATACATTTAGCCTTTTACCTCCTGTTCTCCGAAGACCTCGCTTTCTGACTCCTCTTCTTACACTATGTTCTGTCTGACACTTAAGCAAGGTGTCTGTTTGTGATTGGACCTCAATTTGTGTGCATCAGCGTTGCTAGGCGGTTGCTATGTGTGTATAACTGTTTTTCTGTCTGGATATGTAAGTGTTATTGAACATTCTGTTTTGCTTTAGCTGGTCCACCTGATTAGTAGTGCACTAATGTGTGTTGCTGCTTTTTTTTTACAGTTACTCATTTTGCCTAAGCTTTGCAAGATTGCTCAAGATTAACTGTCTTCATATGCAGATCATATTGATTGCTATGAACGCCTGACCTTCCTGTTTTGACTACTGTCCTGCATGTACTCATGTTGCCTAAACCTTGCAGGGTTACTTTAATGTCAACTAAAAACAAACCATACAATTACTTTTATTAATAATATTTTCCACAGAAGTAATGCATCAGGATGGCCACAAAGTCATTGACTTATGGCTATGTAATTACATTGTTATGCCACATATGTTATGTAGGAGTCATTATCGGTAGTTCTACTCAACCAGTTTGGAAAGTAACAGGTTAAACCTCTTTACAGGGCAAAGCTGGTTTTATTGCTAGTGGCAGCACAACTGCAAAAGACCATGCCTCCTCTCCTCTCTTCTCCTACGTGGATGAGGACAAACTAAAATCCATCACCACATATTCCCGTAAGTGAAAATCATGTTCTCTGCTCTTTTTAAATGACTCTAGCTTTCTTTAGAAACCTTTCTATAAATCCTCACTTCAGAAGGAGCATTGTCACAGTTTCTGCCTCAACTTGCTCTGACTTTGCAGGTTCACGCAAAGAAAATCTTGTAAGGTTTTGTTTGTTTCACACTGTTTACACAAATGCTTAGATTTGTCAGGATCTGGTCCAGATGTGCTTTTCACAGGAACATGCCAGAATCCTTTATGTAATTTTATTGCTCTTGAGGCAGGGCTGGGTTAAATAAAAGGGTGGTTTGTCTTTGCTTTGGTTGCCTCAAGTGGGGACTTTGCTTTGGTAACAAACAGTCCTCAGTTAAATATGAAAAGATTTCATAATGTGTGTAATAATTGCATTGCAGTATGGACATTAATTTAAGTGGAATATTTTCATTCATTACTTGTAGGTGATTATGCAATTTACAGATACCAATAAAATATACAGATGGGGTGTGGTTTGGAAGAAGATATTTTACAACATATTTATATTAATGCATAAAATCAACTAAAAAGGTACATGCTAGATATTTATAAATCTGTTTTCAGCATTTAATAAGTCATATACCACGTTTTACAGAAGAATTCATGTAATATCATTTACAAGACAATATAAAAATCACAGTGTGACAATTTACTGTTAAACTTGTAACAAATGACATTTGATTGATGTGCTTATCTACAATGTTTTTAACTTAATCTAATAAATATAACATTAGGAGACTGGTCCAAGGATTGCTGTTATTGTAGCGTGTTTTTCTTGCCCAAATTGGGTATAGGTGAAAGTTGTCCTTTTTCCTTCAGTAAAGAACTTTATTTGAATATAGTACTTCACTGTCTGGTTCTAGGTTTCATGAAGCTGCTTGACAACTATGAAAGGTCCACTGGTGTGGCTGAGAGAGTGACCTCTGAGGAAGTGGCAGAGAATAATGCTTTTCTGGATTCAATCTTGGAAACCACTGTCATGAAGGTATAAACACCATTGTTTTATTTGTGTATGCAATCATGATGTTTAGTGTTGTGCAATGTAAAGATGACAATCTAAATACAAGACAATAGAGTGATGTGTAAATAATCATACTATTTTACCATGTATTTTGCAATTTTAAAGTGCTAGACCAGGCTATGATCAGGATATAATCTTATATTTACTTCATGTTTACCACTGCTTTAAAACAATACAATTCTGATGGTTTGGCTGCACATTACTGTAATTATTCTTCCTGGTACTCCTAGGTTTCACTCTGAATTCTGCTCCTTCATGCCTTATACTGTTATTGGAAGCTGCTGATCTTGTAATACCAAGAGGAATAAAATAAAATAATTTTGTGCAGTGTGACGTGATTTCCAAGCTACTGTACGTCCAGAAACACTCACGTCATCTTGATTCGTTTGAGGATAACTGGTTTTTATTTTTTATTTCTTTCTTTAGCGTGCTCATCAGTATTTAGTGCAGAAGGGCAAATCTCAAGCCCAACTGAGACAATTTAAGAGTCAGCTGTACTACATGTGGTTTCGTCTTTACCACAGAGACAGGAATGGAGGGTGAGTGCTTTCTTTCTTCTGAACATAGTGGCATAGGTTTGGGCTGCACATATTAGCATTAATAATCCATCCATCCATCCATTATCTGTAACCGCTTATCCAATTTAGGGTCGCGGGGGGTCCAGAGCCTACCTGGAATCATCGGGCGCAAGGCGGGAATACACCCTAGAGGGGACGCCAGTCCTTCACAGGGCAACACAGACACACACACATTCACTCACACACTCACACCTACGGACACTTTCGAGTCGCCAATCCACCTGCAACGTGTGTTTTTGGACTGTGGGAGGAAACCGGAGCACCCGGAGGAAACCCACGCGAACACGGGGAGAACACACTAACTCCTCACAGACAGTCACCCAGAGCGGGAATCGAACCCACAACCTCCAGTCCTGGAAACCAGGGTTTCCTCACACAGTCCAAAAACCCAAATTGGTTGGTGGATTGGCTACTCAAAGTAGGTGTGAGTGAGTGTGTTGTCTGGTGATGGACTGGCGCCCCCTCCAGGGTGTGTTTCCTTCTTGCACCCAGTGATTCTGGGTGGGCTCTGGGAAAAGCAGTTACAGACAAAGAATGATGAATGAATGATTTCATTGCTATGCTGGGACAGGGGTCCAGGTCTGATGATAAATAAAAGAGGGCCAAATCAAGAACCTTGGAGAACACCCTGAGTCATATTTTTGCCCTGAATACCAAGTGACACTTATTTGTTAAGTAGGATAACCAGGAAAGCCAGTAGAAATATGTCATAATGACTGACCCTATTAAAAACTGTGAGATCTATGGGAACAGATGCAATACAAGAATTAGAACTGTGAACATTTCAATTAGAACATGCAAGAACTGTCTCAGTACTGTGATAGAGGCAGAAGCCTGACGGAAATCAAAAAGCCTTTCTTAAAGTGAAAGATTATTTGGACTCCTTGGGCTCCAAAGTAGATTTTGTTTCTGATATACTATATGTTTTGATATGATGTAACTGATGTATTTTTGTTGTTGTTCCCTTTAATCTCTCTCTGTATCAATAGTGAGGACTCCAGTGGATTTGAGCATGTGTTTGTTGGTGAGACTAAATTTGGGAATGAAATCATGGGTCTCCATAACTGGGTCCAGTTTTACCTTCAGGAAAAGCAACAACTGCTTGATTACAAGGGTTACAAAGCCAAGAACAATGAAATGGTAAAGTCATTTTCCAGACAGGAAAAAAGCTTTAACGTTACTTCTTATATCAGTTATTCACAAGTGTTTGCGTTGATCCTTCAATTGAAAAACTAGACATAATAAAGTGTATGTTGGCCGCGGCAAGTTGCAATGACTATATTGGCACAACAATACTTGATTGCTTACTGACAGAAAGTATGTTAACATTCTGTGTACTAACCTGTTAATTTATTCAAGTTCTGAGCCATGTTTTCCTGGACTGTCTGTTGCCAACTTTAGACTTTTTTTTTTTGCATATTGCTGCGTATCTGAGGCCTGCCTATTCAGACAATCAAGTTAAGCTTAGCCCTAATCTCACATTTTTCTCAGAACAGAACCCAGGGTCCAGACCTCAATATCTTTGAAAGTATTTGGATGCTCTGAAGCAGAAAATGCAACCAAATTTAGCATTTTCTAATACTTTAATTTGTTGAAAATATCCTTGCAAACATATTAGTATAACTGAAAGCAACTTTTCAGAAACAGAAACATCAATGAAGATAAAATAGATGCTATATACTGAAAAGCTTAATTTAGTTGCTAAAGTTGATTTTGTGCGCTTTCCTGTAAAATAGGATTTGGCTTTGTTCCCTGATGCTGAAAAACAAATAATGTGTAATAAATTGCCTATTTAGTAGAACATTAAACAAATTAAGAGTGGTTTGAATTCTATTTATGGGTGCATTCTTGTTAAATTACAGATGGAAATGTGAAATCATTTTCTTTTTTATTCAATATTCTCTGATCTAAATACAAATGAAACTGCTTCTCTTTTTCTATTCCATTTTAGCCAAAAGTAGAGGACCATGTGTTGAATGTGCAGTTCAGCTGGCATGGTCTGGTCAAGCCTGTCGGCAGCACTTTCATTGGAGTTAGTCCTGAGTTTGAAATGGCTGTTTTCACCATCCTCTTCCTCACGTCAACTGAGAAGACCACAACTGCTGTGGTCAATCTGGATGAGTACCAGCTGGAGTTGGTTGTCCACAGACATGGACGCTCTATTGGGACATCCTATCCCAAATTACTGGGCAGCAAAAGACACATATAGAGTAGACTGTATTCTATACTGCTCTGCCCTATTTGTGATTTTAACATGAGCCTGTATGTTATGAGACCAGGATTGAAGATCACGGTTTGAGTAGAAAGTATGGCATGCAAGAGTGATGCCTTCTGTAGGATTTGTGCATTGTTTGCTTTAGTTTACTGGTGTACGGGCTCTATAACTGCTCAAATATTAAAGCTTTTCTAAAACTGCTCAAATGTTAAAGCTGTTTGTAATAACATTGCATATGTAATATCTCAAATCATGTAACTGAAAACAATATTTTTAAAAATGATTTGACTGAGCTAGACGGTTTAGAATGAATAAAGTTTTGATATGCTTCATGAAGTTGCGCTTATTATTTGTGCTGTTAACAGTTTTGTGGAAAATGTAGTAGATTGCTGAGATTGCTTTATTGCTGAGAACTATTGGGAAAAATTCAAATAATACATTTTTACTCAACCTGAAATGTCTGATGAAAATATGAAATTATCGCCAATATAATTTGACAAACCTTTGTATTAGCCATTTTATGATTTTGTGAGGGGTGAGTTATATTAGCAAGTGCAATAAATGAATATAAATGAAGTGTAAACCGAAATAATTAAACTGAACCACTTACCAGTTTAGTTTTTTTTCCCCTGCCTGCATTTAATTCTAGCTTAATTTGCTCTTGTATCGTCTTTCAACAGAAATGTGCAATTATTTGTCATTGTACAACATACAATGAAATGTGTCTTCCGCATTTAACCCATCTGTGGCAGTGAACACATACACACACTAGGGGCTGTGAATCCACACCCCGAGTGGCGGTCAGCAGTTGTGGTTTTGGTGCCTTACTCAAGGGCACCTCAGCCGTGGATTGAGGGAGGACTGTGCTGTTTCTTCACACCCATCGCAACCAATTTTCGAACTAACGACTCTAATCACCCTTCTCTGATCATTAGGACACGGTTGCCCATAAACAGAACAGAAAACAGTGGAGTCAAGCCATTTGAACAAAAAACTTTGCATTCAAGTTTTATTGTGCTCCGGTCCCACGGTCCCAAAACACTCGTTGGATGGTGGATTGTTAAAAAGTGTCCATAGGTGTGAGTGACTGTGTGAGTGAGTGTCGTTCGCAAAAGAGCCGGCTCTAAGAGCCGATACATGGTAGTGAATCAAAAGCCGACTCCCATTGAATGAGAGCCGACTCCCCGAATTATCTCCTCTGATCGTTCCTACATTAAGTTGAACTTTAAATGCGTCCTTAAAAAGGAATAAAAATATACGCTTTTACATTCCGTGATTAATTCACTGTAAAGTTCTGCGTAGCTGCACTAATTTGACATTTAAAAAACAAACAGAAGGTGTGACGTGTGGACGGAACGTATGGCCTGGGTACCGTGTTTTTGTGTTTAGTCCGGAACACTTTTCATGTTACAATACACACTTCACATGTGTGTAGTCGGTGGCGCTGTGCTGGAGCTGGGGCTCTGAGGTGGTTTCGCTGGTACCGGTTGTGTTTGTGTCTGTTTTTCAATCCGTAAATGTGTGAAACGTGCTGAGAGTCATGGAGCTGTTGAAGGACGACTTTGGGGACATGTCTCCGCAGCAGCTCGCTGCTCCTTTGGATACAGTGGAGGTCAGATAACTTTTATAGATTTACTTAAATGGATTTAAGTTTGAAATCTGCAGCGTGTTACAGCCTCCGCTGTCTGGGCAAACAGATAAAATACGGTCGGGTCTCAAAAGGCCCTCTTCTGCTCACAAATAAAACATTTCATGTTTAATGTATTGTTTTCTATATGTCGTGATTAATATAATAACCCTTTTATATTTGGCTCTAAGCTGCTCGATTCACTAGCTAACATTTAGTGGTGTACAAATCAAACTGTACTGACCTATAGAGTGCAGTGAACAGAGACCCAAGAGCCATCTGAAATACAGCAATAGTCTTTAACGGGCTCATATGAATGTAAAGTTGACATATTAGTCCAGTTTTCTTTTTCACGTTAAAAGGTGCCACATGTCACTGCTATAGCACTTCATTGTGAACAAATATTTGAGTGACAAATTTTAGATCGATGTCTTGACTGCTTGTGTTGACTGCTTCTTTTCCCCTGAATTACTATTAGAGAACGAGGTTTGACTGTTAACCCTGAGTTTGCTAGTATAGGTGTCCTTGTGAAAACGGACTCCTTTTTTGTTTTATTGTCTCATTTTATAAATGTCCAGCCTGCGAAGTCAATGCAGAGTATACTTCTTTGGTTGTTAGTTGTCCGTTATCTTATTCATAGGTTCATGGTCCTTATATATATATATATATATATATATATATATATACATATAAACAAAATACAGAATGTTGAAAGTAATCCATTTTTTTTAAATATAAAAAATATTCTTTAAATGTAGTGTCTGCAACATATATTTTAAATGCAAGTCAGCTCTGCCATATGCATTTATGCACACCCTAAATGCATATGGCAGAGCTGACTTGCATATTTCAACAAGAGTATGGTCCTGTAGTAAGAAATGTTTTTTCAATTAATAACTTTTCCAGACATTACCTGTAGTAGCTGGAGCTGTCTGTAACAATTGTACTGGACATGAACCAGATTTTATCCTGTGAGACCCCTAGTACAAAGTCTGCGTAATATCCATGCCGAGCTCATGTGAATAGAGCCAGCAATGTTTGTGAGAACACAGTGAATTTACACTGTGCTTCCTGCACCCACTAAACAGGCACTGGCCCATGCCTAAACCATGCAGAACATTTCCAGCTGTGAGATTAGTTTACTAAATCATTCGAACACAGCAGCTGTAAAAATATTCATGTTTCAATTTTTTCACATTGACTTTCACAGAAGTTTTTTTTTTTTGGGTCCCCCCTTTCCCTTTCTCTTGTAATGTTACTATTTTGGGAGTAACACACACACACACATACAAAGAGGAGAAGGCTAATGTTCACTTAAAAATAATTTAGATATTTTTACACAAGAATAAAGGAATAACAGATGTAGCACTTAAGAACACATACCATCTAATTAGGGTCAAGAGCCCAGAAAGTTTGGAAGGCCAACTTTACCTTGTTAGATAAGGTTTTTATTTTTTCCCCCCTTAGGAAAAATGGAAACTACTTCCGGCTTTTTTGAAGGTAAATGCTTTGTCATGTTTTTAAAGTGCACCTCAGTTTTAAGTAACAATATACTTTTATATACTGTCATTAAGTAAAGTAATATCTGTGTTTGTATATTCTAAATTTAGTTATTGGTCTAATGTGGGTTTTTGCGTTCCATTTTAGGTCAAAGGTTTAGTGAAGCAGCACATTGACTCTTTCAACTACTTCATCAATGTGGAGGTAAGGTGCTGGAACACATGGTGAGGCACCATTTTTCCAAACCATTGGATAATGTTAATATCATAACTGGTGCCTTGAGCTTTTTGTTATATTTTCAGATAAAGAAGATTATGAAGGCGAATGAGAAGATTACAAGTGATGCAGATCCAATGTGGTATCTAAAGTAAGACTGGTGTTTTCATCTGTTGTTCATTTTAAAACACATTGATATGTTTTTGCAAGTTTTAGTAGCTGAAATCCAACCTGTAATACCCTGGTTTTCCAGGTACCTCAATATATATGTGGGCATGCCTGATGTGGAGGAGAGCTTTAATGTGACCAGACCAGTGTCTCCACATGAGGTATTTCATGGAATAGTTTGATTGTTTAATTGCTTTTTTGCTTTAAAATCAAATAAATGCTGCAAAAGTCTAAGAATATCCTGCCATTTTTAGGTACTGTGGACATGGCTATTAAATTTGCAGTTAAGGCTGTGGTAGCATCTGTAACTTTGTACTACAGACTCAGTATGCTCAGTGGTAGAAAATAATATTTTGAAGGACACAAATACATAATTTATTTTTAAAATAAACACACAGACAGGCTATTTTGTGTAGGGATACATATGCAATGAGAAATATTCAACTCCCCTAGTACTTGATATATCAATTAAAGTTTTTTTCAAAGAGCAAGATTCTTCATTGGATTACTTCCACATGCCACAATTATTCAACCCCTATATAATGTTGTATTTTTTTTAAAGCTTTCTGACAATTTTTAAAAGTGGAGTTGAAACATAAACAAGCATTTGGGAAGTCTATCCTTCATGTACTTCAGCTGTGATGCATGTAGAGAAATTATTTCATCACACATAAAGAGCCTTGGGTATAAGGAGATTTCCAAAAAATGTAACATTCCAGGCGACACAATTGGGAGCATTATAAGGAGGTTTAATACTTATGGAACAACTACAAACCTGTCTGGCCATCGTAGAAGCCCAAAATTTCATCAAGGGTCCTTAGTATATTAGTCAGGACAACTAAGAGAAAAGTCTTGTGTAAGTTCAGGACACTTACAGGACAACGTGATGAAAAGTGGTATGAGTGCTTCTGTGGCTACTGTAAGACATGCAATGAATAAACAGACTTCAAGACACACTCCACTCTTGACCACAAGGAACATCAGAAGTTGACTAGACTATGCCAGGAGGTATTTGGAAAAAGGCCACAGAGCTTCAAGAGACAGTTTTATGGACTGGTGGAACCAAACTGGAACTGTTTGGACATATGGACCAATGGTATGTCTGGCATGAAAAAGACAAGGCTTATGACCAGAAGAATACCATCCCCACACTCAAGCATAGAGGTGGGTCATTGATGGTGTGGGGCTGTTTTTCTGCAGCAGGAATTGGCTATCTTGATATACCTGTCATCATGGATTCCCAGAAATACTAGCCCATTTTAAAGAGGAATGCAATGCCTTCTGTTGACAAAATAAGCCTTGATGTTCTTTGGTTTCCCAGCAAGACTATGATCCCAAGCACACCTCCAAGTCAACCAAATGTTGATTGAGAAAAAGATCCTGCAGTGGCCTTCTCAGTGTCAAATCTTTGGTAGGATTTAAAGAAGGCAGTTGCAGCACAAAAGCCATCAAACATCATTGGACTAGAAGATTTATCATGTTAAGAATGAGACAGGATTTTAATTGAGAGGTTTCTTTTCAGTACTTACCAAAACATTTGTTAGAAGTTAAATATGCTAAAGTATGCTACACAATGTGTTAAATCTGGGGCCTGAATAATAGTGCACATGCTTTTGGATTCAGAGTTACGTTTTTCATATGAACTTCAAAGTTAAGTCGACTTATGTTGTCAGAATAACACAAATATGTGTAAATAAATATTGTTTGTTGTCTACTGTGTTTTATTGTCATATGTCACTATATTTCAACCATATGTTTAATGGCTTTTGAGGTGAGGGGGTTGAATATTTCAGATCCATTCTGAACCATCAAAATATGCATAAAAATCTAATTGAAACCTACAAATATAATTTTGGAAATTGTCTTTAAATGAACTGAACCAGTGCTTTATTTCAGGCATTTAACTAACAGTATTAATAGATCTTATTTTGTCTAATAATAGATCTTCACTTGAGAACACAAAGAATACCACTATATATTTTTACATACAGTACTTTTAATGTGACGTTTGAGAACTGCGTAGACCAATATAATCTGATTTATGGCTCTGCCAACACTTGGGCTAAGACAAGTGGATGAGCTAACTAACAGATTTTTATCAGATTTTTCTTTAACTTAAAATTCTAAGTTTTAAACATCAAATTTGCTAATTTAATTTGAACAAATATAGACATCTAGTTAAAATTAGCTTAAAGACAGCATGCTAATGGGTGTTGTTTTTTCTTTGTTTAGATAAAACTGTGCCACAAAACAAAAGCATTATCATCCTCTTGATCTAAGTAGTGTGTTACATGTTTCTCAAAAATACATTTACTTATTCTAACAGTTCCAGTGCACTTCTCTATAAAAATGTGTGGTGTTTTGCTTAGCTTGACATGCAAGAATTGTTTATAACCTTTTGTAAGTTTCTGATTTAATATTGCCTTGCAGTGTCGTCTGAGAGATATGACCTACTCCGCCCCCATCACAGTGGACATAGAGTACACCAGAGGCAGTCAGAGGATCATCAGGAATGCACTGCCTATTGGACGGTACTTCTGCCTGGCTTAACCAATTTGAAAATCAGTTTGTGATGATCAAAAATGTTCATTGGCTCGTTAAGTCTTATAGGCTTCAGTATGACTTTTATTCCTTTTGTTTAATGTTCAAACTACTGACTTACGTTTTGAGTTTGTTAATAGATGTGTTGCATTTACTTCTTGGCCAGGATGCCTATTATGTTGCGCAGCTCCAATTGTGTCTTGACAGGCAAGACACCCATGGAGTTTTCGAAACTGAATGAGTGCCCCCTAGATCCAGGTAGAGCCTCGGAGAGCCTTAAGTACATACTTAATTACTGGGAATGAGTCTTCTAAATTCTTAGTTGTAATATTTAATGTTTCTTTGTGCAGGGGGTTATTTTATTGTGAAGGGCCAGGAGAAGGTCATTCTAATCCAAGAGCAGCTCTCAAAGAACCGCATCATTGTCGAGCAAGACCGCAAAGGCGCAGTGGGAGCCTCTGTTACCAGGTGCTGCACATCATGCCACATACTGTCCCTGTCAAAACGAAAACATGTATCTCCCCAAATAGTAACTTAACCTGAGAAAGATAAAACCTTCTTAACTTTGAATTGAGGTGAAAGTAAATATATTTTGGAACAACTTTATCTTCCATATCATTGAATTTTCACATGATCTGAAGGACAGCAGCTGAGTTCATATGATGTAGTAAACTGAAAATTGACAAGATGGTGGTACATGTTCTTATTTGGACAGTGACGATATGTGTTGGTTTTAACCTATGATAAGTTAATGGATGTTTTACAGCTACTAAATTGTGTTCATATTTCTCTCTATTTGTGTCCCTCTGGGCATTAGCTCCACTCATGAGAAGAAGAGTAGAACCAACATGATTGTGAAGCAAGGTCGATTTTACCTGAAGCACAACACACTCTCTGAAGATGCACCAATAGCGATCATATTCAAGGTCAGAGGCTGGAAGATAAAGTTGTTCCAATTAAAAATGTATTAGAACATGCATGAATTAAGTGTATTTGCTTGTTGCTGGTGTGTTAGCTTTGGACATGTGATGCTTTAGATTACGGCATTATAAAGCACAGCTTTAGTTTCAAGTCTGCAAATTATAAATTCTCAAATTGAAAACAAACAAAGCACATTTTAATCTGAAACATTTACTGAGGCACCACTTCGTCTTATAGAACAGGGTATTTTTTGAAAGCTTACCACCTGGTTCTCAGGTGCAGTACAGAATATTTCACAGAGGAAATGATCAAAAGTATGGTGGAAAACTTGAGTTTGATTCAAGCCAATAACCAGCAGATGGCGCAATATGACAGGGGAAACTCTGGTTGTGGTGAGTTGAAGTGAAAAAAGTTTATTGTTGTGAATTTGCTTTAGGACGAAAAGCAGCTGATTTACTTCCTTTAGCATTAATGGTATATAAGAGCATTTTGTTTTCCTAAATCTCTGTTTTATGAATGTATAATATTTACCCTATAGCTTTTAGCTTCAATAGAGAGGGAGAATTGCTCTTGCCTTTTTTTTTTTTTATATATATCAGAGGTTTCACAACTGAGAGTGCCTTTTTATCACAGTGTAAGATTCAGCTGATGAAGTTGTTTAATCCAAGCTTAAACAAGAAGCCTCTCGGCCCTCTGTAGACGTCATTGCAAATTCCTTTGCCTCAGGCTCTCTTCAAATATGCAGATATGACTCCTTTGAGACTAGGCACTAGGTAAATTGGCAGTTGAGCTTGTTTGCTTTGCACTTGTTCATCCAGAGTAAATTCCTTCAGGATTTTTCTTGCTTCCCAGTTGCCTTTGCAAACGGCACCAACCTGTAAGCACTCTGGGCCACCGTCCCTTTCCCACAGTTGTCTATTTGCATAAGTAAATGTCAGAGGTCTGGGCCTCCCTGCTCACCTCTGAAATGACTCAATTCCATTGGCTCTGAAATGACTCGATGTGTCAAATTTAGACAGATGTTTTGGTGCTTATTTATGAGATAAATATCTAGAATCCTATGGGTATATTCCATTAACCTTGTCAGTAAGTGTTTCTTTTTGCTTTTTTACTCATTTGCTCATTAATTCTGATTTCAGGCCATGGGTGTTGAGAGTGACCAAGAGATTGTTCAGATGATTGGTACAGAGGAGCATGTCATGGCTGCATTTGCCCCCAGTCTGGAAGAGTGTCAGAAAGCACAGATTTTTACCCAGACACAGGTACCTCACTGGCTGCTTCATATTGTACAATTTACCGATTCATAAAGCAGAGCTTTTTATGTTTTTTTTTTTTTTTTACACATTTTGTAAATATTTTCCAGTGTGTATATGGGAAAGTTTTCTTCTAAAGATTACTTTTTACATAAGAAGAAAAAACATTTTGAATTTGAATGGAAGACAGTGGAGTGGGAATGTTGAGCCCTTTCTGTTCTTCTACCCCATTAATTATCAGCTGGCTTTTCATGTATTTATTTTTAATTATTGTTATTATTTTATTTTATTTTTTAAAGAAAAAAGAGAGAGAGAGATGGGGATGCCTTCTGAGTTGTCATGCCAACAATATAATTGGATTGGGCTCTTCAGTGGCCCAGTGGTCTAAGCATAAGACCTATCAGTCGATCAATCAATCATTCATTCATTGTCTGTAGCCGCTTATCCAGTTCAGGGTCGCGGTGGGTCCGGGGCCTGCCCAGAATCATTGGGTACAAGGCAGCAACATATACTGGAGGGGGTGCCAGTCCTTCACAGGGCCATACACACTCACTCTCTCACTCACTCACTCTTGTGGACACTGAGTCGTCTATCCACCTACCTCCACCCAGAGGAAACTCACACGGACACAGGGATAATACACCAAACACCTCACAGACACTCACCCGGAGCAGGACTGGAACCTACAACCTCCATGTCCCTGGAACTGTGTGACTGCAATGATATCAATTGTGCCACTTTGTTGACCTATCAATCAGTCAGTTACGTTTCATTTATATAGCACATTTCACAGCAGAAAGTCATCACAAAGCAGTTTTACAGAGATCTGCATGCAAGCTTCCTAGGGCCTATTTGCTCATATCATCATTAATCTGATGATTATCATATCATCAAATAATCATCAGGTTATTTGTTCCAATCATTAATGATGCCTCAGCCTTTAGAGGTCTCCAGTGGAGTTCTAAGGGAGCAATATTGGTTTCACTCTGTGTAAAATACATATATAATATACATTGCCAAACGTATACACTAACCCATCCAGATCATTGAACGGCCACAAGTGTATAAAACCAAGCACCTAGGCATGCAGATTGCTTCTGCAAACATTTGTGAAAAAAATGGGTCGCTCAGGAGCTCAGTGAATTCCAGTGTAGTCATGAAATTTCCTCTATGCTAAATATTCCAAAGTGAACTGTCAGTGGTGGTATAACAAAGTGGAAGCGACTGGGAACGACAGAAACTCAGCCACAAAGTGCTAGGCCACATTAATGACAGAGTGGGCTATGAATGCCGAGGCACATAGTGCGCACAGGTCACAACTTTCTGCAGTCAATTACTGCAGACCTCCAAGCTGCACGTGGCCTTCAGATTAGCCCAAGAACAATTTGTAGAGAGCTTCATGGCTGAAGAGCTGTATCCAAGCCTTGCATTACAAAGTGAAATGCAAAGCGTCAAATGCAGTGGTGTAAAGTACAGAACCACTGAACTCTAGAGCAGTGGAGTTGTGTTCTCTGCAGCGAAGAATCATGCTTCTCCATCAGCGATCTGATGGACAACTCTGGGTTTGGCAATTACCAGGAGAGTGGTATTTTCTGACTGCATTGTGCCAAGTGAAAAATTTGGTGGAAGGTGGATTATGGTGTGGTGTTGGGCTCAGGCCCTTAGTTCCAGTCAAAGGAACACTTACTGCTTCACAATACCAAGAGGATTTGGACAATTTAATGCTCCAAAATTTGTGGGAACAGTTTGAGGATGACACCTTCCTGTTCCAATTTGACTGTGTGCCAGTGCACAAACAATTGTCCGTAAAGACGTGGATGAGCAAGTTTGGTGTAGAGGATCTTTGACCTAAACCCGATATAAAACATCTGAGATCTATTGGAGCAAGCTTGCAAGTCAGGTCTTCTCGTCATCAGTGTCTGACCTCACACTTGCGCTTCTGGAAGAATGGTGAAAAATTCCCATAAACACACTCATAAACCTTGTGGAAAGCCTTCTCTGAGAAACTGAAGCTGTTATGGCTGCAAAGGGTGGGCTAACATCATATTAAACAGTATGGATTAAGAATGAGATATCGCTCAAGTTCATGTGCGTGCAAAAGCAAATGAAATAATACTTTTGGCAATAGTGTGTGTGTGTGTGTGTGTGTGTGTATAGGAACTTGTGTATGTTCTTTCCATTGACTTTACAGGAGCACTTTGTAGTCCATCTGTTTTTCAGCATATTTTTCCCCTTTCACCCTGTTCTTTAGTTGCCATGACCCCCACAGAGCAGGTATGGTTTGGGTGGTGGATCATTCTCAGTGCTGCAGGGATTCTGATGTGCTCATATTTTTAATGTGTGTTGCATCATGTTGTTAATGTGTGTTGCTGAGTATATTAGACACAGCTAATAACGTTTTTTTCCCTTGTAGATGAAAAGTCAGACTGTAGCTCATCTGTTGTTGCACATTTTTGTTCAAACAATTTGTACAAACTTCAAACAATCATAATTGATCTGTGGTGGTCCTGTGGGGCTCCTGAATCTGCCTATCTCTATCTATATCTTTTATCTACATTTAAAAATCGCTTAAATTGGTCTTTCACTGTTGGTATGTAGTTTGTACATAACTGAATATTTTATATATTCTTATCAAATAATTACTTTGTCAGTCAGTTTAGTCATTTTCAGTTTTAGCTTTGTTTAAGGGCACTGAATACCTGCCTGCTTTCTCTAACTTGTGCAGTAATGAATCTTTTGATGCCGTGGTGAGGAGTCCTGTAGAGACCTCACTGACCTAGTGTGGAACATTATTAAATGTGGGTCTGTGACATACATTAGCAAAAAGCTGAGACCCAATTTGCTCAGCATAGACATCTTATTTTGTAGGAAGCCTCAACAATAGGTTGGTAAAAAGCATATCTGCATCCTAGCAACCTGCATCTGAGCATGTCCAAGCGTCTGCTTGTGGAACTGGTGCATTGTCTGTGTCACATCAGGACTCTAATGAGCCTTCCGTGTGTGCTTCTATTGACCCTGGACAACCTCAGTTCGATGAGACAAATTAGGACAAAATCTTGAAAGAATTAATAGAGGAAGAAGATTGCAGATGTCTATTTTTAATGCTTGCTAGATGCAGCATTTGTCAATTTCAGAATCTCCATAATTGTAAACAGTATATATCTTGATGTGCCATGCAGACGTTGATGCATTCCAGCTATTATATGAATTTGTTAAAGCAGACCCTAATTAAATTTACATTTTCAGCATTTAGAAAATGCTCTTATTCAGAGTGACTTACCAGAAGTGTTTTGTGATAGATGAATTTGCTGAAGCATGAATCCAAATATTGAAAAGCGTAAACCGAGATAAGAATATTGCTCTATTCCTGCACCATAGATGGGTAATATTGGCACAATGATACATTCAGGAGAGCGCTAACTGCAATAAAGTAAACACAGAGTATGGCTGCTATCCCCTCTACTATTGTGCTGTGCTGCCAACCGAGTGGGTCTGCCTTCCCTGCTGCTACTCTGCTCTACACTCTGCAGACCCTACCACTAGCTCACTAAGATGGCTCCTAAGCTTTAGCTCACCTGTGTCTTGGAATTAGAGAGGAGGGGTGGCTATGGTAACCTTGTGATTGGTCAGGGTAATGCTGACATAAGCATTACCAACTTTCAGGATGGCCCATTCTACATCGAGAGGAAAGCAGTACTGGTCATATTTGAGGAGAGATTAATCATATTTCTGTTTTGTGTTTTTTTTTTTTTTTGTTTTTTTTTTAAACTTTGCTGAACGTTTCACATAACAGCCACGTTTAGAATTATAACAAAAAATAAATAAATAAATAAATTCTACATTAGTTCTCAGGGACTTAATAATATACATACCGTGTTTCCCCGATAGTAAGACACCCCCGATAGTAAGATGCAGTGTGGGTTTTAGGGGGGTCGGCTAATGTAAGACATAGTAAACTGTACGTTGGAAAAATATAAGCCATAGTACCGGTACCTTTTGCTGCATTAACTGCGGGATGTGGACGGTTAGAGCGGGATGCGGACGGATCTGGAGCGGAATGAGCAGATGGATGTGGCGGCCGCGGGAGCAGCAGTAATGTTGTCCGTGGTCCAACACGCAGCCTCAGTGCCCTCATGTGCAGCCGCTGGTGGCCGCTCTGATTGCCATGGCCATGGTTGTCATGGAATAAATCTGTTTTATCTTCCAGTATAACATATTCAAACTGTTCGTTCTTACCGTTTTTCATTGTTTTACATGTTATACATGGAAATACCGTCATGATACGGTTGTAACAAGACATTCTTGGCACTTGCTTTTATAAAACTGTTTTATGGTGAATACCATACTGTTCAGGTTGTTAATAAATGTTAATTTTATGGTTAAAACAGAAATCGACATTTTTTACCAATATAAGACATACCACGAAAGTAAGACATAGTGGGACTTTTGGGGGTAAAAAGAATGTATGACACTGTCTTACTTTCGGGGAAACACGGTACAAATCAAAATGCATATTTGCCCATTGGCACTTTATTGCATTTTTAATTTTACCAGAGAGATGTTTACTCTTCAGATAATTAAATCCTATTGCATATTCTGATCATGTGTGTCAGGTGTGTAAGACATTTTTATAATTCTACAACATACAACTTTTTATCTAGTGTCAAAATGAATCAAACTCAACAAAATTGTGAGATACAGGTGTGGAATTCCTGCTGTATTTCTGCTTTATTGTGAGGAAATTTCTCATTTGAGGATCCTTGATCGGCTTAGGTGAAAATGCCTTTGAAATAGAAGTTAAAATATTTTCTGTGTTGCAGGAACATTTAAAAAAAAAACTAAAATTTTATTATAGGGAAGTCAAATTGATAACAATTTTTGATACCTGTTTTTAATAATGTTTGATAGATGCTCTGAATATAATTCTTTATGAATCGTATAACTTTTTGTGAGTTGCACTGCCATGAGGTTGAGAGTCTGAGTGGGTGGTCTGGAAGAATATCCCAATCCTTGTGACCTTTAACCTCTTTGCTAGAATAAGTAGTGCCAAGCTCAGGTGTGTGTTGTGTGGGTCCAGATTCAGTCAGTGGACCCTAATCTGTTGTGCTTTTTTATCAATTGAACATTCTGGGCTTTCAGGGGACGTTTTGCCAACAGAATTCTGTTTGGGAACAAAAACCAGCCAGGAAGGATGTGGCTGTTCAGAGTTGGCCATAGACCCTTAGCAGTTCCATTATTCAGAATGGTTTCTTTGGGTGGCAGTTTGTGCAGATTTCAAGACCTGCATTGAACATAAACATTGCTCTGCATATGCTCTGCCTCTGATTCTGTGGAATGTAGAAAGAGAGAGACTGCAAATAATCTGAAGCACACTACCTCATCTGCAAAGCATGGAAGTAGGAGTATCATGGCTTAGGCATGCATAACCTACACAGACATTACTGTGTGTTGGTGATTCAGGAGGGGGAGATTTTCCCAGTTATCTTGTAAAAGCAGCACACTCTCTCGCTGCTAGGTAGTCTGAATCATAATTTTAAACATTACATTATCATTGTTTAACATGACTAAATCATTTTTACAAAACGTTGATGAGTTGATATTCTTACAATATGCAAAGAAAAGTCTGTTAACATGTTATTACACTGCTAATGATGATAAAGTCCAGAGGCAGGAGAAGTGCTAGAGTGAGTTGTTGTTAGTTGGTGCTGATTTGTTTGTAACTCTCCAAATGTCATGTTTGTGTTTATCACAGGCATTGCGGTACATTGGAAATAAAGTTCGCCGTCAGCGCATGTGGGGCGGACCCAAGAAAACCAAGATGGAGGAAGCTCGAGAGCTGCTGGCCTCTACTATACTCACCCATGTTCCTGTGTGTACCAGAAAATGTCAAACTCTTGATCCTTTTTATTTCATTTTTTTTTCTGGGATTACTTGGTGTCCATTTGCTGAGGGGGAAAAAAATCTTTCTTTTTCCTAGGTGAAAGAGTTTAACTTCCGGGCCAAGTGCATTTACCTCGCTGTAATGGTGCGCAGAGTGATTCTTGCTCAAGGCAGCAACAAAGTGGATGATCGTGATTACTATGGAAACAAGCGTCTGGAGTTGGCTGGCCAGGTAGAGACAGACTTTTTATTTTCCCCTCTTCCCCTTCCTGTCTACACAGTCACAATTGAGATGAGGTTTGAAAAAGTCTGAGTGGGGATAAAGTCATGGTGGAGAGATGAACTGGCCATCCTAGAAAAAGCAGTGAGCCTCTCTTCTTAGGCACAAAGCCCATGCAGTTACAAGGAGCCCCTCCCTTAGTTCTCTGCTGAAATCATTCACACCACGTCTAATTCAATTAAGAATGAGTGACAGCTTTTTAATGACGCTTACCTCAACCCAAGATTTTGCTTAAATATTTATCTGGAGGCTAAAGACCAGCGCAGCAGGTTTTGACTCTACTAACTTCACAGTGCTAAAAATCCTTATAACTTAAAATAACACTAGGTATGTATCTTTGTATACTCTTTTTATTTCATGTTCTAGTGGTTGTTAGTTTGCTAACTAATATGAATGGTAGTTCTCAGTTAGCACTCTTCTTAAATTAAGATAAGCAGCAATAGCTTAATCAATCGCACATTTTTGAATTACCAAACCCTTGGAGGCTGTAAAATACTTGCCACTTTAGAAATTGTATTATACCCTCTCATGCCCAGTGTGAGGTTTGTAGGCAATTGGTTTAAAAATTATAAAAAATAATAAATTCAGGATGAACAATTAAAAGCATTACCAAAAAAAAAAATCATTGCATTGATAACATACCCAGAGATCATATGTTCAAACTAGGGATGGGCGATATGGCCCTAAATTAATATCACAATATTTTAGGGTATTTCTGAGATAATTATGTTAAGTTAAAAATATTCTTACATAATACCATGGGATATTGTACATCGGATATTTTGTAACCAAACCACCTCAACACTCCACTGTTACTTGTCACTGTGCCTAAATGACTCATGTAAAAAGTATACCGTATAGGTACCATGTGCGTACCTGCATGATGTCATCACAATATTTCTTTTTTTTTTTTTTTCCCGTTATAAAATTTCTGATAATATTATCATGAACAATATGATTGGCTAATCAAAAAATAGCTGTGTTTAGTTGTATTAGTGAATATGGGTCAGACACTAGTAAATACTGTCAGTTAAATTTCTTGGAACTTTCCTTATTCCGCACAAGTTGGTAGCATCTCTTTAGTTCATTTATCAATTAAAATGCTTGAGAATATAGTAGCATCTCAATTTCATACTCATCTATCTCAAAACAAACTGTATGAACAGTTCCAATCTGGCTTCCGCCCTCTCCATAACACTGAAACGGCTCTCATATAAAAATCACTAATGACCTCCTAATGGCTGCTGATTCTGGTTTACTCTCCATCCTCATCCCCCTTGACCTGAGTGCAGCATTTGACACTATCTGTCACACCACCCTCCTCAATAGAATATCCTCCATTGGTATCACTCAGATTCCTCTAAACTGGTTCAAATCATACTTCTCCAGCCACACTCATTCAGCTCAAAACTTTCACTTCCCAGCTTCCTTCTGTCACTTCAGGTGTACCCCAGGTCTCCATCCTGGGGCCCCTCCTCTTCATCATATATCACCTTCCTCTTGGCCATATCTTTTGCAAGTGCAACATTAATTTACACTGTTACGCGAATGACACCCAGCTCTATCTTGCCTGTAAACCCACTTCCAACCTCCCAACCCCCTCCCTTACTGACTGCTTGGCAGAAATAAAATCTTGGATTTCCTCAAATTTACTTCAAAACAGTGATAAAATTGAGGTTCTGCTAATTGGTACTAAATCAACATTTATCCAAATTTTCTCTTAATATTGACAATTGTTCTGTTCACCACTCCCCACAAGTAAAGAGTCTGGGTGTCATTTTCGACAGTATTCTTTCATTTCAATCTCATATCAATAACATTAGCCTACTTCCATCTCCGCAACATCAACGGTCTCCACCCCTCCCTTACTCCCCATACCACTGCCATCCTTGTCCACAGTATTGTAACCGCCCACCTTGATTATTGCAACTCCCTCCTTTTTGGTATTACCCACAAATCACTCATAAGCTTTAACCTGTCCAGAACTCAGCTGCCCCTATCATCACTAGAACCCCCTCCATCTTCCACATCACTCATGTTTTGCAACAGCTCCACTGGCTTCCGGTCAAGTTCCACATTGATTACAAAATCCTTCTGCTAACATTCAAGGCCGTCCACAATCTTTCGCCACCATATCGTTCCAATCTCTTCCATGTTGTAACTCCCTCTCGCACCCTCAGATCCTCCTCCTTCATTCATGTGACTGTTCCCCTGTTCCCCACTCAAAATCCATCTGTTCAAGGTTGCCTTTTTCATTTGAATGACTCAATTGCATTATTTGTATTGTTTTCAATGCTGTATACATTTGTGTTTTTTGGTATTATTTATTTTATTGTTTACTTTGTACTCTTTGTAAGGTGTCCTTGAATGACAGAAAGGCACCTATGAAATAAGATTTATTATTATTATTATCAAGTCTTTGGAATTTAAGACTATAAATCTGTGATCAGACATTTTCTGGATCTCTCGCATTCCTCTCCCACTCCCCTTGTGTTCTGCACACACACCACTGTGCTCCTGTGTGAAACTGAGCTCAGGGCTGTGGAGCAGGCTTGGCTGGGCTGCCCCCCAATCCCTCACCTTCTTCTTTTGTGTGTGCCCTCCTTGTCTTTTATTAATACCTTCATTATTTGCCTGCCGCTTTGTTTTGTCGCCTCTGTGTTTTGCCTCCTCCCTGCACAGCCTATTATCCCCCCCACCCTCCAACCCCTTTCCCAGCTCTCCTTGTCTTTGTTGACAGCGAGATATGCAGCAGCATAGGCAGCACCCAAATCCCAGGCCAACCGAGCTCAGGGCTTTCTTGCTTTTTATTATTATTTAACGCAGCCACGACAAAAGAATGGCTGCCTTGACTTCAGCGATTGAGTTAATCCACCGGCCCGGCTCTGATAATGTAATTACCGCAGTCTTAAGTCCTTTAATTTCCCCCATCCAGCCTTCTGTGGGGGTGAACTGTGTTGCGTGTGTGTGAGTACTGAGCAACCAACCCTTTTCAATAGAGCTTACACACACTCCCGACACCGCCAGCCTCCTCAATTACGAATCTCTGACATTCAACTAATTGGCCCTGCCGCGCTGCGGAAGCTTAATTTCTTTATTAATTTTGACGTGGCCTGCTTGTTTTGATGTATGCTAATGTGGATGGCTGGGGGAAGCTGCTATTGGAGGGTTTTAGTGAGGATGAGAAGACCCTGGGAGAAGAGCCAGGTCAACCTTATCACAGCACAGGCACACCTGGTTATTACATCTGCGTACAGCACCCAGAGGATTGATGACACAGAATGCGATATTGTAAGAGCCAGATGGAGTTAATAAAGTTGGTTGTGTTTTGGAAGTGGCAATGGGGAACCTGAACAACAAAGAGATGAAGTTAACTACTCACAGGCTGGAGTGTTGATAGGAGACTGAATAGGAGGCTGTCTGAATGCCCCAGCCACACTGAATTGTTGGATGCGCTAATCAGCAGATTGCAGCTTGATGTAGCATTGTTTTATGAGTGTACCTGCTTTGGCCACTGGTTGCCAGTTTTGAAATTCTGGAGTTCATGTTCTGGTTCTGTGAAGTGCTGTGGTTCTTGCACTGTCAAAGTTACTGAAGACATTTGTCTGGTAATTCTTCTCTTTTTTTCCACAGCTCCTGTCTCTGCTTTTTGAGGATCTTTTTAAGAAGTTTAACTCAGAGCTTAAGAAGATTGCAGACCAGATCATTCCCAAGCAAAGAGCGGCCCAGTTTGACGTGGTGAAACACATGAGGCAGGACCAAATCACAAATGGCATGGTGAATGCCATCTCTACTGTGAGTCTCTGATGTCTTCTACTGACACACAATAGATGTTTCTACACAGAAGAAGAAATCAATATTCAGGCGTCTTAATTAGACAAATATATTTATAATTCACTTTTAAAATAACCAGTATTAAGCCAGTGTTTATAATATGTATTATATTGAATTAAGACCTATTGCTTGTTGATACATTTCTTGCTGCCTCTTCTATCCCTGCTGTCTTCAGGGGAACTGGTCTCTGAAGAGATTTAAGATGGACAGGCAGGGAGTGACACAGGTGCTGTCTCGCCTGTCCTACATCTCAGCATTGGGCATGATGACTCGGATCTCCTCTCAGTTTGAAAAGACCAGGAAGGTCAGTGGGCCTCGCTCCCTCCAGCCATCACAGTGGGGAATGCTGTGCCCCTCAGACACACCTGAAGGAGAGGTCAGTAAATTTTTTCTGCGTCATTTTGTTTCATGTTAGCTTTGCATAGGGCTCCATATAAGTTATTTCTGTAACTGATAAGCTGTTTGACTATTCTGAGTTAAACTAGGGATTAAACTTTCGTATATTTATGTATTATTTACGTTTATTTGTGTATCAGTTGCGTAATTTATTAGTTGTGCCAAAATCAAATGCCACTTTTTTTATTGTAGTAAGGCAGAATAACTAGAAGTATCCTATAAGCACTAGAGAACATTATAAGAATACTGAATTTAAATACAAACACAGGTAAAAATGCAGAAATGTATTATCATTAAAGGCAATGTCTAGGATTGTATGGAAGTGCACTTCCATGGGAATAGATGACGTGGTGTGCTTCAGATAATTGGCAATCCCTTTCTTTACCCTTTATCCATCTTATCACTTTGTCACTAAATCACATAATGATTTATCTTTATGTATTCTGAATTCTTACCCTTCCAGAGAGTGCATATGTGCTCTTGGAAACCTGCGCATGAAAGGAAGTGGCATCATCAGAGGTTGAGCTAACGATCCCCTGAAGATGGGGCTAATACTTACACATTTATGCTGCTCTGGAACACCATCAAACTTCTGTGTTGATCTTAAATACAAACTATGTAGATGTATAGCAAAATTTGCAGCATTTTCACAATATTTGTTTTGTTTTGTTATTTATTTCGTTACTTCAATGTTTTGTGCAGGCATGTGGTCTGGTAAAAAATCTGGCTCTGATGACCCATATCACCACAGACATGGAAGACAAGCCCATCATTAAGCTGGCCTTTAACCTTGGGGTAGAGGACGTCAACCTGCTGTGTGGAGAAGAGCTCTCTTACCCTTCAGTTTTTCTTGTTTTCCTGAATGGTAATTTTTCATACGCTCAAGTTCCTTTTAACATATTAATAATTTTGGACCTGATTCTACCATTTAGACATACCCCTAAGTCTAAGTTGTCTCAGTTCTTCTTGGGATAGAAGGGTAAGGCAAATCTTAGGGCTTTACAGCCCTTGAAACAGATTGTTCAGAGACGCACTTCAGACTGTTTCATGAATGCCCTGTGATTCACAGGGAAAAAAAATACAAATGTTAGTCCTTATGAAAATCATGACAAAACTTGTATTGTCTTGGAGGAATGTAATTAGTGTATTATGATCCTTTACAAAATAACAAGCATAAATCATCCCTAGGAGTGTGCTGGTGTCTCTGTTATTAGCCAGTAAATTTCCAGTTAATTATAAATATCCAAGACTGAGCCTACTGCATTAATGAATAAGAAGCTGAATTCAGTTTCATATGTTAGAACATTTAGGAGTGGGCAATAATATATGATTCTTGAACTTAAAGCGTATGATGCCTTAATTGATCTGAAATCTAACAGTGCTCCTCTAATATAACTGCAGACTGTCATATTTACCTATAAAGCACAGATGGTAGCCTGGTAATGAGACAACATTCTCTAAAAATGTTTGTCCCTTGAACAGTTGTCCCATTTTGTACAAGAATCTTTTAACCACTACACCTTGTAGCTCAGTTCCAAGGGCAAAGATGCCACCCAAAAACAAGGGGTAGAGTTAAAAATATGAAATGGGGATTTGGCAGTAATTTTACTTTGCATAGGTTTTGCCTTGTGCAACGCTAATGCATGTGATGAAAGTAAAAGGCAGTTATTCTGTGGTACAAGGTGCAGAGTGAATGGTTTGTTTGGGTACAGATTGAAAGACACCAAAAAATTCAAATGGACTTGAGCGCTAGAGGTATCCACTGCATGCCACAGATTAGCTTTAATGTCATGTCAGAGAGGACTCACCTAGTAAATTAATTAATGTGTATATGTTTTCCAGAGCACTGATAAGTTTCAAATTACGCACGCTGCCTCAGAATGTAATTTAATTACCAAAAACAGCAGGTGTCAAAGCATAATTCAGAGCTGTCTGTAAATCCAGTCGCCGCCACCAAGAAGAGGGGGACACACACATTCATTCATTCAAACAACCAACCTGTCTTTGTAGCACCACAGTAACTTTGTAAAATTCACAATTATTTTTAACCATTTGTTATTTTCAGCCCCCTAACTCCTTTTCATAGTTGCCTTTGAATATATTAACTTATGGAAGTATACACAGACCCTTGTTTTTTCTGTTGTCTACAATGGTGTATATAGTGTACTAACAGTATTTGTATGTATATCATCCTTCAGGTAATATTCTGGGAGTGATCCGAGACCACCGCAAGCTTGTCAACACATTTAGACTTATGCGAAGAGCTGGCTTTATTAATGAGTTTGTTTCCATCTCCACTAATGTGACTGACCGCTGTGTGTACATCTCTTCTGATGGGGGGCGACTCTGCAGGTAGAAAGCCTCTGTTTCCTCAGTCCAACTGCAAAAGTTGAGTTTTAAGCTGAAAAATGTGCGGTTGCCTTTTAGAGTTTGAGTGTATCTGCCCCCCTCCTGCAAAGAGATAACAACTGGGTCTTGAATGAGTAGAAATAATTGGCTATGAAGTGTAAGGGCAATCCTAAAAGGATTTTGGATTTACTGCTAAGCACAGGTTGCTAAAATCCAGACAGACTCCCATATATTAGTTTTGTGATATTCCATGGTTTTCCCATTCTAAAACGTGGCCAGGATTATTTTTCTTACTTTGATTAATTATGAATTCATTAGGAACCACATACTGTGTGTGTGTGCGCTTGTTCATTCATGTTCAATTATTAAAGCAACAGAGCATTAGAAACAGTGTGTTATTGTTATAGGTCATTCATGATAACACCAGATTCAGTATTTAGTACTCATTATTTCTGGCAGGAGCTTGCAAAATTGATTTCACAGAAGCCAACCAAAAATATTGCCTTTTATTAAAATGTTAAGTGTTACTTTGCAGCCAGTGCTTAGCAGAATATTATATTTCACGATGAAAGGAAACTGATGCAAATAAACAGCATGAGTACAGCACTTCATAGCATTCCGATTTTTGTTGAAATTAATGCTTGTATATTGGGAACATACATGACTGTCAAAATGTAGTCCTGCAACTGATTTTGAATGATTTGACAAATACCTGTGGATTTCAGATTTCACAAGGACTGACTGTTGTCAGTTTAGAGTCTGTCTGGCTTTACAAAGAAGTTTCCAGTATTTAGTCCTTTTAATGAAACAAATACTGAAAGCTTCATTCAGTACTGCTTGTCTTTGTCCTGCCAGACCCTACATCATTGTGAAGAATGGGAAGCCGGCTGTGAAGAACAAACACATTGAGGAGCTGTCTCAGGGCTACAGGTACACTTCAGTGGAATCAACAGTTGAAATGCTCTCATTGATTTTGAAAAGCGGGTCAAACAAGTGGATCTCAAGCTTATTTGTATAATGCATGCTTTCTTTCTTGGATGTTTTGTACTTTGTGAGCATTTCTAAAATGGAGATCTTTTATCAAACCACTTGATTTGTTTGAAATTCTTTTAATCCTATCTAGAAACTTTGAGGACTTTCTGCATGAAAGTCTGGTAGAATATCTGGATGTGAATGAAGAGAATGACTGCAGCATTGCTCTATATGAGTACATGATCACCAAGTGAGTTTAGTTTTTTTGCCTTTGCATGGCCTATTCCCCATCATTCACTATCAGGAAGAAAAGTTATACTCTTTTTATATTTCCAAACACAAGTGTATTTTTAACTGATTTTCAGGGACACAACACATTTGGAGATTGAGCCGTTTACTCTGCTGGGGGTTTGCGCTGGTTTGATACCATATCCCCATCATAACCAGTCCCCCAGAAACACCTACCAGTGTGCTATGGGCAAACAAGCCATGGGTAAGTGCTGTGTGTCCAACTCTTTCCATTTAATTTTTAAAATCCATTAAATTTGTGTTCATACTTAACCCCTTGCTGTTTAATAACTGCTAAATTATCTAACTATATTTTGGTTTCGAAACAAAGGGACAAAGAGAGCTGCTAGGTGTTAAATGTCTGCATAATGTAACATAAGTAAAATTATTAGCTGCGGTGCCTTCCTATCAAAGTATTTCAGCTGAAAAAAATCCAAAAAATCTAAATGTACATTGTTGTCAAAACATGATTTTTTTTTTGTTTGTTTTTACAAAAACGCATTGGATATTGTGAATATTATGATATAACATTCATGACATTAATTTTTACAATATAGTTATTGCTTATTTTTCTTATTCTTATTTTCCCCCCGTAATGCCTATCTATACCATAGCAATACCAAAGTCTGTGGCATAGCTTCCATTTTCGACAATTCAAGAAAGCTTAAACATATGAATACTCTCACTTTTCACACTCATGCATTTATTCATGCTGAAATATATTCACATTTGCAGTGGCATTCACACCCACGTACACACTAAAGTAAGTGTGCATGTCTGTCTGTGTGTACAGCAAACATTGTGTGCTTGTGTAGGGAGTGCGTGTGTGTGGCAGGAAAAAGGCCTCTACACAGTCTTTCTGAGTGTCATTAGACATTCATTGTGTTTTGAGCTCAGTGTGTAGCAGGATAGTGTGCTCAGCTGCAGCAGAAAGAGTGAGAGAGAACACACATTGCTCCCCTGGTTACCAGAACTACTCTAGACACCCCCCGACCCCACCCCCCAACATCTTTACAAAACCACTGAGACTGCAACTACATTTGGGCCAATATCCTCACCGTTGTCTCTTGTGGGTTTTTTCTCCTGTGTGGACGGCCCCATACATGTGCAAATCTCTCTGTGTGGCCCCAGACCTATTATCACACACTGTGTGCTTGTACTCTGATTGTGAAGTAATAGCATCTGACAAATGTCAAGGCCTCAAGGGACGGCTGCTATTCTTCCATAACCTGCTCTGCTTTGACCGGTTGGATTAAGGAGGTGGCCCTCTCCTGGCTTGCAGCACGTTGCAACACTGCAGCTATAGATACTGTCACTCCACATGCAGTCTGCCAAACCTGGTCGAGCCTTATGACATATTTAGGACAAATTAAGGAGTTAAATTTTGTGGACACAGATCAAGTATGGGATGCCAAGTCCTTAATTTAAAATGCTGTTCATGCAGATCTAGACTCAGCCTTGAACCACTGTAGAGACTGACTATATAGTCGATATATTCCACTAGTTTTCAACATTTAAACATTTTGTTAACATTTTGGGTTCAAGCCCAAAATAACAATTTATGTTTTTTCTATAAATAAATAAATAAATAAATACATTTCTACACTGATTGTCCATTGTATCAACTTCCATTTTATGAAGTTGCACTTTGTTGTTCATTTACAGATATTGCTCTTCATACTTTTTTAGCCCTCTTCCTGTTCTTTAATAATCAGAACCACCACAGTACCACCAAGGAGCAGGTATGATTTCGGTGATGGATCACCCTCAACGCCACAGTGAAGATGGTGCTGTTTTAATGTGTGTGTGGTGCCAGTGTCCCAAACACAGCAGTGCTGCTCAAGTTTTTAAACCCCTCAGTGTCACTGCTGGACTGAGAACTCTGCACCAACCAAAAATATCCAGCCAACAGCGACCTGTGTCCCACTGATGGACTACAGGATGACAAACACAAACAGTCCAGCATCAGATGAGCTACTGTCTCTAACTTTACATCTACAAAGTGGACCAAGTATGTGGATGTGTCTAACAGTGGACAGTGAGTGGGCACTCGTAACTCCAGTGGCACTGCTGTGTCTGATCCACTTGTACCTGCACAACATTCACCAACCCACCCCACCATGCCATAGTTACTCCAGCACTGAGAATGATCTGCCACCCAAATAATACCTGCTATGTTGTGGTCCTGACAATTGAAGAACAGGGTAAAAGTGGGTTAGCAAAGTACGCATAGCAACAGGTGGAATGACAGTCTGTAAATGTAGGGCTACAAAGTGCTTCTGACTGAATGCAATGAAATGCTCACAGCAATGATCCAACAGTTAGTGTTAATTTTTGCTATAAATGTAGGGGCTGTTACTACTGCAACAAGTGAGACAAACTTTTACTACCTTTTATTCTGGAAGAAGCAGGTGTTTACAGACCTTACTGACATACAATACATCTTCTGCCCACAGGCACTATTGGCTATAATCAGAGGAACCGCATAGACACACTGATGTACCTGCTAGCGTATCCTCAGAGGCCCATGGTAAAGACCAAAACAATTGAGCTAATTGACTTTGAGAAACTGCCTGCAGGTCAGAATGCCACAGTGGCTGTGATGAGCTACAGTGGTTATGATATTGAGGATGCGCTGGTGCTTAATAAAGCTTCACTGGACAGAGGTAAGAGTGCTAGTTAAAATAAATTTTTAGCATTCTTATTGTTGTGCCTGTTTTAACAAACCCAATCTCCAAAATAGTGACTTTAAAATCGGAAAATAATTTTAGACCCATTTGTTCTGTTGCTCAGTTGGATTTGAAATTGACCCAGAATGGAAACAGCAGTCAAAATTTTTAATTGTATTATTAGCACTGTAGGAAAATAATTTACTAAAGTATTATTATTCAGCCACTTGCCTACACCTCACAAAGTCTTTCCTTTCATACCAGGCTTCGGAAGATGTCTTGTTTATAAGAATGCTAAATGCACACTGAGGCGTTACACTAATCAGACGTTTGACAAAGTGATGGGTCCCATGCTGGATGCTGAAACGCGGAAGCCCATTTGGCGACACAGCATTCTGGATGCAGACGGCATCTGCTCGCCTGGTGAGTGCCACACAGATGCTTCACTGGAGCACACACAGTAACATACTGAGGAGCTGCCACTCTATGCTACCACTTGTTAGTGAGTGTGCAGCTAAAGGAAGCATTAAGCCCTGTTTGGATTGTATTAGCTTATCAGGGATACATTTCTACATGCCTCCACTGTGATAAAAAGACAGCAATAAAATAAAATATCTCGGTTGTTTTTTCTTTGTATGACTAGTGCCCCTTCCAGGGTGTGTTCCGACCTTGTGCACAGTGATTCCTAGTAGGTTTCAGAACCCACTGTGACCCTGGATAAGCCATTACAGACAATGAGTAAATGGGGGGGGGGGTGGCATCTGCCTGGAAAAACATTGTATGTATGCAGACAGAACTAAATGTACCAGAGTACTACTGGGTTTGGTGAAGTTATATGCAGTTTTCTCAGTTGAGAAAGAGGAAAAACTCTACATAACCAATCTGAAAAGCAAAATAAAGGGAAACTAACCAAGATCTCCATGTACATTTCTAGACTAAATAAGGCCTTAAAATACTTACAGTTGATAACAGTTTATATCTTTGTGTGCCCTCTGTGTGACAGGTGAGCGTGTGGAAAATAAGCAGGTGCTAGTTAACAAGTCCATGCCAACTGTTACTCAAACACCACTGGAGGGCAGTACCCAGCCAGGCCAGCCACAATACAGAGAAGTGCCCATCACGTGAGTGTGTCCATATCTGCTTTACCTCATCCATGCCGTTTTCACACATTAATTTAAATCACATAAATTATTTTCTTCAATGCTCATCTGTGTATTTATATAGGTACAAAGCCCCTTGTTTGTTTGTGTTCTGCAGTCCCACAGAATTATTTTGATAGACCTTGTGCATGCCAACGTAAACATTTAGTCGTAATGATTTTGTTTACTATTCATGCAGGTATAAAGGCTCAACAGACTCGTACATTGAAAAGGTGATGATATCATCAAATGCTGAGGATGCTTTCCTGGTGAAAATCCTGCTGAGACAGACACGTCGGCCTGAAATAGGAGACAAATTCAGCAGCCGGCATGGCCAGAAAGGTACCCCAACACCAATAGCTGCTGTGTATAATTTTAAATATTCTCTCTTAAAAATGAATTTGTACAATAAGGTATGCACACACACATACATTATGACCACCTCCTTGTTTCTACACTCACGGTCCATTCTCTCAGCTCCACTGAACAGACTGGAGCACTTTGAAGTTCTACAATTACAGACAGCAGTCCATCTCTTTCTGTGTGTAATTAGTTTGCTCCCCTTTGCCTTTCCTTCAATGGTCAGAGCCCCCACAGTTGGTGGATCACTCTCAGCACTGCGGTGACACTGACATGGTGGTGTTATCAGAGATTTTAAACAGTGTCCACTCACTGTCCACTCTGTTTGACACACCTAACGCATTTGTCCACCTTGTAGATGTAAAGTCAGAAAAAGTAGCTCGTCTGTTGCTGCACAGGTTGTGTTGGTCGTCCTCTAGTCCTTCATCATTGGACTCAGGATGCTGTTGGCTGGAGATTCTTTGTTGCTGGACTATTCTCAGTCTAGCAGTGACACTGAGGGGTTTAAAAACTTTAGCAGCCTTGCTGTGTCTGATCCAATCTTATCAGTGCAACACATCACGTGAGTGTGTGAGTATATGTAAGTTTTTCCTTTCTTTATTTTTTGTTCTCTATATTCCTTTTTCAATAAATTGCATGGAGAACCCCTCCTGTATAACCCCCCCCAAACCCAAGGGCCATTTTTCAATTAATTAGCCTTTTGTCCCAATCCAGACTATGCAAATTTTTTACAGCAACAGAGCTCCTGGGAAAATAAGTGTTTACAGCCCCCATTGTTTCCACGCACCTCCACTGGGAGCCCAGGCCACGATGATGGTTTAATCAGAGCGCTAACTGGCGCCATGCATAATTCACTCATTTCATTAGCTGAGGTTGTCCACAGGCACTCATCACGGCCCGTGACAGTGAGCAGGGGTCAGGGAAGGGTTAGCCGCAAGCAGCCTAAGATGCTATTTACTGCTCTTTTTAACGGGCCTCTTGGTATTTAAAGGAGTGCCACAGAGTCACCAATACAGGACAGCTAAATGTTGTTTGTAAGAGACAGTGAAGTTGAACTTTTTTGTAGTTTCAGAGGCTAGCCATTGTCGAATACTTGTGTGGTGATTTATTTTTTTACTTTATTCAATATATAAAGTTTTGTTTAACTTTATACATAGTGATTTGTTGCTGTCAGTACAATATCTTATGAAAGAAATACCAACCAATTCCTTTCTGGGGATTTTAAATGCTTTCATACTAAAACTTGTCAAGCAGGAGTAACTACATCACAACACAAAGACATTTCAGGCTAGATTTGTTACATGGTTTTGGAACAGATTATTCCTTTTCCTCTCTATTGTATCCAGCACTGCTGAAATCTACTCAAACACAGCAATGTCATTCTAATTTATTAATAGCGATGTCAGTTTTTTTTTTATTTTATTTTTTTCACCATGAATACATGGTCCCAAAGCCAATCAGTGCAACAATTCCAGTTGTGAAATACCTCTCATAGAAAGCAGAAAGGATATATATCTTTAAATTAACTAACTAATAAATTATTAATTATTTTCCAAGTGTTGATATATTATGATCCAAATAGTGCAGGTTTCACTGAACGTGGGAAATATGTATTTATAAACAAATTTCTAACGTACGAAAGTTGGCAGATTCATTGCTACCAAGAGCCAATAGGGGACATCCCACAGTGTGATGGTGCCAGTTGTATTAAACCAGATACACTTTAGTCTCGTCTTTCACATATATTTTAACTCCTTCCCCATAATCGAACCCTGACTAGTTTTAAGTTCTGGTCACCAGAGTAGAATAAGTTAATTATTTACCTGCGAGAGACACTCGTAGGCATAAACAACAAACACGCACACACACAGCTGTGTTGGTAGGGTCCTTTTGTGTGAGCTGCCATGGCAAGACTCTGTGGGGTGTGATGGAGAGCTGTGGACTCTTACTGCTGTCCTGCTTTTCTCTGTTGATTTCATGGCTCTTTTATCATTCACTTGCACACAAAGTAAACAACACAGAGGATGTTTGTGAAGAGTCTCCCCATATCAGCTTTTTTTTCCCCTTTTTTCTTTTTCTTTTTTGAAAACCTTACTAAACATATTGGTCTGCATTATTTCTGAAGTATCCTACAAATATTGTGCAGTTTCTTAAAAGTTCATCGCACCAAGTAATTTAATACGCCTTACGCTTGATCATTTCGGTGAGATGTTCTATCCACCGACATTAAATACCTTGCTGCTTATTAATGTCCACATAACATCCTCTGTGTTTTTAGAGCATCTTTCCACAGTAATTCGTAAGATTACTCTCTTAATGATCTTTGATTACAGTTTGGGAATGATTTTTACAGTTTTGCTTACATTTAACATTTTCATTGTCTTCCCGTAGACACACTTTACACATGGATGTATTCCATTCCTCTCACGTGTTGATCCAGGCTTTGTGCTCTATGGTAAAGGGAAGCTACAGATGTATAATCCCTCTCTCACTGTCCGACTAAGCACCTCTACTCACTTCCTGCTTCTGCCTCTCTTGCCTTTTATGACTTGCAAATGGCCCAATAATGTGTTTGCTCTGGCAGAGAGAAGAGTGCAGAGCTCCTCCGCAAACATTTGCACTCTCACTCAGAGTTGTGCACCACTTCTGTGACCCGTGTGAATAACCACTGGTTTTGCTCTGCTGATTTTTAAGCAACTGGGCTTGACCAACATTTACACCCCTGTATCGCAGTTCCTGTATAGCATTTTATTAATAGCACTCGATTAGCAGGCAAGTGGTTTTCACTGTGGGACAAAATAATATATGGGATCTGGAAATTGAGCCTCAGTTCTCTTGCCCAATCCTCTGCATGATGTTACAGAGGTGCATTCATGCTCAGTCATGACAGTTGAGCATCTGTAAGAATTAATGGACTGTTGTTCAGGAAAACAACTTGATCAGTGTCAACAGATCTTTAAAAAAATAATAATAATTACATATTGGTTGTTTGATACAAAACTACTTAAAAGCATAAATGTATAGGCCATGTGTAGCTTGTGTTCATAATACACACACAACCCCCCCCCCCCCCTTTATGTGTACCTAAATAAATCATTGGTATGTGGGATTTTTTTTCCTTCTCTTTCCCCGCCTCTCTGATGCCCAGCGGCACTATCAAGGTTTTAACCTAGAAAAACCTGGGAAATGTGATGAAAATACATGGAAGTATTGCAAAATAAAGATGCTGAATAATCTTTTCATACAGTTTGAAAAGTCTTACTTGTGCCTTTTTAACACTAAAGTTTTGCTGCAGCTCTCACTCAATTCTCTCAATCAATTTTGGGATTGCAACCATTGCTGCCTATGAACTGATTTCCTGATTTAAAAAAATGTTAGTTCAGTGTGAGCATGTGATGATGTTTGCAGATGTATGAGTCACAATTTAAGTTTGAGCTTTCCTATTATTGATAAGTGGGAGTGATGGACTTGAGATAAATTGCTCTGTTTTGGATGAGGTTTGATGGAACACGTAATTAAAAAAAAAACATATAATTAGAAGCATACAGTGTGTTTGATGTGTATGTTTCCTCCTGTCTCAGGTGTGTGTGGGCTGATTGTCCCTCAGGAGGACATGCCCTTCTGTGATTCAGGGATCTGTCCTGACATAATCATGAACCCTCACGGATACCCCTCCAGAATGACTGTGAGTACTTGACAGTCAAAATGCGTTTTATCCCTCTTCGTTTTTCTTCCCATAATGAAATGATCAAGAAGTCTTTTTAATATTTTTTAGAAAAAATAAAATACCTATGGCATTGGTGTAAATTAGTCATTAATGTTTTGAGTAACAGATTCTAAAACAAACTACAAAAGGCAATAAAACTTTTATTGTTTTTTGATGTTACGTTTAAATGATATTCTAATTTTCTAGCTTAGATTGAATATATATATTTTGTCAGAGATGCTAAAAAAAAAACTAGCCATTTAAAGTGTGCTGAACTACTTGCTATAAGCAAAATTAAATATCTGCATTAAAAAGGGTTTGGAATTCTTTATTTCTTTTCTTTCATTTCTTATCACCTCGCTGGGCCTAGGGTTTTTAATTTTGGTCAATTTCCCAGCATACCTGGAAAAGAAAAGTGACGAATGAGCTTTGTGTTGTATTTTAATATGTACACTGATGTCATCACAGTTTACTAGAAGAAAATGTTTGAGACTGAGTGACTTTGAAAGTAACAGTGTGCTGTGCACTGTGCTAGGTTGGGAAGTTGATTGAACTCTTGGCGGGGAAGGCAGGTGTGCTGGATGGGCGATTCCATTATGGTACAGCTTTTGGAGGTAGTAAGGTGAAAGATGTATGTGAGGATCTCATTCGCTATGGATACAACTACCAGGGCAAGGACTTTGTCACTTCTGGCATCACTGGGTAAATATATTAGTTTTCAAATTTCAGTCAGAGAACATTTCACACTTCTCACTGCACATTTTAGGAGAGTATCAATCCAAAATAATCACAATTTCTCGACAGCCCAATTAGTTGATGTCCTGTTTCTTTCTTTGTAATGACTTTTTTTTCTCACACTTAAGCTTGCCTTGCATGCACTAAAATAATATATGAATGTATAAAATAAAAAACGATTTTAAATACTTTCTATTATTTGCGGTTAGACAAGCAAATCTGTATATTTACATTTTGTTTTTAAATATCCTTTGCTAATATATTTAGATCTATGTTTTCTATACAGAGAGCCCCTGGAGGCCTACATCTACTTTGGTCCAGTGTACTACCAGAAACTAAAGCATATGGTGCTGGATAAGATGCATGCCAGAGCACGTGGACCAAGAGCAGTGCTCACTAGGTAGAGGAGCTACTATTCAAATTGGGAATTTTTAATCCTTCATTGTATTTAGTGTAGCCAGAACCCATTTTTGTCTTTGTGTGTTGTTACACAGACAGCCAACAGAAGGTCGCTCCAGAGACGGAGGTCTGCGTCTGGGAGAAATGGAGAGAGACTGTCTGATAGGATATGGGGCCAGCATGCTGCTGCTGGAGCGTCTCATGATCTCCAGCGATGCTTTTGAAGTGGATGTGTGTGACCAGTGTGGCCTGCTGGGATACTCTGGATGGTCAGTTACCAACCTCTTGATTTTCAGATTGCAGATCAGTACATTTTTAATAATTGAATCTCATTAAGCCCTTGTGTATATTGCTGTGTTTACAGGTGCCACTACTGTAAGTCTTCATGCCATGTGTCATCTCTGCGCATTCCCTACGCCTGCAAACTGCTCTTCCAGGAACTGCAGTCCATGAACATAGTACCTCGCCTTAAACTGTCACGATACAATGAGTGAGCCATTAATCATGCATAATGTTTCTGAAAAAACAGGCAGTAAGACTGCTGACAAATACTACTGTGGAAGTTGCTCTCTCCTGTAGCTTTGACACCGAGTCTAGATTTGTGACCTGATTTTGCTCAGGTCAGTGAGGTGCTTTGTAAACATTGGCTACATTTTGAGACAATGAAGTTTGACATTGTATGAGCTGAAAATCTCGAGTGAACAATCATTCAAAAGTCAAAATACAACTAGCACTTCAGAGTTTGGCGTGCATGTAGAGAAACTGCGTACTTCAAGAGGAATTTTTTTCTTTGTTTGAATAATGTCTATTATTTCCCCCTGAAAGTTTTTTTTTTTTTTTTTTTTTTTTTGGATTCTGGAAATGAATCGTTTTCTGTTTATATATGTAATTATTAAATCACATTAAATAACACTGTGTTACATTCTTTTCACTGAGTCCTGAGTCATTTCCTTTTACTAAAGTGATTAAGGATCAGAGAAACTGGAAGTGTTTGTCCTCTCTTCACCAATAGCAGAAATGGAGGGAGAGAAGTATTGTAGGTTCTTGATTAAGTGTTAATGTGACAACACTGACAGCAGAAAAGAGCTTGTTGTGTTGACCACCATCCTCCTCGGATGCTTTTTCCACTAATACAACATCCACCATTCAAAGCTTGCCCCCACCCACTAAGCAGCTTCGGAAGCCTTTGATTGAGGAAATGCTGCAGAATGAGCGCTGACAGTGACTCGCTGATAAAAGGGTGGAGGTGGTGGTATTGGGTTGTCTCTTTGGGTAACTGCACCTGTCCTAGCTAATGAGGGACTAATGAGAGTCTAAAAGTGGCAGGACAGAAAAGGGATGTCCACAGAGGAGAGGAAAAGGACCCCTCCTGTCTTCCTCTTTCTACCTCTGTCCATCTTTAAAAGTGAAATTAATGAGTTTGTCATCAGCCTATTATCAGTGCACTTCTGATGAGGCTCCAGAGTTCAGTGTGTTTGTCAGCTGATGTCACATGATGCATTCAAATTTCAAGGTATTAGTCCTTGACTTGGACTCAACAGCTTTGAATGTTGGAGAACTGTGCTGAAGTGGACAAGAGATCATATTTACAGTTTATAGGTGTTTGGCCTGAAAAATAGGTATAAACGTTTCGATGTCGATTCAGAACTTGAAGAGAATGCCACATTTCCCTCAGACCTGAAGTGGCCTCCACTGTGTAAGAACCATGCACCTGCCCTGCGTATTCTCTTGCTTCAAAGATACAACAAGCAGCCACACAGTTAAGAGGCAATCACAGTGTTTTCCACTTCTGCCTAGTCTCAGAGTGAAGGACAGGCTTCCTCCGCTGTTCACCGTGTGGGGAGCAGTTCAGCCATAATCCCCCTTTCTCTTGCTCACTCTCTCCTACACACTCTCTCTCTCCCCCGTGGTTCCATTCATATTCTAATCACAGCTTTCCCCTCTGCAGTTCGCAGGCACTCCATCAGAGCCCTCCCTGCCTCAGGCTCTACACTTTTACTTCCCCCTTTTGTGGCTGACGCTCTCCTCCCAGCACACTGAAATAAGGTTGCTTCAAGGAGAGTGAGTGAGGGAGAGCTGGAAGGGAGGGGGTGTCAGCAAATGCTGTTAGGACAACTGTGGAGTCCACCAAATTCCCAAACTTCTTTTTATCCATTTCAAGAATCGGTGACGTTCTATAACATTTTCTGAGAAGAAAACAAAAGCATCCCAAGTTTGGGGCAAAATTAAAACTGGCTGAGTTTTCCTCCCTCTTTCTTTGAATTACAGAAACGCTGATTTGGTCATCCAGGTTCCCAGGCTTACTGGGGAAGACGCAGACATCAAAAAAGTTCTGTAATGGGCCAAAAAGTGGCCTTTGGATGCAGAACTTTAAAACTGAGGCAGTGGGGGCTGTGAGTGTGTGTCTCTGTGTGTGTATGGGTTGGGAGGGGGTATGAAAACGTATTAAATGCTATAATGGGAGACGGGGAGGCCACAGTGCTGGGATTGCGTAGATCTAAGCCTCTTTTTTTTCTGGGGAGGGAGCTTTTCTTATTCAAAACAGCCCCACAAAAGACTTCCAGTGAGCCTTGCCACATCCCCATCTGACTCGAAGCCATTCATCAGCCTGCCGAGCCTATCAATGACATGTCCCCCATCAGGGCTCCTATAAAATCAGCCCCTTTCCCATGAAACATCAGCAAACATTTTGACGGCTCTGGCTTTTCCCCCCTCTGGATTTCTGGAGACTCTGACACCCCCCCCCCCACACACACACACCCCCAACCCTCCATCACGACCCACGACCCTCACCCCCACCACCTCTCCAACACCATCACCACCACCACCACCACAACCACCCTCTCTCTCTCTCTCTCTCTCTCTCTCACTCACTTGCTCGCTCGCTGTCTTTCTCTCTCTGCAGCCCGGCACATCGTATGCCTCTCTGTGGCGGGCAGTTCTTTTGGAGAGACAGAGGGAGCTGAGGAGGGGGAATCCTACACGAAGCCATTTTCTCGGAGGAGCTGGTGGAACGTGGATGGGAAGAGGATGCATTGTGGGCTGCTGGAAGAGCCTGATATGGATTCCACAGGTTGGTTCTAGCTGCATTGCCCATTGATTTGGGGACACTTTTGGAACTGTGGGCTGCTCTGGATCGCAAGCTGCTGGGCCTTGGGAATGTGGGACCTCAACTTCACTCAGGAGAAACTTCTTTTGACTCTTTAGTCTTTTTTTTTCAGGCAACTCAGTGACTTTTGCCTTTTATTACTTTTTTCCATTTTGTATAATTGCTCCTAAGGATTTGCACTTTTCTGATGGACAAAAATTTTAATTTCACAAGCGGAAGTGGATTTTGTTTAAGGACAAATATGGTTGGCTCATTAGCTGCAGATTTTCATCCTGAAATGTTAGGTTTAGACAATCTCAGGCATTTTGGCATCATGTGGGATAAAGTTGTAAAGAAGTTTTGTTGCTCAGGGGCACAAACGCGCTGCACCTGCTGCAAAGCAAATCTCATCCTACATTTTCCATGTTTAAAACAGACTCTCAAAAGCAGAAAAAAAACTCAAACAGAAAGACAGACTCACAAAAGCAGCCACGCTGAAGAACTAACGTATTTTACCTTTTTTAACACTACTAACAGTTCTCCTACTCTGATTAATTCATGGAAAACTTAAGTGTAATTGCCTTATAAAAGACTAAAATTCACTATTACAGCTATATGTAATAATTTCGTAACAATCATTGTTTTATTGAGAACCATTTCCCATTCATTTTTAGGTTATTTTTATTGATTTTAAACATTTAAAACAAAATAACATAATAATTGATTTCAGTTCATATTAAGGGCAACATTTATCTATTTATACTTTTATTTAAATACAGCACAAAACATGTTCTCTGATCCGTCTAGCCTTTAGATTTGGATTAATCCCATTATTTTGAACTGCTTAAGCTGTGCATGTAGCAAATGATTCAATTATCTCCATCTGCAACACAGCACAGCACTGATGCCACAGCAGAAAATAACTTCTGATGCTGTTGAAATGATTATATTTTTTTAACAAATAAATAAATAAACTTTCCTGAAAACTGACCGATTTAGCCAAATTTACTCAGTCACCCCTCTAAATTTAGGAGAAAAAAAGTACATAAAAACTTCATAAAGTTCATTGACTTTAACTTTCTTCTATTTTGCTCTTTCCAGTTGAAATTATTACCTCAGGTCGTGTGCCAAATCGCCAGCTTTTTTCACACAAACTACGGCTGTGTCCACAACCGCACACTAATGACATACACACACTAAATAAAGGCACTTCAGATTAGGACGCAGTTTTTTCACTATATAGTGAGTTAGACCGCTGTTTTGGACGAAGCCGACGGTTCAAGGTTCCGGGCCACCGTTGGGCAGTAGGTCACTTCAGACTGTTTTAATGATTTTGTTGGCAGTTGACTAATTAAATTCGTCTCTTTTGAATAGCCCTGACCTCTCGCAGCCTACTTTTTCCTCTAAATCCGCTCAGCCATTTCGAATAGACGTTAAATACTGTTTTTATCCACTCATAGTTGAATGTCTTTTTAGTTTCCACCCCACATACAACTTTAACCCCTTCTGATGGACTGCTTTTCTTGCCAAAAAGCGGCCTTGGCAACCGCTGCTATGGTGATAGCAGACACGGCAAAGTGAACATGACGACCGGGTGTTATTATTGCAGCATGAGGCGATATTACAGCAGAATGAAGCCTGTACGAAGATGTTTGTACTACAGCATCACTACAGCAGTGTCACTTAAGGCGCAGACGTTACTGGTACAGATGTTTCCTTTGGGAAAATACCGACATGCGCCCAGAATGTAAGGTTAACTGTGAAACAATTTGAGGTTGAATAGATCCAGAAAAAAACTATAAACTAAAAGAGATTATATATATATATATATATATATATATATATATATATATATATATATATATATATATATATATATATATATATAATCTTTAACATTTTAGTCTAAATGAATGTGCCTAACCTGCTGGGCATTGGGTTCTTAATACATTGGAGAAGTCTGACTGCTTTCAGATTTATTGCTTTGGTTTAAACTGAGACTAAAACGTACGTTGAGGTAACGTACCTTTACTCAATGTGCGTCATTGAACAAAACACATTCGATGTAAACCGAGCAGATTGAAATAGGACGAATTTGCTGTTGTTGTTTTTTTTCAGAGAGCTGGATCGAAAGATGTCTCAACGAGAGCGAGAGCAAGCGCTATTCCAGCCACACATCTCTGGGGAACATGTCCAATGACGAGAGTAAGACCAGACAGCAAATTTACCAGGGTTTAATCAACTCTTTTAGTGTTTAACATTGCGAGGGTTAAATTTTAGCACTCACAATGTCAATTTAACACTAATAATTTAGCAAATTTGTTACTAGAAAACACAGACAACAGCATCACAATATAATCACTTTCCTATTTACAGTTTTACTCACCTAAAAAAAATATTTCTGATAAAAACAAGAGTGATTTTTTTAGAAACATCCATGGTTCAAAAAATAAATAGATAAATGTGTATATATATATATATATATATATATATATTGGTAGAGGTTCACTGAAAGTAATTGGACCATGGGTACCCAAACCTTTTCATTTTTTGGGTTCAAAAAGAAAAGTTCCTAAGAAAGTAATTGGTGTAATTTACAACACTCATTTTATACCTTAATCTCGTTACTTTTTTTTAATCCCAAAAAGATGAGGAGAAAGAAAACAACCGAGCATCTAAACGCCATTCAACACCTGCAACGTTAGAATGGTGAGTCTGTGCATTGTCATCCTTATTAAGAAATAAGAGTTATACTCCATATACCTGATCCATAATGACATAATCCACATCTGAGAATAGTCTGCAGAAGCCTACCCTGTGTTTGGTGTTTTTAAAGTCATATTTTAAATTATAGTTTAGTTATAGATTTAGTTCCGTTTTAATTGAATGTGGAGACAGAGCTTCACACACATGACTGATGAAGTAGTTACTGTTTTTTTTTCATCCCAAGGCAAGAGAGTTCTAGAACTAAAGTTGGCTTTTAAAAACACTTGCTGTGTTTACTATAAATAGAAATAATTGGAGCTGCTGTGCATCTCTTTTCTTTATTGATCTGTTTATTGTCGGTTGTTACAGTATAACTGAACATTCTTGGTTTATTTGTAAAAACATTTGGCAGGTATATGAAGCTCACAAGCTTTAAAGTCATATGATTTTATCTAAGAATATTAGAATAAGGTTACACATTGCAGTGCATGCCTGTTTTTTTTTTTCAATAATATAATTTATATAATTTATAAAATATAATTTTAGCCATTTGTAATCAGAGGAGTGAATCTGCCTTTGTCCAGAAGAAGCAAGTAGCCACTTTATTACAACACACAGAATTACAATGAATAGTGCTCAATGTTTTGTTTGGATATGTTGCTGCATATTTTATTCACTTGGTTTAAATTCTTTACAATTAAAATGTGTTAATATTGAGAGGAAAAAAACAGAAAAAAGGTATGGTCAAGGTATATTGTTGGTCACTAAATGTACACACAGTGTAAATGTATTTTTTAAGGTGCAAAGTGGGTTTAAAGCCCTGTGTTGTTCCCTAAAAGCACCTTACATTCTCTTCTCCAGAAGGAGAAGTGCATATTTGTAAGATTTAGTTATATAATTGTGTCAAATAAAATAATATAATATAAGTCCTGGAGATGAAATTGGGCGTATAAAATCAACACAATTTTACAATCTACAATTATTATAGATACAAAGGTACAATTACGTTCCCTAACTAGAGGTAAGAATGTTTTCCTTGGGGGTAACACCACAGTGAGAGCAAAAGGTACCACCAGTGACAGTTTTTCTGACAGCGTAAAGCCTATAGTTGTCACTCTGTTGTTACACACAAATGTATATATTCAGTACTTTTCATTTGTTGTGGAATATAATTGTACCGTATTCTGTATCAGTTGTAAATATTTAAGTTGTGTTCATTTCATATGCCCAATTTAATCTGCAGGATTTATTTACTTTTATTATTTTTCACAGTTTTATAATGAAAATTTACAAATATTCACCTCTCCTGCTGAGGAAGAGAATGTAATGTACCTTGAGAGAACACAACGGGACTTTAAAACTACTGTCTTTTAAAACTACACTGTTTTTACCTTTAGTGAACATTATTGTTCGTGTACAATAAGGTTTTTTTTGTGAGTGTGTATGAGCCTAAATGAGGACCAAGTGACATCGCTTTCCACGTGTTCCACTGCCGATCACTTAATTTACAATTTACTCTAAGAGTTACCTTTATACTTGTTGAATAACAAGATAAGTGGAGCAGTTAGTTTAAGCTCAATTGTCATTTAAAACTGATCTGGACATGTGTGTTGCATCTGTATCTGTATCTGATTTGGTGTGATGGGAATAGTTGGTTTGAGATGCAGTGCAGTTAAATGTTACACAAGTTAATAAGATGTGTATTTTCTGGCAGGCTGGAGGAGAACTATGAGATCGCTGAGGGTGTTTGTATCCCTCGCAGTGCACTTTACATGCACTACCTTGACTTCTGTGAGAAACATGACAGTCAGCCTGTCAATGCCGCCAGCTTTGGGAAGGTAAGGTCTGGCATTACAACATAAATAATAAATCATTTTTGAACATAAATATATTGCATTTGTAAAATCTAATGTATTTTAGCTTATTTATATAATTCTGGAATATCTTAAAGGCAAATATTGGATGGACCTTTATCTATAAGAATAATTGGTGATATTGGCAGACATTTCCTGGACAGAGTCAAAAGCCAATAGTCTTTTTTGACAAACTTCAGGACAGACAATCTGAAGCAGCGGACATGCTTCCAATTGTTCTCACAACCCCTCCAAGCACGTCCTCACACCACCACCACCTGACATCCCTGCCCCCCTCCGCAGCTCCTGTCCGAGGATATTGAAAAAGAGAGGGGGCCTGGATTAATGTGTAATTAAAGGAAATTTGGAAGGGTGAGATGTTGCGGAATGTTAGATCAGTGGCTGGAGCAGCGTGGGGTGTCCTTTAGGAAGGCTTCATTGATTCGGGACAAAAAAGAGAGAGAGAGCTGGGGCTGCCTCCCTGTCTGCTCATTTATCAAGCCGAGCCTGACAGAAACTTCACAGCTTGGCCTCTTTTTCATCCCACACAATGGAGAGCTCCACTGTTTGCTAAAGTTTCTGCACCGGGAGCTGGACCAAGGAGCCAATCTCATGGACAAAAACAGAACAGAGAGAGAGAGAGAGAGAGAGAGAGACGCTCAGAGAGAGACATAGGAAGATGAAAAAGATGGAAAGAAGAGCTGTTGTATATGAATTTTGAGTATGTGACAACTGGCAAGACTTTCAGTGGTCAGAGAGCCATGGGCTTTCACAGATGACAGCACATCACAGCTTCTCCTGTCTTTGTGGCAAATGTGTCCAGTAGCTGTTTACTTACACAATATAATATGAAGGCAACCATGAAAGGAAATGTAAAAGGAACGCAAGGGATGATCTACAATACATTTTTTCCTTGTTTCCTTCCCTGCACAGATAATAAGACAACAGTTCCCTCAATTAACCACACGCAGACTGGGAACCAGGGGCCAGTCAAAGTAAGTGCACATCATTAACAGCTATTGCTAAGACTGCATGCTGTGATTCTCCCATCACTTTTAAGTGTTTTGATTGCTTTTCAGCAGTGAGATATTGACAGATGATTAATTCCACTATTCATTTACTAATGATTAACACAAATGCTGTCTGTTTATAGGTTAATCTCTGTCTATAAAATCAGCCCTCAAGCATCCCAATTTGAGCATAGCTCAGTGTAAAGGGTCATGCACATTTCTGCAAAAACACCCTGCTTAATCTCACCTCCTCAATATGCATGTATCTCTCTCACTTTCCCAGGTATCATTACTATGGCATAGCAGTGAAGGAGGCCTCTCAGTACTACGATGTGATGTACTCTAAGAAAGGCGCGGCCTGGGTGAACGAGACAGGCAAGAAAGAGGTCACCAAACAGACAGTGGCGTATTCACCCCGCTCCAAACTGGGCACCCTGCTGCCAGACTTTCCAAATGTCAAAGACCTAAATCTGCCCGCCAGTCTGCCAGAGGAGAAGGTAAACAGAGCCCTAAAACTTTCTGTGACTATACTCTCCTTCAGTCAGCCCCCACCCTTTCTCTCCCCTCAGCCAAACACCCCTCCAGCTCCTCCTTTCATCTGCCCCCTGCACCTTCCCTGGCCTGGATTTAAACAAGGACCCAGAGGATTTATATTCTGGGTCCTAGCGAACTCTTAATCTTTTGAGTAGATAATAAGATCTCACACACAACAAAGTACAGGCACTAGCTGTCTCACTTTAAAAAGGCAGCTGTAATTTTAAAGGGTTAGTGAGATGCCAGTCTACAAAAGCCCAGTTTATTTATGGCATTTGGCTAATTCTTGTAGTTTAAAACTATTTTATGTCCTAGTTATGTTTCATTTTTGGTTGAACGTCTTGAAATACCATGGTTTTGCTTTTATAAAAAAATGTTCCATTAACATGTAAGGAAGTGTAATGTAAATGTCTTCTCTTCTTTACCAGGTCTCAACATTTATAATGATGTACAGAACTCACTGCCAGAGGATACTGGACACTGTCATACGAGCCAACTTCGATGAGGTTTGTTTCTTTTATGCTTTGTTATAGGCTCCTGTTCCTTTGAGCTGGCTACAAATAAAGCTTTGAAACCTATCTCATTTAAATTGTTTGTCATTAATTGGGCACAGTTGACACAAATAGCAGAAGGAAAGTAAATGTTGCCTCCAATAGTCTATTATCACTCCCCCCTACAGGCTTCAATTGTTTAAGATGTGTTCTGATAGTGTGGATTATGTATTAATAATCCACCCCCCACTGTGTGTGTGCATATGCATGTGTTTTGTGTGTGTAGGTCCAGAGTTTCTTGTTGCACTTTTGGCAAGGCATGCCCCCACACATGCTGCCAGTCTTGGGTTCCTCCACAGTAGTGAATATTGTAGGGGTATGCGACTCCATACTCTATAAAGCCATCTCAGGAGTCCTCATGCCCACTGTGCTGCAGGCCCTGCCTGATAGGTAAGCATGCGTTAATTGTTATATGTTCCATTTAAAGTTAAAATCAAGAGCATGAAAAAGTGAAAAAAAACTTTACAACTGCTGTGCTCTCTTGTTTGCGTGTTTTTGTTTCATTTTTGATTTCAAAACAATACAGTTCTTGTAAATTTCAGCAAATATTTCTTCATTTTCCTTGTGTGCTGGCAAAACGTCTGGTGTTCGTAACCAGCCTTGGCTCTGCAAACGGGAACCAAACAAAGTAGCTAGGACAGAGAAACACAACACAAAACTGAGTTTCTAAAGGAGCTCTAAAGGGAGGGGTGCCTTCACCCAGTTGCTGAGTTATTCAACATCAACAGTCATTCTCCAGATAAATGTACACCTTTGAATACAACTTACTCATGTTTAGTGTGAGGAAAGAAAGCAGAAGCCTGTAATAAACTGAAAGACCTATAGAAGCCACAGTAACCTAATATCAGACTTTTCACTTATAAGTGTCCAGACCTTCCTTTGTAGACCTTCCTTTCAGTCTTTAATCTCAGAAAGAGCTTCTAGACAGCTACGCATCCTTTCAGACCCATACAATTATGTAATCTTATCATAGTAAAAGATGGATGGTAACACATAAGGATGTTTTCAGTTCTGAAACAGATTTTTTCCCCAAAGATGGAAGTTTTAAATACTCAAGTTTTTTTCCTGATGGGTTCTCTCTGTGCAGAGTACTGTGAAACTTAACATTGTGGCTATCAGGTATTTGAAATATTAAAATGTTGCATTTTAATATTTCAGATGTATTTAAATAAATTAGTGTAATTCTGTTTTGGATCCCTGTCTCATTAAAACATAAGTTACACATGCTTCGTTAGGGTATGATTTAGAATACCACATAGCTCATATTCTTTTAGACTGGATATTGTTGGTTCTGTCTTTTTCTGGTAACTTGTGTCAACAGAAGAAACAAGGAAGGCAATTTTTAATACATGTTGTAACTTACTGATTTAATTCCATCATTTAAATGTTATTCACTACATAAACTGTAGAAAATCGCTTCACCTGTTTATATAGTGTGAGTTTGAAGCAAGTTGCTTAAGGCAGCTGTTGATCTTGGCTACAAACCTGCAGGTTAACATATGAGCAACTGTAATATTAAACATTTGCTCACTTTGTTCTCATGGTTGTTACAAGAAAGCAGAGTAGAATATGATTAACCAACCACATTCACTTTAATAATACTGGAGGTGAAATTAGGAAACTAAAGCAGCCTTTTTTATTTACATCCAAAAGTTCTATAAGAAAAAGAATCATATTTCTGCATTTTTAACTTTATTTCACTGTCCTGCTTGCCCATGTAGCCTGACTCAGGTCATTAGGAAGTTTGCTAAGCAGCTGGACGAATGGCTGAAGGTGGCACTGCATGATCTGCCTGAGAATCTGCGCAACATTAAGTTTGAGTGTAAGTCTCATTCTAGCTGAATTTTTGTGTTTTATTTTGATTGCCACAGTATCTTAAGACAAGCTCAATTTTTATTTTGCCAGTGTCGAGACGATTTTCCCAGATACTCAAACGGCAAACATCCTTAAATCATCTATGTCAGGTGAGCTCATTTTATTTTTATAAATGCACATTTTCTTACCATAAATACAGTTGTGTTCAGTATTTCTGTCACAAAGTATGTTCAATGAAACGTTCTGCCCCCGAAGGCGTCACGGACAGTGATCCACAGTGCAGACATCACCTATCAGATGCTGGAGGACTGGAGGAATGTAGACTTGAATAGTATTACTAAGCAGACACTTTACACAATGGAGGATTCACGAGAGGAACAGAGAAGACTCATCATTCAGTGTGAGTAACTAACTAAGCCAATGCCATCCAGAGGGAAAGAACTATGATGAAGCGCTTATAGCCACCTTTCTGATAACTTTCATTATTTTCATTATGAAGGTATTCTCATAGCTGGGACATTTGGTTCCAAATTTTTTTTGCCACTGGGCCTCGGTAATGAGCCTCTACTGAGATTTTATAGGAAACAAGTTTTAAAGTGATAGTGGACATGACGCTATATTGCCTGGTTTAGATGAAGCTAAGCCTTCACTGAAGGTATTAAATTTTGAAAAATAATAAAAGTAGAAGCAGCAAATTTGCAATTTCAGCCTCAATTTCAATGTACATTTAAGTGATTTAAGTTTTTGTGAAATATGTATATGCAGTTACTGAAAATATAACTTGACTCATCAGATATGGTGATATGAATATATTTTGCATTTTGCAAGGGAAACCTATTCTAAAGTAGTATTTTGATCTTGTGGGAAGACCTGTATATTGATTTTTGATCATTCCCACGGTCAGAATGACAAACTTTAATTATGGCCACTGAGAGGTTAACCAAGTTCACCCTCACACTTTGACATCCGGGGGAGCATTTCAACCTCATTTCAGTGGTAACACCTCAAATGACCAATAAGGTCAAAGTTCAGAGATTAGGTCAGTGAGACCGTTTTCGCCTCCTATCTCAGAATTAATTTTATTGTCTTGTGGGACATGATGTATCTACCCATGTAAGAAAGTGTATGTTTTCATCATGCCAGCAGAGCTGTAATGGATACTGTTAACAGTATGACTATCCAAACATTCTGATGTCTTCTGTTTCAGTTTCATTTAGGCTTGTAAAAGTAGTCAGCTGAACTACAGTCTTTAACGATTGTAACTTATTGCTTCACTGAGGTTATTCACTGTGAAGAAATACCATCTAGATCCAGATCCTGTGTCTGCAAACCAGCAGTTAGACAACACTTTAATCTTACTTTCTTCTTTTATCTTTGTTTCATCTGGCTCTATGTCTTTTGTCATTTAGTATATCAAGAGTTTGACCGGCTGCTAGAAGATCAATCCCCAATTGAAGCATACATTGAATGGCTGGACTCTATGGTGGACAGATGTGTTGTAAGGGTATGTTCAGCATGTACAATCATGTTTGCTGAGCACTAGTTACCCATTCATCCACAATTACACCAGGACCTCATTAATCATACTGGGACTTTTAAAAGATGATAAAATTAAGTAATTATTGAGAATATTAAGAAAATAAATGTAAGATTTAGTTAAACAGAGATCAATTAATTTCTCTATTATTTCTGATCACAAGGAAGTTAAATATATCTGATTTTCTTGTATTCATCACTATGAGCACTTTCTAATGTCAAAATGACCAAGCTAAATATATCCCATGTTCCTAGCTTAACGGCGGTGAATGTTTATGGAGCTCCTAAAATTCATCTGAATGACATCACCAATATGACATGCTTGTGTCAAGCTATTCGTGATTTATTTCCCCAACTTAATGATGTCTTCATGGCCCCTATTTGCAGCCATTCTGCTGCAGTTATAGGCTTGTAAAAATTTGGTCTCCATGGGGACATCCACTGCCCAGTAGACAATAGTTCAATGGGAGGGTGTGTCCCCAGGGGCAAATCAAATAGTTGACTTGTTGATATGTTTTTTCGTTCCTGGGGGTTGGACCCAAAGGTTAAGGCCTCCGTGCCCCTCCTCCAAGCTTTTCTCATGGTAATGTCTCCTTTAGGTGGCAGGGAAGAGACCCGGGTCCCTGAAGAAGGTCGCCCAGCAGTTTCTCCTCATGTGGTCATGTTTTGGGACCAGAGTGATCCGGGACATGACACTACACAGTGCCCCCAGCTTCGGTGAGTTTACACAAAACTCAACGTCCCCTAATCAGCAGCCAGTAAGACAGTAGTGTCCATGTACTGGACGTATAATTTCACTAGAGTAAATGCTACTTTGTTGGTTGAAGGGGCATATGAATTTAAATGTACAGTCTGAAATGCTTTCTTATTTTCTTATTATCCTCTCCCTTTCCTCCCCCTCTTTAAATAAATAAGGCCAAACAAAAATGAATAAAGCCTCCAATGGACAGGTGCTGTAAATTAGCATAGCTACAAACACTGTATACAGTGCATATGGCTTTTGTGCATAATTACATGTTACAGATCCAGCATTGCTGTGTCGTCCATGTCAAACAAATAAATAAATAAAAATAAATACAATTTGTTACTAAGAAGGCAAGAAGAGTTTGAATAATTGTACCAAACATCAAAGACCACCGTATAATGGTTCTTATGTGGTTTTGAATGGTAGCTGTAATATTCCCTTAGGGATTTGGTATCTGATATAACAACCTGTGGTCAAACCTGTATTACTGAACAACACACACCCCAATCCACATCCTGAACTTTCTACCAAGATGGTTGTGCCTCACTAAATCTTGGTTAACAGAGAGGGGCCATAAAAAAGAGGTGAAGACCCCCCTCTTCAACTCTGTCTGTGAATATCAAAGACACAGCTGGTTGCACTGTTTTGATAATGCAGCGCTCTGTACAAAAACAGCTAATTAACAAAGGCTACCCCCCAAAAAAGTGTTTCCTCCTGCTTCCCTTTTATGAGTGGGCAGTATTGCACCCTGTTCTCTGAATAGCCACAGGGTTTATAATGCACAGAATGGCTGGAGTTAGTTGTACAAAGTGAGAATTGTTATTTCCAAATTCACTTTGCCCAACTCATTTAGAACAAGGGCTTAAACTTATTTCTATTGCCAACTTAAAAGTACATGTGGTTTGTGAGAATTTGTCACAGTCCACTTATTAAACTATATTAATTCTTGAATATAGAATTAACATATTCTCTAAAAGTAGTCATATTTTTATCATGTGGCCTTAACTGGGTCACAGGTCAGGATTTTAGTTGCCAAAACCTGAAAAGATTTTAATGGCTACACATAAGACGTGTAGACATTTCATTCATTTTCTTATGTGTCTAGGCTCATTTCACCTGATCCACTTGATGTTTGATGACTATGTGCTGTTCCTGCTCGAGTCGCTGCACTGCCAAGACAGAGCTAATGAGCTGATGAGAGCCATGAAGGGGGAAGGCACCACAGGTGAGTCAGTGGGTGGGAATTTTCAATTATCAATTTTATGATTTACAGAGTACTTTTTTCCTGAAAGAAAAAGTACTCAATAAGAAGTGCAGTCAATAAGACAGAACTCTTTGAACACTCATATGTGTCTCGTTGTTTCCCTACAGCAGACAGCACTGAGGATATGGTACTGACAGAGAGTGCCCCCACCTCTGTGTCGCCTGGTCCCTACTCTCCTACCAAGTCTGTGCAAGCAGTAGGAGTACCAGCCATCAGATCACCCATTTCAGCCCAGTCCCCTGAGTACACAGGGATGTCTGTAACTTCAGGTAAGGGGAGATTTAATATCTAAATATTTTAAAGAATGCCAAAAGAAATTTAAATCCGCTGCATGTGGGCCTATACCCTGTTCCCATCTATATAAAATTTACATATATTTTCATATAACTTAATCATTTTAAGTGAGGTTTTAAATGAAAAAAGAATGGTATTTAAGTGTATTAAGTATAATAATGGTAGTAATCTTCAAGGGTCTGAACATGGGATCACAACTTCAACTCCATAAACAGCTGTACATGTTAGTTTTTCAGTCATATGCATGTTTGAGTGCACCTGGTCACGTGATATGCTGACAAGGTAACACACATATGCTGTTTATAGTTGAAATTTCACATATTGCAGAAGAAAAGAAAAACATAAAATGTGGCATATATTTTGGAACATTTGTTTTGATATTTTCCTGAAGTATTTAACTCAGAAAAGTTCCATTTCTAAATTTCTTCCCTGAGAATGTTTTAACAATTACAATATCTACAAAATGTCTAATTTTCCTAGAGGCATTCAGCTGTTTACATACAACTATGTAATAGTAACCAAGTAATTTAAAGTGGTTGCTGAATGATAAACTACGTGACATATATAAGATCAGGGCATAGCAACAAGGGGATCTTTGACAGTGTGGTGACATTCTTCTGTTGCAATCAAGTACAGAAATGATCCACCTTAGAGGAAGCTAATAAAATGTCCACCAATAGAATGCCTGTTCTGTATGTGTCTGTGTTGTGCCAGGAGCTGTTCAGTCATATACATGGTCCCTTACGTACACAGTGACTACATCAGGAGGAAGCCCCACAGAGGGAGGAGCCCAGCTGTCCTGCATGCGCAGCGGCCCTCCAGTGCACCCAAACACATCTGGCCATCGGATGCCAGTCTACCCACACAGAGATGAGCACGGGTAAGCCTTTACTGAAGATAAGGCGTGAGCCTGTAATTTCTGCTTTTCTCTGGTCTGAATGAATGTACTACACTTTCCACAGATACACAGGAAGCTACAACTACAGCAGCTACACAAACCAGCACCATCATGCCATCCAGAGTCAGTACCCAAGTCTAACTCACGAGCCAAGCCTCCCCACACCCCTGCACTACTCCTCGTACCACCGATCACCTGCACAGGTCAGCATTCTATAGCATTTTCCCCTGCACTAGTCAGCACTGCTTTACTTTTGATCAGCTTAAATATACTAAAGTGAGATTTTCACTAATAAATAACAGTGGTGTACAATTTGGTGGCTTTGTCTGGTCCAATATACAAATTTTTGCAGCCTTAATGACCTGCAGTGCTTCATAATGGATGCAAATGATTGTTTATTCCCCTTCATTGAAATGGAAGTGTATTCACCTCCTGGCTCTTTAACAGCACTTTACAAGTGCTGTAACTAAGACAGGAATGGTAATATGAATGTGAATAGCGAATGACACATAGTGCGTCATTAGCATGTGAAATGCTGAACTATGTGTAATGCTTAGGGGTGCATAGTTAAAGAGCTGTTCGGCCAGCAATGAGCTTATCCTGTGGTTGAACTCGCTGTCATTTCAGTCAGCGCTCATTTACCGTATGTTCTTCCTATCCACCCGTCTTTTATAGTAAACAAGTACAAGCAAAGGTTAATTGAGTGCTACTACTCATCATTCTACACATTCTCTGCCACATTTAATTAGACCATTCACATTAAAGGGATATACAGTGTATAAATTATCAGTGATTATTTATGGTGGATTGCTCATTACATAAAACCATACATTTGTGGTACACATGCACATGTTTCTCAGTAAAACTAGACTAAAAAGTGGCTAGGATTTTGGACAAAACAAATCAGTGGTGTACAGAGCATTCTTTGATGTAAGCCTAACCTAACAGCTACAATGGAATAGGTTGAATTGAATTGTTCAAGCAAAGGCAAGAGGCTGCTAGGTTGGTGGCGTCATATATTGCAGGCCAAAGCAGGCGTGGTGGTAATTTCCTGTCAAGAGCTCTCTGGCCTAGCCTGCTTTTGTAATGGGAGATCAGCTGGGTCTCAGTGTTGTTGAAGCAGCCGGTGCTGAATCCCTCTCAACACAGCGGATACAGGCTCTGAAAGATGGCCTGGCCAGAGCCCAGACAGCCCCCCACTCAGCGCCCCTCTGCCCAGTACTCAATGCCTGCTTCAGACAGTTCAGCCACAGACGGGGAACCCAGGCGGATAATGTGTTTATTAAAATATTGTTATTCAATGGTCGCTTTTCTCCGCCTGAACAAGAGGTCACTAAGCTACACGTCTTGGTCTTTGACCCCGGCTGACTTTCTTTTTCCGTGCTGCGGTCTTTTCAATGGTATTGACTGTGTACTGGTTCTATTTGGAGAGGACGGTTAGATTTTACTTCCACTGCCTGGGCTTAAAATGGACATAATGTCTGTGCTTTGTGTGCAAAGAACACTCAGAAGGAAGTGACTGAGATGATACAAATGGAACACTATTACTGGTTTCCCCTTCAGTAATAGTGAGCATTTTTAGCATCCACAGATGTAAAATGTTGACATGTTTGAATTTTGTTCACGATCAGTAGAGTTGGCCATGGCAACTTAAAAAAATGGAGAGGTCCAAATGCTGTTCTTGCTAGACAGTACTATTTTTCAATGAATGCAGTTGGATATGTTCATTAGCATAATTCTGGAACATAAAAATGTAACATAATTACAATGGGTGATATCTTAACAGTAGTACATAGGTGAAGTTAAACAAATCTCATTTCAATTTGTATTTTCACTTTTGAGGCCAACAAGAATGCTGAAAATGTATTTATATATATATATATATATATATATATATATTTATACATACATATATATTCATTAATTTAAGTGAAGGCTAATGTTTGTCGGACCGCTTACTGACTGACTCCTAATGTTGAAACGCACATGCGCAAGTAGGAACTGTTATTTCAGCTGTATTTCACAGAGAACTTAAAGTGGCACTACTACACCGTCTGTTGTTAGTTCAGCCATATTTCATATTCCAGTTCATGAACTAAATTTGGAACCATTCGACATGTTTTCACCGACATAAACTGGTTCGCAAACCAGAAAAATTTGATCCTAATATACCAAAGAACAGATTCTTCAGCGAGAATCATGGCAGAATAATAGGAAATAAGAAAGGAACACACTCCGTTTGTGTGTGTTTCTGGGGCTGTGTTTGGCATGACACCATGCCAGAGCCAGAGCCTCGGCTTGGCACTGGTTAGTTCACAAGCTCAGCAGGACGGAACATTTACACACTTATTATATCTTACGGAGAGAGGAGGACTGCTGAATTTCTCTTATTTCACGTGAGTGTGTGTATTTGCCTGAAAGATTGTAAAGGGAAGTGGTGGAGAGACATTTTGTGGTGTTAGTGTGTTTATAAAACTCCATATAGCTGTGCACAGCCTCCTTAAACTTCACTTGAATAAATAAGTATTTGTAATAATTAAAATCAACAAAACATTCTTGGTTTTCTTCGTTGTTTGGTGGTAGATCATCAATAAAATTAACCAGAAAAAAACTGATGCTGGTATTATTTATTAGGAACAAAACTTTGTGCTCCTTTTTTCATTTCTGGATTTATTATCCGCCCTCCATATTATCTGTCCTACACCACCACATAATAAAAGCCACATGTAAACAAAGACATTGATACAAAGCACCAAAGCGTCTCCAGACCTTCCAATGACAAGGGTATGTATTTTGTGCTTTCCTGTTTTTGAAATGCCAGAAAAACACTTCTGTGGCAATGACCACATGGCGGTCCAGCTAGGCTTATCTAGTTTCTCTTTGCTTTTTTTTTTTTAACCACTTGCAATAATGCTACATTTTTAAAGAGAAAACTAGGTTTATCTAGTTTCTCTTTGCTTTTTTTTAACCACTTGCAATAATGCTACATTTTTAAAGAGATACATTTCATTGGACAGCATAAATATTTCTGTTTCCTTATTCTTCTAATCCCTATTCATGATTGATTAAGTTATTGTGTGAATCAGATAATATTTGAATGATTTCGATCTTTTATTTGGAAACAAATTTCACTGGGTTAGTTGCAAGAGGTCTTAATGGTTCTGCTGCCTGACAAATTTTTCTCTTTGGTTTGCAGTATCCACTTAACAGCCAGATGTCCCGCATGGAGCCATGTCTTATGGGAGGGACTCCTCGGCTGCACTCAACCCCAATGACCCCCCGCTGGCCGGAAGTCCCCGCAGCTAACAGCTGCTATTCCAGCCCTTCTATGCACTCATCACGCTACGCCTCTACAGGGGACATGTACTCTCCTTTGGCACCACGCAGGAACTCAGAATATGAGCATGCACAACATTTTCCCGGCTTTGCCTACATTAATGGAGAGGCTACAACAGGGTGGGCCAAATAGCTGCGTCTTTGCCAATCAAGGAAAACCCCTCAAAGCAGGAAACTGCTTCAGCATATGCGCACAGAAGGAAAAACCTCCAGCTCTGCATGACACTCTCAGTATCATCGACTGTACCACCCAACTGTGTACCAACAAAAGAAGGGTCAGTTGAGGACTGAGAGTGTGCTTTAGAACAGGTGAAAAGTGACTGTTGGGAGAGCTGCCAGTCAAATTCTTTTTCTCAAAACAGGTTCCTTATGAGATGACGAGTGCAGCTCTAACCTAGTTGTGCCTTTTAATTTTCCTCCGAATTGTCTTGTTCTTCCCCTGCAGGCATTTTAAAACCCTTTCTCACAAGCTCCTCCTCATTTGGATTGCTGAGATAGTATCATTCTTAAAGTACGTATATCACTCGTGTTTGTTGACCTTGAGCTTGTTGTTTGACGTCAAAGCAGTTTTTTTAACGACACCACACGTTTTCTTACTGTTTATCAGTACTAGATTGTATACTTGCAATTGTGCAGGCTCATGTAACTCTGTAGAAGGAAATCTCAACTGCCATTCCCCAGACAACATTTTGGCTTCTTGCCAGGACTTGGACGTCAAAAGGGAGGGAATGCACTGCTGAATTAATTCCCATCAGTTTCTTGTGCCATCAGTGGCTCTAAATGAAATGGATCTGGTCATTTGACAACATGTTTTGTTGAAAACTATTGTCAGCAGTGCGTCAGCAAGTTTGCTTTGTGCTTTGTGTTATAGGCTCTGTTGCAGAAATATTGGGAGAGCATAATTCTAAACATTTTCCTGTAACTTTGTAACATTGGTGCCACTTTGCTTTGTTTATATATGTTTGTATTGTAAATTGCATTTTTTATGAATAGAGAAAGAGAGAGAAGTGTTAACCTAGGTTTGTGTGTTCTTAAATGCACTCGAAGGTACTGTGGACCTGTTACCCTATGGGTAGGAATTAAAAAAGAAAAGAGTATCAAAATGTAACATTTACCTTTAGTCACTTTCTCTTGTAAATAAAAGCACTCAGTAACTTCTGTGGTGACAGCTGTTGCCGTGTAAATGATATATGTGGAAATATTTGTGGCCACATAAAGAATTTTTAAAATCCAGATTTGAATCTGCTTATTTACTCAGCTACGTCATGTCAGAATGGTGATTTTATTCTTAAACTGTTGAAACCCTTTCAAGTTCCCTTTCCCCCCTTACACAGGGGAAAACAAACTGATTTATTGCTTAGAACTAAACGTATGAAAACAATGGAGAAGAATGAAAACCGAGTGAATATGGCTAAAAGACAGAGCTTCTGATCATCACTCATGAGCTCTCAATCTGAATTGGGCTGTTTTAAAGGAACAGGTGCTTAAATAGGTCCTTTAGGGTGAAAATGGTGCTGTTGTGTTTAACCCTTGTGGTATTTTGACCAAAGATACCAAAGTACTGAAAGGCATGTTATGGCCTGGCAATACCTATGGCTTTACCTGTGAGGGAAGTGAATAGATATGGTCGTGTATTAAATAGAACTTTACATTCCAGTGATGTCCTAGAAAGGGGAAAAATATACAGCAACACAGCAAAAATACACAGTCGTCCTGAATATTTGTTATGGTTTGTCCATTTTTAGCACCAGTGCTTAATTCTTTAGCACTTTTGATTTAAAAAAAATCTTTTCAGATTCTCTGAACCAAGAGGAACACACTGTGGAATGAATCAGTCTTCTATAGCCATCACCCCCTACTGATGAGAGGTTAATGCACCTCCCATGACCTTTAACCTTTGGACTTTTCATGCTTTCACAGCAAGGCCTTCTTCTGTAGTGCTACAAAAGTTTGCCCCTAACCAGCAACACATCAGAAAAAAGGTCTGCATGGGAGTCTCACCCATTCATAGCAGCAGTTAGCAGCAGTATTTTGGATTACACTTGATCTGTAGCTCATGAAAGAATGGTCATCACCATAGTTTATGTTGACACCATAGACACCATAGTTTATGTTGTCTGTACAGCAATACAGTATTCAGCTTTATAAACAAACAAGTACTCAAATAAATAAATAAAATGAAGGATGTGTCACATCCAAAATACCCAATAAATAAATTTTATACTTTTCTCCCAAAACATTTTAAGAGGTTTTGGCTTGTAATTTACAATCACATTTAAGAAGATCTGCTCTATGGGGTGAAACGCAGTGCTTAGCATCAATGACATTCTTTGTTGTTCTGCCTAAACCAGGTCGTTCACCCAAGTCATGTTTAGATAGAGCACCTAAGTTGACATGTTTTTTTAATAAGTCACGGCCACAAAATAATATGTTGTGGATAGTTATTTTATATTTTTTGGCTTGGGTGCCAAACTGGGGACTGGTTGTCTGGTTTAAGAGCGCAGCATTAATGTAAACAGATGGGAATTTATCTCATGCACAGCTCCTCACCCTTTGTTGGAGAGAGTTTACAACACCCAGAAGCCCACTGCTTCTTTCCCACAATGTAGCATAATGAGGAGAAAATGTTAAATACTCAGAAACACGCTAATGTTTTTGTCATAGGATCTAATGAAAAACACATGTCTGGCTCTAATGCATTTCTCTACTCTTCTGTCTGAATCTAAGTGAGATATCAATGCACAGATCATAACTTTCAGTAATCATGTTATTTTACACATTTTACACATCTGTCCCTGCTCTCTGAGAGTGAAACAGAAATTTGAGGGATGACGTTTTAATGCAATTATATACCTAATTTATTTCTCTGATTTGGATTAAAGTTTAACAAAGCAGATAAAGCAGTTCTTGTCTGTAAATGTGAGTGATGGTTCCACACTGCAGTGAAGCTGAGGCTGAATCCCAATGTGACCCTAAACACTCCGTAGAGCACAGCGTCTGTCATAATTAATGGCTTCTGCACTCATGTAGTGTGTTGTAGATCCAACATAAATTTAATCATCTATAAAGTTCACCTTTCTCTGTCGAATTGGTATCTTCTGTCTGGGTAGAGAATTATCAGTGCACTTCACAAACAATAAAACTATATAGGAGGTATGGAATGTGTGAGTGTGTGTCGCCCTGTGAAGGAATAGTGCCCCCTCCAGGGTGTGTCCATGCCTTGAGCCCAGTGATTCTGGGTAGGCTCTGGACCCACTGTAACCCTGAACTTGATAAGTAGTTACAGACAATAAATGAATGAATGAATGTAGAGGGTATGGCACTACTTTGGAATGCAGCCTGAGCTCCTTTACCGACAGTCCTTCAACATTGTGCAAGATTTTTGTGACAGTCCTTCCTTATCCATTCAGTCACATCATGCTGTTAACACCTGATGAGGTGCTGTTCTGATGCATGTTGTAGGGATAATGTATGCCTGATTAACAAATTAGAACTAGGGAACATATGCGACACCCGCTGGTAGTAAACAGAATTACAGCTTTAAAATTCAGGAGGAATCTAGGATTTCACACAGAAATTGATTTAAACTAGACTTTGTGTGAATTATTTAAATAATTTGGGGATCCTGCCTTATAAGCAGGGCAATTCGTGGAAAGCTCATGATAAAAGAAATTGGAACCTCTTGCTCCAGCCTCTTTCTCATCCTCCACTTCTGGAGTCATAACCAGAAACATCCCTGAAATGGGTATCAGGTGTATCAAAACTAGATTAAATAAAAATATATGCACTGAAAAATTACTGCTAATTACCACTATTATTTCATAGATTTAAAATATACACTTCAAATCAAGTCAGATTTAGGCAAATAATAGAAAAGCTGCTCAAAATAACATTCTTCCCTTAAATCACTGTTAGAATTTTAATACTTAAATAAAATGTAAAACCTTAGAACAGTAGAAATGGTTACGTGTTTCACGCTGTCTCTGCATTTTTATCTGCTAATCTGCAAAGTTTCAGTAGGAAGAAGTTTTCTGCTTAAATGCCTGATAATATTGTGTGGGCTCAAAATATTATTTTATGGCCTCACAATATTATTTGTAAAATATTATCTTTTGGCCATACTATTTTATTTAGTGTCCACAATATATTATTCTTGAAAATAATCAACCGATGGTGACCACAAACTGCTGAGCAGCTCAAGAATTTTACAGTGAGCATGGGACAATATTTCACTTGAAAAACTGCAACACTTAGTAGCTGAAATTCCCAAATGGTTAAAATGTACAGTTGAGATATTTTTAATAAGTGCATCATTAAAATCTTGAAAATCTGTTCAATGTCCTTTTATCTCAAATAAGATATAAAGTGAATGAACTTGGGACTGGTGCTCTGCTCTGGAGCTGTGTGGCAAAGAAAAGTCAGCAGCATTATACTGCCCCACCCCACTTTTTAATATTTAGTGTAAATGATACTCAGGGGTAAGGACTAAACAAATATAATTACTCTGACTCATACCAAATATTATGTTAATTTACAAGAGGGAGGAGAAAGTTGGGGTAATAAAAACACGAGCAGAACGAAAAAGGGTCGTGTAGTTGTGAGTTCTGCGTAAGTGCAGCGCAGCCCGAGGCTCTTGATGCTGGAGAGCCCTGTGCTCGGTGACGTGCCTCGGTTAAAAGTTGAGCTGTTCCAGAGCGGAGCCTCGAACCAAAACACACCCAGCGCCCTGAAGAGATCCTCAGCGCGGCCTGCAGCTCCAAGGACCGAGTTCAGAGCGGCGTTCAGCGTGTAAGCATGGGGCTGAGCGACATTTTAGCGCTGGTTGAGAGTGGAAGTGAAGAGCAGATAAACAGACGCCTGCACGAATACAACACTGAGGTAAGTCAGCTCTGCTAATAGGTCTAGCAGGCTAACGCTGCTAGCGTCAACCTGGGGATGGCAGACTGCAGCTTTAACAGAACAGAGAAACATCATAATTGAAAACGAACTGCTTTTAATTCCGAAGACCCAAAACCAAGTGAATTTGAGTCTGTTTGGCCCTGATAACTGCAAAACCACATCAGTTATCTGTGGTTTTCACACATCAGTTTTCAGTTAGTCTCTGCCTCCGGTAGCCATTAGCTTGGTTAGCCTGTGTTATACTCCCTTACCTGTTCTGAGTGTGATTACTTCCTTGTTTCGTTACATGGAATATTAAGGGTTTCGGGAACATGTGACACGTTTGGTAACCTTTAGGTAAAATGGAGAATCCCCCTGTGACATTCTCGCTTATATTATTGCACTGCTACTGTGACAGTGTCACACTTGCACTCCTCCTACTGCTGCACTGACTCTGTCATTTACAATGTTACACTCCTACTATTGCACTGCTACTCTGACTCTGTCATTTACAATGTTACACTCCTACTATTGCACTGCTACTCTGACACTGTCATTTACAATGTTACACTCCTACTATTGCACTGCTACTCTGACACTGTCATTTACAATGTTACACTCCTACTATTGCACTGCTACTCTGACACTCCTCTCTCACTCCACTGTCATTTACACTGTTACACTCCACTGCTACTCTGACACTGTCATGCTGTTACACTCCTTTTCTGACACTCACACTTGCACTGCTACTCTGACACTGTGACAGTGTCACTTATACATTTACACTCCTTGCACTGTTTCACTGCTGCTATGTGGCACAGTTCCACTATCACTGATACACTGTCACTATGGCACTCTGAGCCTGCTACTGTGGCACTGTTACTGTGTTAATCTGTTTATCTGACCCTGCTTCAATTGTCACATTTACACTGATAGACTGTTACTGTTATACTCTTAGACTGCTACACTTACAACATTACATGACACTGTGATAGTGACACTGTTACACGGCCGCACTTTTGCTGTTGCACTGCAGGAGTTACAACCTTCATATTTTCTTCTGAACATTTTTCAATTTTGAAGTGCTTTCTTCTGGCATTGGAAGATAATTTAAGGTGCACACTCTGTTTACAGATAATTAACTACACACACACAGTTTGTATAAACTATAGAAAAGCATTAGCCTACATATAAATAGGGATTTCTTCACTTTGTATATTACTCTGTGAGTGCATTCTAAACTTAATCACCAGTTTCCTGAATAAACTGTAAGTCAAGTAATAAGGAAGCATAACTGGTGTCTGGTGTTTCACACTGAATGAAATAGTCTTCATTTTGTTTTGTAGAACTGTAAAACGTTTGCCTTTGACTCCAAAGAAGAGGATGCTCGAAAAGTAAGTATACGCATGACTGGAATTAAGACAGGCTTTAAGTATGTAGCATGAACAGGGTATTTTTTTTCCTTCCCCCTTTTACAGCTACAGATACCATTAGAGTGTTATTGAGTCAAACATCTAATGAAACATTATGATTTTGACATTTCCCCCCATTTTCACCTTGCCTTATAATGTGCAGGTAGACATTATGGAGGGTTATAAGGGTTTTTTTTTTTCTTTCCCCTCTTTTTCCCCCTTCAGTTCTTAACTCTAGTATTTCCATGGTCTGTGACTAACCAGTTTTGTCGACTCTTTGTAAATTTCTAAATCCCATCCATTTTATCAAGCTTAATTGATTGGCATTCAGCAAGTTTTCAGGTTGTATCCTAACCATCACACTATGCTCCTCCTGCAGAAGCTGTGTCAGGGATTGCTAACAGTGCTCAGACGACCTGTTCAGTCCCAGTGCCAAAGCACCTGTCTGGAGACAATGCGAATCTTGTCACGTGACAAGCGTGTATTGGGCCCTGTAGCCACCATAGAGGGCATCCTCACATTAGTGAGACTGGCCCAGATCCCACTGCCTGCTACTGATATAGAGCCTTTAGGAGAAACTAAGTCAGCAGCAGAGAAGCGTGTTGTAGTTGAAGCGCTCAAGTGCCTTTGCAATGTGGTGTTCAACAGTGTGGCAGCACAGCAGGTAGGCGCAGATGTGCAGTTAGCGAGTGGACTTTGTGCTTACTTGCGCTCGTCCAGTTCCACACAACATGAAGTAGTGCTCTTCTCTCTCCGCCTGATGTTCCTGCTGTCTGCCCTTCGGCCAGATATCCGCAGAGTACTGTGCAAAGAAACAGGAGCCATCGTGCTGCTCACTGAAGTTCTGGAACGTACTCTGGATGTACGCTGGGCAGGGCCATATGAAGTAGCACCTCCAGACCACCAGACCCTGCCTATTCCACAAGAAAAAAGTGAGCAAGTAATGGAAGCCCTCAAAGCTCTGTTCAACATCACCATGACAGACTCCAGTGATGAGGTGAGCAGGACTGAGGCAACTTGATCAAGCTGCCCTATGAAATGAAGTGGGTTAACTCATAAATGAAAGTTTCAACAGCTGTTTGGGCATTCCTTAGGTATTCAGTGACCCAGCTCTACATATACAAGTAGTTTATAACTGCTCTGTAATTATATAAGCATTACTTTACCTGCTAGAAAAGGTATATATTCACAGACTATTAATTCGGTATTTCATTGCTTTAATGGAAAGATTTCAAACAGGCAGGTTTTTCACCAGTCATTATTATCTGTCACACATGATCATTTACACTGTCTCTTTGTTTCACCCATATTAAGTTTACTGATTGTGTGCAGTGCTAAATAGATTCCTACTGTGCAGTAGTTTTAAAGAGTTTTATATTATATTTGACTGTGCGCTCACCATGCTTTTTTCTTTCTTTCAAAAGGATGATTATCATCAGCTGCGGCTTATTGCAGGTATATTGAGGCATATTTTGATGCTGAAGGCCCAGACAGAGGAAAAAACAGAGGATATTCACAGGTAGGTATCCTATTCAAGCAAGTTGATTGGTGATCTTAACTATAGCATCTCTGAGTTTTCCTGGGTTAAGGCCTATTCTCACCAATTTATATGGACAAAAAAGCATGTCAAGTTTAAAAAAATAAATAAAAACACACAGTAACACTGTCTTTCAAACTGAGTCCAAAATTGATGGACTGCGATGCCTCATATCTTGAATTCAAACAGGTCCTATTTTATGGATGTTTTAAAAATCAAACTGACCAGTCAGTGTCAGCTCAAAGTCAGAGTCATGGTTACAGATCAACACAAAACAAGCAACATGCTGATTACTAAAAATGTGTAGGTTAAACAAAATATAACTTATAATTTTGTTTTAAAGAGAAGAGCAACCCAGAAGCAAAGACTCAAACTCCTCCAGTGACCCCTAGAAACAACTCCTGTAATGTTCTCTAGATTGGGGTGAACTTGTGTGTTGTTTAGCTGCAGTACTAAAAATAAAATGATATATTAACCTTTTTTCTTGAAAAATTTTACTCCATGTGAATAGGCCTTTACTCTAGCTCCTTTCAGGCATGCATGGTAATCCAGGATATGTAATGTCAGAGAGTGCCCATGTGTGAATAGAACCAATAATGTCTCAGAAAAAAAAGTGAAATCATGTGTTCGAGTGACTGCTAAACCTGCTGCACAGACACTGCCCCATACCTAAACTATGCTGAAGTGAAAATGCATCTTCCAATAAAAGTCTCTAGCTGTACGCTATGTGTATGAAAAGGCAACTCTGGAAAACATCTGTAACTTATTCATATCTGATAATGACTTGGGTCTGATGTCATTCTGGGAATTCTTGAAAAACCACGTAAAGTGTTGTCTAACTACTCTGGTGGTTTCACAGTTGGTACTGATGGTAAGTCTTGAACCTTACCATCAGTAGGATGCTCTATTATTGTAGGGATGAAGTGTTAATAACAGTATACTGAAAACCCAAACAAGTTGAATTCTGATATATCAAATGTGATCTTTTGAGAACTGTCATCACATGTTCAAAGAGGAATGCCATAGAATATGATTGAAGGGGTGTCGACTTTGAAGTGATTAATGGTGCAAACCTTTGCCCTGTAGAGAAAAACCAATGCATTTTGAACCCCCCCAAAATGAGTGTGGGTTTGACTCATTGTGTGCCCCATGGCTCAGTCACCGGTCCTTTCACACTTTTGGAATGTCTTGTTGTCTTGACACAAATGCACAAGGCATTCTACTGCTCTCCAACCCAGCTGACTATATTCTGCCCCTTTAACAAAGCACACTGAATGTGCTGAAGCAGACTTGGGCACTGGTAGCTGGGCTTTTGTTATTCAAATAATTTCAAGACCACATTTCATGCACTTATTTTGGCCATTTTAAAACATTGCCAGTCGTTTTTGGTTGACATCCCTGTTAGCACCACAGTGTCTGTTTGTGGTTTATACATATATGGATTTTTATAAATAAATCATATAAACATGGTATGCAAATTCTACAAGGTAGTATTCATGGACTATTTTTGAATTAATCTGTAGAGGTTTACAGTGTGTTCATATTAGCATAATCACAGATAATTTATAGAAGCATGTGTATGGAGTCAAAAAGATTTTAAGCTTGTAAAATAATGTTCAAAGATGTAACAGAAAATGTAACTGTTTGAGTAACTGCATGCATATAAAATTCAAATCCACAAATGTATGGTAATGATCAGATGTAAAACAACAATAATAATAATAATATAAATTCACAAATGTGGAAAAAATAAATTCAACCACAGTGAAATAACTCCCACTGTCATATTTGGAACCTCAACAATATTTGCGCTGGCACATTTTAAGCCATTTAAGAGGTACTAATTCCCACATTCACAACATTTTATTTACAAATGCAAATATTTTCTACATGTTTAAAAATAATTTCTATACATTATAAATATTTTTTCCACATTTGTGAATTTAAATTATTTTTGTTTTAAATTTGAGCATTCCAATACATTTGTGGATTTTAATTTTACATGTATGTATGTATTTGCTAAAATGCAGTTACAAATTTCGTTACATCTGAGTATTCTTTTACAAGCTCAATCTTTTTGACCCTTTTTGACTCTATACGTATGTGACAATTTTCAAAAGGTTATTATAAAGACAACATTGAAAACTGTCAACCTGTGCCAACAAATATCTAATTTATTTAAACAATAAAATAATTTTAAATGGCTTATTATTAATGATTGTAAGAGTAGTAGTAATCAGAAAAATAATATAAATAGGATAATATGTGAAATGTACATTAAATAGCTATTAGTAATTGGTGAATTGTGTGAACCAGAGCATGTTGACCAGTGTTGCCTCTCAAAATCTCCATTGGTCACTGATTCTGGACTGACAGGTGCTCTAAAACCTTGCCAGCTTTTGTCCATTTTTAAATATGGCGGAATGAGCTTTTTCCACAGGGATTAAAGTTCTCTGTTGCTTCACTGGTTTTCCGTCACAGCCATTACCTGTTTAGCTGCATCCTGCTGTTGCTGTTTAGTTTGTGTGTTTAAAATCTTAATGGGAGTGTCTGAATAACAGAAGATGGAACAATCAGACATTTGCAATGCCTGATGGCAGAAAAGAGAATTACAGCTTTTAAGTGCAGGAGAAATCACACAGTTGGGAGCTAATTTGATTTGACTAGCCTTCATAAATATGATTTAAAGAATTTATTTATAAAAATGACAATTCTGGGAAAAGCCATGAAGGAAGTGTTTCTAGAATTCTGTCCATTGCAAAAAGTTGTCTTTGGGTCGCTGCAGTCAAATGTCTGGTACTTGGGGCTTCCAGTGATAGATCACAGGCCCTACTCTTTCTCCACGTCTAGAGCCATAGCGATTACACCTGTAAAAATAACCGTGAAGCAATATCACATGTGGCAAAGCTTTAGGCTCATGGTTTTACTGCCAAAAAGCAAAACAGCTTTTGCAATTATAGCAAGATTTAAACTGAAGAAGTCAATACTGCTTTAGTTAGCAGTGTTTATAGCCATTGTTTTGTGGCTCACTATGTTCTGCTATAGGTAATACTTGTTATTTGGGGACATCTGCTTCCAACACTATGTAATATATTGTATTTTTCATAGTTTTACCGTTTATTTACCTCCTCTGCTGTAGAGTACACTGCATGTGCCTGTGTTTACTTTCTGTGCTCTGTTCTCATTGGCTGTCGAAGGGATTTGTTCAGCCTTGAGTTGGTGAAGAATTTACAATACGCGACTATGTCCAAAGGTCACAGTCAGGTAAAAAAAAATCAAACTGCGACTGGTCTGAAATGCGATTTCGAGGCAAAATATTTAGAATCTGGCTAAAAGTCATGTAGTGTAACTCCAGCTTAAGGCCATGCCAAAGAAAACTGATTTCAATCAGACAACCACAAAGAAACATGCTAACACAAGTCAGCAGCAGTCCTTAAGGTGCATTTCACAGTTGTGATAAATATCCTCATGACAGAGTAAAAAGCTGTTCAGTCAGGGTATACTATGTCTTACATATGTACTTGTTGCTGCATTATGGATATATTGTTGTTTTTTTTTTTTTTCATGTTTCTGAAATGTTAAAAAAATGTAATGTGCAGTTAATAAAAAGTAAATGTTGTTCATTCGAGCTTATTATATCTTATTATCGATACAGAACACTGCTTTAACAAAATAAAATCTGTAAGTATAGCAATGTAAATATCTGGTTTGATAGGCACCTATCTAGTAATTACGGTAGATAGCGTTGGTATTGGTACCTGGTATGGACAGATACTTGAACGCTTATCCGTATTGGAAGGGAGAAAGTGGTATCGGTGCATCCCTACTCCATAGTATGACCTTTTTTGTATTTTCATTGTCTATCTGGGCTTGTTTTCCTAAAAGTATATTAACTTTAAGTTCATGTTGCAATAATATTGATTAAAATAGTGTAAATTTTTTGTGTAACAAAGATTAGTGACATTAAAAATTAAGAAACATCTACAACCATGAAAACCACACCCATTTAAATCCACTGTGTAATTGTGTGCATGACACTATGTAAATATTCTTTGTACATAATTTCTAACTGTCGTTTTTTGTTCTATTATTTATTTCAGTCATGCCATAAACCTCCTGAGCAATCTTCCTGTAAGTTGCTTGGATGTCCTTATTGACGTGCCTTTACAGGGAGGACTTGAGAAATATGGTGGAAAGAATATGGATGCTGTGCAGGTGCTTGTTGACTTCATGGAGAAAAGAATAGATAAGGTAATGAACAGATGCGATGAATCAGTCTTGCGATTGGAAATGTTGAGGAGCTCATGTGTGGTGTGTTTTTTTTTTTTTTTTTTTTTTTTTTTTTTTGTCTTCCCTTCCTTCATCCACACTCTCAGGGGTGCAACTACAAAGAAGGTCTGACACCAGTGCTGAGCCTGATGACAGAGAGTTCCAGATACCACAGGGAGATCCGTAGATACCTCAAAGCCAAGGTACAGTTCCCACTATCCTGTATTGCACTGGTAATAGGCCTGTTGCCTGTATAGTACTTAGTTTTTTTTCCCTCTTTCTAATTGTATACATTTTAAATTGATCATGGTTTATGCCCAGGTTTTGCCACCTTTAAAAGATGTAAAAGAGAGACCTGAAGTGGGCACCACAATCCGGAACAAACTGGTGCGCCTCATGACACATGTAGACATGGGAGTAAAACAGGGGGCCGCAGAGTTTCTTTTTGTTCTCTGCAAGGAAAGTGGTAAGTGTTTACTTAATGCAAGTGTGTTCAACTCACTGTTCAGGACATTGGGGAGATTTTCCTGCTTGAAAGCTGCCATGATGTAAATCGACACCTACCTGCCTGGCTGGGTGTCTTTTTATATTTTATGTTACTTCAACTGAACCCTGGTCCTCCATGACCAGAGCTGCACTTCCTTTGCCTGATGTTCTGTTATTATGAGTGCAATTATATGTTTTGTGAGCTTTTTCCCATGAGAGAATATGTTTTGGTGAATAGTTTCTGGTCCAGAGACAAATCTCTATCAGATGGGAAGATTTTTTTCCATGTACTTGTAATTCCAGTTTGTCTTTATGCAATTTTTTTTATTGTCTTGTAGTTGATAATCTATTGAAGTACACGGGATATGGCAATGCTGCCGGGCTGCTAGTGGCTCGAGGCCTTCTGGCAGGCGGTAGAGGAGAGACAGAGTATTCTGCTGATGAGGATTCAGACACTGAGGAATACAAGTCAGCAAAACCATTGTGAGTGTATGGGTATATGGCTGTGTTTGGTGATGGTTAACATAATTAATAATAGTTCTACTGATTAAAAACACATTTACTGCTGGTTTAAAGACTTAATTAATTTATATATTTATCTTTAAAAGCTTTCAAAATTTAATGAATTATTATTTTTATGACACACTTTCAGCCTCATTGCATTCTAGCCACATGTAAAGGAAGTGTAATGGGGGAAAAAAATAACCTTTTTTTTGTTTACTAATTTACAGCAGTTGTTGTTTTATATACACAAATACTGGCCTGAATAAGTGGACATACAGAAGTTTCCAATGCAGGCGTATGTGTATGTGATTATTTTTGTGTTGTGGCTTACATGCTTTTCGAATAGATGATGTATGTTTCTCACAGTGTTTTCACTGCTTGACTCTTCAGCATTAATCCCATCACGGGGCACATTGAAGAGCCAATGCCAAACCCTATTGAAGATATGACTGAGGAGCAGAAGGAATATGAAGCTCAGAAACTTGTGAACATGATTGGCGAGTTGTCACGGTGGGTTAGAACAGGCCTCTTAAGTACTACTGTGAATGCAGTCTTATGTTTTTATGCCTGATAGAAGTTCAACAGTCCTAAAAGTATGCACCGGACCACGGGTATCACAAAACATTCACATTGACACTTGTCCGTGCTCACACTTGTTTTAAATAAACATGTATGTGTATATCACATTAGGCTTTGCTCCCCTTTAGAGGCTTCAATAAAAGCAGGCTGCCTTTATGTTGACCTTTTAATAAACAACTGACAGAAAACACCAGAGTTGAAACAGCATGAGGAGCTGTGGCGTTGCTCTGAACACGTTCCTTACCAACCACTTCATTAAGGCAGGAATCTCCTACTGCTTGCCTCTGCCTCATTTACAGCTGGCCTTCCTCTGTGCTGCAACATTCAACAGGAGTCAATGCAAGCTGCCGCTGCACCAGCCTGCCACCTCAGCCCACCACCACAGCCCTGCTGCATTAATTACCAGCTAATTGGCACACACAGTGGGGTCGCAAGCTCAGTCCTTTGTACTGTGCATTCAGTTTTTCTTTTTTTTCTCTCCTTTTTCTTAATAGATATACGTGCCTCTTTTATACACAGTTCCCTGTATTCAACAGAGGTGCCAAACATTGTCCTGAGAGAAGAAATGGCCAGAGACACAGGCTCAATTAGGGTGGCTTTGGTGTGCCTGTGTGCGCGCTTTGGAGAGTGTCAAATAAGTTTGCAAACACGAGAGGACTACATTGTTATTGTCCATCCATAGAGTAGTCGAGACGTAATGAGCAGCGTGTGCCGATGAGAAGCAGATTCCTCCCTTTAGAATGGGTCCTAACCCCCCATCTTTTCTCCTTTCACTCCATGAGGACGAAGGAGGTGGTGTTGTGAGGGCAGAGAGACCATCACCAGTGCGCCCAGTATGGCTGCTCAGGAGATGGCTCACATCTCAGCAAGAATGCCCCCCCCACCACCCTCCACTGCTTGACTCGCTCCAATTAGCACTGACTCTGACCTACCACCAACACACACATTCAAATACATTCTCTCACTGATACTCATACACTTCACTTTTTCATCATCTTTAGTACTAATTAATGTGCTTCTGTGTTTGTGTCAGAAGGGGATGGAAAGGAGAATCATTTTTCTGTATGTAGACAGTACCTATAATACACACATAAACATGAGGCATTTCACATCAGCACAGCACATTAACAGCCAGGGAAAAAATAACCTCAGACATAATCAGTTAGCCAAGATGAAACTTTTCTTCTGCTCTAAAATAAACAGCATCTCAGATCTGTCTAGGCTGATAAGGTAATTTTGGGATAATGATGTAAATTTGGTTTTGGGTTATACAGCAGCTTACTCTGACTTAAATTTTGTCATTGTGTCTAAAATAGATTGATTTTGCCTTTTGCAGACTCAGGATACTGGAGAGTTCTTTTGTTATATGCAGAGTTAATAGGTAATTATACTGAACAATGATTTTCTTACTCTGCGTCCCTTTCATTCAGGCTAAAAAAGTCTTGCAAATATAAAAGGAAGCAGAAATAAAAAAATAATAAAAATGTACCCACTAAAATCAAGGCTCTAGCAAGAGAAACTAATAATAATTATTATTAATAATACACAGGGTAATACAGGGTAGTAGTAATAATAATAATTAATATTAAGAACAGAGTTCAGTGTGTGAATTGAGAATAGCATGTGTTAAATATCTGTCGCATAACTTTCAGCTACTTGGACTTCAGTCTAGGTTATTTGACAAAACAATAATTATAGATATATATAACAATAACAATAGAAACATAATTTATAAAATTTTGTTATTTAACATAAAAAAATTTGTTCAAACTTCCTTTGAACTTTTGCTCAGAGTGTGAAATTTCTTGAGGTGAAAAACAGTGTTTATCCGAATGAGTAGAATGGGTGATTCATCTACTTGCAAATGTTTGAAAACACATAACTGTTATGACTTGTGTGCTTTTTCATGTAGCAGAACTTGTCAATTTTTCCCCGTTAAAGAAGACCCACTTAAAGAATGCACAGCTGAAATTGGACTGACGTTAAAAACTGAGTGCAGCTTAATTTTCTTGACATCATTTTTTTAAATGCCCTCAGCTGTGTATTTCAGTATCTGAAAGTTTTTGTGAATAACCCAGAATTGCGAGCTGAATGTGAGGCCTGCAAATGAATGCAAATGTGAGATTTTTTTTTCCAAGCTTTGATTGGATAATGTTCTCAAAAATCATCTTAGGCTTTGCTTTGATTGGATAATGCTCTGATGAACCATCTTAGGGCGCGCTGGGGACACACAGTGCAGATATAATTGGATTAGCATGGAGGAGTAGCCATGGCTTTGAAGAGATTAGAATGAGTACTGATCCTGTAATTAAACTGCAAAGCGGGGGGAAGGGAGGGTCCAAGCCGGGTTCAGGGTGTGTTTGAAGGGCTGTCTTTGGGGCTGTGATTCCAAGGGCTCTTATGTGGCCGGATGTGAAGGGAAAAGAAAGATGTCTTACACATCAACAGGCCTCTTTAGAGAAAGGACCTGAATGCTACTACAATGCCTGGCACAATGAGTTTCTTTCAAAGAGCAGGTGGATTGTGGTGACAAATTAGTGGACTGAGAAACCACATTTATCAGACGCGAGGGTGACAAATGCATCAAACGAGTGATTACACTAAGCAGCTAGTTGTCACTGCTGTCCTGCAGATTGTGTGGTATTAAATTCATTTAATTAATTCATTTGACATGGCGCCTAAACTGGCAGATTTAAAATACAAATGATGGTATGAAGAAGAAGAAAAAAAATGCTCCTCTATCAGCTGGCTATAGATTAGATTATACCAGTATTGGTGACACTTTTTTTAAGCTTTACCTACATTTGCTGCCCATCAACATTATTAAAGTACAGAAATGTCATTTGCTGGGTGATTCAGATTGTTTGTAAGTTCACATTTAAATTTAGCCATTTGCCCCATTTTTGTGCAAACCACTTTTAGTGATCATCTGGAACCCGTTAATCTATATTTGTATTGTTTGCACGGTATATATCACTATTTTTGTCTGTTCAGGACACATCTTTGTCACCTGTCAATTAATAGTTTAGACCCCAGCGGAACAGGAAATCGTAGTCAGCAATGAAACAGCTCGAGTTAAAAATAAGCTTTTTTGTTTGTTTGTTTGTTTTTTTAAACACAAAGATGGGAATTTCTTTTGTTGTATTAAAATTTTTCTTTAGAGTACCCCCCTTTTTTAAGACTGCACTATTCTTCAGCGATTGTTTGAAACAAATTTATATACATTTTTAAATTAAGGGCTGTCAGTGATTCTGGAGCTGACTCTAAATATTACAACAACAGAAAATGAGCATATCTACAGTAGCGTTTCTGACCCTGTTCTCTTTTCTGTCTACAGACAGCAGTTGATCAGGCCAATGGGTGTGAAGAAAGATGGCTCCCTGGCGCCTCTAGAGGAGGCTATTCACCAGTGCAGTGTAGATGACAGCTGTGAGTCTGACTCGGATTAACCTGAGCCGTTCTTACTCCCTCGAGCACTGCAGGGTCTCTGCTGCCCCTCAGGGCAAAGTCACTGAAAGAGTGTGATTATAATCCACATCAGTCTCACACCAGAAAACATCCCCACACAAGCAGAGGCAGTTTATCCTGCTGTAATATTGTTTTTGTTTATGTCTTGCACTTGCACGCTGAGCACAGAGGGTCAGTCATGGGCTCTGGAGATTAGGCTCTTCTCTCTAATCATTCCTTACCTTACTCAAGGTTCACTGATATTTTTAGAAAGGTAAATATATTGGGGGTTTGGTTTCACTATTAAATGCAGAGCACATTTTGTATCGGTGTCTTTTAAGGGTGCACTCCATATTCAAGCCTTCAAAAATGTAAACAATCTCAGCATTTTATCTTTTTGGGCCCCTGAGTGAGGAGTTTGAGGAATGCTGTCCCTCAATCTTAAACACTATAATGTCCATGTCATATTTAATCAAGTAGAACTGGCAAATATCAATTCTGGATTTGACTGAATGCATACTTCCAGCCTTATCTAGCTTTAAAGACACAGAGACGCATACAGATTGGCTTGTAGTTAAATTTGATACTGTCAATATTGCTTTTCAGCGAATTGTTAAAAACAGGAAGAGAAAGAAAATGAAGTGATAACTTCATGTTCTAAAATTTGGACAGCTTTACTTAGGCAGTTCTGAAAAGAATACTTGTTTAATAGAAATCAGAGGTTCTGCTCAAAGGCTTGTCACACGCCAACACTGGGATGCTTAGCTTATTATTACTTCAGAAGCCTTACTGTCTTTAATAGGTGGTCAACACTGGGCTTGTGCTTATATTTTATTTATTTTTTCTTCTTCTTTGTATGTTTTTCTGAACACAGCAGATCTGTTAAAAACTTAAACACATTTATTTCTCAGGCCTTAATGTAGACTGTACTATTTGTATTAAAGTCCTTTTTTTTGGAATCACTTTTTTTATCAAACCTGAAACGAGGAGTTTGAAACAGATTTTTAGCAAAAAAAATTTTGTACATATTTTCCTGTATTTCATTTTCTTGCTTTTTGTTTGTTCAAAGCATTTGTAAATTAATGGTAATCCTCAATGTTTTGTTCCTGATCTGGAAGCTGTCTTGGCTGTGAGCATGCAGAGTGAGTGTTTATGTCTACATGAATTATACTCATCAAACTTTATCAAAGAACCTAGAAGTGTCACGTAAAAGGAAGTTCACTACTACCTTCTCTCAACATTTTAATTGACATGTTTTGCACTGCATATATGTGCTTCTTGGTTTTTATGTAATATTTTAAGGCAAAATTGCTGCTTTTGTTAGAATGATTTTTCTTCAGATAAAGCATGGTTTGTCTTACCTAAAATAATTGTGCTAGATTTATTGCCACTGACAGTTAAAAGGGACATTGTGAACAATCACTGGGATTAAACATGTTATTCTGATTTTGTCAACTATCTTTCATATACATAGAACATAGAAGGCACTTCAGAGATGTTCCACCTCCTTCTCTGAGTCTCTCCAATCAGTACTGGACACATTCACATGTGATGCAAAGATGGGGCACACAAAAAACCCTGAGTATGAAAGGGAAGTGAGCAAATAATACTTCTGCATGTGATACATCAAATTAATTTGGAATTTCACAAGAAAAACAATGGTGTGCTTGGTTTTAATGTAACTTTATTCTTTCATGAGTTATTTACAAGTATCTGACCACCACAAATGTGTTCAAAGTGAAAACACTTTATGTGGTCAGAAACTTGTAAATAACTCATGAAAGAATAAAGTACACCAAGCACACCATTGTTTTTACATCAATAAGTTTGATGTCTCACATGACCCTCTTCCCATTGGAAAAACAAAATTTGGATTCAAAATGGCCGACTTCAAAATGGCCTCCATGGTCACCACCCATCTTGAAATGTTTCCCCCCTCCCATATACTAATATGCCACAAACAGGAAGTTAATATCGCCAACCATTCCCATTTTATTAAGGTGTATCCATATAAATGGCCCACCCTGTAGAATGGTGAAAACACATTTAGACATTGTTGCCCAGAATACAGATGAGTCATGTCACAAAAAGTTTGTATCACCCATATTTTAAAACCAAAGGTATAAGAAAATTCAGACAGGCATAGTGTTTTTATTTGTTAAATAATATGAAATTAATATGAAACACTCAACATGTCACATAAAAACAGCAGCATCTGGGGATCAAAACACATTTCAAATTACCTTCAAATACATGCACCCCTCATTATTGACACAGAACTACTCAAAGTGACAAAGAAACAGCAGCAGCAGGATATTGGGCTTCTTTGTTGCCAAGCAGACATTTATTAGAGTTCTGGAGGGAGGCCCCAGCTCAAAGGTTGCATTGCCTGTGAATGTGTGTGTGTGTGTATATATGAATGTGTGTGTAGGATACTGCACACTCAGGAGGTCATGCCTCCAATACTAATTTAGCACTGTCCTCTGAGTTTGGACTTCTAGTTCCACACACAGTACCCCTTGACTCAACAAAGCAAACACACAATCTACATACATTCTCATTGCAATAATTATGCAGATCCAGTACTGAACAACCACTACTTTCCCTCTATGGCTGTAAGGCCCAGGAAAGTCCCTGTTAACCCATTAATGTCCAAATAAAATGGCACAGAATATGTTCTTGTCAAGCATTTTATTGTCATTATCAGAGAGTGCTCAATATGCTGCATTCCAGATAATTTAAGAATTTTATATACATGTTGAGATGCTTTTGAGAATGCTTTCTAAAGCATAAAGGTAGTTTTGTGGAGGTGTCTGGTCATTAAGCATCATGTCAAAGAGTCACTGAATTTCCAGGACAAGAAACAGTATTCAGTTGTAAAGTGATAATATTTTAGTGCAGAATTTGAAAGAAAATTTAACTGTACTCATTGGTCTTATTAGAGGTATCAATTTTTATTTCGCATTTACTATAAAAAGACAGAAAACAGATTAAATAAGATTTAGCAATTAAAACTCCATGTGGCCTTGTGCTTCGGTCAAATAGGAAAAAAAAAATTTAAACTTCAGCTATGGACATTAACGGGTTAATATGAGAATGTTTAAACATTCCCATCAACAGATACAGTGTTAAAAATACATTTATTTAAATGCATTTGATTCTATAATTAAATAGATTTTATGAATAATTAATTTTTTAGGAGAAAAAGAAAATCACAAATCTTAGGAAGTGCTATATATCTATTGTCATCCAAAACATACACATACAGTGTTACACACACTTTACAAACGGCACATACAAAACATGAGAGAACGGCAGGTGTATTTTTCATACAAATTGTAGGGGTCTGTGGTTACTTAGCATTGAGGAACCTGTACTCTTGCTGTCAGTCTCTGAGGAGTCACTTTCTTCACTGCTGCATGAGGGAACCATCGCTTCAGTACTTGATGGCGAACTGCTGATCAGCATGGGGAGGGCCTAGAAGTTCCAAATTAATATTAGTGTTAGCTCTTTAAACATAATTGTATTCAACCCTTTTTAAAAACACAGCTGGAATAACACAAGAATTCAGGAAAACAAACCCTATTCTCATGGCTGTTCATCAGGTCTTGAATTTCTGTGTGCCAACCCAGGATCTCTGCCAGCTTTCTGACAGAGTCCACCAAGTCTCCAAGCTCCATATAGTCTCCTTTCCTCAACGGCTTACTCTCAAACTGACCCACTGCATGCCTGTTCAACAGCAGCCGAAGCACTTTGGATTTCACCGTGTTCACCAAGCTGGCAAATGGCTCAATCTGCCAGAAAGAAGAGCAAATAGTTTTAAATAAAATGTGAAATAAATAGGCAGTTGAACTCATTTTTAAAGATTATGTAATTCACTGGTTGAGATATGAACAGTAAAATAAAATGCACTGACTGGTTTATTCACTGAAAAACTGGTAGTAAGTCCATTATGCCTCCAATTGCAGTATAGGCATTATTTCCCCAACTAAAATGACACTTTCAGATATCAAAGTGTATTTCTAAAAATGTTATGTAAAAGTCTTTTGCCTGTATTTTCGCTGTTCCTGCCTCACTACAATAGGAGCATTTCAACAGGGATTTCAGCAGGCATTCGTTTTACAGACAAGGATCAGACATAGCAGGGCTGATGGAGTTTTTAAATCTCACAGTGTCACTGCTGAACTGAGAATGGTCCACTATCCAAGCAAAATCTGCTGTGGTGGTCATGTGGGGTTCTTGAACTTTGAAGAGCAGGGTGAAGACGGCTAACAATGTACGCAGAGCAACAGACAGACTACAGTTTACATTTGCAGAACTACACAACGTTTTCCTACATAATCAGTGATGCTGATAAAAATGAAAGTCATTGCAGAAACAAAGAGGCCAATTTAATGTTACAGCTGAGAAGTGCATACTAACATTAACATATGAAAGCTAAAGAATTAATATTGCATATGAAAATGTGTATGTACACAATATGACACAGTGCTATGTAGCTACATTATGAAGGACCAAAAATAATATGTAGAAATAAATAAATAAATTACACCTGACACTAAATAAATTCACAGTCATGTTCTAGATCCAGGGATAGTGATACATGAGGCCTTGTGCACAGATTACAGTAAGCTGACCTGTAAAGAAGTGCCCATTATCATGAGCAGGTCTGCTCTTGGGAAATCCTGGGCATGCTGAAAATATTTTTCAGGTAAATCTTCACCAAAAAACACAACATTCGGCTTCACGGTGGCTGAACAAAACGAACACGTAGGGACACTGTCATTCATGATGGCTTCCTAAAACAAACCAACCCAAAAACACAAGTTAAAATATACACAATGTCTGTACGAATTGTGGTGTTTCAAAAGCATCTGTTATTGTTAAAATTATTGTTGTAGTCGTAACAGTGGCTATACACCTTGGCCTCCTCAGCAGGAAACTGTGTGTAGCACAAGTGACAAGCTGCTGTGGCAAAACTTCCATGAGCTTCCACAAGCTTATCGTCTGGGATTCCACACACTGACAAGAGTAAGAGACATCTTTTAAATGAAAAATAATCAAAAACAAGATGCTCAATTCTCAGCCACTTCACATTATTGGCTTCATTTTATTTGATTTAAAATACATTCCTGTTAAAGGTCAGTGCATTCCATAATAAACCCAGCCAGCCTAAAGCTGTATGCGCATTACACTTACTTTTCTCCAGGCCATCGATGTTCTGAGTGTACATGCGCAGCAGTAGACCTTTCTGGTGCAACACACGGATAAAGTAATGGATATAATTGGGACGATGCCGGCCAGGGTAGAGCTCCTTGGCCAATGAGAAGAAAGGACGAGGATCATCCGAAAAGAAATCAATGTTAAATACAGCTTCAGGGTATGGAACATTGTATTTTTCCAGGTTTGCATATAGGCCTGTTCCTGGTGTCCTAATAGAAAAGAGAGGTGAAAAGAAACATACCAAAAAGTTAATCAAAAAACAAAAATCAAGTGTTGTTTTTATAGTCAATAATAATAAACAAGCTTTAATATACTTGCCAAAAAATATAACGTATTATATGTCATAAAGTCCAATATCTTTAATGTGTTTACAACTATCCATACACTGTTTAGAAAAAGAACATTTTATTGGTTTGACATTAAAATTCCCACCTAAAGTCTGGTATGCCACTGGCTGTGCTGATTCCAGCCCCAGCCACCACTACTATGTTCTGCAAGCGTCCAAGCTTTATCAACCGGCCCACAGTTTCCAAAGCCCCCCGTGGGGCTGAGCGGCCTGCAGCTCGTCCTGAAGAGCAAGAGGGGGAGGAGAAGCCATGCTTAGTGTTGCTTGACGAGCCCTCACTGACATCACTGAAGACCTTTGATGGCTTCCCTTTCCTATACAGGGTGGCACAAACAAAGCAAGGGTGGAAGCATTTAGAAACCACAGACATCCACTGTACATTATGTAAACTTTTCATTATTTGTGGTCATTCCTGGTTATTCTCACCGTGCCAAAGAGGCTTGCTGCTCACTGACCCTCATGAGGCTAAGGTCATCGAGCAGGCCAGAGTCTGTAGACCTTCCTTGCTGGGATGAGGCTGAATCCTGTAAGCTGACGGAGCTGCGTGTCACTCTGGTAAAGCTTGGCTGGGTGTTCCGTCTGTCCCTGCTCAGCCTTGCCTTGCTCATGTTTGCCCCTGTAAAAAAATGTTCCTTTTCAGAATCACCCGTAAAGTGTAATGCACCACAGTCTTCTAATTATGGTAATATTGCATGGCTTTTTTAAATGCCAGTTATAGCATATCAATAGTTAATCAGGTCTTATAAGATGCCAAAAGTACAGTAATATTATTAATAATACCAATAACAATAAAATGAATAATAGCAATAACAATAATATAGTCATAATAAGAATATTAACAGCAGCAATAATAATAATCAACAAAAATTTAGTTACTCTAAATATATTTCTATGACATTCCTTATGGAATGTACATTTTCTTTCTTTTAACTTACTGCACATACAATTTTAAACTTTCTTAACTTGGAAGACATTATATCCTTACAGTACAAATCTCCCCACTCACACACAAAAATGCTCCATATGAAAAATAAATCCTGGTATTCATAAGTATTACAATTTTATGCATCCTATCCCTACTATCTAGTACGGAAAGGATGACAATAGTGCTACTGGAATTTGCACCCACAACAGTCACACAAGGTAGAAGAGTCCACCAAACAAAAATATACAGCCAACAGTGTCCTGTGGGCAGTTTCCAGTGTCCAATGATTAAGGACAAGAGGATGATCAACACAAATTGTGAAGAGCTGAGAGCTGAATTGGGACATGCTCATGCTGCTTCAGCGCTGTAGGTCCACCATTCACAGCGGTGAGCAGCTCAGTATTTTACTGGAGCCTCAAACAGAAATTTGTTGAACGTTGTTGAGGTAATATTTATCATAGTCTCTACTGTATGTTTGGAGAATGTTTCTGTGACTCAGCCTTTTGTTTTCTACTATATATTTAACAAAGAGAAAGTCATCTTGTCTGTCCCTATGACGACACAAATACACGGACACAACTCGCCGTTACTGACTTTCTGACGAGTAAATAACATCTGCACAGCTTTTTGTTTAACTTTACATGAAAACTGACAAAATCTCTGGATTATTAAAGCCAAAACACCAGAGCGAGGTGTTACTCTAAATAAACGATTCTGTGAATTAGTTACAGCACCGTTTTATCAGTCTGACCCTCATAGAAATGTAAGTCAGTAATAAATATCTAGTTCCAGCGATGCCCTGTTCCTTTATCAAGTATAGATTGCTTGGTTGATAACATGTTAAAGTGCTTGGTTTTAGAAAAGTTCAAAAACAAACTAATTTTATATTTGTTATTGTAAACAAAGACATTGATATGAAGTTCCAAAGCTTCTCCAGACCTTCCAATGACAAGGGTATGTAGTTTGGGCTTTCCTGTTTTTGAAATGCCAGAAAAACCTGTGACTATGGCTAATGCCGGTCTATTTGCTCTTGTTAAAAACTGCTGTGTCTGATTCACTTATACAAGCAAAACAGTGTCACTGCAACTGTGAGAATGATCCACCACCTAAATCATACCTACTCTGAGCTGAGAGAACGGACAGTGAGGGTATAAACAAGGAAGGGGTGATGTGGTGGAGGTTCTTATACATTCACCTCTTGCAAAACATGTTCTTCCATTTGACTCAGCATTATCCCAAATCCAGGAGTTTATGGCCATATTTAAATACCAGTTAAACAGAAATCACAGAGCAGTTCCTTTGTCTCTTTCCTCCTTGGTTGGTGAAAAGCTTGAATGTTTTAAAACTGTCACCTCTCAAACAAAAGCTAATGGTTGTAATATATTTAGAGCGCCCCTCTGTTCAGCAGCTATGCTAATACAACCCACAGCTGTGGCAGCTTTACTGCCCAGAGAAGTGGAAAAAAGAGGAGAAGGAGGGGTTGTTTAAAAGAGAGGTGTGGGGGGTGGGAGGGGTGTCCAGGATTGACTGTGTGTCAACAAACCCAGCTGGAAAAGAAAGGATGAAGCCCCTTAAAAGGCCCCTCAAACCTCCCAAAAGGAGGGAGAGTGAACAGAGATAGATGATTCAGAGGTAAATTTCAATAAAGTGAATACACAGGACACAAGGGGTGGGGGAGTGTTGCCAAAAGTCTTCTAGACCATTTTCTAGAGCTTCGGCTATGTTACTGTGGATGAATGACAGCCACTGACCGATGAAGAAGGAGGGCGAAAAAGGAGAAGGAAAAGGAGGCGTGGACAGCAAAAGAGGAGAGTGGTGATAGTGGAGAGGAGACAAAGAGATACATCCAATAAAACAAAGCCTACGTCATGGCATACAAACGTGATAAGGCAGCCTTTTCACCGAGGGACCTTATCACAGGCTGGAGAGGGACCATAATCACATTCAGACGGACAATGAGCCCCGTTCCACTGAGGTGATAAACCCATCCACTATGGGCTGAAGCAGCTGAACAAGACCATGAGACCTAGATTGGGAGGGGGAAGCAAAACAGCTACACAACAAAACCACTCTTTAATAGCCCTTCACGATCTTCTGACAAACCAGGTGCTGCTATGAACAAGTTAGAAATCAGAAAGAGATTATAACTTTTTTTAAACTCCTGTCTTTTCAAATGCATCTTGGCTTACTCCTCATGAGATTAGACTTCCCCATCTCCATTACTTTAATGCTCATTTTCGGGGGAGCTATTAAAAACCACAGGGGGTGGGAGTTCACTGCTTTTGTCTTGAGTCCACCCATAGAGATGCTGCTGAGCAGGCCCAATATATCACAGTAGAGCTTAATAAGACTGCACACAGATCGCACAGAGCACTCTTTACTACAACTGTCCCAAATCAAGAGAATGCAACCCATGAACACACAGGTGTTAAGCAAACATCAGAAGTCTAACAAAATATTACCAATTATACTGTTCCCAAACCTCATGAATATTGCCCCTTGAAATCTGTAATTTAAAGACAATAATGCACAGGTAGTGATGAATAAAACGTCTTACTAGCCACTACTCATCTGGCTTCCACATCTTTCACATACATGAAACTGGAGTGTGGGTTAATAATCAAAAAAAACTAGTTCACTATATCAGCGACAAAAAAAAAGACTAATCGAAGCATTAATATCAATCATCTATGTGGTTGTTATAAAACAAATTATAATATTACAGCCATTAACACATTTGTCATTCAGTTATTTATCATGTTTTCAAAGCACAACAGACATGCCTTATAAAATACTATGGGATAAATAGAGGTAGGATGAGATCAAAGCGGGAAAAGAAATTCTGTTAAATATATGACAAGGGCCCTTTATTATGAAAGGAGTAATATCTGATTTACACTTGCTTAGTTATCCAGTGGTGGAGCCAGCAGTGTGCAGGGCTCAGAGACAGATCTGTGTGTGGCTTATGGGAGACAACAAAGCACAGGCACAAGCAGGCTTCTCCAAAGAGAAAAGGCAAAAACCCACAAGGCCAGCAGTGTGACTGAAACCATGGTGAGGAGGGTAGCAACGAGCAGACATGGAGGAATTAACTGCCAGATTTAGTAAGACAGCAAGTTAGAAAGACAGCAAAGACACTAGTAATGGATATCAGAGCACACATACACAAGCAAATGTTAGTCTGCAGGCTTTGACAGGAGAAATATCCTAATCTGGAGCAAGAATAATAATAAATAATAATACTTTCACTGAAAATACCAAAAAGTGTTAATGTTAAATACATAAATTATTCATGGTTTCCTTTTGGTTTTTGAACATTTAAAATGACATTGTACAACATTTGACTTTTTGCACCCTTGCTGTCCAGCACAACCAAACACTAATCTAATTAACGTGTTCTCACTGCTTTAGTGATCACAGGTGCCTCCTAAAAAGTACAGCTTAACCACGCTTTGTAACATGCTTTTTGAGCAGCATTCACACCACTAATCTGGACTCAGTTCATCCAAAACTAAAGTAAGAGGTTAGTAAGGAGGAGGATGGGCCTTTGCTCCAAAGGTCCAGTAATGTAGGCTGCCCATGTCTGACGTCTGCTGCCCCCTATGGAAGTTCTGGTTTTGGAGCTACAGTCACCATGGTGACCACTTCAACTCCAAAAGGTCTCTTCTCCTCTTTATCCTCCCTTGGTCTAATGACATGTCACTTAGTGTTGGCTCTTTGTTGGATTCTCATATGACACAATGCCACTAATTTGGGCTTAATGTATTGTTTGTTCAGTAGGTTTGCAAGTGTGTCTACATAAGAAAGAACAAGCACCTGACTAACACTTACTATATATTGGATTGATGTTTTTTTTTTTTTTTTTTTTTTTTTTTTTAATGGCACAATAATGGAAGCTGATTTAAGCTATACACATTTGTCTTTGTGTATGTTTAGAATCATTTGAGATAACAGCACCAAAATAAATAAATAACTAAACAAATAAATAAAAAATAGCAACGTCACAGTAGAGCTCCTGCAGTTTTCACACTTGGTTCGCGTTCAGTATAAAGCAAAAAATCTCGAGTCTGGTTTTATTTCCATAAATTAATGTAAAAATGTACAGTTATTGCCTTAAGATTAATTATGTTGACAAAAATAGAAAATCATGTTACATTCAAAAGTATACAGACAATGATTTCCCTCAGTACAGTGAACTACATTATCATAACTCGTGTTCGGTTGTGCACACAAAATTTGCATAAATTCTATAATAAAGCACTGTTTATATCCTGGCTGCACATGGACGTACGGTTACCATGCACTGTGTCAAACACGGGCTAAAGGTGCGTGAGCCAGAGTGGTGTTTATGATCCAGAACCAATACTCCAACCTGTGTTCCTGACCTCAATAATACTCTTGTGGTTGAAAGCAATCAAGTCCTTACAGTAATGTTTCAAACTAAGCATACAACCTTCATTATATGAGAGGCTTCAGAAATATTAGCGTCTGTGAAGTAGTAAATGTCTTGAAACGCTGAAAAGAGCAAAGGCTGCCATCTAGTGACAGATGTGAATAAAAAAAAAAAATCATCATTGACTTTGAGAATCAGCACTAAATCAATAAATACGTTTTTTATCCGCAAATTCTTGTATAAAGACTAATTTTGGTAAAATACTTTAAACTCAAAATGAAAAAAATAAAGATAGACAGTAAGATGCAAACTGCTAAGACTAACAGTCTATCTGTAGAAGTCTCATGTTTCTGTACCATTAATGTGCTGAGTTTTCTGAGTGAATTTGCCTGGGTACAGCTCTATAGGCTGGATTCAAAATTTTAGAAATGTAAATCATAAACATGACCATAGTCAGTGAGGAACATAACAGGAAACAATTGTCAAACAAATTATCTGGAGTAACATGCCTGATATTTAGACTGGTGTTCTTACGAGTTGTGCTACCTTGTCAAAATGTTCTGCCGTAGTACTTTTGTACATACAGTTGCTTAAATCAGTAGGTAAGAATCTGATACGCCAAATGTACACACTTAAAAATTATGGAAATACAGACCTTCTTAGGCAAAGAAAATTGTTCTATACAGAACCCTGAACACTTGAAGAACATTTTGCATGATTAAAAGTTTCTTTGCATCATGAAAGGGTTTTTCAGATTGATGGAGAATGTGTTACAGATGGTTCTAGGTCACACCTTTTTGAAGGTCCTTTTCTATTGTTCAAGGTTCTATACAGAAACATTTACTTTACTTGGAGCCATCATTTTAAGCATGTAGTGTATCAGAAACTACTGCCAACAAAGGTGTAATCAGGAGATACATGCAGCCTAAATTCATTCATTCATTCAATGTCTGAAACCGCTTATCCAATTTAGGGTCGCGGTGGGTCCGGATGACTGACTCACTCACTCCTTTTGAGTCACCAATCCACATACCAACATGTGTTTTTGAACTGTGGGAGGAAACCCACGCGGACATGGGGAGAACACACCAAAACTCCTCTCAGACAGTCACGGGATTTGAACCCACAAGCTCCAGGTGCCTGAAGCTGCGCCACCGTAAATAAAGAACAGCAAGAGCTTTAAAACAGTGCCTTGTAGGATAATGTATTATTATTATTATTATTACACTGTAAGAAATCACACAGCTTCATTTTATGTTGATATTACCCTGACAGATCACAACTTACTTTAATCTCCCTGATGTCAAATCACTGTTTTAGTGTTATCTCTATGTTATTTGCAAAAACATTAACACCAATATTCATAAATCATTTTTAATTGTATTAAAACCCCTCCAGTGGGCAGCTCCTGCTTGAAAATGTATGTTTTGAATATACAAACGAGTGGATTCAGACAGCAACGGTTTCTGACGTCATAAACCAATCCCAACCCATCAACTTTGACTGTCATAGAGGGGACTAATCGCACATTTACACATTTGTACGTATTGAACGAAATCAAATTTATAGAGTTGCATTTTTAAAGCATTATGGTGTATTTTTTTTATTGCACATATCTTCTAAAGTGTCACTGCAATGAACACATACGTGTTCCCAAAGGTTTAACCCATGACCGGAAATAGACTTCCGGTGATGCATAAGCGGAGAAACTACTGTTTATGACAAACTTTTAACGCAACGTTAACGTTAAATGCACTGGTTGTGTTGTGAAACTTGCCTTTAGGTAATGAACCGTGAACCGTCAGTGCGGAGGGAGAAGGTCAGACAGTTTTCTGTCCGTCAGAGCGACAGACATAAAGACAGCGGCTGTATCCTCTTCACTAAACCCGGCGGAGTCACATTCCGGTGTTGAATCTGAACACTGTGGGGTCTGAACCGCGGAGGCTCCTGCTGCACAAGCAAAACACACCAAACGCAGAGGCGGAAACACGTCACTCTCTCAGGAAAGCGCGGGAATCCGGAGCGCCCCCAGTACGATCTTAAGGGAGGCTCAGTGGGCTGTGTTCCAAACCTTAAAGACTGCATCCCTCACTTTGTCAATAGGAACACACCTTACAGGAACCCTGGAACTGGTCCATCCAGCCTCTGCAAACAAACAAACAACCGACAGGAAATGGGTTTTCTGGAGTGGTGGTGGGGTCATCTATCACGTGGACATCCCTGGTTTTTGTAACATATATGGTAATCTGCAGGGGTTTTGACTTTGTATTTGCACAGATCACAATACTCCCTCTTAGATTTTAGACTCATAAAAGGTTTAATCATCAGTTGTACATCATTTCTCAGGTCAGGTAATTCCCATATTAAAAACCTCATTATACTTGTATTAATGATGTTATGTTTCATCCAGTAGGCCTAATTTTAGATAGTATACAAACGTGTGCCACTCTGACAAAGCTGTAGCACTGCAGGCCCTCTGTCTGCTTTGCAGACTGCATGTGTGGCCCATGTTACAAAATAAACTGCCCCACTTCTGGCAGATATGGTTGTGCTGTCCATGGCATATTGGATAAGAGACAAAAGTTGCCCACAAAGACATTTCTAACAAAATGTTTATGTGGCTACTGTGGCAAGCAGGAATGGTCCACTCAAGTGCAGTCATGAGATATGGGTTAGACAAGGACCATAATAATGTGTCTGTCTTTTTACTTACAAAATTAATCACTTCAAATTAAATTAATAAGTATCAAATAATAACCTAAATGTTTTATTACAGTTAAAAAAAAAACTCCAAGTGCTATACACAATAAGCATGCAACAACTAACATTTTTGTTTATTTTTTCGTTTTCCCCCGTTTTTCCTTTAATACTTCAAGTGCTTTCTGTAATCTATAGGTAACAATACTACTGATTACCCTAGGCATTGAAGAGAATACATGGAGAGAATTTCAGCAGACATACCCAATCAATAGATACCTCATGTTTTGTGAAATGTTATCACTTAGACACGTATGTTTAGGTCTTTAAAAGTGTTAAAAAGATCAGCTGAGACATCAAATTTTGTTTCTTCATCCATTTGTGAGACAGAAATATATCCAAAGGCAGACTATTATGTGACTTGCCAAGCAGCCATCTGCCAAATTAAACCCAAAAAAAAAAAAAAAAAAAAAAACAGTGGAAGAATTTGCAGATGGCACAGATCTCTCTTTAGCAGGTGGTTAATTTTGACGTTCTCAAGCCTTTTTGAAAGACAAAAAAAAAAAATAATAATAATAAAAAAATAGATGTTTGGATAACACCAAGAAATGAGTTATTTCAAGTAAAAGACCCAAATTAACATCCTTTTCTCTTAATTAACACACACACTTCGTACTTTTGTCCAAAATATGACATCGTCATGAATACAATCTAATTAAGCTAAGATCTAATTTAGTATATAGACTTTGAATAGCAAACATCACACAAACCCATGCTGAAATTATTAGATGATGCTTTATCAGTTCAGATCAGTTCAGAATGTACAGTCTTCAGTGCTGGGTTTATAGACATGTAGCCCAAACCTGTAGCCATTGAGCACAGTGCCCTAGACTTGTGTGGCTGCTACAGATTTCCCCATTATATGATTAAGGCTTTTATATTAAAATTATACATGCAGTGTATTACTGAACATCTTTGTATCACAAAGTATACAGTGTTGAATTGGGTCTGAATATTTTTGGATACAAAACTTAATTTGGCCTATGTTGGTCAACAAAAGGATTAAGCTGTGTAATATAATTTTAAATTGCTTTGGTTCATGTTGCTCATGTTGTGTTAAATGTAGGCTAAACCTCAGAAAGTGTTCAGTTGTATATGTTGAAGGGTAGCCTACTTGTGGATCGTGTAGATCCTATATTTGAAGAACATGTTTTGATTGTCAGCAATTGGAGCAACCTGAAATATCTCAATTCACTCATCGGAAAGGGCATGTGGATAGAAATGGATATTCATTGTACACAGTGCATGATTATAAATTAGGAGAAGGCAACCCTTCATTAAACTGGCAATTGGAATCATTGCACATTTATTACAAGTTCTTGTGATGTTTACAGTTAAACTCTGATCATTTTAAATTAATGATTATTAATTTGTCTCGGTCTTAAGAATTACACACCGAGAAGTTGAGAGCTTATAGGACCTGATCTGATAACTTATAGAAGTAAATCGGTACTCTTTTTTTCTGATGTGAGAACTTGTAAACTAAAACAAAACAAAACAAAAAAAGCTCAAAACAGCAGTGGGAGAAGTGTAGCAAATGCAGATTTGAAGTTGTGTGACAATGTTTAAAAGGAACGTTGGCGATTGTGGGGAAATACAGTTCTTTCTTGCTTGTTTAGGGTTAGCTTCATGTCTTGTTTGTGCAGTCATTTTATAAAAAGTGTTTTTTTTTTATTTTTTTATTAAAATAATGAACATCACTTTTAAGAAGTTGCAGGCTCTGTTTTACATTCAAGGTCAGATTTATATTTGGCATGCTAAGTACAAGTAAACTTTAAAGTACAATTAAATCCAAGTTCTTGTATTAAAAATACATGTATTTTAGTTTAGAAGTTCTCAGACTGAAACAAATGGTAAACATTTTAATTTGTATGTTTCCTCACATTGAAATTACAAGTTTAAAAGTTCTAAAACTGGCAACATACTTTCCTCCAAAAAAAAAAACTTAATACAATTAAACTGGTTTAGGCATAATTCACTTTGTCTAAAAATAGCATGTACCCATTCATGAATATGCAATTATCCCCACTGCTTTCTGCACCCACCCGTCCACCTCCTGCAGCTTGAAAAACCCACCCATAAGTTGGGTTGGCTCCTTTAATTTATGATGTAAAACGTTCTTGTTGTTTGAATTTGCCCACTTGAGTCTTTGACAGACTGTATTTTCAAAGTGTAAATGCTCAGTCATGGTGTTAACTGTCCTGATATGCTTTCTACCGTATGAAAATATAACCCTACCCACACACAAACAGACATAACAAGGCTAAAACTTGGTTTTCTAGGGTTTAGACTTCAGAGGGCTTTAAAGTCTCTTAATTTCACTGTAGCATTCTACACGAGTTGGGATTTTGAACAAAAATACACATTTATGTAGATTGTATTCCTCTTTTTTTTTTTTTTTTTTTTTTGCTGTATAAGAAGTTTGTAAGCTGAACACGTCACTTCCTGTGTAACACAGCCACATTGGTACTTGGTGTAAAGAGCGAAGTGGGCGCCACGTCCACATCACAGTCCCCTCCAGAGTGTACAACTCCAGTGACAGGCCCCGAGCGGTGTTAACTCTCAAACTACCTTAGAACTACAGTTCTGGCTTCAGAGACAAGACAAGAGTAGAACAGAAGAGCTCCAAGTTCAACGGACAGGAAAAGTAACACAGCTCAAGAGTTCAAGAGTCTACACAACTGCAAACGGTAAGTGAAACACGGAGCTAACGTTAGCGCACTAGTGGAGCTGAGTGTGATATGTGGCGGAAAAGTTGTAACTTCACGTAGTTCGCCTTCTTGAATAACACCCTCCATTACATTGCCACGATATCCGTGTTTTGCGTAGTCCTTCGACTGCAAAGCGAGGCACTTTTATAAACATCTGTAACAGTTCAACTCATGTTTAAGCCCATGTTTTCCAAACTAACTTACAACCAAACTAAACGTACATGGCTGTTTTCAGGGTTTTAGCTAAATTGCTTAAAACTGGCTCTTTAGCCCTCACCATAACAGAACCCAAGTTAACTTACTGAACAGTTAGCCTTTAACATTTGGTTGTGCACTAATATTATTATAGAACGACCCAGGAAGCACGTTATAAGTATTCATGTTGCTTTAGAGAAGACATTTTATTCAGCCTAGTATGTGTAGCCTTTTAAACCTCTTCAGTCAACACATCCTGTGATTAATGCCTACGTGTAACCCAGCTGAGTTGTTCGAAGGTGTTTTTGGCTCAAGATTTAATTTGGCACACCCTGTTTACACCTTACAGTCTAACATTTGGGTGGCTATGGACATATTTAAATCTGTAAAACATTGAGAAAAGTTATGTGCTCTAATTTTGATGCTGTTTTACCTGCTGTTTGTACTCAAGCCTTCTGCAGGTTATTTCAGTGCTAGGTTAAAGTACAGCAGTTCCACGAGTGCACGTTTTGAACAATATCAGTCACTGATGGCAGTGTCACAGTGTACAGACTGGTTGGAAACTGGTCTGCCTTGTTCTCTGTTGATATTTGCAGCACACCCTAATAGTGAATAGTTCTTGTGGTCTGTTCATAAACGGCCTCTCATCTATAAATCTCCTGCCAGAAAACCTAAGAATTTGTAAAATGTCATAAACATAAACCATGTATTATAATCGTCCTTTGTCTTTTTCTTTTCAGAGAAACAATGAGTGACGTGGATGAGCAGCAGCGTGATGTGCCATCATACTTAAAGGATGATCCTCCAGCAGGTAAGTTAAGAGTGAGCTTATATGTTGGACAGTGTGATAGACAATGTTAGTAAAATTTAACAGAGTGTCTGTAATGTGATAACGGTGGTATCAAGCTCTGTTTAAATTAATCAATAAAATAACAAGCTCAGAAGCCTAAGTGAGAAGTTTCTCCTAAATGGGGTCTCTCCTAAATCTAAAACTCGATCCCTGGCAGCAGAAACTCTGCTGTTTTAATAACTTAACTGCTCATTTCTGTAAACCATATTATTGAAAATATTGCTAAAACATAAAAGCAATATCATATATTTTCTTTTGTAAAACACAGTATAGATGATCTTACTGCAATACGTGGAATATCTGAAAGCAGTAACAGTGTGAGATCACATGGTGGTGCCCTTGTGCCGACCAGGGTTCCTTCTGCTGAACTGTCAAAAAGCTGTGTATGGCTTTTTCTGATTCCCATTTCTCCACTGTGATTAGACTTGCAACTGATAGACTTTTCATATTAGATTACTAGACATGAATTTGTATAAAATGTTTTTGTTGTTGTTGATAATCTTACAATCAAAAAATGCATTGCAATCTACCCAACAGATACCAATAAAGGCCACCCACAGCCCCAGCCAGGCATGTTTTCCAGAGTAACCGGAGGCCTTTACAGTGTCACCAAAGGGGCTGTTGGGGCTACTGTTGGTGGGGTAGCCTGGATTGGAGGGAAGAGTTTTGATCTCACTAAAACTGCCGTCACCTCTGTTGCTGCTGTTCCTGCCATGGGGGTTGGTTTAGTAAAAGGGAGTGTCTCTGCAGTGGCTGGTGGAGTGACTGCTGTTGGCTCAGCAGTTGCTAGTAAAGTTCCCATTGGAGCAGCTAAGAAGAAGGACAAGTCTGACTGAAGTGTTGGAATTATTGGGGAGGTACTACCATCAGTGACTTTATTGCATGACTCCTTTGTGAGTTGATGGCTGAGTTCTTATTCTTCTACACGAGTGCTGGGACCAAATCCATCTGCTAGATCTGGTCTATAAGATGGTGACTTCAGATTGGTGGGTGCTTCCATCTGCTCCTCCGAAGAAGACTGATTTTGTGTGTCATAAGTGATATCTGGTGGGATATGACAAGGAGTGAATATTGAGTTCCAAGTAATGCCAAAAATGTTTTTCATTTGTAAAGTATTCGTTCTGTGAACAGAGGTTTGGAAATCTGTGTGAGGGACCACATAACACTGGTGCCGTGTTCTGCCAAGCCACGCTGCACCAGGCTTTGTGTCTGACAGTAAACACAAGGAATTCACACCCACAATTATCAGAGCCTTACGGCTATATTACCACAAGCCAAGCTTTGGGTTCAGAGAGATATCAGCCGGGTGCCCCTCAAGGTACAGTACGAGGAATATCTGAGACTGGTATAGTGATATGATGGCACAGTTCCATCTGTTGGATTGATTATATTTGTGAGATTACTGCCTCTAGGGTCCAAGCTGAGCCATGCCACCCTCTCACACAGTTTTGCTTATTATTCAAACTCTGTCTCATAATACAGTAAACCCTGAGCCTTCATACACACTCACAGGCTATTGTGAATGTGTCTGCTATGCAAAACAACATCATAAAGTTCCATTTTCTCTGTTAAAATCTGAATACTGATAGTTGTCTTTCTTAAGAAAAGCAGATCAAGATGTTATTCATTGGATTAAAAAAAGCTGTGGAGGTAGAAGATATCATCAGAAAAACATTGAGTCTTTTGTTTGCTCTAGCTCTCTGTAAAGACTGATTTATTACACTCTATCCGGTTTACTATTCCTTGCCAATAAGTTTGTGGTGATCTTATGTGTTTTGTCTCATTCATTTCGTTATTAGGCTTTTTCACAAGGCTATATTGAATCACATTTTATATTTGATAAAGTATGAATGGGTAGAGGCAGTATTTTTCTCAAGTGTGTGTTAAACATATTGTGCTACAGTCAAAAAATGTGCAAATTGATGGGCTTTCTTGAATATTGACCCTTTTTGTATAGTAAACAATATATTCTCTCTTTGTTTTTACCAGTATATGTTTTCATTTTACACACAAATATATAGTTGACTTTGACTTTTTGGCTTTAATATGTGTATACTTGAATATGTAATGTGAATTCAATAAATGAAAATAATATTCCACTGTTGCTTTGGGCCTCCCTTCTAAATTGAAATATCTTGGTAGTTTTCAGTGATTTGCGGTATGGTATATTGCTTCAATTAATTAATATATATATATATATATATATATTTATTTATTTTTTAAGATGATACATGGCACATTTGTGGACACCAGTTAGTCCACCTTTGCAACAGTATATAAAAAAAACAGCTCTTATGGTTCTGATTTTTTTTTTAATGATTAAATGACATTTTACTGATGATACACATGACATACTCAAAGTGCAACTTGTCAACTCTTACCCTACAGAAGAATTTCAGTTTACCATCACTTTTTAAGGAGTACCGTTTCCAAGGTCATACCAGATGTGAGCAGTGTGGTGCCAGATGCTTTGAGGACATGGCTACAGGGGTCTCCCCAGTCTGTCACCTCCAGATACAGATTCATTCCTCACATTCCTGGTTCTTCTTCAGCTTGCAATACTGCCTAGAAGTGTGGTCGTCTCTCTGGGGGTCCAGAAGTATTCATTACAGACTCTTGATGAACATGAGTGATCAGTGAGTAAGAAATGTATCAAGGTCAAGTGTTAAGGTTTCTTTGTGAAATGTAATATGCCATATCAAAGTCAAGTGTTGAGGCTTTCTTGAGAAAGATGTATTTCTGTAGTGTGTGACGCCACATAGATAGCCTCATAAGAACTGGCTCCTATGAGAGTGTTAGGTGTATGTTGATATTGTTCAATGCAGATTTTATTAAAATATCAGCCTGTAATCTTATGGGAAGACTTGAGAATAGATGTCAGAATGTTCTTGAAAGAATTGATTGCATTCAGCTTCATTAACATTAGTTATAGCTGTGAATGAGCATTGGCATGATTATGCCATGAATGGGTGCACCTTATTGTTGCTGAATTTACTCATTAGAACAGCTGTCTGCAAACCTTTATGCACTTACACTGTATGATACACTGTGAACATGAATGGCTTTTTAAGCTAAGTTTTAAAAATCTGATGCTATGAATCTATAGTGTGCCGTTCCCTGTGTCACTCTCAGACCTCAGCACATGGACCACTCATGGAGAATCACATGTGTCCATTGCCAGCTAATAGCAACAGGGAGTGTGCGCTTGACTCACCAAGCTTGAATCAGCAGTGACAGTGTTCCTGGCAAAAGGAAAGGAATTAGATGCCTAGCTCTCTTTATTCTCTCTTCTCGTTCTGTCTCCACCTCCCCATCCGCTCGCAGGTCCATGATTCAGAAAGCCATTCAGTGAATCAATAATGAGGCCAGTATGTAACTCACAGTGAGCCCAGGGCTTTACACTTCAAAGACTCAATATAAGTGGCTAGGTTGTTAAAGGGGTGGGGAGAGTGTTCTCTGGGACTGTAAGAAAAATAAACCACTTACCTGGACCGTTTTGGTCAATGTGCTGCTGGCAAAAAACAAAATAGCCCAGCTCAGACAGGCAAGGTGTTTAAGATCTATGTTAGCCAGTACATGCAAAGATTAAATCTTTCTGTTATTATCTCCATACAGAAAATTTTACAATTGTAATGTCCCCATTGTTGCAGCATTTGTATGGCTTCGTAACCTCACTGAACCAAACCACCTGCTAAGAAAATGAAATTGCATGCACTTTAATCTCATATCAATCTAAGGGAAAACCAGGTTGTTTCACACAGTGGGATATCTCTTTTTCATGTTTGAAATTAAGAGGGCAAAAGTACAGAACACCCACCTTGAATGGGGAAAAAAAACAGCATAAACCAGACATGTGAGTAGTATTTCAGATGTGTCCACTATGGAGAAGACTACCCTCAGGAATGAAAAAAGTGCCATTTCTTAAAGCCAGGGTGAGTATAAATTGCAGGGTTCAAATGTAAATAGGATATACATCTTGGGCAATTTGAGATTAAGAATCTCTGTTCAGCCAATGTTGCATTTTGCAAAGGCAGGTTTTAAAAATACACTATTAAATTTAGGAGAAAACATATAAGAAAACTGCTCACAAAAAAAATAAAATAAATAAATAACACATCAAAGACCTTCAGTCCTTTCATTTATTCATTATCTGAAAGCACTTATCCAGTTCAGGGTTGCGGTGGGTCCAGAGCCTACCTGGAATCATTGGGCGCAAGGCAGGAATACACCCTGGAGGGGGCACCAGTCCCTCACAGGGCAACACACACTCACACCAACAGACACTTTTGAGTCGCCAATCCAGCTACCAACGTGTTTTTGGACTGTGGGAGGAAACCGGAGCACCCGGAGGAAACCCACATCGACACAGGGAGAACACACCAAACTCCTCACAGACAGTCACCTGGAGCAGGAATTGAACCCACAAGATCCAGGCTCCTGGAGCTGTGTGACTGTGACACTACCTGCTGCTCCACCGTGCCGCCCCCCCCCCCTCAGTGCTTTCTTATTACCTATTTTAAATTATATGTAGCATATAGCAAGCACCCTTGTTCAGTGGAATTGGCAAATGGCTTTTTTGAAACACAGACATTCTTCTAAATTCTGAGTAGAGTGACAATCAGTGTGAAGTTAGCCAGCTATTTGTCAGTGTTTCAGAAATATTTAAAAAGCCAGCATCTGTGATGGTATGGGGGTGTATTAAGCACACATGGCATGGATGACTTGCATGTCTGTGTAGGCACCGTTAATGCTGAACAGTGTATACTGGTTTTGCAGCAACATGCTGCCCTCTAGACAACATCTGTTTCTGGAAGGGCCTTGGTTATTTCAGTAAGACAAGGCCAATTCACATTCTGCGTGGATTACCTCAGCATGGCTCCGGAGTAAAAGAGTCCAGGTGCTAAACTAGTTCAGATCTGTCACACACTGAATACAATTGGTGCATTATGAACCTCAAACTCTTTAAAAGAGGCCCAGAACTGTTGAGCAGCTGAAATCCTGTGACAAGCAAAAATGGGCAAATAACATTCTCAGTTTCAACATTTAAAATATTGTCTTTGTAAAAGTTGTAATAATTGTTATAGTAATACATATTCATTTCATAGTTTTATCAAGTTTGTATACATTAATGCATTCTATGCATGTATCTATGCAACACAATATGTATATGTGTATAAATTGTATACTTTAGGGTGAGTTTAGAAAAGGAGGGACAAGATGCATTTAACAAAATGTAACAAACCTGAAGTAAACATTTGTAGATGTGACGTGTTAACTCATTTAAATTTAACAAGTCTCTTCTTCTCATCAATGACAACACTGCTATTCATATGGACCTTAATATTTTCAGTAATATAATAAATTGGAACCTTTCAACATAATCAGGCAATTTCCATACAGTTTATTTAAAAATGAAATATGAATTATTTGAAAGGAAATGGGAAAATTTCCCTTATACAGCTGCCTGTGCTTGATACTAAGCCCAATTATTGTTTTCAGAAACATGAGTGTTGTTAATAATTGAGAAGCTTATGCACATCAGAAGCATTTTTTAAATTCAGACTAATAGCAAAACTGTAGGCTGCCATCCTCTTCTGAAGAACAGTGAGACATGAATGAAAACACAAAAAGTATACCTTCCAGCCACCAGAAAATAAGAGGAGTATGGTTCCCCCAGTATAACTTACAAACCACTTCTTACTGGTGTGAGTCTCTTGTCATATGAGTTTATTCTTTCCAGCAGTGTGTGTGAAAGTTTACCTGAGTTACAACAGCAGTGAAGTCATCAGGGCCATCAGACTGATTAACACTCAGGGTTTCTGTGATTGACATCATGATGAGGATCAACTCCAGATGTGCACAGAATAACAAGACAGACATGAGGCAGATGAGCCCCGCTCACAGGACACTGAGGCACAGCTTTCACTTCCAGAGAGAGGAGCTCACTAAGATAAATTGTGCGACAGGAGTGCAGAGTAAGAGGCAGGAAATTGAGGAAAGTATAAATTATTTACCCGCTCCCACTTTGATTAATGTAGCCTTAAACAATAAGCAGCAGTGAATTGATTTTTTTGCTTTTTTAATTATTTCTGTTTATGACCCAGAGAGCAAGAAACAATCAAAGAGATGGCTCGGCTTTGATCTCTGAGAAGTCATATCATGACTCTCACTGGAGGATGTCTCTCTCTCTCTCACTCTCTTTCTGTGAATGATATGGTTAATTGCCCTGAAGAAAACAGATCACAATTTTCACATTGTGGCCCTGTTTATTTCTGACTGCAAATAATTTATAACTATTTTTAATGAGGTGCCAGATTTACTGCTTGGTCTCTATGCAAATAAAACCATTAGAAAGAAATTCTGCCACAGCGTACCTCTTTTATGTGCTCAGCTGAAGTGTTTTCTTTGTTTACCAAGTAGCAGCTCAGAAATCAAACCCTTCCATCAGAATCACTGAGCTTCTAAGCATCATAATTATATGCTGTAATACATTTCCACGCACTGTAAATGAGTGTATGGGAATGGTATGTAAAGAACAATATTATTGATACTCCAGATGAAAGAGATTTGAATAAATTCACACAATAGGCAATTTGATACTGTTGCCAGAAGGTTTGTGGAATGCACCAGTCCATAAACCTTTGGCAGAAATGTTCATATGACATGGACCTGCTCCTATTTTGAATCTTCTTGGAATGGTTTGGTTTGAAAAGGCTGCATTACTACCTGAAGAACAAGAGCTAGTCCAAATAAAGCAGCACAGCAGTGGGCCCTGTCCTGCCTTTCTCTGCAAGTGTCCGTGCATGCGGAATTCTTGATAAGAGCACTTAAAAGCAAGACCCAGGAAAATGAGTAAACAATTCTTAGAAGCATGATTATAGAGTCAGTCAATATACTGCAGAATCGAGAACTGTCTACAAGCACATATAGCGCCTGTCCATGAGTGTGGAAGTGTGAGGAAAACAGTGATCTGACACAGTCTTCTAAAAACGGTGCTTATATTTCTGTTTATATACCTTGTTCTGTGCTTGGACAGCTGTTTGAAGTCTCCCTAAACCATTTTCACTTGTGCATGTAGAACAGAATTGTCACTGCACCAAATGTGCCCACCCAGGAGATTCTCCTTAAAGTCACCATGAAATAGGAATCAAGGCTGTGTCTGAAACAGAAGGTAGCAATCTCAATGCCTTGCGGCTTATGCTGCCTCATTATTCAATGCCTTAGAAGGTACCTGTAAACGAATCGTCTTGGAAGCTAGCATTATGTCATGTTACCGATAGCCAGTATAATCACAACTTAATGAAGGAAATAACCTATGATTATTCTGGTTACTAATATATGCATTTATATTCATTTGTTGTCCGTAACTGCTTTCAATTCAGGGTCGTGATGGATCCAGAGCCTACCTGGAATCACTGGGCGCCAGGTGGGAAAACACCCTAGAGGGGGCACCAGTCCTTCACAGGGCGACACTCACTCACACACTCACACCTATAGACAGTTCAGAGTCAGCAATCCACCCACCAACGTGTGTTTTTGGACCGTGGGAGGATATCAGAGCACCCAGAGGGAACCCATGCGAACACAGGGAGAACACAGCAAACTTCTTACAGACAGTCACCTGGACCAGGACTCAAACCCACAACCTCCAGGTCCCTGGAGCTGTGTGACTGCGACACTACCTACTGCCCATAACAAATTAATTAATTAAAAGATTTTTAAACCTTGCATGCTCAGTGAACCATACTTAATATGAGTTAGGATATGAACCTACAAGATAAATAAGTTGGATTTTTATTTCAGCTTGACATTAAAGAATAAATTTGACAAAAAATAGAGATGAGACCAATGAGAGATCTCTGTGTAAATCTGAGCCCCATGTGTAATCTTTCTCAAGACTCAAGAGGAGCAGCAGGAGACCTAAGAAAAAGTCTCCTTTGTCTTGCCCTCTGATTTCATTGTTGTCTGGGAGAAACTACAGAGATATAAAGGAGCTTTTTTTTTTTACACTTTTCTCCCTTGTGAGAATAGGGCATTTAATTTCTAGTATGTATATTTTAACAATGCTTTTTAAGTTGTGTTTGGATGGTTTTTCTCTTCATCCCTCTGCTTTTTCCACTCGTTAAGTGCCTCTTGATGGGAGTACTAAACAGGTTCTTAGATTTTTTCTTCCACAGCCTCCTCTGCATTTGATCATTTTGATTAACAGAGAGTCTGTACATACTAGCAAAGGCACAGATGGAGATTAAGTTTTGTATTCCATCACATATGCGCATAGACAACAACACTCCTCCATGTCTGCACTTTGCAAAGCACACTTTGTCATCTCACAGCACACAGACTGCTCAGGAGAGAGAGAGAGAGAGAGAGAGAGAGAGAGAGAGAGCTGCCAAATGAAGAGAGTCTTCTTCTTTATGATTTAAGACAAAATACTGTAAGATTCAATGGCTCCCCTGAGAAATGGGGTGTCATAAAGTGTCGCTGCGGCCTACAACAAAGATTGAAGTTTCCTCTCTTAATGAGTCAGACTTGTGTGACAGAAGAAAGCCTCAGCACTCTCTAGTGACTAGCGTCTCACCGACAGCACGGAGGAGTGCAACACGAAGGCTACTGCCATTCTTTCTTAAACATGCCCCCTGTCGCCAGCCCCCCACTGTCAACACATTGCAGTCACAAACACATAGCTTTTCTTTCGGGGCCTTAGGGAACCTTTTTGGGTGCATTAGCATCTCATGCAATGAGCGCACCAAAGACCATTAATTCATTTACACTAAAAACACCATCTGATGACAGAGCTACTGCCAGTGAAGCACAAAGCAGTGACTCATAGCTTTAGATGTAGTTTTAAAAATAGATAGAAATGACAAAGTTCTCTCTTCTTGTCACTGACTACAGTCCTAAACTGAGAGAATTCATACCCACCCCCACTGTTACAAACCACCTATTTATTTGATTGATAGAGATCACATTCATGGCACCTTCATACAGACTAAATAAAACAAGAATTATCATGAATTTCCAGCACTTCATGTGTACACTACATGCGCTTCACATACCACTGTGTTGCACCCCAGACCAAGACCAGTATCTTCAAATTCGCAGTTGATACTACACTTGTAGGAACAATCACTGAACATGATGAGACAGCATATAGAGAATGTCCAGAGCCTACCCGGCATCACTGAAAGGGGTGCCAGTCCTTCACAGGCATTCACTCACACCTATGGAGACTTTTGAGTCGCCAATCCACCTACCAACATGTGTTTTTTGGACAGTGGGAGGAAACCCAGCACCCGGAGGAAACCCACACGGACACAGGGACTTGAACCCACAACTCCAGCTCCACGTGCTGCCCACTTTAGTCACAATGTATCACTAAATTCACCAGGAAATTACAATATTGCTTAAACTTCTGGGTAAGAGAAATACACCCACAGTAAAGTGCTCACTAACAAATGATAAGAAGTTCAGCCAGAATCATATCACTCACATTTCAATTATGGAGGTTTTTGCTGCTATTTTAACTGCTCTTCTAAATCCCACATCATTTTTTACAGTTTCAATTCACAGAACCCTTGCCCTTTCAGTCCTAGGCATGTGGTAAAGTCTATTTATATTATGTATATTACTAGTGAATGATGTAATGCAGTCTTGATGTCCTAAGGTTTGGACATGTGATCACCCTCCTCTATCAGCTGTGGATGTGAATGACTCAGAGACCTTCCGAAAGTTCATCCTCAGCCAGAGGGTGCAGACAGATATCCATGCGCTAATTATCAGCAGAACTAGGTTAACCTTGTGCTGCTGACGCACTTTTGCTCAGACGGACACTGTGCTATACTCACATGTGCCATTACAAAGTATTCACAGCTGAAGTGTATGTGGAAATACGGGGTGCATTCAAGATCACTCTGAGTCTTTCAAACTCCACATTCTCCTGTTATTTTACTAGCAAAATGCCAGGCAGCTAAGTGCTCTTGTGAGCATTAAGCAAGTCTTTCATTGCTTTCAGCTGTCCTAAGTCTTGTTGTTTTTGCAAAAAAGATGAAAGGTGCTTTTAAAAGCAATGCATCTTTGAAAACTAGTGCACCAGTGCAGCCAGACCTAGGTTCCTTTTCTTCTGTGCCATTCTCAAAGGGATAGAAAGACTGATCAAAATGTATGGTTCACTTAAGTACTGCAGCAAAGGGTTTTATTTTTAAGTCCAAGGGATTAGTGGTGGTCTCTGGAAAAAAACATCATATATAAATTAAAACGTTCATGCAAAATCTAATACTTTCATTATTCCATGATTATGTAACTGCTGAATTTAAATGTTATAGGGTTGTTTCCATTAATTTGTCATTTGAATAGCTTCATCCTGTTCAGGAATCATAAGTGCAAGGGTAGCAGTCCATCACAGGGAATCACATACACACCCATTAACTCACACACTCACACACACCACCATTCACACAGCCAATCCACCTACCAACATGTCTTCTTGGACAAACCAATATGCACATAAAGAAAACACACCAAACTCCTCAGAGACAGTGATAAGAGGGTCAAACAAAGAATTTTATTGTACATTTTCAGTAATTTACTGGCAGCAGTTGTACTTATACTGTACTAACAATGACAGCACATTTATGTAATACAAAAATACAAGCTATTACTGTAATATTAAACAGCTAAATGTATATTGAATTTAGGACTGAACATGAATATTTGGCTGTTCTTTCACTGGGTAGGCAACACTCCACCCGTATTCAGGATCTCAAGAGCTAAAACTGGCACAGCTTTGCTCATTGAACCCCATTCACCCATATCAGGCTTGTCAACATAAAAGTCCTTGCATGGACTTGAGGATCGTCAAGGCCACGCTGTTACAACTACTAAAAATATTAATGAAAAGGAAAATATAAGAAAGAAGTTCAGGTCCTCTATCAATACACTTATATACAAACAAGGAATGAAAAAGGGCTTAACACCTTTTGATCAAAAAATAAATTCTATTTATATTTTATTCTTTTCCCTTGCTACCATATTTTTTCCATAGATAAATATTTTTACTTTGTCCTTACTTCTATAATTTCCCTTATATTTATATTTCATTATTTGCCCTTGCCCTTTATTTTATCTTACTTTATAAAATTCATTTATTTATATGCTCTTATAGTTTGATCTCTTTTACCATGTCCTGTAAATGGTAACATTCTTTCTCTTGTGATGTTTACTGTGTTGTGGTTTGGTGCTACTGGTTGCTAAATTCCCTTTGGGGTCTATATATATATACACACAAACCGGATTCCAAAAAAGTTGGGATACTAAACAAACTGTGAATAAAAACTGAATGCAATGATGTGGAGGTGCCAACATCTAATATTATATTCCGAATAGAACACAAATGACAGATCAAAAGTTTAAACTGAGAGAATGTATCATTTTAAGGGAAAAATAAGTTGATTCAAAATTTCATGATGTTAACAAAAAGTTTAGAAATAGGAATGCTTTCCCATTCATGTCTAATACAGGCCTCTAACTGTTCAATCGTCTTGGGCCTTCTTTGTCGCACCTTCCTCTATATGATGCACCACATGTTCTCTATAGGTGAAAGATCTGGACTGCAGGCTGGCCATTTCAGTACCTGGATCCTTCTCCTACGTAGCCATGATGTTGTGATTGCTGCAGAATGTGGTCTGGCATTATCTTGTTGAAAAATGCAGTCTTCCCTGAAAGAGATGACGTCTAGATGGGAGCATATGTTGTTCTAGAACCTGAACATAGTTCTCTGCATTAATGGTGCCTTTCCAGACATGCAAGCTGCCCATGCCACAAGCACTCATGCAACCCCATACCATCAGTGATGCAGGCTTCTGAACGGAGCGCTGATAACAACTTGGGTTATCCTTGTCCTCTCTGGTCCGGATGACATGGCATCCCAGTGTTCCATAAAGAACTTCAAATCGTGACTCATCTGACCTCAGAACCATTTTGGCACACTGCATTTTATAAGACCCCTGGCCCAGTGCAAACGTCTGAGCTTGTGGAGCTTGCTTAGAAATGGCTTCCTCTTTGCACTGTAGAGTTTCAGCTGGCAACGGTGGACTGAGTTCACTGACAATGCTTTCTGGAAGTATTTCTGAGTCCATTCTGTTATTTCCTTGACAGTGGCATTCCTGTTTGAGGTGCAGTGACGTTTAAGGGCCCAGAGATCACGAGCATCCAGTAGAGTTTTACGGCCTTGACCCTTACACACAGCAATTGTTCCAGATTCTCTGAATCTTTTGATGATGTTGTGCACGGCTGATGATGATAACTTAAAAGTCTTTGTTATTTTACGCTGGGTAACACCATTCTGGTATTGCTGCACTATCTTTCTCTTTCTCTTATCTAGAAGCTCTTTTTATACCCAATCATGTTGTCAATTGACCTAATTAGTGTTAATTGGTCTTCCAGCTGTTCATTATATGCTCAATTTCCTTTTTCCAGCCACTTATTGCTTCTTGTCCCAACATTTTTGGGATTTGTTGACACTGTGAAATTACTCAGATTAAACTTTTGATCTGTCATCTATGTTCTAGGCGGCACGTTGGAGCAGCAGGTAGTGTCGCAGACACACAGCTTCAGGGGCCTGGAGGTTGTGGGTTCGTTTCCCACTCTGGGTGACTGTCTGTCAGGAGTTGGTGTGTTCTCCCTGTGTCCACGTGGGTTTCCTCCGGGTGCTCCGGTTTCCTCCCACAGTCCAAAACATATGTTGGTAGGTGGATTGGTGACTCAAAAGTGTCCGTGTGGGTGTGTGTGTGTGTGTGTGTGTGTTGCCCTGTGAAGGACTGGCGCACCCTCCAGGGTGTATTCCCAACTTGCGCCCAATGATTCCAGGTAGGCTCTGGACCCACCGCAACCCTGAATTGGATAAGCGGTTACAGATAACGAATGAATGAAAGGATGAATGAATCTATGTTCTATTACGAATAAAATATTGATATTTGCCATCTCCACATCATTGCATTCATATATATATATATATATATATATATATATATATATAAACTCTGTATGTCTATAAGCTTTGAAATGTCTGGCATATAATGATGTGCTGGGCAGTGGCAGAAGACAGTGTGCATGTCTGGGCCTCCACACCTGGGTCCTGCTGATTTCTGTAGGATGAGTTTTATGAGAATGAGAGCATTGTGAACAAAGCCTTGAGGGAGAAGACTGTGGCCAGTGGGTGTTAAAGAGAATTTGTTCAGTGGTGGATGTTGAAGCTGCTTGGGGGTCTAATTGTAAGAATCAACACAATTCTGCTTAAGCAAAGTCATGGCTCTCATTCTGCTGCAGTTGTGTCTCCAAAGGGAAGGGGCAGGTCTAGCATAACAGACAGGTCACTGCTCAGACTATTCATTACACCAGGTCAAACTCTAAGGGGAGAAAAAGTGGCACCTGAGTTATTTTCAGAATATCCAAGGTTATGAGAAGAGTAATGAAAACACTTGAGGAGGACAGGTTTCATTTTTAAACCTGGTGATGGAAAGGCACCAGTGGTAAGTGAGAGAAAGAATGACATCCGTGGGAATTTGTAACAAGCTTTTTATTTAAAGCTGGAATGCCAGGAGCTGAGCCAGGTGTAGCAGAAGAGTTTCACAAAGACCACCTCTCCCTCTCCACCATCCTTCACCACTGTCTGCCTTCAAAGTGGAGTTAAATGTGAATGAGATTTCACACTAACAATCCAACGATTTAAGGATCTTTTCTAAAATATTGAAAGTACAGGCTTTTACACCCATCAGTTTGGCTTGGCTTCTGCTATTTATCTGAAGAATGGAAAGCCTTTCATGTTGGACACGCTTGACAGAGGGTATATTCATCTTTCCAAGTTATTCACAATATGACTTCTCTCCTTCTCACAACAGCCCCAAAGAAAAATATTCTGAGTGAAGCAGGGTACACTTCAACTCATTTTTCAAGTATGTCTCACCTTAAATACATTTTTATTTTCCAAAATAGTTTTCTACTGTTTTACCCACAATGAAATCAACCGTGCCCTATCTTCACTGCTATTAAAATCATTCACACACGTCTGTGTAAAAATGGTCCAAACACACAATGGTGTACACAAGAAGTAAACAAATAAATCCAGAAGCATTGAATCGTTCTTTTCACATAAACCAATTTGTACAGTTCCTCTCAGTGTTGGTAACTGAGTAGTTAAAACATTTACAAGCTAGTTTTTGTTTAAATTTTTTCTGATATATCCTTATATATAAGGATGCTTTCTAGGTTTGGCAAATCTTAAAAATCATATTTACGTGCATTTCATTACTGTATGTTTCATATGTATTCATATTATAACTATTCAGACTGTGGATACTTGGAGTTTGGCTGGCACGGTGGTACTACAATTAGTGTAGCATTCACGCAGCTCCAGGGTCTTGGGGTTCAGGATTTGATCCTTGCCTCGGGTGACTGTCATGTTCTGCTTCTACCCTGTGTGTTTTATCTTATCTTATCTTATTTTACCTTCCCTTTTTGTTCTTGTCTCACTTGTTTTCTTTGTTTGATTTGTTTTGCACTTAGCTCTTCCTTTGCTCCTCTCATGCTCCACCCTTGTCATGTGCCACACCTGACAGTGGTCAGTAGCCATGGTTACATGTTGTCGTTTCTTTCTTTCTTTCTTTCTTTCTTTCTTTCTTTCTTTCTTTCTTTCTCCCCACAACAGTTCATGGTTGTTTTCTGTTCGTTCCCAATCTCAGTGGTCATATATCACATTCACTAGATATTTTAGAAATTATGTCAAACACTTATGTTTGTGTTGTATGCCAGGTGCTCATTCCTACCACCACCACTATAAAGAAATCAGAAATGTGTATGTTTCTTTGCAATGTATAGGCTTGCTCTCAGCTATTGGATTATGCAGGAATTTAGAAAACTAGTGGACCTCCCTTTTGACTTTGTTGAGAGAGGTGAGAGAGAGAGAATAATGATTAATATGTAAATCTTTGTTTAGAATGTTTGGTTCTGACACAGTTACTGCTTTGGAGAAGGATTTGCAGCTGTGAGGTAATTGCTTTTAAATGAGTTGGACCTGCCATGCAATAAATGTGAACTATGAATCATCCTGGATGGGTAACTTTTATCTTTATTGCCATTATAGTTTTTCTGAGCAATAGAATCCACAGCTGTGCTTTATTTCAGTTATTTATGCATATGTATATGTATATGTACAGTATAGGTTCAAGTAAAATTCCTCATTGAAAAGACATTTAAAAGAGCTTGGTTTTCTTCCATTCATGTAGCCTGAATCACAGAGCAGAACTAGGACATTCTGTCAATCCCATTACTGATAAGAGTATGGATTTTAAAAGCTCTCACATACACATACTTGCATTTAGCAATGTAGCTGCTTAGATAAGCCAATAATCCGCCTATGATCTATTTAGTCCATATCCATTAGGGTCTCACACTTTACTAAGAAAAAAAAGAAAAGTGCTTCCATTAGGTAATGTGGATGAAGCAATGTATCCCAGAACTGTGTCCCTGATGAAGATGATGTTCCTGCTACTCAAAGAAATCTTATTCATACCTTGCAATAAAACTAACTCTGTCTCACAGAACAAGCACTGCTAAAGGCATTAAGAGAATGTAGTCCATTTTACATTAAGAAACAGATGTTGCTTTAATAGTGGGAAAAAAATAGGTTTACCTATGCTCTTAGTGGCCAGTGTGTGTACAGCACATTTTGTTGTTTGGCTTAAAGGTATCAGGCGGGGGGCCCCTGCCAATGGAAAAGCGACAAGCTTTAAGCATGCCTAGCCGAGCCGAGCCATGTCAAGTCGAGTCGGGTAGAGACAGACCAATGCAGTGGAAAAGCACCATTAGACAATACAGAGAAACTTCTGTTCTCACAGCAAAACAAACTTGGCCGTTGTGTTCATTCACAAGGTCTTTATCTTATACAGTGGAAGAGTATGCTTGAGCCAGGAGCCAACTCTGTCAGGTTAGTGATTGAAGTACAGCTTGTCTGTACATTTGTATTCACTGTTTGATTTACCACAGAACACATTTGTAACTCCAGCTGTTTAGTTTGGTAGCACTTTTGCTATGAGTTTACTTTCATTGGAAGGTAGTGATTGAATTTGGAGTCTTAAGTTAAATAATACACACGAAACAGCAAAAATAAGTCAATATTATCCACTTATGGAGCAAAAATAGCAAGGTTCCAATGTCTCCTCACCATCCAAATACCTCCAATTGCTATTGCTTGGCTGTGCCTGAGCCAGTGATGCACAGAGAGAACGCCTGACGCATTTCAGACCAAGATGATTTGTTTTCCAATTAACCGAGCTAGGGCTATGTACAAACACTAGACCTTGTTCCACTGTGCAAGCAGATTGGTGAGTTAGCAAATGGTAAAGAAATCTTAATCCCACACTGATCATGGATTTGAACACTAGAAAATTATCTAGATTATAAATCCATCTGACTTTGAAAGTGATTTAGATGTACACATTTGCCTTTATTCAGTACAGCAGGTTTGGTTCCCAGCTCAGCGTCCATAAACTTCTCTGCCACTTGCCTGCAGTTTGAAAGCCCTAACCCAAGAGTTGACAGGATTGAATTTGTCAGTTTATGTTTTAAAGCAGAAATGTCCAGCCATTTCATCGATGGCCTAGATTTTTCTAGCAGATAAACAACTAAATATTCTAAGGTTAAAAACTTGGTTTTCACTTGTGGTGGCCTTTAATCTTTTATATTAAAGTGTTTTTACACAATTAATGTTAATATTTCCAAACAGACTCTATGTATTTATACTTCAATTTTGTTTCCAGCTTATATCGCTTTTGAACCATTCAGCTTAAAACAAACAGCTATAACCTCACAAATTAATAAAAAGGATTAATTATAGTCACTGGAGGGCTACTTGTAGCAGCTTTTAAAAATGTATTTTAGAATATTGCAAAACTGTAATTTTATACAGTATTTTATTTAAACCATACAAACATTCCAATCAGACTAATAAAAATATATTCAGTAATAAATACGATTAGGGAAAGCGTGGCACTGTACCACTGCTGTTAGTGTTGCTGTAACACAACCTAGCCTTGGGTCATTGTCTGTGATGATTTTGGTGTTCCTCCTGTGTCTGTGTGGGTTTCTGGGTCTGGGTGCTCCAGTTTCCAAAACACATGCTGGTGGATTGGCTGTGTGAAAGTGTCCACAGGTGTGAGTATATGAGGGAATGTGTGAGTGGCTGACAGACTGATACCCAGTCCATGGTGTGTTCCCGGCCTTGTGCTCAGTGATATCAGGTAGGCTCTGAATGATAAGGGAAAAGTAAAGTGTGTTAGGTATGGTAAATAACCTCTACAGCAACATTTAGGCAAATTCAGCTATCAACAATGTCCTGATAAAGGTATTTAACAATCCACACACAACTTGTATAACACAGTATTTTCCAGTAGAATTGGACACATTATAGGGCTTCTGTACATAGTGATTATTAATGCTTATCATGAAAAAAATGACTTGTATAGAATAGAAATGCTCTTTATTGTGAATTCTGAGAAACATTAGTTTCAGAAACACTTTCTGAACTGACGTTGCGACTGCGATATGAAAAGATGACTAAAATATCATTCTACTAGAACTTTATTATTCTGCTTAAAATAGGTTATTTTGTACCCTGTGTCATTCGTTCCCTACTGTAAATCACACTCAACCCAAGTGAATATTTCTACTCCTGGACAGGCCCCAGGAACATAAGAACAAGGCTATTATGAGTATAGTGCTAGTCAAATCTAACCAACAGCTGCTGTTTGCAGAGTGATCCTCACTTGTGTGGATTCAAATTCCTTTGTGATGTTGGCTCAGGTGGCTCCAAAGCCCACTCATTAATGCAGCATGGTGAGCAGAACCTAGGTTAACTAGGCTGGAAACCCCACTGAACCTCAGTCTTACCAGACCCCGGCAGAGAGCAGGGTCTACTGCATCCCCACAGCTCTGTCAGGTGAGGAAAGGAAATGAGTTTACACTAATTAAATGTGCCATATGTCATCACACTTCTCTCACTCCCATGACAGATGCTCTGGGAAACAATTGTCCATGGACTGAAACACACATAAATATGCTCTGCGATGAGCCACTACAGAAACTGCTGGGGGTTCCATTCACATAATATGTGTATGCTAATAGCTGAACTACTAAATGCCTTGGGAAGTTTAGTTAGGTGACCTGGTGAGTGATCCAGGAGGAATATTTACAGCTTTCTCTCTTTGTAACAGCATAATTCACACCGTATTTTGGATTATTTCTATTGGTCTCTTTCTCATATAACCATTCTAGTACTCTAAGCACTCTATGAAAATATGTCATTGTTAGCCTGATTTGAATTGCATTACATTGACATGGGTTTGAGTTCTTCTTTTAGAGTTACATGGATACATACGTAATAAAAATATTTTTATTAATTCCCTGAAAGAAACATGCAACACGGTGGCGCAGCAGGTAGTGTCACAGTCATGCAGCTCCAGGGACCTGGAGGTTGTGGGTTCAAGTCCTGCTCCGGGTGACTGCTGTGAGGAGTTGGTGTGTTCTCCCTGTGTCCGCGTGGGTTTCCTCCGGGTGCTCCGGTTTCCTCCCATGGTCCAAAAACACATGTTGGTAGGTGGATTGGCGACTAAAAAGAAATGAGGCCATGACATATTTTGCCTTATTTACTCCTTAGTGCTATGTCAGTGTTTGTCGCCTTCATTCTCAGGGAAATTTACAGGACGAATTAACTAGTATTTTTCACCAAATTCAGTGGTACTCCAGTAATTTTCATTCTATCTTTACACACACACCTTTATATTTTCAAATTTCTAATTCTTCTTCTCTCACATTTAGTCTCTTGCACTAACAAGAGTTAGAGTTAGAGTTGCAATAACATCTAATGAAGTTGTAATACAACAAATACCTAAACCGCATTTTAGCAAATTCATTGACCATAATGCAGACAGCATTGCTCTGTCTAACTCCAATGCTCCTTATCAGAGTCGACTCATTATGTTCTAGTGCTTTTGAAGACTCAATGGACTCTAGATTTCCATTGGACCCTGACTTTCTCTACCTCACTGCTGTTGTCATCACTGTCTGCATCACTGTGGTCACCAGCAAAGCTTCACTCAGTGCTACTAAGGTGCCATCAGTTTCCACTGGGAGAAAAGGAACATGTCCTTGACCAAGGCAAATAGTGTTCCTGAGGATTTTCTGAGTGGAAAAGCCCATATCCAGTAAATCCAGCCCTGTGATGTATGTGTCTTGGACATGCAGCATCCAGAACTCTTCCTCTAAAGACATGTTCCTTGCATATACCTAAACCTGCCCCCTGCCCTTCATGTCTAATCTACATCCAGTGACTTATTTCAGCTGCATATTTATCAGCTCCCCCAGCAGCACAGGGAATTGGACACCTCTGATGATGCAGGTGAGCCACAGCCCACATTGATGTCCCATCATTGGCACCACAGACTGATGTGCATCAACAACAGAACCCACGACTTCTTTAATCATGTTGCATGTAGCTGTATGCTGTGGTGACTTAGGTGTTTAGGATGAACTCCAATCATTTGGGGGTCTTTTGCATCATTAGCCACACATGATGCCAGTGGGTTACAGACTATATCACGTAGTACACTATCTTTTGTTCCAGCTCTTCGTAAGCATGACCTTTGGAACCAAGGCAAGCCTGCTACTAATGCAGCTAATGCTACTAGCCATTCAGTGTAGCCCCAGTTTAGCTGCAGAGGGGGCTGGAACACTACTTTACACTGCTGGCCTTGGGTGCCCCACGCTCACGCTTCTCAGTCTACTTTGTAACCCCAGATGTTGTACTGTATGACACTGGCTAGCCACCTAACTCAAGGATGGCAAGCTCCCTCATTTTTAGGTCAGGCCCCATTTTGCCATCTTACACATCAGTGCAGTTTGACTTGAAATTGTGTCTTTTTTTCAGACAAGTCCCACTTTTGACACAAGTGAATATGTTGAGTAAGGTGAGACAACAATACTTCTTTTGGCTTAAAAGCCAGGAAATGACACATACAGCTTTAGCATTTACTCAACACTCATTTGACCCATATTGGCTGCTTTATATAGCCCTACCCCCTGGATCCTCCAGTGGCACACGGTGAACATGGGGGAATGAGAATAGGGTACGGACACCACAGTCTGAATCAACTGAGTGGGTATGGCCTGCATATTTCATGTTAACATCTATTATGACTGTGAGAGAAGAAACATATTTTAAAACCAGATTCTTCCCAATCCCACTTGTTTTCCCCCCTTATTTGTGTGAAAATATCCCAGCCAAAGACATGGCCTCAGAGGTTTAACTTATCTTTATACTGGGGCCTAATTAAACAGCCTTTCACAGAAGCTACTCAGAACATCAGTGGTGTCTTTGTTGTGATCATGTCCTCTCCCAGCACAGCGGAGGATTTAAACCCACTGACGTTCTTGCTCTACTGAAGCCACAGTGTTGTGGTCGATTGTGTTCTCATGTACAAAAGCTGAGCTTTTGAGTCGATGGATCAGCCACCCTGGAAGCATCAACTGGGATTACCACTATAAGGAGCTTCCCGCCTGGGCTAGAGCATGGCCTAATTAGTGGCTGTGTTTCAGTGTTTCTCAATGGGCAAAGTAAGGTATTCTGGTGGATAGACTGTGTTACAAAATGAACTCCCTCTGTATTACACCGGTATTTGAACAGTCCTTAGTTCTGCATACAATTATGGACAATGTGCACATTTAGCTGGACTTATTAAGTTTTAAACATTGGGATGAGTTAAGGGCCATATACTGCAGCGAAAATGTTATGAAAAAGAATTCCAATGCAAATTGTAGATTGTCCTCACAGAGTATATAAAAATGACTTGACGCACTGCAAAGTCGGCTAATTAAAGATTCATCAGTATATATGTTCACAACTTACATAATTAGTCAATTCAGCTACTTTATGTTGCACTTATTGTGAAAGAGACTTAATTGCACACACAGCTTGTATAATCTCTCTGTATAAAAGCATTGGCCAATAAAATGGATAATGAACCAATAAAATCCAAAACAATACAATAAAATAGCCCTGGAACTAGTTTAAAGCCTTCCGAGAAGAGAAGAAGCTTTAACTGCAGCAAAATTCCTACTTCTGGTCTCCAAAAACATTTAGCCAAACCGGGAAGATATCTTTTTTGTTTTCCTTTTTTTTTGGCAAGTAAATGTAATAAGACATTGCTTGTGTCACTTGTTCTTTGTGATATTCTTCACAGAACATAAAAGCAAAAAGCATTACTCATATTACGTCATGCCAGATCACTAGAAATCAGCCATCTTACCCTTGTTACTGAAGTTAATGAGGCTGTAGTTGGATTGTTTGATAAATGAACTCAGTAATCAGAGTCCTGTTCATTATCAGACAGCAGCACAGTGATGTTCACCGACAGTTTGACATCAATTGCCTGTATTTGCCTCATGGCTCTCCCTCTGCCTGGATCTAGCTGGATTATCAGAACGGTAGTAGCCCTTATGAAGCACCATTCCCCTAGGGCAATCATTCAGAGTCCATCACAACATAGTGCTCTGATTATGTTTATGAAATTTGATTATTCGGATGGTGACAGATGGACTGCTTGTTGTGGAGGAGGGTGTCGTTTATTAGCATCACCATCCGTGTCCGGCTCCGTGGCTGCCTGGACTGAAATCTTATGCCTGGATCCAAGAGCAAAGCACATTTTGCAGAGAGTTCCTGGTTATGCTTCTTTGCCAAAATCTTTAACAGTCTAGTCCAACAGTCCAGTCTAGTCTGAAGTCCATGTCTGAACCTATCCACTGGGCTTGAAATTGTGAGCTTCAAAAAGGCACTGAAAGCATAAGCTAGTGCACATTAGAGTATCTGAAATGGTACAAGCTCTTCCAGTGAATGATTAATCCTTTAGTCTTTTCAACATGATTCATCTCAAATTAGTTTTGGTATTGATCCCACGGTTTGCGAAGGACCAAGGTATGACCTGTTCCGGAAATTAGAGAGTGCACAGGAAGGTTAAAGCAAGCTAGTTTCCACTCTCTTATTTGCCTTTGCACTCCCTATTTTTTTTCTTATTCATTTTATATCCAAAGGGAAACTATACTGAGATGAGGGTTATAAAATTAGAATATCATGAAAAAGTTTATTTTTTTCAGTAATTCCATTCAAAATTTAAACATTATACACAGACTGATATATTTCAAGTGTTTATTTCTTTCAATTTGATAATTATAACTGACAACTAATGAAACCCCCAAATTCAGTATCTCAGAAAATTAGAATATTGTGAAAACTTCAATATTGAAGACACCTGGTGCCACACTCTAATCAACACCTGCAAAGGCTTTTAAATGGTCTCTCAGTCTAGTTCTGTAGGCTACACAATCATGGGGAAGACTACTGGCTTGACCGTTGTCCAAAAGATGACCATTGACACCTTATACAAGCAGCGCAAGACACAAAAGGTCATTGCTATAGAGACTGGCTGTTCACAGAGCTCTTTGTCCAAGCACATTAATAGAGAGGTGAAGGGAAAGAAAAGATGTGGTAGAAAAAAAGTGTACAAACAATAGGGATAACCGCACCCTAGAACAAAACCCATTCAAAAATGTGAGGGAGATTCACAAAGACTTGACTGCAGCTGGAGTCAGTGCCTCAAGAACCACCACACACAGACGTATGGAAGACATGGGTTTCAGCTGTCGCATTCCTTGTGTCAAGCCACTCTTGAACAAGAGAGTGTCAGAAGCATCTTGCCTGGGATACAGACAAAAAGGACTGGACTGCTGCTAAGTGATACAGAATCCATGTTGCTTGACGTCCAGTGTAAAGTTTCAACTTTCAGTGATGTTTTGGGGTGTCATGTCATCTGGTGGTGTTGGTCCACTGTGTTTTCTGAGGTCCAAGGTCAAAGCAGCCATCTACCAGGAAGTTTTAGAACACTTCAGGCTTCCTGCTGCTGACCAACTTTATGGAGATGAAGATTTCATTTTCCAACAGGACTTGGCACCTGCACACAGTACCAAAGCTACAAGTACCTGGTTTAAGGACCATGGTCTCCCTGTTCTTAATTTGCCAGCAAACTCGCCTGACCTTAACCCCATAGAAAATCTGTGGGGTATTGTGAAGAGGTAGATGCAATATGCTAGACCCAACAATGCAGAAGAGTTGAAGGCCACTATCAGAGCAACCTGGGCTCTCATAACACCTGAGCAGTGCCACAGACTGATCGACTCCATGCCACACCGCATTGCTGCAGTAATTCAGCCAAAAGGAACCCCAACTAAGTATTGAGTCCTGTACATGCTCATACTTTTCATGTTTATACTTTTCAGTTGGCCAGCATTTCTAGAAATGCTTTATTTGTATTGGTCTTAGGTAATATTCTAATTTTCTGAGATACTGAATTTGGGTTTTTCATTAGTTTTCAGTCATAATCTTCAAATTAAAAGAAATAAACACTTGAAATATATCAAGTGTCTGTTTGTAATGAATGAGTAATGTAAGACTGTAATGTAAGAGATGTGTAGATGTGATCTTAAGATGAACATAATAATGATACATATAACATAGTTGTATAGTTCTGCATCACAAATGCCACTCATTGCAGAAAAGTTACATGGTACTCCATTACTCAAGAGAACACAGTTCCACTGTTCAACATCTCAGTGCTGTAGAGCTTTGCATCAGGTCTTGTGATCTTATTCTCACGTGTGGCTGCTCCAACATCTTTCATTAAATAGACCAATGTTTTTCTTCAGAAATTGTACAAACGCACACAATTAGACACCACTGTCAGCAAAGGATGCTCCTTAAATCATTAAATCCTTCAGGGGGGAATGATATTGCAGTGGCATTAACCCACCATCAGTTTATACAGTTTCTTGCCATTGGTTGTGAGTAGGGTGGAATAAATACTCCAGTTTACCATCCTTCTGTTTTCCAGTATCATCACTTTCATTAAAAACAGAAGCACCTGACTGAAAAATGTTAGAAGAGCAATGTTTTCTAGGACAGTAATTGTGAAAGAATAAACCACAGAAAAAGACCACAAAAAGAAGTAGGGATACTTTATTAAAAACTCAACATTATGCATTTAACCCATTGGTGGCAGTAAAACCACAACTAAACAATGTTTGCATACATTCACTAGGAGCAGTGAGCACTAACACCTAGAGCAGTGGGCAGCCTGCCATAATGCCAGGGAAATGTGGGTGTTGAGGGAAGAGAAAGTGCTTGTCCTCTACTCCCACTCTCATTTTTTTCCTGCTGGTCTTGGGGATCAAAATTTTTTTTTCTGTAAACTTTAGATCATAGCTGCTCCATAAAACCTAAATAATTTACCCAAGCTGTGATGGTCAAAACTGGATTTGTAGCATGAGTACTTTTGTGTATTGTACTATGGCCACAAGGATGCCACAATTTCTTTACTTTTTTCAGCATTGAACTTTTGCACAAAGTGAGCATTTACTACAGGCCTAAAGTGCCCAAACCCAAGATTATTTCAAAGCAGTGTGATTCCTTGAAAAATGCCAGTATAGAGAACTTCTGTGTTAGTGTTTTTATTATGTACATCATGTTGTGGAGAGATTGGAAAAATGCATCATGCTGATATGCATAACTAATGCTCAGAGTGTGCACATCCATCAGAAAAAAAAGACTCTTTTGTTTCAGAAAAGACTTAGCAGGGCATCGTGAAGTAGTGATTATGCTGAATACATACCAGATATGTAAAGACATGACGGATGTTCAGGTATAATCAGGACTATTCTGACAGAAGTGCTTTGTTTCTTTCCCTACCTCATTCTCCTCCGTCCTCTCTGTTAGAGCCATAACACCCGACTCTCCCTAGTGGCCCTGGGCCCAGAAGGGTCTATAAAAAGCTTCCATCTCATGAAATATAGACAGAGTTCAGAATTCAATTTTATGATGCCTATTACTTCCAATTGTAATATGGCTAATTACTCCTTGCGGTGTCAGAGCGCTTTAGCAATCATCACATGCCCTCACAGAGCACAGTTTTAGCCAAATGGGCACCTGAGGGGGGGCAATCAAGCATTTCATTATTCTAATTACGCAGACTTGTGATTTACCTTCTGAGGAGAGAGCTCCGATTGCTGCGTAGCATTAGCCCCTGGCAAAGGAGTGTAAAGATTTTAAAAACAAATACAAGATATACTGAACAATCATTACTAATTAACTTCAGAGGCGCTACAGAGGTTGGAAATATGGGCTTTGTGAAATGTGGGAATGTATGCAAGTGCTCTGCAGTGCTGCTGCATAGACACTTGGACCAAGAATGAAGGATCTGCCATTAAAATAACAAAGGCAGATTCAGCCTTTTTCATTGTTAATATTGCTTGCTGAATTAATTTCCATTCAGTTACCATCACTTTTGGTTACTGCAGACATATGACTTGTATTGGAGGGTTATTACAAACACAAGTTACATTTCATTGTTGATATTGGAAATCTGTACACTGAAAGTGAGATGGATGTGAATTCTTTATAAGTTTGGTGCAGGCAGAAAGAGAGAAAGACAGATTTCAATGTGTTTACGGCTATAGAATTTTCATTTTGCTTCTCACTATTGACTGCAGCTTATTGCCTGCAGGTCCCGTCTATATATGTGATTGTCTGAAGGCCTCTGTAGAGAAATCTGTGTACGTGTATGTGTGCATGTGACAGTGTGTTACTGACAGTAGGCATTGACTGATGGCTATGGCAGTGGCTTATGTGTGCTCAGGGAATCAGTGGCATTCAGAATGAGAATATTGAGAATACTGAGAACAGTATGTTCACCCCCAGCCCCCTGTTTGAAAGGCTCCTTAAGCTCCTGCTAACTGATGATTCTAAGTATTAAGTCTAGTGCCCAAGGAAGGCATAATGCCCATAGCTGCACATTCTCTATGTCAATGCTGAAAATACGGCTCTAGAAGTCTCCATTATGGCTCCATCTTTGAATTTTAGCTTTATGTGCTTTAATTAGTGTCTGTGGTATTCAACCGTATTGACATTTCCTGTTATCTACTGCTTTAGGGATATTGCCACTCTGGGTCCCTGTGGCCACCATTTTAACAGGAATGTCAATATTTTTCCTCTCGCGACATATCCTGTCTGACCTTTCTGTGATCAATTTTTTCTGAGAAAGGGGTAATTTGTGCTGTGGATACAGCAAGGCAGCTTTCTTTCTTTCTTTTCACCCCATTTCTATTTGCAAAAGTGTATCTGCAATGCTTTACCTGACAAGATGATTCACCATCAATAAACAAACATTAAAGACAGTGAGGAGTCACCTCACACACTGATTCCAAATGTGTGTGGACCTGGAAATTAAGATTATTAATAGGGAGTTTGTACTCATTTGCCACAGTAACAGCTTTTTTGACAAGGCTTTGCATTAGGTTTTGAAATATTTCCTTCAGGATATGATGGCATTCAGAACTGACAGCTTAGTAATATCAGCTACTGGTGTTGGATGAAAAGCCACTCAAAGCTATTGGAAGAAACACTATTACTCCAAAGAAAACACTATTCCACTGCCCAAAGCTCAGAAGCTTTAAACCCATCTAGCCAATGCTTGCCATTGTGTGTGGCAACTTTAGATTCAGTGCTGCTGATCCTGACTTTTTTCCATTTCAGTGCATGCTTTTCTGTGAGGATTATAAATCCGTGTATTCAAAACTGAATGCCTGTACTCCAACAGGTGGCACTAAATACACAATAAGTCAAACATTAAAAAGACCCCAGTGTTTCTACACAATTACTGTAAACCACCTGTTGCTCTGCATATACAATTAGGTCTCCTTGTTGTCAAAACCCCCTACAGGATTTACCACAGAGCAAGTATAATTTAGCTGGTGGATCATGCTCAGTGCTGCAGTGACACTCATGTTGGTGGTGTGTTATTTTATTTATTGATGTATTTAGTCATTGTGAAGACCAAAGCAAAAAAAAAAGCAACCAAAAAAAGTGTCACTGCTGGACTGAGAACTGTCCAACAACTAAAAATATCCATCCAACAGCATCCAGTGTCCACTGATGAAGGACTAGAGGATGACCACCACAAATTCTGCAGCAACAGATGAGCTACTGTCTCTGACATTACATCTACAACAGCACTGCTGTGTCTGATCCACTCATACTAACATAACACACCGCCATGTCAATGTCAGTACAGCGATGAGCATGATCCACCACACAAATAATACCTGTTCTGTCTTGATCCTATGGGTGTCCTGACAACTGAAGAACAGGGTGGGCATAAAATTTTGAAGAGCAACAGATTGACTACAGGCTCTAATTGCAGCCAAAGTGCTCCTGTATGGTCAGTGGAGGTGAAAGAATGGACAGTGAGTGAAGAAACAAGGAATCTTTCACTATATTCTGATATAAGTGTGTATATAAATAATACTACAAACAAATATCAAATTATTATTGATTAATCTTCATTTAGTGTGTTTATCTTCAGTGCAGCTACAAACGAGGCATTAAACACTGCACTTGTTGAGGTCTACAGAATAAACTGATGAAAGCTGGACCAGAGCAGAGCATGATTTTGTAGGCGGATCATTCTCAGCACTGCAGTGATATTGACTTGGTGGCGGCTTGTTATGGTGCTTTGCGCTGATACAAGTGTATCAGACAGCAGTATTTCTGGCGTTTGGAATCACAGTACACTCCTACCATGTTGATCCACCTTGTAGACGTAAAGTCAGAGACAGTAACTCTGTTGATGCAGAGTTTGTGTTGGTCGTCTTCTACTTCATCATCAGTGGACACAGGATGTCGTTGGCTGGATGTTTTCGGTTGGTGGGCTATTCTCTGTTCAGCAGTGTCATAGACAGCACTGCTGTTTCTGATCCAATCATACCAGCAAAAAAACAAAACAAAAACAAACAAACAAACAATAAAAAGCACACACTTGCTCACCACCACAACGTCTGTGTCACTGCAGCGCTTAGAATGATCCTTCACCCAAATCATACCTGCTCTGTGGTGGTCCTGACCATTGAAGGACAGAATTGAATATAAAATTGAATAATGGCCCTGTATGGTCAGGGACACACACACACACACACACACACACACACACACACACACACACACACACACACACGCACACACACAGACACACACACATAGTGTTGAGTACAAAAACTTAAGAAAACAGAAGTAAATTAATGAAGGGTTTGGAATACACAACATTAATAAAGAATTAATAAATGCTTTTAGTACACACTTCCTTTTACAACCATACACTGAAAATACATAGTCATACTTACATAAAAATACACACACACACACACACACACACACACATTCTGTATTCCTAAAACTTGGTATCTCTGTGCTGCATCTGCTCTGAGATCTGGACACTGCTGTCCTGGTCACCTCTGAATTTGTCGGTGGAGGTTAAAAGAAAACAAGCAGCTAGCGCTGGATGTGAAGAGATGGGCGATTAGTTGTGTGGCTGACTCAGGCAACACAGGGCTTTGTGTGTCAGAGCAGGATGAAGAAACCAATGAAACACATCTCTGAGGGTGTCATAAACTCCGCTTTATTGCCGGCTTGTGTTGCCTTGCAGATTAAGTTCAAAGAGAGATGGCTTCTCTTCTACCTCCATCTTAAATCCCGTTTCTATTGGGTTTTCGTCAGTGGATATATTCTCCAGCCGCTGTGAAATATCCCCCGAGTCAGCAGCTGCTGGGAGAAGACTGATTGTATAGGGCCCTGTATTACTCCCCTAGGGCCTACTTAACCCTTAAGACTCCACAGAGAAATAACCCAAGGAATGTTTATTTTTTCTCTTATATTGTAGCTGCAATCCATCCATCGACATTCACTAAGCTAGAGACATTTATCAACAGATGAAAAGTCATCAACTGCTCATTAGTACTTTTCCCCTCAGTCACAGAATGATGATGCTTGGCACTGTTTAAAAAACAAAACAAAACAAAAAAAAAAAAAACAAAAACAAAAAAAAAAACCCACAACTGGTCTCTCTTTAGACTATTAGTCTTTGCAAAGAACCAGGCAAAACTACTCAGATGCACTCTTCCAATTCACCATTCTTCACTAGCTAAAATAGTGTCAAAGGAACAGCTTGAAGTGTCATAATGGCAACACACACAAAAAAGTCATGTCAACTTCAGATTTTAGGTTAAACTTGTATTGAACTTTGTCGGTGAAATGTTCTATGAACACTAGAACAAAACCACAAGCAAATGAAGAGAAAATCAGTGCATGTGTGTTTGTTTAAATGTGGGTTCTTTCTTAGTTCCTCTTTTCAAAATCATCATGGTTAACTCCCACTCAAAGCCTTCCACTCCTCCATTCCAATCATATCAAGGCATCAACATTCAATCATTTGTTTATTTATTGTTTATTTTAAATATAATGGGTAAGCTCAATGTAATAAAACATTTTGTAGACATAGCTTAAATGCAGTAATGAAATATAAAATAAAATATATTAATATAATTTAAGAAATATCTAGAAAGGCACAGTGGTGCAGCAGGTAGTGTGTCACAGTCACACAGGTCCAGGGACCTGGAGGTTGTGGGTTCGAGTCCTGCTCCAGGTGGCTGTCTGTGAGGAGTTTGGTGTGTTCTCCCTTTGTCTGTGTGGGTTTCCTCTGGGTGCTCTGGTTTCCTCCCATGGTCCACAAAACACATGTTGGCAGGTGGGTTGGCTACTCAAGAGTTTCCGTAGGTGTGAGTGAGAGTGTGTGTCGCTCTGTGAAGGATTGGCGCCCCCTTCAGGGTATGTTCCTGCCTTGTGTCCAGTGATTCTGGGTAGGCTCCGGATCCACCGCGACCCTGAACTAGATAAGCGGTTAAGGACTATGAATGAATGAATAAATAAGAGATATTTAAGACCTTTGGTAGCATTAAGTTTTCTGAGAATTTAAGTTTAATATACTTAATATAACTATAAAAACAAAAATTATGAGTTTACCACCTCTTCACATGAAAACCTGACTTGTTTGTAAGAGGCTCTGTCATCGTATCTTCTTGTTCCATTTAGTATCTAATAACTTGTTCCGGCAAATGCAGACAGAGTTATTAGGGCATTCTGGAAGTGAAATGCAGCTGTTCTTAATGTTTTAGCAGGAAAACAGAGAATGAAGACAGATTATTTATTAGCACACTAATGCAATCACATTCATAAGCTGTTTACCTCAGGCTGGCAATGCTCAGTGACCACAGCAACATCAGACAAAACCAAAAACCCTGAACCCTTTTAGCTGCAGGTCCATTACTTTCAGCAAGAATATTGCAAAAAGTGACCATTTTTCTCCTTAGAATCCAAAGCAACTGATAGGGACTTCAAAACCGCTGTGAGCTATAGACATTATCTTGTGCTAATCTCATTCTTTGATGCACATTTTTGTGCTGACTTTGGCCTTCTGCTGCACTGATGCTGAAAAGATGGTCAGCAGTTACCAATAGCTCCAGTCTCAGCATAACAATGCTGGTGTGTCAAACAAAGCAAGGAAAGCAGAGTAGTTTCTTGTCCTGTGTGCTGTACATATAGCAACAGAGACTTATACCAAGATTCATATTTTACCATTTAATAAATATATATAGAATATTCATGAAATAAAAATTTACTCATTCATTTTGTTTTGCTTTCTCCTCTTCAGGGTCAAGGTGGGTCTGGGGACTAAACAGAATCACTGGATGCAAGGCAAGAATACATCATTGATGGGGCGCCATCACAGGTCATAACATAATCACACACACACACCTATAGACACTTCTGATTACCCAATCTATCTACCAGCAGGTGTTTTTGGCTTGTGGGAGGACACTGGAGCACCTGGAGGAAACCCACACATAAACACAGGGAACACACTCCTCAATGACATTGACCCAAGATGGGGCTTGAAATCACAAGCCCAGAGCCATTTTGTTCTGTGTGATAATCACAGTACCTGTTGTGCCACCATGCCACAAAAAAATAATAATAAAAAATAAAAAAATTGGAATGTAACCCAGGCAGCCGAAGTGAAGAATTTTAGTCAAAGTCTACAGCAAGAATCTCTTGGTTAGAATAGAAATTTCAGACCTGAGGCTAGACACAGATGTTTCGGCAGCATTTAATTCCAGCATTGTAGAAAATAATACATCAGGGCGTGACTCATACACTGATGATTACGGGTCTGATTCATACATTTTCATGAATATTTAAAACAGTAACAGAGGGTAAAAGAAAAAAGCAATTGATATCCAACCAGTTGGTTATAGATGACATATCTGATACCCTGAAATTACAAGATGAATGTTTGCAGACAACCCCTACAGAGTTCATATTTTGCACTGGGATGTGGCTAGACAAGTTGGTTGGGCATTAGTTTATTTCTGTTTGGCTTATTTTGGAAAGTCACAATACACTACCCCCCAAAAGTTTGGAATCACTATTTTCCTAAACATAAAACTCTGAAACTACATTTTTAGAAGAAAAGGTACAGTAGAGGTACATTATGTGTCAGTGAAATGTACATTTCATGGTACAACAGTGGATTTAATGTTGGATTTTGTTCCTAAATTACATTATATTTTCTTATCCAGAAGGAGCTGTGAATATTTGTATGGTTTCATTGAAGTAGTGTGTAAAATAAAAGAATATTTTACGTTACACATAGAAACTTTCTAAAAACCCAAGGATGCTTTACAATCAACACTCAACATTCAATCCCCCAACACACACACTGACTAGAAGTGGCAGCCAAACCGCACCTGGAGGAGTGCATCGGTCACTAGGGTTTCACTCAGAATACAGCGTCAATCCATATCTGGGCACACATACATTCACTCACATATACAGACATTCACTCATATACACACACTATTATTCACTCACACAACAGGACAGTTATTAGAGAAGCCAATTCACCTAACCTCCATGTTTTTTGGACCGTGGGAGGAAACCGGAGACCCCGGAGGAAACCCATGCAGACACGGGGAGAACATGGAAACTTGAATATATATATATATATATATGTATATATATATATACACTTACCAACGTGAGTTTTTGGACTGTGGGAGGAAACCGGACTGTGTGTGTGTGTGTGTGTATATATATATAGAAGAACAGCATTCATTCTATGCCAAGTGATGCAAAACTTTAAAAGGTAGTATAACATGTTTTTGTTCAAATTTTATTAAAAACACTTTATGATGAAAAAGGATTTATGATGAACAAAGGCTATGCACTCTGTGAACAATTAAAATAATGGTGAGAAAATGTTCCAGACTGAATTTGAGCTTCTAGAGTGTTCTGGGCTCTACTAAGCTATTTGTCAAGTCCCTCAGCTCTGACTCGGACTGTACCAGTTTGTAGCCCAATAAGGCAAAAGTAGCATTACATAGACTCTGCACTGTCTTAACAATATCAAAGCCCAGACGCAGTCTCCAGCTGTGTGCTGTGGCTTTGGAATCTCGACTGGTGGAATATTTGTAATTCCACTCAGTGGAGGATGGGGCAGTGGCATTAGTGTTTTGAGAAATCCATGTTAACACTCTGTTGTCAATCTCCAAGCTCAGGAATCTGTAGATTTCCTTGGCCTTTTCTTCAGGATTTAGGGCTAGATCCTCATAGCGCACCAGTAGATACCGTCCCCTCAGCCATGCTGGTCTCTGCAGACCAATCTCCACAGAGTACTCCATGTCTCGACAAGTTCTGGTGATCTGGGTCAGGTCCACGTAATGTGGCTGACGGTCAGTAGCATTCCAGATCTTCCAGGCTCTGAACTGGTCAGCAAAAGCAGTCATGCGTGAGGCCAAAATGGCTCTGGGGTCCCTCACCAAGTGGACAATTCTCAGATCTAGACGCGGATCCTCTGACAATGTGCGAAGATCACCAACCCGTGGGATCCGGACTGTCTTAATGGCCACGTGGCCTCGGGCTTGGCAAGCTATTGAGGCCAGGGTGAGGTTCAAGGTCCGACACTTTTTAGGACACCAGGTCTCATCTGGCTGCCCACTCTGAACTTCCTCAGTTCCGTCTAGGCAGACGGGAGGTGAGCACAGAGCCTGGCTGGAGCTACGGCGGAAGAAGGAAGTTGTCATGTGATCCTGCGGCTCAGGGCGGATGTAGTTCTCCAGAAAGGTAAGGTCACAAGTGTAGAGGTTGAGGAGGAGGTCCCTGTATGCTCCCAGCAAAGCCCTGCTGTCCATGGCCCTCCGGAGACGGCTGCTGGAGTTGGTGAACGTCTGTTGGACATGGTAAAGTGGCTCAAACACATAGAAGATCTCAGGGTGTTGGTTGAATAGTTGGCCAGTGAAGGAGGAGCCACTGCGGGTTTGTGCAAAAAGAAGAATGTGCTTCCGAGCAAAGGCAGTGTTACGCTCTGCGGGTACAGAGTTGTCGTCGCAGGAGAATTTCCATCTGTGATCTGAGAACAGAAGGAGGCCGTCAGAATTTAAGGCTCTGATGGGTTAGAGAGGGCTTAGAGCATACAAAACACCAAAACACCCAATTACTCTACTTCAGCTCAGATGTACAGCATGGCTTTTTCACAGAACATCTAAGCACAGGATAAGAGTCAAATCTCAGCACCAATTTTTTTTTCAGACACCAATATCAAAATGAGTACTGGATGTTACTGACATGAGACACCTGACCTATTTTTAATGGAAGCACTTCGACTAAGAACATCTAAAGTAGACTATGATGCTCAAACTACACATACATACCCTCAAAAACCCTAAAACACAGCTAACAATATAACATCACACAACACGAGTCACTGAATGATATCAGATCCTTAGAGAAACCTTAAGTTAAGCATTTTAACAAAAAATGAATACACTGGAATTAATGGGCAACAGTAGGATGTTCTGCAGGACAAGGGCTCAATGAAAACAAAGACAACTTAAATGGGAACAACATAGATCAAATACATTCACATACATTTTCCACAAAGCAAACTAAAACATATCCCTTCCAAACTCAAACTGGGATTTAAGAGTTGCATCTTAGGGGGATGCAATGAGGACTATTTTGTGACTGTGTTGTGGTTTGGATATATATTTATATATAGCTCCAGTGCGCTGTGTACTTTGTAGTTCTAAAACTGCAGAATGTTGTCCGTCTGTTCCTTTGCATACTCTTTAATGGTCAGGTCCTCCAAAAGAACAGCACAAAGCAGATATTACTAGGGTGGTGCAACATTCTTTGTGCTGCAGTGACACCGATGTGTTTGCAGTCATTTTATTGTGTATTCTGCCTTTGTGAGTGGATCAGACACAGCAGTTATGCTGTAGTTTTCAAACTCTGTGTGTCCTCACTGGCCTCTCCATTAAGCACACAGCCTGGTCCATATTGAAGATGTAAAGTCGAAGACAGTAGATCATCTGTTGCTGCACAGTTTGTATTAACAGAGTAGCCAGTGAGTGAGCGTAGTGTTTTAAAACCCCAGTAGCATTGTAGTGTCTGATTTACTAATACCATTCAACGCACACTAACACACCACCTCCTTGTCAGTGTAGAGCTGAGAATGATCCACCACCAAAATTATACGTGCTACGTGGGAGTAATATGGAAGCCCTAAACAGGGTAAGAACAGGGTAAAATGAGAATAATAAACTATACAGAGCAACAGATGGGCTACTCTGTGTAATTGTAAATACACAGTGTGCACCTGTAAGGTCATTGGATCCGATAAAATACAAGAAGTGTAGATACAAGAAGATCATTTTCATATTATGGGTGTGTACATTCTGAGGGCAGAAGGGCAGGCAGGTGATCTGAACTGAGGCTGTGTTTAGGTATCAAAGGGGGAAAAACCCCAAACAATAAATTTGATCCAGCACAACCTACTAATATTTTCTTGATACTGGCATGAAAAACTATGCCTTCTTTGATAGAAACTTTTTTCTTTTTTACTGAAACAAATATGGTAAATGGTGCAAGCCTGGAATGGAAGAGACAGACATTGGACCTTTTTTTTGGCTTGAAATTTGAAAGTAATAAATTCTAAATATAGCACAGAGAGTGAAAGTGATAACATGTAATTACAACTGATGAGGAGTTGATTGCGCATGGGACATTAGGGTGTGCGAGGAAGCGCTTACTGAAAGTGCAAACAGCTGCTCTATGAGAGCAGATTACTGCAGATAAATTATGAGATGACTGTGAAATGAATTAGTGATATTACATCTTTCTCTCTCCTGTGCTCCCAGGGATGAGGAGGGGAATCCCTTGCTGTATTTATCAGCTCTCTCCCAGCTGACTACAGCTAATTCCTTTCCTTATAAATAACAAAAGTCGAGAGCTCAGGCTTTGAGATATCAGCTGGGTAGAGTCTTCAGGGGATTCTTTGAGAAGGCTTCAAGCAACACCTTTAAATGGTTTTTGAACTGTTATAGTAGAGTAGGGCTGCTATGCAAATCTGGCATGTGATTTACAATACGATACACAACTGAAGTGGTGATGACACATGCAGCACATAGGTAAACGTGGATTAAGAGGAGATATGTCTGCCCCCTACTGGAAGACATACTTTAAATATCATCTAACAGTGATAATCTATGGTCTGGGAGTCAAACACAGGTCCTGGAAAGCCAGAGCCCATTGGATTTAATTTAAATGTAGGCAGCCTTTTGTAATGATCTGATGAGTTAAATAAGGTGTTAAATTGAGTGCTTGTTTTCTCCAGACACGGGCGCAAAATAAGGAGGTGACTTTGAGGAGTCTTGGGATGATTGTAACAAAAGATACGTAGTCTACTTATATATATTGAGACTGATATTTCCCAACAATTTACGTCATTATCTAAGGTTTGCCAACCTAATAGATGTATTAGCCTAACAACTTACCCCATCGCTTTCTATTTTGCCTATTTGGTGTGTTTTCCATCTTTGTTTAGAAATATCTCAGATGATTGAATAGCCAATAAAACTATTGCTAAAACACAGTCCAAAACAAATTTAGCTCTTTTAAATGTATAGTGAGACATATTGTTTTCTTGTTTTTTTTTTCTAGGAAGCCAAGCGGTAAAAAACCCTAAACCCTAGAACTACAGTACCTTTCCACAGTAAACTCAGCTGGTGTTACAGTTATAATTCTGTGACTCACCTTTACCCTGGCGTCCCTGGCAGTGGCCTGAGTCTTGGCAGGGTCCAGGAAAGAAGTCCTGAAGGGAGCGGATGGCAGTGTACTGCACGCAGAGAGACGCACACACCAGCAACAGCACAGTCTTCCACGAGCACTCCATACTGGCCCGCCGTCCCTCCCTCCTCCAGTCTGCTCCAAAACACACATAAACCACCACTGACTGCTGATTCCAGTAGCTGTAATGGCAATTGCTCATTTTAAAATAAAATACCTTTAATATCCCTGTACCCTTTTCCTAAAATAGCTTTGCAGGTCTGGATGGTTAAACGCTGACATTAAAGGATTCACACAAGTCCATTTTCAGCAATCAAACAGCCAAGTATAAGGTCTGGGAGGAGGTGTCGAGAAAGAACAGAAGGCCTTTATCTCCATCAGTTAGCACACAGAAAACTGCACAGAAAATTCTCCCATTTGGCAAATATGCTAAACCTTATCAGTTGACGATTAAGCACTAGTCCAACCAACAATGAAAAATCTCTGTCCACAACCTGTGTTCTCTTTTCTCACACATTATCTCATTTTAATTCTTCCACTTTCATATTTCTTTAAATGTCCCATGACCTCATGACCCCTCACGAGACTGGGTGTCTACAGCAGGTTAGGGTGCAGTGGCAAGAGAACATGAACAACACTCAGCACATGAAACTACAATGGATTTTATTTGACACATTCAATCAGGAGTAGAGAAAATAAAGAAGGCACATGCTTTTTTTAACATAGCCAGTGGAAGGACAGCTGTGGTCCTTAGGAAAGACAGTACAGGCAGCATTGTCTTCAAATTACTGCTCATGAAGCATTGCAATATCCAAGATGAACTTGCCGAAATATTTGCCAGCCAGGGCTAGCTAGCATGCTAATCAACAATGATTAACAACTAAAGAGGTCAAATGGTGCTTATGTAGTCAGCTCAAGTATTGAGACAACGTAACTAAATTACATTAAAAAAACATCCTTCATCAGCATAAAACACAATGGATACTTCTTATGTGCCTGTGCAGATGTCAACATCTTGGAGTAGTAGTCATGCAGTTACATGATGTATGATACATTCAGTAATACAGAGCAGAAGATTTCTACAATTGAGCCCCACAAAACAGAACAGCCTTTGCTTTCAGCAGAGAGGATGAGAGCAGGATCTCTCCCTTTCCACTGAACTATATGCCCCTGCTGTCCCCCACTGCTACTAAAACCAAAATGGCTTGTGACAGTTTCATAGTGCTACACCCTGCAGTTTCACCAATAACCTTCAGTGTATATGGTCCATGGTGTTTAGGCTATTACAGACCAAGATACTCCAAAGTGGAAGTTCTGATGGTTGTGGGAGGAGGTGCTACTGAGGATAAATGCCCTGCTGATTAGTTTTAAGGAGTTAATAGTATTTTATTTGGTTCTTTTTTAGACCATCACATTTTTCTTATTCCTAATATGAGCTGTGCTTGATTTCCATAGAATTAAATGAAATGTTCATGAGCTAAAGCCCAGACATATCAGTTCAAAATAGAACCATGTCTTTAATTTATACATTCAAGGAGATTCTCAATGTATGTCAGAACTGTTTTGGAATAGCCAAGTGAAACTGTGTGGATTCTCCCCTGCTTAAAGCACTGGATGGTTTGAATAGAGCACCTCTCCTGAAGCACATGTCAAACAAATGTCTGGGGTAGACTAGGGAGATTTTCCTCGCCTGTCTCACACTACTCTGGACTCTGGAGGAGTGGAGAATTTATTTTAATGATTTGTGATGGAGCATGGTTTTATTGGATGTATTCAAATCACAGCTTTCTGTGCTTCTCTACCCATCAAGTCCAGCATGTCTTGTCAAATTCATGCTGGTGTTCAAATACATGAATGGTCAGATAATGATTTTCACCTCACCTCCGTTTCTGTTTATCCTGGAAATGCTACATAGCAAATAAAAATTACAAACATTGTCTCCACACAGACAATGGCACCTAGTGCTCTTGTACTTTCCAAGGGAGCTCCTATTCATTAAGGACCTTCTGTCCCAGTTCAGGAACTGATCAGGGTGCTCACACCTGAAACACCATCAGTTATGATAACGGTCAATGGACAAGAGCAGCTGTTGGACAGTGAGCTGGCTCTCCAGGAAGCTATCCAGCATGTAAAATCTTAGTGGTAGTATGATTCCTATTGGACTTATGGGATGAAGGTTGTTATCTGTGGACAGTAATTTTTTTGAGGGTTCTATATTTGCTTTTTCCTATTCCTGTGTGCCCTTGATTTAATAAGTCCCTTGCTTAAGATTACAGCCTCTTCATCTTCTGAGTTCAGGTCCTGAGGTAGAAGTCATGAAATTTGCCCTTGGAATTAGGGATGTGTGCCACTCTTAGAGCTGCTAATGAAAGCAGGTCTCAAAAATGAAAGTGGATTTCAAGTAGCAAGCTAATGCTCAATCCTCTATTTCTCCTGCCCTCAAAATGTAGAACAGTGTATTGAACTGGCTTTTCTCAAAGATGAGCAGGATTCTTGGTTTTCTTTCTAATGTCCAGTGTTCTTTGAGGTACTGTATGTGATCTAGGCTGCTTTCATTCATCAAACAGACCAGATACTTGTCTACAAATCAAAGGCCTCCTTGCCAAAAACAAAGGCTGTCACATTATGTGGACGAGCTGGTTTCAATGGACAACTAGCAGATGCCATCATATTTACCCTTGTCTACATTAGGGAAGTGCTGAAAATTGTCGGTACAGCAGCTACTTGGTCATCACCTTGCACATTCTTCTTGATCTACAAAGTTAGCATATACTTCCAGTAGTGAGCTTGGCAGTGAAACCTGGGGCTACCTCAGTGTCAGAGAGTGCCATTCCACCATACCTTGGGATCTCCTTGCTGCCTCTGGCAGTAAGGAAAAATAAAATAGAATTCTAGTTACAAATACAGTAGGGGTCCCATGAATCATGGATACCTTCCAAGTAATATGGTATTTGTATTACTATCACATTGTATGTCCCTGTATGATTTTTGGGTGACAGGTCTCAATCTGTGTGTAGGCCTACAATGAGTTTTCCCTATAATTTACACCTCTTCTATCAGTCACAGAGAAAATGACCACAGTTACATTTGTAAATAATTTTGCTTGTTTATTTTTTTTAATTTACTGTTCTGTAAGCAACACTCAAAACTAGTCTACCATTCTTATTATCCATTATAAACCACATTCATTTCCTGCTGTGAAGTCAACAAATCTTGTGACCATTTACTTACTTCAGCTCATTTTGTTCATTTACAGAATGCCTGAGGAATGCTCAATGAATTTCTCCAAATTACATTACACATTTTAAATGAGACACATTTCTGGTACTACCAGGGCCCCTTGTCAGAAAGCCCAAACCTGAATAAGAGGAACAAAACACCAGTGTCAAATCTAACAGGAAATTAAACCCAATAACCATCAATTAGACACACTGCCATTTTTAACAAGATCTGTCAGAATTTTCTCAGCATTTGTAAAAAAAAGTTTACATTTGACTTCATCACTGGAGAGCTGCACCAGAAGAGCTTCAAATATTTACCAGCAGATGGAAATCTGCATTCATTTGTTTCTTCATCAGTGCCTCATCAATCTTTGATTAAACAGCATAATTAAAACTTTTAAATGACAATATGGAAAACAATATGGCCTGCTGAAAACATATTACTGCTATTATCTAGTGTTGTTTCATGTTGATTAGTGGATAAACACAAACACACACAAACATAACTACATGAATTCTATCAATTTCTCAATATTTATGTACATTTCATTCATTTATATGAAACAACAGTCAATCAAAATGGTCTGACGTAATTCAGAGAAATGGCGTTATTTATAGTGGTGGTGAAGGATTGAGATAACTGCAACACAAATACAGTAATTTTATGTGCAATCCACAAAGAGGATGTGTATTATGTGCGTTGTAATAATAATACTATTAATAATAATAATGATTAAAAATGATAAGAGTAAACATTTCTTTAAGCATTATTTTGTTAATTATAGAGCCTACATTTATACCCAGATACCGATATTAAAAACTACCATAAAAATGTTCCAGGCAACTGGAAACATATTTGTAACTGTATGTAAAAGACTTTTGTGATGTAGCTTCCAGTGGCATTAGAACATTTCATACATAACAATGTTAAAATTATTAATTTGATCAGTTCCTGTGCAATTATGTATTTCACATTAAAAATGTGAATAACAAGATAATTACACAGAATCTTGGAAACGTTTTTCTATAGATATCTACTTTAATTTGTGGAAGTGTAAACATATTCCCATTCACAGATTCTCAAACAATATATAAATGTATACTAATGCACAAGGATATCTCTCAAATACACTGCCCACCATCACACATTCCTATGGTAACAGGTATCGGTTATAAATAAGTGCCAGCAGTGACAGGGAGGGAACAAACTATTCACAGATTTTATTTCACTCCTATTGTTTGCCATTGTCAAATTCTCAAATACTTACTAATTTCCTTGAAAAACAGACGTGCTATAGCCAGTATGATGTTTTGTGTTGGCATACCTCTTCTACCATTTCTATTATGTTTATATACAACACATATGCTATATAACTCAAAATGCATCAACTTTATAACTCGAGACAATAAGTCATCATTAATATCAGCATTACTGCGAGATTACTGCCGTTTACAAAAACCAAAACATGCCTATTCATTGCTTTCTAATCATTTCTTCTTTCTTACTTAATTTTGCATTGGAAACTCGAAATATTAAAGGACGTCCCTCATTGTTTGTATAAAAAAGACTGAATTGCTGCGCCATTTAAGGAGGAACGGATAGTAAGAATTATCTACGTAAACTTAGGTTTGTGAATGAAATTGTGAATTAAGTTTCCACTGTCCACTGTTTAAAGGTCGTTGGTTTTCAAGCTCAAGACTCTGAGGTATGGGGATATATGACAAACGATATATTTATATTTATACCCTCATTGTTTAGTCTGTTTTTCGTCGTTTTTAAAGACACGGCGCGTTTTTTTTAAGTAGCCTTTCCAGAGAAGAGGATATTGTCCTTTTTGAACTGTTAACGGTCAACCTCGCCGCTTCTAACAGCACAACACCGCGAGTTCGTCTCTTTACACTAGAAAACACTAAACATACGAAGAAGTTCCATCAGACGAGAACACACACGGGTGACTAGAAACGCAGAAACCTTCCGCTGGAGGTGAGCGCCCCGCTGCGAGTCGAAGATAAACCGAGAAAACCTCGGCAAAAGGAAGATGAAGAGACCCTTACTCACCATGAACAGATTTGACGCAGGTTTCCTCGCTGTGACTGGGTTTCCAGGGCAGTAAAGTTGCTGAAGTCGCACGCTTGGTGGTTTCTCGCAGATTTCTGCTTTATGGAGTGTGAGTGTGGACTGACATAAAGCAGAGAGTAAAGCAGGGTTTGTGTTTAGAGCGATGAGAGGGCTTGGAGACAGAGACCCTTCTGCTGCTGATGAGCGCCTCTGACTCTACCTGTGGACTACCCACTCACACAGCAGCGATCCTCTACCTCACAGCCTCACAGCCACGATCTCAGCAACACACTGAGTACGTATCAATACACCCTAAAATATGCAGGCAGCCTCTTTACTGATTATAGCAACTTTAAGGTGTGTCCATGTAGGCACATTAAATGTACCTGTATACAAACACTAATGCAAACTGTTTATTAGAGGGTTATTATTGGTGGAGAAGGCAAAAATAAATAAATAAATAAATAAATAAATAAATAAATAAATAAATAAAATTATTTAAAAATTATTGAGAGTCGGGTCAAAGTTAAGAAATGTTATGTCTTATATATGGCTTATTACTGATGGTTCATCTATAGTGTGATGTGAATATCAGGGTTTGTAACAATGTGCAAAATGTTTACCTAGTTTCATACAACAAAGTGAATTAAAAAATGATTCCATGTAATATGATTCCTTTAGGGTTGATAATGTAGTTTTTTGAGCTGGGTTAGATTGGGGTTCAGAGTGAGGCCAATGCTATAATTATCTTGAAATAGTGTGTTTAGAAGTGCAGAGTGTCCTATGACTAAATTAGATCCTCTGCCAGCAGTCAACACATTCTCTTTATACTAACTCCTTGCGGACAAATTCAGACAGTTGACGATACTGATTCTGATTTCCTCTTCAGGCAAACAGAAAGATTGTGGCAGCACTGCTCACACAGTTTGTGTGTGCGTTCCAGAAATTTCAGGTTGTAGGACCCAAATCTGTTTACACCCTCACATGTGAGGATTTGCCATCTGTATGGGGATCTTTATATCTTTTTTTTCAATCGTGATAAAAAAAAGCTTTAATCGTGATATCTTTTTAAATCTTTAAAAGGTTTGTCATATTCAGACACCTCTCTAACAAACACTGTTCTTTATGGAACCAAAAGTGGTTCTTCTATGGCATTGCTCAAAGAACACTTTGTAGCACCTTTATTTTTAAGAGTGAAGCTGTTTCAGGGTTCACGACTGCTTTGATGCTTATTTCTGGTTAAGTTTGTTAATGTACTGCTTTGATTTACTAGGCTGCAAGACAAGGTCACCTTGCTGACATAATTTTACAGTGATGAACATGTCTAAGAAAGCATATCATCAATTAAATATAATAACTATTAATAAAAATGTGTTCTTATTCTAATAAACAACAGAAATGCTTAAGTGTGGCTTAAAATAAAAAAGGATTTTATCTTTTTCTGTAAAGTTACCATTTTTATTTAAATAGATTTTGCTTGCAATCCATTTACAAACTTTGAACCCTAACATGGATCCCTCTGGGTGGTAGATAAGCTCAAGTAAAAATATGTTGCATATGTTCACACCATGTTGCATTTTGATAATAAACAAATGTAAAAATAGTGCATACATTAATTCAATTCCTCAAACTCACATTCATACTGGTAATCCCCAGAGGACCTGGCTACTTTCATTTCAAATGCATCACTCATGCTCCACAGGACAGGTCATCCATGATCTCCAGCACTTTCTGCTGTCACAGCTATTGTGATTCATTCACTGATGAAATCTCCTCATACATTGAATGCCTCCTAGTGGATATGCATTTCATTACAAGATAGCAGTGCTCATGTTTGGCTGACAGAAATGTTGGCCATTCCCAGTTTACAGCATGAAACAACCACATCAGTTTTTTATTATTATTTAGACTACAAATAACTGTAACCATCAAAACAAAACCTTCCATCTCCAAAATGGAGACTTTATAAGAGAAGAAATCATTAACTCGGAACAGTAAACAAAAGGATGTGCACACACAGATTACCAAAGAGCAACAGAATGTAAATGTAACAAATATGGTTCTTTGTTGCAAGGGCACAATTATAATAAATAACTACAAATAAACTGTACTTTTGGATGTGGTTGATTTTAAGAGTATTCCTGAGGACATGATGTCCCTTCTGGGATTAAGCCTAGAACACTTCATAGAGCTCATTTTGTAGGCATCATTCTGGTGAAAAATGTTATGACTAGACCTTTTGTACCAGACACGCAGTTTATTCAGTGTGAGAAGACGTAGACTAAATCCTGACTGGGTCCAATTCAGAGGAGACTTTGCTGGCTGTCATTGGTGTCTGTTGTAGTAGGGACAAAGTCTTCAGCCAGAGAGTTCATTGGGTGGCACCATATGCTTTGAGCTGAAATTGGTTCCAAGCAGTCAAGAAAATCTAAATCTGAATTGATTAAAAAAATGTCAGTATGTAAGTTAGTAAGTGATTGAAATACCTCAGTGTTTTGGGTTAAAAGACAATCACCCAGCGATTATGGCAGTAAGCTAAATGTTTTTCTGTTCTTTTGGAATGTTTTACATTCTTTCTTTTCAGAGCACTGCTAAATCAGATATGTTCATATGTTGCTGTACACACACAGCATGTAAAAATGGCAGCTGCCATTTACTGACTGACAGTTTCTAGTAACTGGTAATTGGCAACTGTCATGAGTTTACTGGAAGGTGCATCTGGTTAACTAGCAGCTGTCATTCATGATCATTGATAAATGCCACTAATTGTCTGGCTGCTGCCACTTAATTGAGCATTTACTAAATTAAATATCCTAATTGGCACACATTGTAGTTTATGAAAATTACATTTTGTCATCCAGACATGCTGGAGTATTGTTAAAAACAATGTGCAGCTTGTACATTGATAACATGATTTCTTCCTCTTATCGAGTCCAGATTTAGAAAGAATGTAAAAGGCATAAATTGATGTTCTATTTTTCTAACTGTAATTTCACTTTTTCTAACTGAAATGCATGCATTTCTTTGGACACGTGACTTTTGAAGCTTTGTCATTTTGTGTGCTCCTCAGGTAGTTAGTTTAGCAAATCTGGCTTTGTATTTACTCCAGACTGCTTTGAAAACATCAGGGATCAACATCTATTAAATATCTACTTTCTAAATTAATTCATTTTAAATATTAATATTATTTTTAATAACATAGAGTGGTGGCCCGATGGCACAGCAGGTATTGTCGCAGTCACACAGCTCCAGGGACCTGGAGGTTGTGGGTTTGAGTCCCGCTCCGGATGACTGTCTGTGAGGAGCTTGGTGTGTTCTCCCTGTGTCCGTGTTGGTTTCCTCTGGGTGCTCTATTTTCCTCCCTCCCATGGTCCAACAACACACGTTGCTAGGTATGAATGTGTGAGTGTGTGTCACTCTGTGAAGGACTGGCACCCCTTCCAGGGTGTGTCCCTACCTTGTGCCCAGTGATTCCGGGTAGGCTCCGGACCCACAACGACCCTGAACTGGATAAATGGTTACAGACACTGAATAAATGAATATTAAGAATGAACTCAGATCTGATTGGCTGAACTGTATTTTTGCAAAGCATTATGGCCAAAAACACTCACTGTAAACATGAGATAAGCTAGCATACAGTGAGCTGATTTTGCTCAAGGAAATGCACAGGTTTTAATTGAATCACAAAACCCTGTCAAAAAAGAAAGTACATTTAAGTTATGTTATTTTGGAACCACTCATTTGTAGTAAATCAGAGCTAATATGTAATTCATTCATTCATTCATTCATTGTCTTATCCAGTTCAGGGTCACGGTGGGTGCGGAGCCTGCCTGGAATCAAGTCAGGTGCAAGGCAGGAACACATCCAGTCCTTCACAGGGCAATATGTAATTTAAATTATTATTAAACTACACTTAATATATACTGAGTGTACCGGTCATATGTTATTTTTGTCAAAAATTATACACTTCAGGTACACTTTTTTTCCACAAGGGAATGCATTCCAAATTGTACATTTTTACAGCTTAGTTTTGAGTTTGCATTAAGAGAACTATGCTTTTATATATATGTGTTTACATTGTACTTACATAAAATTTCCTCTTTAGAAAAAAATGAGTTTGACTCAATTAAGTTAAATTCCTTCTAGCTCAACCCTTTAAATAATATTAAGATTATGTCATTCCTGCACCCAAGATTGTGACTGGGTGGAACTGAATTTCGCAGCAGAGATTTATGCTGTGCTAGAGGTGACAGTTAAGAAATATGACTCCTGCCCATAGGCACAATTCCAAATGGCAGTTAGGGAGTTTGATGGGTGAAGTGACAATGGACCATCCCATAAACTTGCCTGTCAATCTGGCCTGTATTGCTGTCTATTAATTAAGAAGCTAGTCATGAATCATGAACATCTTTAAATAGAAAAGAAAACATTGGGTGGTTTGGTAAGCTCCTGCTAAGTGGCATGACAATAGATGCAATCACGCAATGGGAACTGAGGTGTAAATGATTATAGTGTTTGGAAGATAAACACTAGATATTATTGTCTGGTTGTGGCCATTGATGAATGCATAAATCACATTTATGTCTCTCAGCTAGTGGTGCTGCTATGGCCGAGTACTGTCATAATAAAAAATAATATTTCTCAGGCCTAACAGTACAATCATGCGGTGCCTTACAGCGTTTATCAGTCTTTGTACACATAGCTATAACAGTTGATGATTTATTTATAGCGCAAATATATGCAGGGTGACAATTATATATTAAAGCTTTCATCACGCTAACATACAACCATCTAAAATATTCTGAATACTTGAAAAAAACATGCCCAGCTTTAGCTGAGCGCATAGCAGTCTGCTGTCCACATTATCAGAGCTGCTACTCTTACCTGTATTTCTTTCTTCTGAAGGAGCTTGCTGCTGAAGCATTATGCTGCATAATTGGGCCCATCAACACAGCACTCTGTTCACTCGACATCATCAGCAGCCTCCATCTTCTCACCCTCTGACTGCTGTTCACCCAGCCGACTGTTAGACTCAAGCTATTAGAGTCAGGGGAGTAATAGGGCTCAAGTCTGCAATTTACGGAAACATGCCACAGGCAGACTGAAAAATGCCAAAGTGAAATCAAAGCAGGGAAATCATACAGGTCCCGGACCAGGAAAGAGATGATAAAAAAGCTTGTATAGGCCTAAACAAAGAGTGTCATCTGTAGATTATCAGGGCTGTGATCGTTTGTTACAAAAGATGTTTTAATAAATATTCTTCCTGCAATGTGTAGTTTATCTTCTAAGGAAGTCTATGGGACAAACCAGTACAGTGTTAGGTTCCATATGTCTTTATTTTTATCCACTGAATATAACTCCACATTCATAACTCATAATAACTTTGTATATTTTTTCAGAATCTACTGATAAGGGCTAAATGTTTTGGATTACGGGTGCCTCCACTTTGTAGAGTTGTAGTTATCCTTCAATCAGCATATCTCTTTCAACTGATAAGCTCAAAAACAGGCCTTTGCTGAATTGAAACTGGGTGTGTAAGAACAGGACAAAAAAGCTGAAATATGCAGGGCAGAGGTACTCCAACAGCATGAATATACCACTAATCAAGCTATCTATTAGCACCTATTATAAAATACTATAGAGCATAATATAGGTTAAACATATATAAAAACACAAATAAAAACAAAACAAATGACACAGTGACATAATGGCCAGGAATTTGGCTACTAGAACACAGAAGAATGATTACTGTACTGGCAGTAGTCGTTGTTTGGCATATCACATAATGCACATGTGATCCCTATGTGGTGGTGAAGATAAAACCAACACTCTTTTGTTGGCAGATAAACGTCTGCTTCAGGCTGTTAGTTTAACTAATTCCATTTGGGTGAACATGTGCATGTTGGTCTGACATGGGAGCAAACAGACTGGTCTTGTCATTTCTACATGAGGAAGTGTCACATTGTGCCAAGAGTGGTTTCACATTACTCTCATGCCAGGTCCTATGTGCGTGACTGCCCCAAAAGTCCCTCTTAGTGATGTTTTTTTCCCTCCTACAGTTCATGAAGTTCATTTTAACAGAAAAACATCATATTTTCTAAATCCAATTAACACACACAAGCATTCAGTTCTATTCCTAGAGGTTTCCTTGTCTGGCAGAGAAACTTTGCTATTTTACCTTCTCTTACATATACATGCCTTTCTTGTTTTACAGCGATCCTTAGGTACACATTTGGTAAAAAAAATAGTATTGAAGACAATTTGGAAAACCCAGTGCCATTCAGTGCAAAAATGATTAAAAAAAAGAGGAATACATTCATAAATCCAAACCTTGCCAGCTTGTGTGAACAGGCTTTTACGCGAGAAGTGAGGCAGGTATAGTAGATGAAAAATTGTGCTTTAGGTTATTTTTTGTATGTTTGTGAATTCATGAGTGGTTCAGAAGTAGTGGGCTGTGGTTCCTCCACAGAAACCACAGCCCTGTTCCGATCTGCTCGTTTTTTCAACTTTACCACAACCACTACCACTACCACAATCAACAGTATTAGCACAGCCAATCCAATCCCTACATACAGAAGTGTGCTAGTTTCAGGCTCAGGTGTAGAATACATTGTATTCTTCCGAATCATAGGATTTATAGTTTTAGTGGTTAGTGTTGAATGTTGGACCTTCAGCTGTGTCACTTGCTTCAAGATGCAACTGTCAGAATTTTCTTCCTCTCCTATCCATCCAAAGTCATCATCAGTTTCATCATCTGTGTCGTCTTCACCATCCTCTAAATCGTCTACTGTAGTATAATCTGAATCCAGAAGCACCACACAGAAGTACGTTCCACTATCCTCCTCTGTCAGTTCAGTGATGATAAGAGAAGTTTTTGAGATTAGCATGTTATCAGACATGTTCAAAGAAAGATCTCCTGAGTCATAAATGAGGTGTTCATCTTCAAGGTCTGTCTTCTGATACCACTGGATGTTGGCAGACTCGTCTGTGGTCAAAGAGCATTCCAAGATAACTTTGCTTCCTGTATATGTATGAATCTCCTGTGTCTTCAGCTCTGAGCAAACAGTAATGAAGTATTCTGGCATATTGGCAGAACAAATATACTCCCCAGAGTGATCAACTGTGACAGAGGGAATGACCAGTGAATAATCATTGGTCATTTTGCTGTTTGCTATGTACATCTCATTGCCAGATGCACCCTTATTTGTGCTTGATGTTGTTGAGTTCACTTTTTTGAAAGGTGTTTCCCAGTAAATCTCTGTTTGAAGCTTGCTCTTTGCTGAACATGGTAGGACTGCCCTCTCCCCCACACCAAGAAAAACAGTCTGCACCTCAGATTCAGTGTTGTCTGGTAGATGTATATATTGGAAGCTCCTACATTTCTCTCCCTCCATGACAAGGCAGAAGAAGTACCTGTCCTTTTTTAGGCCAGCCTCCGAAATGTGAAGAGAAGAGCCTTTATCTTTGACCTGAAGGAAACCTTTCAGCTCCTCTTGTATTGGTTCCTGGGATCTCTTTGTGTCCAAAAACAAATATGTTTTGTATCCAGTGTATTCCTCCTTGAACCACTTGAATGTGATATTCTTTTGTCCAGAATATGTGATATTACACACCAAATCTACACCTCCATCTGATCCCAAGGAAATCTCATTTGTCCTTACCTCCTCATTACATACATACAAGTAGTTTTTATGGTAGTTAATAAGTCCACTGTCTTGCCAGCACTCTCTTAAGTAGACACCTGCATCAGAGGGCTTGAGATGATTAATTACCATACCAAGAAGCTCGCTGTGTTGGCTGGTAGGACTGACCCGGTCCTTGTAAGATTCTGGAGGTAGTATTGCTGTGTCTGAGGTGTTGCCCAGTATTTGTTTCCCCTTTTCAGTCAGCTTGTACAGTGTCATGTAGTCCACTCCAAAACAGTAACCCATCTCCAGTTCTGCTCCTACTGCCCTGAAAATGGGATCTGGGTCCTCCTCAGCTAGGGTCCTAGCTAGCAGCAAGACCAGCAATAATCCAAATTTGGTCATCCTTAGTACTGCTGATCGTCCAGAGTTGAGAGCTGTCTGAGAAGTGTCTTTCCACATACCCAGAGAATGAGTAACCTGTTTCTTAAGTTTGACGTTAGGGACCGCCCATGTCATGATGTGCATCTTGCTCATGTGGCTGCACTTTCACTTTAACCTCCCCTTTTCCCATGCTTTTGTATTCCTAAAAAAATATCTGAGACTCATTTATCATCCATGCTAAGATCATGACCTTCAGCATGCAGATGTTCATACTTAATAATGCTATTTTTCATAAATAAAAAGAGATACAGTCTGTGTGTCAGTGTTGTTGGACAGGTTTTCTGTTTTTTGTTTTTTTGTTTTTTTTTATCATAGGCCGACTTGTGTTTGTGTGCGTGCACATGTGGGTGTGCAGAGGACAGATGCCAGAAAGTAGGTTTGCACAAGAGAAAGTACTTAAGCGCATACTAATGAAATAAGAGATAAGGGCGATAAGTGTTGTATGTTTGTATCAAGTTCATTCACTAAACAAGAGACACCCAGCTCAGAGCACAGTCCATATATCTGTCACGCTCTTCCTTTCAGACGAACTGTTCTGTGTCCCATGACCGTTCGACACAGTACAGGTAGTGGAGGTCTGACTGTTACTGGTATCACAACATGAAATTTCTCACACATATTTGTGGTTTAGTAAAACATTCACTAGGACCTGTGGGGCTGTATTGCTATGTATAGCTCAATGTTTTGGCCAATGCACTTTAGGTTTTAAAAGCTCATTTTAATCTACCTCCATCAACTATGACAATGTTGTGTTTCCTATTCAAACACGTAGAGATGAATGTTAAAAGGCCATGGGATTTGAAACTTTAAATCATTAACTTACTTTTTTTTCTGCAACAAGGGGGCTGTATCAGGGTGTGTCTCTATGCTAGATGGCCTTGTTGTGTTGGCCTGCGTTCCCTTTCTTCTTGCAGAACAGCCCAAAATGAGTACATTACTTTGCTTTACATTACATTACAGTTGCATCAAACACTTCTCACTGTGCACTTTCATTGTGCGCTTGCACCTGGCTTAAAACTTTTCCTTAATATAAAGCAAATGTTCATGACGCCAGATTAAAAGTAGAGACTGCCAAGGGTGGGCTGTTGGAACAGCTTGAGGAGGCAGTCATGATCCAGCATTGTGATTAAACCCCCACTGTGACTCACTCTCCTCCACTATTCAGACTAATTGTGCTTGGTGTTGATTATGGTGCTTACAGTCCCCAGTGCCATTTTGGGAAAGGCTGCTGTTCTGAAATGACATTTTCTCAAACAATGTCGCTGCACCTGATATAAGACCAAAAAAAAAAGTTGAATCAAAAGTAGATTTGAGAAATGTTCATATAGAGTCTGGCAACCACATTTCAGATTGTCAGTAACCAATTTAATGCAGAATCTGTAGGTCTATTAAATCACTGTTTTTAAATTTAAAATTTTTTAATGGAGAATTTTACTCCGATGTGTCCTGGAGTGCCACCTATGCCAAAATATTTTGTTTTCCCTACTCAAACATACCCACTTTAGCTCTGAAAAGGCTTGTTACTGAGCTGATTCGTTGGATGTGGTGTTGTGAGAGCAGAGAAAACTCAAAAATGTGTTTTGCAGGGGATTCTCCTAAATTAGGTTTATTCCATGCAGTGGAGCATCAACCCTTAAACAAATTTGATTTTCCATTTTTTACATTTACAAGATTCTAAAGACTTAGAGTTGAATTTGCACAGAGATTTCAAGTTTGACCCACATTGTAAAATTTTTAGTTTACTACATCATTTTAATACAGCAGCTGTCCTTCATATTTTGTTAAAAAATCATGATGAATGGACCCAGAGAAATGCTCCAAAAGTACTTAGAATGTATTATTTTTACATTGATGTCCACTGAAAGTTAAGATATTTTTCGTCTCTTATAAAGTTACTATTTTTCAGAATGAAAAAGAAAATGTAATGTATAAAATGGAAATGTATTCCTGCGTTTAAATGTAAAATTTCCACATATATAAGCAACTTTAGGCTTCAAACTGAAATTCAGTCGTTCATGTTGGGACAACTCTTAGTATTGTTGCCACCCGGGAGATCAGGGTTTCTGGGTTCAGTCAGTGTGGTCACTGTCTCTGGCTCCAAACACACAAGACACTGTTCAGGTTAACCCTCCTGTTATGTTCGTTTTTCAGGAACAGCAATGATGTTCGTGGGTCAATTTGACCCGGTGCATGTTTAATTATCCCAAAAAATGTCTGAAACCAAAAAAATCCTAACCAGCAGTGTGAATATGTTATTACTAACTCCATTACTAATTATTCAATCAATATTTAGTGCAGTGGTGTTCCTTACCTCTAACAGGTAATGGTTCAATGTAATGGTTCAATTAGGATAATTCACTCATTTTACATAAAAAAAACTTTTTAATTTTTCACCATTTTATTACTTTTGAAAGACTGGCTGTTGATTCTTCCTTTGACTTATAGACCCCAGCCAGGATGAGGAGCCCCAAATATGCATCTAAATGTGTTTTATTTAACGTTACACTTATATAGTGCTGTTCTAGAACCCCAAGGACGCTTTACAATCAACACTCAACATTCAATCCACACATACACACACACTGGCGAGAAGCAGCAGCCAAACGCGCAGCGTACTCTAATCGGACTGCATCGGGCACTAGGGTTTCACCCAGGACAGAGTGCCGATCCATATCTGGGCACATAAAAATATACTCACACAAACAGCATTCTTTCACATACACACTCATTCACTTACACACCAGGACAGTTATGAGAGAAGCCTATTCACCTAAACTCCATGTTTTTGGACTGTGGGAGGAAAAAAGAAACACCAGATGATTTGTCATTCATTCATTGTCTGTAACACTTATCCAATTCAGGGTCGCGGTGGGTCCAGAGCCTACTCGGAATCACTGGGCGCAAGGTGGGAACACACCATGGGGGGAGCGCCAGTCCTTCACAGGGCAACACACACACTCACATATTCACACCTTCGGACACTTGAGTCACCAATCCACCTACCAACATATGTTTTTGGACTGTGGGAGGAAAACGGAGCACCCGGAGGAAACCAACGCAGACACAGGGAGAACACACCACACTCCTCACAGACAGTCACCTGGAGGAAACCCATGCAGACACAGGGAGAACACACCACACTCCTCACAGACAGTCACCCGGAGGAAACCCACATAGACACAGGGAGAACACACCACACTCCTCACAGACAGTCACCCAGAGTGGGACTCAAACACACAACCTCCAGGTCCCTGGAGCTGTATGAGTGCGACACTACCTGCTGCACCACCGTGCCGCCCCGATATCAGAATCATTAGAATCAGAATTAGCTCAAGATAGTCTTCAGACACATCCTCCTCTATTTCACTGTCATGATCAATGATGACTTCCAGAGCCTCCTGGACTGTCATCCTTTTGCTTCGGCTGCTCATTTTGTAAAGGGCTGCCTGACACAGTGTACTGTTGGAAGGACTCCCATGCAGAGAATCTTTTATGTTTTGCCCCTCCCCTGTTGAGTGTCCACTGAATGTGGGTGGAGTTTTCCCGCGAGAACATGAATAGTTCATGTCAAAAGTCACGTGTGTGCGTGCGTGCGTGTGTGCTTGCGTGCGTGTGTGTGTGATTTGGCTGAAATATGTCTCACAGTTGCAAACAAAGAAATACTCTGACATTTCTGACACCTTTTTACCTCCAGTTTGACTGCCGGGTCAAATTGACCCGAACAGTATCTATGTAATATAAACATGCAGGGGTGGTTACAAATATGTGAGATGAACCATTTTCATATTATATGTTGATTACACTAATTAAGGCAAGCAGAAGGAGTTTCATACTGAAAACATACAGGAGGATTAAAGTGGTTATTGGTGATATTGAAGTGGCTGAACAATTTTTTCTTGCATTTGCTGAAATAATACTGTATTTTTCTGTGTTTCTACAGGTACCTCACTACACTCAATATACAGTTCAGTTTTATTTATTTATAGAACACTTTCTACAAAAGTATTGTCACAAAGCAGCTTTATATAATTCTATGTCCTGGTCCCAAATGAGCAAGGTGATGCCATTAAAAACTCCCTCAGAGCATAGGAAAGAAATCCTGAGAGGGACAAATATTTAAAGAGGAACCCATCCTCTTCTGGTCAACACAAGAGCAAAACAAAGATGGAAGTTTATTAGATTCCAGTATGAACAAAGAATAAGATATGATAAGATTACTGGTTTATAACACCATGTGTGCTAAGAGCTATACTAATAAAGTCTGAAGCAGGTGAAGCAGTGAGTCATTGAAGTGAAGGTGATACTGCCGCAGAAAGCTCCAATTTATACAGTCTGGATGAAAAATGCCCTGATCTCACACAACAGTTCACAGTGTCCATTGTGGCTTTAGTGTCTAAGTCTCTTTAACATACATGTAGCTCAGTGACGATTGCTCTAAGACTGCAAGGGAAGCTCAGCTTCCCCTAAAATGTTAAAAAATAAGTGATCAAATATATACTGTTGTGTGTACATGTCATTGAATAAATATGCACTACAACGCGCTCAACTTTTGTTTAGAATCAGCTTCTTATCACTGGTAAAGACGCGGCTTTCCTATCATTCGCGCAGATTCACAGTGATTTAAACAGTGAGGACGCTGAGCGTCCACGGAGTTCAATGGAAGAAGCAGCGAAGTGCAGGGAAACGAGACGAGTGATTGGATAAATGCTGGGCTTTGTCTCGCCCATCGGACGCTCAGGGTCTCTGGGGGTCTATGGGGCAGTGGGCTGGCCTCGGCTGGCCCGGACGCTCGGCTTCTGCATGATGATTGGATGATCTGTCTGAGGCTGAATCCCTTTTTGATTGACAGCGAAATGAGCGAATCAGCGATCCTTTGGTGTAAAGATCCGTGGGAGCATTACATTTTCATTCTGTTCTGAGTTGAACCGGAGACTTTCTAAGTCCTCTTAGCGGCATTGTCTTTGTTAAAAATGACTAGCGACAAATCGAGCTTCTATTTCTGGTGGGTTTTTTGTAGCTGCTTGTGTTTGGAGACTGACGTCTATCACTCTTTCTGACTTCTATCGCAGTTTCTGTCCAGCGGGTGCTGCTGAGCCCCTCCACCGTCACAAAGCACTCACAGGCGGACACACTTCACATGGGCCAAGGCCGTTTAAGCAGCCTAGCTCTGCTGGCCATTGAGAGGACACTAGTCAAGTCCCTGGAAAAGACGCCTTGTTGGTACGACAGGGTCACAGATCAGTTTGTTGAAAAGGAATGGAGGGTGGAATTTATGCATAAATAAACTGACACATTTTATGATGTAGGCCGAAATTGAGCTTCCCCTCCTATAAAGACCAGCATCCGCCACTGGTGTAGCTAGTCTAGATCACTGCTGCCATAGTTCTGACTCGCAAGCGAAATATATTACACCTGCACTCATGTTACTGCACAGGTAACCTGTTAGAATATCCATCCATCCATTATCTGTAACCGCTTATCCAATTTAGGGTCGCGGGGGGTCCAGAGCCTACCTGGAATCATTGGGCGCAAGGCGGGAATACACCCTGGAGGGGGCGCCAGTCCTCCACAGGGCAACACAGACACACACACATTCACTCACACCTACGGACACTTTCGAGTCGCCAATCCACCTGCAACGTGTGTTTTTGGACTGTGGGAGGAAACCGGAGCACCCAGAGGAAACCCACACGGACGCGGGGAGAACACACCAACTCCTCACAGACAGTCACCCGGAGCGGGAATCGAACCCTCAACCTCCAGGCCCCTGGAGCTGTGTGACACTACCTGCTGCCCCACCGTGCCGCCCCTGTTAGAATATTAATATTAAAATAATACGTAAAATTCGAGTATTTTTTTTTACCTTCATGTTCATCATGATCATGCTCCATTTTACCTTAGGGAATTGATAGATATGTTCCAGTGGGTCCTACTTCACTAATATGCTGTCAATATAAAGAAAATGAAAATTCTCACACACCATGTGGTTGATGGTGAACCATTTTAGGAAGGAAATGTGAAGACAGACCAAAAAAACACCATGCTGACACATTAACAACAACTGTAACCCTCATCAGTTAAGAGTAAAGTTCATGATGTAAATTTTACCATTTGAAGCTGAGAGGAAAATAATAATGTATATTATCTCTCCAATCTACGTGACTAGGACAAACACGTCAATAACTGTCCTTGAAAATATAAGCTACCATTCCCAGTATTCATAAAATATCTTATGTACTTCTAATGTGAAGAAATCTGCGGAACCGACACTGGTAAATGATTCCTCCGTCAGAGTCGACTCTCAATTCTTGACTAGATTGGAATCTATTAACTGTAGCTCCAGTGCAGATGGGGGCGGAGTTGAGCACAAAACTGACGCTTTAGAAGCACAGTGTTGTTTTTGGTAAAGCTGTCCTGAACACAGCTGGTGTTGTGAGGTATGAAAGCGTGTCTGAAATATAAACGTTGGTGGTATTTCCTGTTTAAACTAGTGTTTCCGTGAGAAATTGGTTTCGCTGAGACCGACTGACTCATCGGAATAAAACAGTTGTTGTTAAATTTCCTGTAAATCAAAAACAGTGTTTACTAAGAGATTTGTAGTGCTGTTTGTTTATTCTCACCATACCTTAGTAATCTAACAGACTTGAAATCAGTTCGTTCACTTTCTGAGTGTTGATAAACAGAAATATTGCTATTTAACTGGTATTAAATGCATTTTGTTTTCATCTTTACCCTTACCCATGTGAGTGCCAAAAGCACTGGCATCAGTGCAGAAATAACTCCACAGGGTCTGCACATTATCATTCACACAGTGTCAGATTATACTTACAGCATTCTAATACTGTTAAAAACTTTGAATATTACCATACACAATTTCATTTTCACATCATACAATATAATCATACATGTGTCATATATACTGTACACAACCATCATATGGAATGTACAATACACAGCAGATGACCGGTGTAAAATGAATAAACCATAGGCAACACACCAAACACTGTGCAACACAGGATTAGGAATTCAGGTCAGTAGATATTGTGCAGAGTACAGTGAACTGTGGTGCTACTGCACTTAATACTAACAGTTAAAGGTGAAGTGATTTGATGTTTATGGGAGGTGAGGGAATATAGTACCTTAGTTCACTATTAAAGTACATGGATATTTTGGCATACAGTTTGTATATTTTTGGTGCAACAATAGTACTAAAAGAAGTTTACATTCCCCACAGGTTAATACCACTGACCTGTGACATGTCCAGCCATGCTACGCTCAGCGACTGTATCCCTATTCCATCGTACCCAGCCACTTTTCTGCCTGAGTAGCATTTACTGCTCCACCAACCCGATGGAGAATAGATTCACTGTGGATGCACTTTACAACCTGTCAGTTGACATCACTAAGATCCGGAAGCTGAAGCCCTGGGTATTGCACCAGAGCCCTGTTTATGTGATGGAAGCAGTGGCAATGCTAAAGGACATGGGGGCCAATGGTCCCGTCATTGCTCGAGTGTTGGAGCTACATCCAGAGGCCATTCTCTGCAGGCCAGAGCATTTGGAGGCACAGAAGGAACTGTGGATGTCAGTATGTGTCAGTGAGAAGGACCTAGTTGGGATCATTGAAAAGTTCCCTGCCTCTTTTTTTACCTCACCTTGCCATCTTGATAACCAAAGGGCCAATGTCACATTTTTCCGAAGTCTGGGCCTTAACAAGCGCATTGTTGCTAAGCTGATGGCCAGCGCCCAACAGAGCTTCAGCCGAACTGTGGAACAGAATGAAGAGATGGTTCAGACCCTTCAGAAAACTTACATGACTCTAGGAGGGAATGAGACTAATATGAAAATCTGGCTACAGAAACTGCTCAGTCAGAACCCATACGTGCTCCTGAAGCCTCCAGAAGTCTTACGGAATAACCTGATGTTCCTGCAAGGAAGAGGCTTCAGCAGCAGTCAACTCCTGCAGCTGCTTACCAAGCTCAAAGGCTTTGTCACAGAGGTCCAGCCAGAGTTGATGGAAGCCACTTTGACCTACTCCCAGCAAATGCTGGCTTGCACAGACACTGAGCTCCAACAGATTGTGCTTAAATGCCCAGCATTACTTTATTACTCTGTGCCCGTCTTAGCAGACAGGTTTAAAGCCCTCCTCAGTGCTGGAGTCAGCATGCAGCAGATCATGGAAATGCCCACTGTCCTAGAGCTGACCACACAGATAGTTCAATATCGCATTCAGAAACTGCACTCTCATGGCTATGACATTAGGACAGGCAGTCTGCATGTCCTCAGTGGCACCAAAAAGGACTTTGAGATGAGCTGTGGGAAATTGCGTCTAAGGCGAGAGAGGCCACTCTTTAACCCTGTAGCTCCTCTCAGGACTGAAGACTGAGAACTCCTTATGAAAAAGTCTGTACAGTAAAATAACGCAGCGTTAATGCCATCTCAGGTAGGAACACCACGCTATAACTTGAAGAGTCCTTGGTCAGGACTATAACACTGAAATAACTGTAACATGGTTAAAATTGTAAGACTCTTTTCATTTAAATCAATGATGCATGTGCATGTGGAGGTGAAATGTAGTATATTTGAAATTCAGTTTAGTCTGGTTTTATGTGAATTTATCTTGCAGAGAAACTTGCCTCCTGAATATTATTACTGTTTTACAATACTACACTTTACGTGATCAGGGCTAGGGGTCTGCACTAAATAAACTGTAGTTTATTCATGACACATTAACAATATAATTTAAAAATAATGATTATATTTTTAAATATCTACCCAGGCATCAGGAAGCCTTTGTATCCATGTTCATGTAAATTCATTTTACATGTAGCTTTTAAGAGACATTAAAACATCAACTCCACTGGAAACAAAAAGTCTCAATATAATGGTTCATTTCACAAACAGAATTACTTTGTTTGTACGTTTGTTGAAATTACAGTTTGAGGAAAGGTTTTAAGATCATATTTCAGGATGATATTTTTGGTTTCATGAAGAACTGAATATAAAATGACAGCTCTTTAATTTCATTTTATCTGTGCATTGTGTACTTTGGTTTTATTGGTTTTGCTCAGAGCAGGTACATTTCTGCATAGATTTTATGTCACAGTGCCAGTAATAATGTTTTGTTAAGAGATTTATAATTCTCACCTTGCTGTGTGATCTAGAAGAAGTGAGGATAAGGCCTCAGATTTAATCATTATCATGTGTCATATATTAATCCATTTTTGGAGACATGGCAGTACATGATGGGCGGCACGGTGGCTTGGTGGTTAGCACGTTCGCCTCCCAGCGCTGGGATCTTGGGTTCAAGTCCCATCTGGGTGGAGTTTCCATGTTCTCCCCGTGTCTGCGTGGGTTTCCTCCGGGGGCTCCGGTTTCCTCCCACAGTCCAAAAACATGGAGGGTAGGTGAATTGGCTTCTCTAATAACTGTCCTGGTGTGTGAATGAATGTCTGTATGTGTGAGCCCAGATATGGATTGGCGCTCTGTCCTGGGTTAAACCCTAGTGCCCGATGCAGTCCTCCAGGTGGACGGTCGTTTCTGGTTGAGAGTACGCTGTGCGCGTTTGGCTGCCGCTTCTCGCCAGTGTGTGTGTGAATTGAGCGTTCTGAGCAGTGTAGATTGTAAAGCGTCCTTGGGTGTCTAGAAAGGCGCTATATAAGTGTAACGATAATAATAATAATAATAATAATAATAATGATTTTAACAAAACATCAGAGTGAATATCCAGATTTGACAGAATAAATGTATAAAAATTACACAAAAAAATGCATATAACATGGTTAGTCTATCACCAATCAGAATAGTAGACTAGACAGAACATGAATTAGTTAATACTGAGAATACATATAGCAGTGCTCTTTTAATTCTCTGAGTCTAGGTTTAAAACTGTATTGTGTATGGTTCACTGAAATAAAAACACTGAAACAATCCTTGGTAATAAATGATAAGATACCAAACAAATCTTTAATTTGATGTATTTCTATTGCTATAACTAATGGAACATTTTATGAAATAACATTTCAATGACCAATTATAAACAAAATGGCCAGTGTTTCTCTGGTCTAGTCTTGGCCTATTGTTCTTTGAGCTTTGTCCTCTTTTCTCGGTTAGTGCCGAGTGTCTGGCCTCTGCCTGCCATCTCCTTCCGGCTAATGACACAATGAGTTATACCCAAAAGCATAGGAGGTTAATAGGAGGGGGTATAAATAGTTCTTTTTCATTTAAGACATGACACCGGGTATTATTAGCGAGTGTTATACATTGGTTTTATGGGGCATAACTCAAGAAAAATATGAAAATAGATGACATGTGCAATTAAAAGCTCTCATTTCCTGCCCTGGCCCCAATGTGCTGGGATACTGAAGGCGGTAAATATTCCATGGTCATGCAGATGAGGAAGGACTGATGTGAAGGGGCTCTGATATGAGTCCTCTGCAGCTCCCTGCCCTCCACTGCTCTTCATCTGTCAGCACCTATTCTTCCCAGCATCAATGAAACCAAACGGCAAATGAAGATGTCTCAAAGATAAAACTACCTGGGATTTCAACAATCCAAATGCACCAGGTAGAACAAATGGACAAAAGAAGAAAAGAAAGAAAAATGGACAGAAGAGGAATTTATGAACATATAGCACATTGGTTGGTGTATTGGCAACTCAAATGTGTTAGTTGTGAGTGTGAGTGAATGTGTAAGTGTTTGTTGCCCTGCACTCCAGGTTGTGTCTTCACCCGTGCCCAGTGACTCCAGGTAGGTTCCAGACCCCCCACAGGCCTGAATACTAGCGCCATTATTGTCCCGGCACAATGCACTGAAAGAGAGCAGTTTCTGCAGCCGGTTAATCTGACTAATGGCTCTATCTAGTGGATAAACACTTACCTACTGCTCTGTTCAGGGCACTGACGGCTCAGCCTGGGGACGGCAATGTAAAGATAATGGACAGTATTCAGAAACTGAATGAATTTATTTCTTTTCATTAGGTCAAATTTTATTATAATTATTATTATTATTATATACAATAAAATAATATACAATACACGTTTGGGACACACAACATATATAAAACCAATACACAGGATATAAATCATAGGAACACAAAGAAAAACCAGAAAAATGAAACAAATAAGAGTAAAAGAGTAGAAAAAAACACCTAGGGGTGATTAACCTACACGTACATATGGATATACATGCAAATTACTTTTAACTTCAACTAAATCCCTAAGAAGTGGGACATATATTTTGACTAAATTTTCGATGTTTTGGTTTTGAAAATGTGTTAATGGCTTATAATAACCAACAAAGTCATTATTAAATAAGTTATAACAGGGAGAAATGCCTTTAGACATGGATATGATATTCTTTTCATATACTTAAGAATGTGATTTGGCTTCGCACCAAAAAAGGTGAGTATGTTTATGCTTGGTCAGACTCAGCTAATCAATGGAACATTAGGTAATAGTCAGTGTAGAATATTGTCACGAAAAAGAAAAAGACAGTATTAGACAGTGGTTAATTTTATACTTTTATACTGTGTGTGTCCCCAGCTAAGGATGATTACACTCAGGGTGTAATCAGTGTTTGCTTCTTCTTACTGTGGTAAAGTAACCTTTTATCATTTATTTATGAATGTCTTCCAATCAACCCAAAGAAGTCAAAAACATTATTACCTTTAAAGAAAGTTAATGTAAAATGATTGTGGAGTCTTTTTAGAGCATTTCTATTGGTCCATCCCTTAATCAGAACCTGATGTGGTTTTGAAGGATGTAGGTAAATGAATATCTGAAAGGGATTTTCTTAGATAGTGATTATATGTTTTTATTTTAATTTCAATAAAGTCTTGGTGAAATGGCACAGATCCTAGTGCGTCCACACAACAGATGGGATACTAATACAGTTCATGAATTCTGGTCCAGAAAGGCAGGACTCCCACTGTCCCTCGTCCCTCTGCTTGTCTGCCTTTATCTCTGTTGTGTAACCATGGTGACATGATGAGAGGAGTAACAGTGGGTCTGGTGAGTGGTTACGAATTGTTATATATTTCATTGTGAGAGAAAACATGCTCCTCACTGGCACTTGCTCTTGTTCGTCCATCTGCTGCGTCCAGTCATGTGGACTGGGATTTATTATGCAATAAATCTACTTCTGAAGGAATTACACAGAGATAAAACATCTCTATATCTAGGATTGTACAGTCAAAATGTTCATACAGATCTTAGTATAACAATGTTGCCGTTGTAAGAAACATGGAAACCATTGGGTTCAGTTTCCAGAAAGAGATTTAGGTCTAGTCCTAGGACATATTTTCCTACTGGTGTAGAATCTCCATTTAGAATGCAGTATAGTTCAAAACTAGATTTAATCCCTGTCCAGAAAATTATGGTTTAATGAATTAAATATACTCTTTGTATTTATAAATATTCTATAGAATGTAATATAACTGTTCTATAGTAACATAACTATTGTGAGACTGCCTTTTCTTTTCCAAATTTCTGGCCCGTGGGCAGTTCTTAGAATTTTGTTAATGTATAAAATGAGGTACAATTACAAAAAAATGACATACAATTATTTTAAAAACAATTTACATATATGTGATCTCAGCATACACAATAATCAATAACAGCTCTTCAATATCCTTCTTGTTTCTTGGTCAGCACTCCTTCTTAAAAACTTGAAACTGATATTTGATGCCATTTTCCTCTTGAACCTCATCTGGGATGCCAGGGAAGCTGTGTTAAATTATAAATAAAGATTCAGGTCAGAAGTGGCTGAGCTGTATTGAAGGTGCATTTGATCCCTTTTATAATCACATCATTATTATATAACAGCAACTGAAGGGTGTGGAACAATGGGGCAGCTCAAAGAATAAGCATTTCTACATATCAACCTGGGGAACCTGGGGTTGTGGGTTTGAGCCCCACTCTGGGTGACTGTGACTGTGGATTGGCTATTCAAATGTGTCCTGTCCTTAGGTGTGAGTGTGTGTTGCCCTTCAAAAGTCTGGTGTACACTCCAGGGTGTGTTCAAGCTATGTGCCCAGTTATTCTGGGTAGGCTCTGGACTATTGCTGGGCAATAAAATTATATTGATTTGTTTAGTGATTAATTTTTGCACCATAACAATGATAAGCTTTGGGTAATAGAGCTCAATAAACCTTCATTTCTATTCACGGTTAACACAGCTAGCTGCACGATGTCATGGTATTTTGGTAATGTTTTGTCATACAATGCAATTGTTCTGTTCAGGGTCACAGTGGATCCAGGTCAGGTGCTGGTCCATTTATATATAGATCCATACTTACAGGTGCTGGTCATAAAATTAGAATATCATGTTGATTTATTTCAGTAATTCCATTCACTTGTATATTATACTCATTCATTACAAACAGACTAATATATTTCAAGTGTTTATTTCTTTTAATTTATAATAATTTGATGATTATATCTGACAATTAAAAAAAAAACCAAATTCAGTATCTCAGAAAATTAGAATATTACTTAAGGCCAATACAAATAAAGCATTTCTAGAAATGCTGGCCAACTGAAAAGTATGAGCTTGTACAGCACTCAATACTTAGTTGTGGCTCCTTTTGCCTGAATTACTGCTGCAATGTGGCATGGCGTGGAGTTAATCAGTCTGTGGCACTGGTCAGCAGCAGGAAGCATGAAGTGCTCTAAACTTCCTGGTAGATGACTGTGTTGACCTTGGACCTCAGAAAACCCCAAACCATCACTGAAAGTCGAAACTTTACACTAGACCTCAAGCAACATGGATTCTGTGCCTCTCCTCTCTTCCTCCAGACTCTGGGACCATGATTTTCAAAGGAAATGCAAAATTTACTTTCATCAGAGAACATAACTTTGGACCAATCGGCAGCAGTCCAGTCCTTCTTGTCTTTAGCCCAGGCGAGACACTTCTGACACTGTCTCTTGTTCAAAAGTGGCTTGACACAAGGAATGTGACAGCTGTCTTGCATACGTCTGTGTGTGGTGGTTCTTGAAGCACTGACTCCAGTTGCAGTCCAGTCTTTGTGAATCTCCCTCACATTTTTGAATGGGTTTTGCTTCACATTCTTCTTTAGGATGCGGTTATACCTATTACTTGCTTTTTCTATCACGTTTTCCTTCCCTTCGCCTCTCTATTAATGTGCTTGGACTCAGAGCTCTGTGAACAGCCACTCTCTATAGCAATGACCTTTTGTGTCTTGCCCTGCTTGTGTAAGGTGTCAATGGTTGTATTTTGGACAACGGTCAAGTCAGTAGTCTTCCCCATGATTGTGTAGCCTACACAAAAAGATTGAGAGACCATTTAAAGGCCTTTGCATGTGTTTTGAGTTAATTTTCTGATTAGAGTGTGGCACCAGGTGTCTTCAATATTGAACATTTGATATATATAAACTGGTGAAATTCTCCTTTATGTCATGAAAGGCAGTAATGTCCTACCTGCTTTGTTTCTTGTAAATATTCTGGTCGAAACTTGGGAAGAAAACATCACAGTCAAAGTCAGCCATGATGTCTGTGAGGTAGATGAGATCACACCATGGATGCTTCAGAGCTTCCTGTTAAAAATGCAACATTAAAAACATCCATATGTTTGGCTACTTTCCAAAACTGGAAACACTGTGTCTGTCATTAATCCATTATACACAAATGTGTGGATGGCAAGCAGATGTTTAGAAGTAACTCTTTTCAATATTATAGAGGTAAACCAAGGCAGATGTACTGACTCAGGGCCCTGAAGGACCCTTCTGGAGAATGTTCTGTTTAACAGATAAAACCCAAAATCCTCTTGAGGATTAAATTCCAATATCCTGGCTTCTCTAGTCATCTTACCCCAGAGGTGACATGGCACTTGGGACAGATTTTTACATTCTGTACCTGAATTTGTCTCCTCAGGAGAGGGCTCACCACAGCGTCCAAAACAAAATTTAAATCGTGGCCCTCAGAACAAAAAACTTACCAGCTGTTCTTTTGAGTGTGATAAAGTTTCAGAACCAATGTTTTTAAACCATTGTTTTAAAATGACTCTGGACAAAATCTTTTTGCATTAGTTTATATTCATTAAGTCATCACTTTTTTGTCACTTCTGTGCAGACAACAGGTTTTGTTTCAAAAGCAATGACACTGGTTAACATGAGTGCTTAATGTGCGTTATCTCTGGGGAATTATCTCTTTATGTAGAGGCATTCATACCTGATTTATTAAAACACACTTAGAAAATGTGAAATTGTGAATTTAAAATCTCACCCTGTAGACCTCAGTTCCTCCTATGATCCAGATGGTCTCTATTAGGTCACTGAGAGTGGGCTGCAAAGTCAAATGAACCATACTATCAAAGTCTTCACAGAGGTAGTGGGCAAACTTTGGGACAGCCCTGCTCAGGAGACAGAATATTGGAAACAATGCAGTTTATAAATACATAGACAAGGAATTCTCAAAGATTGTGCCTCCAGTTTGGGTTGGGTTGGATTGTGGGTTTCCTCCGGGTGCTCCGGTTTCCGATTTTATTATATTTATATTGATAAATCTACAAAGGCCATCACAGTATGGTCTTACTCAAGCTTGGTCCAGAACCTTACAAGTATGTCTCGCTGCAGCCTGTAGGATCCCTGCCATGTCCAACCCCGCAACATCCAGTGTCACCCTCATGTTCAAGAAGCAGTGTGGCACTTATAATGCGCATATAACGCTGGCATGTTCAAGAGGCACTGTGTAGCAATAGAAATGCACATTTAACGCTGATGTTATAAAAAAGCACTTTAAAATGTTTAATTTAAACCTCTCTTAACCTTAATCTCTTAACATTTTTTCATGTCTCTTTTTCATTAGTAGGCATTTTTTCTTCATTTTTATGACCTCAATTTTTTTTTTTATTTAGTCAACGATTGGTAGACTAACTGCATACAGCTGGGAGGTTTCACCTTTCATTTAAATGTTGTTCTCCATTCAGTATGTTGTTCCCCCCAATAATCAATTGTGCTATATAGCGTTAGTCACAGCCACAACTGATGCTGGTGTCATCAGTCCTGTATTTAAAGATTTAAACTAGTGTTTTGTCATCTATGGTGTATTGGTTGGTTAGTAATGTGGTGTACTGAAACAGCAAAACGTTTTAAAACCCAAGGGCATCAGTGTAGAATGCTAAAAGTTCCTGTTTCCCATGACCAAAATAGTCTGTAGACAACAAATAATAAACAGAAGCATACTCTTAATATTTGTTTATAAAAGACAGGAAAACTGCTTTTAATTGCATACTTTCAACAAAGTTTTCAGTTCTTGACACATTTTTGTGTTGACTTTTTTTGCAGCCACTGTTCTGAGGAACAAACCTTAAAAACAATACACATTATGCATATATTTTTTTGCAGTTTTACATGTATCTCAGTAGTTCCTGTAGCACTCCAGTCAATACATGGTACAAAACTCTTGGTATTCTGCACTGTAGAGTTTCCAATCACTACACCTTTATGTTTCAAATTTGAGAATAATTCATTAGAGTACAACTCTGTGTCTTAGTGTACTGAAATATTATAATACTTCTTATGCTGTCAAACCACTGAAATTGTGCTCAGGCCTGGAATGACTGTTTTCCAATAATGTCCTATAAGACGCGACACACTAGTGACAGCATTAAAATAGCTTGGCCATCCACATCCAGGTCTACATTTAATAGTGTGCCCCTCTCTGAACGACATCACAGAAGCATGTATATGTTGTTGTTTTTTTTTTGTTTTTGTTTTTTTTGTGAAACAAGCCAGGTAAATATTTTATAACCACATAACCTACATTCCAAATTCAACATTTTTAAAACAAACCCCAGTTTTCTCATTGTGAAGGCTACAGCACAGTAAGCAACAGAAAATTGAAATGCCCAGTTCAGCTGTAAGAACAGTCACACAACTACCTGATGAATGTCAATAGTATCCATTAACTCTCCTTTAACTTTCAGCTGAATTCTTCTGAAACAAATTAATACAAACTAACACACTGCTAATCAGATGTTATAAATAACTATTTTTAAATCTGGTCAGTTACGCAATGACATGTGCACTTATAAATTCAACTACATCGACATGCCTTACAGGATCACCAGTCATGCCCTGCTTACGCTCGTTGGCCTCTCCTGGCACATTTCAGTTCATCAATCTAAAAAGGAATACACTTGAAACTGAAATTATACAACCTCACTGCAAATTAGGTTTATTGCCAAAATGTACAAACATTTAGCCGTTTCCAATAAGCCAATCAAACAAGAACAATTTAAATAGCTCAATACAACTAGTATAACAAGTGATTTCTCCAAATTCAACACAAAACAGCAGAGTACAATGTACAATGTGTCTGAGGAGTAAGCTACATGTAAGTGAAGACATTTAATTTGACTGATATGTGTGTGTATCTTGCAGGTGATGTTCTCTAGACACAACTAGAATGCATTTTTAAACCTTACTAGAGATATAACCTTACCAAAGTCATAAATTGTGGTTAGCACTCAACTAAAATCAAATGGCGATTTGAGTACCATGTAAAGTGTGTACAGAAACATACACCATATTCAACTGATAATATTAAACAACCTGAATGTAATCAGCATAGACTATTGTGTGTTTTTGATTAAAGTATGTGAAAGATGGATCCAGCCATGTTGCGATTGAGCTGCAAAAGATAAAAATATTCAGCTCTTTGTATCATAATGGCAAGCACTCCAGACAGCACAGAACTCGGACTGGACATCAGGACAGCACACAAACATCACCATTCTCTGAAGCTACAGACAACAGCCAAAGATATATGACAAAAATGGCCTAATTTGCCAACATTAATTGCACTGACAGCACAAAACTGGCTATGACTTTCAGAACATGCAGTAAGTAAGAACATCATATATAGTAAAAACACGATCTGCAGAACTCTGAAAGTTATGAGGAATACTGAACATGTTTTTCACAGCAACATTTCATAAGGAACACTGAACAGTTCCTATAAGTGCTAACATTAAACCTGAAAATGGCCAGTTTCTGTTTCTAAAATCACTAGGCTTTTATTAGCTGGACACAGCAGGACCTGTGAAGTACACAATTAGTGATGGAAATACATGTCAATACTTACTTTTGTTTCACAAATTAAAGCCATCAATTCTTTCAATAAATGTTTACCTAGAAGTGTTTCACTAGCAGAAAAAAAGCATGATTTAAATTTAGTGTTGACAGAAACTTTAACTCTTCTTCTTACAGAATAGTTGTTACTTTTAAAGAATACTTAGGTCCCACCTACAAGAGGAAAAGTATAATTAAAAAATTAGTATGTTACAAGAAGAAGAAAAAATAATTGACTCTGCAGCAAGCAAAAAAACACACAAAACTATCTGTAAAAACAGTCATCACTGCACACTGGAGAATCCCGACATTCACGTGAAACCATTCATGAAGATAATAAAAAGATAAACATAACTGGACGTACAACCAGGTCTACAAACAGCATATGACTAAATGCAATCACATACAATGTGTGCCACACTACACATTGTAATGATATTTATCTACGATAGTACTCATGTATTTACATATCATATGCCATTTGTGTATCAAGCAATAACACAGACAATATAACAAAAAGGTTTTTAATTGACTTAAAAACTAATAATTTTTACTTATCGACATAAAGGTGATGTACGTCTTCAGTTAACTTCTGCTTCCCCTTGAAATTTTGTCTCATGGCGTGAATGTGAGCCGTATTTACGAAGGTGGTGAAGGACACTCAGATCTCTAAATAGTGCACTATATAATGTATAGGGCACAGTTTTGTACACAGATATAGAACTGAACCTGGGCTTGGCATCTGATTTAAGAAAGGGGCGGAGTTGGATGTGGGCGGGTTGGATGCCCAACTCCCTACAGGCTGCAACGAGAGGCTCCTTGATCCTTGCCCATCTTCCAAAATCAGCTTCAAGTTTTATCTAAACTGTTAGTGCTTTTAAACTTGTGGCTACAGTGTACGTGAATAAGCTCACTAATGCAAAAATATATGAAGTCATCACTACTTGTCTGGTCTACATCCTGCTCCCTTTGTCCTCCTGATCTACTAGACCTGCTTACCTCAGTTTTTTGCTCAAAATCACATTGAGGGTGTTGTCCAGGGGTAAAACCCCCTCAGGACAGGAGAACCAGTTTAGTCTTCCCCAGACCAGCAGATTCTTTTTCCCTGAGGAGAGAGAGAGAGAAACCACATGTAATTTATTTCCTCATTTAAAGATCTGCAGATAGTGCTCCTATCAAAACCGTTAAAACAAAGTGGAGATATATCTGTTTGATTTTAAGTTGACACTGCAACTACGAGTAGGTCACACACTCATAGCCAGGTAAAAATATGAAAATGTATGATTGTAAAAAGAGCAGTTTGCATAGGAATTTTAAAAGAAACAAACAAACAGATTGCTCAAAAACCTAATACTGAATAATTTACAGAGGTGCAAGGGAACTTCTGCATATAAATACATATAAACTTTAATTTACTTTCAGAACTTAACTTTGTTTGGCTCCATTGTTCTTTATGTGTTGCACTCTTAAAAATTAGATTGATCAATTGCCCCCTTGGATTTAAAATGTTCTGCCTGCGTACTGACTGAGTCTGAGATACTGAGAAAGAACCAAATTAGAATTTGAGTATAGAGTTAGAACTTTTTTGTTTTCTAGGTTAAAGAGTCCAATATGTGTACAGATTAAGTCACAGAACACACCCACCTAGTCACTCACACAGCCAGTCCACCTTACCAACATGCGCCTATAGATTGTGGGAAGAAACTGGAGCACCCAGATGGGACTACATAGACTACATAGAAAAAAAGAGACCTCCTCACAGACAGTGACCAGATGTGAGGATTAAACCCAGGATGCTGGGGCTCTGTAGTATGTAGCAGCAACATTGCTTGCAGTGCCACCATGCCACCCCATTAATTTCATTATAGATATTGAAACTAAACTAATCTTGGTAAAAATGTAATTATTAGATTGTTAAATATAGTGAGGAATGTACAAATTCTCACTCTCAATTTTTAGTAGCAGAGTCTGTGCAAGTTCTCATTTCAGGGTTATAACCAATGTCTGGGAAAACCACAGGCCTATTCAATCATTCATTGTCTATAACCGCTTAACCAGTTCAGGGGCACAGTCCTATCTGGATGCCAGTCCTTCTCACACACTTCTGCATTGCCAATCCACCTACCAATGTGTTTTTGGACTGCGGGAGGAAACCAGAGCACCTGGAGGAAACACACCAAACTCCTCACAGACAGTCACCCGGAGCAGGACTTGAACCCACAACCTCCAGGTCCCTGGAGCTGTGTGACTGCAACTTTACCTGCTGCGCCACTGTGCAGCCAGAGACGATTGTATGGTGTAAGGTGCCTGAGGGCTGGCAGTGGAAATATTTTCATTGGTTTAGAATGAGGAAATGCAGCCAACTTATGGGGCACACCTGTGAATACCGACATTCAAGTGTCCCCAGCTTGTTAAATCTCTATAGACAAGCATTAGGCTTTATGAAAAGGAACGTTTGTACCTAAGATCATCATCCCCAATATCAAGTTTTTGACAATATGATTAAAGAGCAACGAACTGTTTTGTGTAGCAGTGGGATAGAATCTGAGAAGTGAACGCAGACCTGTTTGAGGATGGACAACTCACCTGGTTCGCTGACGGCTGTGATGGTGTCCAAAAAGAACTGAAACTCGGACCTGTTGAATGTAGACATAAGCCAACTTTGATTTACCATTTTATGTTTGTTGTTTTCATGTTTTTCCTTACGTGATACACAACTCTCTACATAAAAACAGTCAATAAAGAGCCCAAACAATCAACACAACCATCGCCAGACTTTAACAGACGAATTATTGACAGTCACTGCCTGCTGAGCTCGGCGCGGCCACCGGTGACGGTTTCGTAAACACGATGCAAAGCATTACTTTTTTTAAATAAGAAAATCACGAATTGGTCAAATTGGTCATTAATTTCTTACGGTAAGTTCCAGGGAAGTCTTCCGTCCTTTCCTATGCCCAGGTTATTACAGGCAGCCGCGATAAGGCGGATAGGTTTTTGAGCTCCATCTCCCGGGTTCATCGTGTTCCTCCTTGGCTCTGTGGACTGCTGCGTGTGGGGGCGGGGTGAGTGCAAACTCAGGGTTGAATAAATGATGGAGGCGTGTGGTAACCGCCCGGACATTCAACTTAAGGACCTGCTGCTTTGAAAATTGATCAAAGGGCAATGTCATACATTTTGCACGTTTCACTTGTCCCTCGTGTTACAACGTTAATAACGCGCGTTTGAATTCATTTCTAAAATGGAAAAAAAAAAAAAAAAATCTAAAATTCCACATTCACCTTCAGAATATTCACTCGATGTTCCCGATCACATGTGCTACAAAGCTGGATTTCTAGCCTTTATTTACCCCCTAGATTTCATTAACAGGAGGATATCTTAAAAATGAGAATTTCTCAGAAACGTTTTATGCCAGCAATAGTCCAATCCTACACACCTACATATCCCCCAGATCATGTCCTAGGGTTTAATTTAAGTGACAAACCCTCCTTCATGTAATACACCCAACAAAAGTAAAATAATATTTGTTTGAAAGTGTATGATAACACTATTGATTTGGTTCCTGGAAAAGGATTTAGCATAGGCCAGGACTGCACAGCTGAAAAACAACTCTATACATCCAAAATGATGGAGAACCTCCTCATAATACCTTAAGAAAGCATGCCATAATCTGTTACACGTGTTAAGATGTGCATTTCCAGTAATCTCCATAGAAAAGCACTGGCATTAGAAAGAGATGCTCTGAAAATACCAAAAAGATCTTTACTATCAACTAAAGACCCTTGCCCTGACCTCATCTATGGTACAATAAACTACCCATAGTTATTATCCAACAGAAAGCCTTACCAGAAAATTAGACGCCGTTACTGTAGCAAAGGGAGTGGGAGTGTGGAGGGTTCTAGACATTACCTTATCTTTGAGTGTGTGTGTGCATAAATGTTGTTTCATAGACACCTTTCCTGAACATCTGATCCCTAGTCACACTGACCTTGTAAGTTGAAGACCACACCCAGATGGCTTTCTTCCATGCTTTTGTAATGTAGTGTATCAGTTTTAACTAAAAGTAAGATAATATATTATCTAATCACTGAAGCCATTCTGATTTGTTCAAAGGTGATTGCGATTTATGACTTTATGGTCAACAAACATTCCCATTTAAACCAACATATCTTAAACCATTTGGAGCAAATTCATAAATAAATAGCAGTCAGCCATAAGCAACAGGTCTAATGTTTATGATTTAATGATGATTTATAAACAGCATATACCAATAATTCAAAAACAAACTGGTATCGCTTTTCATATAAAAAGTAGGTCTGAAACTAAGCAAGAAAAAAAAAAAATATATATGTATATACAGAGGTATGCTGACTGAAGTACTTACAGTACATGCATATATACAAAGTGTGTATTGTCCCTGTGAATGTACAAATACAGATACAAATACAGTCCTCAAGCCATGCACTTCATCTCGGCTTTATACAAAAATAAGGAGTGTGGCAACATTTGTTACTTGAACAGGTCTAATTGTAAATTTGTACATGAAACACTGAACAAAACTTTCAGTTCTTAATTTGTAAAAATTTACATTTCAGTACACAATGCTTAAAATTCATTTTATGGAATTGTGATATGACTGCTATGTAGGTGACTTGGCACATTATCATACTTTGTTTTTAGAGTCATATCTCATTGTGCTCTATTTACTGCCCTCATTCCAAAAGTAAATCATAAATGAGTGTAGACCCTCTATGCAATACATGCCGATTTGGATACAGAAAAGGAGGCAAATATGCCTGAAATCTGGAGTGTATGAATGCTGACAAGTTGGCAAACAGTACATAAACCTTGCAACCACAAAACATTTAAACAAACACTGTACATACTTACAGTGCAGTAAATACATACAATTTGTCACTGTGCACAGTTTATGACCTGGGTTTAGTTTAAACTTGCCTGTCTCAAAGCACTAACTTACATAAGCACTATATGTAGTACAACACTCTGATCTAGCATAGAGGAGAGACCTCAGGGTGGGAGAGATATGAGCAGTAAACTAACATCTAAACAAAATTTTAGAAATGTTTTGCTAATGACCTAAGGAGAAATGTAAGTTTGCTGAGAAGGAGACAACACTTTCTGACTAGTTACTGATTTGTTTCTGAATCTTGCACCCATTGTTTGATACAGAGTCTTCACTACGTCGTTTTATAGCCGCCATTCCTCGTCCTGGATAATAAATAAAAATAAAATGCAATATTTTACATTAAATATTACATTAAAACCAAGTTATTACATAAACAAATTATCTTAGTTATGGTAGCTTAAATATCACACTTACATTACCCTTACAAACCGATACAAATCTGTCAATTTTTGTAGTCAATATATAGTAAACATTATGTGTCCTTAATGTTGCATTTATCTTTGTTACCCAGTGCATGGCTTACCTCGCTGTGTCTGCTTAGAGTCTTGTCTGTGAGATCCAACTCTGCCAGCTCCTAAGAAACATTACAGAAAGACATATCACACATTTAAACTGATAAACACTGACTTTTGACTACTTCATAATCTCCTTTCACCATGGAATGCAGATCAACAGTTATTCTACTTATACAAATTCTACAAATTTATTATCATACTCTGGAACTGTATGAAATAGCTATAGCACTCACGTGTCTGTGGCTGCAAATTATTGCCAGGTTGTTGGTCACTATGAGAGCAAGAGCTTGCTGACAGATCTTCTTGAGGAGTGGCTGGAGTTAGGTGCAAAAAATAAAATAAAATAAAGGTTAACAAATTTAAACATTTGAAATTTTCCTAATAAATAGCACCATATTAGCTTTGCTCTTTCTTACATGAGATGTTTTTTGATAAGGAAAGTATAAGGAAAGAAAAACATTGCCCAGGCAAATTCAATTACACTGGAATGGAACATTATAGCAGTCTCCGATTTCATAACCTCTGTGTGACATCATTCACCTCCCCGAGTCATCAGCTGCTTCCTCAAGGGAGCTCAGTCAAGACTGGTCTCTTACACTTCCCACAGTTTTAGACAGTGTATAAGCAGTAAAAGTACCTGCAGCACTACTCTCCTGTGTGCTGTCCTCAGAGACTGCTCCAGCACCATCACCATTAACGTTGGAGTTGTATGGCACACTGGCCAGAAGACCTGTGATTCAGGAATGTCAGACATTATAAAAGATAAGCATTGGATTTGGAACAGTTTCTTGAGATATGTGATTATTTTAAACAAAAATAGTGTTTCCAAGATAAAAATACTGCCATTTCTTTCTTGACAGTGAAAAATTAAGTTGATTTCCTTGAGATACTCAATTACTATGGTGTTTTAGTAATTGAGGGCAAATGGGCAATCAAACTTTATATATAAGTTTATAAACTCATGTATGTATGCAGTGGTTAGGAAGTGGCCTAATATAACTCAGACATTTCATATTTCAGCTAAAATGTTGTAATTAATGTAATTTTTTTCTGCTTAGCATTAAATGCCATTTAATGAAAGAACAGGTCTACGAGACATCTCTCTGGTGCTTACCAAGACCCCTGTAGCAGGAAAGCTGCTGGTAGATCTGTTTCATGCGCTCAATATTTATTCTGCTGGCTTCAGCATGGTTGACCATGGGCTTGGGGTAGTGCACCCCTATGATGCACTTTGCCAGCTTCTGTACAGCCTCTGGTGCATTCCAGGGATCATAAATATATTTGGCTGGAAATCCTCTCAGTATGGGCAAATACCGACTGCAAATAAAAATAAGTTTTATGAAAAACCCATATTGTAACACAGCCAGTGCAAGCAATTAATATCAAATATAACTGGTAAGGGCTATAAAAGGGAGAGGTGCTACCGTATGTAGTCTCCGTTTGGGTCAGTGCGGCGACCAAAACCTACTGGGCAGTAGCAATGGAAGAACTGCTGGAAAAACGAACTGCAGGAGAGCCACATCCAGCTGCCTGCATTCACACTCCAGTCTGCGTCTAGTAACAACTCCTCAAACACCTGGAACATATGGGTAATTGGTACAAAAAACAGTCAGAAGGACATTTAAGGGGAATTCAGTTTAGTTCATTGCAGATTTATATTTCTGTATAATTAAATGATTAAAATAATATTATTCATTGTGGCTTGTTCTAAAGAAGTCAGAATTATTCACCATGCCTGAAGCATGCCTCACAGAAAGTTATTGGAGGAGACGGTTATGAATATTCTGACAGATGTCTCTGATATTGTTTTAGAATACTTTTGTTACAAGGTTTTGTCCTAAAAATTCATAACAAAGAAGTACATGCAGAGGGTAGACACCAAAGAAAACGTATTCTGTTCGATTTAATGCTACATACAATCCATCAATATAGAAATATTGATGGATTTGTATTTCCTGAATATTTTCAAATAAAATTCTACAGAAGTAAACAGTAGAAACAGCAACCAATTAAGTATATAAGCAGTTACATTTTGGCCAATCATATTTAATTTCTCATACCCTATTTGAGTTTAATATCATTTTGTTTCCTTGTAGTACTTTTTAAAAGTGGTCACAAAGGGAGTTAGCATTTTATCACAGACCAAAGCATACAAAAGGGATGAACAGAGCTTGGAATTTATGTTATGATTATTAAATTAGGATGGCATCGGTAGTGTCAAAACAGGTAGTGTCTACGATACACAACTTCAGGGCCCTGGGTTTTAAGCCCTGTCTCAGGTCACAGTGTTTGAGGAGTTTAATGTGCCCCCCCACATTGCCAGCGTGTGTTTCTTCCCACAGTCGGAAAAGAACATACTGGTAGGTAGATTTGCCATGCAGAGGTGTGAGTGAATGAGAGGGTGCATGGTGCCCTGTGATGCACTAATGCCCCGTCCATGGTGTGTTCCTGATTTGTGCCCAGTGATTTTGGGTAGGCTCAGATTCACCAGTTTGACAGTTCATATTTACAGACAATGAATGATCAGTAAATGAATAGGAAACTGTACCTTCATGCCCTCCTCCCAGCTGATCCACAAGTCTCCTCTGGTGAGGAAGCAGGCAATGGCATGTCGGGCCAGGTGGTGGATCCAGCCCTCCTGTCTCAGCTGGGTCATGATAGCATCGATCCAGGGGAAACCTGTCCTGCCCTCTGCCCACTTGGCCAGTGCCTCAGGGTTCCTATCCCATGGGATTTGCACACAGATGGGGTTACCCTCCATTTTGTCAAAGCGGGGATTGTTTGTGGCAGCTGTGTAGAAAAACTCTCTCCACAGTAGCTGGCCATACAGAGACAGTGGAGGAACACTGTTCTTCTTCACCTAATGTAAATGACAGAAAAAGGAACAGATGCACAAAAATGTGAAGTTAACCACTGGAGGTTTACTGACAGTGCTTTGGTGCTTTATATTTCTCATAAGCTATACCATTATTGCTAAATCTGTTTAATACCCTTCAAATGATTCAGCTCACCTTTCTGTAGAGGTCTGTGAGTTTGAAGTAGAAGAGTCTACAGGAAAGGCAGCCAAAGCGAAGATAAGGGCTCAGGCCTGTTGGACTGGCCAGTAAAGAGTTTGCATTCATCCTGGGACGCTCAAAGTTAGCCACCCATGCCTGAAGAAAAAAAAAATTATGTTTAAAAAATAAAACAAAAACCAAAGCTAGCAAAGATTACATGCAAACTGAATTTTCAGCATCAGCCCTCTGTTACCCTCTGTTTTCCCAGTTTGCCTAAGAATTTAACTAAATGTTGCAGAACTTCCTGTCAACACTTACATTTGATCAGAAACAAGTACTACAATAGAAGGTTGTGTGTGCACATATGTTGTAAAATAACCTGAAATGTGTGATGTAGTTCAGGCTGTTGCAGTTTTCATTTATTGAATGTTTGTGATTGTCTAATCAAGCATAAAGATATACAAGAAGAAATATTTCTTACTATATTTCTCTTTAGAGCGGAATGTGCATATAAATCTGTAAGGTGTTAAAGTGCAGTTCAGCTGTTCAGTGTCTGAGGGTGATTATATCTGTACAAAATACACAATTTGCTATGAAGCCTTGCCTCACTCTTTATGTGCAGTGGCTTTGGGGGGGACAGGTCCATACCATTACACTATATTTACTCCTTGTATTCTCTAATACTTAATTTCAAAATAATTACTTCATGTCATTGTCAGACTTTTGATTCTAGTTTACCATTGCTAGGGATCTTAAAAAAATCTTGCAGGTTAGCCAGCATAATAACCTTCATTCATCTGAACTATATTTATTTCATAAAATCATGAAAATACAGGCCTTGCTTTAGGAGAGTATTATTTATACAAGACATCCTATTGAACAACTTGTCAGCTGCCAAAAGGATATCGTGTAATATTTAGAACTCCATGAAGAACAACAACCTTAAAAGAAAAAACTGCACCTGCACAAAAACAATTCATTACCTAAGCATGTAAGTCATGTCAACAATCTCAGTTCACTCTAAATTGTAGTGCCTCAGAATGCCCCCGAAATAACATGTTGTGCAAATGAAAACTGCTGCCCACCTTCCTTTCCAAGTGTCTCTCCAGACGAGTCAAAGCTTCAGTCTCTCCTCCTGGCCATACAGCAGATGACAACCCCTCAGTCTCAAAGCCTACAACAATGACAGATCAAATTATTAAATGAATTACAAACTTTCACCTCAAATGTTTATACACAGATACAGCACTGGACTATGGGCTCTCCTACCAAGCTCCTCCAGTGAGGGCACACCAAACTTCTCATCATGGTCATCGTTGATAGGTGTGGCACACCTGCCCATGATCTCAGCAGTAATGGTTTCTGCTGGTGTTTCCACAGGGTCCATTCTGCTGATGAGTGCCTGGAACCGCTTGTAGGTGAGAGGAGACTGTCCTCCATTCAGCTCAATGATTCTAATGAGAAAGAAAGGCAAAGAGAGCAATATGAAGATACAGACACATTAAATGCTATATTAAACAGTACATAAGTAAACAACATTAGATGCAAATCGTTTTTGTTTTAAAATAATTAGTTTGGCAAATGAAACTCCATAAACCAACATATGTTTGGCATCCAATGTTTTATTATTTAGTCTGCTGGATATGTGAAACTGACCCTGCTAAAAATCACTCAGTATTGGGTATTAATTGCTTAAATACAACCCCCAGCAAATAAATAAGTAAATAAATAAATATAACATTCCTTTTTGTTATTGCATTAAATTATATACATTTTATAAGGACTGTTTCTTATTGTGCTACCCTTAGAAAGCCTCAGCATAATCTATGCTCAGCTAGAGCTACATAGCTGGCAGAAATCAGTGTGTGAGTCAAGCCATATGGCTGTGTATGGAAGCACCCACAGAACAGAGACTTACTTGTCTAGATCATAGAGTGTGTGGGAGATTCGGACAGTGACCTCTACCCCTGCTTCACTGGCCAGCTTTTTAATAGCTGCGTCCCGCTCTTTCCCAAATGGTTCAGAGTCATACTCATATGACAGACGGGTGATCTTCCACTCCTGGGGCAGAGAAGAGAATTAGTGAATCAAACACGAAGAAGAATCTCTGTCACACACGCCTCTTTTCCAAGGACCTGCAGTTTTACTCTTACTGACCAACTGAGCAATGCAATAACACTGAGCTCCAGGCTATGTAAACAGAGCACAGATGTAACAAAGCAAGCAAAGCTTTCAGAACACCAATGTCTGAAATAACACTGACACCAGTGCCATCTAGTTGATATTTATGGGGTAGAGTGAATTCACTCTGCTTTGTCTCTTTACAATATTTTTGTGACAATTCTATCAGTTTGTATGTTGAAGCTGTAAAGTTTTATGTTTGTTTGACATTGTTGTCTACTCTCTCCCTTCTCAAAAATGACTGACAAAGCACACACACACAAAAAAACAATTCTCACAGCACAGGCATAAAATTCCATATGTGTTAATGTCTGACATCTATTCTGATAAAATATAAGAGTAAAATGTAAGTCTCGTTCAAATCTTAGTGAACAGGTAGTTTGTTTCAGAACTAATAAGCTTAAAGAATGTATTGTGTTTTCAACAAAAATAATGTGTGAGAACAGGTAAACAAGTTTTACTTGCCTTGAAAATCCTGGGAAAGACATCAGTTGGCTGGCCTCTGATAACAAACAGGCGAGAATTAAGTTTTCGAAGGCTGGCATCCAGATCCTCCAGACACTGCAGTAAAAACCTACAACACACAATAAAAGGGGACATTAACACCAGCGCTTGCGGAAGGTTTATGTGATGAAAGTGAATTAAGCCAGTAGAGGACAGTATTGGGAATGTTGCAATTAGAAAATTTAAAATCTATGCTTATTACCACTGGAGAGAGAGAAAAAAAAACCTACAGTTTTAGACATGCTTTATCTGCACTATTTATATTAACACCTGTGTGGATATAATATGTAAAGTGCAACAGTACTACAGCAAAAAAAAAGATTACAAAAATAATTTAATTTGTAAATACACAGCAAATTTTAATAATACATAGCAATGAGCATATTATTTAAATGAGATTTAAAAATGCCCCTGTAAAACTGTGTGCAAAATCAAATGTTGTTAAGTGTAACTCAGCTGTTCTAGATGAAACCTTATTAACCACTTGCAGACCAAAGGCATGTTTATGGATCTACACTATAGTGCCTTGTCCAATAAATGAGAGAATATTATAGAGAGTTATTTAATAGTTAATCATTTACTGCATTAATGAAAGAAGTTTTAACCATATATTTATTATACCACTATTGATCTTACGAGGTCATTGAAATCATTTGCAAAACCAAACACTTACTAGTGTCTCCACATGACCAAAATCCTTAAGGGTTACTGGTTTCCTTCATTAAATGCAATAAATCTCCCAAGTTCATTTTAAACAAGAGTGATCATTAATCTCACGGTTATTAGCTTTTACTGAAACATGGGTCGAGTTTTTTAATTAAGTTAACACTCCTATAAATGGGTCTGACATGTGCCCCATCCAATCCTCTACAAAAATATTTATAATACCTCCCTGATATCTGTTCTTTTTTTAATGCTCAAGTCTGTGACCTTCATAATTAGCCATGTCCTGGAATGATTATATTCTAGCTCTATTCACATATCAAACACAGTTAGACTCATAGGAGCCAAATCCTGTCTGAGCTGCAGCTGTAACTCTTTTGACCTATCAGATGCAACACAGCAAGACTGGGTCAGCAGGGCAGAAGCCAGCCCAGTCTGTCTGCAGCCTTTCCACAGACGTCTGATCCACTCCAACCTGGCCTGGCCAGGGACATAGTGGCATAGGGTGCACATTCTTTGACACACTGGGTGAAACATTATAGCCTTCCATCTAGCCACAGGTGCACAGGAACACATTCATTCTAATGTCTTTAGCCTAAAAAAAAAACAAAACAGCCCAGCTGTTAATATGACAAAAACATATTTGAAGAAAAGCAGCAGGGGCCGTGGAAAAGGAAGAGAGAAAGAGAATCTAGGGCAGATTTTGTAACTTGTATAAGTCAAAGATGACTCATTAGCCTACACAAAAGGTTTTTCGAAAGGACTGTACCAATTATTATTCTGTACAAAGCAGACACACCTACACATTCAGGAAGCTTGACAGCCAGCAGCACTGTTTCTCACATTAGTTCAAAGTATCCACATGATGTGAAGTGAACTGGATAGTACAGTAAGACACCTTGAAGGTAGTTTTAATGTGCTAGTCGAGCCAAGATACAACATACCCAGGGAATAGTGTCTACAGTAAGCGTGCTCGGTACAGGGCCTCTAAGCTAACAGTGTTTTTAAGCACAGTTGCCACGTAACAGTGGAAACCATAAGAGGAGTGGCGGCGCAGTGTTCGGAGGAGGGAAAGTAGGTCAGAATTGAGAGGGGAATGTGGTAACTGCCTCTGCTGACACACTGACCTAGTTCTGTCTGCTCTGCACCAGGGAGGGAGACATGGGGCTACTTGATGTTACATCACCAATGTATGGGAGTGAGCGGCCAAGCCTCCCACGAGGATCCCCCATCACACAGCCACATTCTTATTACTACAGCCAGGAGCTATTCTTATACAAGGACATACCTCTGCAACCGTTCCAAAGTTGGCCTGCAGGGTGTCAGTACATTGAGTTGTAGTTGTTGATACAAAATCTCTATCTCTATAATAAACCTTATATCACTAACCTCCATTCAGAGTTAACAATGTTTTTCCTTCTGCATAATGATTATTTTTGGAGATAATATGTTGTCAGTCAGTGGTAATATTGAATGAAATGAAAACATGCTATGAATTGGAGAACTGAGCATTCAGGTTATACTCTGCTGGTCAGTCAAGATCATGGTCAGTTAAGATTTAAATAAATGTAAAACTGGAGTTACAGGTTAAACTGTAAACTTAAAATCAAACAGATCTACACTGAATTTATGTGTAGATGGCTACATTTATTGGGAATATCACAATATTTTGATGCAATCTTGCACAGCAATTTCACCAGTGCTCAACCAACATTATTATTGTTAAATTAACACTGAGAGTGTTGACGAGAGTTAAATGTTTACACTCACAGTGTAATTTTAACAATAATAGTATTGATTTAACACCGAATTCATTATCAACAACCCTAAACATAACCCTAGCTCAAGTTATTAAATATCCATTAGGGACTGGCTTTTCACTGTATTTCAAAACATTAATTCATTAATAGTCTTGTCCATCCCTTAATTATATGACATTAAGTTACTTGTAGTAATGCTGGTAGAAGACCATGCTATCTCAGATAAACTAGTTGCTTAGAAATAGTTACAAACTAATGATACTATTTAATAACGTATTACTATTAATAATCTGTCTCTGACTACATTTTTCCATTGAAAACACAGGTAACTTGACAAAAATTGTTCAGGATGATAAACGAGGAGTAAAAATCTCAGGTTTGATTTACAGTGTTGTTTTACAGTATTGCTGTATTGATCTACGTTATTTCTTTTGAGCTCAATTTTTTCAGTGTATGTATGTAATGCCTGTGATGGACTGGCCAGGGTGTTCCTGCCTTGTGTCCAGTGATTCTGGGTAGGCTCCAGACCACAGTGGCTGTAATAATTCCCAAAATACTCACCCACCAACTCATTCATGTGTTCATTACTCACTCACCCACTCCCTCATTCACAAACTTAGACTCTCAGTCAGCCTTTGTCATTCATTTACTCACACATTTACGAACTGACAAGCTCATTCATTCATCTAACCTCTTCCTCACTCTTTCATACTTTTACACACTCAGACTACAACATTCAGGCACTCTGCCTGTCACTGACTCACTCACTCTCCCCAACTCCATCCCTCACTCGCCTCCATCTGTTGATGCCCACGCTGGAAGATCCTGCGAACCAAGGGTCCAGGATGTAGACGCAGCGCAGTGTGTCCGCCCCCGCCACAGAGTCTCTGAGCGCGGGGCTATCGTGCAGCCTCAAGCCCTTCCTGAACCAGTGCACCGTGTTCACCACCATCTCTCTCGGAGATATAGGTACAAGTAACCCGCTGACTTTAATAAAAATAACACTCCCGACCGCTGCACAACTCAGCGGAGAACTACCACCTTTAAAACGAACCCTTTCTTCAACGTGGAATCGGTTTAACCTTGCTCCAGGAAAACTTTCCCCATGTTGTTGATGTTGATGTCGTTGAAACTGGCGGTGGCTCTAGACGCGGCTGTGTGCCGAATCATCCAGACCCTGCTCACATAAGACTGTGGCTTTAACAGACCGGGAGCTCTCTGACTGGATATGGATCGTTTTTTCCAGAAACAGCAATGTATTCGAATATATATTTATATATATAAATCAACGAACAAAAAAAAAACGAAAGCTGCGTTCAAATATAGGAACAGCTGCCCAGCATCCCAGTCAGAGCTAAGCCCAGCGAGCAAATGCAAACCGTCCTAGAAACGCCCGAAATGTCAAGCTAGACTCGGAACCCGTCCATAACTCGCCAAGGACCGATCTGCGCGGTGTTTGGTCTCGTACTCGGGGCTGTTTGTGTTTCGTTGCCCTTTTGTGAATGTCAGCGTTTATTCAGTGCGTCACTGGCTCCGCCCACGCCCCGGAGAGTTCGACGCTGATTGGTCAGAATTATTCGCACACGTAACTTAAAGTCACGTTTTTTTGGTGTGGCCAAGATGCCATCAAAACATATCTGCGTCCAGGACTCAGACACGGTTAGTTTACCGACAGAGCGCGACAATATTGAGTGTACGTGAGGTATAAGAAGTTTAAGTCATTTTTTAAAGTTCTTCTGCGCGTACAACCGCAAATAAATACATGCGTGCAGACAGGCTTATTTAGGCGTGTTGGTCTGTTCTGCGCTCTGATTGGGCAGAGCTCGAGCACCCGGATGAGCACATGAACAAAGCCGAGAGGCTGGATGTCCGCACAGCTCCGAGCTGAGGCTGAGGCGTGTTAGTACACGCTGTCTTTATCTGTACTGGGCCAAAGACCTGTTATAAAAGATCAGCTGCCTCCAGCAAAACACATTGTGTGAAAAAATAAAACAACATAGAGCATGCACAGCCAAAACATTAAAATAACCTCATTTATTATTATTATTATTATTATTATTAGTAGTAGTAGTAGTAGTAGTAGTATATTTAACATTTAATTAATTATTTTAAAATATATATATTTATTGTACATAGCTCCACTGACCATGCAGGTGCAAATTGTTGACAGTGCAGACCATGAAGTTACAAACAGTAATCCATCTGTTGGATTCTTAGCACTCTTTTAGCATGTTTTTCAATCTTCAGTGGTCAGGGCCCCAGCAATACCACAACAGTGCAGGTATAATTTGAGGGCTCACCCTCAACACAGCAGGGACAGCAATGTGGTGTTAGTATATTTGTGTTTGTTGTGCTGGCAGTGGATCAAATACAGCAGTGCTGGTGGAGTTATTAAACAACTCAGAGTCACTGCTGGACTGAGAGAATTCCAGAATTTTTGATGTTCTACTTTTAATTGGGTGGTACAGTGGCACAACAGGTATAATAAATCAATATGTTTATTTTTCATAATGCTCCCCAGTTTGGAGACATTTCCACCTTAAGTGATCTCAAACTGCAAAAATAAGTCAATATTATCCACATATGGAGCAGTAATAGATCAATATCCTCATTTCAGTTCTTGCTTTTCAAAGTTTGGAGTACTCTCTTTTGTCTAAAATATACAGACATTTATGTAAAACTACTAATATTTCATATTTTATATGGTCTGGCTGATAAAACGTGCTGTATGTGATAGCTATAATTCAGTTCCCTGTTCCAGCTTTAATGAGTTGGCCTGTTTAGTTTAGTTTAGTGTATATTTCGGTTTACAAAACGAATACAGTATATGTATAAAAATAATAATAATAATTACCTAAGAAGACGACAACAATAATGGTAACAAATATTAAATTAATAGACATGACAGTCAAAACAAAATACAAACCAAAAAGGTATAGGTGAAGCATTAGCTTATTGTGCCTACCCCTTTTACATAGCTAATTAACATTCCTTTTACTTCCGTATTTAGACGATACAAAACCACCATGGAAAGAAAACATTCCGCATTTTTTTACAATGATAATTCCTTGGTTCTATGAGTGCTTACCACCTTATGTTTTAACATTTTTTAAAACTTGCCAAGTGAGCTACACATTTTTAGTTCCTTATCAAAACTATTCCACAAATTAACCCCCTTAATGGATATATATCTATTTTTTTATATATATTTGTCCTTGCTCTTGTTTTTGTAAACATACCTGTTCCCCTCAGTTCATATTTGCTCTCTTTAATTTCAAACAACCTTTGAACACAGTTGGGAATAAATTGTATTGTGCTCTGTATATTATTTGTGCAATATTAAGGTTAACTAGGTCACTGAATTTTAAAGCCTGTAAATTAATAAATCGTTTGTTGGTTGGTTCATAATAATCCTTTCAATTTACAATTCTTATAGCGTTCTTTTGTAGCATGATAATTTGTTTAATTATGATTTTATATATGTTTCCCCATATTTCCACACAGTAGGTCATGAATGGAACTATGAAAGAACAGTACAGTATATAAAGTGATTTCTCATTCAGGATATTTTTAATTTCATATAATACTGCAATTTTTTAGAGATATTTGTGTTTATTTGTGTTTACAAATATTATAAGTGGGTTCTAACCTAATTTATGATCAATGATCACACCCAGAATTTTGTTTTCATACACTCTTTCTATTTCTACATTAATGGAATGATCATAAGTTTGACTTAATTCTTGATTTGTCTAGTTCTGAATATAATAAACTTTGTTTTATTTAAATTCAGTGATATCTTGTTAATATCAAGCCATTTCTTTAATATTCCCAATTCCATTTCCACTGAATTCAGAAGCTGTTCCAAACTTTTTCTAGGGTAATATAAATTTGTGTCATCAGCAAATAAAACAACCTTTAACAAATTAGACACTTTGCAGATATCATTTATATATAACAGAAATAATTTAGGATCCCACAAGTGACCTTCAGAAGTTTTGATTTTCTGTTATTTATTTCTACTTATTGATATCTGTCACAAAGATAACTCTTGAGCCATGAATATGCTACTCCTTTAATACCATATCTCGCCAGTATTTTCATTAATAGGTTGTGATCAATTGTATCAAAATCTTTTTTTAAGTCTATAAACACCCCCACACTATATTCCTTATTGTCTATTGCAGTAGATATCTCTTCTACCAGTTGCATCACAGCCATCGAAGTGGACCTATTTTCTCTGAATCCATACTGTTGACCACTCAATAATGTATGTTTTTCTATGAACTTATCTAGCCTCTAGAGTCACCAATCCACCTAACAACGTGTGTTTTTGGACTGTGGAAGGAAACCGGAGCACCCCGAGGAAACCCACGCGGACACGGGGAGAACACACCAACTCCTCACAGACAGTCACCCGGAGCGGGAATTGAACCCACAACCTCCAGGTCCCTGGAGCTGTGTGACTGCGAAACTACTTGCTGCGCCTTAATGGTAAATGCATTCTATAATATTTTTTACCAATGTCATAATAGTTTCATTCCAATCAGTGGATCATTTATTTTAATTTTTTTTACAATATCCAATATTTCTTTTTCATCAGTAGTCCTAACAAAGATAGAATGAGAATTTTACAGAACTCTATTCATATCCACACCATGTTGATTTCTTGGTTCCACAATCTCCTTTGCTAAATTAAATCCAACATTTATAAAATAGTCATTAATAAAATAGTCATTATCAATTTCTGTTATTTTATTTATGACTTTATTATCTTGTTTTACAAAATTATTTGGAATTTCGGCTGTTCCAAATCCCTTTTTAATAATGCTATTCAGCGCATTCCACGTTCCTTGTACATTACTCCTATACTTCTCCAGTAACGTCTGATAATTTTCATTTTTACTAAATCTCATAACACTTATTAATTTATTTTGTTTATTTATATATGTCTTATATTTATTTTCTGCTTCTTTAGTTCTTTGTTTTAGGGACAATTTATATAGAACATATTACTTTTTACATGTGTTTGCTATTCCCTTGGTAATCCATGGTTTGCCCTCAAATTTATGCCTTCTTGAAAGATTTTTTAAAGGACAGTTTTGTTCATAAAGCTCAGCTAATATGGACAAAAAAGCCTCACATGCTTTGTTTGGGTCCTTGTTTTCATAAACCTCCAACTTTCATAAAGTTCATCTTGAGAGCAGCAATAGCTTCTGGTGTTCTGTGTTTTATCACTTTATAAATGTTTGTCCTATGTTCATGTTCTACATTAAGAACATTTTGAAAAATTGCAAAAACAGGAAAATGGTCACTTATGTCGTTTAGGAGCAGTCCACCTACTATTGCACTCCCAGTTCTGTTTGTAAATATGTTGTCAATCAATGTAGCAGTGTCTGTGGTTATTCTAGTTGGTTTTATGATTACAGGAAACAGGTTGTTGGTGTACACTCTATTGATAAAGTCTGTTGTTGTTCTATGTCCATTTGTACCTTTTTTGTACCTTTTTGTACAATTTGTACCTTTTTGTCATTCAGTTTGTCAGTCATCCCAGTTATTTTGTCATGGAATGTTTCAGGACAAGTTCCTGGGGTTCTCTATACACAACTAATTCATTTCTATAGTTACACATTCCATTATGTTTCCTATAGCATTTGACATACTTTTAACCATTACTGCACCTTAAATGTGTATCAACATACAAAGCAACTCCTCCTTCTATTTAATTGTTCCTATTAATGCTAAATAGCTCATATCCATCCAGTTCTACATCAGGGTCTTTCTTATTATCAAACCAAGTCTCAGACACAGCAATGACATTAAACTTTTTGAATATATGCAAATACTCCTTGATTTTAGGGAAGTTTCTATAGAGGCTTCTACTATTAAAATGTATTATTGATAACACACCTTCCATTTTCACACTATTAAATTGCTCTTTTGTGTAATACTCACAGTTATATTTGATGTTACTGTTTTCTTCTAAGGTTAATGTTAAACAGAACATGCATCCGAAAGCCAGTCAACACATTTCTGTTCGAGTAAAACATTGTGATGTGAAGCGGTGCTTGGCTGAAAGTGATGTAAGCACAAGAAGGTGCGAGCGGTGAAGTGTGTCCCATTTCTACTCTGAGATCAGACCCCTTGACACTTGATCCCGACACGCCCCTTTTGCTCACCTACAACAACGTAATCATATATCATAAGGCTTATTGTAAGAATTGGGACGGGGGAAGACTGTGGACGGCAAAATCCCGGACAGTTTTGGAACTGTCGGATGCCGGACGCATTTTAAAGGTCCAGAAAAGAGGACATCTGGTCACCCTATCTAAAATAAATTCGAGATGCCTCTGTCATGAGCAGAGAGAGAGAGAGAGAGAGAGAGAGAGAGACTAGCATGCCAGAACAAGATGGTTTATTTTTTTTATTGACATTTTTTTACAGACACTGGGGCTTCATAAACATTTGTTTTGTTGAAACATTCTCACATGTGCAGCATCACTGATGTGGTAGTGTTGCGTTAGTGACCCAGGTCCTGTGAGGGTCCTGACAATTAAAAGACATAAGGGCATAAACTTATACAGATCCACAAACGGACTATGTGGTAAAGAAAATAAGTACAAGAAATATACATATATACATATAATATATATATATAGGTAGTTTATATGTCATAATCATAAGATAATCATGCGAAGTTTCTGCATGCTTAATTTCCTTAGAGACATCCCAGTTTGACATACAAGATGAGGGAAAGAATATTTTGTTCTGATAAAGCACTGACATCAAACGTACACTTAGTTTGTGAGTTCTGTTGACGTTTAGAAATGAATATACAGACAAAACAAGCAGACAGGGTCTTTCAACAGAGACATAAAAATGACCACTACAGCCTTAAATGACTTAAGTCCATCTTCAAAACAGTAGCTTCAATTAAAAAATGGTAATTTACTGTACCTTACATATATATGTCAATAGGATGTAGACATGTGACCATGTGACATGTGACCATCTCCAAGACCATCACCATCCGCTCCAACCAGAAGCAGTGGATGAATGCAGAGGTGCGTCCGCTGCTGAAGGCTAGAGACGTTGCTTTCAAATCAGGCGACAAGGCGGCCCTGAGAACAGCGAGGGCCAAACTCTCCAGAGCTATCAGAGAGGCAAAACGTGCACATGGCCAGATCATTCACAGCCACTTCCAGAGCAGTAGAGACACTCGGCGCATGTGGCAGGGCATCCAGAGCATCACCAGCTACAAGACTACACCACCTGTTTGTGACGGAGATGCTTCCCTACCAGACGTGCTGGACCATTTCTACGCACGATTTGAGGCACAGAACAATGTAACGGCGAGAAAGTCCACCCCTTCTCCCAGCGACCAGGTGCTGTCTTTTACTGTAGCCGACGTGAGGAAAACTCTATGCAGAGTTGACCCCCGGAAAGCTGCTGGACCAGACAACATTCCTGGCAGAGTGTTCAGAGAATGTGCAGACCAGCTTGCTGATGTCTTCACTGATATCTTCAATATCTCTCTAAGCAGCGCCGTTGTTCCAACATGCTTCAAGAACACCACCATCATCCCGGTGCCTAAGAATTCTTCTGTGTCCTGCCTCAATGACTATCGTCCCATTGCACTCACACCGGTCATTACAAAGTGCTTCGAGAGGCTCATCATGAGGCACATCACGCTGCACCTGGCACTCACCCACCTGGACAAGAAAGACACATATGCCCGAATGCTGTTCATAGACTTCAGCTCAGCATTCAACACCATCATTCCTCAGCATCTGATCGGGAAGCTGAATATACTGGGCCTCAACACTTCTCTCTGCAACTGGATCCTGAACTTCCTGACTGGGAGACCTCAGTCAGTCCGGATCGGTAGGAACACCTCCAGCACCATCACACTGAACACTGGAGCCCCACAGGGCTGCGTGCTCAGTCCACTGCTGTTCACATTGCTGACCCATGACTGTGCAGCGATGCACAGCTCAAATTATATCATCAAGTTCGCTGATGACACGACTGTGGTGGGTCTCATCAGTAAGAACGACGAGTCAGCATACAGAGAGGAGGAACTGACTGGTGTGAAGTCAACAACCTGTCTCTGAACGTGGACAAAACCAAAGAGATGGTTGTAGACTTCAGAAAAACAAGGGGTGAGCACTCGCCGCTGAACATCGACAACTCTGCTGTGGAGATTGTCAGGAATACCAAATTCCTTGGTGTTCACCTAGCGGATGATCTCACCTGGTCCACTAACACCAGTAACATCAAAAAGAAAGCCCAGCAATGCCTCTACTTCCTGCGAAAGCTGAAGAAGGCTCATCTCCCCCCTCCAATTCTCACCACTTTCTACAGAGGAGTCATCGAGAGCATCATGACCAGCTGCATCACTGTCTGGTTTGGAAACTGCACTGGGGCAGATCGCAAGTCCCTCCAGCGGATCGTGAGGACAGCTGAGAAGATTATCGGTGTGTCTCTTCCCTCCATCACAGACATCTACACCACTCGCTGCACCCGCAAAGCACTCAGCATTGTGGGAGATCACACACACCCTTCAACCTACTGCCGTCTGGAAAAAGGTATCGAAGCATTCGAGCCCTCACATCCAGACTCTGTAACAGCTTCTTCCCACATGCTATCAGACTCCTAAACACCTAGAGACTGAGACTGGACTGAAAGAAGCACACACACACACACACACACACACACACACACACACACACACACACACACACACACACACTTCACACAAACACTGGTCTGTTGGACTGTAAATGAGTGTACTGTTTTCACATATCCGGTTTACATCATGTTTACATCCAGTTACCGTTTACAGCACAAATACACTTTAAATTGCAATGTCTCTCTCCCTCACCCCCTCCGTACTTATGGTTTTTGCCTTGTCTTGTATTAGATTGTATTGTATTGTACTGTAGGGACATTGTTTTTTATTTTTCTTAGCCATATCTTTTGCACTTTAATGTGTATGCACTGTTTTATGTTGCACTAGATTTGTACTAGTTGCACTTTAATGTTGTGTATTGTTTTGTGTTCTATGTCCTTTGCACTTTAATGCGTGTGCACTGTTTCATGTTGCACTAGCTTTACACTAGTCGCACTTTAATGTTGTGTAATGTCTTATGTAGCACCTTGGTCCTGGAGGAACGCTATTTCGTTTCACTGTGTACTGTAAATACTGTATACTGCTGAAATGACAATAAACTTCTTGAACTTGAACTTGAACATTGTAGTGCATGTACATTACTTACCGAATATTGTACTTCAGATGTCAAAAATGGCACTTGTTGTGTGGCAAACACTTAAAAAAAAACTGTGTGGCGAATTTGTGCCCCTCATCTAGCTGTGCAGTTGAACTGGTGTGGCAGAGGAGAGAAAATGGCCATCAAAAACACACGCCTCAAAGACACAACTGTTTGCAGGTATACAATATATTTTGTTTATATATCTTGTTTGTGCACCTTCTGGTCCACTAGTCCTGTAGTAATTTTCTAACCACAGGATCATAACTGGATGGATAGACCCTTGCACTGGTAAACATAAGAAATTGTTGTTTGAAAGTTTATGAATCCATTAGCTTTATGTGAATGTATAAATAAATTTGATCTAAAAAAAAATTTGATCCCAAAATTTTTATTGGATTAATGTCTGGACAGCAAGCTTCAGACTAGAGGGTCACCGGATCAATGCCTAGGACAGGCAGGACAAAAATTCATTCATGGCTGAAGTGCCACTGAGCAAGGCACCTGTTGTTTATTTGCTGTATTGTGAAGACAGGTGATGGAAAAGAATCTCCGCAGACATGGTTAAAGGTGTAAATACATCTTTATTTACAGAAACAATGTCTTACGGGTTCTTAAGGATCCTGTGAGAGAGTTTTCCAGTATTCAGTGCACACTCTCTGGACTCTGTCCCATTCTTTCTCTCCTTTCTCTATTTTCTCTCTCCCTGCTCTTGGCTAGGACCCCGATCTATATGGTTCTTTCTCCTTTCCAAATACGGTGAACGTAAAGGTTGGTCTACATTTGCATGTTTAAGGGACTAAGGGAGGGGTAAAATTTATACTGTCCTATCCTCACTGACAGCTTATCCTAAACATTTTTCTCTTTGGAACACAGACACCGAGCATACATCTAAACATATAGAACAGTGAACATTTCTTAATACTGCACTTAAGGCCTTATGTTTAAATATACGTCACACCTAACCCCTAACCAGGCCCCAAAAAATCCCCAGCCACCAAGCCTACAATTGTGTGTGTTCACTGTCCCTAGTGTGTGTGAAAAATTGCCCACTAGTGTGTGTTCACTACCACATATGATAAATGCAAAGAAACAAACACTTTTAGGAGATTAATAAATTCTGTTGAATTTCAGTTCACAGATGAATGCCTTACCATTCTCATGTGGAACGTTTTAATATGCTAAAAATTCATAGCTCTGTCAAAAGATGATAAGCTATTGCATTAAAACAACACCATTTGGAACCACTTCCACTTTCACTTGGAATGCAGTGTTCAGTTTTTGACAAACATGTTGTCTCTCATCTCCCCAACAAATCTCCTGACCTATGCTTATTGATTCTTACACAAAACTAAACACTGGCATGCATATTCATGTATAGACATTGTACTGCGTATGTACAGGGGTTGGACAATGAAACTGAAACACCTGTCATTTTAGTGTGGGAGGTTTCATGAATAAATTGGACCAGCCTGGTGGCCAATATTCATTAATTGCACATTGCACCAGTAAGAGCAGTGTGAGAAAGTTGAGTTAGCAGAGGGTAAGAGTACAGTTTTGCTCAAAATATTGCAATGCACACAACATTATGGGTGACATACCAGAGGTCAAAAGAGGACAAATTGTTGGTGCACGTCTTGGTGGCACATCTGTGACCAAGACAGCAAGTCTTTGTGTCTTATTGTTCTCTGATGAGTCCACCTTTACTGTTTTCCCCACGTCCGGGAGCGTTACGGTGTGGAGAAGCCCCAAAGAAGTGTACCACCCAGACTGTTGCATGCCCAGAGTGAAGCATAGGGGTGGATCAGTGATGGTTTGGGCTGCCATATCATGGCATTCCCTTGGCCCAGTACTTGTGCTAGATGGGCGCGTCACTGCCAAGGACTACAGAACCATTCTGGAGGCCCATGTGCATCCAATGGTTCAAACATTGTATCCTGAAGCCGGTGCTGTGTATCAGGATGACAATGCACCAATACACACAGCAAGACTGGTGAAAGATTGGTTTGATGAACATGAAAGTGAAGCTGAACATCTCCCATGGCCTGCACAGTCACCAGATCTAAATATTATTGAGCCACTTTGGGGTGTTTTGGAGGAGCGAGTCAGGAAACGTTTTCCTCCACCAGCTTCACGTAGTGATCTGGCCACTGTCCTGCAAGAAGAATGGCTTAAAATCCCTCTGACCACTGTGCAGGACTTGTATATGTCATTCCCAAGACGAATTGATGCTGTATTGGTCGCAAAAGGAGGCCCTACACCATACTAATGAATTATTGTGGTCTAAAATGACAGGTGTTTCATTGTCCAACCCCTATCTATATATATATATATATATACATACACACACACACACACACATATATATATATATATATATATAATAATGTTTAGCTTGTTTTCCTGCCATCAATGATGAAAAGGGATCAGATAGTTGGGTCATGAATAATTCTCAGAACAACAATAACAGCTAAGCTACATGTTTGTAGGAAGTGTGTATTGCACAGGTAGATATGGGCAGAGAAGATGGGAACTGATAAAACTGCAGCAACAAATGGGTTACAGTTGTACCTACAAAGTGCACCTCTATGGGAGGTGTACCTGGTAAAAAGGTTAATGAGCATAATTAAATGGCTAATTTTGTTCATAAGTACAAAATAAACTGGAAATTTTATATAGATTTAGAATGATGGTATTCACTTTAAACATACTGGGCTTTGCAGAGTGGACACACATAGTCTCCTCTTGGTCTTTTAGAGAGACCCACATTTGAAGTGACTCCATCTTCAACAGACATCACAGACCACCCACCAAGCCTGTCCTGTAGGATTGTTGCACCATGGAAGGTCACATACTGACTGTGAAGGAGGCCCCTTGGTATTCCACAGCAGTTTGTGAGTCACATATATTCTCACTGCAAGTGCATTGCCTGACTAAGGCTGGCAGGATTCATGTTTCTTGTGAGGGCATTCTATAGACATAAATAAAGAATGGGATTATTATTTCTTGTGTGCAAAATTTTCAAACCTAACCAAATCAATATATCTATTCCCATTTTGAGATTGTTGTAGTAGTATTATAAAAATATTTAATTTTAGATAAAAAAATAAAACAAAATAAAAATGTGTTCTAAGGACATTACATAAAATTCACACTATATTAGCACATAGATTTGCTTATTTCAAGCATTTTCCATATAATTAGTCTTGAAATTCCTACTATCCTGAAGTTAAACTATATTATTTTAAGCTTACAAGAATATAAAATAAGAAATATTAGATACAACACTGGTTGCAAAAAAACTGTGCAAAATGTAAATTAAAACAATGTAATGATGTCCTGTGGTTTGACAAATCAAATTTTTTTTGAAAAAAAGTTTTTTGAAAAGTTTTTTGAAATCATGAACGCCAAGTTCCTTGCCCATGTCACCAAGATAATGCCTAGACCTTCTGCATGGACTAAAAACAGTAAGAGTCCAGCCTCCCTGGCCTCCCTGCAGTTTTTAATCAGTCACTCACTTGCACAGCATTTCATTTTTTTGGGAAACCAGGTTGAATAATTGACTAGATTTAGGATTTAACATTTTTTGTAGTGTTGTCCATTTGACAGTTTTGCTGTTGGTGAAGGTACTTTGAGATACACATCAAAATAAATATATCAATGGTTGCCCATCACTGCATAGCTTACCAGAATTACAAAAGCCCCACAGCTGCTGCCATCTTCTTGTCTTGCCGACACGAGGTTACCGACTCTCCACTCCCCTGCAAGCTCATTTGTGACTTTGCTCCTTGCATTCATGTAACTTGTGTGAACACAAAATCCAATGAATAATACAGATGTTAATATCTCTATCTAACAACAAAATCATTACCAATTTAAACAATGGGTCAACATTAATCTCAATTGATATTTTAGCAGAATGATCACATTTAATTCCCAAAGGTAATAAAACATGCTTCCACAGTGTCAGATATTTGTCATTTCTCACACAACTGCCTCCAGAGTCCAGAATGGATACTTTCATTCTGGTAACATCTGCTGCCAGAGGACCCAGTGATTTGAGTTGGTATTAATGGGGGAAATAAATCCACGTCAGCTGGGAGAACTGAACCTGGTGTGCACAGAGGATATGTCAGCATAAATGTCCATATGAACAACAAATTAATGAAATTAACTATGCATAACTAACAGACTAATGGGACAGCTATCCAGATACAAATAGTTGTTGACTGATTGTGATAAACCCAAAAGCAAATAGATTAACAAAAAAAATAGTTATTGGGGCTTAACCAGGTTTGATGTGGTGAGAGGTGATATTTTCACCAAGAGCTATCAGGAAGTGAAAGTGCTTGTGACTACCAGGGAACCAAAAGAGGAGGATAACAGATGTAAAGGAAAAGGAGAGAAGAGAGAATAATAGTTTAAAGAGGAAAAAAGGTGGAACAGGGGGATATAGAATCCCAACAGCGCTGTGTTCTCCAGACAACGGGAGAACAGAGTAAAGATACAGGGGTTGGACAATGAAACTGAAACACGTCATTTTAAACCACAATAATTTATTAGTATGGTGTAGGGCCTCCTTTTGCGGCCAATACAGTGTCAATTCGTCTTGGGAATGACATATTCAAGTCCTGCACAGTGGTCAGAGGGATTTTAATCCATTCTTCTTGCAGGATAGTGGCAGCTTCAGTTAGTTTCAGTTTCATTGTCCAACCCCTGTATATTGTGGGAGATTAAACCCAAGATTTAAACAGCGCAAAAGTAAGCAAGAGCTTCTTTTGAAGAAGGAAATACCAATTACCAGCAAGGTCTGTCATGCAGTTTCTTTTGGCAGAGACCTTCTGAGGTTTTCTGCAAGAAAGTGTACAACAGAAGCTACATTCTTCAACAATTCCTTATTCATGCAGAGGTATGATGCATCTTGAAGAATTTTCAGTTTTTCTCACAATATTTGCTGAGCAGAGTCAACACCAAAAACACTTTGTTTATCTTGTTTACATCTTGTGCTATCTTCATTCATTATCTGTAACCGCTTATCCAGTTCAGGGTCGCAGTGGGTGAGCCTACCTGGAAGCATTGGGTGCAAGGCGGGAATACACCCTGGAGGGGGCTCTTGTGCTATCTTCTGAAAACAAAATGAAGATAGCCACATTGGAAAAAAGAGAGACATAGTCTGTGTCATCATCCATTGTGTGTTTCTTTTCTTCTAAGGTTTTCTGAGTTTCATTCAACAGAGCATCCTGGTCTAAGGTCATATATGGACTGTTGGTGTACTTGGAGCTCAACATTTCCCATGAAATTTCAGAATTGCTAAAAATGTGTTTGCAAGGGAGAAATGTAGACTTTTGGGACACACTCTCAAACTGAAAATCTATGATCATTACCCAGATCCACAGAATACCACTGAGCTGACAGTTCACTCTTAACCTGAAAGCATCCTTTCCCAAGGTCATGCACTTTTTCTGCTCCATAACAAGAGGAAGCCTCAACAGCTTTAAGCAAATGCTTAACAAAATCTCTGGGGCGGTTCCTCAAGAACTTTGGGATAAATCCGCTGTATAAGTTGCACTCACTGCTATAGCAATAATTTAGTTTAGCATAAGACAGGAGCTGTTTGGGTACAAATTCTCATACAATTGTTTGGGCCAATGAAGAAACTGTATTGGACCCTGAAAGCTTTAGATTAAAACACTTCAGCAAGTTGTTCATTGCCTCAATGTCATTATTTGTTGAATCCATGAGGTGCAAATGCTCTACACCACCTCTGTGTAAAGAAAAAAAGAGGGGGAAAAATAAAAACACACACATACTAAAAATATTTAGTACATATAACAAAATAGATTGTTATACATAAAGTGTGTCCCAGATAATTCAAATGCAAGTTTTCAAACTGGAATAAAGAAGTGTTAATCTGCTCAGTTAAAGTAACCCCTTTATGTTGTTTTTGAGTTCAGTCACCATTTAGTGTATTTTTATTTTCATTTTATATAATTCTAAGTCTAAAAAAAAAAATCACTTTTCACAATTATTGTACTGGAGAATGCATAACAAAAACATACAAAGACATGTAACTGCAATTTAAAATTCTTATTCTTCTTGTTCTGGAATTACGTTTACATTTATATGGAGTTTAATTACTCACTTATCTAAACAATAATAAAAACAAAAGCACTTCAGTTGAACACCAAAAATGAGAAATGGCCATCATCTAGCTAACATTGACATATTAGTCCTGTAGACAAAATTTAAAACACTCTTAATAGACCAGAAAAAAACTGTGTTGCTCAAATGTTGCTTTCTGGTGGTTTAAAAGACGTGATTGAGATATCCTAAAAATCCTTAGGAGCAATAGCATTGCCAAAAATGAGGCATGAGATACAAAAGGGACAAAAAATTAAAAAGACATTTCACTGAGATCCTCTACTAATACCCAGAAGTGACTTTTTCTCAGTAGAAATAACTGAGCAGCAGGACAATTGGCTAAAATCTCATTTATCTCTTCATCTGGTCTCACTGTAGTCTAGGATAAACTAGTAACATCACACAAACATTCAAACTGTACATTAGGTCTAGTACCTCGACAATTGACATTGCTTTGTCAACACTCCATAAAATATATGACATTAAGGGAAGTTACTGAACTCATTCTCTTTGAAAAAACATTATCTCCTTTATGCCAAGCCAACTTCTCTCTACATAGTGTCTAACTGCAGCATTAGTCTTATACAGACAACTGTCATTCAAATTCTGAATCTCCCTAGCACATGCTTCTTCACTAGAAGTAGTGGCCACACTACGGAGGTGGCTGAGCAGTTCACTTCTTTCATGAGCTGACATATTGTTCTTGCCTGGAGTAATAAAATTCCAAATCACTGACACTGTTACTATGCTACCTGAATGCTATATTTATTCTAGAAAAAGATAAAATGATAAAATAAAAAGATCTTACTTTCTCTCATTCACCAAATCCAGGCCTGCTCTCGATGCTTCATGAGGAAAAACTAACTGGAGTGCCTGGTATTCTTGCTCAGAATAATCCAGCATGAAGTATTTGGGGTTCCATTCTATATTCCGCTGGTGCAAAATGCAGAGTGCCTCAGAGATGGCTTGAGTGGTTTCACTTTCACAAATAAATTATGCTACAAGTTTATACATTTGTTCTCACAACCACCAAAAAAAAGGGGTAAGGCAGTTTTGCTTGTTTTGTAGGTTGCATCAAGAAGTATATCGCTGCAGAAGTCTGTGATGTTCTGTAGTCTGATGCAAAAATAAGAATGTATTTTGTACAGTTTTTGCAGGAACAGGTTCCGTACTTAAGTTGTAAGTTTCTTCTGTGGATTCTGGTGTGCTTGGAAAACTCTCCTCTGGGAGCCTGGGGGTTGCCCAGTGAAATCAGGATTTCACTAGGCAACCATTATCCACCTGTGCTTCTCCATTGTCTTCAAATTCAGATTCAGTGCATTTTCTAAAAAAAAAATGCCCTCCAGCCCTGGAAGTCGGTATACCCCAGTGCTGCGAAACCTTCAAGCCCAAAGTTTGGGGACACTTATTAAAGGGACGGTTCGCCCAACCTCCCTGGAAGTCTAAGATACTTCCACAGATCCTGGTGCTGCGCACCAATAAGGCAGAGGAATGGTGAACCTCTGGGCTTAAGGGGATGGTAGGATGGCCTGCCCTCTGGAAGTCCCCAGAAATTAAAGTCTTATAAGAGACACTGGAAGAACTGAGCTTAGACTTCCATAACCCCGATGTTTCAAACTGATAAAGCCAAAAGATGAACGCCCTTCTGGACTTTAAAGGGATGGTCTGACCAACCTCCCTGGAAGTCTCTGATACTTCCATAGACCCTGGTGCTGCGAATCCGTCAAGGCAGAGGAGTGGTGACCCTGTGGGCTAAGGGGATGGTATGGGTGGCCTCCCCTCTGGAAGTCCCCAAAAATTAAAGTTGTACAAGAGACACTGGGACAACTGAAAAGACTTCCATAGACCCCATTTAAGACGAAAATTCAGTATCACTGGGAGATAATATAAACTCAAATAACCACATAAAAGTGTGTGTGTGTGTTGCCCTCCAGGGTGTATTCCTGCCTTGTGCCCAATGATTCCTGGTAGGCTCTGGACCCACCGCGACCCTGAACTGGATAAGGGTTACAGATAGTGGATGAATGAAAGATAACCATGAGCTACTGCTTGAAATTTGAACTGTTAAATGTTTTAACAGTACATTTGTTCAGGTTTTGTATGTTAGTTACTGGTAATATTAGCTAGCATCCAGTTAGAATTCCTTTTATTTGTCCTTTACACACTTTTGTAACAGTCTTTATGTACAAGGTTGCCAAGGCATTCATGATCATGCTATTTTTGTGACCCAACATGGGGTTTGAACTCTGAACCTATAGGACAAGAGGGCAGTAGCTTTAAGGTTATGCCACAAGTGACTTGTGAACCCCTGGCACATCTTGAGCCTCTTGAAAAGGTGAAGTTATATGAAATCAAGCTCCAGGCTTGCAAGTATTTCACATCCTTTAATTTTCATAATTAAACAAAATGAAAATATATTTAACATTCAGTTTTAGGTTGACATTGGGGAAAAATGTTTTATATTTGATCACAATGGGAAAATCCATAATACAGTTGAAGAAATTATTATTTACAACAGTACTGCACTGATTGATTTAGGTACTCCAGCCAAAAAAGATGAAATAATTATTTTATTTCAAGACTCCACACATTATTCAGTAACAGTTTTGAGAAAATCTGGTTAAAATTCAGATATTAGTTTAAAATGGAGTATTTTCAAACTTTCATAAACTACAAAAAAAAAAAACTACCAAATCTAATAATAGGAAGAAACATCTGAACAAATCTGAACGCACCAGAGTGCTTGAACCCTAAATACAGAGGCTGCAGTCCAATATGAAGAGAATGATAATGAACACTAGATGGCAGACTACTGCCAAAAAACTGAAGCTATATTATATAAAGGGTGCAACAAGACAATTAAAGCCTAAAGAAACGATGGTTTGTAGGCGAAAGTGCAATAAATGGGTTAATGAGTCTCTCTATACAAGTTTTTATTCATCACACTGGCACTTGGACTGAAATCAGTTTCAATGTTGAAGTTTAATTAAAAAAATTCTTTCACAGATGAAATGGGACCCCATGTATTGCTTAGTATTGCTCATGCTCTAGCTGCAGATGTTAAGAAGACACAGTCTTCTACATGCTACGGTGCAGCTCAAAAACATTAATAGACCCTGTGCTTAACTTCATTTTTAAATGTTTGAATGCTTCAGGGATTCTACAAAATTGAAACATCTGCATGCTATGTTCTGATCTTCATCTCCCTCTGAGAGACATGAATGACCTTCACAGTCAGTGTAAATGCCTTTGAGCCCAAAAGAAACCCCCATTCAGTATAAGTGATACATTATGCATGCCATTTATTATTAATGAGCAAGAGTATGGTTACATTCAGCTCTGGACAAGACAGGTGTGTCCATGTGATCCCTGCTGATTCTCTTTAGACACATTTTATTCTCCAGTGGATTTACAGAGACATATTTCAGGAGAAATCTTATTTATCTGGGCCCAGTTTCCCAAAAACCTGCGGTAAGATCAATTTAAAAGGGAATGAAAGACTGTTCAGGATGATGCTCACTCTACCCCATTTATATTTTATGATTTAAATTCTTATTTGGTAAAGAGTGGCTTTAATTAGTCTCGAAATTCAGTTAAAATTTAGTCTCATGCATTTTACAATTCTGATAATTCAGAGTTCATTTTTCAACTGTCTCCAACTAAAAATTGGTAAATCAGGACCAATAAGAAGAAGGACCAGTGCTTTGTTTCAGCTTTAGCTTTGTACTCCTGGCTCTGTCAGGGAGCTGGAAGAGTACAACAGCAGTCAGATGGGCTCTCAGCGTTTTTTTTAACTCCACCTGTATTCAGACAAACCATGCCTTCTTTGCTGTGATTGGTTTACAGAATCCTGCCCTCTGCACTAGGATTGGTTAGAAGTAGTAGCAGTGTGAGAGTGACACACAAGTAACCTGACAATTCTCAAGCCACACCCTTGTAATATCATTTACCAGTCCTACCTTTAGCTGTCTGCTGACTTGTGGAATAGTTTTGGTGTTGTGTTGGTAAAGTCTGAAGTGTCCAGATAAGTTTGAAATTAAGAGTATCTAAGTTTACTGAACAATATAAAAAACAATTTAGAGGGGAGAGTTTTAGTTGCAACAGTAGGCTAAGACACATATAGAAACAGTAATAGTATATTTAAATACTTCATTACCCCAAGAAAATTGTGAGTGTAATGCCCTATTTCTCCAGTAAATTTTAGGTCAAATAATAGCAGGGCAGTGGCACTAAATGACACCTATAATTTGGTTTTCTTACTAGTTTACATACCAGAGAAAAATTTAATATTTAATATATTTTTTAGACAAAACTATCAATAATTCACATACAGCTTAAAGACATGGGCTCAGGAAAGCTGAACAACCATTGTCACACTGTGCTACTGCGTCCAATATACAACCTGAATTTCTCTTACAAAAGGAGGTCATAGGTCAACTCTAAGCAGAAATGCTGCTTCTTTGTTCTTTGGGCCCAAGCTCATCTCAGATTATATGAAAGAAAGTGGAAATAAATGCTGTAGTCAAATGAGTCCATATTTCAGCTTGATTTCAGGAAAAACATTGAAAGATGTTGAGTTCTTAGTGTCAAAGACTAAAATGACATTGTATGGGAACACCTCAGAGTCCACAGCATGAGTGACTTGTGAAGACACCATTGCAATGGAAGCATGTACTGGGATTTTAGAAAGGCATGTAGCAAAATCTTAGGCTGAGGTTCAGTAGTAATAGGCCTACTGCCATATTTAACATAACCCCTTATAATTATACCCTTCCTGCCTTTTGTCCATTGTTCAATGTCCCTATGCCCACACAGCCAAAATTAGACTTCTATAGGACTCAAAGAGACTGAAGAACAAAGAGCAATCTGAGACCACCCCTCAATGCAGAATCTCTTCAGCTCCTCCAGGGTTCATGGTGGTCTCTTTTCTGATAGGGGACTGGGGTGGCCTTCTGTGAATGCCGCCAAAATACAGTATATTGCCAAAAGTATTTACATACATATGAACTTGTGTGACATCCTATTCTTAATCCATAAGGTTTAATATGATGTCAGCCCAACCTTTGCAGCTACAACACCTTCCCACCAGGTTTAGGAGTGTATTTATGGGAATTTTCTGACCATTCTTAAAGAAGCGCATTTGTGGGGTCAGACACTGTTGTTGGATGAGAAGTCCTGGTCATTACCTTTGGTAATATTTTCCAAAGGTGAAGGTCAGGACTCTGTGCAGGCCAGTCAAGTTTTTCCACACAAAACTCATTCATCCATGTCTTTTTGGACCTTGCTTTGTGCACTGGTGCACAGTCATGTTGGAATAGGATGGGGCCAACCCCAAACTGCTCCCATGCAATTGTCTAAAATCTCTTGGTATCCTGAAGCATTAAATATTTCTTTCACTAAAACTAAGGGGCAGAGCCCAACTGCCAAACCCAGGCGTATCCATCAGATTGCCATACAGAGAAGTGTGGTTTGTCACTAGAGTCCAGTGGCAGTGTGCTTTACACCACTGCATCTGACACTTTGCATTGAATTTGGTGATGTAAGACATGGACGCAGCTCCTCGGCCATGGAAACCCACTCCATGAAGCTCTCTACGCACTTTTCTTGAGCTAATCTGAAGGCCACATTAAGTTTTGAGGTCTATAGTGATTGTCTCTGAAGAAATTTGGCAACCTCTGTGCACTATACACCTTACAACATTTAGAAGCAAGGAACTTTCACGACTATGTTGTACTATGCTGGAATTAACTGAGCTAATGAGAGCTATTCACTCTTTCACAAATGTTTTTAGAAGCAGTCTGCATGCCTAGGTGCTTGTTATACACTTTTGGCCATGGAACACCTGAATTCAATGATTTGGATGAGTGAGTGAATACTTTTGGCACTAAAGTGTAGCTTGTTTTGTGATGTTACTAGCTAAACTTCAGAGGGAGCTTTGCTAATGGAAAAGCTACCAGAGATAATGTCTCAAGAAGGCGAGCCGAGAAGGTACCATGCAGTGGAAAAGCAACAAAAGTGCCCTGATTAATAGCTAGCAAACGCTAAGGATTTACTTCTATTTTTATAGAAAAAAAAAACCAAGGTATTCTAAGGCCACTGCTCCTCGGGAGCTGGGATGACTGCTGGCCACTCTGGATGGGTAAGTGCTCGTTGTCCCAGTGCACTAAATTCACAAAAAGCAGCTAACTTTCCTGTATTGTCCTTTCATGTATCACCCCTATGATGTTTAGCTTCTTATGGTATATTGTCACGTAGCAGTTTTAATTTCTCTACATAACTGGCCACATATTTAACAAATTAGAACATCACCTCTCTAACATCTCTTCCAGAAACCCATTCAGGTTCCACTGGCACTGAACCCTTTGTGATGACATTCAAATGCTGGAATATGGAACATGGAATAAGATTAAAAAAAAACTCTCTTACTTTCTCACTCTTCTCTCACACACTTTCTCACCCTTCTGTTACTCTCTCGGTCTCTATCATTTTCTTTACCCTTCTTTACTTGCTCTTATTCACACTCTCTCTCTCTCTCTACTCTCATTCTATTATTTCTCTCGCTGTCTCCTCTCTCAATCCCTCCAGCTCTACCTTCTCTCCTAAATCTCCCACTTTCTCTCACTCATTCTCTCACTCACCACAGTGGACTGCATTTGCTGAGAGCCCTCTCAGTGTTGGGCTTCACATTTATCGAGGACCTCATATTTCCTGAGCATTTACAACGTTATTTTTTTCCACAAGTGTAAACGAATGTAACTCGACCCATTCAGGCACCTCTTTACCTGAGCTCAGAAAGCACGACCGAGTCAGCGATAGTCACTGGGAGGGGGCGGAGTTTCCTGGCGCTGTGGGCGGGCTTGTCGGAATACGGGTGGGGAAAAACCCCGCGGCCCCTCCCACTTCTCCTCCTTTACTACAGCAGCGCTTCTGCTGCGGTGCAGCGAGTGAGACACAAACACAGACACACGCAATCACTCAACGCTGCTGTGTCGAAGTTACGGGCGCGATCTTCCAAAGCTCTGTTGCACTCTGTTGCACTCTCTGTTGTTGTTGTTTGCGCCTCTGGATTGAACTTTGAAACGTGGCTGGCGGCATGAAGCCGCGCTATGGCGAGGCGGGGTAAATCTGCGGCGAGGACGCTGGAGGATCTCACGCTCGACTCGGGCTACGGCGGAGCCGCCGACTCGTTCAGGTCGTCCAACTTGTCCCTGTGCTGCTCGGAGGCGCACGTGCACGCGCCCCACGTGCACGCGCGCGGCGGCAGCCTGGAGGACGGGGCACGCGCCGCGCTCGCCGCCGCCGAGACCCTGGAGTGTTGCGGCCAGTGCGCGCGGCTTCCCGAGCTCGAGGATGTGCCCTGGAGCCTCGGCGACGTGGAGCGCGTACTGCGGCGCGGCGACGAGGCGCAGGGGCACGCGAGCGCGCCCCCGAGCACGAGCGCACCCCCCACTCTCCTCGCCCGTCTGTCATTACTGGTGGGGCGCGCGCTGGCGAGGATAGCGCGGGAGGCGCGCCGCCTGAGCGCGCGCTACGCACGGTGCACACGGTACGAGGTGCAGAGCGCGGTGCGCATCGTGCTCTCGTGGACGCTGTGGGCCAAGTGCACGTCCGCGGCGCTCGGCGCGCTCTCGCTCTACAGCATGAGCACGGAGGAGGACGCGCGCGGACGCGGCAAGACCGAGCGCTGTGGTCTCGGGCTGCCCGTGGGGAGGTTCTTCCGCTGGATGGTGGAGAGCGGTGTGGCTGCGCGCGTGCACGAGCACGCCGCCATCTACCTGGCTGCATGCATGGAGACGCTATTCTGCGAAGTGTTTACGCGTGCCCTGCGAGAGGCTGGCCACGACAACGGACTGCACGCCCTCACGCTTGAGGCCTTCGAGCAGGCCATCAACAACGACCCGGAGCTCTACGGTCTGCTTCAGCCTTTTCAGCACCTCGTCTGCGGGAAAAATGCCAGCGGTAAGTCCATCACCTCCAGCAACAGGCTGCAGCGAAAAAACAGTTTCTCGTCATCACCAATAGAAAATTACTGTAGTTCAATCATCAAACATCTCTCGGACCTTGCAGTAAGTGCTTAAAGAGGAACCCTGAACATACTGTAGGTCTGTTATGAAGCTGTAAACTTGTTCACACTACAGTGGCGAGCCTCTGGGAGTGCTCTGTTCTAGCAACAGGTCGCACCAAGTTTGTTTAGCCCCCAGTGAACCACTGAGTGCGGCAGCAGTCACATTTAAAAGAGAAAAAATAGTAAAGTCATAGTAAAATAGATACAGTTACAAAAAAATAATCAAAAAACACTGACCACCCAAAAATTGATGAAATAGTTATGTAGCCTACTTATGTTATTTTGGAAGCACATAAATATGTGCTTATGTTATTAATAAATTATAAAATTAAAATGAACAACAGGCCATGTCCAAAAAAAATCAGTAATAAAAATGTGACAATATACATTACAAATTACAAGTGATTTAATACAACATTAGGGTTGCAAGATAACAGGTACAACAGCACAATTTAACAATACTGGACAGTGTTGTAGAGAACCTATAGTAGTCTACATGTAGGTGTAAACAAGCACGTACATGTTCCAGTTGATAAGCCACAAGATTAAAACACGTGAAGTGAATGAGACAATCTAATAAGATTATGTTCAGCAGGTGAACTGTCGGTTCTTGATGTTGCTGAGTGTAGTTAGGATTAGTGAACAAGCTTTAAGATATTCCACTTGGACAAGGGTCAAGTTGTGATGGCCAGAATGTTCTGATCAGAACACATTCAAAGTGCAGTGTGCCAAATGCAGTGGTTTGTACTCATCAAAAGTGATTCTAGAAGGACAGCACTGGTAAAATAGTGACAGGATCATGAGCATCCAAAATTCATTACTGAGCATGGGGAGAAAAGTTATCCACAGCGCTGTACAGAGATTCACTGTTTGTCCTAAGACAGTTCAATCAGAGCCTGTCTCTCTATATATAAACATGTCTTTCCTCTTACCTGCTTTTGCCTTCCCTTACCTTAATAAATGTTTCACAACTGTCAGGTAAGAATTACACCTGTCTGTTCTCAGACATTGTTCATTCTTGCCCACACTTCCATGACCTGGGTGCACATTCCAGCTAGATTGTGTGTGTCTGCCTGTCTGTTTGATGTGTTCTGTGATTTGCTTTTCAGTTAAACAGTCCCAGTGCTCCCACATGTTTGTTGAATGTGTCACACAAATTCCCTACACTGGTCACTTTGGACTGTAGGAATGTCAGTGTTGTGTTTTCCACAGACATGGATCCAAAACTTAAGTGCATTAGATGGAAAGTTTGTAGACACCTTCACAGGGACTTCTGCTATTTAAGGTGCACCCACTGCTGACAAGGCATTGCTGGTGTAATCTCCATTCAAACTAGTGTGGAGCAGTGGAAATCATTTTTCTGACACAGGATAACCCAACACCAGTACGCGACCTCATTAAAGTTTATGTGGCTCAGATTCTCATATATATGTATATATATATATAAATTAGACAACAAATGATGCATGCAACAAATTTTGTCATACAGGCACATGTCTGCTTCTCACATATGTCACATCTGTGCACTGGCCTAAAATAATGTCAGTGTGCATGCACCATAATTCCTGTTTAAGCTTCATCTGTCCTCACAGGAAACAGTCTGTGCTATACACACAAACTTTTTTACGCATTAAGATTATATGTAGCTTGCAGAGAATTTTCATTTCCTTGTTTCTCAAGTCTTTAAACTTAATGAAAGTGGAGTTGTCCTCACTGTGTGTTGATGGACCTTTTGAGTAACCCTGCTATTATGTTTATTCGCTGCAATGGTCTCTCGGGCCAGTCGCCCAGGCACTGACATCATCTGTGTATATTATTTTAGCCTGCATTAGGATGTTTAGGGCTGAGTCCAGGGGTGTAGAATCTCATATCATCAGTCTTTTTACTGGGATAACACAACAGATTTGCTTTTTCAGATAGTGCTGGGGTTTGAGTTTGTATTGGGGGGCACATTTGTGTATGAGAAAGAGCACTTAAATTATCTGATGGCCATTGTTTGTATCTAAGTGACCACATGCATTGTTTGTGGAGACTTTTCTCTCATCAAGTGTAACTCAGCACTCTCAATGTTTACAAATGTGCCTTTGGGGTTTTTAAGAACACAGTTCAAGTAGACCTCAATCTTTCATTTGGGTCTTGGTTCGACATGGCATGAAAAGACCAGTGACTCAGTGTCCTTAAGGTTTGTGGCTCACATCTCTGTGTCAAGAAGCCTGTGGTTTTCCCTCTGTGGAGGATGACATAATCGAATGATGCTCCCTCCAGTTGAGCCCATTCTTGGCTAACCTTCCTGCAGTTCTTGTGCAATGTTATGTTTGACAACCATAACATGACCATAGGAAGGCAGATGATGCCATAGCAGTCTTTATATATCTCCTCAGGCTGGATTCATTACAGATGATGGGAGTTTGTATGTACATGTATCTTTGCCTTACTGACAGAGCTATTGGAGTATCGCTTGAATTTGTATTCACACTCCAGTATGTGCCAGAAAATATAAAGTGGCTGTCAATAGGAGTCTAATAACAATTATTCTCTTAATGCTTAATCTTGTCTACAATATTTGAGAAATTCATGAGGACTGGGCTAAGAAATTTAGTCAAAACTGCATAGAATTTACATCAAGTCATATTACATACAGACATACAGTTACATTAGTTTTTGACAGTGATGGTATTTTGATACCTATGCTTGGATGGTTTGCTATAGGAGTTTGGAACATGACAATATTTTATCATATTTTTATATGACATTAAAATATGACACATTGTGCTTTCCCTGGCTTGTTGTAGATGTGTTTTTTTAAAGGCCCCTTCATGCTTTATTATGGTTAGACAGAGTAATGTTTGTTTCAAATGTATTCAAGGGCTAATTTTTTTATTGTAAAGAGCATTCCTTAGTATAGCAACTAAAGCGATTCTTGGGCCATTGCGTATTAGCTCGGTTTTGTAAATCATGGGTAAGCTTCAACTAATCATTGTTTAAATTAAAATTACAACAGTGACAGATTTATACTCCACATTCCCATAAACTATACACGCATCAGAATGTTACTGCATTGTTTATAAGTAGAATGGGAAGTTGAAAGAGGAAGCCAGAACCGGGTTACACATGACATTATGTGTGAGTTTGTAGCCATAAGGCAACATTTTACATTGTAAGACAGTGCAGCTAATAGATGCTGATGTGTGCTTCTTATTAATTTTATTTTTGTTCCACTTTAAGTGTTACAACATGCTAAGAATTTCCTTAAACTAAATGCTGATGCAGCATCAAAATCTCCCTAGTGTATTTCAGTAAGGATGCCTCATTAATTCTGTTGGGCTAGATACATGCCTGTATTCAGAGGAAGGATGCAGTGTTGGACGTCAAAAATATTTAAACCATTTAGATTTTTGCTGCAGTGGACTCTGACATGGAAGTTCCTCAACCAGTAGAAATATGGATAGGTGAATCAATAGAATTGTAAAAAGAGATTTAAAAAGAATAGTAGATTCTTTACGCTGTCTTTAAATACAGCAAGACGAATGCATGTGGATTAAACATACCACTTTAAAATGCAGTGCAATACATAATAGTTGACATTTTCTGTTTTTATTCCACTTTAAATTATACAAAAAAATACATGCTGAACTAGTTTTGCTCGAAATGAATCTTGTAATGAGATGCTGGAGAATAAAAAATGTAAAAATCTGCCTCATAGATCACTGTTTATAGTGGAGCAGAAATTTTAAATAAGAAGCTACTTCTAACTAACAATGTAAAGTCTCCTATTTAAGGTGGAAAAGAAAACTGCAATAATAATAATAATAATAATAAAGTACAACATTTTTACTGGTGAGAAAGAAGACATCATCAGTCTTTTACTGTTAATGTTGCAGATGAGTGGGAGTGTTCCTCCTTCCACTGTTGACACAAAGAGTCTGAAACCAGGAGGACTAAGGGCATTTATTATCTGTATTATCAGTAGATGCTGTAAAATCAGTTTATTCTAGCAGCGTTTGGGTTAGGGTATGGTCAAGCATGATGTCAGGTGACATCATTTAAATGGTATTAAATGGCATTTAAATGGAAATTAAAAGGCATGCAGTTGAGTGTCAGTTTACAACAAGAATTTGCAAATGATTTAGAGTGGATACTCCAAATAGTTAAAGTAAAGTAAAGGCATTAGGAAGGCTTAGCACAGAGATACAGTGATTTCCTTGCTAAAGAGTCCTCTGACTGGGTGACTCAGTACAGTGGGAGACATTAACCCAAGCAATTTAAATTGACTCTGACATTGCTCCAAGATGAAGTTAAAATGATTACAGCTTCAGCCACTCATTACTTGGTGATGGATTGTAGCACTGCTGCATACTTTGAGTTGCCAGAGATTTACATGCTGTAATATACAAGTTATGCAGAGATTGCATCTCCTACCGTGCAGTCTAGATCCTTTCCCTGAGGGACGTGTGAAGTTGGGGGTTGTTATGGCCCACACTTTCTTCTGCTCCTAAAGGCAGATCATTTTGCTGATTTCTTGTTTTTGTTGTTGTTGTTTTATGGTGAATACTCACCCACAGCACAGTAATCTCATAGCTTTGTGTGACTGCATGATACTGTGCTGTTGACAGTTTGTATTTGTAATTTGAATGTTTTACATAGGAGCTGAAATGGATATGTGTTGATATTTAATATGTGGCCTGTAATGGAACATGTAGGCTTCCTCCACCTCACTGCAGTAAATGTGGGGGCTGAGGTGCAGCAGCAGTTGTGGGCAGCTTGGTGGAACAGGTCTGTTGTGGAGCTGCATCCTCTCTGTGCCAGGCACTGAAGTGTGTGTATGTGTGTGTGTGTGTGTTTTATATGTTAAGGCAATGTAAGAGCAGGCATGTAGTTGTACCAGGCTGTCCCAACACCAGGGATCTGTAAGTGCTGTTGATGTCAGTGTACGAATGTAGGCACTGCTGACAACCAGTAACAATTTGCTGAGAACTCATTACTCCTTTTACTGTATTCTGCCAATGAAAGTGCAAACAAAACCATGAATTTTCCAACTACAGACCTGTAGTCATGTCGTGTGCTTAATTACTATTTTACAAGTCGGGCTCCTTTGTAGACTTTGCAAAGCTCTTCACTAAGTCATTAGCCAACTCACTGGCAGTAAGACCTAATGGACTCTATGTTGGAGCATTTAATAATAATACAATAACTGTAACAAGAAGGTTCTCTGGAGTGATGCCAGAGAGAAGCCACTATTTTTTTCCCATCAAATCTTTTAATAGATAGTTCTTTACGAAACTGTTTCTGTAAAAGGGATGTGTGAATGTGAAAAACCTTTCTGAGTTAAAAACAGCTTTCCTATAATGACATTGTTCCACACATCAATGAAAGTGTTTTGTAGAAATACAATGTACAAATGACTATTTTTTCAGTGTCAGAATAAAATAATAAAACATATTTAAACAGAACATTTACCAGAATTCTTAGTGACCTAATTCATCTACTACTTTGTCTTTATTGCAGTTTCCATACTATTCTTAAGTTCTTCTTAAAACAGAATTTTCTCCATTTACCTCCATTATGCATTTGTCCTTGTTTTTTTCCCACAACATTTGTTAAAATGACTATAAGAGATATAAGACTCATAGTCAACTTAAAGAAGATCATGGTGAGAAAGGAAAGTTAAAATATCAAACAGAACTAGCTGCTCCACACTTCTTGTGGACAATCTTGTCAGACCTGACTGGCTGTGATGACTGTTTGGTTTACTCGTCAGTATCGGTTGACCAACATGTGGAAACATGTGAGTTTCCTCAGTCAACATGTTATCATACTCAAGGGGCATTCCAGGATTAGCTGTGGCAGACAGTTGTGAGTATCAGAGGAACTGAGCGTGATCTGGACAGGGATTATACGAAATATGTGTAATTCGTACCCCACGCAGACCATGTGCTGCCTTGTTATTGCATGGTCACAAGATTTGGCACAATAGCATGTGAGCTGTACAATAAATTCTCCCCTTCAGACAACTGGTGGCATTTGTGTGAATGTGCTAGAGCAGAGCAACAGAAGGTTCCCAGCATGAAGTGGCAGGTCCTGACAGAAGGGAATGCATTATTACTATACTGTGGAAAAACAATGAGCCGTGCATTACACACTGTCTTCCTCACATATGTAGAGTAAACCGAAATATAGGGGTTCTCATGTATGCTTGTGCAATCACACATATTGCGAAAATTGGGTAGTATGCATCAGTGGCTAGTGATGTAGTTACCTTTTTAATACAATCTGACTGGAGTGGCAGCATGGTGTTCATACATCTCTGGGGTTCATGGAAAGGCAGTTCATCACAGGGTATTACATACTCACTCAGTCAGACATACCTCTGGACAGTTTCACACAGTCATCAACATGTCTTTGTTAGAACTTTGGGTGGGACCTGGAGCACCCAGCAGAAACCCACATAGACATGGGAAGAACACACCAAACTACTCGCGGAGAGTGTCCCAAGCCATTGATAGAACCAAGAACCCCAGAATCCTTGCTGTACGGCATTGGTATTACATGAAGTACTACCTAGTACAAAAAAAAAAAACTAAGAATGCTTACAGTCTTATTTGCATATTGAAGCCTTCTGCCCCGTGTCCTGATAAAATTAATAAATTATATATATTGTGTTTCTCTACATTACACAGTGAGTAAGCATTTTATAAATGCTTGCCATAAGCCCGTTTGCATTCATTCACTTCAAACAGAATACGATTGCAAGCTGCTTTGCTATCAGCAGTCATAAAATCCTCCCTTGTTTGGCCACCGGCTGCAGGGAGATTACCAGCAATCTTCACTGCAGTAAATCCACCGCATGGGCCACGACATGTCACATAACTCACAACACTGACAAGCAAGTTTAAGCTGGAGGAAAGAGCATATTTTCTCACAGCAAACACTCCAACACAGGTTATCATGGGTCACCAGTGATCCCAGATCAATGCAACACCGTCTGTTGGAAAGATTGGGTGGCAGCGTGATAATGTCAGCAGTATGGTGTGCTGGTAAATGACAAAGATTACATCAGTCAATCCTTAAACACAGATATACTGTCATTAATCTGTTTAGCAGAGAAGCCGAACTAGACCATCCCAAAAGTGTACTTTTATAATGGACCTATATCTGTGCCTTGTGTACACAGAGGATAGAATTACTGTTTAGTTGCTGCTGATATCACCTTCCCTTTGTGAGGAACTGAGGTGACCTGGAGGGAGCAGAGTAAGAGAACCAGAGCAAGAGAGAGTGCAGGATAACAATAAAGAAGCTCTTCATTTCATTAGTGGTTCTAACATGCCTTTGCTGACTTGACCTCATGACTCGAAAGTGCTCAGCACCTACAGAACATAGTAAAGTAACCACTCACAGGAAATAGCAAAGAGGGAATAACCATGGGGCAGATTTCTTTCTTTTAACACGAATTGCATTTTGGCTGGGCTAGCCTCAGTGAGCTAATTACTTAGTGAACAAACTGGAATGTACTCTGTTTTTTGAAGTTCATGCATCATTTGTTTCTAGGTTTAAGCTTCAGAATATAAACCGTGAACATTGCTCTTCTTTGCAGTGGTTGCTTGCTGTGTTAGAGTTAGCTTGCAAAGCAGAACACTAACAAATTAAAATAACAAAGTTTGAACATATGAATTCAAGTGTAAGTTTCTGTTTATTACATATTTAAATGTTTTAGCACTCACAAAATTGCACCAAAGCGTTGTTTACTTTTTTGATCAGGTTTGGAAAGTAGGCTGTTTAAATATTTTCTCAGAGGCTTTTGTGGACATTTTGCTAATTGCCCTTCAACTATGTAAGGAGTATTTTAACAAACGTTACTTGAGCTGATAAAGTAATGGAATGACACTTAAGGCTACATCAGGAATCCCCCTGAGGGGAATTAGTAAGGCATGGTGAAAAACTGTTGACCTTCTGTCCTTTACCCCGGTGTTACACAGCTGTGAGGGTTGAGGAGCACACATGAGGATGTGCGTATATTTATGGTGTATGTGTATGTTAGGATTGTCTGTCACACTTGGCTATTTGTCTTACCTTCCCTGTTTTTGGTCTCTCTATCTGAGCTGTAGTAGCGCTATAAACTCAGCCATACTGGCCTCTACGTACCATTTTTCTTTGAACTTATGTACTAATTTCACTCCACAAGCCTGGGCATAAACATATGTAGTTGTATGAGCATGCGGTTACAAGTCATTTAATCAAAAAGTAGCATTATGTATGTAAATGTGAACTCAAATTGAAGACTCTACTTGTGTATTAGCACAATGCCCCTTCTCCAGTGCACGTGAAACAGTATAGCTTTGATAATTAGCTGTAGAATTGAGCCAAATGTGTTGAGTGCAGGGAAAAAATGTGCAGCATAGCAGTACACCAGGAAAAAGATGGAGAAATAATGTTTTAGATTGATTGCCACGACTTCATCTTATACAGCTGGCATATGGAATACATTATTTCAAGGTGTGTGTCTGTCTTTTTTTCTTTTTCATGACATTCTTATTGCAAACATGTGCTCTTTCCTGCACAGATTTTGTTTCATGCAAGAAGTTCTTTCCTTATAATGATATATGAGAAGTGGAGCCCTGTTAGTGAAAGGGGCTTAAAATGCAAGATAAAAAGAAAGCCAACAATGAACTGCACTATATTTCAGGCTGAACTCAGAATGAAAGACCTTAAATTGAAAGCCCAAAGCATGGAAATGTGAACTATATATATTTCAAAATGTGCTTTACCTTATATGATTGATTTATTTGCATTTATAATATCACTTGCAACACTCATTTTTGAAGAAAACGATTTCTTCCTCACTATTTGCTAGCTCTGCTATTTGCCTGCTCAAAACCAGTGAAATGTTAACAAAGCCTCAATGTCAGTAAATGGGTAAAAAAAGTGTCTCAGCCTGTTATGCTAGGGATTCTCTCTCTCAATCATGGCAGAAAAATGGCATCTGGAGTTTTATAAACAATGGAGAGAACTCCAAACGTTGAAAAGCACAAACCAATATGAGTATATTGTTCTATTGCTGCTCCATAGATGTTATTAACATATTCCTGCTGTCAGATTCAAATTCAGGAGAACGCTAACTTCATTACTAAAAATGCTACAAACGGAACACCTCAAGTTAAAATTTCAGCCCCGTACAATCCACAGTCATTTTTTTTTTACCTCAAAAATATCGTAGCATCTTCGAAGACACTGAGCTTCTGAATGTATACAAACCAGAGAGAACAGAGTTTTCCTACAATCACAGACATCCCCTTTAAGGTGTGGTTCTTTCTGCCATGATTGTGCGGGACAAACCGAGAATCAGAAGCAGATGCTAAGGTTAGTAGATATTTAATTAACAAAACCAATGAATGTAAAGGCACAAAGACAAAGAAGATGAATGCATAGATTCAGGACAAGAACAGAAATCTACACCATACAGAGGACAGACCTTAATTAAATAAAAAGGCATGATAAGAATCACCAGTGAACCAGCTCACATGTGAGAGTTGTGACTAAGGGTGAATACGTGCAAATGTGGTGATCTTTGTAGTGAGGCTTTGCTTCCTAGACTTAAAAATAAACTCCTTTGTATTTGTATGCCTATACAGAAAAGCTGTTTCCAAAGAAAATGTACAATATTTTTCAAACAGTCTAAGTAACAAATTTCTATTCTGATTTTGCACAAGAGATTATTGCTTTTGTAATTTTCTGGGGGTTTTAAATGTTTGTTTATTTTTCTGTTCTGTTCATACTTGCTACACTAGAAAATTCCAGTAAAACATGGCCCCTGTAGTTAGAAGCCCAACTATGCCTTATGAATGTTTTGATATAAAAAAACAAACAAACAAACAAAAAACACAATATATTGAGGTTTCAGAGAATCACAGCTTTTCTATGCCTTCATCAGTTCAATAGCTTGGCTCGTTGTCTGCAGTGAAGAGTACATGTTTAAAATTGGCAGCATATCCATGTAAACTCTTTGCTTTTCTCTCCTGCAGAGATCATTATTTGGCAAGATTGTCCCATGAGTTCACTGCTGCTTCTAAATCAGTAGTGGCACTGAATAGAAATGCACTTTTTTAAATGCTTCAGCATCATATTCCCTTCACATTGTGTGTGTATGTGTGTGTATCTGTGTGTATGTGTGCGATTTAGCCGTAGGGAGTGTTCTGTAACAGAATAATTAGAATATTCATATTGTGTCCCATGGTGACAGAGGTGGAAGCACGCCTGGCTGGATGTCTGTGATTAAATTGGTGGATGGCCGACTATAGGACATATGCAAGCACTGAATTCATTAAAGCTGAAGATGTTAATGAGCTGCTGTTTTTGATACTTGACCCAGGAAAACACACCTGGATTCTGGGGTTGTGTCCTGAAAGGTGGTATGCCAGGTGAGTTCAACGCATCCAGGGGAAACAGTTGTGAGCCTGCCAGAATGTGACCTGCCATTTTCTGGGGAGATTATAAAGACAACATGACAGGAAGAGATAAAATATGACTAATACCGTTCCAGTAATTTCTTTGTAGTCATTACAAAAGGACAGGATGCTTTAAATTCCTTACTATGCCTAGGAGATTTTTTTCTTCCATTTCCAGTGCAACGTTTAGTGCAGGCTCTTGGTTTTGCACAATGTGACAACCCCAAAGACTGAGTTTTAAATGGCTTACATAATTTGAGTGGTTCAGGTGCCTTGGACTAATAGTGGAATTAGGGGAAGTGACCTACGGGCAGAGTGCCAGGAATCATATTGGGACCATTAATCATACATTTGACCACTTGGAAGCAAATGCAATCTATGTCTCATTACTCACATTTTAAAAATGTGTTTGCATGTCCTAATATATTCCTGGTTATTGTGAGTTATCCTTAGGTTATTTTAATATTTACTCATAACTTGAATTGAATTGAGAAATGCTGGAGCTCAAGTATCTGAACCATGAACAGATAAGAGATACATGGTGGTCTTAGAAGTGAATTGCTGCATGTCTGTACATGTCTGCTGTTGAGGAGCTTTCTGTATAGTAGTCATATAGCTTCAACAGAAAAGAGCAAACAAATAAAGTCACCTTGGGTAGATATGTCAAGGGTCTGTATTCATTGTTCTGGCTGTAGACACTGACAATGATCATTTCCATTATACCTTCAGATATCTTGGTTCCCAAGTGATGTTAGGAGCACAAGAATGTAGAAAATGTCAGGGGTGTTGACACAGTGGCCCTCAGGCAAACACTTGAATTATACCCTTATCTCATCTTCAGGTTAATCTGATTTAGCCTGAGTCAGTAAGGCATTGAGTAGTGTCTCAAATGACTGCCTGTATCATTGCTCTATAAATAGAGGCTCTCCTTCTCTGGTCAAAATATCAGCAATGACCAGCCACTTTGGAAATGGCTCTCTGTTTAATTTGCTCATGAACCATCTCCACTCCCAAGAGGATCCTGTAGTATGAATCTCCAAATCGGAGGACAAAGCTTCCATGCTGGCCTGCCTGACCTATCATAAAGACTTGCAGACTTGCAGTGAGCTTGCAGTGTTCCCATTTAATTTAGTTCATTTGTAATAGTCAAAGCTGAAAATAGGACAGCCTCTGTCTAAACACAGACTTTCCAGAATGCTCACAAAACCCCTCTGTTTGACCGAAAATATGAAGCTGAGACTGGACGTCACTTAAGTCTGGGCAAGACAAGGACACAGTGACAGCAAATAGAGCAGACCGTTCCACTGGAAACACATTTACCCCATCCCAAAAGATGGCAGGCTACATTTTTGCATTAAAATGACAGTCAAACCAAAAGTGGGTATTCAAAGCAAATTCCTGAGCTCTACAGAAAGCAGCATAAAATGTTTAAGCTATCCTTTTTCGACCAGAGTTTAAGAGCCCACTCTCCAGTTGTATTTATATTCAAGGCAGAAGTAGATGGACCTCAACCCTGTTTTTTTTTTTTTTTTAGATTTTTTTTGTTTGTTTTTTCTGGTACTTCATAGCTACACATGAATTTGCAGTCCTCCAACTGTGTTCTATGGAAAAGATAACCATAAAAAGACCACAGAACACCTGCAGTTGATTGTACAGTTGACATCTCAGCGATGACTCAGACATACACTGTCCTCCTACACAACACTAAGAGTTAGCATGAATATCGGTCACTCCAGGGAAGTGACAAACCTGCTTGTTTTGCCTTTTTTCTCCTCCACTTCCCTGCCGTCGTAACTCCCTTATTGTAAAACATTATTGCATAAGATCTGTCATCAGCATATGACACTTTTATTTTGGCCTAGTTTTAAACAGGACTTGATTGGCTGCTGTTTCATGTATGACTAGGGGATTGTGAATGGCATGGAGCTCTTTCAGAAAGAACACGAATGAACTGACTGCCCTTTTGACAGAAGTTGTACATACTCCATTTGATGTGGAAATAAGCATGTGCTGATAAACTGTATCTTTCAGCACAAGCCAGTCTCCACATCAAACACCAGAATTCAAACTTTGTCATAAGGACAGCTCTTTCATCTAAGAAAGTATTAGCTTGCAGAACTCATTTTACATGATGGAGGAATGATTTTAAAAGTGTTATAGTAAAAAAAGGAAGCAGCAATGACTCTCCTTTTACGGGCTGGAGAAGACAGTTTAGGGGTTCCTGTCTGAAGCTGAAATGAAGTTGGCGCAACAGGGTTTTTTTGGGAATGACGCCATGGCTGTCGAAATGACTGAGTCAGATCAGAAGTGCATGGAGTGCGTGCTGAGAGTTTGTGACTTGACCTGAGCGGATGAGATTTAAAGCCACATTTTGTATCCTGTCAAAAGAGAATAAATCAGAACACCAGCAGTAATGTAGCTCATTTGGAAATGATTATGGCGGGCTGAACTCTGGCAGTGTTAGGGCTTTGTCAATTTTCTGTCCTAATCTATGGAAAGTTGTGGTATAAAGACAGACACTATTTTCCATACACTTCAAGCATCAGTGTACTTCTGGAAGCAGTGTGGCCGTGTGTGACAAAATTATTATAAGCAACTGCAATAATCCTGAGAATAATGCTAATAAATTTAAAATGCAACACAATGCATTTTGCTTTTTGTGCTAACATCGAATAAGAATAAAATATAAATCTGTCTGGCAAACAAGGATCTTTTTAATCTTAACACAATAAAGGTGAAATAAAACATGTTATTTAATACCATAAATCAATACCAATACCAGCTCATTTTTGTAGATATTTAAATGTATGCTACTTGCTAATGTTAACAGCTGTTCCACAAATGACATTTAAAAGGAAGTAAATAACAAGATAAACTTAATAAAATAAATTAAAACTGAGTAGGTATAGATTTAAATGGGTTGAATTCTGAGTTAAAATCTGGTTCAAGTGTAACAACAAATCCCTACTCCAGTAAGTGAAAGTTGTAAGTGTATGCACAGTGAAAGCTTTGAATTCTGATGAATATTAGCCCTGAATGCTATTAGGTTCAGTGTGCTTGAATGATTGCTGTAGTCATTTGAATCATCTAGATTGTGCCAGTGGCAAAATGCTCCTTTATTAGCCCAGTTGCAGCATGAGCAAAGCTGTCGGGTTTTAGAAGGGAGGCTTATAAAAGGTCATAGCTTGGAGATATGGCTGTCACCTCTGCACTGTCCTGCACTACACTACACTGTCTGCTTTCTCTTCTCAGATGCATTTCTCTGAAGTTCTGTGCCTATGCTGTCTATTGCAAAAAGTGTTTACATGTAAAATAACCGGTTATGCTAAAGGGCCTATGTCAAAAGACATCAGTGAACAATAAGCCAGTGCCCCCTGCCAATCCCTCTGGCTTTTTGTTCAGAACTCATGCAACCATCCCATCTGTCCTGATATGCTCCATCAGAAGAGCTCCTGTCTAGCTGCCTTTATATTTATCTCTCTGCCATCACCACATTCTCTCATGGTCAAGCTGTACTGCAGATGGGAAAAATGTGTTGTGCCTGTGATTATGATAGATGGCACACAGACTTCTGTTGCATTTCCTCCCCATCTCCAGAGGGAGGGTTTAAATCATTCATTTATTTTTCAGCAATGCTGGCTGATTGAAACCTATTTTCTTGAAGGTTCACCAGTAGATGCACAACTGAGTTTCTTTTGTGGGTTTGCTCTGGGTGTAGCATATAGAAGTGTTTGCTATTCTTTTTAAAACAACCAAATAATGTTAAGGTGAATGGAAAGGAATGTTTGTACATGCTGAGGATCTCCTCACAGAGAGATTCTCTACGGGACATGGTTTGTAAAATACACATTTTTGACAAGGTGTTGAATGGGTGAATTTAAAGGCTCAGTCCAGCAAATTATCTATGCATCACAAATGATTTTCCTTTGATATGATTGAGTGATGAATGCAAGAAAGAATAATGAATGCATACAATGAATTTAAAACCTTGACTATAGGATACATGGTGCAAATCAATCTGAAAGGGTATTTGAAAGCTGATAAGAAGGAGCAAAATATGCACAAATATAAGGTAGTGTATTATATAATAAGAAATAATAAATCTAATTTTACAGCTTTCATTCTCAGTTTGTTCTTTTCAGCATTAAAACCATTAACTTTAACTTTTGTTTCATTCTCATCTCATTTCTTGTCATACTTTTGCCCACTTAGAATATGTGAGAGCCATCTCGGCTCTGTGATTGGAATACTGAGTAACAGTCAACAGCGGGACTATCATTTTGAAGTAGGAGGACCAAGATAAGCAATGCCGTGGTGTATAACCCCCATTTCAGAACTTAAATCAATTCCATGAACATGAAAAGAAGAAATAATAAGGGAAAACTACATGAGCACCAGATGAAAGAAAGATGGCAGACAAAAGATATATTTCTGCTAATTAGGGAAACTAAAAGTGCAGTATTTGCATAAAAACATAACTAAAAGGGATGGTGAACAGCGAGCACCCTTAGGTTTCATTCTACCGCTACCACACAGTTGGATGACTCTGTTATACCTTTATGCAAATGATATGCATATTGGACAACCACAGCTTACACTTGCTGATTCACCAGTACAGACCATGCTGGAGACTTGAACCTTTTTTCAGACAAAACAAACATTAATGCTATAAATTAAAGGGGTGGGGGGTGGGGCATGGCCTAAGGTTTGCGGATTGGGCCTGTGACCAGAAGTTTACCGGTTTGATCCCCTTGGACCAGCAGGAAAAAGCTGGGTAGAGGGGTAGTGAAGGAACAGAGCTTTCCCCTCCTTCAACATGTGTGTGTGTGCCAAAATAACTCACCAATATGTGTGTGGGTGTTCAAATCCAGCGTCCCAGTTTTCCCAAGGGCATTAATAAATATTCACTTCTTTTTCTTTTTAACACATCTGATTAATTTCAATATGACTGTCATATGTGATTACATACACCTTTGGTAGTTTAAATAGTTTGTCTAGAACAATGGCTAGAATGTCACTTTCACCCAGCTCCACAAACTCAGAACATGATTGTCTTTCTTCTCTTTGTCAGTTTGATTAAACAAAAATAAATGGAAATGTGGCCTTCTGCACAGTAAAGGCCAAGCTACGGTTCTGCACTGAATCTATGTGGAAAGCAACGCATAGGTCCCACATAGCTGCAAACCTTACACATGGTTTGGGGTTAAAAAACTGATTAGAATATATAACTGCTCAGCATGTTATATTTGTTAACTCTGCTTTGGCCAAGATATAGATGGTAAAAAAAAAAAGAAAGAAGAAGAAAGGGGCAGCCTTGGTCTAATGGTTAGAGGACTGGGCTTGGTACCTGGTCCTGGGGATCAAACTGGCAGGAACATCATGGCTGAAGTGCCCTTGAGCAAGGCACTGAACCCCGAAATACTCCTCGGGCACTGGGTGTGTGTTCACAGCCCCTAGTGTACTAGTGTGTGTGTGTGTGCACAACTGCACATTCTGGCCAGTTGTTTACATGCCACAACTTTTGTCCACATGGCTACAGTGCCTCAGTTCCGTGGCCGATATAAACATCATTTCCTGACCTGGGTCAGCATCCATCGCACTGTAGATTGATCCCTGTTTATTTGCCTATGGAGCTTTGGCCCAGTGCTCTAAAAATAAACCTCTGACAGGCTGCTTCCTCCCAGCGGGTTGGCTTTGTGCAGCTCAGGCTCATGATACTAGGCTCCCTGGTGCTCCCTGGAGCTGCCTGCAAGTGACACATTTCACACCTCTCATCTAATAAAGGAACTGCTGTTAAAACTATGGTCTAAAGAGGCTTGAGCTTAGATCATACCCTCCATCTTTAGAATGTGAATCATTAAAAACAAATCTATTTAACATAAATATTGTTTGGTCTAATTGGCCAAGACAATGACTCAGATACAGGCTTGTCTCCATTATTTGATAGGAGACAATGATGGCCTGCTTGACCAGTTAATTTATTTCTCTTTTGCTAGTCCAATGTTAGCTGTACATTGCCAACAGCAGCTTAAAAGAATCATCTTTAAGCATCATTTCATGAGCTATTAAGAAGCAAACTTCATTTGCAGTTGTAAGAGAAAAATAGGTGGTTTATTTGTTTGTCAGATATTTCATGGGTTCTTGACCTGAACACCTGGCTCAGTACATGAGCTTGTTTTGAAGGCGACAGGTTTAAAGAATGTTAAGCGTATTTGCTTTGATAGATGATCAGTGATATGAACGAGCTTTAATTCAGTAGTTCATGCTGCTGTGACTTTGAACAGACTCTTCATGTGGCGGTGGCTCTATTTATCCCTTCTGCTTGAAAAGCAGCATGGAACATTCCACTTTTGCGGTCTCCAACACTGCATCACTGGAAATCATTACAGGAATCTCTTACGAAAACTCAGCAATCTGACATCACTCTTGAAATATTTCGAGTAAACAAAGGCTTCTTTTTAAGACAACTGGTTGTTAGACGCTGTGTTGTTTGTGCTTCAACATGATGTTTATTATGGATCTTACTGTATCACATTGATACGCACTGAATCATGTTGTGTTATTAATTTATTTATATATATTTTGTGTCAGTCCTTAAGATTTTCTGTTTTTCACTGTAAGCAGCAATGTTCCTGAGTAGGGAATGGACAAATTACTATGTTAAATGTTATCAGAGTGCTGGTGCCACCATCCTTGCAAAGCCTAATATATTTATTCTAAAAACGGAGTTAACAGGTAAGTTTTTCTGGCCACATCACAAATAATTACGTACTTACATCACATTCTGAGTCTGTAAGAGGATCTGGGACTTTTTTTGGATACCTAAGCAACAGCAGCATTACTAAAGTTGCTGAATACAAGTGCTACTGTGAACATAATAGTAGAATGGCAAACTGATGATAGTAAGCAATCTAAAGAGATACAGTCCAACTAACTATCTAGCTACTCTTGTAGCCAGTGTTGCTCAATGTATGCAGCTATTTATTTCCATTCTCCTACACCTTGACAGTCAATTTTCCTGATTTTTATTTTCCTACTTTTGTTAGATGTAATGGCTCTCTACATTGTGTCAGTATTGATTACTCCATTACTCCAGTATTGAATACTCATCAGCTTCATCTGCTCTGAAAATAGATGGCACCCCTATGTCTGTTTTAAGAGTAATTTTCCACACGCTCTGTGCAATTACTAATCTCACCAGAGATGGCTCTAAATCCCCAAATCCTCAAAACATGAGAAATGTTGCCTTAAGTTAGGGGCTTAACTAATACTTACAGCATCAGAACCTCTTTTAGTTTTATAACCTTGCATTTTGTAAAATGCTGAATATGGAAACATTAACATACTTATTTATGGAATATTTTCAGGAACTGCTTATGTTTGGTGAGTTGAATCAAGACCACTGTACCTTATGTTAATCCCTACACCCTGAGGGAAATTTCCTTTGCATAATTTGAATAATACCATATTCAATAAAGTTTGGAGTTTGCAGTTGATTCCAAAGTGGACATATTTGCTTTCCATAATTATAGTTAGTAAAATTATAATTGTGTTTTAGACCTCCTCTAGGGTTTTTTAAGACTCAAACAGTTATAGACTAACACACAGCACTGCAGTCTTGCCACTGAATGGTATTTGGTGTAAAAGAATGATGTATTTGTTGGAACAAATAGTGGGATGAAGGTTCTTCACACCTTTTTATTTTCTTCACAAAATAATTATATTCCCCTCTTTACAGAAACATCTATCAAAAGATGCTTTGGCAAACAAAACAGATTTTTTATGGCATTGCTCCAAAGTTATTGTTAGTGTAGGATTTTTGCCTGTAGTGTGATTGCTGACTGATGTTTTATTGTAGTCAAGATACCTTATTGATGCAATCCCTAACCACTAAATACTAAATGTAGTACCTCTACAACCTCTGCAGGTTATTTTACAGCATGTTACACAAACTCTATCAAGTTCAGAAGCAGATAGAGATGGATTTGGGGTAAACAAATTTCACATCCATTCCCAGGGTTTTATTGACTAGTGATGGGTATTAGGCATTTCTGCTAAATTCCAAAAATAACTGGGCATATTTACATGGATGTTATTGACTGGCACATACTACACAATTTCTCATAAAGAGAGATCAGTTGAGAGAAAAATTCAAAGTGAGAGCAGATGGGGATAGAGCAATAGTACAGCGGGGCTCATGGCATCTGAATCACGTGGATCAGCTCTGTCTCTGGGTGGGAAAATAATCCGAACACATGAACACTCGTAATGTGGACCCAGTTAACATTCAAACAAGAGAAGAAATGTGGTTTACTGCCACTCAACAAACCTAACCTAAAGTGTGGCTTGCACTGGAATTAGATTGAATCTCTACCTTAATCAAACATAAAAGCACCTTTGTGGTACCCACTACCTTCCTGAGTACTTTGTTTGCCACGTAAGTCTTGTTTTTAGTCCAACATCTGTTTACTTCTCCTGGCACAGGGAAAGCAAACAAATCAATAAAAGCCTCTTGATCTTGGCTGATTTCATCTGAAGGCACACCTGCCAGCTTCACTTGATTCAGCTAAAGACCAGTCAAGTTAACTGCAGACAGTCAATGTTTATAGTTATGTAAGATTGCGTTAACTTATCTTCAGTGTTGTTTTTTTAAGATACTTTCCATGGCTCTGTAGATGTTATTCAGCAAGGTACTCTAGCTTTGTAATTTGCATTTTGCTGAAGGCATTCTTCTGTCAGCTGCAGATTTACCTTTGACAGTTATACCACTGGGAAAGTTAGCTTTTAGTTAGGAGTAAATGCAAATGCATGTCTTGACACTACTTTTACTTTTGCTTCTCCATAACAGTTGCAAAATATTTCATTATTTATTTTGTCAAGTGAATGGAAGTGAAACTTACTGTTTACTTTGGGAAGAGCGGTTTGCACACTGCCCAGGGTTGAGTTGCATAAATTGTACTAGTATTTATGCTAATATATACTACATTATGTAGTGAAATATATCTGTAGAATATATACAAAAAAGAATGACATTTGTGTAGTAGTTGTGACCGGAGTTTAATGTTCAAAATGATAACTTTCTCTGTTACACATAATGATAACAAATACAGGTTCTGATACCTAAAACACAATACTATAGTTATAAAAGATGCAAGACAAAATATTACCAAAAGTAAACTAGGCCTATTCTTTTATAAGATTGATTATTATCATTATTCATTGATCCATCCTCTGTAACTGCTTCATATTGGTCTGGGATGAGTATGTCCAGAGCCTTCCCAGAATCTGGACAGGGGGCCAGTCATAGCTATCAAATACTCACAGTTGTGGACAAATCTAAATAGTCAGTTCACCTACCAGCATTTGTTTTTGGCTTGTGGGAGGAAACCTGAGCACACAGAAGAAACCTATACACTGAGATGAGAATCAAACCCAGCACCCCAGGATGTTGGAACTGTGTGGCATCAACACTGTTGCACCACTGTGCCATCCAAAATAATAGATATGAAAGTCAGAAAACAAGAGTAGGTTCATGGGTGTTTTTAGGTTGTAAATAAAATGGCTTCCATCATGTTATAGACATTGTGACCCTTGGTTCCTATCACTAAAACTGTACAAAAGTCAGAGTTTGTAAATTTCTCAGAAATGAACCATTATCAGAACATGCTGCATGACTTTGTTTACATCTCAGTTCAACAGAAATTTTGATGGAAAAATATTGCTGGAATTCTTCAAGTACCCAATACCAAACAGGGTACAAACATCTTTTTTTGTAATAAAATAAGATCCTTTATATTAAACATTTATGTAGAAGGCATTTATATGTTTTGATAAGTATTTAGCAATGTTCTATTTTAAAATTTTTGCTACAAAGTGATTTATTACAGTTAACTAGAGATAGAGAATGAGTGATGATCTGTCCCCAGGTTGTGATTAGGTAAGTTTAAAACAATGAGGCAATAATCATTATATTTGTTAGCTTTTTCTTTTTCTTTTTAAAGAGCTTATGAAGGTCATATATTTTTTGTGGCAAAAATTTTTGTCTTTTGTGTCTGTAAAAGCTGCTGTGGAGGACATGACTGGAGCTGACAAAGGAGTGATTATATTTCAAACACCGTGCAACAAACCTCTGTCTTTCCTGAGCAGGTGGAGGAAAGGTGTTTTGCTAGCTAGGCTATCAGCTAGAAACTGCCAGTCATCTGCATGTGTTCTGTCATGTTCTTGTCTAGATATTATCCGCGAGCAAAGAAATATTGTAGCTGTTCAACTAACTTCTCTGCACAATTTCAAACTCCACGGGGAACCATGAGTGTGATTGCAAAACTGCAGACCTTTAATTTCATTTGGGATTTTAGATGTGGTCATAACATGCACCTAATTAAGGCCCCCAGTCTTACTGTGATGTAAATGCACAGCACTGTATACTTAGCAGTGTATTTAAAGAACATGCATGAAGTATTTTCAAATTAAAAGAACTTTATAGAAAAATAAGTTTAACGTATTCCAGGAAATCACCTCCTTATTTCATAAGCTTACTGTAAGTGCATTTAATTGCAGTCTGTCACCACCAGCTGTAATTAATGTGATTTGCAATTAGAGGCCTAATTGCCCTGGCTTAAATCATGATGGTGATTAATATACAATTAGTAACCTGTCCCAAAGAGCATCCATCCAGTATTGACAGGCTCTCTTAGTATTATCTAGGGATATGAAGAAACAAGAACAGTAGTTAGAGGAGATGAGCTATTGATTATCTGAAATGTGCTGTACCTTAACACAAGCCAAAGGCCCAGGTTTATTTAAATTCAGGACCCAATAAGAGAGAGTGCTAAAATCTAAATGTTGTGATTTGTGCAGTGGTCCGAAGGCTTTCTTCACTTGTGGTTATTTCTGGCTGATTTCTGTGTCTCAGGAGAAGATTTTACTGAAGGCTTGAGACGTATCTCCTAGCATTAGCCTTTCATAAATGTTAGTCTGTCCTGAAGCATTTTGCATTTTGGTGTCCTGTATTGTAATTGTGTGAACTTTTCTCCAAGCCTGTTCTATTCAGCGCTTTCATCATTTGTAATTGCTATAATCATTTTTTGTTCGTGAAAAGTAGTAGGGCCAGCACTGTCACTGACGTGCTGTTGGAGGTGGGTGGAGGACATGATGGGCAGGATGAGACATGAAGAGACATGAGGGATGAAGATGATGAATGGTAGAAGAACATTGCCTGTCACACTGGCAAGATCTGCTGTTTTCATCACAACACAGCGCTCTCATACGCTAAGCCATGTGGAGTGTTTCTGCTAGTTGTGTGGGCAACATCAAAATGCTGTGGTGCCCACACAGAAAATGACAAAACATGCTGTGTGGAGACAAAGTATGTTGTCAGATTATTTTTTGCACAACTATTTGTTAAAAGATAATTAAGGAGACAGTCAGGTTTAAATATTTTTTTTTTTCATTAAGGGATTTTTTCAATGTTTCTATAAATAAAATGGCCAGAATGGATTCTGTGGAATAATTCCATATGAATTCCCTAAAGAATCTAAAAAAGTAGCGTAACCTAGTAGCAAAACAACATCAAAAGTAGTTCTTCAATGGCATCCCTTTTAGTGATTTTTTTTCACAGTAAATATTGCATTTAATTTCTGCCTGTTTTGGAGGTCCATCATGTGAATTCAACTTGATAGAAAAAAAGTTTTCAAACAGGTCTTTATTTATAAAGGGCTCATTATTATACCCTTTTGATTACACTTTTATTTAATTATTAACTTTTATTGTGGCAATTACACACAAATTATCAGTATCAAGATAGCTGCAGTTATGTTGTCCATTTTATCTTGTGGAGAGGTGTGAATTGCTTTAACAGCCGGGGGTTCTTATCCCTCCACTTTCACACCTCATTGCCCACTACCAGCTCAATGCAGAAGCACAACACTAAACCCCACCAAAAATAAGTGTACTAGTTTATCTAACAAAGGAATTATGGGGAAATGTTTTATTGAAATATATGACTATTAAAAATATGTGATGACACAATGGCCATTAGATAGTCTGCAGAAAGATGCTGCTGGGTATTGGACGTTTACATTATGAAGAGATCCTTTGAACTTCATCATTTAAAGAAAACCTGGTCATTGTTTAAAATCCTAAGACTTACTTCCCTACCACAGAATTACATGTTTACATGTTATTTCAAAGAAAAAAGAAAAAAATATTAACAACGTTTAGTAGTATGTGGTGAGCTATGAATATGCATCTAGTCCCTATATGCAACTATCTTCATCCACCCTAGCACATCTCACCAGGAGCTTGTAGGCCTGCACCACATGACGTAGAAAACCTTGCATCTCTGAATCCACTCGTTTGAGATTGTCTTTGGAAAACTAGAGTTTCAATGTGCAAATACTCAGCCATGCTATTTTTAAAGGGGCACTTTAAGGAACAATAGTGGCTCTTTCAGGGCACCACTCCAAATGGCCCACTCAATGGTGCATTCCCTCTTTGCAGTTCTATTTTGAGAGTGAAGTCTGAGACTGCAGAGTTTCTAATGTGTAATGAATAATGTCTACTTAGTGTAAGACATTTGAAGATTAGGTTTAATGTCCTTCCCAATAACCAGACTTAAATGTCCTTCATGCTTAACCAAGACAAAACAGCTTCTTCTCTGTAATTTTGTTAGCTGCCAGTGTGAGGGAATATGAAAGAGACCTCAAAAAGGTCAGTTTATGCATACAGCTGCGTTACCTAATATCTTTCTTTCTGTGTACTGTTCTTCAGATATGGCTGAATGCTTGTCCGAAACAGCTATTTCTGTCAGTATTCAGAGATCAGTAGCCTACTCTCCCAACTTGTATACCCCTCCTACAGTTTTACTGTAGTTTATAATGGGCCTCAGAGTCCACAGGGACTGACTCCCCCTCCACCTCTCAGTTGCGAGAAGGGTTAGATTGTTGAATTTTGTGAAGCTCTCCATAATTTGAAACAAGCATGACATGAAATGAAAACCTGAACTGAGTGACTACCCACAGAGTTGGGTGTCATGTAGCTGTAATATGTCGTTGCTGATGACTAGAAACACTTAAACTTTCTGTAAGATTTGCCTATGCCTTTAAAATCTCAGGTTTATTACATTGTAGGATTTACTACTCACTCATTACAAATGCTTATTATTCAGTTATTTTTGCCATTTATTGAACTGTTTAATGAATGTTTGAATTTGCTGACAGGTTAAGTACCACTTTCTAGATATTTTACTTGACAGTACTGTTCAAGGATAAGAGATCACAGCTTATTTAATTTATTTCCAGCCATTAACAGCCATTATATATAATATTTTTTCTTGTTAGATGTTAAATTAATTTTATCTAATACATATAAGTGGAATCATTTGCTTGAATAAAAATAAGCAAATTTATAAAGAAAATGAAATGGGAATTATAAACACGACCTATATCACATTGATGAAGAAATGCAAGCTCCCTTCTTCATCATAATCATCTTTTCAGCTTAATCCATTTCAGGGTTGCAGTGCAGCTCCCTACTATCTTTAGATTTAAAAGAAAAGAAGAAAAAAAAAAATATATATATATATATAATTTCTTTTTCTTTTTTCTTTTAAATCTAAAGATAGTAGGGAGCTGCACTGCAACCCTGAAATGGATTAAGCTGAAAAGATGATTATGATGAAGATCTATGATATAGATGTCTATATATTTCTGGATCTGTTTTAGCTGTATGTGTTCATTATTCCACTAAGAGAAGAAAATATTGTGAGGCCTGAAAGGATGTCTTTCTGTCAAAGAATGTACATTAGTATACTGTATTTGCCTTTCCTTTCCTAATCTTTGCCTTTCCTTCATACTTAATGTCTTATGACATTTGCACTGTCTTTTTTTTTTACTTTGGGATTGTACGACAAGTTACCTTCATGAACTTTATATGGAATGTATTTGACATTTAGTCACAGAACCCTATTGAACACCATTAGGCCTGTAGTATTATTAAATCAAATTAATCTGTGAAGCCAACGCCAAAACTAACTATTCCCTTGATCCACCCCTTGTTTGACTGGGATGCATCTTTGAAAATAAAAGCCTCTTGGAGACTGAGTGTGATTTTCTTAACGGGCGTTCACCCTCTTTTTCCAAAACACAGTCCTCATCAAGAGCTTGGCTGTAACTTCATTGGCAGTTCATTCAGCATTATGTAAGGCATTTGAATGTGCCTATTGTGGAAAATGCTAAAATACAATTTTAATGGATGTGGCTGTGATGTGTAGCATTAAAGATCAATCACTTAAAAATACATTAACATGGTTAATAGAGCAAAGCCTTGCTTTGAAACCCACGTACTTCATAGAAGGTCAAACAAGATACAGCTGTGATCTCATTTAATCTCATCACTTACTCCCCATCGTCCTGCTGTGTAAGCCTCAGATTTGACCTTGGACAGCTTGCTGGAGGTGAAGGAACAGAGCAAGCCATGCTTAAAGTGAACACTTCATCTGTCTGAGTCTCTGGTCTGGAGCTGATTTGGTTTTGACAGTGAGTTGGACCTGAGCTCCAGCATCTGAGTCAGGATGATGTAAGCAAGGTCCAGCCTCCACGCCCTCTTGCCAGACAGAATAACACTTACACTTCTGTTCCATAAACACCACCTTTTTTGTTTTAAAAGACACAGAACTGGAATTTGTTTGAAATTTGGACCCTCCCACTTGTCGTGGGGCAGCACACCAGCTGTTGCCATGCATGCTCAGCTGTCTTAGCTATGGTTTGTTTATAAAGGTCAGCAAGCATGGTATTTGTGAATTCACTGTAGCTGGCTGATTCATGTCATTAGTCATGAAGTCGTTAAACTACCAAGATGTGTGCCAGCGGAGCAGAAAAAACTGCAATGTTGGCCTGTGAGCATGAGGCTTGGAGCAGCTCTGCTCTTGGGCCTTAGCCACCCTTAATGGGATCTAATCAGTTGAGCATGAAGTGCCTCATGGCTCTTTGCGCCATGTGGAGCTGCAGCCGAGGCTGAAGGAGCATTGCTACTGATTGATGTTCTGCAGCAGGGTAGAAATACTCAATTAAATTATAAGGGCCCATATCCCTATTTGATAGCAAACTTTGGGGTTCTATATGTTCATAATGTAAGCTAGAACATCTCCTTTTGGCCTTCATTTAAAATATTACTTACAAAATGTGTCAAATATGAATGAATATGAACTGTTTACATAGCGTATTAATGTATTAAGTATTAATGTATATGTAAATTATTCTAGGGAGGATTTTATCTATACAGGAGGATATTTGTTGGCTAAATCCAAATGCTATCCAATTTTATATAAGGGACTTGCATTTTGGTGTCCATGGTGGGGGTAGTCAAACAATGTGGAAGCATTGTTAGTGGGTAGTAATAGGAGAGGTGAGCCAGTCATTTTTGATGTCATATGAACCCCAGGGCTAACCGTATATTCTTGATTATGCCTTGGCCAGGCACCTATGCGCCCTGTACTCTCTGCCTGAGCACAGTTAGGGGAGAAGACATTAAAAATCTGATTTGAAATATTTTGAAAGATGTATGGGCGGCACAGCAGGTTGTGTCACTGACACACAGCTCCAGGTTCCTGGGGTTGTAGGTTCGAGCTCTGCTTTGGGTGGCTGTCTGTGTGGGTTTTCTCTAGGTGCTCTGGTTTCCTCCCACAATCCCAAAAACACATTATGGCAGGTGGATTGGCTACTCAAAAGTGTCTATAGATGTGTGTGTGTGTGTGTGTGTGTCACACTATGAAGGACTGGTGCCCCATTCAAGGCGTGTTCCCACTTTGCACCCAGTGACTCTAGGTAGGGTTCCGACCCACTGCAACCCCGAACTGGATAAGCGGTTACAGATAATGGATGGATGGATATACTGGAGGATATGTTATGGCCTAGAGGACTGCAAGGATTGCACAATAATGGTACACTGACCGAACATCTTCAGGTATCACTCTGCCTAATATACATAAGCTGGCAATAATGTCAACGCTCACAAGACAGGTGGCCAAAAGGGAACCAGTTCAGTTTCCATTCGCACACCTCGTTTTATGTTGTAGTGAACCGGATATCCTCCTACTGATTTGAAAACAAAGACATTATCAAGGAAATAGAAACAGCAAAATGCTACGTTAGTGTGGTTTCTGTGGCTGTGTTTAGTGCGAATGGCGGCATGTCTGTGTTTTTCCACTGCTCTTGTTCATCAGTTTAGCAGGACGGCTCTGAAGCCATGCTCAAAAACACTCCAATTTTTTTTACAAATGTATGATATATTACTATGAGTGCAACCTGCTGTAAACAAATATTAACCGATGACATTTTTTTTACTTTATTTGTTTATCTCAGGCTCTGTTGCTGTCCTGATTCAGCTCTGAATAATGCAGACTCGGTTACCTTCAAAACTGGTGCAAACTTCAGAGCCCCCTGGTCCAAAAATTGGAAAATCCAGAAAAAATATCAAAATCCAGAGTTTTTTGAAAAAGGGCAAAATAGAAATGTGTGGCAGAAAACTGTGGTATGATCTCAATAATACACTTGAGGTATACTATACCTACTTTATAGTAGGTATTACAATATCTATAACATGAGTTATTGGCACTGGTGGACAGATCTTTTACTGAAACCCACCAGTACTTTATAGGACTAATGTATCATTGCTTAAAAATCCTGCCTCAGAAGCACAAGACAGTGACTGTAGTGTTGCAGTGTGTAATGTTATGACTGTGAGTAATTTCACTGTTCTCAGGTCCTGACTGTACAACCATATCCACTGTTACAGTGCACATGTGCTACATCCCTCCCTGGGGGACAGAGGTTATTAAACAATGACTGCTTTTTTGACATTTCTACTCCTTGTGTGTAACATGAAGCAGTGACAGGAAATGGGAGGGAGGCTTTTTGCTGAGGCAGCATGCTTGGATTTTAAGAGAGACTTTCCTATATATATTTGGCCTACAGCTTGTGTGTGTGTGTGTGTGTGTGTGTGTGTGTGTGTGTGTGTGTGTGTGTGTGTGTGTGTGAGAGAGAGAGAGAGAGAGAGAGAGAGAAATGTAATATGTAATGTAATGTAACATTAAAGCTTTTAGCCCTGAAGGGTAGACTGAAAACAAACAAGAGCCTAATGTGTGTGTTCACCTGTTCTGGCACGCTACTAAATATAATGTGTTCGGTTCATGTGAAGAAACTTAAACACGCCTGAGAATGACATGATCATTTTAAATGTGTCACTATCCTACCAGCTCTTGCTATTTTTAATTTTGTGTGTAATTTCTGGCACTATTTTAATTTAATCTAGCAGCCTTCTCACAGCTGAGTCAAATCTGTTTGTATGTCCATTTCCCCCTGCAGGCTGACCTAATAATGGATTGCCCTCATATGCTATGCCCTTATTGCTGTATGTTTCAATAAAAGTTGATCCAGTGTAGGCCTGCTGCCCTTGTTCACAGAGAACAACATGTACTGTAGCGGATATAGACTGAACAAATAATGAACAACAATGAAAATGCTGTTTAACTATATGTTATCCATTATTTTCACAAGACACCAGCATCATCATCAGGCCATATCGGCTTGAAGCCTTCAGAAAACCTGCCGTTATGATTAGGTTGAAGGAAATGCACTCAAACGTTGAGATGCATATCGAGGACTTTCCAGAGCAAGATAAACCACATGATTTTACCGTGGTCAGCAAAGTTTTGCAGAGTCTGAAGTTTTAATAGTTTATATAAAGATATCACAAGACATCTCTTTTGAGTATAAGAGAGAAAGGGAAATGCTACAGCTATAAATATTATTTAAATTTTATGTATATCTACAGGTGATGAATGAGAGTGTTCCAGTTTTCTCTGGATGCTCCAATGTGTGTGAGTATGTCTTTGTGTGTGTGTTTGTGTTCATGTTCACAGCCTGTAATCTGTAGTGTTAGTGTGACTGCTCACTGCCACAGACTGGTGACACGCAGAAACCAAATTTCATGGTACAGTTGTACAATGATAATAAAGCAGGATTTCATGTAACAGGTTATCTTTATCACAACTGAGTGAGTGAGGGTGATGTTCTCAAAAAAGTGCACTTCAGGCCTAAATGTTTTATGCAGACATTTATTCCTAGATCTGATTTTAAAAAAGCAGTGGTGACATTAAATGGCAGAATTTGAGTTCACTTGTCCCCCTTAAGGACATGGTCACTGTAGACCAATACAGAATGATCATGGCTTGTCATTTTCAGCAGGTAGTGTCGCAGTCACACAGCTCGAGGGGCCTGGAGCTTGTGGGTTCGATTCCTGCTCCGGGTGACTGTCTGTGAGGAGTTGGTGTGTTCTCCCCGTGTTCGCGTGGGTTTCCTCCGGGTGCTCCGGTTTCCTCCCACAGTCCAAAAACACACGCTGGTAGGTGGATTGGTGACTCAAAATTGTCCATAGGTGTGAATGTGTGTGTCTGTGTTGCCCTGTGAAGGACTGGCGCCCCCTCCAGGGTGTATTCCCGCCTTGCGCCCAATGATTCCAGGTAGGCTCTGGGCCCACCGTGACCCTGAAATGGATAAGCGGTTACAGACAATGAATGAATGAATGATGGGAGTGTGCTCAATAACATTGCCCCCTTTTCTTAATGAACTGATGAGTATGCTGCCACAGTCACCAGCTCTTTTTCTAGTTGAATATTCAGTAGTGCTCCCACCGTATCAGTGAAAAAACAAATTTATGGAATGTCATTTGGAATAATAGTATGCCATTGCCATCCCTTCAGTACTGTTCCAGAGACTTGTGGAGTATGTGCCAAGGATTATTAAAGCTGTTCTGGCAGCTTTCTGTGGCCCAACTTCATTAAAACCCTTCATGTTTTTCACTCAGTTTGTCACCCCTCTGCATAAAGTCGAGTCATGAAGCTTTAATGATTTGACTATATATAGATTCAGTATACTGATTAAATTATATATGCTCTGAGCCACTTGCTCTGGCTGCCATTCATGGCGGCATCTTCTCTTCTTTTGTGGAGACCCACTTGCTGTGAGGGTCTCCGGCAGGCCTCAGTCTCATCAGTCACTGCCTCCATGTGCGGCCCACGGTAAAGCTCCAGTAACACTGAGCGCCCCTCCACCAAGTCAAGATGATGAATCGCACAGGGCCAGTTAAGCAATTACAACGCAATTTAGAGTTCAGTTGCTTACAAATTACATCTGCACTCCGGGAAGAATGCAAAGAGTAATGGGAGTGGACTGAAAAAGAAAATAAAGGCCCTGAATATGATTGAGTCAGAGGAGAAGCCTCTCAGGAATGCACTGTAATCTATTGGGCTTTCTGACTCACGTCAGTGTCCAGCGACAGGAGGCAGAGTTTATCCCTCATGGCCATCCTTGACTCTACATCCTACAATAGACCACTTTGTGTGAAATGTGAATGCTGTGTGTGTGTGTGTGTGTGTGTGTCTGTGTGTGGGTTTGAAGAGAGCTCTACTGTGTGTCCCAGATTGTTGATAAGTGGAGGGCCATGGCTGATGATGGTGTGGGCCATCATCACACACAGCAGGCCAGAGAGAATATAGAGTTTTGCTGGGTAGGTGAAGCACTTGAAGGGGGTTCGCTGCAGTGATTTCCATTACAAGCTCCTATCTGAGGCTTCCGGAAAGAGGTGCTGCAGGGCTCCTGGGACTGGCTATGACACAAACATTTAGCTTGATATCGTGCTGGCACACACAGCAAGAGCAAACTGCACAGTCATTACCCAGCAGCCACCAAGAGGACATGTTTCTGCATGACTTTGAGAGTGTGTGTGTTTGTGTATGTGTGCTGCACTTCCTCTCTCTCTGTGCAATAGAGATAGTTTTACATATGCTTAGCATTCTCTCAGTCAGCTTCATGAGCAGCTTGCTGGTATGGGATTCCAGAAGGTGAAATTGATTGGATTTTTTTTTTCCTGATAGGGAAGGGTTTAACCCTTTTATTTCCAAGTCAAAATGTACCATCCAGTAATAATAATTATGTAGTAACATAAGTAGAACCACACCCAAACTACTCCCCTCAGCCCTATATATACCTTATCTATCATAATTTCTGTGTCAGACAAACTTTCTCCCACCTCCACCCCTTTTTCTTGTATTCATATATCCAATGCATGAACTTCTTCCCAAAAACATGGGAAGTTCACCTCCACGTTTCAGCCTTTACGGACATGGCCTTACTAGGAAACGAGCATTAGTACAATGGCTGCAGAGTCTAAATACACACACTTTACACATTTAATTCTAGTCAAATTAATTCATCTCCTTTTATTTTATATTTAAATATCGATTCTTCTCGTAAAATCTGGCCATTCATTCACTGCCAAGCCATATTCCCTCGTTACTGCAGTTGTTTTTTCTGTAGTGAGTCAGCCTTGGTTGAACATAATGCTTTGTCAATAAGGTAAAAACCTCTCCAGCTGAATACTTGAGTAGAGAAACCAGTGGGCTTTTTGACCAGAAAACAACAACACATGGATTATCCTCTGGTTTTAAATGATGGTGCTTGCTCTCTGGCCTTCTCTGGAGACATTCTGAAGGAAAATAGAAAATGGATTGCCATCCTGAAACAAGAAGGATTAGAATATCATTCAGAATGTCTCATTCTCAGTTGGTCATCTGGAGTGTTTTGGTCAGGCATGCTGATGAGGCAGGAGCAGTAGATTGTTGTTAAAACCTCTCTTTTTTTTATTGGTTTTTGATTCATTCCAGTGTACAAAACCCTAACAATTGATTTTGTTGGACACTTGGATATGATCACGCAATATACATACGATCATGTAATTTTGTAAGACTCTGTCTAGGAGTCATGCGTTGTTCAGTATACTGATACTTTAAAACATGACTTGATTCCAATTCTTAGACAATATATATTATATATATTATATATTTTTAATGTAATTTTAAAACTACAGTCCAAAATTGGCTGTGGCCTAAACTAGTTGAATCTGAGGTATTATAAGTGGGTGTGTCAGACTTAAGAATCACTGATATAATCAGAATGCTTACATATTGTAATTTAGGCAGTCAGCTGTCTTGTTTTGGAACAATCCTGTGGTGACGTATTTGTCTCAAACATTTTATAAGGTCTGGAAAGTTCTTACACAGCTTTATCCTTCATTTTAAATCATGATTTCCCTAAGTGACATTTACTGAACATCCCGGATGCAGTCACATGACAGTTTGTGAATGTGTGTACATGTGACCTCATTTACAGTATGACGGTGTGATTGGTGGAACATAGAAATCAGAGAAATGCTTACTGTAAAAGCATATTTTCGTTTCTAAAATGTGTGTTCCAACCTTTTTAAGAATTCAAATGCTTTAGTAAGCTGTTGTATGTCACAAATGACCCAATCTGATCCCATTCCAAGAACAAAATGTTAAAATACAAATTGCAGAATGGTTGTAGTGATGCTTATGTTACAGTTGGATTTTAACTCAAAAACAGAATACAACAAGAAATGTAAAATAAAATAATAATAAAAAACATGTTTCATGTTTCTTTGGTCTGTTTTATATTTCTTCATAATTGGACTTCATGGTGAACTATGTCTGGACTCTTATGGGATAAAGTTGAACTTGGATCTGAATATTTTTAGTAATCAGTAGTATTGCTGTAATACTCACGCTTTCACACAGATCCAGGGACCTGGAGGTTGTGGGCTCAAGTCCTGCTCCGGATGACTGTCTGTGAGGAGTTTGGTGTGTTCTCCCCTTGTCCTCATAGTTTTCCTCTGGGTGCTCTGGTTTACTCCCATGGTTCAGAAAAACACAGGTTGATAGGTGGAATGTCGACTCAAAAGTGTCTTTATGAAGTGTGAGTGTGTGAATGAAAGTGTGAGTGTCACCCTGAGAAGGAAATGCGCCCCCTCCAGGGTGTGTTTCTGCTTGCGCCCTGTCTTTCCAGATAGGCTCTGGACCCACCACAACCCTGAACTGGACAAGCAGTTACAGACAATGAATGAATGAATGAATTAATGATTTAGGCTTCATGGTGAACTAAGTCTGAGCTCTTACGGAATAGAGGTGACGCTTGGATCTTGACAGTTTGTTTTGAATTATATGGGATATATTTTGTAATCCGTAGTATTGCTATAATTGTCTTGCTGCCACATGGCTTCAGAGTCTCAGAGTCCTGATTTTGATCCTTGCTTCAGGTCACTGTCTGTCCGGAGTTTGCTGTGTTCTCCCAATATCTGTGGGGTTTTCTTCCATGTTCTTTGGTTTCTCCCATAATCCAAAAAAACATGATGGTAGAGTGATTGGCTGTGTGAAACTGGGTGAATGTGTGTGCCCTTCAATGAGCTGGACCTGTGTCCAGTGAGTTTTGGTAGCCTCAGTGACAGGTTAAACAAGATGAATGAATGTTAATACCATCAATGAACTGAATTTCAATAACAAGCCCTTGTCATAACAAAACAAAATGGTTATGAAATGGGAGCTTTTATGAAAGAGTCTTGTTTTTATTGTAACAAGATATAATAAGTCATTATATATCACCACATCTATTCATCAAGTGATGATTTTTCAGCTGTTGTTTGTTAAGGGTGTAAAAAAAAGAAAGAAAGAAAAGCTAAGACAAAAACAATTTGTCAGTTTGTCATTTAGTTCTCATGAACTAGATAAAGGGCACACATGATGGATGACTCTTTTGTCTCTGTCTATTTTGGTCTCTCTGGAGTATTTATTTTCTAGGCTTTCCACTATTCTTTTTCCACTTTAGCATTGAGTTTGTCCACAATGCTGTGTGTACATTTATAAGCTCTCAGGGTGCTGCATGTCAGGGTGTGTGTTTGTTTCTATTAGTCTTTGTGGGAATGTTGAGGCTTTTGAGGGTCTGTTTCTCACCATCATTCATGTCTTAACTCATACAGGCTTGCTTCTAGACATATCCAGCTTTCAGATCACCCAGCTACTCTCAGCAAATCCTTCTGGCTAAAACTAATATAGGCCTGTGGTTGGCCATTGCAGGGATTCAGTGCAGTCATACACTGGATCTAGGCATGGTTGAACCCCTCTCACTTTCCCCCTCCATCTCCCTCTCTCGCTCTAACACAGGCTTCCTGAGCCTCGTTGCTGTACATATGGTCTCCATCTGCTGTGGGCACTGTGTGTGATAGCAGTTTCTTGAGATGCTTGGCTCTGAGCATGTGTGATTTACCCCATTAGAAAAACACACCCATCAGGCCCTACACTATATGAGATTTACATACAACATAACTGAACTGATTTTGGCAAAGGGACTGATTCTCATGGTTGTTTAGAATGTAGTGTAGAAAAAGACTACCACCATAGTGCAGCTATCGCTCAAGTCCTACAAGTGCCACTAAAATTCTAGCTTCTGCTGCCAAGGAATATTAGCAATTATTAATATTATATTATATTAAATTATATTATATTTATTTATTGCATGTGTGGATTTAGCCAATGATTCAGCTGAAGGAGCCTAATGCTATGAATGTAGGAGGCTGTTGTGGGTGTAGGTTCTACATTCCGCAGATGATATTACAAATGAAGTGAGGTTGTACATTGCCCGCTGTGGTGGACTTTATGCTCGATGAGAACGCCTAAGAGGTGTTTTTCCATGCACATAGTGAGAGAAAGCAAATGTCTGGAAGTGCATTTGGAATGGGCTTGGCTTCACTTCCCTTCAAAATAGATTTAAATACAGAGTGTGAACCGCAGCGAGGTCAGTGGCTGATCCACACTCAGTGGCTAGGCCTGGGAATGCTGGGAAAAACTCAGTGTCTCTCCTGCATGCTGCACTCTTACATAGAGCAAACCTGGCAGGAAGTGTTTGAACAAAAGTTTAAAATGAGACCCTGTTATTCACACCATTTTTAAAAATATTTCACAAGTCTGGGTCCGGTTCCTGTTTGATATTTGGATTGCTCCAGATCCCAAAAAAACATTGTAGCCATTATTAATGATATGTTTACACTTTGCACTTAAATGTTGTAGATGGTTTCCAAATGCGCATTTCAAGAAAAGTGCAATAATATTAGAGATAAAAATGTTTTTTTGGATTGTGCTCCTGAGTAGACCATACATGGTCTTCATATGTGTTTATTAAAATGTATTGTGGTTGAATGTTAATATTAAAAGAAAACCTATTTATTTATTTTTTTGTCTTTACCTGTGATTTGAAAATGACTAGCATTCTTGCAACAAGCTTTAGGAATGTGGAGATGGGGAGAATGTAGGAATCTGAATACTGGTGCTGGTGATGTTTGGGCTGAAATTTGTAGCTAGACTACTGCAGTGATTAATAATGCTGATGAGAGCCTCCAGCTACACAACAGAGCCATGGACTTGGACACGACTATCAACCAACCAGAAAATGTTAAATCAGCTAAAATATACTTTTATTTTTCAAAGATATTCATTCATGTATTTATTCATTCATTCTTTTTTTTACATGATTAAGGTCACAGTGGGTCTGGAGCCTACCCACAAGGACACACTCTGGACAGAGCCCCAGGCATCCACACTATATTGCACCAATGTGACACACCTTTGTAAAGATATATTTAACTGTTTTTGAAAGAGGAATGTAATTTACATAAATCTCAATACCCCATTACAAATCAATGAAAGGAAGATTGAACCACCTCCTCCCCCTAATAATAGTTTTGTCAACCACATTCTTTAAAAACAATATAGGTGCCAGGAATGGATCTTTGGAGAGCTAGCAAAAGAATTAAAAAAGGTTTCAGTGGAGGATTCTTTAAAGTATATTGTAAATGAAATGTCAAGGAGGAAAGAACCTTTTATAAATCAAATTCTAATTGAGTGTATTTTTCAATTGAATCCATGTATTTGGACGCTACTTCCAAGCCAAGAACATTTAAAGTGCTTTTATTTATAAAAGTGTAAAGTCTTAGAATACAATAGACATGCTGTGGTACAAGTTGGATTGAATGTGATCAAAATAACCTTGAGCTGTATTTAAGTTTGGACCCAAGTTTCAGGTCTGATTAAATGTCTTGTCTGTACATCCAGGTACAGAGGATTCGTGTAAATCATGTGCTTGAGGGTTTTGTGGAAGCCAAGTGGTTTGAAGCTGAAGTCCCTGGTGACATAACTGTCCTGCTGGGTTCTTGCCAAAGCCAGCCCCTCAGGCCTTGGCAATAATGCTGTTCAGTATATTGCCAGTCTGGGTTACTTCAGCTTTGACAATATTGTGGGGCACAGGACTGTGTGCAAATAGCCGTTTCAGCTCAGACTCTAGCTGGCTTGCGTGTGTTTTTTACGAGATCACTGCCCCCTGTCTTTGTGTAGTCTATATCAAATGAACCATGATATTCTGAGGTTGGCCGGCTAAACATATGCGCTTGATTTATTTGGGTTTGTCAACCATAATATTGAGTCCCCTATACATAAGGATTGTCTGAAGTTCAGGAGCAGTGCTTTTAACTGATGTTTTGATAAGGTCAATGGTTGTCACACAAAAATCTTCCACAGTTTGACAGTGCATTTGAGGCTGATCAAAAAAGTTTATGTAAAAAGAAAACTGCGGCCCATTTATTATCACTTATCGCTGTTAGAAAATCACACATGCTTGTAATGTGTGCTTCAGACCACAGGCCCTGGCACAGCAGAGCTTTGTAGACCTTTTGTGTGAGACCGTCTTTCTGTTTGAGTCTCTCCCTGACCTGCAGGTCTTTGCAGAAGTGAATACAGCGCATGTGTACAGGGGCATTACAGTGTACTTTTCCAACCTTTTTTCTCCTTCAGCTGAAGGCTTCTGCTGGAAGATTTCTTTCTCTCTGTTTCTGACAATACACACCATGAGACTGCACAGTTCTAAAGACCTGTTTACTCAGTGGAAGCAGCACTCTGAACCTCTTCTGAATAGCTGCCCAGAGACAGAGGGCTGGGAGGGAGTTGGAGATGGAACAGGCATAATACACTGTGGCAGTGCTGGTGTAGTCCGCACGCTCAGCTTGAGAGCTGGAGGAGGTGCTTCCTCAGTGATGAACCATGCTCCAACATTGTAATATTTGATCATTAATGTACAATGCAAATTTTCTTGGACTTTTGATATTCTCGCATTGGGTTGAATGTCCAGGCAAGGTAACTTATTGCTGATGGGACAAGAGAGCATATCGGCAGCATTCAGTTATTAATGGACTATTGTAAATATTAATTCACCTTTTGTTTACTTGGCATGTGCGTGCAAAGTGTTGCTGGAATCAAATAGCGTCTATTATATCAACCCACCAACCGGTTAGTTTCTACATATCTCCCAGCAAACATGTGGTCACTTTTCTCCTTCCAGCTGGCTGTCAGGACTCTCAAACAGGTGTCCCCACTTCCACCCACAACCCCCATTTAACCTCACCAACACCCCATTAACAATAACAGTTCAAACTCTCCATGTCGCACTAAGCACTTGATTAGATGACAGCCTTTTCTCTGGACTGTCAGCATCTACCACATATTACATTAGTGGTATAATTTGTTGTTATACTACTATATTTTGTAGCGGTCAATCTGTTACTGTGTGATGTTGCTATTAGAGTAAACACATCATTTTATGCACTATCTATACATTTTACAGTCTGTGCTATACTGGCTTGTCCTACTTATCTGCTATGTTTATTGCTGGGCTTTAAAAGGGCACCCCGCCCACTTTTCAAACTATCTGCATAAATCAGTGTTTAAGATGAAAGTTGTTTGATGTGAAGTGATGCTGCGGCATTGACCATGCCATCCCGGGAATGAGGGCGCTGGAGGCAGGAGCTATTTGGCCTCTCAGCTGTTTTTTTTTTTTTTTTTCACGGTCACAAACATACATGAAAATGAAACTAAACAGCTTTTTGGCTCAGTATATACACAGAACCTCAGAGTCTCTCTTCCTCCTCTCAAATCTCTCTGGCGTTTTCTATATCCTCATCAGCACATCCTTTAGTGTGGGAACATTTAGAGGAGTTAAACTTGTCAGATGTCTGGTTCTTGTTTCTTCTTAGTAAAATTCTCCTGAATCTTTCTTTTTTTTAGTTCAGTTTTATTTATAGAGCACGTCTACAGCTGGTGTTGTCAGAAAGCAGCTTTACACAGTTCTGGGTCCAAGCCCAAAGGGAGTGATGCCAAAGTAGATAGAAAATGAAATGTTGAGAAGAACCAAGTACAAAAGTGGGGTCACACCCTCCTCTGTTCACAACCAGAGCATAACAACTAACAAAGAGCAATGTATAAACAAAGAGCAATATGCATGTAGAATTAGAAGAGTTAAAATAAGTTTAAAACATCATAGTGTCAGTCTATGAGTGATTAAGGTAGTTGTGTTTGAGTCAGTGGCTGTAAAGGTGAGATGCTCTGGCTCATGGGAGGTGAACATTTCACAAAGTGAGCATTAACCACTCTGAATGTCTAAGTTCAGATCATAAATTATGCAGAAATTCTGAAACATTTGTCGAATTCTCATTGTGTTGTGATTGGTGTTGTACTGGATTGGCTTTTTTAATTGCTGTGTTGGAGTCATTTTGAGTTTTTCACTTACATTTTGTTATTCATTGGTCACAGGCCCTGTGTTGTAGGGGCTGTGTAGCCTTGGAAAAACGGTGTGTCATTCCACAGTACACAATAAAGCTTTTCTTGACCCTGATTCTGAACCTTTACTGGTGGCAGAATTTCTGAATGAACACACGAGACACATGAAAGTCATCAGCAAGAAAAGCAAGTTGTCAAAAAAATAATATATATATAAATCCTCTTCGAAACCAAGTTACCATTGAGTTATTCAGCACTTTCTTGTCGGTAAACAAATTTGTTTCTCCACGTTGACAGGGAGTGGGTTAAATGTCAAAATAAAAGAGAGAAAAACAGAAATACAGAGTTGATCTTCATCTCCTTTCAAAAAGAACTGGACAGGCGGACTCTGCCTCGTTATTCTTACTGTTGCTGTCAATAAAGGAGAGATCAGAGGCAGGCAGTTATGCCAGGCATTTTAAACGCTCTGTACATTAAAAGTGTGCGTGCATGTGCAGTCTTTACAGCCTGCTGTAATTTCACTCGTCAGGAAAAGTTGAAAAAGAAATTGGGGTGGTGAAAGGGTGTGCAAAATGCCATCCTCTACCACCTGCTGCTTTAAGTGTTTCAGGCTGGCTGAACTAGAGCCTGGCACCCTCCTACCTCATTTAGAATCATTCAAAGCGGACAGAGCAATTCCCTTGGCTCTGGATATTGAGTGGACGAATCATGGAGTAGGTGCCCCCTTCGTCCATTGTCCACAGCCGCATGAGGGGGGGGGGGGGGGTATTAAATGCCCTGTAACTCCTTATCAGTATCTGCTTTTTACCGTCTGTGAACAGTTCAATACCATACTCTACTGTATGTATCTATATATGTGGTATGTGAAAACTGAGTAAAGTGTTTAAAATTGGATTTTATGAATGACTGCTACATTTGTATTAGATCAGATAAAAAATAATAACAAAAAGCTACCAACATTTTAAAGTGCATGCCAGTCAAATGGTTGAAAATAATTCTTAGATTCTTAGATTCTTACTAGACACGAGTCTCTAGTATAAGGATCTCCTGAAACTGTTTAACTGGAGTCAGATGTTCTTATCAGATTATATCTAAGTTGTAACTGCCCTGCAGTATGATCAAGAACAAGTAATCTCAGACAGATGGAGGAAATTCAGTACCACTGGTACTCCCTCTGCAAGTCAGTGACCTACAATAATCAGTGCAAGGGCACACAGCGTAATCCTCAGACAAGCGTCAAAGAACCCCACTGTGGCAGTAAAGGGCCCGGAGGTGTCTTATACCTGATAACTTTCTGTTCATGTGTCACACTTAAGAAAAAACTAACTGCATAGGAGTGAGGAACTGGATGCCCCACCCCCTAAACTACCAACCAACCAAACAAACATATAGTTTGTTTTGAACAAAAAGGATTTTTTATCTGGATGTTTCATAGCAATGTTTTAAAGACAGACAAATAAGGAAATGTATACAGCATTATTCATTCATTCATTCATTGTCTGTAACCGCTTATCCAATTCAGGGTCACGGTGGGTCCAGAGCCTACCTGGAATCATTGGGCGCAAGGCGGGATACAGCATTATGTTTAAAGTAAACACTTTTGTGCATGTAAACACAAATCAGCATAAAGTGGACCAAATAGAAAGAGTCCTGCTTTTTTTTGGAAGTTTTCTACTCTTAATAACATTAACATTCTTTGGTGTGATCTGAAGTGGCCCATTCAAGCAAATCATCCCATAATATAAACAACCTAAAATAGAGAAGTGGACCAAGATGTCACCAAACCACAATGCTAATCAGCAGCTACAAAGAACATGGTGGACATTTCAACTAGCTTTAAAAGCAATGCTCACAACTGTAATAAAACAATTCTTTTTATAAAGTTCAGATGTTGTTTCCTTTCCATTTGCTAGCTCTCCAGTTTTTTGTGTGCTGAACTGGTTCGGCTTTAAAACTAGAACCATGAAACCAGGGTTGCTGATCCAAATTCAAAATAACGTGCTTGTGTTTTTCTCAGTCAGTCAAACTTTTTTTATACAGTAATATTTCAGATTGATTTCAGATAGGAAATGACTGGCTGAGCCTTCAAACACATATAGATTTAACTGATGCAAATGAAGTACATCTGTCACAGTCACTCACACACTGCACACAGACTCACACTTAAGCCACTTTCACACATGCACTCTGGAGATACTCTGAAGTATCGGGTCCAGATATATCCTGTACTCGTCCTTTCACACATAACCCAACCGGAGCACACTGGGAGGTTTTCTGTGTCAGATGTGTTCTCACAGCAACTAAGGTGCCACATGCTTTAGGAATGAGGTGGTATCTTTGTAACACATGCAGGAAATACTCCTAAACATTAGCTGTTCTGTTCACACATGCTCTGACTCTGACTTCACTAGCAGGAAGTCCACATACATCTTTCGGCTGTTCCCTCCATTCAGGGTTGCCACAGTGGATGAACCGAGATCCACACCGTGAATCCGCACCACCAATCTCATACAGTTTTTAAGCTGGATGCCCTTCTGATGCAACCCTCCCTATTTATCTGGGCTTTGGGACCGGCACTGCAACGCAGTGCATTCCACTGTCTAGGTACACACACTCACACCTATGGACAATCTTCTGGGTCACCAATTCACCTACCAACATGTGTTTTTTGACCGAGGGAGGGTACCGGAGTATCTGGAGGAAACCTGCATGGACACGGGGAGAACACACCAAACTACTCACAGACAGCCACCCGGAGCAGGACTTGAACCCACAACCTCCAAGTTCCTGGAACTGTGTGACAGCGACACTACCTGCTGCACCACTGTATTACCCACAGAAATACATTGAAAATACAAGACCAAACAAAACCCAAATTTTGCAGCGTTAAGGTTAGAACCACTAAATTTTGCTGGATAGTAGATCCTTTGTGAATAGTGTTCTTGTAGCTTTCAAACTAGTTGTCTGGAGTGTGTCTCTGTGTAATAATTGGTATTAAAGTTTCACAGCCACAGCAACACACTTGCAGTTTCTGTGGGAACTGCACTCTCTTGTTTACTGCACTTTCTTGTTTCAGGAGTTTAAGCAATTTTCATTTTTGAATTAATTGTTATTTGGAACATATCTTTGCTTGTTCAATCACGTGAATGTTCAGCATGGCTTGCAGTGTGTTGAAAGAGATGATCTGTGCTTTTACTGCATGATGTCCCCTGTTTATACACACATGCTGGGCCAGATAAATATTTTCAATGGAGTCCACAAGTATAGCGGGCTGTGGCTATTGAGCAGTGAGGTGTGGTTCTGCATCTCTAAACACCTGATATCCCTCCCCTGCCGCAGGCAAGCAACCCACCCCTGCACCCCTGCCCTGTCTCCATGGCAACCCAGGGTGAATTTTTCAAGGATGTGTTTTTCCCTCACCAAGCAAAACACGCTTACACTAAAAGAGGCTTTTATGACTTTCTGATCCATATCAGACCCACACTGTACGTAGTGATACTGCATTTTAAATAACCACATCTGATAGGAGCCATAATGTTTTTTTTTTTTTGTTTTTTTTTTTTTTTTTTAAGGGTACATGTACAGTGGAGTGTTTCATGTGCAGGACAACTGCTTCCTTATGGGGAGGTGGGCAGACCTCAGCCTCTGGCGTCCCTCAAATGGTGTTTACCTCAGTACTGTATATGAAGCAGTTCAAACAAAAAGGCTCTCTTGTTAATGGCAGGAACAAAGTCATCTTTTTCTGTCACATCACAATTTAACGCACCACTGGCTCCAGCAGCTCTCATCGGCAGCAGGAGTGAGGGGAACACAATGATGGGGCAAATCAGATTTTGATACAGCAGCATCCAAGTAAAAGCCATAATAACTGTAACTCAAAAGCAAGTGGGGCTTCTCCCCTCAGAGGCTTAGCTTCATTTGCTGATCAGCTGTTACCTGTCTTAAATAGCTCATTGGTGGCACTCTGGGAATTGGAATCGTTTTAGCCTAACACCATCATTGCTAAGGTTACACTGAGGTAGTATTTGTATGATACTATACTCAAGTGTTTTATCCAATTGAATGGTGGGGGAATTGGAAACAAGTATATATCCAGAATATGGAGAATCAGAAGTGAACTCATTGACCTATATATAGTGTTAAGAGCAAGTGCTTTATCTATCGTCAGTAATAGGAACATGTTGTTCTTTACTGTAATTGCTGCCTGTTCAGAAACATAATAGCACTCCTGTTTGCCTTGTCAGATAGTGCAGATAGAGAGCAGTGAGCCAAGTCTTCCACCTTATACCATCTTGGATCAGAATCCTCTCTTTCTACTGGAGTGTCAGAAAGGTCAGAGCTGTGGTACAGTGAGTACTCTTCACAGGTCCAAGACAAATATAAAAGCACATCAAGTTAAAAATCAATAAAACAAAAATGCCCCAGTAATGATGTGCTTATATGTAATAGTCCCCAGTGTGTTTACTAATTCAGAGGGCTGCATTTGTGTTGCTGAAAATATCTCCTTAGTCTCCCTCTTCTGACACCACTATAAATCATGTGACTCGTACTCTTTTCTTGCTTGAGATTCTACTCTAAGTCACTTATATCCCTTACTGGACAAAATGCCATGTGTGTATTTTGGGATGTCTCGCTTGAACGACCTGCTTCAGATCAGACCACAGCATTCCAGCAGGACTGAGGTCAGGAGTCCTAGGCTGGTCTAAGTGCTAGACGTTGTCTGTCTGAGCCACTGCAGTGTACAATGGCAGCAACATATGAAAACTCCATTAATCATTACTTTTTTTGTAGAGAGATCTACTTTTGAATATTGGGATGAAACCAACTACATGACGACATGACTTCAGACACCTACTAACACTAGGTCTGTCATTTTTTTTAAAAAATCTGGAAATTGTGTGTCACTTGATAGGTTTTCAGTATTAGATCACAGACACACACCTAGACATTCTGCTATAGAACTTCCATTAAACTCCCTTCACAGATGAGATGATGTGCTGGTGTTGGTATGCAGTTTTTTCTCTGAACAAAATGTGGAATACATTTAGCAAATTGTCTACAGGACTGTCAGGGCTTCCTGAAAATTCATGAGGCTTGCAGCTTGAGATGCTGCTTTGAGTGGCATTAGTCCTTGAGTGGATAACGCCTTGCTTGAGCGTCTGTAGTATGACTAATGTAAAGTGAGTGCAGACTGTCTGCTGCCAACGTTGTGGTATGGAGGCCATGGGAAAGTGTAAAGTGTGCTGCGTTGGACGTCCTTCAGCTTCAGCAGTGGGCAGTTCCTCTTGGCTTTGCTTCAGGGAATAATGGAGCTGAAACATATTAGCATACCCTAATGCCAGACGTTTTCCTGTTAAGTCAGTTTTCCTCTGCATCTCTAACATTCTTTCTCTCTCTCTCTCTCTCTTTCTCTCTCTCTCTCCCCCCACAGGGATCCTCAGTCTGCCAGACAGTTTGAGCTTGCACAGAGAGCAGCAGCGGTCAGTGAAGACGGGTGATGGTCAAGCCTACAGTCAGTCCGAGCTGCGTACGATAGAGCAGTGTCTGCTGGCCACACGTGTGGGAAGCATCGCTGAGCTCAGTGAGTAAACAAACTCACACTGCACTCCTGGATCAGCATCTTCAGCTGTAATCCTGTTATCAAAAAAAATGTCCAATATACTTTTACATGATCAAAAATTAAACAAACTAAAACCCCACACAGTTAGAAAACTGTGGTGATACCCTCTAGGATACATATTCATATCTTTAGTTAGAGAACATTATTGTACCTTGTTCTATTATAATTGTGGATTTAATATTACGTACTTTTATTTTACACACTTCTATAAAGAAAGATTTTAAATGTTCACCACTCCTTCTGGAGAAGAGGATGTAATGTACCTTTAGGGAACAAAACTGGACATTTTAACACCACTGTTTGTACCTTTTAATTGGACAATAATGTATCTCTGCCTTACCATTTTAGTGCTAGAACTACTACTACTGATATTGCGACTAAAATATCAGTAAGGGTAATAGTAATATAAAACAATAGTGTCAGAGTTAATGCACTGTCAATATTTTAATGAGAAATTATTACTGTCAGGAATATTTAAAGTAAATGTATTTTCTTATTGTCAGTCTTTGACCCATCTGTAGCTCTGGCGCTAGTTGATACACAAGTTTCATTTAACCATTCTACATTATCTGGTGCAGCAGCAAGTGCGGGCTGTTGCTTTAGCCCTCTTGTTCAAATACAACATTTGAATGGTTCTCTTGCTCCATTTAAAAGCTTCTGTTCCGGTTCTATTAAAGACTAAAAATGACTGCCGTTATAGTGCATTTTTTCACAGGAGTTCACGGGGGTCTTGAAAGGATAATTCACAAATAAACCCCACCAATGGATGTAGTTAATTTATATAATCAGTTATATATAAGAGTCAGAGGGGTTGCAGCCAATGTTCCTTTGACTGAACAGTGATGACAAATGGAAACGGCATACCTTTATGTTCAATTATGTTCACATGACTTATTTATCAAATAACTGAAGGTTAAAAATCAGTGCTGCCCAAAGAAAACCTTGAGTCTGTACCTCATTTGAACTCAATGATTGCTGTCTTCTTTGTGAAAATGATCTAATAGAAAAACTATAAAAATGCTCCAAAATGTAGTTTAATGCAAATATGTAACATTTTTGGACAGCCACAAAATATAATTCATGTTTTTACTAGTTGCATTACGTTTTAAATGAAACATAATTTGCGATCTATTTATGAGAATTAACCTTAATTCTCTAATGGGATTTATAAAACAGGATGTGGTATGCAAGATGTTAGCAAGATGTTAGAACCCCAGTATGAAACTCAGCAAACAGCAGAAACGGTTTCCTATATCAGAGGAGGTTTTCCATCATATCAGGTCAGATGTTTCTGTCTGTTAGAGCATAAACCGAATCATTATATACTGGTACTTTATCAGGAGGATTTCCATCTTGTTAGCCACAGAAAATTTGTGTCGGACAATATTATTGCTTGTCCGATATATATCTGTTGGACTCGTGTGTGTGAGCATGAGTGCAGATGACTGTGTGAATTTAAAATAGGGATTATATGACTGCAGTGCTCACAGCATTTCACTGTGCTACATCCTCCGTTTGAGCCCAGAGTCACGTAAGGACTGAGTGTGTGTTTACTCTGCCACAGCAAATCTGCTTCTCTCTCTCTCTCTCTCTCTCTCTCTCTTTCTCTATCTCTCTCTCTCTCTCTCTCTCTCTTTCTCTATCTCTCTCTCTCTCTCTCTCTCTCTCTCTCTCTCTCTCTCTCTCGCTCTCTCTCTCTCTGTCTTTCTTTCTCACACACACACACACACCTCCCATCACCTCTGCATATTTCGACACAACCTTATTTCAACCCACACCATCCCTCTACCACTTCACTTCCTGCATTTTACAAGTTACTGTAAGGCCCCGGTTGTTGCTTGTGAAGCAGCAGCAGCTTTTAAGGAGCAAATGCAATTTTGCACAAGAAGAAAAAAACACATTCTAAAAGCTACATGATATTTGAGTTAGAAACATTAAAGATTCACGTCACACAGTGCTGCTTTGCTCTTCCATGGAAATAGCTGGAAAAGATTAAAGCTAATGTTTGAAGTACTCATCTGTGATTGGGTTTGGAACGTCAAAGAAGCCATTTCTACAGAAGCCAATGACCTTTCTGTGTAATTCAATGTGTTCTGCAGCAGTAAATCTGTTCTGCTTTTGGGTCCATCAATATCGCATGTAATAATAAACATTTATTTCACTTGTACTTAATCACAAGCGGACAGCTGCGGTACTACTGTGGCTAGCACATTTTTTCACTGCATGTATAGAATCAGCTTCAATCTAGCGTCTGCATTAATGTTTTTAAATTTAGTGCTGTGGGCAAACCGGAGGAGATAAAAGCATGCTGTTCTGCCCACTTTCTCCAAAATGCTCCTGCACTTCCAAACTTAAATATCACATCACTGCAAATGCACTTTTACATACACTGTATCCATGGAGACTTCAGTACAGCATTTCCTTCAACTTCACCTCTCTTCTTTTTCTCTCACTCTCTCTTTTGCTCTCATTTTTATATTATCTGTCATTCTTCCTTTCTCTCCCTCTCTCTGTTTATCTGTCTGTCTCTCTCTCTCCTGTTTCCCTCATTTTCTAATTTTCATTCAATCCTCTTTGTCATTCTATCTCTCTCTATCGTTCCCTCTCTCTCTCTCTCTCTCTCTCTCTCTCTCTCTCTCTCACACACACACACACACACACACACACACACACAAACACAAACTCGGTCTCTTCACTTATATCTGGTTTCTCTTCTCTCAATTTCATTCACTCCCACCCTCTCTGATGGTTGTCCTCAGTAACCCTGGGGAAGAAGCTGAGGGCACTTTGCACGGTGGTGGTTTGTAACCCCTCCCCCCTGTTCTGCCCACAGTGAAAGATGGATCAGGATCTGTCACCGAGACAGTGTCTCTGTGTTTGGACAGTCATCACAGAACACACTCAACTGAAAGGGCACTGTTTATTTTAAGAGATCTTTCTACTTGAGGGTAGAGTGCTTAATTACATGACAGTTACAGTGGTGTACATGGACACGCTTTCGAAACTGAGAAACATTTTTTGTGTAATATATTGATTGGGTCTTTGTTTAGCCATGTCAGCTCAGCAGAGTACAATTCAGCACATAAAGATTAAAGCCTCTGACAGGTGAAGTGAGCAACATTAATTATCTTATTACAGCGACACCTGTTGGGGAGTGTAATATATTTAACTGTGTCTGATCTTGAAGTTGTCGTGATGGAAGCAGCTTTGTCTTCTGAGCCACTGACTAGAGCCAAATTGTGATGGTCATAACGTGTTCAGAGCATCTTGAAAACCACAGGTTTTGAGGGGTGTCCTCAGCATGCAGTGGTTAGAACATACCAAAAGTGGTCTGAGAAAGGACAAGCAGTGAAGATGTGACAGAGTTATGGGTGCCCAAGGCTCATGTATACATGAGGGAGCAAAGGGCCCAGCCAGCTGTGATGCTCCTTGTGTTCCAACAACTCTTTCTCAGAGTGAGCCTTGATGTTTTCAGCATTGTATGCTACAGTATGTCTTTGGTAAACTCAGAGAAGTTGGGCTGACTTTCACTCACCTCACACAATAAAGATGTTAAATCAGACATATAAGTTCTGTTTAAATAAACACATCCCTGTCTATTACCTCTTGAAGAAGTACAATTTTCATGTGTAGTGCATGAGTAAGGCCTTTATGCACTGTCCACCTGATAATGCTCTTGGTACATGTCTATGTGCACACCAGCATACAAACTATCATTGATCTGCTTTGTCTCATTACTCCGTCCAGTCTGCTAGTCTGCAGCAATAGAGTGGCCTCCATTCTCCTTTTGTCTGGCTCTGTCTCCTCCAGCCCTGTACACTCAGGGTAAAGTGCTCTCTTTGCTAGTGTTGTCTTATCACATGTCCTCAGCTGAGTACATGAGTAGTCTTTTAGAAGACATATATTTCTCTTTTTTTTTCCAGCCCTCCCTTTTACTTCTATAGGATATTTGAGCCAAAGGAAAATGAAAGCCCTGATGCTATTGCAGTCAAACTGACTCCTTCAAGGTCAGTTCTCTTGGAGCTTCTCTCCCAAGGGAAGTTCAAAATTCATCTCAGTCTCAAATTAGTCACGGACATCCAAAGCATTAAACTTCAAAATTTGATCACGCAAGCTGGACTATATATGAGTTTCCATTCCTTGAATTTGAATTTCCCTCTGTAGCCAAGATCCAGTGAACCACATGCAACTGTAGCAAATGATATTTTTCTCTCTCTGCAGAGCCCATAGCAGTTCAGAGTCTACATGTTTTTATCAGCATTAGGCAAGCCTACATCAATTCAGACTTCATCTCTTCATAAGGGTTAGGTCATTTTACTTAATGAGACATTTCCACAGCTTTGCGTTTATTTACTGTAAACAAACAAACAAACAAACAAAAACCTTGTGAAGGTGAGGGACCCTGCGTCCGTCCTGGAGACAAAATCCATCAAGTGTAATCATGTTATTACTCAAGTACTGATTTTGGCATAAATGCAAAAAATAAATGTATATTACACACACAAACACAGTGCAGTGTGTGCTGGAGGGAAAGTGGCATATTGTGCTGGGAGTTCAGAGGCAGTTTTTATGTACTGTGACCTGAGAGCAGAACCTCATTCTATCTAATCAGGCTGAGGATGATCCAGGCACTGACAAAAGGAGGGCTGCTCTGTTGCGTCTTATGGATTTTCTCCTCTGTGTCTGATTTTGTTCATCTAGATGACTTATTGGATTTGAACAAGTGCAATTCCCTACTTTCCATTGCAGAGATTACTCTGTGTGTGTACAGCTGATTGTGTTTGTGTTGGCCTGCTAGAGGTTAAAGACAAATATATATATATATATATAGTTAACAATGACAGATGCTTCCATCTAGATTTACTGCATGGTACTGTGGCATCCACCACTGTGCCCATTTTTTGGTGGGAGTTAAGGGCGTGAGGCCATGCAAAATGGCTCCCAGCATGTCAAATCAAATTTATTTGTATAGCGCTTTTTACATCTGATGTTGTCGCAAAGTAGCTGCACAAAATTCCAGTAAAGACAAAGTTTTGACATGAAATGTAAGAATGTACAGAATGTACAAATCCCTCAGGTGAGCAAGCCAAGGAAAAACTACCTCAGAGCTGAGGAAGAAACTAGTTTGAAACCTGAGGAGGAACCAAGGCTCACAAGTGGGGACCTATCCTCCTCTGGTCAATCTACTGGTAATAATAGTTAGGAGTCCGTGAAAACTTTAATGTAGGGTAGGCAAATCTAAGGCAAGTGGTGGAGGCTGGAATGTGGGCAGCTGGTCTGAAGCATGGAGCAGGAGCTCGGCAGTCAGTAATCGATTAGTGTCCAGCCGAACAGGTCTTGTTGTAAGCACAGTAAAAGACTTTATATGGTGATTTGCTGTCCTTGTACATGTGACTCTGCTTTTTGACGATTTGCACTATGTACTCCACATCCTCTAAGATGTAAAACACCACATTACAGTAAACAATTTGCCATGTTCTGTGGCATAAATGTGAAAATTCTTGTTGAGATCTTGTGAGATGCAGACTGCAAAACCAGTCCATTCACAACCACATAGAGAGGGGGATGTGTGTAGTATACCAGTGGTCTACAGAGATGTGGAAAAAGTGATATAGTCACATGAGTCATTCTCCACCGTGTTTTTCATAAGTGTATGTGAATGTGTGGGGTACAATAAGAGAACTGTGCAGGCCTGGGTGCTGAGAGAGGGGGTCCAGTGGCTAATGGGAGGAGGCATTTTGCTGACAGGATTTGGGTCCACTTTTGGAACACCTATATCCTATGATGAAATCATTCTTTCCAAATGGGTGTGGTGGTCCTCAGTGATGACAGTAGCCCCATGGGGTATGAGGTATCATTCAGTGGTTCGATGACAATATAAATGTATGTTTTACCTGTCCTATACAAGGGTTGTGAGACCAGAATAGTTCTATATAGAGTGTGGCAGAACACAGTTATGACCTGTTTCCACTGTTCAGTTAAAACCACTCCACATTTCCATTGAAAATCACAAAGTAGGAACAAACTCTCCTGAGCTCCACCTGAAACCAATTACACTTGTGTATTCCAGTGTAAATGCCTTTCAAGAGGGCTACTAGTTGGTGTTAATGATGCTTTCAGAAGGCTGGGTATTCATGTTTTAGCAAATGGATTTTGATTGAAATAAAATATGTAAAACTACTATTGCCTATGCATTGTATTGTGGTGCAGAAAATCACAATTAACATATTATTCTGAGGTTCATATATTCAGGATTTGTGTGTGTGTGTGTGTGTGTGTGTTGGTTTGGTGTAAGTGTATGAGAAGTGAAACTGGAACTGTGACAGATCTGCTGTTGCTAAGTTCTAACCGTTAGTTTTATGTCTGGTGGTAGTGATTTCAGCATTAATCCTCATTGATTCTACCAGCTTCCCTAGAGGAACTATAAGCAACTAACTGCCATGTCTGATAGAAACCTGTTCCACAGCAAAAGTGGTCATTTAGATTGGCCAGAAGGGGCCAATTAAAACGTCATGGCTGAATGGCCAGCAACAAGCATTTCCATGTTTCCACTCTGTTATTTCCTCTGTTTCCATAAGACACTCCGCTTCCTCTCATAACTATAATATAATGACCCTATTCCCTCTGTCCTAAGAGAGTTTCATTACACATCATGACTTTAGAAGTTACTGGCACTGCTGCTGGGCCTTAATGGCCAAGTTAACAGTTGCCTTTTAATCTACACATTTCCAAGAGGTTCCTAAGCTATAGTTTAGGTTTTTTAAATGGAATGCAACCAAAAAATTGCATTAAAAATATGGTACCACTTCAAAGAGTAACAGTGACATGTTATTTGTCAAATAGCGAACCCACATACATCTACACTGTTAATTCTGCTGGATACTGATGTCCTCCATCAGTCGACATTAAGACTGTCAACTTCAGCACATATTTGTTAATGTTTAACCATGTAACCTCCAAGTTTAAACAATTAACCACCAAAAGAACACATTCTGAACGTATGAAATGATTAAATCCACATTCACAGGTCTTAGATTATTCTTAACCTTGTCATTTCCCTTAAGTTATCTTACACTTTGAGTATTTCATATAAAATAAGTTATTGTTGCCCTTTCTATTTCAGTGTTAAACTATGATTATTAAAGACCTTTTAGCTGTATACAACCCAATTAACAACCATATAATAAACAGAATTTCAAACCATTTACAAGCCTTTATACATCTAGTCTTATTTTAAAGTACATAAAAGGGATAAAAACTGCCTAGGCTGTTCACTGTACCAGTTCAATTTTGTTTTCTTATTTTAAAATTTTTTAATTTTTCTTTGTGTGTGTGTGTGTGAGAGAGAGAGATATATGTCTATTGGTTCATTTTGCATTACATTTTCATACAGACAAATACAGGTCAAACTGTTCAAACGTTTCAAATAGTTTTTTTTTTCTTTGTGCAACAAAGTTATTTTGGTGGAAATTATTTACAAAGAGAGACAAATTAATATGAAATATTCTGATAACAGAAATTCAGAATTTACTGTTCTGTTTTGATGAAGAGAGCAGATGCATGCACTTTTCAACTTTCAGGTTCATTAGAATGTGTGGGATGGAAGAAAATATATGTTTGACAAGCTGCTGAGCAGACCTTGGTCTGATAAAGACTGTTGTCTGCTCCTGTGACAGCATCAAGTGAAGCAGGCCTTGCACCTGCTGCCCGTCACCAAGTTCTCATTCCTTATTCATGCTGCAGAGGAGGACGGATGAGCTGCACTTCAGCTCACTTTTCACTGTTAACCCTTAGACAGAACTAAAGGGCAGACTCGAGACTAATTAAATACAATCTATTGGAAAAGGCTTACACTCATGGCTTGAATGTTTTGTTGATGTTGTAAGTTAAAATCATTGAACACATTTTCTGCATGCATTTTTCGCGCATAACTTGCAATTATTTGCTGAATTTAGTTTTTTTGAAAACAAATAAACCTTAAATATGAAAGGGGCCATGACTATTGCACAGACAATTTTATTTTCCCAAATCGTTAAATTCAGTAAATAAACAGTAATTTTGTATGTAACTCTGCAGGGATGTGTTCTCTGTAAGAGCATGTGTACTTAATTTCACACAGAAAAACCAATAAGAAAAGAGTAATTTGACCAGAGGCACTCAAACTTTTGCATAAGGCAGAATCCTATTATGTAATTAATTGCTGTTGTGTACTTTTGTTTATATATTAGAGCGAAGCCACTCTAATAACTCAAGGGTAAAGAGCATCCTTTGCTCAGTGTGTCCAGTTGAAGGTCACCTTCACAATCAGTTAAGTGCAGAGTATTTTGGTTATCCCAAGACAGAGGGAGAAAGAGTGCAAGGAAAGGAAATGTGGCTTTAGCTGCAGGGAGCATTTCTCCCCGCTGGTTGATCTGGAGTGGATATCGGTCTCAGTCAGCTCCTGCTGCCCCTTGGACTCACGGGAAATGTCACCGGCTATCATGAATAAGAGATGAGCGAGCCGGCCATAGCAAAGCCCTGCAGCAGCAGCAGCCCACAGTTTCTTATTCTTGTCTCTGGCACTTTTCACCATAACTACCTGCTTATGCTGTGTGCATTTAGTATGAGTGTCTATGTCTGTGTCTGTCTGTTGTGTGTCTGAGACCTATCCCAGTATCTACAGGTTTCATGTCTTCATTCCTGTTTTTTTTTGTTTATTTGTTGTTGTTGTTTTTTTTCTTGGTCCAACCTAGTGCTGAACTTCTACTTGCCAGGTTAATGTTGTCAGAATTCATGTACATGGTTCAGCAATAAATACTTTCATTTATAGACCCTGGGACTGTTATCCAATTCAACTTGAAACTGCAACACTGTGTCTGATGTGGCTACAGTTTGGCCAGTGTGGGCATATAAGTGACTTCTGTAGATATCACACTTCTGCACATGTTCTTGTTTTTCATTTGCTGAAAAACATTGTTTATTTGGAAAAAAGACTACATGTCATTTACTGGGAAGTGTTCTTATATTTTCATATACCATATATGAAAGTGTACATAACCGAGTTATAGTATTAAAGGTACTACAATGGATAATATTGTAGCTATTTAGAAACTAAATGGGTGTGTATCATAAAAGCATGTGTGAACAGCAAGCATAATTAAAAGAGAGAATATAATTTTTCTGTCATTGGGCTCAGCAATGCTTTCAGGAATTGCAGTCTAGATTGGAAACAACCAAACAACAATCATTCATGTACATATGATATAAATATTTAAAATAAACACTCTGTAAATTTAGAGAGCACTGTTGACAAAAATCCAAGCTGTGAACTTCCCATTACGTTAAATGGAATTTTTGCGAACATTCCGTAAAGCATGTCAAACTGAGTGTCCGCTAAAAGCTTTTCTGGGTGGTGCCTGGATCGGTCAGTTTGTGGTCTGTCTGCACTCTGTAATCACACAATTAACACTGCATGCATTTAGACTGCACACTATCCCTTATGAATCTGCCTCCTACAGTACGCCCTTGATTACGCTGTTTATCGAATTCTGTAGCCTTGAGCGAAAGCCACAATGATAGCAGTTAAACAAACTGTTGAATTCTGGGAATGACAGGCCCTGTAGGGCCCATCACACATTGGCTATGCTATGGGGCTGTTAATTCATTTAGACAAAGGGATGTGAAATGGACTCCAGAGAACAGCTGAGGCTGCAGCACTCTGATTGCAATGTAATAGACAGAGGCTGTTTCTCAGTAGGTCTCACAGCGTGCCACTGTTTGTTTGCTGCTTTATTCAGAGGGAAGAGCAGTTGTGCTCCTCTGAATAGATTTCAAATGTGCTAAGGCCAGTGGATTCATGAGATCATGCAGAGAGATCTAAAGACTCATAATGGGTAGTAGTCATTGGAGTGAAGGAGGGAGGGAGGGAGAGAGGCACCAAATGTCTGGCTCTGAACTTTGTCTGACCTGTTGTCTCTGTCGTGCATTATGAGGGCATTGTGACACCTTGTTTCAGTAATATTGAATTTGGCATTGCCATTATGATTGTTTGTCCTGTTTCCTATGATATTCTTAGCTAATTCTCATAATAAGAAATGTGTGTTTGTGTCTGTGTGTGTGTGTGTGTGTGTGTGTGTGTATAGCCCCCATGTGTAATATGACCACAGAACAAGTAACAGGTGGGAAAAACAGAAGACTTAAGTCAACAGTTGCATCACTGGAAGACAGAACAGCCGTGATTAAATGAGTAAACAACAGTTGTGGTTTGACACTCAGCAGGGAGCTAATGCACTGATAAACTGTGCTATGTGGCCATGGCCCCTTTATCCCTGTGTTAGCACCAGCTAAGCATGACTTTGTCCTCTGTATGCAGGTGACCTGGTGTCCAGAGCTATGCATCACCTGCAGCCACTGATCATAAAAAAACACAGTAACAGTACCCCTGTGCACCACAAGAGCGGTCTGACCCACTGGGAGCCCGAAGCCATTTACACTCTCTGCTACTTCATGCACTGCCCTCAGATGGAGTGGGAGAACCCCAATATAGAGCCATCAAAAGTAACACTTCACATTGAACGGTGAGGCCATACAACACTATGTTATTAAATTAACTTACTGAAGATGGAGAATATTGGCCAGAAAATTTAAATATTCTCCCACTATTTTGTCATTTTATGGTCATTTTTGCATAATATTTAAAAAGGCTATTTAAAAAAAAAACTAAAAATGGAATATTAATATGCTATGTTCATGATCACTAACATTGAAATCATCATCTTTAAATCATCTAAACCAAAAACAAAACTAAACAAAAACTCACACATATATTTGGATACAGTATTATCCCCAAGAACAGAACAAATTAATTATTTTTACATTTATTTATTCATTTTTATTGGGTAAAATAACACTTGTTACGAAAAATGACAAAACAGTGGGAGAATGTTTGAATTTTTAAATACAATTATACATTACATCAAAAAGACTTTAAAACCTTTTAGTATACCTAATATAATGTCAGGTAGGATAGGATGAACACCTTCAAGATACAGGACCATAGTAACATTACCCTTGTGCAACAGAAGTGCAGCCTAGACACAATATTCATGTCTGTTTAATCATTTGTATTTATGTGAATAGGTGTACACATTAAAATCAAGTCTTCTCATGGTAGTCTTTAATCACTTTCTTGTTATTTAAAATGCTGCTAAACTCGCTGCTAAACTTTAGGGAAATAACAAGGAAAAATTAATAGGTTAATGTTGTTTTACAAAGTGAGTTGTTGTAAGATGCAAATTAACATACATTGCCAAAAGTATTTGCTTGCCTGCTTTTGCACGCATATGAACTTGAATGACTTCCCATTCTTAATCCATAGAGTTTAATATGATGTTGGCCCACCCTTTACAGCTATAACTGCAACATTCTATACAAGCATGAAATAGTCCAAAATCTCTTGGTATGCTGAAGCATTAAGAGGTATTTTCACTCTTTCACTAACTAAGGGGCCAAGCCCAGCTCCTGAAAAATCAACCCCACAACATAATCCCCCCCTCCACCAAACTTTATACTTGGCACAATGCAGTCAGACAAGTACCGTTCTCCTGGCAACCACCAAAGCCAGACTTGTCCATTGGATTGCCAGATGGAGAAGCATAATTCATCACTCCAAAGAACACATTTCTAGACACTGTTCTTGAGCTAATCTGAAGGCCACATAAAAGTTTGGAGGTCTGTAGTGATTGACTCTGCAGAAACTTGCTGACCTCTGTGCACTATGCACCTCAGCAGTTGTTGACCCAGCTCTGTCATTTTACGTGGCCTACCACTTTGTGGCTGAGTTGCTATCGTTCCCAATCACTTCCACTTTGTTATAATATCACTGACAGTTCACTGTCTAATATTTAGTAGCAAAGAAATTCCATGATGGGACTTGTTGCACAAGTGGAACTTTATCATTGTACCATGCTGGAATTAACTGAGCTCCTGAGAGCGACCCATTCTTTCACAAATGTCTGTAGAAGCAGTCTGCATGCCTAGGTTCTTAGTTTGTGGCCATGGAAGTGATTGGAACACCTAAAATTCAATGATTTGGATGGGTGAATACTTTTGGCAATGAGTTTATGTGGCACAAGCTCAGGGGAAAACACACAACTTTCACTTGACAGAAGGAAAAGTGTCTTCAAATCAGCTATTAGCTTTTACCTACATTTAATTAAAATGCAGAGTTAGTTTTAAAAAATAAACAGGATCATTTTTGTACTTTTTATACTTATGCATATCTGTCAAGGTTCTTGGGTTTCAGCAGTGAGACCTTTCTTTCCAGAGCCTTAAAGGCTTGGACATGTGTAGCTGCTATAAACCAATTGATGTAAAGTGAGAATCTGTTTTCTGCCTCCTCCTGCAGGCCCTTCATGGTACTGCCTCCTCTCATGGAGTGGATCAGAGTGGCTGTGGCCCATGCTGAGCACCGCCGGAGCTTCTCAGTGGACAGCGATGATGTCCGGCAGGCAGCCAGGCTCTTACTGCCCGGAGTGGACTGTGAACCTCGGCAGCTAAAGTATGAAGCAATTTAAAACCCACATAGCTCGTCATAATACGAGTGAATAGAAAATAAACAATGATTTTAGAGCTAATGAAGCCCAAAGCTTCCCAGAATACTTTCTGCTGCGCATATGTATGCTGCTATCTCCACAGGCAGACTGTCTAAGATAATAGGCCATTAAGACAGAAATGCACTCAGCAGTAAATTTGAATTGCTTCTGAAATGTACTCAGTTTATTATCAGTTCTCTGAGCCAATGTACTTTACTGTTCAAAAGTTTGGAACTGCTACTTGAAAAGCTGGTGTTTTTTTTCTTCTAATAATTAAACACATCTATTTAGTTTCAGATAATTTTAGATTCAAGTCAGAAATATTTTGTTGGTTTCCAATAATATAAACAACATACCACAGCAATGTGATAATTAGAGTAGCAATAATTATTGTGATTTACTAATCCAGTGTTTGCTTCAGTAATTACCATTTTGCTCTCAACTTTGTTGAAGTAAATAAAACATGCACTTTTATATTTAGTTCATAATGTTTCAGTTGTACGTTACATAACTATTTGACAACAATATGTTAGTGTACATCGTAAAAAATACGTGAAGCATATTCAGCCCCCCATTTAAAAAAAACAAACAAAACAAACAAAAAAAAAGCAGTGGCTGGCTTTAAATGTACTGATGGAAGCTTGTGCCAGCCTGTGGCCTCCCAGCTTGGTACTTCCCAGTTGGGGGTGACATAGCTAGTCTCTGCGACTGGCAATTAGTAAAACCTGGGGAAAGAAATTGAGCAGAAAATATTCCCTCTATAGGATGTGTTCACTTAGTTTCTCTACAAAATCAACAAAACATTTAATCAGATTTTGGTCATGAATGTACATGGGTGAAGTGTTAAATTTGTTCTTGAACATCTCCCTTAGGACGGATGATTGTTTCTGTGTGTCGCGGAAGCTGGACGCTGCCTCCACTGAGGCAAAGTTCCTGCAGGACCTTGGTTTTCGCATGCTCAACTGTGGCCGCACTGACCTGGTCAAACAGGCCATCAACCTGCTGGGACCAGACGGCATCAACAGCAGGAGTGAACAGGTGAGACAAGAGACATATAGACTATGTTATAAACAGAGAAGCACATACAGATTCAAAGCTCAGAGCTTTTTTTATCCAAACTGGATAAAACAGCAGTTTATTTTCAGCAGCACGAGGCTTGTGCACATACACTGCTCATTAATCACATCACAGCAGGAAGTGGACATGTTTGTCCCATGGCAACCTCAACTCAAAAAGGTTTCTCTCAACACATCATCGCAGCTAAAGCTCTCTCAGATTCTTACAGCATTTTTGTACCTCACCGTGTCAGTGAGATGGGGCTTGCAGGCCACATGTCATCACTCTCTCCATCATTCTGTTAGCTTGGCTGCACTGCTGAACTCTGGCACAGAAATGTATGCCATTCCTAGCCTTTTTCACAGAGGCAGGAATACTGTTGGATTTTCCAGGCCTGTGTTCTTGTGCTTGGTCTCATGGGATCTCTTTTCATACACAGCCTTTCATACTCCCCTTTAAATAAATACCTTAAGGCTTACTACACTTGTAATAAGGTCTTGGCTTGGATATATGGAAGAAAACCTGTAGCTGGTGTGGAAATTTTACATTAGAATTACCTTTTTATTTTAAGATTTATTTAATTAAATCTTTATATATAAAATTAAAAAGTCCCAAGGGGGGCAAAATTGATTCTCCAGTCACATCAGCCCAAATGACACTATCTGACCTTTTATTTATAACAGTGAACTTTCTGTTGTAGTTACATGCTCTTGGAAATCTCTAACTTTAATTTTTTTCAGCAGGTTTACTTATAAAGGCAACATTCAGGGTTGTAATAAAAAAAAGACTATTCAGAAGATGTTTCCTCAACATTTGCTAGCTTTCCAATCTGTTTGCCTACTGGAAACTGGTCTCATGCGTTTACGAAAGCCGCTGTGTCAATAAGCAAGTAAAAAAAACAAAGTAGTTCTTTCAGACATGCTAGCAACATGAGAATGTTGCTTTATTCCTCATATAATATTATATACAATATATAATACTGACATATTGTGTGTGTGTGTGTGTGTGTGAGAGAGAGAGAGAGAGAGAGAGAGAGAGAGAGAGAGAGAGAGAATCTATGTGAGAGAAAGAAAGGGAGAGACTTGACCTGGGCTGGAAGAGTTGTTAGAGGGAAAAACTCAGTTTGTGTGTAATGTGTTTATCACAAATGCAACCATTAATTTAATATTCTAACATTATATATTACATAGTTTTGGGTAAAACCACACTAAATACAACAAATGTTGGACTGCAGCTTGAATAACCAAAGCAATGCTTCATCACTTCCTGTTAGCAGTATGTACTACATAGTCGGGACCCACCAAAGACACAGGTCATTTATACAATAGAAGAACAGGGCACACCTCTGAGTAGAAAGTCACATAACATCCCATAACTCACAAGTGCTGGGCATTGGAAGAGGAACATGAAAAAACAAGATCAAAACACAGCCAAAGCACATGAAGAGAATAAATACAGGGACGCAGAACTAAGAAACAGGGACAGAAGATTACACATAATATAGACATTAGAAAGTTAGCTGTGAGAAAGTAAATAGATATCAAAGAATATAGTGACTTATATCCTATATTTTTCTGTAGTTTTAGTGTTTCTCCTGAGGCCCAGTTACAACATATGTGTGCATTTATGCATCAAATCCATGTTAATTCTGTTTCGCATAATTATTCATATTCTGTGTGTGTGTGTGTGTGTGTGTGTGTGTGTGTGTGTGTGTGTGTGTGTGTGTGTGATGAAAAGGGTATGTCTCCACTCATGTACGCATGTGTGCGGGGAGATGAGGCCATGGTTCAGATGCTGCTGGACGCTGGAGCTGACATTAACAGTGAGGTCAGTGACAATGTACATCCTACTGCAACACATTTCCATCAAAGTCATGCATTGATTGTGTTCCATTTAGTTTCATTTGCTGTCTTGCTGTGCTGTGTTATGTTGTGACAGGAGAAAACCCAGAATGCTCTGCCCTTTACCATACTAAGAAAACCCAGAAAGAGTACACCCTTCAGTTTTTAATTTGTACTTATTTGTGTAGTCATTGCTAGGAAACAGACAATTACAGGAACATCTTTCAGGCTGGAGTGTTTACCTAGAAACTCTATGCTGTAAAACAGCAGGTGATGAAGAATGATGAAGCACTAACACTTCCATACTCATGTATTAGTCATTTTCTAGATGTGCATGACTGACTGGTGTGGCCTGAATAAGTGATGCATTAAGTTGGTAATAGGAGGTAGGATTTTGTCAGCTTTTGTGTAGCAGGTTGCCATCAATGAGAAATAATCTTTGAGAAACAAGGGTTTGTCAATACACCCTTCCACTAAGTTACTGCTGCTTCTGTGCAAAATCAGGGCAAAACTGTTACGTAATGTTTTAACCATAATGACCACTTAGTGTCACAGGGTCACAGGGTTTTTAAAAAATGTGTAAATCTGATCTGAACATATATATATATACAGTATATATATAATTTATGGACTTTTATGTGAGGATGCTTAAGGTATGCCAGCAAAATAACAAATCCTCCTTCGCAAACCTGTGCAGTCAGTCATCTTAGAGTCTTGACAGCTACATTATAATGCATAATTCGATGGATTCTTCCTTCTTATCAAAGTCTAGCACTAAAAGAGACAGATGTCCTCAGTGAGTGCTGGGCTGAGGTTTTTTTGCTGAGTACAGCAGTCATTTGTTTTGCCCCTGGCCAGCACTTTTCCCGTTTGTGTGTGTGTGTGTGTGTGTGTGTGTGTGTACCAGAAATATATTACATTGTGGGGTCCTTCATACACATTCATACTGTGCAAGACTTTCTATCTTCCCCACACAATAAATCATTACAATTTAATATGAACGCATGTTTAAGGTTAACGCAATGTCAGTGTTGGGATTAAGGCGAGGATAAGGTTAGGGTTATGGTGAGTCCTATTTCACGCATAACCCTTATGACTTAGCCCAACCCCTCTGTTTTGCATAGGAGTAAGGATGTCTTCATTATTTTTGGGAAAGAGTGATAAGGCCAAGGGAAGATTTTCAGGAGCATTTCAAATGAAGGGCTATGACTATCTTGTGAATCACTGCCACAAATGTCAGTATTCTTTTACCTTTAAAATCTATGATTGCCATTGTATTTAGATTAATGTGGTTTAATGTACCTTTCATGTACCCCATGAAAAGCATAAAACATCATGAATAGTTTTCCTAGGTCAATTTTCAGTTCCACATTAAAAGGTGGAGCAATTACATTCTAGCACCTGTGGGTAGTGCAGCATTTAAGGTGGAACTGGAAGTTTTGAACAAACATCGTTTTTAAAGCAGATGATGCCCTAAATTGAACTCTGTTGAAGTCCAGACTCTCTTCTCTGAAACACTGCAGACCTGCAGCAGAGCACCACAAAAGTGCAGCTCTTTTCTTTGTTCTGATGATGTATCAGGCTGTTTCATAGGGGAAGAGTTCAACCACTACAGCCTGTAACTCAATCCCAAGACACAAGATAGCACTTGAAAATGAGAGATATGTCACCCCCATTAGGGTGGAGATAAGTTTAAGATTAAGGTGAGGGTTATAGTAGTAGTGATTATACATAGGTTAAGGGTAAGAGTTCATAAAATAATGCATTAAAATCAATGTGTGTGTGTGTGTGCATACGTATGTGCATCTGTATGTGTGTCCTACCTCTCCCAGGTGCCCAACACAGTGCACCAGCACCCCTCAGTGTACCCCGAGACCCGGCAGGCCACGGCACTCACCTTCGCCGTGCTCCACCAACACATCCCTGTGCTACAGGTTAGACCCCTCCCACCTGCCCTGAACGCACAGTGACCACACGCACCTGTCTCAACACCCTACAGCACACTGTATTGTATCTGCATCATTATAAGATTATTATGCTTCTTGCATAATAACTTCTTGTGTGTTCTCTCCTGACACTGTGCCACATGTGTGGGTGTGTAAAGCTCTTCTCAGAGTCTTTGCTTAGCGACCACGCTACACCCCATTTACCATGTTTCTCATTATCAGTCATTTCCAGAGTGTTTTGTGTAGTTGCTGTGGATTCAGCTGCTGATGCTGCTGTGGTTCTCACTCAGCACAAATTGTGTCTGATAAGCAGTTTAGTTTACAGCTTAGATCACGTTGCATTAAGCTGTTGACGTTGGTCAAGTTTGAACTAAATTCTCCGCCCCTCTCTCTCTCTCTCTCTCTCTCTCTCTCTCTCTCTCTCTCTCTCTCTCTCCTTCTCTTGCAATCTCTCACTCTCATTCTCTTTCATCTCCCTTGATCTGTTCCCCTGCCTTCTTTCACTGATTATCATTCATTTCTCTTTCATCTCATCTTTTCTGTTTCTCTGATCTCTTTTCCTCCCATTTCATCTCTCTCTCTCTCTCTCTCTCTCTTTCTCTCTCTCTCAGTTGCTGTTGGATGCTGGTGCGAATGTAGAGGGCTCTCTGCAGGACGGTATGGAGAACTACACAGAGACACCTCTGCAGTTAGCCGCTGCTGCAGGTAAGCTAAGCTAACACTAAGACACACTGCAGCAGAAAGTAGCAACACAAGGCCCCAGGGCTGACGACTCAACTGAAAAAAAAAAGGAGTGCATTGACTTTTCCCAAATCAAATCTGTATATCACCTGTACATCAGTAAAACAGATTATGCCAACTCTGTACTTTCACAATATTTTGATGTTTAATATTTTGTGTCCTGTTTTAATCTGAATCTGTGGAATCTGGTACATTACATTTTTTAGTTTGTAGAGAAATGTGAGTTGACAGAACCATGTGTGTGTGTGTGTAGGGAACTTTGAGCTGGTTAGTCTGTTGCTGGAGAGAGGAGCCGACCCTTTGGTGGGAACTTTGTACCGTAATGGCATCTCCACAGCTGCACATGGACAGATGAACTCCTTCAGCTTGGCCGCAGCACATGGGCACAGGTAACTCTCTTTCTTACACACACACACATACACACACACACACACACATACATTATTTGTATAAAATATATCAGAAATTGTAGCTTGTTTTATTTCCTCTAATTACACCCTAAAGTAATTTTTTGTGTAACTTTAGTTTGAATGTAATAGGCATTAAACAGAATTCTTTATATGGCCCAGAGGCATGCAGCCCATTATGGTTAATGAACAGCTTTTGTATTTTTGGAGTCCAAACACATGAATACTGCATGCAATAAGAGGTAAAGCAGCCTTATGTTCCAACTCATGACATTGTGGTCTCTCAATTCATACCACTCTTACATCTTATTTGAAGGCTCTATGTAGCTTTCCTCTGTGACGTTGGCTTTGTTTGTTTGCAGGTTGTTGGTTTATCCATAGCTTTCTTGTGCACACTGTCCAGTTTATTTTTTCCAAAAAAGTCATCCAGCATTAATGAAACTGATATTGATTTAAGATATACGATATAATTGATACTGATATAAGTCCTTCACTGATAAACAAAATCAAAGGACTGCAGTAACTGGAAATAGCCTCAGGATAGAACTGCAGATGGTTAGAAGGGTCAAATAAGGAAAATGTGTGAACAGCAAAAAAAAAAAAACATGCATTTGCTTTAATAATTTATTAATGTGTTAGCATTGATAACACTTTGAATATATTTTTCCATCCTTGTAAAATTGCCATTTCAATTATACATTTTTTTTCTCATCCCAGCTGATGAATTTCCTCCTTTGTTGATTTCAGGAATGTTTTCCACCAGCTGTTAACACAGTCTGAGAAGGGCAAGGGTGATGTGCTGTCTCTGGAGGAGATCCTGGCTGAGGGCTCAGATGTGGGAGAGAGAAGCTCCCTGCAGATGGAAGCTGCCCGCACAGGGAAAGCCAAACTCAAAGCTCTGAGAGAGGCCATGTACCACAGTTCAGAGCATGGCTATGTGGATATTACGCTGGACATACGCAGCCTAGGTTAGCAACATTATAGTTCACTGCAGTTTATATTTGAGATCATTATTGCGACATTTTTGTACTTCAATCCTCAGACTGCAGATTCATGTCTATCCCCTATGCAAACTAGTTCTTATCCTGAAAGAAAACCTATACGCGCATTTTAGTCATTGTTTACTGATGACAACAACAGTGATATGCATTTACACCATGAAGAGTGATTTTAAAAAAAATCATTAAAATTGCAAAGCCACAAATTGCATGTGTATCAAAATAAATAGTAAATTGCAGAACTCAGTGCAGCTGCTCAGGGAGTATGAAGATCAGTATGCTTTTAAAAATGGATAATATCTGTGTGAATCCTACTGCTTCTGTGGGTTTATTCCAGCTGACTGCCACAAAGTGGATGAAAGCTGCCTCACCATGTTTAGTTCTGTTTCTACACACATCTAACAAGACTCTAGCTGTTTGAGATGTCTAACAGGGCTTTATTTCTGCGGCATAGCCGTGATGTAATTAGGTTCTCATTGATGTAGTGATTTGTAGTTTAGAAATAGTGTTTTGAATTCTATTTTGTAGTGTAGGCCAGTGTATAGACCATACGAAGTTTTCAGACTTTTTTCTTGGTTTAAATTCTACTGTTCAAATTCTGAACATGCTGCAGGCCAGTAAGGAGGCCACTACTGTAGTACAGCCTGTTGGGAATAAACCCATGATACATTTTTAATAGAGCCTTAGATCTGAGATAAGCACTGATCTTTCTTGTGTTTTTCCTCAGTGGGGCCAACAACAATCCATTCTGTTTTGTCCTTTTTCAGCTGAAGGAAATTATAATCTGAAATGAAATCTAGTTATCAATCTGCTTAATGCATTTACACAAGTGGTCTAAAGGACTGTAGAGAATGGAGTGTCATCATCATAGCAAATAAGTAATTTTGTATGGTGGTTCTGGTCAGAATGTCATTGTGTGTGTGTGTGCGTGTGATTCAGGAGTGCCATGGACGCTGCACACCTGGCTAGAGTCTTTGAGGACATGTTTCCTGCAGCACCGGCGGCCACTAATCCAGGGATTGCTGAAGGAGTTCAGCTGCATCGATGAGGAGGAGTACACAGAGGAGCTCATCACACATGGCCTGCCCCTCATGTTCCAGATCCTCAGAGCCAGCAAGGTTCGCCCCAACCTGCACTGCCCACACAAACACACACTCTCGCTCACACACACAAACACACACAGACCCTTCTAGCCCACACAGCACACTCTTCCCACACACAACACGCTTCAGCAGATTTCTTATTACTTGGGACAGTAGGGCAGTCCGAATGCAGAAGATTCTGAGCCAGATCGTAAGGCAGTCAGGCACTAATGATGAAAACATGCATTTTCAGGCTTTTGATTTGTTTACTTCTGCTTATAATCCACCACCAGCATCCACTCTGTCTGGTAGCTTACCCTCTTGCTCAAGGAGTCTGCATCAATATGGGCTTCGCCAAGGGGTGCATTAAGTTTTAATGAAGACGACGCTGTAGTGTCCACGTCGTTGCAGCCCTCAGTGAAGCCAGCAGTAATACATGCATAGAGAACAGCCATGAGTACCCTCTGACTGTCACAATGAGAAATGAGACTCTCTATGTCCTAGTGGTACTTATGTGCACATGCAAATGTGGACTGCAGGACCAAAACTGTGCTATTTGTGTCACAGACATAAAAGCATGAGCAGGGAAAACTATGACATGTTAAATAATCAGAACCTGATAGCAGGGTCCAGGGCCTTCAGGTTTATAGATTTTCTAATGAGCTGTGAGACTAAATACAGGTGTAAGTATTTTGTAATTATTTAAGTCCCTCAGTTCAAAATCTGCACAAATACAAATATTGGTAGGGTATGTAAAATCATTATTGGCAGTGGCATCAACATGACAACTTTAAATTACGTGAATAGTGGAGTGAAATCAGCAATACCTTTGGGGAAACAACAAAAACATATGAGAGCTCAGAGGTGCCCAGGGATAAAACGTTAGTTTATGATGTGTAATAAACACACACTGTACCCACATTTGTACTGAGGACCCAGGTTCAGCGTACACAGGTTCCCAGTACACAGAGCACCTGGCAGAAAGAAGTGTCATCAATGGCAGAAAGAATCTTATCATTGGCAGGTGGCAAGAGAGCCCTCTTGCTGCTTCTAGGAGATAGTCTCAGCAAGGGGTTGGCAGTAAGTGTAGGAGGGGGGCTGTCTTGCATTTTGGGAAGCACATTCGTATGCAGGGGTTTCATCATTGACATGAAACATGTTTCAGTACAAACATCCCCTGATGGTAAACTCATTCAGTCCCAACAGGGTTTTAAAGTGCTGAATGTGCTGGATAGTGGTGTCTTTATCGAGGTACAAGGTAAATATATTGCTTAGGCGTAATCTGATGACACTTAAGCTAAATATATTGGAGCTCAGTTAAACTTCAGCAGAGCAAAACAGCAGAAATAGGGAGTTGAATCACCTCTCCACAGAAGAAAGCCTGCATCATATTCAATGCACCATTTCAGAGCAAAATTATCATAATACATACCGATAATGATTAGAAGAACGCTATGAATATAAATGTACAACGGCTTGAATGTACAGAGGTCAAAGGGACAGTGTGTATGAACCTTGGCAGACATCTTCTTTGTTGAAACCTTACACATATTACAATTAAGAGCCATTTAATAAACAGAATATTTATGTTCTACTACCCCATAAGGTATTTAGTGCTTGGATCCCATTGACTGCTGTCTGCACAGTTGAGGAAATGCGAGCTGATTGTAACAATTCAAATGTTTAAAAGCGATTGAAGAAAGAAGCTCAGCTCATGGAATGAGGCTGTTTTCACTCTTCCTTAATGTTACCTTAGTTCTGATTGGCCAGTAAAACTGAAATGTGTGGGTTGAATGAATAAATGACCACTGCTGCTGTTCCTTTGAATTTCAATCTGTTTCTGTGAATGGCATATTTATCATTTTTAAAATAGGGATGGGATTTCGGAAACTTCTGGGAATCTGAATCAATGAATGAAGGTTTTGTTTCTCAGTTGGATGCACTTCCAGCATTCCATAGTCAAAGTAACTGTAACTGTTCAGAATAAAAGCAGCTGTCTGGGGGACACAAGCTACCCTAAGGCCCGATGCAGTCCTCCAGATGGACTGATGGTTCCTGGTCCTGGTCCTGGTCCAGTGTGTGTGTGCGTAGATTGAATGATGAGTGTTGATTGTAAAGTGTCCTTGGGTTTCTAGAAAGATGCTATATAAGTGTAAATGTAAAGTAAATAAATAACATTGAAAATCTATTATATCAAGTCATGATGACTAAGTTCTTGTCACAAAAAAACTTCTGAAGGTATTGCTCTCGCTCCCAATTTTTCTACTCTTAAACTTGCGGGGGAGATTTGCATATCAATTTCTTGTTTCATGACCTGGCCTGGAGTCTTTTCCAGCAGCCAGTGATCCAGTGGACTTTTTTTAATGGGGAGATTGCTTGGATGCAGCGCTGCATTATGTAACATTGTGAGCTTTGCTTTGACACTGAGTGGATTTTTCTCTCACACAAATGCTCTTCCACCTGTCTCTCTGCCCATTCCTCCTGCCAGCTCTGACTGTGTGTACAGGAGATGAGATGCATGGCAGGCAGCAGACACACATTCACTTCCCTCTGTCCTCCAGTGGAGAAACTCAGAGAAACTCCTCATCAAGCTGACGTTCCAATCACCCTGACCGCCAGCCCAAGCCTCTACAAATCACCTGCTGTCAGAAACACAGGCGCTCTCTCTCCCCCTCCTTTCTCTTCCCCACTCTTTTTTCTCTGTCTTTCTCTTTCCCCCACCCTTTAGTCCTCTCTCCCCTTCTCTCTCCCTTTCCCCTTCCCTCTATCTCGCATAAATTGACTGAACTTGTAGATGTGCTGGTGCGTCTAAGTGTGTGTGTGTGTGTGTGTCAGAATTGATCTATGGCTAAGCCATTGAACCTTATTCTGAGTTCTGCTGCAATGACTTATGGCCTCTGCTCTGTCATACCTTCACTGATGAAGTGTGTCAGGAAGCCGTATCCATGAATAAGAAACATGAATCTCTGTCAGTTCTTTTACATTTTCAGGATAAAAGTATACTACATTTAAAAGAAAAATAGTCCTTTTTCATAAAACTGAATGATCAGAGGCCTTCCCTTTTTGTAGCTGAGTCTAGGTTTTGGGATATAGTTAGAACAATTAAAATTGAATGAGCTTTATATGAGAAACACAAAAGTACATATGATGTCTTTAGTTTGAAGAGTGAAATAGAATTATTGAACCCTCAACATTATTAATGGAGCAACTAAGTCCTTACACCCCATCTCTGGCAAGTTGCACATATAGGTTCCACACACAACAAATTCACCAGTGTTAAATCAGCACTATTAGTGTTAAATTAACACTGTTGGTGTAATAATTTCACACTCTCAGTGTTAACACTGGTGAATTTGCTGTGCAGGATATGAGGTGTTCCTTTGCTTATGGTCACAGCTGACCTTTTCCTCCAGGTTGGAGTTTCCCCTCACCAGAGCTTCCCACATTTCAAGTGTCTGAGTTTTGGAGGGTCTCTGCAGATTGGGGTGCTTGGTCTTTGTTAGTACCAGTAGACAGGTGATAACTCATGTGACAGGGTGTGATTCAAATACAGAAATAGGAATATGTTTCCGAAGCTGGACAGGACCAGGATTGTGATAGAAAGAGAAGGGCTTGTTTACAATTAACTGTGTGAGGTCTGTATTTGGAAAAATCTGGGTCACCTGGGTGAGCTTTTTTCTATGGAGATTATAAAAGCTGCTCCACCTTATAGAGGCAAAGTCAGAGACAGTAGGTCATCAGTTGCCACAGTTTGTTTTGGTTACCCCCTAGTCCTTTATCAGTGGACTCATGACGCTGCCCATAGGACAATGCTGGCTGCATGTTTTTGGTTGGTGGACTATTCTCAGTCCAGCAATGGTACTGCTGTGCTTATTGAAATTAGATACAAGAAGAGTGGTGTGTGTGTGTGTGTGTGTGTGTGCAGGCGTGTTGTGACAGCAGGTGATTTGGCAGCAGTGCATGAGAGAGGCACTTAGGGTGAGAGGAGCCTCATGTTGATGAGGAGCTCCTCACAGCTTCACTGATGAGTCACAGCACAGAGAGAGAGCGTAATTCAGCGGAGGATTTGGTCTACCCATGTTCCACCCACCCGTACAAAAGAGAGCTGCTCCAGAAGGCACTTCATCAATCAAAATAACATTAAATTCCCCTCTCATCTGCATTGCAACTCCCAGCTGAGTTCACACACTCCTGCCCTTGCAGCTCATGTGTTTGCTGCAGAATTTGGAAATCACTTGTGATGTTCACGTTTTTGATGCTTGTTTGTTTGTTTTACTTTTTTTTTTCCAGAATGAGGTGATCAGCCAGCAGTTGGCTGTGATCTTCACTCAGTGCTACGGCCCTTATCCCATTCCTAAACTGACGGAGATCAAGAGGAAACAAACTTCCAGGCTGGGTGTGTAACATGCAACTTATACACAGCAAATTCACCAGTGTTAAATCAACACTATTAGTGTTAACTTAACACTGAGAGTGTTAAATTATTACACTAACATTTCTATGCATTCCGGTGTTTGTACTGAGCTTATTAGGTGCATGATAAAATGTTTTTATACAGTTCGCTGTTGAGTGTTCCACTTAAGCGTCATAGTGTGCAGGCACATTAAAGGATGGATTTGAGAGTATCATCAGTACTAAAATGCTTTCATTTATTCTTTTCACCATTCAATCAAAGCAGAGAGTCATTAATTACATAACTATAAATGATAAAAGGGAAAAGAACATACACTATCAGAAAAAAAAAGGTGAAGTAGAGATACTTTATTAGTCACAAGGTACAAACAGTGTAAATGTACCTTTAAAGGTACAACAGAGAGTCCAGTTGTATTCTGCATTTACATTTACATCATTTAGCAGAGCGACTTACAGAACTGCTTAGTGTTCATATAGAATGTGTATCCTAGTTAGTACAAGTGAGTCCAAACTCCACTTGAGCTCTGACACTGCCAGAACTAGAGCAACTCCAGTGCTGATACCTTCATTTTAGAACATAAGTCCAGGAGTCCTGGAGATGAAATGGGGCATATGAAATAAACACAAATTAAAAATCTACTGTTATAATATATTAAGGTATTAATAATATAATAATATTCCTTAACTAAAGGTACAAAATACCCTTGAGGGTATCACCACAGTGACAGTTTTTCTGACAATGTACAATTACAAACAATCTATTAAATGATTAAGAACAAATACACAATATAAATGATGATTTTCATTCAATTTCAGTTGAAGGCAAACTCTTCATATACATCCGGGACCCCACTGCACCAATTCACAACCCCTAAAGTCCCCATGGCCTCTTCCATTATAATCAGTAGGAGGAGCAGATTTAATGTCTCATTGTCCCACTCTAAAACTCTCAGAGACGGTAGATAATATGTTGCTGCACGTTTTGAGTTAGTCATCCTCTACTCCTTCATCATTGATCATACTACACTGTACGCTGTAGGCTGGAAGTATTTGGTGGGTGGACTGCTCTCAGTCCAACAGTGACACTCATACCAGTACAGTATACACACTATAACACCTCCCCAATGTCAATGTCACTGTAGCACTGAGAATGATCCACACCCCAAATGATACCTGCTCTGTGGTGGACCTATGGTGTCCTGTTGAAGAGCAGGGTGAAAAGGGGCTAGCAAAATATGTACAGCAACAGATGGGCAACTACAATTGTAACTGTAGAACTACAGAGTGCTCCTGTATGGTAAGTGGAGCTTATATGGACATTCATTGTAAGAACAAGAAGGTAATTTTAATGTTTTAGCAGATTGGTATAGGTGCACTTTGTAGAAAACATATGTTTCCAATACAATGGAAATTGAATTTATTTACTGTACTGCAGCCTAATGTCATCCTTCTTGTCTGTAGCCCATCTATCTCTAGCTCAGTCAGCAGTGAAAGGAGGTTGCCTTAGGACCACTGTTGTATAGAAATGATTAAGTGGTGGACTGTTCTCAATACAGTAGTGACATTGACACAGTACTGGGGAGGCAGTGTGTGCGCTGGTGGGAGTGTATCAACTGCAGTAGTTTTGCTGAGGGATTTAAATCCCTCTGTGTCACTGCAGGGTTCAGAGGTGTCTGTCATCCTGCAAACCCATATTCTACCCATATTCTACATGAAAACAATGACCTATAGTCTGTGATTCAACCCATAAAATTTTTACATTTGACGTATCTAATAAAGTGGTCAGTAAGTATACTGATTTCATTTCCCACTTGATATCCTTTAGTTTAAATGAGAACAAATATTAATGATATAAAGCTCCTCTCTTCAGAAGGCTCTGATGCAGTAAAAACTAAGGCACATGCTGCTCTCTCATGTCTTTCTAGATGCACTGCCGCATCGCTCAAGTTTGATGGCAGTACTCTGCCATCTAGTGTTTGGTAGTGCATTTTCACGACTGATTCTTGCTGCATTTTCTGCTCAACTGAAGTCTGTGGGATTGACGGTTTCTGAATCTTCTCCTGTGCTGTGTTTGTTTTAGATCCCCACTTTCTGAACAATAAAGAGATGTCAGATGTAACGTTCCTGGTGGAGGGAAAGCCATTCTATGCTCATAAAGTTCTGCTCTTCACCGCCTCCAACAGGTGAGACACTGCACTGCATTCACAGCTGGAGTTATTCTGCAATTACATGCAGGCAGGTCTGCAATGCTCACTTATCATAATGAGTACATAGTATTTACAGCATAAGTACTTCAAAAGCAACATCAGATTCCAGGATTTATTGTTATTGAAATGGTAATAAATGCTTCTCTCTTTCACTGACAAACTTTTCATTTTTTTTACAGGTTTAAATCTCTGCTAGCGAACAGACCTCCATCAGAAAACACCTGCATTGAAATCAGCAATGTGAAATATAATGTTTTTCTGGTACGTAGGCATATTTCTCCACAGATAAAAATCCCTCCCCTCTGCAGGTAGAAACTGTTGGATGCAATGGCTTTTGTATTTGTAATAAAATGTTGTTCAGTATTTAATAGCAAATATTTTCACAGCTGGTGATGCAGTATCTGTATTTTGGTGGAACAGACTCTCTGCACATCAGGAATACAGAGATTATGGATGTAAGGCCTTTTAGTCCACTCTACTATCAATAACTCAGCATGAGGAACCATTTTCAGTAAAAGATGATACTTGTGAGCTTGTGCCCTGATATGCTCTTTTCTCCCTCAGCTGTTGTCTGCTGCTAAGTTCTTCCAGCTGGAGGCACTACAGAGGCACTGTGAGATCATCTGCTCCAAGAACATTAACACTGAGACATGTGTGGAAATCTACAACCATGCTAAAGTAATATTATCCTTCTGGACTTCAGATATTCTAGTACTTTGCTTTTATAATAATAATAATAATAATACATTTTATTTCATAGGCGCCTTTCTGTCACTCAAGGACACCTTACAAAGAGTACAAAGTAAACAATAAAATAAATAATACCAAAAAACAAGTATACAGCATTGAAAACAAATAAACAATGCAGCTGGGTCATTCAAGTGAAAAGGCACATATTGAACAGGTGGGTTTTGAGTGAAGACTTGAATCGTGAAAGTGAGTTTATGGTGAGCCGGGGGGGAAAGTGTTCCAAAGCTGGGGAGCAGAGCGGCTGAAAGCTTTACTTTCCTCCGCTTTACTCATGGGAGTGAGACGGCAGGGGGAACAGTCAAGTGAATGGAGGAGGAGGATCTGAGGGTGCGAGAGGGAGTTACAAAATGGAAGAGATTGGAATGATATGGTGGAGAAAGATTGTGGACGGCCTTGAATGTTAGCAGAAGGATTTTGTAATCAATGTGCAACTTGACCGGAAGCCAGATGGAGCTGTTGCAAAACATGAGTGATGTGGATGATGGAGGGGGTTCTAGTGATGATACGGGCAGCTGAGTTCTGGACCGGTTGAAGCTTATGGAGAGATTTATTGGTAATACCAAAAAGGAGGGAGTTGCAGTAATCAAGGTGGGCGGTTACAATACTGTGGACAAGGATGGCAGTGGTATGGGGAGTAAATGAGGGGCGGAGACGGTTAATGTTATGGAGATGAATGTAGGCAGATCGGGAAATGTTATTGATATGAGATTGAAAAAAAAGAGTAAAATGTTTGTTAAATACACCCACCTCACAGGTCCTTCTTTTAGATATAGAATTTGACTGCTACACACCTGTTATTAGTCTATCCCTCCCAGTTTTCTGAGCAAAAAAAGGGACCATCATAAGACCACAGCCCACCATTATTAACACAGCTGTGACACTGACATTGTTGTGGTGTGGTAATAGGACCTGGTATAAGTACATCAGATTCAGCAGATCATTTTTTTAGGTGAGGGACAGTGTGGAATGTAGCTGAAAAATAATATAGCTCCAGTCAGAAGCTATAAATCTATAAAGCTGCAAACTGATACCAGAACACTGAAAAGAAATATTGTCAAACCGGAGCATAGCCCAATCAATAATATATTATCTACCTTTCAGTTTCTAGAGGCAGCTGATCTGTCATCCTACATTGAGGGCTACTTCCTGAAGAACATGGTGGTTCTGATTGAGTTGGAGCCATTTAAACAGCTGCTGTATGACACCCCAGTGGACAGTAAGGGCAGGGACCTCCTGCAGGACCTGGAGAAGACTCTGGCCACTCGCATTCACTCCATTCATTTGTCCTCTTCCAAAGGATCCATCGTCTGAGACTGTGACGTAGCTGCTTTGAAGCACCTGAAGGTTGCAGCCTAAAGTATGCACTTCGTCCAGTGCTAGAGCAGTGCAGGCTAAGTGTGCACTCCATCCAGTAGCGTAGCAGTTCTTGCTAAGTGCACTTCATCTAAAAGAGCAGCTGTGTGAGTACTTCGCAAAGGAAGCATTTCAGGAGGAGGTCAACATAAGCGCAGTGCAAAACAGCCATAAAGGAGACAGCGTCATCCTTTCTTTGCCATTGTTTCAGATCTGTTCACAAAGAATAACACCTCTGAGTCAGCAAACTGTAGATACAGTATATTTATAGATGCTGTTGGGTTATGTTACCTAAAGAAGGCTACAAAAACTGAGAGCATTTTGTAGAAACAAAGTGTACATCATTTCCATATGAATAATATTAATGAAATGATATGAAATAAAACTTATCACATCAATACAATTATAGTTTAAAACTTATATATATATATTTTTTGTTTTTTCCCCCTAATAACATTTAATATCCTGCAATATGTACTACAGTCATCTTCTAGGGACTTGTGCCAAACCATGTGTTTATGTTTTATATATATTTTATAATGGATGGTGGATATATGGCCATGGAAATTAACATGGAACAGACAAAAAATTATGGTTGAAATTAACCTTGACAGCTCATTACACTAAATATTACCTTATGCTTTTTCCCTTTTTTGTAAAATTGTAATTTTAGAGATGTTTTATTAAGACAGAGAAAACATTTTATTGGTATGGAAATGATGTACAAATATCTATCAGATAAACTGAACTGATCAATTTTTAGAAGCAAAGCACCTCATGGAAATGGCTCGCTCACACACTCACAGTTTGGAATTGCACCACAGGGGGCGCTGTTTCTCACATACACACACCCATTTGGGGACTGTCCCACAGATGGAGGAGGGGGCGCTATCCAGTGCTTTGCATCAGTGACACCTCCTGTCTTTGTTTCAAAGTAGCCTCAGTTCTATCAACTGCAAAATGACACACGAGAACATAGCAATATTAAATATAGTTTTGACAGCTCATCTGGCTCCGGTAGATTCAGCTATGACCATTAGACACTATACGACAATGGAAAAATAGGTTTTCACCTCAGACAATCTACTGCAGATGTTTTGTGGCATGCCTTGCTCACATGCTTGCTTCCACTCAGCCATATGTTGTGAAAGTGTCACACAAACTGCCTTTATCATCATACACTGTATAGCAGAAAAAGATAAAAATATTATATGGTCATGTAAATATGCAGTGTATATCTCTTATATGGAGAACTGTCTCCGCCTGTAATTATATGTAAATACCAGATCTTCACTAAAGGCCCCACTCACAGTGTATGTACAATAGTGTTCTTTAAATCAGCTAACAGTTGTAAATGTGCATGTAATTATTATTATTTTTTTAATTATTGTTATTTCTGTTGATGATCTTGGGCTCTTTTATGTACACTGAATACATAATGCATTTTCCTGATTTGATTCACACATGAATGACCTACACTGTACATCTAAATCACTTTTTAATCAGTTCACCTGCTGTAAGGTGTGTGTAGATCGCTGAAACTGCCAAAAGTATGGAACACTGGAGCAGATGCACATGAACATAAATAGTAATGATAAGTGATACTTTATTTATGTCCTTAGGGAAACAGAGTCACTGCATCTTAACCCATCCTTTGTAGTGAACACACATGCACACACATCTAAAGTGGCAGCCTTCCTTATCGCCGAGGAGCAGTTAGTTAGGTGCCTTGCTCCATGCCATTAAAGCTGTGGGTGTTAAAGGAGGAGAAAATGCTGTCCCTTCACTGTTCCCAACTCTAGTCCTGGGGATTAAACCAGAAACCATCCTCTGTTCTTTAGGCCAGTGATTATACAGGGTTTGGACAATGAAACTGAAACACCTGTCATTTAAGTGTGGGAGGTTTCATGGCTAATTTGGAGCAGCCTAGTGGCCAATCTTCATCAACTGCACATTTCACCAGTAAGACCATGTGCATCCAATGGTTCAAACATTGTATCCTGAAGGCTGTGCCGTGTATTCATCATTGATTTGATGAACATGAAAGTGAAGTTGAACATCTCCCATGGCCTGCACAGACACCAGATCAAAATATTATTGAGCCACTTTGGGGTGTTTTGGAGGAGCGAGTCAGGAAACGTTTTCCTCCACCAGCATCACGTAGAGACCTGGTCACTATCCTGCAAGAAGAATGGCTTAAAATCCCTCTGACCACTGTGCAGGACTTGTATATGTCATTCCCAAGACGAATTGATGCTGTATTGGCCGCAAAAGGAGGTCCTACACCATACTAATAAATTATTGTGGTCTAAAACCAGGTGTTTCAGTTTCATTGTCCAACCCCTGTAACTATAATAATAATAATAGAAGACGTATTGTAGTTGGAGTCAACTAAAAAGTGCCGGTAGGTTCTGGACCCACCACAATCCTGATCAGGATCAAGTAGTTACAGAATTTGAATGAATGAATGAAATCATAATGTTGATGCAATGTACTTTATTCATTTTCATCTGTGAATCAAGTCAGCTGGATACACTATGCTATTCAGTGTGGGATAATTGTGTGTGTGTGTGTGTGTTAGCAAAAAAAGAGAAAGAATACAATTATCAGCATGGGGTTGAAGAGTTGTGGCTGTAAATGTCTTTGCTCATGATGAGAGTTGATGAGGATGACTGACTCAGTATGTGCCTGCAGTATGTTCTGATGTGTTCTGATGCGTCTCTTATCATGACATTTGTGCAACTATGTGTAAATCCCTCTGTGACTAAATCTGTTTTCTTTATAAAGATTAATACAAAACATTTGCTGGTTTTGGTTTTATTAAACATAAGCATGTTTCAGTATCTGAACTCAGACATTTATTACAGTTCACTTTTATTCAAGCAATGAAGTGTCCTGAATTGCAGTGGTGAAGCTTTCTGTTTGTTAGTTTTTTTGGTTTTTCTTTTTTTCTCCTCCCTTTATGGGAAATGGTGCGTTGTCATAGCTGAATGCACCTTGCCTGCAGTGCTCTCACAGACCGGCCAGGTTTAATCTCACCAAACCAGACATTTACAGCAAGGACATTTCCCAGCAGAAGGCTCGTATTATATACAACAAAATCCCCACATTATTATAAAGATTATTATGCACTAAATCCCATTATCTATATTATGTTGATGAATGCCCTTAGCAGCAACAGGAATGAAGGCAACACATTTCTGATATCCTTCATAAGGCCTAGTGCAAATGATGCCAATGTGTTTCAAAGTTCAATGCAACAGATACTTTGAACAGATGATGGTTTAATGAACATTACTGGCACCCTTAGTCTACACAGACCCTATACACAAATTCACCCGTTTAAATCAACACCTTTAGTGTTAAATTAACACTGAGAGTGTTAGAGTGTTACATTTTAACACACAATGTGCATTTAACACTAATAGTGTTGCTTTAACCCTGGGGAATTTTCTGTATCTGAAATGGTGCACTTAAATCTTCTTGTTCCATGTTACGAGTTCCTGGGTGAAATGAAAGGGCCAAGTGTTTGTGCATGTCTCATGTTGGGATTCCATATTTACATTTATTATTTGGAATGTGATGTTTAACCATCCTATGTTGTTTAGGTGTGATGACCATGTGTCTATATATTAGTACATCAGTCAGAATAATAATTTTAAAAAACGTATAAACTTAGGTGTGAGCTAAAATAAACGACTTATATAAATGATGATGTTTGTAAGGTCTACGGAGCCACTGTAAATAAGCAAAAGCAGTTCATTTCATATAGAATGTGACATGCATGTGTCCCCAAAGTGCTGATTCGAGGGACTCTGCAGGGTGCATGACACTATTTGGGACAGGTTCTAACACAGAGTGAGGTGAGGAACGATGAAAGTTGAATGGATAAAAGAGAGTAACAGAGAGTGGTTGTGGTAGCTGTGAAGGGGAACAAGGAGGCATTGTTTGCTGCATCGCTGCTAGTGAGGGTGTCGGATTAAAACACTCCACATCAATGAGTGCCACAATACTACAACACACACTTCTTACATCATCTCTGCATTGGCAACTTCAAGAGGAACTGCAGCAGCATATAAAAGGGTGAAGTGAGCTTTGTTGTCATTTTAGACAAGCGCAAGGGAGGTAAAAACACATTTTGGGCATGTTTTATGACTACGTTTATACATTTTTATGTCAGGCATAGTTCTGACACACACTGAATAATCCAAATACCTGCTCCTGTTCTAATCATCTGATCTCACTGACTGTGTAGAGTAAGAAGTGATCATTTATTAATCCCCCTTGTGGAAATTGAGATTCAACATTTAACCCATCTGTGGCAGTGAACAAACAAACCCACCCACACACTGCACACACACCCAGAGCAGTGGGCAGCGAACCATAGCACCCAGAAAGACACTGGGGTTTAGTTGTTCAAGGGCATCTCCGCTGTGAACCTTGAGGGAGGAATAAAGTGCTGTTCATTTACTCCAACCCACCCCTATTCTTTCCTGTTGGTCCAGGGATTAAACTGGTGTCCTTCTGGTCCCAAGCCTGTGTTTGTAACCTTAGGCTGAGGCTGCCCTCATAGCTGTTGTTTTGTAACAAAATGTTTCATGCTATTTTTACATTGTCTCTGCATTACTCTGTAAAGTGCAGTGCATTCTGTTAGTTTTTTTGTTCTGGCATTTTTCTCTCAAATATACAAACATTCATGATTCAAGAATTGTCCTGAAATTAGGGCATATTTTTCTATCCTCCTCCAAAACTGACATGCATTTTCTGCAGTTCTAAGCCCAGAGTAGTAATGACAAAGTAGCCTCATTCAGCTCTATTCTTCCTTTTACAGGTAAGTGAAGTATCACGATAATTTTGAAGTTGTAATTTTAACAATAGCGGTGGCACGGTGGCGCAGCAAGGAGTGTCGCAGTCACACAGCTCCATGGACCTGGGGTTGGGGGTTTGAGTCCAGCTCCAGGTGACTGTCTGTGAGGAGTTTGATGTGTTTGCATGGGTTTCCTCTGGGTGCTCTGGTTTCCTCCCAAGGTCCAAAAACACACATTGGTAGGTGGATTAGTGACTCAAAAGTGTCCATAAGTGTGAGTGAATGTGTGAGTGTGTGTCTTGCCCTGTGAAGGACTGGCGGCCCCTCCAGGGTGTGTTCCTGCTTTGCATCCAGTGATTACAGGTAGACTCTGGACCAACCGTGACCCTGAACCAAATAAGCTGTTACAGACAATGAATGATTTTTAACAATAAAATACTACCTAGTGTTCCTTTAAACACTAAGATTTTTTTATATTACTACATTAATTAATTATTAGTATTCACCATTTTCTTGTTAAATTCGATGGAAATTAGATCTCTTGTTTACTGCTGTTGCTTATAACAAATATCAAGAATAATTAGATTTCTTTTCTCACAATTTAAACGGAACTGATTCTCATGTGAAAAAAAAGTAATATCAAGAGCCTGCCAAAACGTTCTTGGGGAATAATTCCCTGGAATGCAGTGTGTCATGGGATGCTGCTCAATGTCTTGAACATGAAGAAAGGACTTGTGTTCTATGGAAGAGTCTTCCTGAGAAGTCGCCTCGCAAGTTTTTTATATCTATTGTGAATGATGGGACTTTCAGGTTTGTTGTCATTGGCAAGTCTTGAACTGGAACCATGATTCTCAGCTTCAGCTACTATCATGTACCTGAGATTTGTAACTATTGTATAGTGTCTGTTATAAAGCTTGGCTCCTTGATTTTGTTTTTGCCTGGGGTATGTTTCACTGCTTGTGTTTTGACCACTGCCTTTCCTGGCCATGATTAGAAGCTTAGCCCAATTAAAACTACTCAGAATATGTATACTGCTTATACGCAGCCTTCCATACAGTAATACAGGTAAAATTTGGAGTAAATTAGGCCCCCCCAGCTATTCAGATCTTACCTTGGGTGACTATTGTTCGCATTTTATTAATACCTTTTTTCACTGCTGGGCCTTAGCTGAGTACCAGGACTGATGTGGAGCTTCTGCCAAACTTTCCCTTTACTTATACATCAGGGATTCAGACCTCAAAGTAATCTCTCAAGCTCCCGCTTTACCTCAGGGCCTGAATATACACAAGGCAGGAGGAAGGAAGGACACTGGCACCAAGAAAAGCTGGTGTAAAGTTAGTTCACTTTATAACTTCAAAAAAATTCCAGAGACACACAGGGAAAAGAAATCTGAAGCAAATAAAAGAAAAGGAAACTACTGGTTACTTACAGTGGGTGGTCTTTTATGTTTGAAGTCTTGCAAGTTATTTAGGAAAAAAGTGAAACTCTGTTTCAACAAAAAAAGGACAAAAGAAAAGCTCAATCTAACCTCGGCATGTAAAATAACTTTTAAATGTAGAGGTATCAATTCTTTGGCTTCACTAAGCTGTTTTGGTGTCTGTGTAATGTGAATATACAATACAGCAAAGTATAACTGCCCTCAAACTTTTTCTTTGCCCTTGCTAATCTCAATGAAGTTCTGCACGTCATTGATTGGACCGTTTAGAACAATTATGTGTTTTAAAACATGAGAACATCAGCCTGCACATGCTAAAATACAGTGAAAGCGTGGAGTTACAGTTATGCCACTTTTAAGGCATTATGGGTCTTCTAAACCATTTTGAATTACTGAACATGGGGATTTCGTATAGGACTGGGGTTAGAAAGCAAGACAGTATGTGTATATGTGGTTTAAAAATAAATAAATAAATAAATGAATAAATAAAGTTTTTCAAGTCTCCAGCCAACATCAACAACATTTCAGTGTTGTCTGCTCTTTTTCTACACTGGTGCTTTTTCATTAACAAGCAATTCATGTAGAAATGTATAAATTAACAACTGCAAATGATAATTTGACAAAGTGAGACAGAGTATAGGGGACATATACACTGGTCATCACAGTTCTGGAGTCTAAATGACTTAATCAAAATAAGGTCAAACAAAAGGTCAACTTTCCTTACCCTGTCCAGACAGCCCTGTTCAGAATGACTGTTTTCAGCATCTATTGAGAACTAGCCTCTGTTTATATTTATGCAAAAGGAGCTCAGCAGGGAGGCGCAAGGACCAGAAACGCTCTTTGTTCTCTGTTCTCATTTTTCCATATTAAATCAGTACACAAATATCTCCGCGCTTTTTGTGTATGGTTTGCTCTATTTAATCTTGTATTTGCAGTCTCACATAAACGTTGAGAGCGTTGTGATTGGGCAGACTCAGAAATGGAGGCGGGACAACTCTGACATGACTGTTGTTTACATAAAAGCACAAAATCTGAACAAAAAAAAACTGACTGTATTTTTAAACATTTTTTAACAATATATCTATCCCCTTTAAACTGAGCAAATCGTCACTGTCAAATGAAAAATATATATCCAAAATAGTAACTATTCTTAATCTGTGAGTACATTTGAATAACCAGTTTCCCTGACAACATGTGCATTTGTTCTGTGGGAGGAAGCAAGAACACCTGGAGGAAACCCATCCCGGGAAATGATTCCTGTTAAGGACCATTCTGAGAACATGGAGCTATTTGACAGTGACACAACATGTAGCTCAATATATTTTACATAGTCTAAATATTCCAATTTAATTGAAATTATCTTACTGCTCAGGCAGACCACTTTTGTAACTTCAAACATTATTTAATAAAACAAACAAAAGTATCAGGCAAGGAATTACGATTATTTCGCACAATAACTTATCTGTGATGTTTTATATTATGCAGTAGGGCATTCTCTCTCTCTCTCTCTCTCTCTCTCTCTCTCTCTCTCTCTCTCTCTCTCTCACTCTCTCTATTTCTGAGTAAGCAAAGGAATGTGGAAGAGGGAGAGGGAGTGAGCTGTTCCAAAGGTAACCATGGATACCACCATTCAAGGACAATACTGGACTGGAACTGTACTGCTGTGGAAATCATGTGAGTAAAAGACCCAAATTCACCCAAAATACAAAACATTCCAAAATGACCCATATTCACAATGACAGATAATAGCATATTTTTTTCTCATCCATACGTGGTCTACTCAAAGTAAACTCAGACTAAACACAAACAGCACAAACCGCGTGTAATACGGGCCTTCATTTTGAAGAAGTCACGTGAAATATGCTGTGACACCATGTGAGTGAGCTTACTGCCACAGCTCAGAACATTTCTAAAGCCTTGTAGCACAGCCTGCTATACTGGGCTGTTTGTTCTCCGCTTTGTGGCCAGTCAAAGAGTGGGGTGGGGGGGGAGTGGGCAGTGTTTGGGGGGCGCAGTGTGGGAGGGGGGGTTGGGGGGTGGGGGCAGTGTAAGAGGGAGGGGTGCAGGGACAAGGAGGACAGTGACAGCCCTTTGAAACTTTTATTCATATGATTCTAATGTTATAATAAAAAACTACTCTTTATTTTGATATTATTGTTAATGTAGATTTCAAGGGGAATATTGGAGAGATAATGATTTAAATATATGACATCACTTTAATAAAATAAAAAGCTTCAGTACATTAGACATTTGCAAGTTTGAACACATTTTTTCTATCCAGGCTGGATAGACACAGCATGAGCAAAATAAATTGTCACAGGCTTTAATCTTCTATTGTCCATTTTATCAACTCCACTGACCATATTGTTACAGACTGTAGTCCCCATCTCACTCTACATACTTTGTTAGTACCCCCTTCACAATATCCTTCGATGGTCAGGACCACCATAGAGCAGGTATTATATGGTTGGTGGGTGATTCTCAAAACTGCAGTGACTCTTGATGGTGACCTGATAGTGGTGTGTTAGTGTGGATCTTGCTGGTATGATTGGCTCAGACACAGCACTGCTCCTGGAGTTTTCCACACATTTTTCCCCACTCACTGGACACTGCGTTCAACACATCTACCTTGATGGTCCACGTCTTAGATGCAAAATCAGAGTAGCTCATTTGTTGTTGCACAGTTAATCATCATGTTAATTATCCGCTAGTCCATCAGTATTCTCAGTCCAGCTGTGACACTGAGGTGTTTATAAACTCCAGCAGCACTGCTGGGTCTGATCCAGCACAACATGCTGCCACCACTCCAGTATCAGTGCAGTACTGAGAATGATACAGTACCTAAATAATACCTGCTCTGTTACATATGTGTGTGTGTGTTTAGGGAGTTGGGGTGGAAGGGTGGGTGGTGGTGTGTTGACCAGTGAAATACAGGGTGAAGTAGATCTAACAAAGTATGCAGAGCAACAGCTGGATTACAGTCTATAGCTGGAGAACTAAATCGTACACCTATATGGTCAGTGAAGCTAATAAAATGGACAATGAATGAAGAAAATTCTGCATGTTCATACCCTTCTGTTGTGTTTTCACAGGTGCATGTGTGAGGGGCTGGAAGTTTGCTGTGTGTTTAGCAGTGGGGTGTGTGTGTGTAGGGGGGGGCAGGTGTTGATTTATGTGTCTGTGATTTGTGCAGGACAGTCAGAAGCTTTGGGCCCCTGCTCTGAGCCCCATCTCACTCCCCTGTCTCCTCTCTTCTCTCTCTTCTCCTCACTTCATTGACATTCACTGCTGGTCTCTTCTCTGGCACTCAGTTTGCTTGGCACAGCAGCACACACTCAACTTTTTTTGTTCTTCTCTTTCAACTGCTCCAAAACTTTCGGGGGGATAGAAAGCGGGACAGGGTGTGTGTGTGTGTGTGTGTGTGTGTGTGTGAGAGAGAGAGAGAGAGAGAGAGAGGGAGAGAGAGAGAGAGAGAGAGAGAGAGAGAGCGAGAGAGACAGAGAGCGTTTCTGTCTGACAATCCAACGTGCCTGAATGCCACGAGCACATCTGAAGGCGAACCGGTGGGCTGATATAAACTGTCTGGAAGAACAAGACAAAGCTGAACAGGTGGGTGCTGGAGAGGAAGAAAGATGGCAATAAATAGATAAAACAGGTGTGAAGTGTTGGGTATGAGGGAAGTGGGGCAGACAGTCAAAAAAAGAAAAGAAAACATGTAAGAGAACAGCAGGGGAGGAGGGGAGCCTTGTTGTTTTTGTGCGTTTTAATGAGTGTGCCCTCTTGTGTGTTCAGATCCGGGCTCAGTGTCTCACCCTATTTCTGTCACTTTTGAACAATGTGCAAATCACTGTAAACAAACATGTTGTATTTTTCTCTTTGTTATGTATTAAGAATTCTTTATGTTTGATTTATTCAAATAATTGAGCATTGCATAATATGACAATTCTCTGATCGCCTTTGTTAGCGACAAAAGCCTTTACATTTTTTTCTGTTTTATATCAGCTGCTCTTTTAAAATATAATTGGAAGAAAACAGCTTATAGTTTATAATATTGTGCAGTGGGACATTATCTGCATTATGAAAAGTTTTAATAATTATTTTAATTTATAAGAATATTCAACAAATACATTATTAATAATGTATAAAATATCCAAGTATGTATTTCATATCATCTCTGTCCAAAGATAAACATTGTCTCTCCAAAATAGTGACTTTGCACATAAAGGGAAAACCTTAACTCTCAATAGAAATCAATGTAAATTATTTAATTCCTATTAATTGTGGAGCATTTCTATTGGTCTATTCATCATGTATTTTTTAATGAAACGAAAAATCAACAAAAATGTATGCACATGTTTTTCTTTGAACTGCGATGATATTTGAAATACTTTAATGATATTCATGTGCTTAATGCTTTCACCTGAACAATTATTCATGGTGTGTAGTCAGTATCAGCTGAATATTACTTTTCTTTTTTCCTCATTTTTTATTTTCCTCACAGTGACCTCTCCTGAACACCTGGCTTTGACCTTCAGAAGGTCGGATCAGTACATCATGATGCAGAGGGAGGAGGTGGTGTCAGCACGGGATGAGTTTAGTTACACGCACATCCCCACCCTTGACCGAATGAGTGCGGGTGGGACACTGAACCGGCGGATGGAGCGAGAGAGGGACCGAGTTGAAAGAGACAGTTACACAGTGGACGTAAGAGCCAGTGATCTGGAGCTGGACCGGTCTGAGCCACTGCACCCATGCTTCAGCTACAGAGCCTGGCTTTACAGCGTCCTCATAGGGGTGAGAGCTCAAGACCATCCCAGTGAACCTAGACTTTGTTTATTCCTACACCCTTAAAGAACAACTTAACCAAAATGCAGTCAGTGCTGGATCCCAAGGTTTCTTCTTTTTATCTTACACTTTGTTTATAATTATATTATTTATATACTGTATAATTATAATAATTATATTTAGACGTTAGTTCATGTTTTTAATCATGAACTGTATTTGCTGTGGGCCAGCACAGTGGTGCAGCAGGTAGTGTCACAATCACACAGCTCGAGGGAAGTCCCACTCCGGGTGATTGTCTTTGGTGTGTTCTCCCTGTGTCCACATGGGTTTCCTCCAGGTGCTCCACTTTCCTCCCATGGTCCAGGGGCACACGTTGGTAGGTGGATTGGTGACTCAAAAAAAAAGTATCCATAGCTGTGAATGTGTCAGTGTTGTTCCTATTATATAATCATAATGTAAGACTTTGGGGACATGATGTAATGCATTTAATAAGACCCTTTTTGTTTTCAGGTTGAATTGAAGATTAGTAACTGACCAATAAACCAGGCTCCAAAGAAGTAATACTCTCTCGCAATATATGTTTGTGTTTGTGTGCATGTGGGTGTAATTCTCAGTGTAGCCTACTGATCACAGCCGGCTTCTCTATCTACCTGGGCAATGTGTTTCCTGCAGCGATGGATTACCTGCGCTGTGCTGCTGGATCGGTGAGTGTATGTCTGTAATAAGCAGCAGAAGTGAGTTATATAAACAACTCAGAGCTTCTCATGCCTCATCCCTTTCTCCTCCTTAATCCCTGCTTGTGCTGTGGGTTTTTTTGTTTTGTTTTGATTTATTTTATTGCAGAGTATCCCAGCTGCAGTAGTGAGCTTTGCCATTGCCACAAACTGGCGAGTTGCAGTAAGTGTATGAATCTCACTTGATAATCTGTCTTGAAGTTGCCATGACTGTCTTTAATGTTCCTCCTGGTGTTGGATTTTATACACTCGTAGACCCAGTGGCAGTGTAAATATCATATCTTCTAGGTGTCAGATTTTCAGCTGGTGTATGTTTCTACATTTGCTGTGACCACCACATGCTTGGTGTGGTTCGGCTGCAAGCTGGTTATCAGCCCCTCAGCAATCAATGTAAGAATGATCATTTTTAAAGTCACATTAATAACAAAAACGGACCTTGATTTGAACATGTATGCTGTGTGTCCAGAATATTTTGGACACCTCTTCATGCAATGCTTTTTATTTCTTGAAATAAGGAGTTTGTTCCCAGGTTGCTTCTGTATTTTACACTAAGAATATGAGCAAGATATTGGAACACTGCTGTGAAGATTAGATTTCATTAAGCCATGTGAGCATTAGATAGGCCAGGTACTGATGTTGAATGGATGATCAGTTTTGGATTACAAGCACCACTCTAGCGCATCCTAGAGGTATACAGATTCTTCTTTTTGTAAAACTCAAGCCAACAATTATTGATCTTAGGTTCATGAATGACTGCTTCAAAGCATCACCAATGTTTATTCCTATTGAGCTTGTGCAAAGATTGTGTTCTTAGCTGAATGCCATTGTCAGCAATGGGTGTACCTTAGTTGCCAGATACACTAATTAATATGAATAGAAGGGATGTCTGAATATGTTTGGCATTTGTTTTATTTGAATAATACTGTGACAGTAACAGTTTCTGTCTTCATGGCCAGATCAACTTTAATTTGATCCTACTCATTCTCCTGGAGGTCCTCATGGCTAGCACTGTAATCCTCTCAGCTCGCTCAGTGGAAGACTGCTGCAGCCACAGCAAGGTCTGTGTGTGTTTGTGCATTTTGAAAAATAGCCCATGTAAAACTATAGATAATCAGGGATAATCTGTAATGTATGCATGGGTGAAGAAACACTCTGGCAACTATGACTGTGGCCATTTTTCCACAGTTCATTTGTTTCTTCGTTAAAGCTATATCACGATCATTCATTTTTTGTACTTTCTTGTTTTCCTTTCATTTCTTAACATTGGTTTCGGCATGTCCCTCTCCCTAACAATACTCCTCTCTTCCTCAGCCAGTGTACGATGGCCCTTTGGCTGTGACCTCTGCTACATTCCCCACACGTCTTCTCAAGGCCTATGCTGTGAGTCCCCTACCAATGAGAGAGAGGGAGAGAGAGAGAGGGAGAGGGAGTAATAGGGCAAGACTGGCCAAATGTAGACTGTGTGATGCTATGTGATCTGAACTGTAATCTAAAGTGCTCATCAGAGTCTGCAGCTTCTGCTGAGTGCGATAACACATACCGCATCAGCAGCTGAATCCAGTGTTGTAACTGAAACACTGACAATGATACAAGCTGGGAAGCATAGTAAATGGTGTGTAAAAAGCTTCAAGGCAGGCAATTAACATTAGTATTTCCACATTCACATGGACCGCAAGGTCATAAGAAAGCAATAGATTTAGGTCCTAGCTGTGCTATGTGCAGTTGTGCAAAGTTTTTGAGTGGGTAACTCTGCCTTTGGTGTTTTTCTGGTTTGCAGGTGATTGAGGTGATTATTGGTATTTCAGCAGTATTTGGGGGTATTATTGCTCTCAACATGGATGCTCTGTTGCCAGGCCCATACCTCTCTGTCACTTTCTTCTGGATTCTAGTGGCTGTGAGTTCAAAGTGCTTTGGGAAGCATTCTAATGTGTATTACACTTGCACCAGGTCAGACATACCTCATCTGTAAAGACATATGAAAGAATGTAGGTGTGTTGTGAGGTAAGATTGATTTTGTTTGATATGAACAAACATATCAGTTTGATGTGTGTTTTCATGTTGATGATGTTGCTCCAAAAGGATCTTAAAATCTGTAAAGGCGTATGCTTGGTTTGTTATATTTAAATCCATTTGTGTTCATTTTTATTCAGTTAATATCTGAATAATTGAAAACCCAAACACCAGCATCTGCTATAGAGGAATTTCATGATCTGTATTTATATTAAATGCTCACATATTTCCCTGGTAGTGCTTTCCCAGTGCCATCGCCAGCCATGTGGTGTCAGAATACCCCAACAAGTGTCTGGTGAGTATTTTCTGTTTCTGAGTTAAATCAGGGCAGACAAATGTCCCAATGGAAACATATTCTTATTACTTTCATTTACCAGTTTGTCTGCTCAAGAGGGGAATACTATAGGGATTCTTCTGCTTTTGATCTGTTTGTGTCTCACTCTTTCCTTGCTTTGTGTGTGTGTGTGTATGTGTTCTCTTTATCACTGCTGCAGGTGGAAATGTTAATTGCCATCAGCAGTGTAACCTCCCCCCTGCTGTTCTCTGCCTCTGGCTTCTTATCCAGCAGTGTTCTGAGTTTTATTGAGATCTTTTTGTATGAGGTGCCTGTTGAGAAGGTAAGTCTAGTTTGAGGTTTCAAACATCAACAGTCTCTCAACATCAGTTTTTAATGTGTATTTATGTAATAAATACAGCAATGTACATCACATTCACAGGTCATATATTGAAAGCACATTCATGGACAAAATATGCCTGAGAATTGTGCTTTTGAAAAGGTCTTAGAGAATCACATAGTTACAAACACATGCTGTGGTAGTAGTAACCCACTCTCCACATTTATATAAAAACTACCCAAATTCTATCATTATTTTGCAACATTGTATTAAAGGAACACTATGTAGTAGTTTTAGCTCAAAAAGATTGTGAGGCTCCTCTGAACTGTAACAGGGAGAGTAGTGCCTCTCACACTGCTCCCGGGGCGTCTCCTCTAAAACTTGGTCATGCAAGTTTTTACCTCAGGACCAGAAGAATTTAGCTTGTTTTTCCTGACACAGACATTATAGCATAGAGAGTGAAGAGGAAAATATGAGAGTGAAAGCAGAGGTTCAGGAGTTAATACTGGATGTACTTTACCCAGTAAATTGAGCTGAAACAGACGTGAAGACATTGGAATAGTAAGTATCTTGTTGCCCTTTCTTCATGTGTTGCGGTGATTAGTTTTGTTGACGAAAGTGTTATAATCCAGTTTTTGAGCATTACTTAGCAGTAAGCCAGGGTTTGTGCATCGATTTTGGTAATTGTAATAAATGCTGTTCACTTGTTGCTGTGTGGTTATAATGGCCAGAGCTACATTTTGTGTCTATGGAACCTAATCTTTGTTGACGACAAAATGTTAGAATCAGGTTTTTGAGAGATAATGATTAATGAGGGCTAGTGGTAGCACCTGCTAACTTTACCTGGATTTGCTCACTTTTTAGCATTGGACATTGTTTCTTGTATTAAGTGCCTTTCTCTCGGTTGCTGTGTTGTCATAACGTCTAGAGTAATACCAACGTTATATTTTCTGGCTCTAATAACATGGTCCAGTATGTATTTTGAGCAATATATGGGTTTTATGGGGAGTGTGTGTGTAATATTTTCACGACAGTACTGTAAACATGAAATACATTCAGTAAGCAGGGGGAGCTCACTAGACAAACAAAGCCACTTCCTTCATAATATTTCTATAAGTGGCAAAACAACCTTGAGTTAATATGAATTTTATTTATATAAGTTTTATTTAACAACAAAAATCACATTAATAAACATATGATATCTGCATTTAATTTTAAAAGTGATTCTAATTAATGTGAGCAAATTGCGATGACTATGGTTAAGTCCTTAACTGTAATAGTGTATATTGTGTGTGGGCTTTTGCAGCAGTCATATGATATCCTTTTGCTGATCTTGATGGCCCTTCTGCTGGCACAGGCAAGCCTCACTCTCGCCACTGTTGTGCACTGTGCATCCTACAAAAGTCAGCTGCGCATGGGAGCAAAAGAGTGGGATGGTTGTCTGCAACATGGGTCACGTCATTGTGAGGTAGGAACTTACACACACACACACACATTTATCAAATGTAAGGTCACATCAAATGTCACACGTGTCATATAGAGATATTTTTCATTTTAAAAGACTTTGTTCAGACCTAAACCCAAGTGTACTCTTAACCACACAAAACTTTTATTTTTATACATAAATTATCAGAATTATATCAGTGTTGTCCATGTGCTTTCCAAATATCAACCTTGTCATTTATTTATATATATTTCATACCTATCAATAGCTGGGTATGAAATAGAAGCTAGCAACCTAAAATGGGCCTTGCTGCCCTTGTGTTATGATTCAATGCATTACAAAGCAGTTTTTGACATGAAAGTACCTACTCAATGAATTGTGTGTGAGACACATCTTGAAAGTAGCAATATATCATGATGGTGCAAGTATAACATCTTTAGACTGCCATTCAATGGACAAGCTTTAGTTAAAAAAAATACCAGCAGTACAATCTCTTCATTTGTAGCTCATTTAAAGCTGGAGCAGGTGATTTTGTAGGAAGCAGTAAGTCTGCTGCAGTAAGCCTGTTTTTGAAATAAATTAACACAATGTTCCACAACCTGTATTCAGCCCTCAACCCAAAGCCACTCCTCTAAAACAGAGGAGGTTGCCTTCAAACACCATCGACCTACCTTGTGTCAAATTTCACGTATTAGAAATCTATCAGAAGTTACACTGATGTTTCCTCTGGTTTGTCCAATGTCTTCATCCAGTATTAGTGCATGTGTGCAGCATGCATGTATGGGGCAGAGTGATTTAGAACTAGAATAGAAATGGGATATGATTGCTTTCAGGATGTAAAGAGTATATCACAAAAGACCCACCTGAACAGGACAAGCAGTTAAAGACAACGAATGAATGAATAACGACATGTAAGACAAATCATAGCTGATCGCATACAAATTTTGTTACAATCATAGCTTTGTAACAAAGTAACTTCAGGCTTTAGGCCAAAGTTAATTCTAGCTAATAAAATATATGCTAGCCTAAGTTATTACTGCTTTTAGAGATAATGGTGTAAATAACCTTTGTTTAATTTGTCTGTTTCTGGTTTGAAATAATATATTAAGATGAATCTAACTTACATTTGTGCAAAAACGTAGCCGGGTCTATGTTTGCTCACATCACGCCATTTGCTTCTGCCATTTTTCTTTTGACAAGTGCTCCAGACCGTGCTGACACACAGAATGATGGAAAAAACTGTGTGCTTTCAATTGGAGGAACCTCATCAGGAAACATTTTATACAAATATTTGATTCAGACCTCACTTGGCTCCTTCCTCTCTCAAAATACTGCCTCAGTAGACACCATTTTTTATGTCTCAGACACAGCCAACGTCAGTGACAATTTTCTAGACCATCCTTGGTTCAGAGGACACATTTGTAACTTGTTGGTTGGAAGGATAGATGGTTGGTGGATAGAATAGTTTTAAAAAGAATACCTCTTACAGACACAATGAAATACACATATACTTGCAATTCATGAACACACATGTTTATAAAACATGCATAGATAAAAGTGCCTACTGCCCAAGTCTTACAAACATAAGGGCAAAAACACAGTAACTCAGTCCAGGTTTAAGGACAGTGTTCTTTAACAGCAAACACAGTACATTCTCAGAACAAAAGGCATGGTAGAGGTACTTTATCAGCCACTGAAAGTAAAAAAAGAATGTAAATATACATTTAAAGGTACAAATTAATTTCCATTTCCATTTTCCAAGTGACATTACATTCTCTTCTCCAAAAGATAAGATGAATGCTTGTAAGATTTAATTATAAAATAACAATATAACTCATGTAGATGACATGGAACATATAAAATCAATGTAATTTGGAAAATCTATAATCTAAATTATAATGGAATAAGGTACAATTATATTCCCTACCCAAAGATGCTTAATATGTACCCTTGAGGGTACCAACACAGAGACACACAAGGTACCACAGCAGTGGTGACAGTATACTTATGAAGGAAAACACTCTCAGTGGTGGGAACATTGTTGATTGACACAGTAAATGTTACAACCTGACATACAACAGTTCTCTTTTCTTTCTTTCCCTTTCTTGGCAACAGGGATCCAATGGCACACTGCGAGAGTTTGACAAAGAGAAGGCCTGGAAGGCCGTTGTAGTCCAAATGGCCAAATGAGCAAATGCACAGTGACAGAAAGGAAGGAAGAAGAAAGGGAGAAGCAGATGTGTTTGGAGGAGGACAAGGGAAGTCGTGTGAAGAGGGAAGAATGAACAAAAAGATGTTGCAGATAATTAGAGTCAACAATAAGAATGGACCTGACTGAGGAAACGGTCATTGAAGGTCCTTGAGGGTTTATCATTTTTGTCACTGATTTATAGTCAGAAGTGGCACTGATATATATCGGGGAAATTCAATCATATCTCCTACAGCTGTATTGAATGTCATCTGATGCTAGTGATAAAGATGTCTTGTGTGTCTGATCTTAACCATCTGATAGAATGAATGATATTTCAAATACAAAATCAGCACAATAAATCTGACTGTGGCGCCACCGCCTGGAAAGAGTTCATGTTCATATGTACAGTAAGGTTGGACAGGAAAAAAATGTAAGTTTTATCCCATCATATCATGTAATCCTTACCCTTTACACATGCTGTAAACAGGGTCTGCAGTAGTTAAGGGATTAATACACAAAGTCTTGAGTAGTGCTACTGATGCCATATCACACTCAGTCAAGTGTTCTGTTTCTGAAAGCAAAAGTTATTTGCTTCATGTATTACACAGATTTTACATATGCAAACTGGTTCTTGTATGATGGTTTTTAAATCAATAAAATCAGTAGGTTGCATTCTTCGTTAAACTGTCACTGTGGTTGCAACATATTGCTTATCAGCAAATAGGAATATTTATTAATATTAATAACTAACTTAATAATTAAATGAATATGCATATAGTCTCAGCAGGTAGTGTCAGTGTCACACAGCTCCAGGGACTTAGAGCTGAGGGTTTGAGTCCCGCTCTGGGTGACTGTCTGTGAGGAGTTTGGTGTGTTCTCTCTGTGTCGGCGTGGGTTTTCTCTGGGGGCTCCAGTTTCCTCACATGGTCCAAAAACACATGTTAGTGGGTGAATTGGCGACTCAAAAGTTTCCATAGGTGTGAATGTGTGAGAGTGTGTGTGTTTTGCCCTGTGAAGGACTGGCGCCCCCTCCAGGGTGTATTCCCGCCTTGCACCCAATGATTCCAGGTAGGCTCTGGACCCACCGCGACCCTGAATTGGATAAGTGGTTACAGATAATGAATGAATGAATGTGTGAGTGTGTATCGCCCTGCGACCCTGGACTAGATAACCGGTTACAGACAATGAATGAATGAATGAATGATGTATACAATATGCTGGGGAAATAAGGACAAAGGCATGACCAATAATAGAGGCCATATATAATTGTACTCTTACAATTGTTAATGTAGATTTGTATCCACCATCTTGCATTTAAACAATGAAGTCAATGTTATTCATTCCATCCTTCAGTGACATGTTTCCTAATGAAATATGGAATTAGAGAGAATCTGTGTGATAAATCATAGATCATTTCTGGTCAGAGGGAGAGGTTATATTACTGGTTAATATTAACATTCATTCATTTATTTATATAATGTCTGAAACGGCTTATCCAATTCAGGGTCACTGAATCACTGGGCGCAAGGTGGGAACACACCCTGGAGGGGGCACCAGTCCTTCACAGGGCGACACACACTCACACACAAACTCACACCTATGGACACTTTTGAGTCGCCAATCCAACATGTGTGTTTTTGGACTGTGGGAGGAAACAGGGGCACAGGGAAAACACACCAAACTACTCACAGACAATCATCTGGAGCGGGACTTGAACCCACAACCTCCAGGTCCCTGGAGCTGTGTGACTGCGACACTACCTGCTGCACCACCGTGCCGCCCTAACCTGAATATGAGAACATAAACTGCAAGTATTTATGTATTCACTTATTTATCCAGCACCTTTCATACACATTGCCAATTCAAAGTGCTTTACAGAGACAAAAGCAACAGTAAAATGCAATTAATTAAAACCAAGTATTAAAATGACTGACTTATTGGCTGCATTTTGAAAAAGATTTAAAGGAAAAACAGTTACGACTGAAGACAATGACTGTGTATGTGAATCTACACTATCCTATATAAATATACATATTAGAATAATATCCAATCATAACAGTAATTAGCCATGCAGTTTCTTGTGCTAAATTATTGCTTCACTCACAAGGGCTACGAGAAAGTGTAGGTTGAGTCTAGGAAGGCAGCGCTTGTGACCAAGATTATAACAAACAACCTGGCCGACCAAGATGTAACGGATGGCTGAAGAATATATTTGAATGCATAAATCAAGTTCTTTATACACGTTTTACGGAGACAAGACTACCATAAATGGAAGCATGATAAATGAACCATGTCTCATACTTCTAGAGGTGGTGAGATTGTGCAGGATGAGAGGGAATATAAGTCAAAGGTCATATGTAGATTAGTCTTTATCTCATGACCCATCTTACCTGGCTTTTGTAGATGTCCAGCCATAGCAGGATCGTGAAGATGGGTCATGAGGTGAAGAACCTGTGGTCAATTCGATGAATAAGGATGAGTTTTCAGCTGGACAAGACCATATATGATAAAGATGTAGATATTATTTTAAGACCCAACTAAAGCTTACATTCTGAAATTTAAGTAATTTATGTAAGTAACTGGTTTCATTGAGGACCTAGTGATAGAGTATTAAAACTCAATCACTGTTCACTCACTTCCTGACGACACTGGTCTTGAGGTGCATATAACAAGTTGTTTTTCACACAGTACTCTCAGGTCTAACGTGGTTGTGGTTTTTTCACAGCCTGAAACTGGTTTCGGTTACAATTTCATTTTAAAGCCGTTGGAGGATCGATGCTCGTGGGGTTAGTCCCTGGCTTTCCAGCTGCAGTACACACTCTGGGCTATATTTGGAAGCTAGCGTCGTGCTTCGCCCTAACCGGTACAAACTGGCTCTGGTGGGTAGGGGGGCATTATCATAATGAAGTCGTTTTTAGGTGAAACACTTCTGCTGAAGTGAGCAAATCAACCAAAGGTAATCTCCTATCTCACCTGGACGGCGAAAAGTGTCCGTATTGGGGAGCCCAAGGGTTTTCACGTAACGTTAGTCTATTTTATTTGAAGATGTTGCAAAACGTTTCTTTCTGCTTGAACCCTGTTTGATGCTGAGGTAAACTTAATACATCTACGTGGCGTAGAGGGTCTTAAAAATTGTTATCCACAGAACCATTCACTGAACGTTCTAACGAACCCATTTTGGCGCCAGAAATATTTTTAAACCCGTGGACGTTGAAGAGTGCTTATTATAGCCCTGGGGTCTATATAGAACTTTTTACACGGTGAACTGTGTTGTATATATTTTATATTTGAATATGCTTCTAGACAGCACCCAAAACGTTCCTTTCTTTACAGGCTGTACATCAAGCTACACATAAACACACAATTCATCAGGCGGTGTTAACCCGCAAATAATCAACACTGAATGATAAAAGTATTATATTGAGATACTAATTTATTAACATTTAAAATAATGTTATTTTATTAGTATTGACTTAACACTATCTCGTACGTATTCTGCTAATCGAACCACAACATAATACAAAGTCTTCCACAACATGCAAGAACCATTTTAACAAATAACTAGTTATATAACGTCTACAGTAGCATTGCTTTTAATCGTGAACCCGTGGTGAACCTTTATTACACAGCGCGTAGTCAAAGCTGAGCTGGAATCAGAGTCGGTTCTCTGCGGGAGGGTCGTAATTCTATGTGTGGAATTCAGCGTAGATCAATAATCATAAAACGCTGAGCTAAATAATTTTTTGTACATATTCTTGAAGGATAAGGCGGAGAAACGAGCGAACAAAATGTGTTCAACACAGCTCTCCTTCAGGACTCCGAGGATAAAGGAGCGAAGGAGAGAAGGCAGAAGAGAAGGAGACAGATGAGAGATTGGAGGGAGGGGTGTGTGTGTGTTGTGTGTCTGTGTGTGTGAGTTGGGAGAAGGCGGACCAAACCGGTGTGCCCGGATACACGCTATAACATCTCGCCCGCACTGCAGATTAACCCTTGATTCGCCGGGCTGTGCTCAGGAATCGGTGAGTACATTTCTCATATCCTCTTTATTAGCTGGAAACAGCGGTGGTGGTGGGCTATGTGTCTTTCCTACGTGGCATTAATCTAATCGTCATGTCATCATGCGCCCTTCAGAGACCAGTGTCAGGTGGCTGGAGAGCACTGGCACAGGTATGTGCCGTATCATAGGTGAGAGCCTGGTACCTAGAAGAACTCAGTCCTCTCTCTCTCTCTCTCTCTCTCTCTCTCTCTCTCTCTCTCTCTCTCTCTCTCTCTCTCTCTCTTTCTCTCTCTCTCTCTCTCTCTTTCATATACAACATTATTTCTTGTATTTGTCCACAACCAAGTCTCCGCCAGTCCTTAGCTGTATGTCTCAATTCTCAGCTGTATTGTTGTTTGAGTGGTCAGGACAGGTGATGCACCCCTGTGTAACTGCTCCAGCCCGAGTGTTGTTTTCAGCACCTCAATGTGGACAGCTCCTCTGTTTAATGAGGCGGCAGGCACACATCCATCGCTTTTATGTAGAATTAGCTACATGCTTTAACCTTATCATTTCAGCTTCCTCGTCCTACCAGTGGTTGTCAGTGCTGACTGGTCCAGGCAGGATTAATTAATGCCAGTTTGTTTCTCTGAAACTAGGCAGGATGTGTTTTTTTCGGGAAACTACACTGTAAGTTTTTAATTTCCAGCGCACTATAGGCCTGTTAACACTCAGAGGGCTTAGGTAAAATCGAGTGCTCTGTGTTTATAAAGTGAAATGTCCAGCTCTTAGCAACTGAACAAGCACAGCTTCCCACTAAAGAATGCATGAACTCAGTTTGTCTTTATTCAGCACTCTCTACCCCCCCCACCCCCCCCCCCCCCCCAGCATGAACTCCTACTCTGATGAATTAAGAATTGCAGTGTTAAAGGCGCAGAGTAGACATTCCCATTTACGGTGTCCATTTGTTTCCAACTTTTGGCTTTTCTCTATAAAACAGCCACTCAGCAAAACAAACATACACTCACTGTGTGAGCAGCCACCTAATATGTTTAAATATAAGAAGCTACTCTGAAGTTTTTCATATTTAAAGTGTGGAAAACTGCTCACATGATTTAGCATGTTGAATATATGGCATTGGATAAGTTCAGTACAAAGAGGAGGCTGGTAAAATACTTACTTGTAATGTTTACTGTAATGTGCTGAAAACAGAACTGCCATTGGATTTAATTGCTGTATTATGTGGCAGTTAGCTGCCTTTTTCCCCTAAAGCTGTTTCTCAGCAGGCAGAACAAGAGGAAATGGCCCAAGACTGCCACAAGAGGCTGTGAACAGGATTCACACACAATTCCAATGCACTTACAAATGCATCCTCTACCAAACAATAGCTAAGTTTAATCAGATTTGAAGAGCGAGCAGATTTGCTCTGGAACATAGTGTACACACATTCAGTCCTAAAAACATCACACCCCCTCCATGGAACAAAAATTTGTAGGTCCCCAAATGAAAATTCAAGTGTTCAAAATGTTTATCAAGAGAATTACCCAGAACATAAATGTTTCCCTTAAAGGAACACAACGTCATATTTTGTACCTTAAAATTACAACTTGAAAATGATTGAGATGCTCCACTGAGCTGTAATAGGGAGAACAGAGTCTCTGTCATTTTTAGTCCAGGTTCAGCACTGAAGAAACTGAACTAAGTAACTTTTGGAGGAATGCAGGAAACCACCTCACCACCTCCCGGTCCCCACTGATTTCAGTACAGTGTTGTAAAAATTAATTACTCCAGGGGGAGCCCCAGGAGCAAAAAACCCAAATCCTATGTAATCTTCATATAAAATCGTAACTTAGGGGTAGGGTCATTCACTATTATTCAGGTAATACCGGTAGAAAAAGACCTTTCTAATCATATAATAAAATATAAACTTATTTACTGTTGAGTTTATTCACATATTGTAAAAAATACTTTATATTTACATGCATTTACATTTGTAAAATATGTAATATGTCTTAGGAACTATCAGTCACTTTCCGCATAATTACACTGACAGAGTGGCCTAAATGTACTAAGAGTTTCTATATTAAACATATTTTAAACTGCTGCCCCTAGTTTGGAACCCACTGTATTGAGCATAAACAGATTGATCAATGGACTACAAAGCAAGTCCATTTTCATGAGTTTTACTTTATAGGAAATTTTAAATAAAATATATAAAATATAAAATAATAATTATATTAAATAATTTTATTTGTAAATATTGATATTCACTTTTTGGTTCCAAAATGACATTCTGGTCCAAAGAAAACCTTAACAGACTTAACAGAATGTTATTATCAGTTTCAACCTAAATTACCACATTTGGCACATCAAAATAGGCACATCATTTCTCAGTCTTAAGAATTACTATTGTTAAAACAGTAGTAGTATAATAATCTTCCAACCGTGTATGTGTGAAAGTACAGAGTATCACAATCTGTGACGGAACTAGAATTAAACAAACCATCCATATGAAGAAGCTGAAGATTTTTCTGACCAGAAATATCTATCATTATTGGAATCCATCAGTGTCTTGACTAAGGCAGGTCAGGATGCTCATAGCACACAATAAATTATTTTGTGATTCATTAGGTGCTGATTTGCAATGCACAGCCTTCTACAGTATCTGAAAGGCAAAGGTCAGAATTGTAGTAATAAATAACAGATTCTGTGTTCGGCAGATCTCAGGCAGGTTGACAGCATTAGTTACACATGAATATCAAATTTACATTCATATAACCTTTCTGTGATGTGATGCAGGTTTCAGTAGAGGCCTACAATGACATTGAAAAGGTAGAGTGCTCCTTCCTGACAACACATACTCAGTTGGGAATATGCTCTTTATTGATGTCATAAGCTCGAAGCAAGGTAAATTGATTTTAGCACAAAAAGACAAAAACTGCTTGTTGGTTGCTATGGGCAAGGACAGTCTCAGATTCATCTCTATTTTTCCATTTCCATTTCTCCTTAAGGATGCCTGGATGATTTTTGCACTTTTAAGGATGTGCTGAAGTGACTCAGTTTAAGAAAATGTTGTGTGGTTTGCCCTTGGTCCCTAAACACTGTGCTCTCGGTGAGCAGCCCACACAGGGACACTTCAGTAGAACACACTGCTAAAGAATGTCTGAGTGTATGGGGTATGACAAGACAAGCGTATTAACAGAAAGGTCAAATGACCTTAATAGTAAATAATGTTGATGGAGATGTTTGGTGTGTTCTCACTGTGTCTGCATGGGTTTCCTCTGCTTGCTCTGGTTTCTCCTTCAGTCCAGAAACACACGTTGGCCGCTCGATTGGCTCAGCATCAAAGTGTGAAATCCTCCACTGGTTTGAGTGACTGGGTGAGTGTATGATGTGCTGTGATGGACAGGCACCGTGTCCAGGGTATGTTCCTGCCTTGCACCCAGGTAAGCACCTGACCCACCACGACCCCTGATCAGGATAAAGCAGGTGTCCAATATATTGCCTTTTTATGATGATCATACTTAGTATAATATTGTTTTATCATATGACATGCAACTTTACCACATTGCCCTGGTATCAAAGGGGAGGGGTGATTTCAAACCCTCCAGAAGTTACAAAGTGAAGTTTCTGTGGGGCTGGGGCACAGGGTCGCAATGACAGAGGCTCTATTCTCTATTTACAGGTCAGTGAAGCATCACAATGATATTGAAGCTGTCATTTTAAGGTAAAAATACTACATTATCTTGTGTTATATAAGGACATATGGAATGACATATGGAAAATATACCTTGCAGTAATGTTTTTGTTCCCATTTCTTTTGTTTATTAGAGCATTCAAACGTACTAATTCAAAGCAACTAGCTAATATATTAGCCCCAGTCTAGAACATCAGCTACAAGCTAATATGCTACTCACAGCAGGCCAATAGAGTACAATACCCTGCAGTCTGACATGCTTCAATACAGTCTCATACAGTCTGATATTTTTCTACAGTTTAAATTAATAATGTATGTTTTGTTTGCAGGGTTAGTGAGGGCCCTTACTCCTCATTAGGAGTACACAGCCAAATATTGACACTGGATCTCCCTTTCACACAGCTACACAATAGATGGGCTTGTCATGGTCCAGCATTACCCAAATTAAATTATAGCACAATAAAAAGTAAGTATCAGGACCAGCCATTTCATGGCAACATGATCCTACTGTGATCTAGTCCGTATTTTTCTCTCAGCATAGAGCGTCATCTGTTTAACAGCACTGACTACACTTAGATGAACAAGAGCCCTCAGCCAATTCATTGGCTGGTGGGTTTGAGGGCGAAGAGTTGGTCATTGAGTCAGGAGCACCGTGGGATTAGTTGTGGGTGGGCCCCAAGTGCCGGATGCAGAACCTCTTTGAACAGAACTTGGACATGGCCACGGCTCTGCTTGCGGGGGAAAAACTGAAGGAGCTGATCCTACCTGGCTCCTCTCAGGATGAGAAAGGAGGTGCTCTTGCAGGTCTCATGGTGCAGCTTAAACTGGAGCTACCCTTCGACCGAGTCGTCACCATAGGAACAGTCATCATCCCCATCCTGTTGGTAACTCTGGTCTTCACGCGGAACTTTGCAGGTTGGTTCTTTGCGGAGAGGGTGCTTCTCAGTTAATTGTGGTGTAGCTTTGAATGCCTTGTATCAGAATTGTGGCTGAAAGATTTTTCCACTCAGTAATTGTATTGTAATCTCATACTTTAAAACGATAAATCCAAGTTAGTAACTGTTTGTTGATATTCTAAAGACAATTAACAACTAGAATATGCCACATGTGTAAATGCCAGTGCAGTTTAACATGGCGCTGATGGTAAAGTTTCTCCCAAGATTTAATCACTTAGCCTAAGAGATTCTCTTTATGTATATTATTGATCTTTATTATTTATTTATATATTATTTATTATTATTGTTCTTCTAGTTATATCCAGATAGCTAGTTATTTCATTTACATTTTACATTTACAGCATTTAGCAGACATGCTTATCCAGTGCGACTCACAAAAAATGAGATGAGATGAGATGAGCTTCAGATGAGTTCAGACAGAATGTGTATCCTTGCTAGAACAAGTAGGTTAGGGTACAACTTCCCTCTGAGCTCAGACGCTTGTCAGAACCTAAAAAGAACAAAATGTAGTAAGTGCAATACACAATACTATCTAGTCAGTGCTCAAACCTAGAAGGAAAAACTAGACAATGACAAAACCAAGAAAGAAAGGAGTTAAGAAAGGATTTAAATGCAGTATAAGTGCAAAAACAATCTGTTATGGTGAGCACTTAGATTAGTGCTCACCTAAATGGGTCACAAAGATTTCATTACTTCCACAACCATACTTTACTGTACCATTAGCCTGTTCACTAAGAAATGGGAAGCTTTAGGTGAATCGCACATCTTCTTGAGTTGTGGCATAATGGCCATCCTATGCAGGCTAATTTTATGCAGGGCATTGGATATTTAAGTGCTTGCTGGCTTCCCTTACTTGTCTATATCTTGCACCAATGCAGAGGTATATAGTGGTTGGTTGTTCTAGTGACTGAGTAGTGCTTGTTTTTTTTGTTTTTTTACCAGTACATACCATGAGATCCAAACCAAAATTCACATGGATGTTATGCATCACCTTATCACATTATCAAACTTTTCTTCAGGTTTAGCATGGCCAACAATTTCTATATCTAGGAATCTAGGAATTGTGGCAGTTAAGTTTGATTAGGGCGGTTTGTTTATTTATTCATTCATTCGTTCATTCATTCTTTTGCTGTCCTGTAGCTGATAGTTTGACTGCTGGTTAGTAATTCAATTGTAGCGTTTAAAATGATATTGATTTCCATTCTCTTCCACTAATGGATTTACTGTTCTTCCTCTGAGTGGGAAACTGCCTTGCAAATGAGCAGTGGTTAAGTGTGCAAGAGCAAAGAGGGAGAGAGTTAGACAGAGAGGATTTTAAACTGAACGCTGAGTCAGTTTGTCTGCATAGCAGCACACACCAGGCAGAGATTCACACTGAGTTAGAAAGGCAGAAGGGGACATAGACATGAACAGAAGAGACAGGAAAAATCTGAATAGACTTGAGGTTTAGGTGTAGGTGGATTGGTTGCTTCCTTTGTGAAGCCAAAATAATTCCCCTTCACTTGTAATTTGTGTTTATGTCAGCTTTAAATGTGTACTTTCTTGGCATGTAAATGAGGTCAGGGTGAGTGAGGGTAGTGAGGGCATTTTAACTCTGTAAGGGAATCTCAAATCATTTGGATACATGTCCTCATAACAAAGGGTTGTGTTACTAATGTACCATTCAGGTCCATTAAATCAGAATTTTCAGGATTACTCAGGGCTGAAGTGGCTCCTCTGTTGTCTGATGCTCTGCAGCCCAATTTAATTAATGGGAAATTGATGACGGACTTTTCCCAATAAGCCACTCCTACAGCTCACACTTGCAGGCTATTTTTGTCTATAGATGATTCTGTAACAGTATCTGACGTATGGCTTTGTATTAATCTCAATACCTATTATCTTCTAAAAGAACAAGCTCATAAAATGAGGGTTTTTTACTTTGTGTATCTCATTCTTCTTCAGAGGAGTCAATATACTGCTACACCCCCCACAACTTCACGCGTGACCAGGCCCTCTATGCCAGAGGCTATTGCTGGACAGAGCTACGGGACGCCATACCTGGTGTTGAGCCTGAACTCCGGCCCTCACTGTTTGAGCACAAGTTCCTGCCGTATGCTTTACTGGCATTTGCAGGTATAATGTACATCCCAGCACTAGGCTGGGAGTTCCTTGCTTCCACTCGCCTTACCTCCGAGCTCAACTTTCTGCTCCAAGAGATTGATAACTGCTACCACCGTGCAGCCGAGGGCCGAGCCCCCAAGATTGAGAAGCAGATCCAATCCAAAGGTCCAGGGATCAGTGAGCGTGAGAGGCGTGAGATCATTGAAAACGCTGAGAAAGAGAAGAGCCCTGAGCAGAACCTTTTTGAGAAATATCTAGAGCGGCGAGGGCAAAGCAACTTTTTAGCCAAGTTATATTTGGCACGGCATTTGGCCATCATCTGCCTTAGTTCCATACCCATCACCTACCTGAGCACATACTATGCCTGGCAGCGGCAAAACGAATTCACCTGTGCACTGGGTGAGCCGCCAGACATCAGCAGCATCCCCGAGTTGCGTCTAAGTGTGAACTGCAAGCTGCCTGCCGTGCAGCTCCAGCGCATCATGGCTGCAGTTGACATTTCGCTGCTCTGCACCATGAACCTGATCATCTTAGTGAACCTGCTACATCTGTTTGTGGTGCGCAAATCCAATTTTGTTTTTGACAAGCTGCATAAAGTCGGCATCAAGACACGGCGGCGCTGGCAGAAGTCACAGTTCTGCGACATTAACATCCTGGCCATGTTCTGTAATGAGAACAGAGACCACATCAAGTCTCTCAACAGGCTGGACTTCATCACTAATGAGAGCGACCTGATGTATGACAACGTAGTGCGACAGTTGTTGGCTGCATTAGCGCAGTCCAACCATGATGCCACACCAACTGTTCGCGACTCTGGGATCCAGACACTTGACCCAAGCATGGATCCCTCTGTACTAGGAGTGGGAGAGCTGGGAGTAGAGGCTGTTATCAAAAGACCCCGGAAAAAGATGAAGTGGATCCCTACATCCAACCCTCTGCCGCAACCCTTTAAAGTAAGAGTTATCATGAGAAGCATAACCATCACAGCTATCAGTGTCTTCCTATAAAGTTCAATGGTTATTAATGATTGAAATTAGTAAGATGGTTTCCCTTTGTTTGGATAGCACTACAGTTCATAGGCATCTAGTCTATGTTAACACTACAAATTACAAGCCACCGCAGAACCCAGTTGTCCTCATGATGCTTTATTGCAGTTTTAGATATTTTTACTATCTTTATGCTTTGTGCAGAGCTATTTTCAACAGACTTCTAAAGAATGATGTGGATTAAACAAGGCATCACTGTTCCCCAGCCAGCAAGAACATTGTTAACTGTACTGAATGTGAGGCCCCAAAAGGATTATATGCCCACAGGGCTCAGTCATAAACTATAGTAGCATAAGTTGTCATTATTCTGGCAATGGCTCAAATCAAATTAAATATTGAACATTGCCTCAAGCATTGCTATAAAATTCCTTGTAGTTTATTTAACAATGAAAAATATTTGAAGTAATAAATTGCATAATCCAACACAAGCAGCCCAAACAAGTGATAAGCAAGGGCCGATAAAATTTCATATCAGCATATTTCACAGCGATAAACCCCACTACACACCCCCTACACAATATGAAGTTCCCTTTAAATCGATGGTTTAACACCCTGTGTTTAAAAATATCCTGACCATTTGCAGGATCTTGTTGTGGTCGCTTCCTAGCTCAAATTTCTTTTGTGTTTCTGTCTAATCCTTAACGAATTATATTTTGAGGTCCAGTGTTCTTTGAACATTGATTCAAATGTATAAAACTGTCAAAATCTTGGCTTTTGCTAAATATTAATAAAGATTTGTGGTGGGGTTTCAGGTATTACATTTGATATCAGACATCACTTAACTGCTACTACATATCAATCCTTTAAAATGAATCTCTGATAAATATCCACAAAGCTCCTTTGTATCTTTTTTTCTGCAGGAACCCTTAACATTGACTCGGCTGGAGAACAGCATCAAACCAGAAAAACCCAAACCTTTGCGGCGGAAGATTGTTACAGATGGCTTCATTGCCCCTCTGCTGGACAGCAAAAGCACACAACATCCACCCAGAGGTAAATGACAAATATTACAACATGAAGTTCAGTTGTGATCATATTGATTTTTTTATTAGGATTGATCTCTCTGGAAAGACATTGCTTTACTTTTTAAAACTCTGTTAGTATTGCAACAGCAAGCCTGTCAAATCATGTTTCATAAATAAACTCATAAACAAACTTAAGGTGACCCTGACACAATTGTTAGCAGTTTCTTACCAGTGCTTTAACATGTTTATTTATCGTATGTGCAAGTTCTAATTTGATGTTGCCCATGAATTTGACACTTTTGATGCTTGTCATGATTTGTGACATCTGCAGAAGCAAACTATGGGATGGAGAAGAAGCACACTCGCAATTTCTCCCTGGATGTCCATCCATATATGGCAAACATTCAGAAGCCTAAAACAGAAATGACCAATCCAGAGCCACCAGCTGCTGAAAATTCTCTGGACACTGTGTACATTGAGGGCACACACTCCATAGTCCACGTCTCTTCTGCTCTCACTGGTAACCATGCCCTTTTTTAAGAGGGTTTAGTACGAAGGTTACTAAATAGTAAAGAACATTGCAAATAAAATGTACATGGCAGTATAGACACATTATGCCTTGGAACTCTCTGTCAAGAGATAGAAATTTGCCACTGAAAATGTAGCTGCAGGAATTGATTTAATAGTTTAGGCCTGTGAAAAAAGAACATTTTTACCATGCAAAGGATTATTTAAACACTCAGATGGACCTTTGAATATTTATGGGGTTTTTTTTCATATTCATCCATTCATTCTCTGTAATCGCTTATCCAGTTCAGGGTTGCAGTAGGCAGGAACAAACCTTGGCCAGTCCTTTGTTTGTATTTTTTATATAGATAAATTTGACTTTAGAAGAGAATGTATAAAAACCTTTTTACACACACACACACACACACACACACACACATCATTCTCGGTGCTGCTGTGACACTGAAGTGGTGGAGGTGTTAGTGTCTTGTGCTGTATGAGTGGATAAGACACAGCAGTGCCACTTGAGTTTTTAACCACGGTGTCCACTTATTTTCCACTCTTTCAGACACATTTACTTTGTTGGTCCACCTTGTAGATGTAATGTCAGACATTAGCTCATCTGTTGCAGCAGAAGTTGTGTGATTCATCTCATATCCATTATCAGTGGTCACTGGACCCTGCTCACATGATGCTGTGTCTGTTCCACTCATCCCAGCACAACACACACCAACACAACACCTCCATATCAGTGAAATGGGGATAAGAAAGTATAAAGAGAAACAGGTTCAATACAGTTTGTAATTGTAGAACTACAAAGTGCCCCCGTTTGGTCAATGGAGCTGAGAAAATGGACAATGATTGTGGATGCAAAGTAGTTGTTACTAATACAGTGATGGTTCAGTGTATATCATTCTGTTTGTATAAACCAGTCAGAATGACTTTTGTTTCCCTTTTTAACCTTTTAGAAAAGAATGACCCTCCTCCTCAATCCACCACCACTGCCTTTTCCACAGTGACCCTCTCCACCACCTCTTATATGAATGGAGGAACAGCCAGCTTGCCTCCTCCTGACTCCCCAAAGACCACAGAGCCTCTCAAACAGATCCCAGAACCTGAGAGCCAGCCTGTGCCCTTCAGCCGCAACCCCTCGCACCCACTGCTCAGCATCCACCACACCCTGTACGAGGAGGAGGAAGTGGAGCAGGACCATAGAGACAAACTAGTGGAGAGACCTGCGGAGCTCATTGCTGCTGGAGAGTGCTGAAGACACTTGCACACTCAAGGAGGTATATATTGTCACACCTTAGAATTTGCACAGATTTCTCTTCTTTCATCTGTTGACCTCAGCACCAAGTCCTTAGGAGGGTAAATTGTGTGCCAGCACTGCACTGACCACCTCATCTGATAGAACCACCTCTCACGGTGCAGCAAACACCATCTGATCACCTACTGTGCTTTAGGGAGAAGCAGTGAGGTCAGAGATTTGCACTGCCCACCAGGGATCTTGTGGAATATAGTGGACAGTTCAGTGAGAAATGCGTGACGTCCACATACAGGTACCTCCAAAGTTTTCCTCTGCAAACCAACCACTGAATATTACAGTGGGACATATCAGTGAAGAGCAAGAGGTCAGTTCCATGTCTAAGTGCAAACTTTGGTGCTCACTTGAATGGAATGATTTTCCTGTGACATTCCAAAGGTTATGTTACAAAAGGAAATCTAACTACTAATGACAACTATGTCATGTTTTATAAACCTCTCAATACATGTCGAACATTTTTACCACCCGATTTCACCTTATTTGAATGTGTCCTACATTTTGTTGGCAAATTTTTGTGGATTTCAACAGGTATCCGACGCAATATATTTATCCTTAAATTATGCAAATGTTGTTGCAATAATATGCTGTATATACAGAACGTAGAAACAAATAAGTACACCATAAACATCACGCAATTCTATAACACAAGGATGAGACCACGTTCTCTGCACTGTTGTTTGTTGGTCATTTTATCAACCTCCCAATTTTGCACTTATTCACTGAGTGTTATCCATTCATTGGGAATCCAGGTCAAAATTATCAGCAACTTCAGTTCAACCTAATCATGATGAATTCACTTACAAGAAAAGGTTACAATTTTTTTTTTTATGTGAAGGCATCCAGAAATGCAGAAACTGCATGGGATCTAATGCAGTAAGCACAGAACCTAGTCATTAAGAGGAAAACCTGGAGCCACACTGAAAAACTGCCACCTCTCCAGCACAAGTGGATTGTCCACACAAAAAAAACATGTTTAAACTCTGTAACTCTACTATTGCCGTCATATCTCAATTATGTTTTGCACCACATTAACAGAGCTTGTCCTGACACACCCCACACATCCTGTTACTTTCCTCTCTGATCATAAACAAATATATGATACTCATAGATACCATAGGGCATGGCACAATAAGACACATTTTTAGTGCTATTCCAGTCATACATGATGGAATATTTAACTGCCAAGTCCTAATAAATAATGTGATGTGTCCTTGGAAATGCTTTTAGCACTGCTTTTGTGGTCAGATATCAGAGGGACATCAGATACACTATATTGCCAAATCTATCCACTCACCCATCCAAATAATTTAATTCAGGGGTTCCAATCACTTCCATGGCCACAGTTGTATGAAACCAAGGACCTGGGCATGCAGACTGCTTCTACAAACATTAGTGAAAGCATGGGTTGCTTTCAAGAGCTTAGTGAATTCCAGCATGGTACAGTGATAAGATGACACCTGTGCAACAAGTCTTGCAACAGTTGTGAAATTTCATCGCTACTAAATATTCCACAGTCAACTGTCAGTGGTTTAACGAAGTGGAAGTGGTTGGGAAAGACAGCAACTCAGACATGAAGTGGTAGGCCCTACCTCATGTGGCCTTTCGATTAGATGAAGAACAATGTGTAGAGAGCTTCCTGGAATGGGTTTCCATGGCCAAGCAGCTGCATCCAAGCATCACTAAGCGCAATGGAAAGCAGTGGTGTAAAGCACACTGCCACTTGACTCTAGAGCAGAGGAGACTTCTGGAGTGATGAATCACACTTCCTCATCTGGCAATCCAATGGACAAATCGTATTTGATGGAGTGGGGTTGTTTTTTCAGGAGTTGGGTTTGGCCCCTTAGTTCCAGTGAAAGGAAACCTTAATGCTTCAACATACCAAGAGATTTTGGACAATATCATGCTTCCAACTTTGTGGGAAGAGTTTGAGGATGGCACCTTACTGTTCCAACATGACTGTGCACAAAGCAAGGTCCGTAAAGACATGGATGACTGACTGAGTTTGATGTGGAAGAATTTGACTGGCCTGCACAGAGTCCTGACCTCATACTGATAGAACATCTTTGAGATGATTTTGAGTGGAGACAGTGAGCCGGGACTTTTTGTCCAATATCAGTGTCTGACCTCACAAATGTGCTTCTTAGGAATGTTTGAAAAATTCCCATGAAAACACTCCTAAACCTTGTGGAAAGTTTTCCCAGAAGGGTTGAAGCTGTTATAGCTGCAGAAGTTGGGCCAATATCATATTAAACCCTATTGATTATGAATGGGATGTCAATCAATTACATATGCTTGGGATGGCAGACGAGCGAATACTTTTGGCGATTTAGTGTATGGATCCCACCGTAAGAGCAAGTTGGAATTATCAAGCACAATACTGATTGAGATACTCCAACTATTTTTATGTCATTTCTTTTATGGGGTGAAGTCTGATTAAATATGATATTAAATATTGTTATATCTTTACACTTCAGCCTTTTGAAGGTTCCATCATAACCCAGTTATGCCGTACGTCCACAACATGTAAGATGCCTAATTAAAAACAACATAATAGCAAACCCGTTATCACAGCAGATGCTGCATGACGTATACATACAGTTACATTAAATATATACATTATATAGTTTGTCTTGCACAAGTCAGCCCTTTACTATAACCAAGCCACATTCAACTGCACTTAGAATATGAACTGTAGCTCAAAATGGGTCTAACTGTTGTTTTCAGGAAGGTCAGTGCTACTTCTACTGTGATAATAGACATTAGTGTTCTTAGACATGTCCTTGGGTCAGTGATCACACTTTGTGGGGACAGGTTATAACTTGAAAATGTTTTGAATGTACTTAAAAAAAACAAGTAAATAAATTAAAAACACCCTTTTTTAACAATAAAATTAAAAACATCAACTGCTGTATGTGGATTTCTCATGTGGCAGACATGCACCGAGTTTCAACCACAAAGTCCATTCTGCTGAAAGTAGGGTATACGTCAGCTTCAGAATTTGGCAAAACAAATATAACAGGCCAGCCTTTAAGAAGTGTTTGCCTTTATCTTTTGCATAGAGCAAATAAAACAGCCTAAATTTGAGACATGGTTAGCTAGTAAGTGCCTGTACTCAGCATTTAGGTTTACAAGAGTGTGGTTGACTCTGTCACATGTAGGACAGGAACAGAGCTTGTTATTCTTGGTTATTCTTGGCACGTGGCCATGGCCTTTGCCACAGCGGCCCATGTAATTCTACTTGTGATGAAAAACAACAAATAAAAATACAAAACCTTTTGGTGTCATCAGATATACCACTGAGGAAATGTTTATGTTTCTGCTGTGTTTTCTTGGTCCTTGTTAGGACATTCCCCCACAGAGAGACCCAAGAGTAAATCTAAAGAAAAAGTTGTTGGCCTCAATATTTATCAATATTTATATACTATCTCATTATTTTAGATAATAAGTCAATATTTCGAGATAGTATACAATCTCAATATATTGACTTAGTATCTAAAAATAATGAGATCCTATCTCAGTATATTGACTTATTATCTCAAATTAATGAGATAGTATCTCAAAATATTGAGATAGCAAATTGCATATTAATGAAAAATAAAAACTCATGCCTTTTTTGTATTATTTTATGTGGCAGAAACAGGCTTCCATATTGTTCTATAAAGGGAGCTGTTCCTTTTCTTGGAGATATACAACAAACATAAGACCAGTAAAAATTAATGTTATTCCTGAAGAGGTTCTTTTTGTTCACACACGTCTATAGCAAAAAGCATGTATTTTAAACAGGGAATTATACCGTTTCAGGTAAAATCATTGAATTAGTCTCCGAACCCTGGATTGGATAAGCGGTTACAAACAATGAATGAGTTGATTAACTAACATCAGTGAATATAAATAATTTGCACACAAATATGTGATTAATGTTATATAGAAAAGTTTCCTTTACATTAGTAACATAATTTAGTAATAGTAACATTTCCTCACTGGTACATTCACTGTCCATTCTCTCAGCTTTACCGACCAGAGAGGAGCACTTTGTAGTTCTAAAATTACAGACAGTAACTGTATTCCATCTGTTGCTCTGCATCAGTAAAGTCCCTTTTCACCCTGTTATTCAATTATCAAAAGCACCATAGAGCATGTATGATTTGGTGAATCACTCTCAGCGCTGCAGTGACACTGACGTGGTGGTGAATGTGATGCATTGGTGCTAGTGGATCGTACATGGCAGTGCTGGAGTTTATAATTAGTGTCTATATTAGACACCTCCCTCAACACCTCCACTTTGTAGACATCAGACACTGTAGCTCTGTTGTTGCACAATTTGTTTTGGTCATCCAACTCCTTCATCAGTGGACACAGGGCACAATTCAGAGGACACTGCAGGCTGGATATTTTTTACCAGAGGACTATTCTCAATTCAGTAGTTAAATTAAGGTTCTTAAAACCTCATATAAAATGACTACCTTTTGTTAAATTTGACTTATCTTGGGTGAGCCACCCTCCAAAATATATCAATAATTTTAAAAAGCTCCCACGTAAGGCTGGGCAATAATTCTGTATCAATGTTGCAATATAAAATGTTTATACACATTTTCAATATTTCAGTTTTGTTTACAGCATCTCTCACTAACATGATCATGACCATTGCAGAGTGCTGCCATATCAGTTCATTGCACTCAATTTTAAAGTTAGTTTAAAAATATTAATATTGACATTTCTATGTTTGATGTCATGTTGCCTTTAATCCTTAGCAGTTTTCTGTGGATTTCTTATTGTTCATATCGATATCAGAATTATATCGTATTCACCGACATAAAGGAATGTATTGTGATATATATTTTGGCCATATCTTGGTCCAGATCTACCTCCACGCCCTAAACCTCAGTTTAACTTCTAGTCATAAACATTCTGGCATGCAGCTTAGACAAACCCAACTTTTAGTCAATAATCAAGAAAAGCACTACACGAAACCGAGGAGATCAGGGAGAAAACTACAACATCCAGAAAGCATTGCGCTGCTGAGGGCGTGTTACTAGAAGAGAAGTGTCTCACTGATGGCCGATGTAAGTTTGGAGGTTTCTCTTATATGTGGGTTTATTTGTGTCCTACACTAGGTTTCGGTTTACTTTGCTTTCTTTTGTCGGTGTACAATAGTAATGATTTACTCAATCAGTGTGTCAGGAATACAAGACACTTTATGTAAACTCGGTTCTGTCTTTTGCCGTACTCGCTCAGTAACAGCTCTAGCTTTATCGGGCTCAGTGTCAAATCGCTCCCTACTCACTACATAGTGCCCTTCATAGGTCTTGAAACTATACTTTCTGCTTCAAAGTAGTCCCTAATTGTGTGTAGAAGTGCTGTGTAGTTAAAAACTGGATGCAACTGGTTATTAATTAGACGATTAATGCAGTTTCTTTTAACCATTTATAGTTTACTACAAAGGAAGTGATAGGGCATTTGGAACAGCACTTGAGTCTCTTTGCTAACTACAGCTGTTATTAAGAGCTACGTGATCGTAATTTAACTCCTGAAAAAAGATTTTTAAACCCACTGGCGCCGACACTAACAGAATAACTAACGCCGTCCTCATGGGATTATCGTGTCAAAAATATAAAAGTATAGCATGTTGTGTTCAGTGGTTACTGAGATTTGAGCTAGTCGTGTACCTGGCTAGTAGTTAGCCTGCCATATTCTCGTTAAGGCAGTCCACGTAAGTGCTAGCAGGCTCAGTTAGCTGACGTTAGCGAGTCTCGGAGACCTGAGCAATGTGGAGTAGCCGATTAGCTACGGCTAAACACATGAAGGTTCACTCTTTACTAAATTAACTTCAGTTGGCTGACGGTAAATGTTCTCTTCAGGCTCCAGAAAGTAACTTCTGCACAATTTCAGGTGGGACGCATATTCGAAACCATCCTCAGGTCATTTGTTCACTGCGGCTGATGTTATCCGGGATTTGCAAAGCGACGTAGCACTGTAATAGCAATGCAGTCAGGCAGTTTTACCATCTTATTCTGTTAGCCAGATAATGTCAGTCAGCAGGGGAACACTGCAATGATTTTAACATTACCTGTCAGGATTATTGGCAGGTGTGTATGCCAGTTCGATAAGAGCTGTCGTCTTGTGTTATATTCTTGCACTGAATATTATTTATTTTCCCCCCTTGAGTTTAAGGTTATTCTGATAAGTTATCTTAGTCTGATATTACCACATTGCTTTCCACAATTTTTCTTAATGGACTGTTAAACGATAAACGGAGTTCCATAGTCCAGGAGTGACTTTTGAATGCCCAAACTTTTTGTTTTTGCCTTGACTGTTGGTTTTGAGGGCATTAAAACTACAAAGTGGACCTATATGGTCAGTGGGACTGAACTGAAATAATGGGGAGGGTGTAATGTTATGGCAGCCCTTGGCTAATCATCTAGGGACAGATTCTCAGACGTGGCTTATACTTAATCTTGGACTAAATTGCGACGCCACTTGTGAATCCTCAGTGGGAATTCTATTTAGTCAAGGATTAGCCTTAATTTGGGTCTGGGAAACTGGCCCATGGAGTTTGCTATGAAAGCTGTTCGGGGCCAGTTGTCCTTACACAGATTAAGCCTTGTCAGAGTGTGTTTCCTTATTAATGGAACATATAATTGAACTGGCCCATAATTATATGCCTGATTGTTCAGGTAATGCTCATAAAATTAACAAAGATAAGGTTCTGTCTTCGTGTATTATAACATGTTAATGTTATAAGTGTAATTTTACTCACTTTATTTTAGAGAAGACAGTATATCTGTTTTTAAAAAGCTTTACCAGCTTTGATCTGACATCACCTAAATTAGATTTGTACTTGCATTACTTGTCTTTTGGTAGAGAACTGAGGATTAGCTGTCTTTGACGTTGCACCATGGACCAGGACAACAACTCGGAGGTAAGATTGTCGGTGAAAACGTAGATTAAATACTGCTTTCTCACAGTGAGGCAGGCTTGTGGTTTCCTTAAATGTACCCTGTTGTAACAAGCTCAATATGTGTTTGTTAAATCACCTGTTCTACAGTGTGCATGCTACACATGCCAGGCATTCACCCCTAAATAAATTAGGGGAAAAAAAGCTACTGGTTAAGCAAAGGTATTCTGGCAGTCAGAGCCAGCCTGTGTTGTTCCGGAATACAGTTTGTACACTTTGTCCAAATGTATATCAGCCCCAGAGTTTCCTTTTTTCACTTATACTAAAGGGTTAAAGTTGCTAGGTTCATCATTTCAAACCATGCCACGTCTAAGGACATGGAAAAAATTACATTACAACATTTACAGAATAAGAATTGCAACATGATTTTGTTCATCATTTGTATGAGAATGTGTCTGAAATTACAAAAGCAAGTTTATTGCTTATTAAGTATTTGATATGGTTCACACAAACCATAGCACTTATGATGTTATTTACTGTAAAACACCAAAATCTTGTCGGATTGTTATTTGCATATTATAAAGCCCTAAGTACTAGGCTTAAGTTGACTGATAGTATCAGGAATTGCTAGTAGATTCTATATTTTGCATTGGCCATTGAAGTAGACAACTGATGTGTCAGAAACACTGACTTTCCTTTAAGTTTAGATTTAAAATTATTTTAAGAAATTATTCATAAATAAATGATCCTTTTATAGCAATATTTCACAAACCTACTGTGCACAGAACAGTGATGTCCCTGAATGCGTCATCTTTGTCAGACCTTTGTTATAAACACCACTGAAAAACATGCTAGCACTCAGTATAACAAATGTTCTTTTGCTGTTGTCTAAGTTGTGGTCGATGTGTTTTATTTGTGTAGGATGAGTCAGTTGGCCCATCAGAAGATGACGCACATCCTCGGTTTCCTCTTGGACTCTGTGAGTTTTTGTTTATGATGTTGTTAGTTTTAGTGGTGACCCCACTAGGTTTCAATAAGCACACTCATGGATGCTCTAAATGACTGGGCTTCATATGCATCGTTGCAGTTTCAGAAATATTAAATTTAACTGTCAAGTACATATTAAATATTAATGGCAATTTTGTGTAAAACGAAGGGTGGACAATTTTATCAGCCTAGATTCTCATTGGATCTGTGTTATTTGGGGTTATTGTTTGTCTGGAAACTTCCAGTTACGCCTCAGTTCTCTCTCTAGCGGATTCAGAGGCAGTGGAGGTATTGTGGCAGATGCGGGCTCAGCGGAGGCAGGACAATCCTGATCTGCCTGACACTGTGACACAACTCTGTACACCCGAGGGTAGCATGGTCTATCTGGTGGGCACAGCGCACTTCAGTGACAGCAGCAAGAAAGATGTAGCAACGGTAAGACCACGTCACTATACAATATGCGTGACAAAGTCCAACGCACATACCAGGATTCTTATAAATGCGATATTATCACCGTACGTGACACACAATGATATTCTACTGTGATATTTAAATCTTTGTGATGTTGTAATATTACATTTGGTGATGCTGATTGTTTAGATTTAAGTTATTCATCCAAAGGATGAATTTTACTTAAAAAAGCAGTAAATATTAACAAATGCTTTAATGCAGAAGAATTCAAACTGGAAGGAGAATAAAATAATAGGAGTCTGGCATGTATAGTTACAGTATATTTATTAGATTTATACTTGTGACAGAAACCCGCCACAGACAAAAGAAAGATGATGGGTAAATGACAAAATGCACATTGCTATTGGGGTGGTTTAAAATAAGTTAAATGCTTGTTAATACTACATCAAATAACGTAAAAGCTTGTTTTACTTTTAAAGGAAACATTATATTCCCTTGGATCTCAGTGAAATGTCTGTGACATGCTTTGGTCAGAATACCACAAACAGCACTGCAATTTTCTTTATCCAGTCCAAACAGCCCCGTTCAGAACAACCAGCTTCAGTTCCTGTTACAGATGAGACATAATGAGACTCTGGGTAAACCACACATGAGGCGCCCAGCAATAGAACGCAAGGAACAGAAACTCCAATTTTAGACATTTTTGCTTTGCTCTCTTTCTACTCCATTCATATATTTTTCGATATGTACTCTTATTTCTCTGCATTTGTTGTGTACATAAACATGGGCCAAGCTTGTGTGATTTCAGAGACACATTTCAGACAACTCTGAAATGTGTCCTGTCTTTATAAGACACAAGCAAAATCAGAACAAACATTTTATCCCATGTCCTTAGACTTGTGCAGATCACAAAAAAAGGCTGGGTTTTTGTTTTGTTTTTGTTTTTGTTTTGTTTTGTTCACAGTTTGTGGGTGAGTAGGATCACCCAATAAATGTGTTCATCAAAAGTAATTTAATTTATAGTATGTTCTCTTTAATATATCAGTCTATTTTGCTTTAATATGATGCTATTTTTAAGTGATGCACCCACTTCATATTGGCATTTGCCATGCAATTTTGCTATGAGAGAGATTTGTTTTTGACGAAGCCTGTCAGGGAGAGAGGCAACCTTTGCCATTTGCTGTTAGGAATAGCACTTGATGTAATAGTAAATTTATTCCTTTTGTCTCCTCTGTTGCCTCAGACAATACGTGCTGTCCAGCCGGATGTTGTAGTGGTAGAGTTGTGCCAATACAGAGTATCCATGTTAAAGATGGATGAGAAAACATTGCTGAAGGAGGCCAAAGACATCAACTTGGAAAAGGTTCAACAGGCCATTAAACAGGTGAGCCATATGGCAGACTGTGACTTAGTGACTTTGAAATTACATTATCTCCCTAACCCTCCCCTCTCTCTGTGTTGTCCTGTGACAGAATGGTGTGATGTCAGGCCTCATGCAGATCCTGCTGCTTAAAGTCTCTGCTCACATTACAGAGCAGCTGGGCATGGCCCCTGGAGGAGAGTTTAGAGAAGCCTTCAAAGAGGTTGGCAGAGACACAAGCATTCAACAGTGAATTACATGCAAAGTATAATGACAAATTATAGGCAAAATATTTCTGATGTATGGCAATGGTTCCAAATTGTGATACTGGATTATTAATTGTCCTGCACATTTTTGTTTTCCCTTCACCCTGTTACTCTTGGGTGATGATGTATTTTTAGACAAACAATAATTGGCTAAAGAATTGTGACAATAAATGTTAAAATTGTGTTACAATTTACGATATACCAAACACGCATCACAGGGCCAGCTGTTTTATTGCAGCCAGTGTGATCTGCACACCAGACATGGTAATCGTGCCACAATTGTTTTTTTTTTTTATTAAGGTTTTAACTCCGGCTGCATGCATCATGCAGCACCACATCAGTAATGTGCACATGAAGAGCAAATGTATGTGGCATTCTAGCAGTTTATATGCAGAAACGGTACAGAATTTAGTAGTCAGGCAGAGTGTAAAATCTAGGTCAATAGGCATCCTTTGTTTTCTAAAACACGAGGATTCGTTTATCTACTCCCATGCCTAAAAGCATGTAAATCCATTTCACATTAAATCATTCTGTTTAATACCTGTGTTTTATAAAACATAAGGATCTGATGACAGTCTATTCCAGTGTTTTATAAAACACAAGGATCTTTTTTTTTATTATTTTATTTTAGTATTTTATAAAAACGCAAGGATACGTTTCTATATCCCGTGCCAAAATGATCCAAGGATCTATTCTGCCCCTACACTGTTCTGTCAACATTTCAGGCATAGACAATCCTGTTCCATTACAGAAGGGAGACGACCCCTGCTTACATTTTTGGGGGCCACATCTGGGGACATCAGCTAGAGGTTATTAGCTTTATTTTTAGTAACACCTCTGCTGGCATTCTTTTAGATCGGGGTGCCATAACATGCCCTACTGTGTAAAGGTGTACTTTCAATACACCTGGTCCAACTCAGAAGACAAAAAATATGTAGGACAGGGGCTACTTTGCTGTTATATTATTCCTGACCATTATCCCCATTTTAAAACCTGAAAGCTGACATTAAGTAAGAGTGGAAAAGGCACCATCATTAACTATCTTCTTGTCCCAAAGGCAGGTAAAGTGCCCTTCTGTAAGTTCCATCTTGGAGACCGGCCAATACCAGTGACGTTTAAACGTGCCATTGCTGCTTTGAGTCTATGGCAGAAAGCACGGCTAGCCTGGGGTTTGTGCTTCCTGTCTGACCCCATCAGGTACTCTCAACCCCCAAATGAAATGCTAGAGCAGTAACTGAACTGGACAATTATTATACAAAGGCAAAGTAACTATAAGGTTTAATAAGACATATAATAATGCCTATATTTTTATAAAAATAAAGGTGCAATTTTAAAAAACACACTTGCGGCTACTTTTATGGAACTCATTTCTTGTTTGTTTTGTAGCAAAGAGGATGTAGAAAAGTGTAAACAGAAAGATCTGCTGGAACAGACTATGTCAGAAATGATTGGAGAGTTCCCTGCTTTGCATCGCACCATTGTGGCAGAACGAGATATCTACCTCACGCACACCCTCAGACAAGCTGCCCGCTGTGTGGAAGCGCCCCCAAATGCTCAGAGTGAGTAATACACAGTGCTATGTTTTAAATGCTCATTTTATATATATATATATATATATATATATATATATATATATATATATATATATATATATATATATATATATAATTTTTTTCTTTACTAAAAATGATCAATAAATTTTCTTTAAGATTTCTACATCACATTTTAAGGTTTTGTTGTGATTTCTTTATCTTTGTATTTGAAATCTCTTTTAATAGGCTCTTTTATTGTCCATTTTATTGTTCAATTTCTAGTCCATATACACTGTGTGTATATATATATATATATATATATATATATATATATATATATATATATAACAACAATGTGAACAATTTGGAAACTAAAAATGTTTACATATATAATTAATTGATTGTTTGCAAGTTTGTTACAATGGCAAATATATTCCCTCACAGAAGTGCCTGCTGTGGTTGTGGGAGTGGTTGGAATGGGCCATGTCCCTGGCATTGAGAAGAATTGGGACAAAGAACTCAATATCCATGAGATTATGAGGTGTGTGGTGTTTTTTTTTTTTGTTTTTTTTTTGTTCTGCACAATGAATACCCAAACCAATTTTTGAAAAGTGTTATGAACCTTATTAGCATTAATACACAATCTCTTCCCTTAGTGTGGCACCACCGTCTCGATTTGGCTGGGTTTTGCGGACAGTATTAAAGGGGGCCGTGTTGGGCGCTCTGGGGTATGCCTGCTATCGTGCTGGAGGAGGTGTGGGGAGGGCCTTACTAGCCCTTCCTGCTGTCCAATCACTGCTGGAGAATTTACGACGGCCCCCTGCCTGACATCTAGCTTTTCATCAGACCTTCATAAGATGGATGTTACGCTAAACACCAGTGGCCTTAAATGCAGCAGACGGGTGTGGGTTCCAAAGAGGGTGGACATGATCAGAATCCCTCTAAATACACTATGAACATGGAGTGATATGTCATACACCCACTCTCTTTTACACTCTGTGTACTCAGAGGTGTACTGCCAAAGAACTCAGACAGTACTTCTCTTTCCTTTTACTTCGGTTCTCCCTCGTTATTACAACTCTGAACATGAAAACACTGTTCCAGTACTGTTACAGTTTATCATCTCTTCAGATCTTGTTTTGTCCCCACCCACTGAATGATGTTTCTGAGAACTGTGTTGAGTTGTGTTGAATGATTTTTGAAATTTGGAGTCTGTCTATATGTCATTATAGGTAGCAGGCATCCAAATGATTATGCAACTTAACCCCCCATCGTTTTCCTGTTCATGAAGGTTTTTAGTATGGTTAGAAGGGCCTGACAGTGCTGAAATGAGCACTTTCAAAAACGCTACACCAAATTTTCCATCTCTACCATTAGGATATTTAAACTCGGTAAGAGTATATAATACATTACATAAATCACACTTTTATCACAAATGATTATATTTACAAGATCGTTTATTGCACATCAGAATTTGATTTTGACCAAAATAATTTTATGCTGAAAGTTTATCTTTGTGTTGTGTGTGTGTGGGGGAAAAATATTATAATTAAATATTGTATGAATATTTCAGTAATTAAGACTCTATAAGAATCTAAACTGAGTCTCTTTGAATGCAACAGTATTTTTGGTTCTGAGGGTGAACACTTACAGACGTGTTGTATGTCCTCTACTCAATTCACCTAGCCTGGGTAAAAAATGTTCTGCAGACACAAGCATTGCAATATTGCCCAAGCTTTAGTTGCATTATTTTGAAAATGACACTTGAATGTCTCTGCATTTTCAGCTTTCTAATGCTGAAAGTCGATGTAGGGAGAAAGTGAATAAGGTTTTTATTTTTCTGAATTGTGTTTGGGTCATAAACTATGCCCATTATGTCAATTGACAAGTGCCTCCCATTGTTACCTGGAAAGGGCTAATAGACTGGTCAGCTTTTGATCTATAACCATCTGATTATAATAAATGGGTACTATTTAAACAACAGATTTCTGTATTCTGATTTCATGTATGCTATTTACTATTTCTGTCTTTTTTTTTTTTTTTTTTTTTGCAGTTGAGTGGACAAAGCATTGTTCATAGGTAGGTAGGTTCATAGCCATTGGCTGTTCAGCAGAATACAAGAACCATATCCTGCCTAATAATTTGAAGCCTTGGTTGCATTTAAATTAAGTAGCAGGAAAAATAGTCTACATTTATTTATAAATTTGCTCTCAGCCGCTCTTTCCTTGCATCTGTTAAGCAGAAAGCCATAGAAATGTCTTTTCAACCTGAGAGACTGGTTAAATATTTCCAGTTAGGTTTACTACATAACATTTTATAACTGAGTCTCCAAATAAATTTAACTGTTATTTGTTTAATTGGTTGCTGCCAGTTTAAGCACTTTGTTAATTTATACTTGAGCATTAAATCCATTGCTCATTCACTGCTGTCTATTTATTTCATCTGTCACTCATCTTGACCATACATCTTACAAGTTATCAAGCTTTCTTTGCTTGATACCTCTGGTGCTTAATATGCTTACATAATATGTACTGTCTCTAATAGAACTGGGGAAAAATGTCCCTTTTATTAAATAGTGTAAGAAATATCTTGTATATTTTGTATTTTTTAATGTAGCTAAAACATGAGACGTTTTTTACTTACTGTAGTATGGTAATATATTTTTAAAGGTGAGTGAAGGTTCTGCAGAAGGTTGATATTTTTCTGCAGGTGGTAGTGTGAGCAGAAAAGCACTACAATAATTAGGATTTGGGGTATTCCAGAACTCATTTTGAGCACCTGTGCATTAAAAAGCCCATATCCAATGATTTTGTGTTTAAATTTCCACATTTTGAACTACTTCATCTAAAAGTCACCATTTTTTTGCAAGGGCACAAAGACCAGCCATAAAATTAAAGCCATTCGATTTTTTTTCTACACTCAAAAGTCCGCGTGTGTGTGTGTGTGTGTGTGTCAGAACCACACGCCTTGTATTTTTCTAGTCTATCAGTAGTAAAATGACCACAGGAATATTCTGTCCAGCAGTGACAGAGGCGTGATCACTGGCGAGCAAAAAAGGGGAAAGGGACTAACAGTCACTTATACAGAGCAACAGATGGATCCGTGTGTATTTGCAAAACTAAAAGAGTAAAACCTCTATGTTCCATGGAAAAAATTGAAGGATGAATGTACGAACACTCCTTGATGGATCCGATCGATATTTTTGGCTCAAGCCAAGCGACATCCATCATAATCTGTGTTTTGATTTGCTGGGATCAACATTGGGAACTGTAGTCACATACACACAAACACAGGTTCCGGAGGGTGTGTGCGCGTGGGGGAACCAAAACAAAGAAGGACCGTGTTTCAGCAGCAGTTTGTTGCTAATAAAGTTACGTAAAGCTGATGGCGCAGGTTCTTATATAATGGTGTTTATTGGGTGAATGGCTGTGGGTGCTCTACGTGTGAGAAGAGCTCTGGTTGAGGCTTTGACCGCGGTGTGGAGCAAGTATATATCCGCGGCGATGTCGGGGACTGGCGCGAGCCGTTCTCTCGAGCGCCTGCCTTTTGATAACGTCGCACTGAAGAAGCTCCCGGTCGAAGAATTCTCGCCGGCGGGAGCGCGAACGGTACGCGGCGCCTGTTTCTCTAGAGTTCAGCTCCAGCCGCTGAAGAACCCGCGGCTTGTGGCCGTGTCTATGAGCGCTTTGGAGTTGCTTGGTCTCAACGCCGAGGAGCTGGAAAATGACCCCCGGGCCGCGGAGTATCTGAGTGGCTCCGAACTTATCCCAGGCTCCGAGCCCGCAGCCCACTGCTACTGTGGACACCAGTTCGGTCAGTTTGCCGGTCAGCTCGGAGACGGAGCCGTGTTTTATTTAGGAGAAGTAAGAGCCCCTTCAGACCAGAGCCCCGGCCTGCTAAAGGAAAACCCCAGCGGACGGTGGGAAATCCAGCTGAAGGGCGCGGGTCTCACTCCTTACTCCAGGTGGGTCTCCATAAACAATATATCACTATTATGTTTCGTTTTAAGGAAGGTTTTTTTGTTTTTATTTTAAACTAGTATAAATGAAAATGGAAACCTGCAACAAAAACTCAGCTACAGACCACAGTGTAAGTCTTTGTGGTGTTCCTGCTGTAAGTAACATTGACTTATGCACTGGTTTGGATTCAAGATGCTTTACCCCTGGTGGATAGGTTAATGAACTACAATAACAGACAAGCCTGCTGGGGAAATTGCCTCATGCACCTTTAATGCATCAGCATGGGAATTTTGAACAAGGTATTGATATTTTTTTTTTGGCGGGGGGCTAATCTCAGAGCCTCAGGACCCATCCATTGGAAAATTAAGGTTTAGGGACTGTCCCAAAACCTAGTGAGCTGTCTGACTAGAGTGCATTTTAGGTCAAAGTGTGCGTGCTCACTACACGTAGGCTGTCCGAATTCTTAGACAACTCATTAAGCTGTTTACTAAGATATCTTTATTTGGCCACATTTTAAGGAAACATCAAACACTTCCTTTTCCACAAAGGCAAACCCAGTATGCAACGCAAGAACAATTCCTGTCCATTTCGCTCTTTTAGTGAGTGCCATCACTGGGAATCTGTTACCAGATTTTGAATCTGTGACGTATTTCCTGTTAAAACCGAAAAGCGAGAGCGAGCTCAAATTTTTGAAGCGAGGAAAAAATGGGAGCGCGCACTGAAAACAGCGAACGTTGTTTTCGCTCGGTTTTCATCATTCTCTTCGGACTAGTAAGAACAGTAATTTACGATATCTCCAATTATATTTTGACTAGTTTAAATGTCTTTTAAGATATCTCTAACGACATTGGCGAATTCTTCATCTGATGAGTCATACATCCTGAATTAGTATTAAAGTTTCCTCAAATTCAAATTTGACTAGTCAAAATGACATTTTCAGATATCTGAATTGTAGTTATTGCATGCATGAGTTGCCCCATGTGCTGCCACGGTTGCCAGGTGTGTTCAATTTCACTGGTATTGGGCTTATTTTTCTGTAAAGTCACTTGCATTGTACTAACGCCAGCCAATGATCCATCAATGAGAAATGTTCATAAGTTTAGTTACATGTCAGGGACTGGGGGAAATACAGAAAAAAATCTGCAACGCTGAATCTGGCTTCTTATTCAAACTTTCTGTTCCACATTAAATGGTGCAGTAATTGCATTTTTGTCCCCAGTAGATGGCATCATATGAACTTGACTTCTATACCATGCATATTGGGCTTATTTTCGTGGATATTATCTCTATAGGGCAGCAGGTAGTGTTGCAGTCTCACAGCTCCAGGGACCTGGAGGTTGTGGGTTCGAGTCCCACTCCGGTGACTGTCTGTGAGGAGTTTGGTGTGTGCTGTTGCTCCGGTTTCTCCCACGGTCCAAAAACACACTTTGGTAGGTGGATTGGCGACTCAAAAATGTCTGTAGATGTGAGTGTGTGTGTGTCGCCCTGTGAAGGACTGGCGTTCCCTCCATGGTGTGTTCCTGCCTTGCGCCCAGTGATTCCGGGTAGGCTCTAAACCCACCATGACCCTGAATTGGATAATATTTATAAGTAGCTAACTTTACTGAAAATGTAAAACCAAAATCCACTGTAATATGCAGACCTGGCAACATTTGCGTGGTGTGAAAATGTGCTAAGTAATTCTGACTAGTCAAAATTATCATTTAAGATATCAGAAATACAAAAGATGAATAAGTTCTAGATATCTGTAATTTATTTGAAGATATCTTAAAAGGAATTCTGACTAGTCAAAAATGCAATTTTGCATATCTCAGTTTTGACTAGTCATTACTTTCATTCAAGATATCTACAATTTAATTTCAGATATATAAATTTATTATTAAGATATGTTTTATAAGGAGGGATTGCAATTGGAGGCCTCAACTTACATACTTGGCTACAAATGCATAATAGAACTTACATCACACGTAGCTGATGACAAAACATACAGTTGTGTTCAAAATAATAGCAGTGTGTTTAAAAACATTAGTTAAGCACAAAATCTTAATAGTAGTTTTTATTTCCATGCATTGGGAACATTGCATACTGTTTTCCAAATCAAAACATTAAGAGAAATGTATATAATTTTTAACTACTTTACAGAAAATACCAAAAATGAACATTGGGCTGTTCAAAAAAAAAAAAAGCAGCATCTGCATTTGTCTTTACTAACTCAAAATATGTACTCTTTTTTTTAGGATTTAGCATTCCTGTGAATCACTAACCTAATATTTACTCGAATAAACACAGTTTTTTAGAACTGCTTCACATGTGTTGCATAGAGTCAACCAACTTCTGGCACCTGTCAACTGGTATTCCAGCCCAGAATGCTTTGACTATATCCCACAATTCATTTGCATTTCTTGGTTTTGCCTCAGAAACTGCATCTTTGATGTCACCCCAAATTAAGGTCCGGATTAAGGTCCGGGGATTGGGCTGGCCACTCCATAACCTCAATTTTGTTGGACCAAGATTTTGCTTGTTTACTAATGTGTTTAGGGTCGTTGTCTTTTTAAAACACCTATTTCCTCTTCAGCGTAAGGGAATATGACCTGTTCAAGTATTCTGATATATGCAAACTGGTCCATGATCCCTGGTATGCGGTAAATAGGCCCAGCACCATAGTAAGAGAAACATGCCCATATCACGATGCTTGCACCACCATGCTTCACTGTCTTCAGAGTGTACTGTGGCTTGAATTCAGAGTTTGGGAGTCGTCTGATGAACTGTCTGCGGCCCTTGGACCCAAAAAGAACAATTTTACTTTCATCAGTCCACAATATGTTTCTCCATTTATCTTTAGGCCAGTTGATGTGTTCTTTGGCAAATTGTATCTGCTTCAGTACATATCTTTTTTTTTAACAGTGGGACTTTGCGGGGACTTCTTGCTAATAGATTAGCTTCACACAGGTGTCTTCTAACTTTCACAGTACTCACAGGTAACTTGAGACTTTCTTTGATCAACCTGGAGCTGTTCATTGGCTGAGCTTTTGCCATTCTGGCTATTCTTTCGTCTTTCTAGTTTTCCTCTCCATTTTAAAGCATTGGAGATATTTTTGGCTAAACAGCATATTATTGTCTGCACTTCTTTATAAGTTTTTCCCTCTCCAATCAACTTTTTAATCAAAGCTTGCTTTTCTTCTGAACAATGTCTCGATTGGCCCGTTTTTCTCAGGCTTTCAAGGAGAAATTCATGTAGAGCATGTGCTGGCTTCACCCTTAAATAAGGGACACCTTTTTCCTCACAGAATGATTGACCTCACTATTTGAACTCCACGCTGCTATTATTTTGAACACACCCCTTTCATTTAATTATGCAAATACAAAGACTCAAGGGCATGCATATCATGAATGCTGAGTCTGTTGGTTTTCTAAGAATCTACTGCACCGACTTTTACACCAACTTTTACATTGTTTGTCATGTGGTAATATAATTTATACCAAAAACAGTGATTATCTGGTTAGTCATATTGGACTGCTATTATTTTGAACACAACTGTAAATCCTCTGTGAACGTAGCAGTTTCATCTTAATTATTCATAACATAGTGAGCTAGCCACCAACTCTAGAGCTGATCCCCATGGCAACTGGAAATTTATTTTTCACAATAAAAGATTCTGGTGTTTAATACCTTAAAATTTGTAAACATGTATATAAATATATAACTTTATAAAATGTTCTAAAGCATTTCATACTTTTGTATCAAACAAGCATCACTGTTTTGTCACACTGCGTGACACACCTTGAGACATAATTCATTTACATTGATAAATTATGCACATTCTTTTAATAACATACTGCCTAAACAATACAGTATCAACACAAACCCATAGTGAAATAAACTTTCTAGATCCTCCTCTTTCTGAAAACATGTAGCATGTGCGCAAAGATACATTCATTTACTCATGTTTTATTTTTTTATGTATATCTACTTCTATATATACATTGAAAACGTGAGAGGTAAAATCTAATTGAAAATGGAATTGTGCAATATTTGTGTGTGTGTGTTCATGATATATGTTGTGAGTCATGTTTATGCTTTAAATTGTTCAATAACATAAATATCTTTGCCTTCCATATGTGGTCTAATTAAACAGCTGTCTTTGCAGTTCATTTTTGGGTTTAATTAGATTATTGACTACACAGAGTTTTAGGGCCACAGCATTGAAAATAATATATAATAATATTTCGAGAATAAAGTCAAAATTCTGAGAAAAATATCGGGAGAATAATCTCGGAATAATTCACTGCATGTATAATGGGGCAGACACAACCACAGTATAATTGTGGAAAGCAGTATGTTGCTTAAGTCGTACTGTAGTATGGATTTCAGGAAGTAACACTCAGTTCTCTTCCACATCAGAATCAGATTGTGATTAGTGTTTAAACCCTGAATCGATACAAGAACCCATTTATCCAGAAGAAGGCATGTAGAGTCACAGGATACAATGATCATGAAAATGATCAATCCAGAGCAAGTGGAACTCCGGTGTGTCCACGGGGCTCCATCGCGTTACGGCTAATGGACTTGTACAATAAACTAAAGCCACATCGCAGTTAGAGGCTGCACTGAGGGGGTTAATCGTCATGTAGCGTGGATGCACTTAATAAACTATTCTGCGCAATTCACTAACTGCTTCTTTTACAACTCACTCATGGCATACAGACTGAGTCTGTCTGTCCACATATTATAATAAACCATAACCCAGATGTTTCTCTAAATATTCTGACTATATTCTCTGAATTATAGGGACCTTTTTTTTACTCGGTTATTCTGAGATTTTTCCCAGAATTATTCTGAGATTATTCTCAGAATTCTGACATTATTCTCTGAATATTATTTTTTGGTCAATGACGTGGCCATAAATCTTTGAAAATGCAAAGGTAACAGAGCCTGTCGGTTTAATTTAAGTACCTCATAACCCATTACAATCATAAAACTGCAATATATACACACACATATAACAGATTCCCACATTTGAATAAATATAATTTATGTTATATTAGAAATATATAAGTATGGAATGATTTGGTTAAATATCTGTGTTTCTCTTCAGGGTGTGTTTATGTTACTAGGTAATAATGCAGCAGTTTTCATATTCGTCTGGACAAGGATATTTTTAAAAACGGAAGGAGGAGTTCTGAAGTATATACAGATATGTATGGACAGGGCCTCAGTCACGTTCTCACTCAGTTTAAGCAGGTGGAATATTCTCCACCCAGTGGTGCTTTTTTTAAAGTCAGATATCTTAAGAAAAAGCAGTAATTCACTGGCATTCAGTCTCAATCTCTACTCCATTGTCCTATCCACATCACCTCCATTTTTATGTTCATGTGATAGTTTCACTATAAAGAAACTTGTTTCAGAGCAATATAGTGAAGTAGTAATGGACTATAAAACCATCTCAGCCAGTGCATATAGACACAGATTTATGCTGCATCAGAAAAAAATGTTTACAAGATTTTACAAGGTTTTTTGTTAAATGCAGAAATAAAGACAATTTCGTTGACACAATGCCATTTAGGAAATGTAATATTGTTACATATACTTATGTATGTAATTAACATTGTTAGTGAAGACTTCATGGCCTCAATCAAATAAATAAGACAAATTGCTGAACTCATGTCAGTGCTAAGTTGGAAAAACACTCTCAATCATTACCTTTCTTATGACACTTGACATGTAATAATTTTTTCGTACTCTTGTTCTTTCAGGCAAGCAGATGGGCGTAAAGTTCTGCGGTCCAGCATCCGTGAGTTTTTGTGCAGTGAAGCAGTCTTTGCCCTTGGTGTTCCCACCACACGTGCTGGCTCCATAGTGACCTCAGACTCCCATGTTATGAGAGATGTGTTTTACAAAGGAAATCCACACATGGAAAGGTGTTCTGTAGTTCTGCGTATTGCTCCCAGTTTTATCAGGTAACCTCCAGTAAGCAGCCTAAATCATTTAACTTTTTCAGTTTATGTGCAAACCTCAATTTTGGAAAGTTTGGAAATGTTACAGTAAATACAGTATAAACAAGAATATGTGGGTTCCAACTCTACTCAGGTGACCTAAGGTACATTTTCACAAATCTCCAACATTATCATTTACTCTCAGCTTGTTCGAAATAATTTACTGTATGGTTTTTCCATGACAAGCTACCAGTTGTGCTGAAGTGTATCTTGGGGTTTCAGAAAAACATATGCTGCACACAAAGCAATATTATTTCCCAGCAAGTCTAAGGCTATTTCAGGAAGACAGTTCCAAGCAGCATTCTGCATATGCTGCACCAGCATGGCTTCAGATTAAAAGTGTAATTTAATTAAGTGTACAGTGGTAAACATGCTTCTGTCTCAAAGCTTTTTTAGTAGTGTGTTTTTATAGAAATAATTCTAAATCTGTCCATATCCATAAAGGCCAAACAAGTTGGTCAGTGAAAACAGTAAAAAATATTTTCTTTATAGTTTTGTCTTTTAAATTAAGTTTCAACATGGCAATATTTCCCTTAATTTTTATTGCATTTTACACCAAACATCACAAACAGACAGATGTTAATACACAAATACATGTACATATACATGTATGTACAGTGCAAAAAAAAGTGTTTAATTAAAAAAGAAATGTAGAAAATAAATAAATTAATAAATGAATGACTAAATGAAATGAATGCAGTAGTTTACAAAAAGACGTGGTGTTTACATCAGCTTCGGTAACAAACAAAATTACAATATATATTAGTTTACCAATAAATACCTTTTCTATGGCCATACACAGAAAAAGGGAATTTAAACACTGACCTACTTTTGGTGGTTCCATACATTTCCACTTACAAGATATATTGTGCTTTGCATGGAGAAGGCATATACTGATGGTTTTGGTTTTTTTTGTTGTTTTTTTTTAATATAAACACTTGAAATTGTTGTATTTTCTGGGAATAAATGCATATAAATAAATGCCCAAAATGTATACCTTTGGATGTAATTTAATATAACTACATTCCCACATTCAATTAAATAGAATTCCTACTTCCACACCACATTTATATGGATTGTTGTTATCAAACTGGTGCATTCAGCAAAATCTTGTTTTTATTGCATGTTAAAAGGTTTCCTCAAATGGGATTTGTATTAACATGCTTTGTTTTTGCAGGTTTGGCTCTTTTGAGATCTTCAAAGAGGCGGATGAGTTTACAGGCCGACAGGGCCCCAGCTATGGATGTGATGAGATCAGAACCCAGATGCTGGATTATGTCATTGAGACCTTCTACCCAGAGATTCAACAGAGCCATTCAGACCCAGTGGAGAGGAACACTGCCTTCTTTAGAGAGGTAGGCCATAGCCATCATTTTTAATGCATTATTTTTTCCATAGGAAAGTTTTAATTAATCATTAAATGCTGAATATATTTTAAGGTAATGCTGAGAACAGCGAGGCTTGTGGCCCAGTGGCAGTGTGTGGGTTTCTGTCATGGAGTCCTTAATACTGACAATATGAGTATTCTTGGGCTCACAGTTGACTATGGACCATTTGGCTTCATGGACCGGTAAGGCTTTTTTGTTGTTGTGCTGATGTCCTACATTTTTCTTAGAAATGTGTTTTGAAATGTAAATTACATATGACATACAAGTGGTAAACTGTTTGGCTGCCCCATCCCACCATGAAATTTGTATACATCAAGTGACTTGGTGACAAATTTTAAGGGTAATTTTTAACAGTTGAGCTATAACCTTTGCCTTTGGACATTTTATTCTTTATATAAATGATTAGATTATCAGCCAAAGGAGTACTTGTTTTTTATCTTGCACAGAACAGATAAGAACTGATAATGTGGCAAAAGTGTTTCTGTTGGGACCTTGAAATAGTCCCTACCTAGGCCTTGAGGCCCTAGAACTTAATTGGTGGTGAACCAATCTTGTCTTGACCCGTTTAGTTTTCACGATTAATCATGCATTCATAAACAAACACAAGTATGTAATGGAAAATTAATATAAGTTCTTCTTAGGTACTTATGGTCCTTGCAGCCTGCCACAGAATATACATTGAATTAGATGTGATTTCTCTCTCTCCCTTTGTAAGTTTTGATCCAGATTTCATCTGTAATGCCTCTGATAATTCTGGTCGTTACTCGTACCAAGCCCAACCAGCCATCTGCCGCTGGAACCTAGCTAGACTTGCTGAAGCCCTCAGCCCTGATCTGCCCTCAGAGCGGGCCCAGGCTGTGCTGGATGAGTACCTACCTCTCTACAACACTTTCTATTTACACAACATGAGGAGAAAGCTGGGCCTTCTAAAGAAGAAAGAACCAGAGGATGAGACACTTATCACAAATCTTATGCAGACCATGCACAACACAGGTAATGCAGGGTTAAAAAATAAAACTGTAAAAATACTGTAATTTATGATAGAGTAGTGTTTTTAGTTCATTTGTAGATTAATGTATGTATCTGTGAAATAAAAACAGCCTAGTCATTTTTTTCTGTTCTGTCTCAATCAGAAAACACTGGATAAAATGATTTCTTCCCCCTACTTCTTATTTCAAGTAAAATTTTAGAAAGTGAATTTCAGCAGTTCTGATGCTACATATGCTGCAGTCCAGTACCAACCTGACTTGATGATGGCCCTTGCCGTAACTGAATTATCCTCTCATTCCTGTTTTCTATTTCTGCATACTCAGGTGCTGACTTCACCAACACTTTCCGCAGTTTGAGCCAGATCTCCTGGCCTGTAGAAGGAGAGACGGAGGACAATGCTGAGGCCATCAAACGGGCCACTGAGATGCTTTTACAACAGTGTGCCTCTCTACAAGAGCTGAAAGATGCCAGCAGACCTAGTATGGACCCCCGGTAAAAAAAAAAAATTCTATTCACACTTTCCCAGATCTATAAGACATTTGTAAATTTTTGGAACATTTCCCCACCAAGGAAACCGTTGTATTTTGACACATCCTGTGATTGCTTTTGTGTTGATAAGGGTTGGAGCTTTTTGGCAGAAAGGTTGCTAATCTTTGAATGGCATATGTGGGCTGAACAAATAGCTAAACACCTTGAGTTCTCTGTTCCTTCCCTGGTTTTGAAAACATTGTGCATTTCAAGCCTCATTAGATCTGCCAAGGGGAAATTGCATTTGTTTCAGAAACATAATCTAACGTTTTCCAATCCCAGTAAACAGGCTACCTACATTGTTTTTTTTATATAAACCTATTCTCTTTGGACACATTTGCTCTTCCACAGTGAGTTAGCAATGCTGCTGTCCATGGCCCAGAGTAACCCTGCACTCTTTAGCATTCTGTCGGATCGGAAGACGGTGGCCCGGCAGCTAGAGAAGCTCTCTAGGCTAAAAGAGCTGATGGAAACCACAGAGGAGGAGCTGAAGACCAAGCAGATGGAAGACTGGGCCTGTTGGATCAAACAGTACAGGTACAGACCACAAAGTGGGTGCTAAGCAACAGCCAGTAGTTTGGAGGCAGAGTGGTAAAAGACTTGAGGCTTCATTAATTGTAACAGATGGTAGAAAGCCAGAGCAAACAGAATCTGAGTTGGTTAAAGAGCATGTGTTCCCTTGAATGTTAAGCAATACTGTCTCACAGGTCTTAAGCATTTTCACCTTATAGAAAAGAGATCAGCCAAAACATTAAAATCACCACTCCTATCTGCACTTATCCTATTTTATCAGTTCAACTTAATATAGAAATGCTGTTTAGTTCTACAGTTGCAGACTGTAGTTCATCTTTTGCTCTGCATAAAATGCATCAAGACCCTTTTCACCCTGTTGTTCAGTGGGCAGGACACCCACAAGACTGCCAGAGAGCAGGTACGGTTTCAGTAGTGAATCATTCTCTGCGCTGCAGTGACACTGATGTGGTGGCGTGCAGTGTGGTAGTATGAGTTCAGACACAACAGTGTTGCTTGAGTTTTAAAACTGCGGGACTTGGAATAGTACACCAACCAAAAACATCCAGCCATCAGGGTCCTGTGTGTGGCGTCCAGTGTTTAATGAAAAAGGGCTTGAGGACTACCAATACAAACTGTACAGAAACAGATGTCGTCTCTCTCTCTCTCTGTGTTTTGAATCTAGGCAGCGCCTTGCTATTGAGTGTGAGGGAGAAAGTGACTTGAAAGTTGTGCAGGAGGAGAGATTGCGTGTGATGAACAGCACCAATCCACGTGTGGTGCTAAGGAACTACATTGCCCAGAATGCAATAGAGGCAGCAGAGAATGGGGACTTTTCAGAGGTTAAGTTTTCACCATATAGAATTTTCACCAAATATAGTACTTTCAATAGAAAGTATATTTTTTATACAACAACCACCCAACCCACATGTGTTCTGAGCTTTTGTATTTAATCTTTATGGTGGTCAATATGTTAATAAAGCTTCATAATTGTAAGCAATGGCTTTGGTAAAAGGGAATGTGTTTTATATCCATTTTATGTATTTGCTTTACATTTTTTTGTGTGTTTGCATTCATTCACCAATGTTAATTGTGTTTTGAAAATTAACAAAAACTGCAAAAAACTGTTATCTATTCTATCAGGTTCAGAGAGTTCTGAAAGTGCTGGAGAAGCCATTCTGTTCAGAAGAAGATTTGGAGCAGCCAGGCTGGGTGGGGAGAGGAGGAGCTGTGGAGCCAGGAGAGAGGGATGAAGGAGTGCAAGGACAGGCAGAAGAGGAGGCTAGAGGCGCAGAGGGCAGGGTATTGGTCCCTTATGACAGCAAGCCCCCCGCATGGGCAAATGAAATCTGTGTTACCTGATCATCATAGAGCCTTCAGGACATCCTACTAGCCCTTACAGACAGAGAAAAGATTCTCTCTCCCTGTGGGTTAGGTAGATGTTACTGGAGGCTTGTGGGGTACAAATCTCCTGTCAACCAGTTTCCGAATATACAGAAACATATTCTGGCTAGTTTTAAATAATATTTTGAGAGGTTACAGCTTATGACGGCATGTGTCATTACAAGAATTTAACAGCCAGTTATTTGTCTACGTGTATTTGACTGGTTAAAAATGATGACTTGGACCACAAGTCTTGAAAAGATAGGTCTTAGTTTGAAAGACAGGGGTCATAGTACTGTGTAAACCAAAAGAGCGTGTGCCTGCATGCACGTGAATGCTTGGAGGGTGGGTGATTAGTGAGTTTTAATGTCTCAACGCACAAAATAGTGAGCAGAAAAGCTCTGATATAAACGCACAATTTACTTTAAGGAAACTGATCTTAAAAAATAGTATGCAATGATATATTTCTAATTTTATATTATTAATATAACAATATGCACAAGCAGTTATGCTGGAATATGTACAAGATTTTCGTGAAAGTAAACAATTATTTTAAAATAAATATATGCCAAAGAGATTGCTGTCCATGTTTTCAGTATTTGGCCATTTTTTATCATTATACACTGTGAGTTATTTCTACCTTATTAAAACAAGTTTAAGGGCGACACATTGGCGCATAAGTTAGTGCCGCAGAAACACAGCTCCAGGGACATGGAGGTTGCGGGTTCAAGTCCAGCTCCAGGTGACTGTCTGTGAGGAGTTTGGTGTGTTCTCCCTGTCTCCAGGTGCTCCGGTTTCCTCTTGCAGTCCAACAACACATGTTGGTAGGTGGATTGTTGACTCAAATGTGTCCATAGGTGTGAGTGTTTGAGTGAATGTGTTAGGAACACCCCCTCCAGGGTGTGTTCCTGCCTTGCGCCCAGTGATTCCAGACCCACTACGATCCTAAATTGGATCAGACTGACTGCACAGAAAATCTGGGAATGTAGGCAAACATTAATTTAGATTAAATATTCAGTTCTCTGCAGGTCTAGTTTTACAAATGTGTGGAAGCATGAGTGAACTGCTGCATTTGGGAAAAAAACTCAACATTTTAAGAAAGCAACTTGCAGTATTAGAGAATTAAGTATTTGTGAATGAAAAGCCATATTAAATGACGTGGAATTACTTTTGAGGAGAAAGGTTTTCTTAGTGCAGTCCTTATTTGGCCTAGAAAAGGAATGTCTTTGCCCTGGGGCCTATGGCTGAGTAACATGTTTTCACAAGCCTCCTGGAGCACAGCACTGATGAGAAAATAAAATGAAGCAACTTGAAACATACTGTCAATGATGTTTCTTTTGATCAAAGGAAGAAAGCAGAGATGAGAAAACTGATACTGGTGTATTATTATTCTTCTGAATAATATAGACTACTCAATATGAAGTGATGCAACAACAAAAAAAAGGAAATGTTATTTTGCAGTGATGAATTTCACAGTAGTATTCTTCTCCTGCCCTACCCTTCTGCTCATCGCACTCACATATGCATTGTCCAAGTATTTGGCCTAGTTTAGCCATATATAACACACACACACATATTATTAACATTTTAATAACAATTAAAAAGGGCAGTTGAAGCCGTTCCAGCTAGGGGTGCCACACCTTTCCACTCAGTTGTGAGAGCAGATCCAAGCAACCCGGTAGCTCCCATAGTGTACCTTGAACCCGGGAATGCAGAAGAAGGAACCATGGTTGGTAAAGCTATTGAGGTGCCACCAAGAGGACCTGATGGCTTTCCCAGTGGGAAAGGGAGTCAGCCAGTCGTGGGCTAGGGCATCCTTGCCCAGTGGGCTGTCTTGCAACTCTCCCAAGAACCACAGGGAGCAATGCGCCATGTCCCATGAGGTGAAGAGATCCACCTGAGCCTTCCTGAACAACTTCCACACCAACTGAATCACCTCGGGATGCAGTCTCCACCATCCTGGGTGTATGATGTAACAGGAGAGGGTGTCCGCCACGTGTGCCGCTCTGAGAGACAAGCCTCAGGTAAGCCAATGTCCACAGACCCTGGGCAACCCTCAGGAGCTTATAAAGTGATTCACATGATACACCGCCAACATGTTGTCCGAGCGTACCAAGACATGACTCCTTTCGAGTATGGGAAGAAAATGTCTCAGGGAAAACCATATTGTCCACAGCTCCAGCGTGTTAATGTGGCTCCAGGCCTGCCAGTCGACCAGAATCCCTGGACTGCCTTGTGATTACATACTGCCCCCCAGCCAGTGGGGTACGTGTCCGTAGTAATAACTTCCCTGCAGGAGGGGATGCATCCCAACCTGACACCTGACTGGAATTAGGTGATTGAGGTCCATATGCTCAGGGCAGAAACACATTCTCTCAAAATGTGGACAAGTGAATGCCTGTGACGTACTGCGTCCAGCCTTAACCTGGTGATCCACATCACAACCTGGGAGGCTGCCATAAGCAGTCCCTGCAGCTGCAAGAGATCCAAAAACTGGACCTTGCATCCTAGTTTCAAGCGGCAGATTGCGCAGAATATGGCTCGAGCACAAGCCTGGGAGAGGGATGCTCTCATAAGGTGTGAGTCCAGTACTATTCCCAGAAAGGTGATGGTTTGGGTTGGGATAAGCATACACTAGCCCCGATTCACAGTGAACCCCAGTACTTGCGTGTGCTGCAGCAACTGGAGAGTGTCTGTGTGCATGCTGTTTTGTTGGGGCACACATGAGCCAGTCGTTAAGGTAAGGCAGAACTCTTAAGCCCTTGAGAGTTCAGCTGCTCTGGACATGGAAGATAGCATGCGAGCCGTATCTGTCGGACGGCATGCTCTTTCACTATGAAAGGCACCCTGAAATACTGACATGGGGCACTGCAAGTCCGTCAGCCTCCAAGTGCTTAAACAGTGCGTTGGAGTCCAAGCATTTAGCCGCTGGAGTATCTAGGTACAGCCTAACCAGGGCTAGCTTCAATGTCTTTTCCACCAAAGACCTGCGTGAAAACACCACAGGGGTATTGCCGTCCTCTTTAGCTCTGCACGAAGAGAAAGAGCGAGGCAGCAGTGGGTCTTGGTTCTTGGTCACTTGGAAAAACGAGAAAATCCAGGTCCCTGAGGCAGTACAGCATGATCTGAGCAGTTATATACTGCGTAGGATTCTCACGCTGTGTCACCTGAGTGACTATGTTGGTATAAGCTCTCGGTTGGTTGTGGCATGGCAGGGATACATCCACTTTTGGCACCGCACTGGCGCTTAGGATATATGAAACATAACTGGCTCCAGCCATCTCTGTAACCTTGGCAACAGTATGCAAAAGGGCTGTTCTGTGGAAATTTTCATTTTCCAGAATTGTGAAATTTCATTTGGGAAAAGTTAGGAAAATAAAAGATGAAGTAAGTAAAACATAAAAAGTAATAGATTATCTTAATTATATTATTGAATTAAATAATAAGACAAAAAAAAAGTTCATGTTGTCGAACACAATCAATGGATCCACATCTTTCAGTGGTGTACTTTAATCTCAATCATTGATATAAAACAGGTGACTCTGCTAATGTGTCTAAAGAATACCATACATATACACCTTTAGATTATTTATATAAAAAAAACGTTAAAAGAACATTCATGTAACTTTCCCCTTGAACGTTTCAGACTAACATTAAGAGAACTTTTATCAAGGTCAAGTAAAAGTTATGAAACGTTCATTCACGTCACTGAAAGAATGTTTGCTTCTAACATTAGGAAAACCCTTACATAACGTTAGCAAATCTGTGGGAACGTTCCCTGTTAGTTGGGAAACACCAGCAGCAACCCCCCAACACCTCGTTTTCAACCGAGCGGCTATAGGACACTCTGTGGAGCAGTTGTTTACTGGGCCTATTAAGTAATTTTTCATCGAAGGAGAGTTGCAGTTTAAAGAATATAATGCAATATAAAATAATCCTTTTAAAAATATATTTAGTTATTTCTTTGCTGTAGAAAATGTTTTGTGAATAATAGCTGTCTAGACTGGAATTAATGCATGAAATGCTCTTGGCACAGCACAGTTTTTATGTTGTGTTTGGTTAAGTATTAAAACCTTCACATTAGCCGTGTGTTTTTTCACACCGTGACGTGTGAGCTGTGTGTGAGGGAGCAGGGCTGAGGGAGCGGCTTTATCCGTTCAGGTGCACGGAGGTGTTGGAGGTGTGGGTTTACTCCGAAACCGCTAAATCCCGGCCGATTTACACTCAAACGAGGAAATTCCGTGGAGGTTATATTTTCAGAAAAACGATGACCAGCCGCTTTAGACCCGGATATTTCCGTCAGGAGGTGAACAAGACTGTGTGGGAAGTACCTGAACGTTACAGAGACTTGAAGCAGGTGGGGACGGGGGCTTACGGCACAGTTTGGTGAGTGGGCTTTATACTTCTGTAAGACGGACTCATGTAGCAGCAGCCGGACGCTGTACTAACTCTTCCTTTTCCTTCTTTCGTCTTAAAACTTCATCCTTGTTGTCGAGCCGTTGTAGGCTACGTGTTACAGCTGTCCAGGAACACGCTAGCTTCTCTGGCATGGCACTGTTCTTATTTCCTGTTTCTGAGGTCACACCAGCGATATTAAGCGCGGTCAGAAAAGAATATGGAGGGGAAAAGGAAATGCCAAAATGTTTAATTTAGAGAAAGCTCTCAGCGCTGCTGGAAAAACGAAAACCTGCTTCAGCGGTGAAGTTCGAATATAATGTACACAGCTCTGTTTCAGGCGTCAGTTTTTAAAACGAGTTATTGAATTTTAAACCCGTGTTTTAAAACAGTATAATACTAAACATCGTTGTTTTTGGACTGTGACATAATGCGAGCAGGAGGAGGTCAAACTGTAGTGAGACATGGAAAAAAACAGTAGCCTACATTAAATAATATATGAATCTTAAGAGCCCTGCTGGAGACTTTCCTTCAAAATATATTAAGATGTAGAAACTTTTTAAAAAAGCCTTAAGAGCGGTTTAATAGTGGAAAGGATCTATGTATATAATTATTTTTTTCATTTCAGACCACTTCATCAGCAAGTCAATTATTTATTCCTGCAAATGTTTTAAAAAGTCTTGGAACATTTCCTTTAAGAAAAATGGACTCTGGGAAGGCCTCACACTAGATTGTACAATATTGCTGGGAGGATTTGTTTGCAATGGGCCCCCAGAGTATTTGTGAGATAAGACAATGAAGTTGGGTTGTGACTTCAGGATGACCAGTTTATCCCCATAATACTGCTCCATTGCTCCAGAGAACACAGCTGCAGAGTGCAACATCTCAACCCCATTAGATTGGCGTTATTTTTCTGGGGAGGGTTTGTAGGTTGTGTGTGGACAGTCGAACAGTGTTAACTGTGGGTGGATACACTTAGCTGAATTCTGGATACATTAGATGTAAGGCATATTTGTATGTTTTCTAGGCCTTGTACATTCTGGCTCTTGGATGTCGTCCTTGGTGATAACATGAACATTATTTGGGTTTTCCGCTGTGTCAGTGTTTTACAAATAATGAGTTAAATGTGGGTTTTTTTAACATGTGAATCAGGAATTTACTATTTCAGTATTGATAATTACACTGATTTTTTTCTCTCCCACAATTGTATGTAAAATGTATCATTTAATGTCGTGTTCTTTCACTAGTTCGTCTCTGGACCGGAAAACCGGGACAAAAGTGGCCATCAAAAAGCTCCATCGTCCATTCCAGTCAGAACTTTTTGCCAAGCGGGCCTACAGAGAACTCAGACTACTCAAACACATGAAGCATGACAATGTAAATAGCACTAAATATTGTCTCATACTCAGCTTGCAGTTTCTGATATCTAAATGTCTATATAATTTAAATACTCAAATGTAAATAATATAATTCTGTGTGGACTGGTGTGAAATGTGCTATCACAGAGAAACTTACCATGTCAGAATTGTTCACAGTGGTGGTGATAGAAACTAGATATCTGAAAAAATGTATGCCCCTAAAACCTTGATACATTAGGCCTAAAGTTAGGCAAAACAAGCAGAAGGATGATATTTGTGTTTTAGACATTGTGACAAATCTTTAATGTGACTTGTTTAATTTGACCACCACTCTAGAGAACGTCTACAAAAAATGTACATAATGTCAAACCATTTTAAATGGTTCATTACATCTGAATGATTAATTTATGCATTAATTTTGAGGAACTGGAATGATATCTGCACAACAAAGATAAGTTTGTTTACAGTTGAGCAAATAACAAAATAATTTATAATAAAAAAAAATAATAATAATCACATCACATCCTGACATTTTATTATACATAATATCTTTACACTCATTGTCCTTTATCAGCTCCATTGACCTTTCAGGAGCACTTTGTAGTTCTACAATTACAGATTGTAGTCAATCTGTTTCTCTACATACGCTATATTGCCAAATGTCCAATCACTTCCATGGCCACAGTTGCATAAAACAAAGCACCTAGGCATGCAGACAAATGGCTTCTCCTCCAGCATGACTGCACAGACTCCTTACTTCAACCCAATAGAACACCTTTGGGATGAATTAGAGCGGAGACTGTGAGCCAGGTCTGAGTGTCTGACTTCACAAATGTGCTTCTGGAAGAATGTTCAAAAGGTCCGATAAACACACCCCTAAACCTTGTGAAAAGAATTCCCAGAAGAGAAGTCTTATAGCTGCATAGGGTGGGTTGACCTCATATTAAACCCTATGAATAAACAATAGAATTTTACTTAAGTCCATACACGTGCAAAGGCAGACAAGCGAATACATTTGTAAATATAGTTTACTTATCCCCATTTCGCTTTGCTCGCCAATGCTCAGGACCCCCACAGACCAGGTACATTGTGCATTGTGCTGGTATGAGTGGATCAGACACAGCAGTGCTGCTCCAGTTTTAAAAGCCCTCCATGTCACTGCTGGACTGAGAATGGTCCACCAACCAAAAATGTCCAGTCAACAGCATCCTTTGTCCACTGACAAAGGATTAGAAGATAACAAGCACAATCTGTGCAGCTACAGATTACCTACTCTATCTGATTTTTACATCTACAAGGTGGACCAACGAAGTCCATCTATTGCTCTGCATAATTTTTAACCTCCTACCAATTTGTTCTTCAACGCTCAGGACTATCACAGAGCAGGTATGATTTGGGTGGTTGATCATTCTCAGTGCTGCAGTGACACTGACGTCATGGTGTTTTTAACGTGTGTTGCACTGATATGAGTGGATCTGACACAGCAGGGCTGCTTGGGTTTTTGAAGATGCTGGACTGAGAATCCAGCCCGGACACAAACTCTGCAGTAACAGAGTTAAATACGCTCTCTGACTTATCTACAAGTTGGACCAGTGTTGCAGGTGTGTCTAACATAGTGGACAGTGAGGGGACATGATGTTTAAAAACATGAGCATTTATACGTGTTCAACACACATTAATACACCACCACAATGTCAGTGTCACTGCAGCACTGAGAATGATACACTATTCAAAGTATACCTCCTCTGTGGTGGTCCTTACAGTTAAAGAACAGACTGTGTGTGTAGAAATAAGGAGGTGGTCATAATGTTTTGGTTGATTGGTGTGTATTGTTATGCAAGTTAATCTGACAGCTATTAGCACCGATTTAACATATTTAAGCTTACCTCTTTTTGTTCTCTTGGGTGTAGGTTATTGGACTCCTAGATGTTTTTACTGCAGACCTATCGCTGGACAGATTCCAAGACTTGTAAGCTAATACTTACTTTATATGTTAATAATTGTTCTTGTTGCCTTGCTTGTCTTGTTCCTTTTAGTTTAATTTCACTCACACAAGGGGTAAAAACAGTATATGGTTTTACAAGACTTTTATTTATTTCTAATAAGTTAATATCTGATATTTTTACAGAAGTTTATATATAGAAATGCAAGTCTTTTATGCTTGCACTTTGGGCTAATGGGAGTTTAGCCATTCATACCTGTCTGTTTCAGTTACCTGGTGATGCCGTTTATGGGCACCGATCTTGGGAAACTGATGAAAATGGAGAAGCTTTCTGAGGACAGAATTAAGTATTTGGTGTACCAAATATTGAAAGGTCTAAAGGTATGTGTCTCATATTTTGTGCAAATACATTTGTTAAAGCAGACTGTAATGTAAATCCTCACTCTTTTTCACAGTATATCCATGCGGCTGGTATCATTCACAGGGTAAGACCTATATATTAATCCACTTTATATGTGTGAATTGAGAATGCTTTTTTGTCATTGCTCATTATTTAAACTCACAGGACCTCAAGCCAGGAAACCTAGCTGTCAATGAAGAATGCGAACTTAAGGTAAATATACCTGGATCATAAAGTATTTATTTTCATGGTGTGACCTATTTTTGGTTGTTAAATATTTTTGACCCCATCACTTTACTTCCCCTGCAGATTAATGTACAAATCTTGCCTGAGATACATATAAGAAGTGTTATCATATGCTAGATATATTTGCTGAATTTAGTGTCTAAACCTATATTTTTAGCTAGTGTACCCTACAAACTACAAATCTTTAGCCTGAATATAACAGACAATCAAGATCCTGTATAATTAAAATCATAAATGACATTTTCATTGTTCTCTGTCCTGGAGGTGAATCCATTCACAGGGGGCTTAAAGGAAGGGGGCTTGCATTTATCAAAATGATAGGCCTGTGTCAAACACAGAGACATTTTTAACACTCTTATGACCCATTACGACTCCCCTAAGACCACACCCAGTGGAGTTGTAACTGCCGGCTTAAGTCTCTTAAGTCTTAGAGAGATCTAGTTTAGGTATGATCTGCATTTAAGTATACAATCTAATTACATGTCCTGTCTCCAAGATCCTGGATTTTGGTCTGGCCAGGCAAGCAGATAGTGAGATGACCGGGTATGTAGTCACACGCTGGTACAGAGCTCCTGAGGTCATCCTCAGCTGGATGCACTACACACAGACTGGTGAGTCACTTAGCTGTGAAAATAATGTTTCCCCTTTGGCCTGAGAAACTGATCTGATGCTTTGGTTGATTAATGTGCAACACAGATGTCTTTGATGTCCTCTAACTCAATATGATAACAGTGTTAGGCTTAGGTTTTATTTTGTCTTATATTCTCATTAAGTTTTTGGTTCATTACTTGCTCATTGGTTCTGAATTAAAATCCTTCACTTGTGTAGCCTTTTGAAATTTGGACATGCGACAGTATCTTTAAAATCTTTTCTATTTTCTCTTTTTCCCCCCTCAGTTGACATCTGGTCTGTTGGATGTATCATGGCAGAAATGCTGATAGGGAAACCACTGTTCAAAGGAAATGACCGTATCCTACCATTTAAAATATCTTGCTCAGTTTTATGGTGATTAAGGCTCATTATTTTGTGTAGTGCTCAGTGATTTTCAACAGACAAATGATGCTGGATCACATATTTGTTATATCTTTTGACCCTTGACCTGGTTGCCTCAGACTTGGATCAGCTGACCGAAATTTTGAAGATCACAGGAACACCAACCCAAGACTTCATCTCCAAACTGCAATCTCAGGATGTGAGACACCTTTTGCTCCAATCACTAGCCCCATGCATGAAAACCTAACACGAGCTTAATTTAACAAGTACTTAAAGATGTTCTCTGTATAAATTACCTAGAAGAACCACTTTACTTCCATTGCTTCTTTATAAAAATTCTCCTTAAATTATATTTAATTTAATCTCATAAAGAATTTGACATGGGTGAAACATGTATTACCAAATGTACAACCAAGCCCTCAATTCATGTTTTTTTATTTGTAACAGTTTACCTTTTTACACCATTTTCTTAAACTTACTCCAATTTTACCAGGCTAAGAATTACATTCTTCGGATGCCCAAACTGAAAAAGAAAGCTCTTGAAACTTTGATACCAAACACCAATCCCCAAGGTAAAAGCATAGGAAAGTATAGGAATGCTGACATTTATTTTCTGTAATGTTTTGCATGAGCCAGACTCTAGTGTATGTTCTGTGATGACTGCAGGGATTGCTGTGCTTGAATCCATGCTGCTGCTGGACCCAGAAAGCAGGGTGACAGCAGCTGAAGGCATGGCCCTGGAATATTTTAGCGAGTACCGTGAGCCAGAGGAGGAGACTGAAGGTGCCCCCTATGACCACTCACTAGACAATGCTGAGCAGCCTCTGGACCAGTGGAAAAGTATGAAAAAGGGTTGTAGAAAAAAAAATAATGCTAATGTAGCTAACAACAAGTATACCAAGTTTATACCTGTCAAACTTGGGGCTTAGATTTGTGTTACTTAACCGGACTCATTTGCTCCGTGTAACTATTACTTAAAACACCTGACCCAGCTCATAAACTGATTATCCAGCTCATCATGAGCTGCATCACATAAGCTGGGGCAGTGGATAATTAAAACTATGCTGGGCAGTGGTTCCACGGGAACTGGTTTAAAAAAACACTGACCTAGATTATTACAGACAAACAAAAGGTTTTTTAAAACTTTAACATACATTCATTTGTTAATTTGCTAAATTTTGGTAAGTTTGTTTCACAAAATTCAGAAAACACTTAAGTAACTCTGGCTTTTGATTTGTTGCTTTATAATTTATTTATGTCCAAACCTGTGCATAGATTTTTATTTATTTATTATTATTGTCTGGGATTAAAGACATAATTTTCATTATTAGAGTTTCTCCAAACTAACGTTCATTCTTTTTTGAGAGAGTTTTTAAGATATTTGCTAGCTATTGTCCAGGTTTTTTTCAGAAGTTCCATGTTATATCTCATTCACCAGATCTTGCCCAATTGCCAACAGTTTATTCCTGTTAATAACTTTAGAATTCCGCTTATTTTTCTGACCCCCCCCCCCCCCCCCCCCCCCCCAATGCCTTTCATCACTTTTGACTTCACCTTCTTCATACAATTGGTTGGTTTTTATATCCAATCTCCTCCCAATAACTTTATTGCTTTTGGACTGAGTTATTTATGGTGGTCTCTGGTTGTATGAGAATCAGGTTGAAGTTGAGGGCACTGAATTTACTCAGGCCACATGTACAAAGTGATTATATTCTAATCCCCTTCTCTCCCCTCCTGTGTTTATGTACATTTCCCTCCCACTCTTTTTCTTTCAGAACACACATTTAGTGAGATTCTCTCTTTCAAGCCACTGCCACAGGGGCCAGAGCCAAAGGAGACATCACTCTGAGCAGATCTGCCGCTTCCACAAATTCAACCACATGTGCCTTAGCAACCTCTGTGCACTACTCTGGGTTTGTGTGTAAGGAATACTACTATATGTGCTCTATTTACTGTACATCTTCTCTTCTGCTTGCTCTCCCTTAAGACAAAACATTCCACAAATCCTCTTATCAAGATCATCCAAGTTATTTTATTCTCCAGGGAGTTGAGAATGATATCAACAAAGAATATTGGTACTGCCTGTCTTTAAAAGTTGCTGTATCTCCTGTAGAAATTAAGAATGCAGAAGACGTTATGCATAACCTATCCCTGTTAGTACTGGAAGACTGTGTCATAAAATGTGTATTTCATTGATTATATGTTTTTGTATACTTCTTTTTTTATTATTATTACCATAAAGCACCTAGTTTATATTTTTGACTTCTCACGGGGCTTCAAAATTCATTTCTAGTGACGGTTGTTAACCAAATATTTAGTATGTTTTAGGCCGGAATGTTTAATGACGTAAACAAGTACCTACTTAGTATTTTTTTAAAAACTGCTGTGTAACTATGACTTTAAAATTTGTTCATAAATTTTACAGATAAAAGTCGAACATTTTTTTTGTAGTCATGGATGTTGGTTTCTTCTCATTTATGATTAAACAGTAAGGTTCACGGGGATACAATTCATGACTATTTCTTTAGACAGCCAGCAGAGAGCAGCACTTGCTCAAACAAATTGCAAGAATGTAAAATGATGACAAGCCAACGTTTTTCAATAAGCTCACCCCCACACAAGTAGGAGTTAACGTAATGTAATTGTGGTTTAACAGCTAAACGAAAATGCACGTGGTTCATCTTTCAAATTTCTCTTTATCATATTTATACATTTTGGTTTGATCACAATGGATGACCACTTTGACAAAAAAATTCTAATGAATCACTGATCATACTTCAGCAAGAAGTCCAAGTATGATGGCTTTTCTCCTATTTCTGCTCAGCTGAGCATGCACTTGGTATTTCTGTAAATCATGCGTTTGCTCTGCATACTTTGTTAGGCCTAATTTACCCTTGTTCAGTTGTCTGCCCACTACCCATTATCTGGGTGGTGGAACATTACAGCGCTGCTATTGCACAGACATTGTAGTGTTATGTTGTGCTGACACAAGTGGATCAGACACAGCAGTTTTTAACACCACTTTGTCTGTGCTAGACTAAGAAATACCTGTCAAACATAAGTGTCGTGGTCACTGATGAAGGACTAGAGGATGATTAACACAAATTGTGCAACAATAAATCAGCTACTGTCTCAGACTTAAATAAAAAAAAATAATAAATAAAAAGGCAGGTGTGTCTGGTCGCTGAATTCTCCTTGGGGGTCCTGGACATCGAAGAACAGGGTGAAGGGGCCATTGAAAAGTACACAGAGCAACAGATAGAATACTGCCTGTAACTGTAGAACAAAAAGTGCCTCTATGTGGTCAGCAGAGCTAATAAAAATAGACAATCTAGAATAGTGTGTGTGTGTAAGACATTTTCATTTGGTTTTTATTTTTAACTCACATTTACCCATCTGGGCATCACAGTGGTGCAAGTGGCGCTGTCACATAGCTCCAGTGTCCTGGTGTTGTGGGTTCAGTCCCCGCTTTGAGTCACTGTGTGTAAGGAGTTTGGTCTGTTCTCCCCAAGTCTGCCGAGTCAGGAATTCTTGAGCAGTACACGCTAGTTCTCCAGAACTGGGATTGAGAAACACTGGTGGGTGTTTTGCATCCTGTCGCAAATCTGAACATCTGTAATAGGTGTCCAAATTTGAGCAGTAGGACAACAGATTGCTTGGCTCCAGCTGAGTGCCCCCCCCCCCCCCCCCCCTTCTCCAACACACTGTGTGCATGTGTCTTTTTTTTTAACCCCTGTTTGGGAGATCTGTGAAGTTCATATGCATGTCAAAGAGCGTTCTGGCCAGAGGGGTACATGGTGAGGAAAAACACATTTGTCAGTTCGACAGCAGACTGTAAGTTTAGTCTTACACTCCTCATCCTCCCTCCGCAGCCCCCTGCCAATTTGTTTGTCTGTTGAATTTCATCAGGGAAATAGTTCACCGAGTTAACTGGCAGAGCTTACACTGGCTTCTGAGCCTGTCCACTCCCCCGCACTGTAAGAGTAAGTAGGAGATGATACTGTGCTTGCAACACAGATGTGTAGAAATGGAAAGTAAATGTGCAAATACTAAATAAATATAAACAAATACTAATAAATATACTGTTTCACAGTCAACTTGAAGCACAAATTCATATTCCTTACTAAGGAAATGAAATGTGTTATAGCAATGTGGGTAACACCACTGCTTTTCGCTAGGCAGACTGGGGTTTGATTCCCCACCCAAGCAACCGAGGGGCTTCCCTACCCTCCAAAAGATACATAGTGCTGTTTCTGCTGTGCTGACCCAAGATTAGCCAAAACAGAGACTCTATTCTCTTTTTTACAGCTCAGTGTATCATCACAATGATTTTGAAGCTGTTATTTTAAGGTAAAAAATATTACATAGTGTTCCTTTAAATCAGTGCCAAAGGAGTATCACTTTGAATTCTCTAAAGACCCTGTTTGTAAGTGAAACATGCAAAGTGTGCAGAACCTTTTTAAAGTTTAATGAACCTTAATCAAATGGTTCTCCAATGATTAAAGGTTTCACTTACAGTTATATATACACTTACAGCACCAGTAGATTGACCAGAGGAGGATGGGTCACCCCTTGTGAGCCTTGGTTGCTCCCAAGGTTTCTTCCTCAGCTGGGGGAGTTTTTCCTTGCCACTGTCGCCCCTGGCTTGCTCACTTGAGGGTTTACATTTGTTTTTACATTTCATGTCAAATCTTTGTCTTACTGGAATTCTGTGAAGCTGCTTTGTGACAACATCAGTTGTGAAAAGCGCTATATAAATAAATTTGATTTGATTTGATTTGATATTTATGTCAGTAGCCAATTTGGAACTTTTATTTTTAAGAGTGTGTTGAATTGAGCTATTGAGAGGTCCTAAATGTGCATGAGAATAAGAAAAGAGAAAAAGTGCTAAGAATAATCCACCATCCAAATAATATCTGTATTGTGGTGGTCCTATTATTCCTGACCATTCAAGTACAAGTTAACGGCATGTCCAGTAATGTATGCAGAGCAACAGGTGGCCTACAAGGTGTAATTTTAGAACAAGAAAGTGCAACCTATATTATCAATGGAGCTGAATAAATTGACACTGAGTATAGAAAACATCTGATATTTATTTAATTCACAAATTTAAATAATTTAGCTAAATCTCTGGGAACAGCCATAATATCATGACCACCTGCCCACTTCTATACATTGTCTATTCTCCCAGTTCCACTATTCTACAATCAAAGGCTATATTACCACTGTTGCTCTGCATACTTATTATTATTTTTTGCCCCTTTTCACCCTGTTCAGTGCTCAGGATTGAGATCAGGTATGAGTTAGGCTCAGGATCATTCTCAGAACTACAGATGCTGATTGTTGGCTGTATGTTAGTGTGTGTTGTGTTAGCACGAGTGGATCAGACACAGCAGTTATGTAGAACCAAAGAGGTGGTCATAATTCTATGGCTGATCTGTATATACAAACATTGCTTGGAATAATCAACATATCTCCTGAATATGCAGAAATCTGAATAAATGTGAGAGTTGAATGCACTGTGTGGTGGATGTGTTACTTCAAAACAGAATGCATAAGAAATGCTAAGTGAGCACTATTTCCAGTTCTAAATAAACTCCTGCAGTTTTCCAGATGTGTGGCTTTATCGTGGCGAGGTCTTCACAGAGAACACAGTGTTCTGTGGTCAGACTGCATTAAGCTACTCTTTTTTTTCCAACATCTGCATGAAGACCGTGGTCTTTGCAGAAGTCATGCAAAGGGAGATAATAAATCGTTCGTAGTTTGATTATGTGTTTACATTTTCTGCATAGTTTCAGTGGCTCAATCTAATGAAAGGAGATTTTACTTTGTTATTTTTGTTCTGCAACCATGAACCCGACCAAGCATTCCACACTGTTGGTGTAGCTTAGATTTGTTGCTCACTGGAGTCCTGGGGCTCCCAGGGTCCATGATAATATATTTGCTGCTGTATTTTCATTTTTAGCTTTTATTTATTTATTTATTTTTGCATTTATTGAAAACACCAGTTATGCTTTACACTGTGTAAACAGACCAGTAGATTTAGTGAAATATTCAAGAACTCACTGGTTTATTCCCTAGTGATGCCTCAGTCACCTGAGGAGTCTGAATGGTCTCAACTGGCCTCACTGTCTCACAGTTGGTAGGATGACCTAGCACAGTGCTAGCAGATCTGTACAATTTGCATTCTCCTCCAAGTGCTTTGAGCTGTCCAGGTGGGTTGAGTTTGCTGCAGTTTGATAAGAAGTGGTAGTTGGATTAATATGTTTCATAGGAAGTGTGCCTGCCCTTACTACTCCAGGTTGGTGGAGTTGTGTGTGATTGGTGGAGTTTTAGCTAACGGCTGGAAGTGGTGTGTGGCAAGCAAGTAGGACACAAGATGCAGGAGCTGTCTGGCCTTCTTTAGGGGAACTGGAGGAGACTGGAGGGTCACCTGTTCAATCCCTATGATGGCCAGCGGGTAAAAAGACACCTACCCCCGACACTGCTCCCCAGGTGCAGAGGTGGTTGGCAGCCACTTCTCTGGTTGTGTATGTGTTCACTGCATTTAGTGCGTGTGAAGAATTGCCCACTAGTGTGTTCACAACCAGAGATGGGTTAAATGCAGGGAATCAATTTCCCTAAGGGTACAACTACTACTACTACTCTAATACTACTACTCTACTACTACAACTACTACTTTTCATAGAAACTCAAAATGAACAGCATTTAAGCTCTCCAAAAAAAAATACACGGTTCGTAAATACTCGCTCCCATCCCCTCTCTCTCTTCAGCTCTCCCAACCCTTTATACCCAATAGTGCATCTTATGTGTTTCTGATTGAGAGCTCATGTGTAGTTACTCACAGCTGAAGCGATTAAGGGGAATCAAGTGGTTGCAGTCCTACCTCAGTCTGTGTTGTACGGGGCTTGGCGCTGTGCTGTGAATTACGGAGGGGGTAATTATACAGGAGATAGAAAAACACCAGTTTTTCAATCTCCTGTACAATTACTGTTTCGCTGCAGGGTCTGCTGGGATGACAATACACGTTTATCAATTGTAAACAATAGGAGAACTATACCGGATGTTTCCACATCTTTGGCTCATTCTATAAGGCATACCATAAAATGTTTAGGAACATCCCATTATTTTTTTTTGTGTGTCCCACATCATTGTCATTTGCTGTAAATATACAGTGTCTGTGTCTCCAGTGTTTTCACCCTAACCAGTGCTGACCTATACACTTTTTATATTCCCATCCTCCCTCTGCATGTCTTTCTCTGTGTTTACTTTCTCTCGTTCTCCCCCTTCAGAAGCACAAGGAGCTACACGTGCCAGCAGACTCTTTAGTGGATCTGGAGGAGTCCCCAGACTTAGCAGACAGCTCCAGAGGAAATTCCACAGGCTCACATGTTCCTGGTAAAGGCCCCAATGTGGATCAGGGAGCTGGGATCCCTCCAGCCCCTCGGCAGGGGCAGCTGAAGGGGGAAGGCAATAGTTCCAGGACCACAGAAAGCTCCTCTCCTAGCTGTAGGCAAACCCTGGTTAGAGAGGCATTTTAAGTACCATGGCTGGAAAAATAAATGTGTTCCCGAAAGTTTAAAGTTCCACTCACTTTTAAAAATAATTCACAGTCGTCAAACACAAGATCATTTAGCCCTTGTCCCCCACTTCTCCAAGGTGTGTCATCTCAAAAGTATGAATTTAATTTGAATGTGATAGTAAAGTAAAATAGTTTTCCTTTACCTCACGTGGGTTTCACCAGGAACCACATTTAATGCCTCATTTAACGTCCAAATTTATTGTCTAGTCTGCACATTTAGAGAAATATTCCATTCCTCATATTATATACGTTTTAGTTGTATCCACAACAATTTCCCTATGCAGGGTTCACAGTAGCATAAAGGTGGATTAAGTTTGTGCAAAGTCATCTGCTCTGTATTGACTCTGGAGGGCACTTCGAGACTCCAGTTCTCTGGCCTCAACACAAACATCACCCCACCTTCCCCGAGCAGCAGGCTGTACCTGACTGTGGGCTCTCCACCCTGCTTCAGAGCATACGTGTGAACCGTTAGGGGCTTTCCACACCATTAAACACTGGAAGTCCAATGAAGTGGTTTCCTGGCTAGGTTTATCATTTTAACAAAGGACTTTAAGCATGGTTTTATGAACAGAATGTTCTGGATGTAAGTGGTGTAACACGAGCAAAACAACAACCCCCTCCTTGTGAAGTATTTTGAGAACTCTTAGCTTTCTTTAGCAATTCTCCAGGAAAATGTGGTCTACAGTCAGTTCATGAAGAAGCTGTAAATCCAAGCAGCTTTTTATTAGACAGGCATTAGATTTACTTGATTACAAAAATGTTTCGAATGTATTTCAAACCAGCAACAGCAGTAACTGATTATAGAAATGGTGATGGAGGAGATGGGAATAATGATGTTTTATGGTGCGCAATGGCATGGCTGTATTATTATTTGGCTGTGATGGTGAGGAACCTGATTATGATGGTGGTGGAGGTGGTGAAGATGGAGATAATGACATTGATTATGTGTATAATACTAATCATTGAGGGGATGATAATGGTGATGATGATGTTGCAGAAGATGGTATTGTTGGTAAAAATTGTCATAAATGAGAAAATCATTTTATGGTGATGTCTTATTGATACCAGTGGTGGTAGTGGTGATGATCATGGTGATGAAAATGATGCAGATAATGGTGCTGGTGAGAGTGGTAATAAAGGAGATAATCAAATTGATAATGAGGATGAGGTGGATGGTGATGGAAAGGATTATGATGTTGGTGGCAGAAGTCATGAAGGTGGTGGTGATGGAGATGTTGATGATCATGAAGGAGATGATCATATTATAATAACGTGTTTATATAATGATGATGCTTGTGGTGATTCTTAGTGGCAGTCATGATGATGGAAGTGGATGGTGTTGGTGGTCATTTTATGGTGATGCTATGGTGGGCGATGATGAGTTAGGTGGTGGTAGTGATAGTGATAGTGGAAATGTTTATAATGGTAGTGGTGATAGTGATGAAGCTGATGGTGGTGATGTAGATGTTGTTGAAAGACACAGGCAGACAATAATATTAAAACCATAAGTCAAACTTCATGAAAAGATTAAGGGGAGTCTTTTCAAAGAACAAATGCAGTTGAATAACTATAAATAACATTTCTGGTTTAGGCACCTGAGCAAATTTTATAAATAAAACATTTTTTTTTTAAAACCTTAATATTAGATAATATTAATATTATTGCAATGAGTGATATTCTGCACGTGTATATGGTATGTTAACTCTTTCCAAATCTCTCCTCATGGCAGTCCAGTATTATCTGAGGCAGTCACTCACAAAACAACAACTACTGTTTAGTCAAATACATCCTTTTACTCTTTTTATGTTTTGTATTTATTGATATAATATACAATTTTATACAAGTCCCACACTTATTGAAACTATTATTACTATTATTTTATATAATTATAGTTTTATATGCCTCAGATTTAGTACAGTACTGTGTCTCATCCTTTTCATTATCATTGTCAAACACCACGTGGTAAAACATGAAACCACCAAAATACAAGACTTTTGCCTAGTATTAAGGGCTGAGTTAAACCCATGAAGGAAAACAGCAGCTTCAAGTTCAAGTTTGTTTATTTGATATGAAACTCCCTCATTCTGTTTCCCCCTTCACAGTTACATAACTTGAACCCAGGTCCCTTACATAACATTCTTCTCAGAATTAGCACACCCAAGGTAAATCAGGGGTTTATGGGTGCAGAGTTCGGCAGGACCCCTTGCCTGGTGTCTGTTTTACACCCTCTGTTTAGTGTCTGAGGATGAGGGGCCATATGGATGGAATGCAGAGCAGGTGAGGGGGCTATAATGAATCACACTGACCGCTATACTCTCTCAGCCCTGCAGCACAGTGTCCAATTGACAGGTCAAGGTTTAGAGGACTCTGAGATTCCATTTGCTTTAGTCACAGGCCTCTCAGTTTTTACAGGATCTGACCTAAGGCTTGCAACCATATACATCATAATTACTAGAGACAACAAAGATTCATGACTTATTACATTGGTACAATTACAAGCAAGAAACAAGAAGTTGATTTTGCTGGGGTGTGGCAAGGTGGCGCAACAAGTAATGTCGCAATCACACAGCTCCAGGGTCCTCTGTCTGTAGGCAGTTTAGTGTGTTTTCCCCATGTCTGCATAGGTTTCCTCCCCTGGTCCAAAAATAACACATTGGTAGGTGGATTGGCTACTCAAAAAGTAGGGTAGGTGTCTGGACCCACTGCGACCCTGAACTGGATATGACATTGGTTACACACAATGAATGAATAGATGATTTTGCTGAATTAGGTAAAAATATACAAGAAAGATACCATATTTGGTGAAAATGGGAGATGGAAAAACAACAGTATGTTTACTATTGTAACTGCATTTACATAGACTAATATATTCAAATTATATGACAATCTCAGGATACCTGATGGATGGATGTTTGATGGATGAATATATAATGAAAAGATGAATCTGATTTTCTAATTCCCTTAAACGTTTAGCTAACTGACAATAGTACAAAGAAAAATGTTCTAATGTTTTACTGAACAACCTGATTGTGTTCTGAAAACAAACAAATTTTGAATTTGATTCCTACAACACACTTAAAAAAAAAGGTTGGGACAGGGGCAAGAAAGGAATGTGAAGTTTATAGAAAATTCATAACACACTGTCTTTGTTAGCAAAAATAGGTTGCTGTTAATCACTTTAAGTCAAACCTAATGAGAAAATGGTCAAGTAGCTCAAACAATATTTTTTTAAATGAAAGATTGCAAAGAAATTAGGTTCTTCACCATATAAATGGTCATAAATATTCTGAAAAGATTAATGAAGTCCAGAGAGATTGAGATGTATGTATCTTTTGGGGGGTTTCCAAAAGATAAGTAAGATTTTTAAGGTAAGTAAGGTCTTCCTGGAACTTCAGTGTTTCACATACCTCTTAAAGGCAGACAGGGTTCCTCTGAGAACCTGTTAAAAAGGTTTCTTGAGGCAACTTAAAAGTTTCTACTAATGCAACAATTTAAAGAACCCTAATGTATCTTGAAACAGGACACTTTAGAGTGGGGTGCCGCCTCAACTGTTGCATAATTAAACTGTAAAGCCTAAAGTGTATACGTTGTATATTTTATAAGATCAATATAATTTAGCATGTTAAGCTGTTTTGTTGTTGTTGTTTTTACCCGCCTATTTTTTATCTAACAAAGGATGTTAGCAAGAGAACACGAAGTAGTTCCACCAGCGCCTTTAATGGCAGCTGTACTATTGACCTCGTCCCTGTGTCTGGAACAAAGGCACTATCTGAGGAGAATACTTCTGAACAGAAGCGCATCGCTCAATTGTCCTCGTCCAAACCGAGCTCCATATGTCCATATGGCGCTGCAAGCTCCGCCCCTTACCCCGCCCCCCGGCCTTCAGCGCCCCGCCCCGCGGCTTGGTGTCGGGTTTCAGCTCTACAGCTCTGCGGAGATCCGCTTCAGTCCACCCCATCTCTGAGACTCTCGGCCCCGGCTCTGAGAGAGCGCAGTTCCGCGGGTGTTTAACCGCTGATATGACCCTGCGGTGGTGTGGGGGAGAGCCTGGTCGAGACTAAGACTGGGGGGCTGGGAGGGAGAACCGAGTCTGTTGACCCCAGTCATCATCAACATCTCCGAGTGAGAGACAGAGAGAGAGAGAGAGAGAGAGGGAGAGAGAGAGAGCAACACCCCACAGGCTCAATTGTTCCCCTCCTTCATTCGACAGCCACAGCGTTCATTTCTCCTCCTCAGCTTCTGTTTCCGAGCGGCATGTGAGGGGCAGGTCTCTTGTATCTGCGCCTGGTTTGGAAAGCGGTTTATTCAGACGGAGCTGAACGCCGTAGCGTTTGGTTCGCTTTTGTTTTTATAGTTCATTCATTCCACGAGTGGTGCGCGACGACTGGGGACTATGGAGAGCGTGGAGAAGGAGTGTGGAGCTCTGGGTGGATTATTCCAGGCCGTCGTCAACGATATGAAGGTACCACACACACCTTTAAACCACTCATTAACTCCGCAGAGCGCCGAGCCTCTCACGCCTGTAGATTTCTTTTTTACTGCCTTTGTTTGCATTGGGCTCCAGCTGCCTGGACCATTGATGCTGGGATTGATGATGAGGGGGCGCAGCGTGGAGGAAGGGGGCTTTGTTGTGTACCCAGAATTAACCCCCGCTTAAGGCGAGATCTGTAACCTGCTTAGAGAATCACAGTGTCTGTGTGTGTTTCTGTGAGAGCGTGGAAAGGCCCCCACCCACCCAACCCAGAGTAAATAGAGCTGGATGATTAGTATGTGTTATGATAGCCATATGGTTATTATAATTACAGACATCTTACATCTTGAGTGCTGTAGTGTTAGAACTGACAGTTTCTTAGTTTTTGACCAAAAGAGTATTAAAGGTTACCGCTCATTGCTCTAATTGGCAGAAATAAATGATCGAAAGGGTCCAACAGTGTTATTTACATTACTGATTGCCATTCCATATTTGTTTAATTTTGTAATGTACAAATATGATATTATCAGTGCAGCAGCCCATGTTGTGTGTGGGTTTTATTCTGCAAAAATATACACTCTCCTCTAACACTCATAAGATAAAAACTATAAAATAGTAATTAATGACTCTGTATTAGTGCTGAGTGTTGGTGCAGAACTCAGCCCTCTATAGAGCAGATAAAGATAAACAGGATAATTGTGGTGTCACTAGTTTAACCTGCCATTAAGAGGTCAGGGGTTATCGGGCCCCAATTTAATTTGTTTCACTCGTGCCATTAGGAAAAAGGCTAATGCAGGCCATCAAGCTACTTTAGACAGAGGCTGCTTTACACAATTAATATAAATGTATTGACGCTACATCCTGGTGTCTTTATTTTTGTCATGTTTTTAAAAATAGTTTCAAAACAAAATTTCAAAACAAGAGGGTTAATAGACACGGTCCAAAACGACTTAATTTAGGTCTAAGACCTGTTTTTACCTTCTTCTGCATCATTTTGGAGTTACACAATTTTGTCATGACAACCATGATTTGAATAATCTGTGGTACTGTGGGTGTCTGACCCGTCTAACTAAGATTGAACCTGCACCCCCACCGCTAGAGAGATAAAAACAACAGCAATTGTTAATATTCCAGTGGGTTACTGTGTAGTGGGGACTGCAGACATTATGCTAAACAAGCTAGATACTTTAAGGATTGTAAGATTTCAGTTCACTTAAGCACATGCCTTCACTCTACTGGGTTCTTTTAGACCTTGGAGATAAAGTTGATCCTCTGATTATCATGGTATATTTCACACTCTGCTGAGAACAGTATTCCTAATGGGAACATTTAAAACTATTTTTATTAAATGTTTGAAAATATGAGAAGTGTAACATAAGTATTATGTATGTGTGGAATGATCTGTGATGTGTCGTAGCTGACACCTCAAGGTGTGAACATTTAAAATATTGTTATTCTATAGCACAGAGAATGTCGTTATAACAAAACAGAAATGCAATTGTACACTCTTCTCACTTTTCAGCTGTCAGAGTAGATACTTGATATTCTATATATAGCCATCCCTCCTACATACTTGACTTTTGTGAAGACTTTTCAATTCTTAAATCTCAAATTGCTGTCCTCCAGCACTCAGATCTCACACTCAGTTGTCTGCAACGTTCTGGGGCGGCTGCCAACCCTTTGCTTTGTTGTAGCAGTCAGAACATAGTGGCTGTGTGTAGTATTTGATAGATGCCTTCTGTTGGGTTGGTTTTATCACAGCAAGAATATAATTTAAAACGGTATAAAAAACACACAGTCATAAGGTCATAACGAACAGTAAACATTCTCAAAAAAAAAAAAAAAACAATGACCAGGAAACAAAGATTAATATTGAAAAATGAGTAAAATTGACTTAAAAAAATCAATCAACTTTACACACACCAATAGAACAATGCAAAAATATTAGAAAGCAAGGAAAAAGTCTGTGCATGTCACAGACTCTAAAAGGCAAAATCTAGTGTTTCAGACTTTTAAAATCTCATAGTTGCTTGAGACCCATTCCTTTCTCTCTGCTCCCCACTAATCGTTCTTCTTTGAGTGGCCTTTAAAGCATCCACATATTACTAATAACTGAATTAAAAACAATTGATAGCATTTATCGCTATGTCTACTTAAGCAATGTCTAACATCTTGTTGTGCAACTTTGATGGCCATGAAATGGCTCCACTCTGGCTGCTCCGACAGTTTGAAGATGAGTGCAAACAATTTCCTATCTCATGTCAGCCTGTCCTTCTCTGGGAACACTCAGTCTTTATACGTCACGGAATCTTTAAATATCTAAAATCTCTGACATTTAGGATGCACAATAGTATAAGGATGCATATTATGCCCAATGGGAGTGCTCTCAAATTTGCAAATCCTAGTCAAAACAACCTTCAGCTGAATATCTTAGTCCCCTCAAGAACAAATACTGATTTTCAGAACATCCAAAGCCTGAAATCAAGGTTATTCTGACACAGATGGAACAACAGAGAAACCTGATGTCTAAACCCCAGTCAGAGCCAAAGATGAGTGTGGAGAGGAAGAACTCCAAAGACTCCTCTGATAAGGAGAAACTTTGAGAGGACCCAGGTTCAAAAGCATGACCCCATCCACTTAAGGGTAACATCAGACATGGGATTTAAACATGGGATTGTGCCTGTTATAGTTATTTTGATTATTAAGAAGATAAAAATATAGTAGAATTGACAATAAGAGTTTTAAAATACACCTTCAAACACTCCTTTCACCATTGTTTTCCCACGCAGATCCTATCTCACAGTTGTTATTGTTGCTCACAGAATGCCATCATATGGGTGAACTTCTCTGGCTTGAAGCCAACACCAATGACCAGTCAGAGTCGGAGGGGCCAATGCTGGCTCAGATCCAGGCTTGGCACTGTTCTGCTTGTTTGACATGTGGCGCATTAACTCTCTGAGAGAAACGTAGAGAAAGTGATGATGTCAGTGCTGACTGTGCTCAGGGATACCCTATTTTGGCACTTATTGCATTGAAGGCCTTTGCCTATGTTGTGTTAGGACTCACGGTTAGCCTCCATGCTCTATTGAAGCCTTCAGCATACTGCTCTGATTCAGAATTTTTCTACTCCCTCCTTCTACTGAACTTTAATATCAGTTTCTAATTGGAGCACTTAAAATGAATCAAAAAGTAGGCCTTAATGCTTAAACTACTCAACAATCTGCTACCACACAGGAAGAAGAAATATACAGCTAACAACCTCACAATATACATTGTAAGTGTGTGGTATTTCAGGCTAGATTTGTTGCAGGACTGAATCTGGATTGATATCTGATATCCAGTCCAGCATTATTGACCTGATACTGATACTCATCAATACTGATGTTATATATATATATATATATATATATATATATATATATATATATATATATATATGTGGTGCTCTGCATATTCCAATTCCATCTCCAATAGTCTGGACTCAGAAACTAAAGGCATAATAAGGCTGGTGAGTCAGACACAGCACACACAGTACATATATAAGCTATCAGCTGCAGCGTCATAGAGTGGCTGAATTGAGAGTTAATCCTTTATCGTGCTAGGTGGCATTATGGTAGCTGGAATAGATTGGAGGCTAGTGGCAGACAGATCTACGTACAGGCTGTTGCTGACCTTTGGGTTAAGCAGACTTTTAAAGGATTTGGAGATGTTGCATGCAGGCTAAGCGGGTGTTGTTATACAGGGATGTAATAAAGGGCAGTATTAATGTGTTTGATAATATTTACACAAATCCTTGAAACACTAAATGCATGTTTCCATTAATAGAAAAAGAATGTTAAACACTTTTAAAAATAATGGCACAATAAAGGTTTCCTTGTAATAATGTCATAGGATCGCTTTTGGTTTCTTGAAGAATCTTTAAATGGATAGTACTGTCAGGAACATGTTTTATGCTGATATGAAGAAACCTTTTAAAGTTTATATAATCATTGTATAATACAAAGATTCTATGGCAATGAACACTTGGTCTTGCATGTAAACAATATTTTAAAATCAAGTATAATTAGGTGGATGTGCCTGCTAAGGAGATAAAGGCTAAAAAAAAGAAAGGATAAAAAACAAGAAAGAATGTTGCCGCATATCATTGCTGCCCAAAAGTAAAGGGCCCACCTGGATGTGCTGGCCTTTGGGCCTTTCTTGACCTGCAGCAACCTCTTTTGTTCATCTGTCTCCGACTCAATCTCTCTCTCTAGGCTTCAGCTCGCCACACGGCAGGAAAGCTAATTAGCCACCTGTGGCTGGGTGAGTGGACACAGCTTTAGCTTCAGAGGGAAATGTGTTCATGGCAGTAATGTCTTCAGAGTGTGTCTAATTTGAAACCTCTGCAGCACTAAATACATTGGAATGCATTGATTTTCTGGTAAATATTAATGGAAGAGCACTGTGATTTTACATTATCATTGAAATACAACAAACAAACATGTTTCTTCCAATGTACGAAAATGCAAAAAATGAAAATTTTAGTGCAGTGTGTATTAATATGTAGAGATTTTGTTTGAATTATTTTTTTAAATGTAAAACAAAATTAGTCCATAGATAAGTGTGTCAGCTGGTCAGTCACATGCTGAAATGTTGCCATAAAAATGAGATGGTCTCAGTAAATATACTGAGCTTAATTTAATAGATATTCATCACATTACTTTGATTAAGTAGGCTTGGGATTTATTTTTTGGTCAGTCCTTATAATGCTTTGTGCATGTTTATATGTACAAGTTCTGTACCAGAAGGTCACAAGTTCACGTTTTCAGCTTCTGACAACTTGAAAAAATCATTTTTACAGCTCTCTGTGATTCTAGTAGTGTGTTTGCAGGGGAGGGGGGAGGTGGATATTAATTAAACCAGGGTAGCTTACAGAAGTGAAATAGTGAGTTTAATTCTCATCTGTGTGTTTTGCAGTTGGGCCAAGTGAGTATAAAAAGTATCTTGCAGAGTAGGCCAAATGAGTTTACATTGCCCTGACGTAGACTGTGGTGTGGTGTGAGTATAGTGAAGTTTTAATCAAACTGAGGTATCTTGAGGAGTGGACTCACAGACCAGGTACTGCTTAGTCTTCACAGCTCTACACCACTCTCTCTTTATAAGACTTTTTCCCCCACACTTCCATGTGTGTAATGATTGTGTTAGTTCATGATCTAAAAGTGCATTATCAAAAAGCCTGTAGTAAGACATTTATTATTTCAGTATTTAGAATAAAATGCCAGTAAACAGTCAGTTGAATTGATTAAACCAGTGATTGAATTGAACTGAAAATTTCTCTTGCTTTTTGCATTCTATAAGCAAAATAAGAGCAAAGAGAGACTAGACAAGCATAGTTTTGACAGACCACCGTTAGCCTTATAGCGATTGTCACAGAGGTGCTTCTTTGTTTACTTCTGGTTTTTATCATATGATTTTGTTGTACAGAATAAATGGAGGGCAGGACTAATAAATGCAGAAATGAAAAAAAAGCACATATTTTGTTCATAATAGAAGCATCAGTGTTTGTCTTGTTCATTTTATTTAAAGATAAATACTAGATGATCTACCACCAAAGAACAAAGAAGAATGATTTTTTTTTACCTATTTATACATTATGTATTATACTTATTTATTTTTTTTACTTATTTATTATAATGTAACTTGCTAGAAGGAAACACGTGACGTTTAATGTGGCTGTGTGCAGCTATATGGAGTTTTATAAACACACTAACCACAAAATGTCTCCCCACCTCAAAGATGCACACTCATGTGCAATGAGACAAATTCAGCAGTCCTCTTTCTGTGAGATATAATGTGTGTAAATGTTGCCAGGTTCTGAGCCGTCCTGCTAAGCTTGTGAACTAACCAACAGCGAGCAGAGGCTTTGGCCAACGCAGCCCCATAAGCGCACAAACGCATTTTCCTGTCTTATTTCTTATTATTCAGCCACGCTTCGTGTTGAAAAACCTACTGTTTTTTAGTTCCAGCTTGGAACTAATTTTTCTAGTTCGGGAACCTATTTATTTTGGTGGAAACATGCAGAATGGTTCCAAATTTAGTTCACGAACTGGAAAGAGAAATATGGCTGAACTAACAAGCAGTAGCACAACCTTAAGTTCTCTCTGTGAAATACAGCTGAACTAACAGTTCCTACTTGCGCATGCTCCTTTCAGTATTAGGAGTCAGTCAGTCAAGCAGTCAGTCAGTAAACGAAAATGCCTCTTCTAGGCCGGCCTGGTAGGTGGTGCGACAAAAAGTCTAAAAACAAATGTGTGTTTTAAGTGTTTGGCATAATTTAACATCATGAAACAAAACAAAATAAAACACCTCCTTAAATGATCAAATGTCCCATATCATTTTAATCTATGCTCTGAATATTTACGATGGGATGAAAAAGCCTTGTGATGTTTATTAAACATGGTCAGATGAAATGTTGCATCAAACATTACAATGTCTCATTTATGCCAATTTTTGGAAAGCAAGTCATCAAATACTTCTAACAAGAAGGAAGTATATATTGGACACACATGAATGTCTCTCTCCCCACTATTGAATATCTGTGATGCTTGTGACAAATGCTTTGTAGCCGGTCATGATTCAGCAAAACTAGATTAATCTGGTCTTGCTTATTTCCCAGAGATCAGTAGACTTTCAGAAAAGGTCCTGTGTGAAGCCCCTTATAGTTCCATTCTCTATGTTTTACAAACACTCTTCAAAAAGGAATAGGGCGTGTAGGACTAGTTTTCTTTCACTTACCTGAAAGAACAGGAGTGATATCAAATCTGGTGACAATTGTCCATGGCCATTAGGGAAGCATACTTGTATGTACTTTGGATACAGGTCTCAAATTTCTAAAATGAAGCCCTTCATCTTTGGTCTATTGTTTATACAACTGTGTTTAAAACCCTTATTCTTGGGAATGCTTTTAGGGTCTCCATTACAGTTTAAGTTCTTAGACCTAGAGACTGGGTTCTGATGGGTTTAAGAGGAAACTGGCTGTTCTCATGTTCTTCTACTCTCTGTCTGAAGAGCATCTGTTGAAAAAAAGGCGAGTCTGGTTTTCATTGCCATAAAGCAGTGGTACAAAGGCTTCAGGGACATAGTTGAAGAGAGTGATTGTAAACAGAGAACAACATACTCTGTGAAAAGCTCTTAATATTCAATATCAGTTTACTTATTTTGGTGGATGGCACAGCCTTGGAGAAATGGTAAGGTCTCTGGTGCCTTGTTTCTTTGTAATTAACTGGTGGTAAAGCAGAGAAAGATGTGCATAATAGAGGTGGGCCTATGTCTGTTTATGCCTGACTAAGCATCTGTTACTCATCTGAGGTGTTTTTTTCTTTCTCAGTGGAATGTGAAGACTGGTGAGCATGCTTTAAAGTTGGTTTATACCTGTGTGTGTGTGTGTGTGTGTGTGTGTGTGTGTGTGTGTGTAAGCGAGAGAGAGAGAGAGAAAGAGAATGTAGGATGTACTTCACACTGGATATATTGTCCTTGGTGACTCTATGTTGACAATCATTTTATGCTTCCTCTAGAACTCATACCCAGTGTGGGAGGACTTCAGTGCCAAGGCCACAAAGCTACACTCTCAACTCAGGTAAAAAAAACCTCAATTTTTTGCAGCCTGATGATTCTTGAATATTGTCCGTGTGAAAATCAAAATCAAAAATCATATATACACACACACACACACACACACACAACCCCAATTCCAAAGAACTTGGGACGTTGTCTAAAACATAAATAAAAACAGAATACGATTATTTGCAAATCCTTTTCAACCTACACTACAAAGACAAGATATTTAATGTTCAAATGGAAAAAAAAAAAATATATATATATATATATTTTTTTTTTTTTTTTTTTTTTTTTTTTTTCAAATATTCACTTATTTTGAATTTGATGCCTGCAACATGCTCCAAAAGAGTTGGAACAGGGGCATGTTTACCACTGTGTTACATCACCTTTCTTTTTAACCACACTTAAGAAGTGTTTGGGAGCTGAGGACACAAACTGTTGAAGATTTGTAGGTGGAGTTCGTTTCCATTCTTGCTTGCTTGATGCAAACTACAGTTGCTCAATAGACCGGGGTCTCCGTTGTTGTATATTGCGCTTCACACCTTTTCAATGGGAGACAGGTCAGGACTGCAGGCCAGTCTAGTACCCGCACTCTATTACCATGAAGCCACACTGTTGTAACACGTGCAGAATGTGGCTTGGCATTGTCTTGCTGAAATAAGCCGGGATGTCCCTGAAAAACACGTTGCTTGGATGGCAGCATATGTTGCTCCAAAACCTGTATGTACCTTTCAGCATTAATGGTGCCTTCATAGATGTGCAAGTTACCCATGCCATGGGCACTAACATACCATAATACCATCAGAGATGCTGGCTTTTGAACTTTGCGCTGATAACAATCCGGACAGTCCTTTTCCTTGCCCAGAGGATATGACGTCCATGATTTCCAAAAGCAATTTGAAATGTGGACTCACCAGACCACAGGACACTTTTCCATTTTGTGTCAGTCCATCTCAGATGAGCTTGGGCCCAGAGAAGCCGGCAACGTTTCTGGGTGCTGTTGATATATGACTTTCACTTTGCATGGTAGAGTTTTAACTTGCACTTGTAGATGGAGCGATGAACTGTGTTCACTGACAATGGGTTTCTGAAGTGATCCTGAGCCCATGTGGTGATATGTGTTACAGAATGATGTTGGTTTTTAATGCAGTGGTGAGGGATCAAAGGTCACGGGTATCATCTTTTGATGATATTATGGTTTGTAGATGATGAAATCCCTAAATTCCTTGCAATTGTCCGTTGAGAAACGTTGTTTTTAAACTGTTGGACGATTTGCTCACACAGTTGTCCACAAAATGGTGAACCTCGCCCCATTCTTGCTTGTGAATAAATGAGCCCTTCGGGGATGCTCCCATTATACCCAGTCATGACACTCACCTGTTTACAATTAACCTGTTCACCTGTGGAATGTTCCAAACAGGTGTTTTTTGAGCATTCCTCAACTTTCCCAGTCTTTTTTTCTCCTGTCCCAACTCTTTTGGAAGGCCTCAAATTCAAAATGAATGAATATTTGCAAATAAACAAGAAAGTTTATCCATCTGTACATTAAATATATATATATATATATATATATATATATATAGAGAGAGAGAGAGAGAGAGATATGCTTGGATTAAGGTATTTAATTTTAAGTTCATTCGTTTTCTCATTTTCAGGACATAAACCTGCAAGTTTTAAAGTTTTACTGTGTAAAGAGATTTCCTCATAAATTATGAGGGGTAAAAATTGGCCTGTGCAAAGGCTCTGGCACATTTTGCTTTTATGTTTATTCCAATATTTAATCTTTGCAGAAAATCTGTTGAGCAGATGTAAGCTTGTTGCGTGTAGGGGATATGTTAAATACATTTCACAAAAGCAACAAATACTCAATTCCATATTTAATTACAGAACAAAGTACAGGGTTAAGTCAAAGGCTGCAGGACACCCTGTTATTTTTTGTTATGCTACATGAACACATTCACACTGGAAAAACATGCTCTTGATTTAATATTGTGACTTTCAAGGTGGCAGCCATATTCCGGACATAGCCTAAAAGATAGGCCCACCCCCTCACCCATTACTTGCTGGGGTATTCAGATAAAAGTGTGTCCTGTGACTTTTGACTCACCTTGTATTTATATTTACTTCTCACTGTCTGCCCTTTTACTGATGTCAAGCAATGACAAACATGTAAAAGAATGTATTTGCTCCTGTATAGCAAATTGGTATGGACAGGAATAACTATTCCTTGAAATTAATATCATTATGAACTATTTTGTCTCCTCAGGACCACAGTACTTGCTGCTGCAGCTTTCCTGGATGCCTTTCAAAAGGTGGCGGACATGGCAACAAACACAAGAGGTAAAGACTCAAAGAAAGTCGGCTGAAAAATGTTGGCTATTGCCATCGTTGTGCTTAAAGCCTTTCTGGTAGTACAACTGTTTCTTTAAGAGCCATGAAGAATTGGACATCATAAAACCAAGTACACCGTTCAAACGTGTCCTCGGAATAAGGGCTTTCATGATTACTCATCTAAAAAAATTATCACAATTTAATATTCTAATGAAATGCCAATGATTCATTTGCTATTTGCATGAAAATCATGATTTTTTTTCCTGCACTTTCAGAGGTAAGACTCAGAGCCTGACTGAAGCACAATTAGTTTCTCTTCACTTAGAAAAAACATCTCAGCTTGTTAAATCTATTCAATACAGCTACTATTTCTCATTTTAAGATGATCTGCCAATGGAAACAGGCAGTTTCTCCAGATGAAATAATTAAAGTAAATAAAAAATTCTCAAAATTTTGGTTTAAAATCTCGCAATATCCTTTCAACAGTCTCATAATAGGAATATATATGATATCCTGAGTAGATTTAAGACTTGCTAAGATATAATGTGCAGTTTTATTTCTACAAAGCATTCTGGAATGTTTGATAATTAATGCATAGTTTGTTATTTTTTAAATAAATTAGGACAACTAAAATTAATAATTTAAATAACAGGCAGATTTTTCTGTTGCTTAAGTAACCCACAGTGACAGTCCTACTTACAAACAGAACATACAATAATGTTAATTGTCTTGACTTTTTTTCCCCTTTGATACATGAACTTTAATAAAATTGAGACATTTGCAGGACACAGTTTGACTGCATATCTTCCAGCATTAAACTCAGCAGTGACAGTACTTCTGCACAAGGCTAATGTAGTGATTTTGGGCTCATAGAGGTCAAATGAATTTAGTCTTCATTGGCACAGTTTTAAGATGTGGGTCAGACACAGCTGTAGGCACGGAACAGGATTAACCATGTTAGCATCTGCCTTTTTATCTGCATACCATATCCTACCAGCTTCATAAATCACTCTGCACTCAGGAGCATAGTCTCAGTGCTTTACGGCATC